>NC_135721.1:8834645-10135396 GCF_964656455.1 Halichoerus grypus
AAGCCTGTTTCCTCATCTTTAAGTGGGGCTAAGGAGGGTACCTATCTCCTTGGGTCCTTGTGCAGATTAAATGAGAAGAGGTCTATAAGGTTCTTGTCAGGTACCTGCCCCATGATAACAGCACAAGAGATAGGAGCCTCCCTTAGGGATGCTGGTGCATTTGCTGCTCCTTACACAGTTTTCAGCTTGTCTACCTCTTGAGATTTGTATCTGTTCTCATCAGAGAATTTTTGCAGGAATTAAAGGTGAGGTGGGAAGACATGGGAGTCATTCTTTGTCCTTTATTATCAAGAATAAGGACCTGCACATTTTTACCTTAAGATGAGATAAAAATCCATCTTGGTGTAACTTTTATCTGTCAGTTCTAATTCTCCTCCTTTAGGTTCCATACAATACAACAGATCTTTTGTCCACATGATGGGCCCTTTGGACACTTTAAGAAAGTATTTTCACTCCTTATTACATCCTTCTTTACTAAATAAGCACTTTGCCTTTCACAGTGTAGTTAGATTATACTAAGATTCATCTCTAGGCTCACAGGTTTTATTTGCTTTTAGACTGAAATATCCATGTCTGCAGCCTCCAAATTCTCTATAGAAAGACAAAACCATAGCCACAAATCAATCTGCATAAATGTACCGAGTGTCATTATATGTGAGGCAATTGGAGAAGAGAATTAGCCACATGCTTTATAACATGAAACCAAATCCTTTGGGGTTGACAGTGGAGGGTAATTCTGCCTGCATGTGTGAGGGGTAGAAGGGGCTCAGGGTTGGAGGCTGAGATGGGCCCTTAAGTTTACACCACTGGAGGGAAGATGTCCCTTTCCCTTGGAACCCCTCACTGATTATGGCTGCTAAGACCACCAATCAAGGCTGCATCATGGCTGCTGTCTATTCTTTACTCTTTGTTTCACACAGAATGTTTGGTCCATCTAATATAGACCCAAGGACAATCCTCAAGGACAAGAAGAAGCTCCATCTTCCATACTCTATTTCTTACTCAGTGATCTAGAAAGAGAAAAATGGGATTTTTCTCTTCCTTCAGTGGATACTGTCTTGCCCACAGGGGTGTGGCCTCTCCCCATACTCTGAAAAGGTCCAAAACATTAGCACACAAGAGCCCAGCATCCCTACAAGGACTTGCAAAGGATACGCTTTGGCTGGTTTTGGTCACATGCCTCATTTGTCTTTCAGTCTCTGTTGCTATAGGGCTGGGGTTCTATGGCTACGGCTTAGGTCACATGTCAGTTTCCGGGTTAAGAGCTAGGATTTGCTATTTGAAGAAAGAATCAAGAAATGACCATGATTTCTGACTTACCTCTCCCCTGCCCTTTACATTTGCTGCTGTTCCCTTTGTGAAATATTCTGATGTAACACAAGTGTGTTCTGACCAACGCACAAAATCACCACCACCATCATCACTACCATCGTCAAGAGAGCTTCTTAAACACCTATTTTCCAGGTACTACATGAGATCTATGTCATTTACTATTCCTAGCAACCCTGTGAATAGGTGTGGGTGGAACGAAGATTGTCTCCTGCAAGCAAAATTATAAAATCAACACCAGGAGATCAGAACAAAGCAATGCAAAATCTTCTCCAACAAAAAAATGTTTGTTGGTCTAAAGATTTGAAGAAACTCAGTTGAACATGTTAGCATTTCCAAGAAAGAGAATGAAGCCATTGGAAAGGACCTTGGGAAGCTGAAGAGCTATAGAGGCAAACCTCACAGTGCCTACAGAGGTGGTGTCTAGGGAGAGGAGTTATGAGTATTTCTGTACCAATGACCACGTTGTCCCTGATGCCTTGAAACAGGTGTTTCTTTCTTCTTTCTTTCTTTCTTTTTTCTTTCTTTTAAATATTTTATTTATTTATTTGACAGAGAGAGTGAGAGCACAAGCAGGGGGAACAGTAAAAGGAGAGGGAGAAGCAGACTCTCCGCTGAACAGGGAGCCCGATGCAGGGATGGATCCCAGGACCCTGGGATCATGAACCTGAGCTGAAGGCAGACGCTTAACCATCTGAGCCACCCAGGCGCCCCAAAACAGGTGTCTCATCTAATTCTTGTTCTGATTCCATGCCCATCCATTGACCTCTTGATTACAATTTGGCTTCTTCTGTGCTTTCCAGTGGGGGGGTGGTAAGCAGTGGTCATGCTGATGTGATCTTGAGGTTTCTACTACAATTAGAGTCCTCCTTATCATTTTAAAAGTTGACATTCCAGTCACTTCAGTGAGCTTGGTGAGTGTGATTCCATCCTGAGAAACAGGTGGGCTTTTAGTGTGGGCTGTAAAATCATGTTATTGTCATAAAACGGATGGCCAGACCTTGGATCATAGTAAATTTCCAATGTCAGTATTGCCTCATGTCTGTCACTCTCTCTTTTGAACACATTTTTACACTAAATGTTATAGCTAGGACCAATACTTTTCCTTCCTATTTTAAATCTCTCTAGGTATCAACCTCATCTTTCAGATGGAGAAATAGAAGCTTAGGGACACTGAGTGATTCCTTAAAAATCACATTGCTGTGGTAAAGCAGGTTTAGAATTCAGGTCTTTCTGACATCAACCTTCAGGCTCTCCCTCATAGCTAACATTCGTCTTCTTCCTTGGACCCAGCATTTCTCTTATGACAACCTAGCATTGCACAACATATTCAGTGGTGAGACTGTTGCCTTCAAATGTTTTAGTGATGGACCAATGCTCCCACTCTTTACAAATAAATACTTCTATAAAGATCAATCACCATCTTTGTGACCATGTATAAGACTGTGTCACCAAACATAAGAACATAATGTCCAGGGTCCCACAACTAAAGGCATTTTCAGATAAGTACGTAAAGTGCAGTGCTTAGAACACAGAAGGTCCTCTGTCACTGGCAGTTCTTCTCCCTATGGAGACAGGAGCAGGAAGATAAAAAAATATAAGTCAAGGGCTCCTGCGGGGGTGAAAACCGAAGGGGCCTGTTGCTGCATAAAAGATGCCTGGAAAGTTCTTCCCAATCATCCACCACCATCCACATAGACTGTTTGTTCCCTTGAGTGGAGAGGGCCAGACCAGACAGATAGGGAAGCAGCAATTTGTGAAAACCATCTGTAAGCGCTGATGGGACTTTGGCAGGGAGGCCGACTGGGATCTGTTCCTACTGATCTGTAAGTAAATCTAGCTTTCAAAACTGCTCCCCATAGGAGGCCTGGGATGGCTTAGAATATTTCATGGGTCAATTTCAGCAACAACTGAAAGAGGATGTTTTAGCAGGGCAGGAGGAAATGCCAGCTGGACCCACTGCAGAGGACATTCCTCAGGTCTCATCTCAGATGTCACCTCTGCAGGAAAGTCCTACCTGCCAGGTGCCCTGCCCTGAATTATATTTCTCTATTTATATATTTCAGAGATCCACCATCTGAATCTTATTTATTTAACTTCTCTCAGCTGGGTTGTAAGCTTCATGAGGGTAGACACTTCATTTGTCCCTTCTTATCTTTATATGAGTAGAGGGTTTGGCATATGGGGGATGCTCTATATATACTTCTTGATTGATTGATTACATGAATGAATGAATAAGAACTGAACTAATTAGTGGGCAGACAAGATGGCAAGGGACGGTGAGGAACCACAGTGAGTGGAAGGAGCTCAGCATTTGATCCCAATCTTGATCCTAAGGTAATTGATACATGACCTTAACTTAGAAGGTTTTGGTTCCTCATCTATAAAATCTGTTTCATAGAATTATTATCAATACTGAATGACAGAACAATGCAGGTCCATTACCATCTGCAAGGTGATGGGCACAATGGCTGACATATAGGATTACAACTAAACAGTAGTGTCGCTATCTTCCCTCCAAGTACATAGTACAACCACATATCTACCTCATGATAAGCGAAGCTCAAGTCAACATGAGCTTCTAGTCCCCCCCATGTTAGGCACTTGGGATCTGGAGATAAGTAAGTTTCAAACTCTGCCCTCAAAAACTCATAGTACCATTTATTTAGAAACCTACAAATCAGGTTTGGAGCAGGGGATGGGGGTGGCATTTTCCTCATTCCTTAATTATATAAGCACCTACTTTATATCTCACACAATTATATAATTGAATTTTATCTCCAAACCAAGCTTAAGAGGTAGGTACTATTATCTTAATTTTGCAGATGAAGAAATTGAGGCTCGGAGAAGTGAAGTAACTTGTTCAAGATCACACCATGAATAGGCAGCATGCTAAGGGCTCCATACCAGTTCCATCTATCTTCCTTTGACTGTGTTTCACGCTGGCCCATTCCTTACAACTCCGTTGGTGACTTTAGAGAAAGTGTTCTTTGCTTACCTATTTGCATAGGCAATGTGTATTCTCCTGATTCTAATTGAATCTTTCCTCTTGGAGTCCATGGAGGTTTTGATACATGCCTGCTTTTATTTAAGCTTTTGGTTGCGACAGCTTGGTTTATTTCATTTATTATAAAGGATGTGCACATATTATGTATTATGCTCTAGGGAAGCTTAGTGAATCATCCTGTGATTCAAAATATCAAACTAGTGGTTTTTTGAACTGCAGCCGTCATTTGGTGGAATCATAGTTTAGCAGTTTGGAAGTTTGCCCTGATAGCCATTTTGTTTTATGGTGACAACCCACAAACTGAACTGAAAAATAATAGTAAAATGTATTGAGGATAAAATACACCTACATATAATACCATCTCACAAATTAAATGCCGAGTAAAAGAAGCTAGGCACAAAAGAGTCCATACCGTATGATTCCGCTCACATAGAGGTCAAAAACAGGCAAAGCTGATCTACGGTGAGAGAAGTCAAGATGCTGGCTACCCTGGGGGGTGGGTAGCATCCAGAGGGGCATGGAGAAGACTTCTGGGTGCTGGAAATATTCTATTTTTTGATCTGGGTGCTGGTTACACAGATACATTCATTTTGATATACTGAGTAGATGTTCATTTTGGTATCACTGAGCTGTATGCTTAAAATGTGTGCACTTCTCATATACTTGGTATAATTTAATAAAAGTTAATTGAAAGTTTTTGAACACTACTATGAGCTAAACACCATAATAGCTGTGTGATATAAGTTGTCTGTAATCTGCACAACTTAATAAATTCACAATGATAATCTTCACAGACTTTCAAAGTATGTTTCATACCTATTTAATGGATGTAGAAATTGAGGCTCAGAGAATAAATTCCCTCAAGATCACATAATGAATAAAGAATAGAACTGAGCTTTCAAATCTTGGAAAAGTGACTCTACTGCAGCCCACTTTTTATGGCATTTGAATTTAAGTTATATCATGAAATTGTTTAGTAGTGTCCTTTTGAGAACCCTGTCATTAAGATTGGTGACAAATGCAAAATTCTGGGCTGCATAATTTTTAAAAAGTGAGCTTGAGTTGGTAAATATGGGGCTTTATAAGGGCTTGTTCACAAGAAAAACAATTTAAATTGGTGTATAAATCGAAGTGACCATGGTTCAGGAATCTTGCCAGCAGAAGAAATGAGGTGATGGGCTGACCTAGTCTAGGTGAGCTCAACTGAACAGTCCATGGCTTCCCGCGATGGAAGACCTGTGGGGGGTTTGCAGCTCCTTTCCAACAGGGCAGGCCTTTCTGCTGTCACAGTCCTGACAGGTGGTCATTTTTTATTCAGCTTTTACTTGAACAAGGAATTCCTTCTTACATTGGTATGACCCTTTACAGTTAACACATTATTCCCCCAGTCCCTATATCCTCGGCCAAGCACCCCTGTCAGAGACAGAAAGAGGACCATTGCATCAATTCTGTAGACAAGGAGACAGCATTAGAGAGGTCAAGTTACTTGTTTCAGATGATATGGCTAGTAAGTGGGAGCAATTAATTGATTGCAATGATTAATTAATTCCTTTGAACGAATTTTGAATTAATTCCCATGTTCTTTTCCCTATGCCACGCTGCCTTTTTCCAAGTGGGAGCTCATTCTGTAGAAGGCAGCCTTCTCAGGTTTGGAGCCATTCCAGCTGACTGCTCATTAAACCGAAAGAGTTTTCCTTGTAGCTTCCAGCCTCTGGCCCTAGTTATGTCCTTAGGTGTCACCTGGAAAAGCAAGAGTAATAGCTATTATTTAGATGAGACCAGCCATGTGCCAGGCACTTTACATATTTTCCCTTTTAATTCTTAATAGCATCCTTCAAATTAGGTACTATTTTTTCCCTATTTATGGATAAAAAAAATTGAGAATCAGAAAAGGTTAAAGTTAGGTACTATTTTCCCCTTTCAGTCTTTAAGACAATTGTGCATCAGAGAGGTTCATAAGTTACCCAAGCTCACACAGCAAGTAGATGGCAGGTTTCAAACTCAGGTCTAAGTTCAAAGCTCATGGTTTTTGAATCTCTTCGGATTGGCCCCTCTCTTCCTTAGTTTAGTCTATTAGATGCTGGAATGCCTGCCAGCATCTTCTGACTCCCACTTCCATCCAAAGTTTTCACTTCTCAGCTAACCCTCCTGTGGACACCTGTTGTCTGTCTGTCCTGCATTCCCCCTCTGGCTACGTGGCTCCCACAGGAGCTGCCATATTTGTACATGACCCTGCCCCTGGTCACAGCTGATTGGTTCATGTGGGTTCCTGGTCCAAGTTGGGCAGTGAGTTGTGATTTCCTCCCCTATATTGCCAGGGCCTTATGGACCATCCATAGTAATCTGACTTATGTTAATTCAATTCAGGAGACTCAGAAACAAATAACCTAAATTGTGGGTTGTTAGTTGTGTGCTTTTTAAGAGTTTTCCTCTTCTAAGTAATTGAGAAGAATATCTGCTGGAAGGCTTCTCATTTTCTCCAAATACAGGGCTACTTTCTACCATTGACCATGAAGTTGCCCCTCTGTCAATGCTGAGTTCCGACCTGCCTTCGAGCAGACCATCCTGATGTTCGCCCACCTTGCACATCCAGCGGTTGTGCTTCTATCTGAAATGTAATTTTGCTTTGTTCTCTCAGTCCACACCTGGGGAGCCCCCGGATCAGATCCCTGGCTCTTTCTTGAGACCCCACATTTGTGCTCTGTGCACCTCTGTTTCTCTACCTCCAGGGGTTAGGCCAGAGGTCTGCTCAGAGAAGGGCCTTCAGAGAATTCAAATAAAACATCAAAATAAATGAATGGGGGAAAAAAAAACTTGCTTCAGAATGTGCGGTATTGTTTTGGTGAATGGAAATCCCAGGGTGAGAGATCTCAGCTCAAAGGAAGAATTTTTCACACCATGAGAGACTCAATGCCAAGAAAGGAGTGAACTTCAGTGTTCCGATGTTGGCGTAAAGGAGGACGTCCATGTGGATGACTGCTAGACAGACTGGAACAGTCAAGATGGTCAGGCGATGGGCTGATCTGCTTTGCAGCGTCCGTGTTTCTTTGAACATGGAGCCCACTAAGTAGTGTCCTTTAGATCACAGCTGTCTTCGACTGCTCAGCCTGTCACAACAAAATGCCAAATCTGGGGGGGACTTACGTAACAGAAATTTATGATCTCACAATTTTGGGGGCTGGGAAGTCCAGCATCAAGGTGCCAGGAGGGTTGGGTTCTGGTGTGAGCTCTCTTCTTGGCTTGCAGAGAGCTGCCTTCCCGCTGTGTCCTGTGGGGAGAAACCAAGCAAGCTCTCTGGTGTCTCTTCTCATTGGACACTAATGCCATCAGATCAGGGCACTGCCCTTACGACCTCATTTAACCTTAACTATCTCCTAAAGGTCCATCTCCAAATAAAGCCCACACTGGGGATTAGGACTCCCACATGTGAATTCTGGGTAGGAGTGTGGTGGGACACCCTTCAGTCTGTGGCAACAAATCCAGTCTCTCTCTCGATTTATGTGACAATTGAAGCAAATGTTTCACAAATTATACTTATGTTTTGTTCAGTTATGCTTTATTTTATACTATTTTATTACAAATTTTCTGACCATGGCCATGAAATTGAGTTCACATTTACTTTGAAAACCCCCATGTTAGTTGGTGATGGGCGATGATGATAATGATGATGGGAACGGTCCTGTAGCAGTAGTAGTGAAGAGCAGCTGGGGACATTTTTGTAGAAGCTAAGAGTTTTAAAACAAATGCATCACTTGTGAAGGGTAGGGCTGCTTTCATTTTAGGACACCACTAATCCCGTAACTGACCAGGTTTCTCTCTTTGCCTTGGCCACTAGAAAGCTCAGAACAAAAATCGCTCACTTCTGGTCCAGGATCAGATGGAATACAGTTATATGGGCTGGTTTCTTCTTCTTATCCCTGGTTTCCCCCCTTTATTGTTGATTTAGTTTTCCTGCTGGACCATGCCTATTGATAAATGCTTAACGCCCTTTGTGGTGTGGAACCAACCATGGCTAAAAAAAAAAAAAAAAAAATAACCAAACATCGCCTAATGTAATTGTCACAGCAGGCTGTGCTGTAAGTATTATTACTCTCATTTTATGTATAAAACAATGACTTTTAGAGAGGTTAGGTGGCTTTCTATTGTTGTACAGCTCGTACATGGGAAATCTTGGTCTCAAAAACAACGGATATTTCTTTGGAGCCCTCCAAGGAGCCCACTTCCTCCCTGGAAGTGTTTTCCAGTTTTGAGAGTGTTGTATTCTTTGTCTACCTTCAGAGGGTGGGTGGCAGTAGACACCTGTGATCCATGTTCATGTTCACAGTCATCACTGAGCCTCCCCTAAGCAGCCCATTCACGAGCTACCCGTCCCCTTCCCTTGCACACGGGGACCCTGGGGCTTGTGTGTTTCCTCCATCAGCAGCCACTGGTCTTTGCAGCCACATGCCCACAGGTTAGGGTAAGGGCTCCCATTGGTGCCATCATGGTCTTGAGCTACTTGGATCAAAACAGAATCTTCTCTACTTCTGCTGTTCCGGAGCAGACTGTGGGCAACTCCATGGCAGGAAAGTGTCTCCACCTCTGGGATCTAGCACAGACCTGGGGCAGGTCAGTCTTCAGGGAGAGCATCAGTAAGCAAACAAAGACACCTTTTGTGATAATAATGGTAATAAAAACAATAATAATAATGACAACTAACTTCATTGTGTAGTTGCCAAATGCCAGCTACTATTTTTTTTAAGATTTCATTTATTTATTTGAGAGAGAGAGAGAAAGAGAGAGAGCATGAGCAGGGGAGAGGGGCAGAGGGAGAGGGAGAAGCAGGCTCCCTGCTGAGCAAGGACCCCGATGTGGGACTCGATCCCAGGACCCTAGGATCATGACCTGAGCCGAAGGCAGACGCTTAACTGACTGAGCCACCCAGGTGCCCCTTTAAAGAGCTTCCTGGATTTCTTTCAACAAATCTTCACGTTAACATGATGATGCATGTACTATTTTGCTCTCTACTTTAGAGATGGGAGTACTCACTCACAGAGGGGTTAGGTAGCCCACATGTTCCCATCCACACAGCTAACAAGTAGCACCCCAGAAGGTAAATGCTGGTGCTCTCCAGAACCTGAGATCTTCACTGCTGTGGACATAGCTGCATCATCCCCCCTGGGGTCCCGTCCTGGGTCCTGGGTCTGGGCTCAGGGGCCTCGGCTGAGTGGCTAATAGAATTTACATGGACCCCTCTGATACCCCAGCATTCCTCCCTGAGTATTGAATAGATTGGATTCAGTTCTGAGAGCCTCTCAATGCTCTGATTACATTGTTGGTTTATGCTGGTTTGGTTTCAGGTCATGAGGCAAGAAGGAAACAGTCCCTAACTCCTGCCAAGCTGTTCTGCCCAGCGAGCCTCTTTCCACAAGCGTGGTGCTCTGGGGCACGCCTGAAGCTCCAGCCAGCCAAGGCTCTTTCCTGCCTTCAAAGGCCCATCTCGACTAAATGCCAGAACCCGGCAACAGATCCTGGTCCAACTCATGCAAACCGCAGAACTCCAGGGCGGTTGAGGTCACTGAAGACCGAGTTGAGATCAAGTGGTTTAATACCAAAGGAAAACATCTTCAAAGTTTTGTTAAAGAGAAAATCAAACAGTGATAATATTGAATTCTCCAGCTTGCTAATTCATTTCTATTTGGTCAGCTCTTGATAGGATGTGATGTCTGAGCGCCCCCGCCCGCAGGTTTATCGTCAAAGCGGTGAGTGTGTTTACACGGATCAAGCCAAGGCCAGCAGGCAGACTTGGACCCGCTAAGTATCGAGAGACGGATTTTTCCATTCCAGGCCTGGGGGTCATCGATTTCGCACTGTTTCTCTTGTTAATCCTCAAAACTGCTCTCTATATTGCAACATTTGGGGCCACATGTTATAGACTTGGGAAATAGAGTTTGCAGGAGGAAGAAAAGTAACATTTTACTGATGCTAGAAAGTAGAAGGCCTGGGGCTCCCACTGCATGTCCCAATTCCAAGTCCAGCACTTTGGAACCATGTCTCAGGGTCAAAAACCTCCCCCCTTTAATTAATTAATTGATTTAATTAATTAATTAATTTTTTATAGAGAGAGAGCGAGAGAGAGCATGAACAGGGGAGGGGTAGAGGGAGAGGGAGAGAGAATCCCAAGCAGCTCCACGCCAGGCTCGATCCCATGATCCTGAGATCATGACCTGAACTGAAATCAAGAGTCAGAAGCTTAACCGACTGAGCCACCCAGGCGCCCCAAACACATCCCCCCTTCACTGTCATAGGCTCGTACTCCCCCAGTGATCCACTTTGGGCCGAAGCGTTGGGTCAGGGGGAGCATGCCCATTGTGGACACTCCTAGTGCTAACGAGCACAGTGCCGTCCGGCTCCTGGTACACTCTGCAAGACCCTAGTCTCCAGGCTCTTTGTCACCAACCTGTGTGTGTGCCTATGCAGTGTGAGCAGAAGTGATGTGTGCGTGGAGTTTGGGGAACGGGGAAGTAGAGTCTGATGCAGGATCAGTGTGGGGGAAGTTCATCCATGAGTCCTCTTGAGATGAAGGGCAATTGAAAAAATAAAAATAAAAAAAAGAGCAACTGAAGGGAAGGACAAACGCATGGCCGGCAGATGGGGAAGTTCTGCTGTGTTAAGCCACAGAGATTTGGGACTTGTGACTGACAGCAGTTAGCTTACCTTAATATAGGCAGGAAGACGAAGGTGTTGAAGGAACGCTGGGAGGAAGTGGGGTGTGCAGAGCTGCGGTGTAATTACAGAGACTGCGGGGGAGGGAGGGAGATGTATAACCATAGCCATAAGAAAAAGTGTGAATTCCTCTCCCTGGTCCTCCTTTGTCCACAGATGTCCCCTGGTGAGAACCAGCAGAGGCTCTGTACAGCAGAGAAGATGAAGGAGGAAGGAGGAAGCTCTGAGGTTGGACTGCTTAGCTCTGAAACTCAGCTCTATCTCTTCCTAACTGTGTCATCTTGGGCCGTGTCGGAATGATGTGTGTCTCCGGCTGAGGGGAGAGGGCTCCCTGAAAAGGGCAGGTGTCCTGGGGGCTCTACCTTGACCAACACCAGCTTCCCCAGGAAGGACCAAAGCCATAGAAACTTAGTCATCGGGGAGGGGGTCGAGGAACATCCCTGGTGGGTCATAGAGAACCCTCCTTGGCCACGCCGGGCTAAGTTCGTTGAGGAAGGTTTAGCCAAAGCTTTTCCCTTCTTAGTTTGCTGAGTCCCAGATTCCAAAGAGGAGCAGAAGGAAGGAATCCAGACAGGTCGCTTTCCAGAAACAGCTTGTCATCCCACGTGCCTGCAGCATCAGGTTCTCAGTGTGGGCTGGTGGGCACACTCACCTAGGGGGTCTCTAAGTGCTGCGCCAGTGGGTTTGAGCTTCGGCGTCCAGCTAGTCTGCGCTGTCTCAGAGCCAGAAGGGCGGTGGTGTGGTGACATGTGACTTGAAACAGAGCAGATTTATAGAGAGCACTGGTCCAAGGTGGAGAGAGTGAGGACATAGAGCAAAGAGCAGTAGAGTTGCAGCCGTGCTGATGGCCATGGGGGGACGCCGCAGGTGAGGGATGGTCAGGACTTAGCAGCTGATTTCAGGGTTGGGAGGAGATGCAGACGAGACACGCCAGTGGCGGAGACGGAGTCCAGGGCAGTGAGGATGGAAAATTCCGTAGCCTCCTCGCCTCCCTCCGGACAGAGGCTGTGCTCCTCTCGGCTCTGCATGGGCAGCGCCCTGCCCAGCACGTGCTGGTGGCAGTCAGTGAACTGCACGCATGTCATGCAGCTTCTCCCAGCCACCTCCGTGGCCTCTGGTGGTCTCTCGCTTTCCGCGGCCGCTCCTGGAGCAGGTTAGCTCTTTCCCTCTGCCTGAGCTTCGGGAGCTGGGTGTGCCGGCCTGAGGCTCCTGGCATTCTGGTAAGGACTCCAAATGCCACAGACTCCTTGGCTTCTGTCCAAGGGCAGCTCCCAGCAGCCTGGACAGATGCCCCTTTCACAGGCAGGCTGTGACGTGGCGCACAGAGGGACTGTCTAGTGCCACCCGTTGGGCACCCAGGCCAGGTTGAGGGTGACCAGATTTAGCAAATAAAAATACAGGACACCCAGTTACATTTGAATTTCAGATACAAAATGAAGACTTTTTAGTATAAATATGTACCAGAGAGGGCACAAGACGTACTTATTTGCCATTTATCCCAGTTTCCAGTTTCAGTGGGTGCCCTAAGTGTTCCTGGTAAGGCTGCCCGGGTCTCCCCTGGCCTGGTTTGTGCGGACAGAGGGGACTTCGCTAACCAGGGGCCGCTCGTCCCAGTACCCAGGGATAGCGCTGCTGACGGCACAAAAGGGGGCAGCAGACCCCCACCCTGCCAACCCCCGCCCTCCTCCCCGTTGCAAGCAGCTCTCTCACACGCGCTTTCACTCACGACACTCAGCACCAGGCGGTGGCAGCTGGGACAGCAGCGGGGCTGTCATCCATCACACTGCCACCAAGGCGTGCTAACAGCCCACGGCGGTTCCGGCACGCTGATGATGGTTACGATCCTAATGAAGATTTGTGGTGCTGCCGGAGGAGGCTCCGGGTCCATTGTTGTCTCCAGCAGATGGGATGAGGCCCTGGGGAGCGGCTTATGGGAAGGGAGGTTCTGGGGACGGGAGGGATGGGAAGGATGAGTGGCAAGCAGGAGAGCAGGAGGTGGACACGGCCGGGAGGTCTGAGGTTGAGGCAGGGGAGCAGGCTGCACGCAGGGGCCCTGAGGCCACCAGGCCAAGGCACAGGGGGCAGGGCAAGGGGCCGTGAAGATGGAAGAAAGTTAGCTGTTAAGGGGTTATTGGTTTCCTGGGGCTTTGTGACAGATCACCACAAACTTCATGGCTTAGTAAGACAGACATGTGTTCTCTCATGGTTCTGGAGCCCAGGAGTCTGAGATTGGTCTCACTGAGCCAACACTGAAGTCAGGATGTATGTATGCAGGGCCAGGTTCCCCCTGGGGGTTCTGGGGAGCAGGATCCACTCCTTATGACTTCCAGCTTCTGGTGGTTCCAGCATTCCTTGGCTTAGGGCCCCAGCACTCTGATCTCCGCCTCTATTGTCGGCCTCCTCAATTCTGTCTCAAAACTCCCTCTGCTTCTCTCTTACAAGGAGATTTTTTTTTTAATTTTTAAAAAAATTTTTTTAAGATTGTATTTATTTATGAGAGAGAGTGAACGAGAGAGAGAGAGAGAGAGAGAGAAAGCACAAGCCAGGGGAGGGGCAGAGAAGCAGACTCCCCACCGAGCAGGGAGCCTGATGCAGGGCTCCATCCCAGGATCTTAGGATCATGACCTGAGCTGAAGGCAGACGCCCAACCGACTGAGCCACCCACGCGCCCAAGGAGATGTGATTGCATTTAGGACCCACCATGATAATACAGGATGAGCTCCTCTGCTCAAGATGGTAAACTTAATCGTATCTTCTGCCATATCAAGTAACACTCGCACTTCTCCCATATGACGTGTGATGCACTGGTCCTGGAGTGAGCATGTGGGCACATCATTTTGGGACTCACCGTTCAGCTCACTGCCTGGTGTGAGGAGGGGCCAGCATCATGCCAGGCTAGGGAAAGTTCCTTCGAGGAGTCAGCTGGAAGCCCTGTCCAAGCTTTCATTGTCTTCCCATTACGTTAATGCTTTGAAGCCAAGGCAGAGTAATTCACACATTCCATAGAGGGAGGCATGCACTCCGGGAGAAGGTGCCAGGCTGGGAGTGCCAGCCCTGCCTTTGACCCACTAGGTGACCTTGTTCAGGGCATGCCTCCTCCTTGGGACAGTCTCACCCACTCCAAATGCAGGTGTTGAATTGCATAGCCTCTAAGGGCCCCTCTAACCCAGAGACCAGTTGGTGAAGTCCAATCTCATTTTCCACTGGGGAAACTGAGGTCCCTGGAAATTGAGCTGCAGGTCTTTCAGCTTATTCGAAGCATAGAACCTAACCTTGGCTGTGGTCCAGGGTGAAATTTCAGTCTGAGCTCACAGCTTGCTCTGAGCAGCTCTTTACAATTCAGAACTGAGGTCATAATTCAACCCATGATTGACATTATGGCTAAGAACATTTTACTGAAGCCGTGTCCTGACTTCATAGCACAGCACAGACCCAGATCCGTAGAGAAGCAGCTGGAGCACAATGAAATTAGACAAGTTCAGCTCTGTGTGACCTTGGGCATGTCGTTGAACTTCTCCAAATCTCAATTTCTGCATTTAAAAAAATGGTATTTGGAGGGTTGTCCGTTTGTGAAAATGAAGAATCAATAAATGCAAACTGCCCAGGAGAATGTTTGGTTTGTGTGAGGGGCTCTCCCAGTGGGAACTCTGGCCCAAGGGCTCCCTCTAAAGGCTTCTCCCATTACTCCCCCCACCCTCCCCACTCCCATTCTCTCAGTTCTAACCCTCTGGCCGCAGTGCCATTCCTGGACTGTGCCGGTCCTGTGTGCTGTCCTATCTCAGGACATTGTACTTGTGTTCCCTCAGCCTGGAACATCCCTCTCCCAGGTATGTGCACGGCTCACTCCTCACTCCCTGCAGGTGCTCACGGCCATGTCACCTTCTCAGCCTCATTGTCTGCCCTCTCTAACATGTTACCCCCTTCCCCACTTTTTTTCTTCCTGAATCTGATTGCAATGCAACTTCCTGTATGTTGTACATATTTATCTTTCTACTAGCCTGGTTACTTCCGCTTGGTTAAAGTGTAAGCTTCACAAGGTCAGGCCTCTAGCTTATTTTTATCACCAGTGAATTCCCACTTTAAACAGTGCCCCGCACACAATAAGCGCTTAGAAATATTTGTTGAATGAATGAATGAATGAATGAATGAGTGAGGGAAGGGAAATGCTCTTGAAGCTGCTAGACAGAAGACAGCCCATCGGGAGTGACGAGTAGCAGGTAAGAGGCTACCATAATCACAGCTCAGAGTCAGGAGGTGACAGTGGTGTCGCTGAGGCTGTGGGTGGCTTTCTGGAAGTAGAGATGATAGGTTATGCTGACGTATCAGTTGGAGGGGTGATAGACAGGGAGGTGTCGCGGAGAACTCCAGTTGCCCGTAACATGTGGGTAAATTCAAGTTCTGTTTCCTGAGCTGGAGATCACTGAGCAAGGAGCAGGTTGGCAATGCCCACATCCAGGGGGCTTTCTGACTAGGGACACATGGGGGAAAATGAACTGTACCGCCATCAGAGAATCTGGCTTCTGCTTCAAACTTCAACATGAGTTCACTATTTGACCTGAAGCGGTGCACTTCACCTCCCTGGGCTGGGGATGGTTCCGCCATAAAAGGAGGGAGCAGGTGGACTAGAGCCCATCTGAGGTCCTTGGGTGGGCAGTATGGGACACTGGGCAAGGCGAGGCTTTGGATTTAGACACATTTGGGTTCAAAGCTAACCCTTGTCATTTACTAGTTAAATTTCACTGGACTTAATTTCCCCATCTCTAAAATGGGAAAAGGTAATTCTGACCTCATGAAGATGTTGTGAAGTTCAAGTGATACAGTGTCTCTAAGTGCCAAACACTGTGCCTGGCACGTAGTGTAGAATGAATAATTTGCTCATGTCTTTCCTCCAGCCCCTTGCTTCCCGTGGTACACCCAGATCCCGACGGTCCCCACTAACCACTCACCTCTATGCAGATGGTGCCGCACGATATAAAGTTTATAATGCTCTTGAGCTGTTCATATCTAAGAAACTTACTATTTCAATGTAAACATGCCCCACGGATTATTGCAAAAGACCATTAAATCTGTATCAAATAAAAATGTGAAGAGAAAGCTATTGCTTTGCTCAGTGTTGCTTGACTAGATTATATAGAAAGAATAAGAATTATTCTCTTCTTTCTCTGCCATCACCTTTCTGTTAGACTTTCTCACACCAGGTGTTCAGATGCCAGGGAGAAAACTTCTTCTTCCCAAGCTGACATTTTCAAATGTGTTGATATGTACCCAATGGAGTGATTCTACAGAAGATGGTGCCACTCAAAGCTCCAACCTGAATGAAGTAGCTCCCTGAATTCTATTTATGTCATAATGAATATATTCAACTTAATAGCATCCAAGACTTTGTAGGCACACCTGCAGCTAAGAGTGCAGTATGGATCTGGAGCGATTCGAATTTTCCTTCCACAAAAATAATTTTGGCAGCTTGGGATCAATATCTTCCTCCCATATGTTTCATATTCTCTGCAAAGTATAACTGAAGACACTCTTCTCCACAGTCCTTTTCGGTGTGAATGCATTCAGAAATTCTAAAAAGGTAATTTGAAAAGGAAGGAAACTAACACTTGGCTGGCATCTACTAAGTATCCAGGCTGTGTTATGCACCTTGCATATGTTATCTCATTTAATCTGCACAACTGGGTGACAAAGATGGTATCGGGCTCACTTTTGCAGAACGGGAGTCTGAGGCTCGGAGAGGTTAAGTTCCTTGCCTAAGATCACACGGTCATTCATGGTGTGATCAGGATCCAAAGCCAGTGTTGTTTGACTCCAAAGCTGGCTCTCTTGAATGTGGTCTTGCACTCTTGACACTGCAGTCTTAATTCTCCACCCTTTCTACCGTCAGGCCTTTTTTCATTGAGAACAGAAACTAAATCAGTGGAGAAACCCAAAACTCCGAGACCAGATTTTGAAAGAACTTTCTTGGCCCGAACTTACACATGGACTCTATCCATTTCAGCTTTAGTTAGACTGCATTGGTGTCCTTATTTCCTTGTGTGGAAACGGAAGCTAGCTGGACAGAGGTGTCTCTGACCTTGGACTGAAAGAGATTTGAATCTATTCTAGGAAATACATCTCTTTCTTCAGGAGGTGAGAGGGAAGTGGTCCTTGCCAGGGGAGACGGATTCTTTCCACCGTTGCTCTGACAGCGATCTTGGCAGCCCTCCCAGCCAAACTCTCTGGGCTGCTTCGTGCTCCATGATTCCTGGTGGGGGAAGATTTGGCTCTGCGTCTCCCTCCTCCCATTAATCTTCATTTTACTTTGTTGCTATAAAGATACATCTTGAAACATTCAAGAAGTGAAGAAGGAGTTCATTCGTGTCACAGACAGCATGCTTCAAGGATTGCTATTTTGTCAACCTGGCCAACTTGGATGTCAAAGAATATGCTAGGGGAGGAAATGGCCTTGGAAATTTTCCTTGCTTTTCACTCTGTCCTTGTCCCCACCTCCAAATTTATCCAAAGCAGCAATAACCCATTTTATTATTGTGTCCATGACCAAGAGGACAGGAATGCCTTCTGTGGCTCTGGGAGCTGGGTGATCGTTTGACCCCATGGTATTCCCAGTTAGCGAGGTCCCCAGAGAACATGCTTTCAGTGTGGTCACTGTGTGATGTCCTCTTCCTGGAGCTGGTGGATTTCTGTCAGTAACCAGGGGATTTCTGCTAGACCCAACAAGCTCATTGGCAATTCCCTCGGTGTCCATGTAGTTATGCTAACCTCTTTAGTCCCAGGACCCATGCTACTTCTGACTCTTGTACGTTTGTTAAACTGATAAGTACCACTGGTTGTTATCCTGTCCCCTTCTATTTCCTATGTTTTTGTTTTGAGGAACTCCAGATAAGGGAGAGGTCCTGACAACTGGAAATTTAGTTGAGTGAATAAGCACTTCTTAGGAAGTGGAGAACTTCTGACTCAGAAGAAAAATGAAAGCCCTGGTGTGGTGTGTTCCCTAATTTTGGCTTCCAGGAAAATGTCTTCATGGGGGCCAGAAGAACAGGGCATTAACATTAACTAAGTTCCTACAGTCGAGTTCCTATGTTGGTGGCCTTTGCTACCTACTTTACTTACATTATCTTACTTAATTTCTGACAAGCATATTCTTATTTTACGGAAAAGGAAACTTATGTTCAAGGAAGGTAAGTAGGTAATAGGATTGAACTTCCAAGTAGGATTTTACATGGAGAGAAAAGGCAAAACTCATTGTCAGTCTGCTAAGATGTTTCATGAGATGCTGAATATTGAGGCTCACTTTCCATTGTTGAAGGTATGACCTTTAGTCTTGTTTCAATTCACCAAGATTGTGTTCTATCCCTTGGGACAGACTCACAGTAACCGAATTCATAAGGCTGATATAAAAACCACATACACTGCCAATGTATTAAATTAGAATGGGAGGCAGAGTTACCACATTGGCCAAAATAGTTGCAATGGCCCAAGTGGCCCCTTCTCTTTTTGTGGGTAAGTTACATGGGAAAATAAATTATAATTGGAAAGTTCCTTGGTGAAAATGCATTCAGGGTATGATTAAATAGTTATGCAATTAAGTGTCTTGTGGCCTTGGGCTCTGGAAGCTTCTTCCATCTATTTTCATAATAGACCTAATTTACCACAGTGACTGACAGGTTGAATCCTTAGGCCCAGATCCCTTTCCCCCTGGTTATTGCTGGTATGGGCACTGCTCTGTGACTGTCCTTTCCTCCACTTCTTGGAATGACCACGTAACCCCTGCTTAACTTTGTCAGTGGCTCCAGTTAAAATAGTTTGGCTTACAAGCCATTCTATGTTTTTTTTTTTTTTTCCCTTCCAGTTACATTTTAATATCCCGGCTCAGATCTGGTGTCTGTAGTGCTATTATTAACTCTCTGTTATTAACTTGATTTTTCTAATTTCCAAGTTGTTGGCAACCCCCATAGCTGTTCCCTTGCAGAGATAATATCGATGCTGCAGGATTTGGGGAAGGCTAAATTAGACAACATATGGGAAAAGAGTCCAGCACGAGGCAGCTGGTTCATTAATTCCATTCCTTTTTTTTTTTTTTTTTTTGCAAGAGGGTTAAAACTGAGCAAAAGCAGATACCCAAATCTCCGTCTCTATCACTGACCTCAGAAGACAATGATGAATCATTATTTCTACTTTTCACTTACCCAAACTGTGGAGCAGGGGCAAGTTTTTCTTTAAAAACTTAAAAAAAAAAGACTTTCCTAATAATGATGGTCTCTCTTTCCACATATGTGACTTTTATTACAACTTATAGAATCTTTGAGCTGGAAACCACCTTTCTCAAACCTACTACCTGTCAGCAAAGTTGGCCACAGTGTCATCAGAAGAACAGAAAAGCAACATCACTCAGGAAGGGGAATTTGGTATTTCCTTCTGCACACACAGTAGTTCTAAGAAAGACTTTATGGCTGTCATACTTCAATCTCCATGGTAATAACTTGTTTGGCTTCAGTGTGGGGTAAGAGCAAGACAGATGTCATCCAGTCACCCAGACAAGGCGTCTTGGTATTGGTCAAGATAGACACCCAAGTTTTCTGTGCATTCTAGACTGTATTTGTCTCTTTAAAGAGGGAGACAATGATTTACTGATTAATAACTAACATTTCAAAGTGTTTTATATTTGATCATCACATTTGACCCTTGATGAGGGGGTTTATTAATTTTAATCCTATTTCATAAATTAAAAAACTGACAGCAGATAAATCATTTAGCCAATCATTTGGCACAGTGCATGTCTCTGTTGACTTCAAATTCAGGAATATTAGCAGGATTCCATCCTTCTTCCTAGTTTATATGCTTGAGTTCACCTCTGGCCCTTAGAATGAGTTAAGTGTCATGATGAGGAATTAAATAACCATATGCCACTGTGAAGGTTAACTGTATGTGTCAGCCTGGCTAGGCCACAGTACTTAGATTGGGTGAAATATTATTCTGGAGGTTCCTGTGAAGATGTTTTCGAGGTGAGACTAACACTTAAATCAATAGACTTTGAGTGAAGCAGATTACTCTTCCTAAAATGGCGGGCCTCATCCAATCAGTTGAAGTTCTTAATAGAAAAATACTGACCTCCTTCTCAGAAGAGGGAGCCCTGTCAGCAGACCACATTCTAGACTCAAGCTGCAACTCTTTTTTGGGGTCACTGGCTGGCCAGCCTACCCTGCAGATTTTGCCAAGCTTGCATATGAGCCAATTCCTAAAACTTAATCTCTATATTTATGCACATCCTGTTGGTTCCATTTCTCTGGAGAACCCTGACTAACATAGATTTTGCTACTATGGAGTGGAGGGCTGTTAACAAATACCTGAAACTATGCAAGTGGCTTCTTAGGACTGGCAATGGGTAGAGCTGGAAGAATTCTTGAGGTGACTGAGAGGAAAAGCCAAGATTACCTTGAAGAGACTGTTGATGGACATAAAAATATCAAAGGTGCTTCTGATGAGGTCTCACATGAGGAACATATTATTGGAAATTGGAGGAAAGGTGGTCCTTGTAATAAAGGGACTAAGAACTCGGCTGAACGGGGTCCAATGTTCTGTGGAAGGTAGAACTCGTAGGTGATTAACTTGGATATTTAGCCGAGGAGATTCCTAAGCAAAGTGTGGCAGCTACTGCCTGGTTTTTCCTTGCTGCTTATAGCAAAAGGTGACAGGGGAGGCACACATTGAAGAAGCAATTGTTAGGTCAAAGGGAATCAGAACTTGAAGATTTGGAAATGTTCAGCCTACCCATATTGCCAAAAATGAGAATGCTGGGTTTGGAGAGAACACCAAGCATGTGGCTGGATGATCATTTGGCTCTAAAGTGATTACAGGTGTGACTCATGGATCCAATTAGCTGTCTCAGCAGAAATGCTGCCAACTTGGACTGAAGGAGACACAGACGGGACCGAATGAAGTCTTGCTGTTGGGCTTCTGAGATTTTGCAGGATGAGTCAGTAGGGCTATCTGGCTGTGAACATGTGTTATCCTTCAAGAAAACGGAAGAATGGCCCTAACGGCAGTTCAGAGGTCAGCAGTGTTGCCACCGCCACCACAGACCTAGAGGGCACAGGCTTGTGGATGGGTGTGTGTGTGGGGGCGGGGCTGCTGCTTTTTTGATTCTATAAGGTAGAATGACTGCCCAGGGCCCCAGGACAGGGCTGCCGCTCTGGTGGACCAGAGGACAAGAGACTGGAGCCAAAGAGGGTTATTCTCTAGTCTTAAGACCTCATGCAATTTGCCCTGCTAGGTTTCAGACTTGCTTGGTATCTGTCACTCCTTTCTTCTTCTTGACTTTTCCCTTTTGAATAGTAATGTCTGTTCTATGCCTGCCCCACCACTGTGTTTTGGAGGTAGATAACTTGTCTGGTTTCACAGATTCACAGTAGGAAAAGGATTTTGCCTCAGGACACATCATACCTCGACTCTCACCCACATCTGATGTAGATGGTATTTTGATGAGACTGTGAGCTTAGATTTGCTGCTGGAGTGGGTTAAGACTTTGGGGCTGTGGGGTTGGGAAGAGTGTATTTTGCCTGTGAAAAGGATGTGCATTCTGTGGGAGCAGAAGGTGACATGTTATGGGCTGCATTGTGTCTTCCCAAATTCAGATGTTGAAGTCCTAACCCCCAGTTACCTCAGAGTGTGACTACATTTGGAGATGAGGCCTTTACAAAGGTGATGAGGTAAAATGACAGTAAAGTAAGGTCAAATGAGCTTGTGTGGTTGGCCTAATCCAATAGGACTAGCAACCTCATAAGAAGAAGAGATTAGAGCACAGACACATAGATGGAGGGGCGGCCACATGAGGACACAGAGAGAAGGTAGCCATCTGCAAGCCAAGGAGAGAGGCCTCAGGAGAAACCAAACTTGCCAACATCTTGGTCTTGGACTTCCAGCCTCCAGAACTGTGAAAAAATAAACTTCTGTTGTTGAAGCCCCTCAGCCTGTGGTATTTTGTTATGGCAGTTCTAGCGGACTAAAATGGTTACCGGTATCAGTTTGATGTTTTGGGGAGGGGGTGGTTTTAGCCACACCATGTTGTTGGCATTAGGAAGATAACTCCTGGTTATTTGACTGATTTTGTTATTTCAAAGTTGATATTGTATAGACCCAACTTTAATTATATGTTCCTTCATCTTTGATTTTTTTTTTTTTCATGTAAAATCACTTTCTCTCAAGTCTATTGCCTTAATAGCCTGGAGGAAATATTTGCTTCTGAGGATCATGTATCAAATATGTTTCATTTTGGTCAGAATATTCTTCTTTCCTCGTAAACAAAATTACACTGTGATTTTAAGTGCAGAAACTCTTGGAAGGAAAAGCCTGCTTTGGATTCCAAGAAAGTTTCCTCTTAATACATTTCGTCTTTATTGTAGACTTAAGGACTCCGACATTACCTGGAACCAAGCTATCCAAAACCAGTGTCTTCCACCAAAAAGAATTGTAGGACCAAGGAATGTCCCCTTTGAAGAAGTTCTTCCCCCTTCCTACTTCTCCCTAGGAACCTCTAAAGAATCCCACTTGACAGAGGAATTGTTTTTTCCAATTCCGAGTTTTGTAAGCCCAGATTCTAATATTTCAGCACACATACATATGAAAAAAATAACTGACAATTCCTAATTGACATCTCATTTTCTGGCTGTAGGTATCAGCCTTGAAGAAGAAAAATAGCAGTGAAAATGTGAAAGAGAATCGTGCCAATATTTGTCGATAGACTCAAACATCATTTCTGTGTAGTGATGACACTGTAGTTCATGAACAACATTTCTTGTTAATTTACTTTTCTGGTAAACCAGAACATCTTTCTTCACCTTCCGAAAAAATTGTAAATCTTTAAAAATTCACACACTAATAGAACTCTGTGTTGAACAAAATTGATTTTTTTCTATGATTGAGTCTCTTGACTTTAGATTCCTATTAGAACAATCAAAGGCTGTCTAGAAGAGTGTACGAGATCAGAATGCCTATACACAAAATAGAGAAATTTCCATATGTCTAGAATGTTATTTTTTCTACCTTGAAAGTAAAGGGTTCCCCCAAACTCCCCTTTCCTCCCCCAAAAACATAAATAAACAAAACCAGACCATTGTAGATCCTGGTTAATTGGGTTCAAGGAGATTTTGAACTTGTAGGTCTTTTGTGGGTCATTATAGTTCTAGTTGATGTACATTTGATGGGCAGAATGCAGGGGAATGGAAGGAGCCTGATTCTGTCACATACTCATTGTGCGTCCTTAGCCAAGTCATTCAAACTCTGAGCCTTGATGGGGGAACAATAACATCTGCCTCACAAATTTTCATGTGCATCAAATGAGATAATGGATGTGAATTTACTCTTTAAACCATAACTGGGCTATGCAGATGTTAGTCATTATTTTCAAACAGCATCTGTGACCTAGTTTTGATTGTGGTTTACTTTTGGAAAGAAGAGTATTATAAATGCAGCTTGGCTCATCTGGAACAAAACTAATTCAGTGACTTGAACTACCAACGATCACATTCAAGGCAAACGCCCTGCTGCAAAAGTAGACTGACTCCAAGGACGATTCTTATTTGCTAATTAATTACCAGAAGCATTTCCATCAGCATACTAAATTTTGAAAATCCATTTAAGTAAAAATCATACTTGTCTATAGAGCATCACTTCCAGATTCTCTCACTTTGCTCAGTTAGAGAAAGAAAACGCTTGTTGGAACTTTTCCATGTTCAAATATTTCCACCGTTTTTAAGGAACTTGCTTTTGTCACTTACACATCATTGCTCAAACAAATTTTTTCTAAAAGATTTTTATTTATTTATTTGAGAGAGAGAGAGAAAGAAAGAGAGAGCATGAGTAGGGAGGAGGGGCAGAAGGAGTGGGAGAAGCAGACTCCCTGCTGAGCAGGGAGCCTGATGTGGGACTCGATCCCAGGACCCTGGGATCATGACCTGAGCCGAAGGCAGACCTTAACCGACTAAGCCACCCAGGCATCTACTCGAACAAATTTTTTGATAGTTCTTTCATTAAGTATATTTTCCCATTATGGTTTTATATAAGGGACTATTTTTTTATTGCTTAATTGCCATATGGAAGAGATTAATCATTAAAACAGAAACAAGAAACCTCTGGTTCACATATTGCACATCAGATGCAATTCTTCAGGATTTCCTTGTTTTTTCCACTCGAAACTGTCCATTCAACCTTTTTATCAGGCAATCTCTATACTGGTTTTCTGGTCCAGGGAGTATTTTGATCGAATGCAGAGAAAGGGACTGCCTGACAGACACCCCCAGCTTGCCCACCTAGTGGATCTTTGCTTTCTGTGCATCGTTTAATTCTGACACTTTTATCTGTCACGTTGGCAATGTCTCTCTCTTCATTTCTTATATACACCAGTCGATGATGTTCGAATCTTTACAGTCACATCATTTTTGCAGCCCTCTCAAAATATTATCCTACAAATTAGCAGCACCTTTTTTCTCTTGGCCATGGGGGCTGGGTGAACCTTCATGAAGCAATCCTTCCTGCAGGGGTAGTTGTCTGCTTGAAGAGGAGCTCAGGTGGAGAGAAAGGGATGGGGCTGGGCTTCAGGGGACCTGGGTTCTGCTTGTGTTTCTGCCTCTGATTAGCTCCAGCCTGTTGCCAACATCGCTAGCCTGCTCTGGGCCTCTGTTTATTAATCTGAGAAATTAACCTTGTGGAGGAGCTATCCTCCAAGATTTTTTCAAATTTAGATTTTCCATAGGTATCAAGTATATAGGATATTAAAGAATATGGGCTTCAGAGCCCAGCAGACCTGAGTCCCCTAAGAAGTTGACAAAATTCATTAAGCCTCAGTATTCTTGTCTGTAAAATAGGGATGATCATGCTTGCTTCAAAAATATAAGCATTAAATGTATATAAAATCCTTACGTATAGAAAATACTGTGATATAGAAAAGAGATAAATATTGTTTCCCTTCTCCTCCTCCCGTTATCTCTTAAAAGTCAAAGAAAACCCACATGTGGAAATGGCATAAGAAGCTGCCGGCATATTTTGGAAGGAAAGCTGCTAGAGGACTGGCCCATTCTCCCTTGCAAGCTCTTGGAGAGCATGGGGCTCGCCCAGCCTTCTGGCTCACTTCCGGCTCTAGACTCACTGACATTCCACGCAATTCTTCGTGGAACATCATTGGAGTCTTCGCAGGAGACACTTGGGACGAATGATCTGACAGAGGACCCTGGGGACGTGGATAGTGTGAAGACAGCCTGAGAGACGTGGTAAACGTAGACAATGAGTACTGTGACTTCTGTGACATTTTGGTGACTCTTGCAGACCATGGAGCCGACAGAATATTAGAAACTGAGGCTGCTCCAGGAATGTGCAGATGCAGCCATCAGACCTCGGTGGCTTTCTTCCCCACAGCAGAAATAATGATTATTTTAACTAGATTCCAAGGTAGCACAGAACGGTCAGAAAGGACAGTGCCTTCTGGAAATCTGGTCTCACCAAAATTCCACCTTTTATTTCCTCCCACATTTCCCGATCGCGCAGTGCAGAGTCACTATGCCTTCCTGCCTTCCTTCTTCACGAGGGGACGCCAGGATACACTCAGTGGTGGTGACTGGAACACAAGTCGGGGGTGAAATGAATGTGGCAGTGGGAAAGGCCAGCATCTATATTTAAGTAGAATGAAAAATTAGTCCATTGTACTAGTGCAGCAGGGCAGACATGGGGCTTAGCTACTCTTAGCTACAAAGAGTAGCTATTTAAATCAACGTCTCAGTGCTCTGAGGTGACTATGCACTCTCTGTAGACCAACCATGTGCCATGGCTACCAGAAAAGTAAACTCAAGAGTAAAATGCATTATTAGAGGAATTGTGACTTTTTTTTTTTTTAAGTGAGATGCCATTTCTTATGTGATTTGTGTGGTCTGGGCTCTAACTAGAGTGTGGTTTTCAATTTCTTCATTAACCTTGCATCCCTGTTGCCTGTACAGAAATATCGTTAGAGCTCTCTACCTGTTTGTCAAATAAACGGATTAATGAGAAGAGTTTCATAAGCATTTAATGATTCATCTATTTGTTTGACAGTATTTATTGAGCTTCTCCTAGGTTCCTTATGTGACTGCACCAAACTAGACACACAGATCCTGTGTCAAGACGTCCTCATTCTAGCCGAGATCTGTCCTATGAAGAGTGGCTGGAGGAATTGGGGATATTTAACTAGGATACAAAGGTCTTAGGAAGAGTTTGTCAGTGTTTCCAATATTTAAAGAGCTGGATTAGGGAGCATACTCTGGCTGCGAAATTCCAGAGGATAAAAATTGGTGGGATTTGATAACATAATAAAAAAAATGTAAAAAATAAAAAAAACAAAAAAAATTGGTGGGATTTTGAGGGAGGGAGATTCCTAATAATAAGAGCAGCCCCAGGGATGGATGGAATGGTTTGCCTTGGAAAATGGCATAGCGTGCCAGAGTGACGGTGTGTGTGGCTGATGCCCGGGATGCCCACCCGACCAGAGGGGATGTCTGCTAGGAAAGAAGATGGACAGCCAAACTCTGGGGTCTCCTCCGGTCCCAGAGAGTCGTCGATTTCCCTGGAAGAATGGTTTCACAGAGTCGACATTTGGTCCCAAGCGCCTACCTTTTTTTTTTTTTTTTTTTTGCTAAAAATAAAGTCTAAAGGCAAAATGCAATTATGGAGAGTTTTACATCTGCTGGAAGGTAGAAAGGTCATTATTTATTCTCTCTCACCAGCCAGATCTATGTATTGAGAAACGTTTCTAGGGGCCACCCCACTAAGATCCAAGAAAGAGTTCAGTGGCCTGTTTGAGATAGAGTCACAGGGTCACCTCGCTTGTTTCTACTTCTCTGGTAGATGTTGATCTAATGGATGTGAAGCTTTGTATGTGGACAGAGCATCCTAAACAGGACATGCTCGGCTACAGGGACTATCTTGCTGTGTGAACTAGAGTGAGTTGTCACCTCTCTGGGCTTTGACGAAACAGCCCTCAGGGGCCCTTCCAGCTTTCACAGTTCGAGCTTTTTGTTTTATTCCAAAATGTCTTTTCTACTGACAGGTATGCCACTGATTGAGTAAAATCATGCACTTGTTTGTATATTCACTAAGATAAATGCAATCCCTTGTTCACACATGTGAATTGCACTCTAGAAATAAATGAGTGAGACAGTTTTGATGGCTATTAAGCTGGTACCTGAAGAATTATGGAGAGTTTTACATCTGCTGGAAGGTAAAAAGGTCATTATTTATTCTCTCTCACTAGCCAGATCTATGAATTTTTGAATTTTTTTCTCCCTGTATTGTTTTCCTGCATTTCCCAACACCAGGAAACACATAAAATATGTTATTTGAGAAATTTCGCAGGTATGTTTCAAAATCGGGTGGAAACAATGTTGAAAAAGAGATCTTTGTTTATTTGGAAAAATAAGTGGAACTTGGAAAAGCATGTTATTTTGGATTTAAGGGTTTGAATGACATTCCTGCACTGCAAACCAGCGAGTTCTTTTCTATTTTTTTAATTTTTTTTTGGCAAAGGTTGGGATTTTGAGCATGTAAACTCTGAATACAAAAGTCATCTCTTATTTTTGCCTCAGTTCAAATTATTGACTCTGATAGGCCCAGAAAAGATGGAATTGATAAAAATAGCAGATTGCTGTTGTTTTTACATCTCAGAAAGAACAACATCTATGACTTCTGACAACTATTTCCTAGAAGGAATTGGAACGTCCCAGTGCAGCCTTACAAATAGTTAGACAAACACAGTCAGGTTAACCAATGTCCATTCACGGACTTTGGAACACACATCGGTCTGATTTCTGGGGCACCCTGTAGCAATCAATAGCATCTTGCTCGCAACGCCAAGTACGTTCAACCATCATCTACTTTTCCTTGTGAAAGTGGTGCTTATTAATTGCATCAAGTTTGGAAAATTATATTTAACATGATGACCATGATAAGACTGCATAGCAGAGACTGAAAAAAAAAGCCACATCAGACTACTTTATGCTTGTCTTTTGAGGGCTTTGAGACCAAGCCATACCCTCCCTGGTGGGCAGGGGAGGGGTTTGCCACTGAGTGAATGTTCCCATCCTTAATTATCCTGGGATGATGTAAATCTTGGAGCAGGAAAGGACCAGGAGACAGGCTTTGCTCATGGTTTACAAATTAATTCTTAAACCCCGGGGGTCAGAGGTCAGTCTAGCCCAGTCTCTGAGGCATGGAGAGGCATGGCATGGTTTCGGGGTGGGTGACCTGCCATTGTTCTGTAGGGTCAGGTTGGAAGCCAGGCCCCTGGGATCTGGCCTGGGAAGGGATGCTCAGGTGGGTGTGGACCTGGGGCAGAAGTTACAAACAATTCTGTCCACACCATTTCTCCTCCATTGTCCCTAATGCTCCGTATCTTATTGCATGCAGCAATATGGGATTAGGGGTGCTAGTTGTAGATAGGGTGTAATGATAGTGACAACAATAAAACTCTTCTGTAGCTCTTGTTACATTCCAGGCACTATTCTGAATACTTGACGTCAACTCATTTTGTCCCCACAACAACATTATGAATGAGGTACTAGGGTTTTCCCAATTTCGCAGATGAGGGAAGTAAGGCACATGCGAGCCCCAGGGAGGGTCCCAGGGCTGGGAGGTGTTGGAGTGGAGATAGGAGCCCTGGGATCGCAGAGGCTCTGTGGGGAGCAGAGGCTGAGCCTGCGCCTCCGGCAGTTTGTGGCAGAACCGGGAGGGCTGGGTGTCGTGCGTCTCCTGGGGCACAGGGAGTGGCAGAAGCAGTGCGAGTGGTGGGGGGTGGAAGAGCAGGGTCCGCCGACTCAGAGGCCGCCCAACAAGGGTGCGGGGGAAGAAACAGAGGGACTTGTCCCACAGCATGGCCAAGGCAGCCTCCGGAAGCCAGCAGTGACCGCTTCAGGGATACGAAAGTCTCACTTACGAAATGGGACCCGGGCCCCATGGTGCGGGTAGCATATATAAGTGTACAAAACAGAATTAAAAATCACCCATATTGTCACCACTGAAATGACCGTGAGCGTTTTGGTAGATATACATGTTTTTGTGGACATGTGCATAAAATGTGTCTTCTCTTGATTTTGTATCATAAAAAATTTTCAACCGTACAGCAAAGTTGAGAGAATTATACAAAGACCACAGTACACTCACCACCTAGAGTCTATAATTACCATTTCGCTCTGTTTGCCTTAGCACACATCTACCCATCCCTCTACCGATCTCTTCATCGATTTATCTTATTTCTTATGCATATCTTGGTAAATTGCAGATAGCAGATATTTCATCCCCAAACACTTGAGATCACACGTGCACGTGATGCTTTTTCATGTGGTATTATAGTCTAAGCCTTTTTCCCTTTCACTGGAATTTGTTATGAGCATGGTTTTTAGTGGCATATTTTACAGCTGAACTGTATCACAGATGGCCTCGGCAACCAGAAGAAAACCACCTCCCAAGCTCCTCCGTCCACGAGTCTTGTCCACCCTGGGACATCTGTACCCACGCTCTCTCCCCTCTCTCCTGTTACCAGGGAAGAACTGTCTAGAATAATGTTTGCACTGAGTAGGTGCACAATAAATATTTATCGAATAAATGAATTTAACCAATGTCCGTGTGTGCAATGATAAGGAAAATCTGTGTCCTAAGATGGCCAACTGAGCCAGCGAGAGAGTTCCAGTCATTGTCCCGGGGCTCTTCCGGGTTCTTCTCCCTGCCCCGCTTCACGCACGCACCAAAAGTGCCCAGTATGTGGAAGTAGAAGTGTATAAATTGCCCCCTTTTTTGTGCTCGGGGCTCAGACTTTTGGAGACCACTCTCCTCTGAGCCCGCCGGCGTTAAATAAACCTCCGATCCTCCAAGATCTCTGGGTGCCGCTTGGTTCTTCCATCGGGCGATCCCATCCAGGTTCTATAACAGCAACATTCACCGTTTCCAATTTTGTCCATTATCTATGTAAATATGGCAAGAAACGCACTTACTTGCATTTTTACATCGTTTCATAAGAATGATCTTTAAGAAGTGTAACTATTACATCAAAGGTTATGAGCACTTTAAAGACTTTTTGTTATGTTTGGCAAACCCATTCTAGAATGCCAACGGGATAGTGCTACTTCCCCATATCTTTGCAGGATTTGGTTTCACAAGCTCGGCAGCTCCCACAAATTCACTTAGCTGTGTTAGTCAAGATGATCTGTGAACTTAACTGCAAAGAGCAAGAGTGGACTGCATTGAGTTGGGAGTAAATGTAGATATTCAGTTGGATTTTGAAAAGTGATTCTCGAGTGATTTCTCTCATCGCCATTGCAAACCAGTTTCAAAAATAGAAGCTACCTCAGTCCCCAGTGGATTCCTGGTCTGGGCTCACATCAATTTACTCGAGTGGGACCCAGGGAGTCCGACCTAGAATTCCCAGTGACTGATCAAATCTCTTCATCTGCAGCCTCTGCTTTGCTGGGTACAAGATGCAGGTCATTCCAGCTCAGCGGTGAGTGAACACTATTGCCCATAAAACTCTCTGCCAATGAAAGTCGTCGTAAATATAGAGTAGTGCAGTCCGGTGGTCATGGCTAAGATGAGTAGCAATTCTGATATGATTTTGAGCAACGTTCTCAATGCCTCAGTATACAAATGAACTTTAATATCCCCGAGGATCAGAAAACTTCTTAAATATAATGATCCACTCTCAATTACCTATTAGTGGGAGGCCTGGCTATTAGACGACTGAACTCTAAGTAAAATTTCAAATACTCATGTCACTGCTCAGACGTGACTCCCTTTCCTTTACCAAACTTTTTTTTTCTTTTAAATCTTTCCTTCAAAGCTCTTAAACCACACAATTCAGCTACTAACCGAGGCTCACCCTTTTGGATTTCCCCTGCTATACTGTGGTCGAGGTGCTAATTAGCAGGGAAAGTGCCAAATGGCAGGCAGCCAGAAGGAAAAGCAGAGAAGTCGAAAGACCTGCACAAACCACAAATGGGATAACCTGCGTGTTGTAAAACAGAGACACGCCTCTGAGGAGCGATGCATTAAAGTCCCTCCACCACTTCAGAACATTGTCAGGTTGGCAAGGGGCTCCAGCCTCCTCTCCTGTTAATTGGGGATTGTACCACCTCCCCCCCAACTCCCCCCCCCCGCTTGCCCAGAGGAGTAAATAAAATCAGATAAGGGCAGCGGGCTAGGAAGCTCGCCTTTGTTGAGAACCCCCTGTGTATGTCAGACACTTGGCACTGTTTTCCATTGAATTCTCCCATTGACTTGGTCAGGTAGGCGGGACCAGCTTGGTTTGATGGATGGGTGAACCCTGGCGGGGAAATGTGCTGAATGTCACATACCAAGTAGTCTGACCTCACTCTAAAGCCTTTGCTCTTGCTGCTAAGCCATGGTGAAGTGCCTGGCATTTTCTGGACCCTCAATCATGTCTGTTATTATTGAAGAGGACAGGAAAAAAATGATCCCCTTGTTATGAATGAACACAACATATATTTAAAGCTGTTGGGAGCCTTTGTGTTCTGGGTTTCAACATCTGATTTACCTGTCCTATTTTAACCAATTCGCATGAGCATTTGTTATATAACTGCACATGCTTTTACTGTATATAACTTAGGTTACATAAATCTAAAGCCTGCTGACTGCTGGCAATCTTTAAAATGTAATGAGCTGAAGGATTCGTTTTGAGCCTTGGGGCAGGATGGCTTTAACCATTCGCCGAGTTCAGCTTTGAGAAGGATAAGTTTGTTGCATCTTTTCCATAATCCAACTGAAGCCTGGATTCCAAGCAACTGTGGATGAGATTTAAGTCTCTAAGAATGATATAAACTTAAATAAAACAAGGCTTAAGCAGAAAGTCCCTACAAACCCAGTGTCCACATTCCATCAGGATGACGTAATAGAAGTTTGGAGGGACAGAGCCTCTCTCTTTGGGTCCCATAACCTCTCAGCAAGAGGGAAGTCAACAGAGTGGTGATCCGTGACTCTCAGAAGCCACAGATCACAGTGGGCTTTCTGATGCTGGAAATACTTGGCTATTGGTGGGTTTCTCAACTACAAAGATGATCTCTGTAAAAAAAAATGCAAAATAAGAAAGGTTTTGGTTAATTGAGGTCAAATTTTGTATTAAAAGAGGAGTGAATTAGGATTTAGCTTTCTTTGCATTAGAGAAAAATCTCTGTGTGGATAAAAACGTCCTAACATTTAGTCTTGTCTGTTTTGTTGATGAGTTGAAATTGGAGCAATAAGATCCAAGGAAGGGAAAGGATTAGGGGCCATTGGGTTCATTCTCTTCTGTTGGAGCCAAAACATGTGCAGATTATGGCCATGTTGCCCCAAAGCTGGGGATAGATATCAACTCTGTCACCTGTTGTTCATTCATATAATGAAATGCAGGATGGGACCTATGCTGGGTTATTCAGCCCCTCTGTATCTCACGTTGTTTTCATCTGTAGAATGGGATGATAAGAGTACCTACCTCAATGAGTTGTGTGCAGATTAAATGAGTTTTAGATATTAATTAGATATGTAAATTTAAATTAAATGCATAAATCTCTCAGAACAGACCCAGGCACATTGTAGGAGCTAAGGGTTTGTGATTCTTCTATTATGAAGACTAGAGCATGGTCCTGTGTATGTGTGAATCCTTGGGAATCCATGTGACCTGCTTCAGAAGGCCAGTTCTGCCATGTGCCACTTCCCCAACCTCGGGCAAGTCACATGAAGTCTCAGAGTCTCTTTTTTTCCTCAAATGTAAACATGCGAATGTCAATTCCTAACATTAGTGGCCTTATGAGGAAAGGACAAGATTATATTCCATGATACGTGAAAAGCATGGTGTCTGGCACATGACTAATTCTCTCAATAAGTGTCTGTGGAAAAAAAGTAACCCCTCTGGCTTTAAGCACATATTCCCACTCACATCCAAATATGAACATGTTGGACTACTGTCATTTTTAACTTTTTGATACATCTTAGAGAACCCAACTTGAAATCCCGAAACAGTTGAAAAATCTCGGTTTCCTTTGTTGGTAAATCACCTCAGAAAAGAAGTGTATAAGTCAGCTCAGGCTGCACTGCAATAAAAAAACCATAGACTTGGAGGCTTAGACAGCAGAAATTTATTTCCTCAGTTCTAGAGGCTGGAAGTCCAAGATCAAGGTGTCGGCAGGGCTGGTTTCCCCTGAGGTGTCTCTTCTTGGTTTGCAGACAGCTGCCTTCTTCTGTGTCCTCACACCATCTTTTCTCACTGGTGAGTATCCCTAGTGTTTCCTCTTCTTCTAAAGGACACAAATTTTATTGCAGTAGGGTCACATCCTTAAAACCTCATTTAACCTCACTTACCTCTGTAAAGACCCTATTCCCAAATATAGTCACACTGGAGGTTAGGGCTTCAGCATGTGAATTTTTTTGGGGGGGACACAATTCAGTTTGTAACAGGAAGCTGTTATATCATTTTTTGTTTCCTCATTCATGTTGACTCCCTCATTCTGAGAAACTTCATGTTGTATTTAGCCATCGGGAAGCCAAGGAGAGAGGCCTCAGAAACCAGCCCTGTTGGTACTTTGGTTGAGGATCTTTGGCCTGGGTGCTGGGAAAGAATCAATTTCTGTTGTTCAAACCACTCGATCTGCGATCCTTTCTTGTGGAAGCCCTCACAAACGAATCTTTTCCTTTATTTAAATAATACATTCTTTTAAAAATTGAGCATCTACTATGTCTCAAGCAGTCTGTATCCCAAATATTCCTTATAGTTCTGAATGTGTCCATCCCACTCCAGAGACGACAAATTGGAATTTGAACTCCAAAGACCTGCTCTGTCTATCCTCCCATGTCTAATCTCTGATCATCACGAATCTCAAAAATCACCCATCAGATATTTCTGCCTTTTAGTGGCCTATATGGCATCTCATTGGATCTTCTAAATAATTTCTCTAATTAGCAATGGAGTCTAGAATTGGATCCAGTACTAAAAAGAGAACGACTGTGTTTGAGCTAGTGTGAACCTCCCCTGGGACTTCTATGACCTGTTTTGCCACTGAGACATTCCAGACCTTCTCCTGTTTTGAAACCTACAACTGTAGCCAGAATTTATGTAACAGTTTTACTCCCAAAAATGTTGTATAATAATTGTCTCATGGCATTGGAAAAACATACTGAATGTACCAGAGCTTAGTCTTAAACCAAAAAACAAAAATCCACTTTGTTAACTTTTACTTGATGAATTAATAATTCACCCAGTTTAAATTTATATGAATCAGCCTTTTCTCATATTGGTTTCTGTGGTTTAGCTCATGGTGACTTTTTAGGTGTGTGATAATCTCATTTCCTTGCAGATCTCCCCTGCCACACCTCCAGGTTCCCCAGACCCTTGGCTCTGACCTCAGGCCAGTCACTTGGTTTTTCTTACTCTCCGTAGGGCGCTGGGCTAGGTGGAGCTCAGGCAAGATCATGAACATGAAAGCATTTTGAAATCCATGAGGTGCTGTGCAGGTTGTAACTATGACACTATCTGGATGGGTAGAGTTTATTGTTTTCCCTAAGACACCATTCTTCATTTCTATTGTTATCTATAAATATCTACTATCTATATTGTAGCTCCTGACCATGTTTTTATAACTAATCACTAGATTGAAAAACTCCTGAGGATGGATCTCATTTAATTATTCTTGATCTCCAGCAAGGCTGGGAGAGGCTGGGGGATAGAGAAGCTTCTTAATAATTTTTTTCTGATACAGGGACTTTCAGGCCATGGTGGTGGATGCAGATGGATTGCAATATCCCCTTTCTCTCAATGAGCAATGAAAGAACAAATTAATAAAAGCCAAGAAGGTTTCACCAGCAGCAAAGTAATCAAGCCTGGAAAGTTGTCAAATGTGAGGTCATGTACTGTGACAGGCAGGTCTAAGGAAGGAGACAGAAAATATTTGACACATCTAGATATAGCTCTGACCCATGCCCTCATGTTATAGAGAAAGAAGGTGAATTTAGAAAATTATGTGATTTCCCATCAATGTGGCTAAACTGAGAGAAGGAGCAGAATGAGAGGGTCTTGAATAAGATAAATTGTGCTCCAGGGAAGATGCTAGGAGGCTTGTCTCTTCCAGGAGGGTTCTGAGTTGGGGATAGAGGAGTTTTTTTGGGAGAAACCCCATGGCATGCTCACATGTGGCAGCCAAATGCTTAGCACCTGCCTGTTATGGGAATCCCAAGCTAGAAAAAAAAAAATAACACAGAACTGGGTTCTGTCCTTTAAAACTTTTGGGGGGTGCATATCAGAAGCAGATGGAAAACTGCTCTGTGGGAACTCTTCCACCCAATGTTCAAAATAAATTCATTTGGAATATGTTGAATCGTAGTTTATGGCTTAGGAAATGGTAAATTTTTGCAACCATCCCATATGTGCAAGAGAACAAGTGTGTTTTGCATAGTCTTCTACTTTTGCTCAGTTGGGCACTTTCCACATCTAGACACTACCTGTCCTGATTTCTGCTTTCTCCAAATTTCAGAGATACCCACTTGCAAACGTGTATGTGTGGGTTTGAAACAGAAGTTTCTGTCTGTTCTTTATTAGAACTCTTCTCCATGACTCATTAACTTCAGCCTAAAGGTTCTTCCAAGCTGATTCAAGTGATTGTCAGAGAAAGTGCAGTTTTAGGTCATTCAGAGTGTTCGGGTATCTCTATGTCCAATTGAAGGCCTCTGAAACCTGCCAGCTTCCTCCACATTAGATCTATTTTTATTGTGATTCTTGCTGTCATTACCGGAAGACTGGACAACTCTTTGGTGAAGGAGGATTCTGAAAGATGAGAACTGTTTGTTCTGACCCTTTTTCCTCCTTGTTATAGGGCCAAGTGACCCTGCCTGTTTGGGATTTCCAGGAGCCCGCATGGGGCCATTGGAATGTAAGGGCCAAAGACCCCGAGGGTGATGTCACTCGGGGTTCAGAGTCCAGGCTGCTGGGGCAGTCATCTTTCCTCATGCAGGAGTTCTCCTTTAGCGTCCACACTCAGTGTCTCTGGATTTGGTTTCAATAGGGGATTTCTGCTCTGTCTAGATTACATGTCCTTCAGGGTACGATCTAGGACTTATGTTATGGTGAAGAGTCAACTGACATCTGTTGGATGTTTCCTTTGCTTTAGACATGTTCAGTATCTCCACGACTGTCAACAAAAGTGGTCTCAGAGAGATGAAGAAACTTACCCTTGGTCACCTGGTTCGTGGCAGCGCTGGGAATCAAACCCCAGCCTGTGAGCTTCCCACCTTGCTGTGTGCTCCATGGGCTGAGATCTGAGGTTACCTTCTTGGAAAGTGTTCACCAGATGGCTGATGATGATGATGGTAATAGGGTAGAAAGGATGGAATTCTATGAATTTCTTGATAAGTGAGAATGATACTTTGCTTACCAAATCTCAGAGTGTTTCACCAAGGAGAAGCCCTTGGACCCAGAGGACCAGGGAAAGGGATGCCCTGTCTGTCAGGCAGAAATCTCCAAGAAGGAAGTCTCAGAAGGAATATTGCGGGGGTAGGGTGGCCCTGCAGGTCAGATCTCAGAGCTTCAAAGTCAAAGATGCATTACTTACAGGATAAAGTCCTTGTCCGTAAGCGTGATGCACACCCTTTCACAATCTGACCATTGTCTGTGGGTCCAGCCTCGGTTCCCATGACCCCCACCCTGCCTCACATGGGCATCCTGCTGTTCCCAGCTCCCCATGCTCTGGCCTGCCGCTGTACCTCCACTCATGCTGTTTCCCCTGCCTAGAACTCTCCTACTCCTAAATCTCTCCACACTTCGAATAACGTCTACTTCTCCTTTAAGTCCGAGCTCAGTTGTATCATCAAGTGCCTTTTCTAGGCACCGTCCTTCTGATAGAAGCTTTTCAAGGGTAGAGATGACATTCTATTTCTCTATCCTAGGAACTTAGCACTATGGATGATGCACAGGAGACCCTAAAATAAGTATTTTTGTGAGGATGAATGGATAAATTCCCAGCATAGCAAAGAGAGGCAGTGTGGGACTGTGGAACCAGACATGGATTGCTGATCTGAAGACCTGAGCTCTGGTCTTCACGTGGCTGTCTGCAGGCTTTGCGACCCCAGGCAAATCACTTACCCCCAAGACTGAGATTCCTCATCTGTGAAATGAGGATGATGTTCAAACCTTGCTCTCCAGGTTTATGAGATTAAAAATAAGATGAGAAATGTAAACTTAAAACCGTGATGCAGGATCGGCCGTGGTTTATAAATCCCATATAACAAAATGAAATTAAAGGCTGATAAAATTACACGACCTTCAAGTTAAGAAGTTCTGTCCCCTTTAAAGACACCATAAAGAAGGTGAAAAGATAAGCTACAAACTAGGAAGTCATAAGGGTAACAGTAACTGACAAAATGCTAGTATTGAGAACTCCTCAGATCGATACAAAAAATCTACGTAATAACTGTGGACAAATGCACAAACAGGCCTTTCACGGGAGAGGAGACACATATGATGAATAAACATATGGAAATGGAAATCAGGATCACAGTGAGATCCTTTTTGTATCCATTTGGACTGGCAACATTGAAGAAGTGTGACATTTCCATGTTTTGGAAGGAATATGGGTCAGTGGTGTTCTGCTACTTTGCTGTAGAAATGGAAACCACTATAGTCATTTTGAAAAGCAATTTGTGATCCTTTTATAAGTTCCAACATTCACATGCATTAGCACCCAGCAACTCCCTCCTAGGTACGTACGAAGGGAAAGTTACACCATGCTGTACCTGGCGCACGTGGGAACCAGGAGGTGTGTGCAAGAACATTCACAGGGGCACTCTCTCTAATAAAACAATTCAAATAACCCATATGCCTATTAACAGGAGAACGGATTAATGAATGATGGGATAGTCACACAAGAGGATATTATGTAATAGTGAAAACAAACTTCAATGACAAACACTCTGGATAAATAATAACATGATTGTGAATGAAAGAAATAAATTTGAAACATGAGTACGATAATTCTGTGGCATTTCAAATTACGAAAACTAATGACACATTGTTATGCATATACATAAATGCAATAGAACGGACACAAAATTCGGGAAATCGGTTACCTCTGGTGGGGGAGGGGTAATAGGAAGATGGTATATGGGAGGAACACAAGATAAATGTTAATTAATAGAAGTGTCTAGTTCTGGGCTTAGGTGGTAGGGTCATGGAAGTTCTTTATTTTTTATTTATTTATTTTTATTTTTAGAGAGAGAACATGAGCAGGGGAAGGCCAGAGAGACAGGGAGAGAGAGAGAATCTTCGAGCAGGCTCCACGCCCAGCACAGAGCCCCACTTGGGGCTCCATCTCACCACCCTGAGATCTTGACCTGAGTCGAAATCAAGAGTTTGATGCTTAACCTACTGAGCTACCCAGGTGGCCCAAAGTTCTTTATGTTTCTTAACAAATAAGCACAGATGATGCAAGGTCATGCAAGGCTCCGTGTTGACCAATCTGTGTGCCATTGTGATTCAATTCAAGTTCTGTATATCTTTCCTTAAATACATTCATTACATTTTTACTGTGTGTGTGCGTGTACACGTGTGTCTGTGTTCCAAGTGTCTGGGAGAAGGTGCTAGAAAAGGGAACAGAGAAGGGGGAGTGACTCTGGGTCAGTTTGTAATTGACCACAAATGTGGGTGAATTATCACTTTAAACAATGTATAATCTTGGGAAAGTAGCTGCCCTTCTGTGCCTCAGTTTCCCTGTCTCTGAAAAGGGGAATGGACTCAGTGGTTTGGACTCCCTGAGTCTCTGTGGCTCCTCGCTACTTCCCCCCTCACTTTGCAGACCTTTATCCCAGGCTTGTCCTCCCTCCGGGATGGTCTCCCCAGTTGCTGGCTCCGAGGCGATGCTCTGGGTGGGCCTGGGGAAGAGAAGCGGAGTGGCCACGTGCAGAATTCTGGCCGCACACCCACGTTGGCATCTACACTTCCCTCTCTGTCTGTCCCACCACATTTTGTTAATCACACAATTTAGTGCCCTGTAAACACGGCCGCTGCTTCATTTCCTCGCAAGTATTCTTGGAAACAGCAGCTGGGGAAGATTTGTTTCTAGTCATGAACCGAATATGAAGGTCACATGATTTTGTGATTTTTTTTTTTTTTTCCTTACCAAAGAAATATGGGAGGCTTAAGCAGGCCAACCTTCCAATTAATCCTAAGAACAGCTGCCTTCGAGGTGGGTGAGCCTGAATATTATTCACGTTCGTGGTCATTTATCAAAGAAAAGAAACTGTCCGCTGGCCTCCAATAGCTTTAATTCATCGGAGGCTAAAATGCAGCGCAGCGGGAAGATCCCTGAACCAGAGGCACGGACCGGGTGGTTACCTGGAGCCGCGTTTTTTTCTAGTGGGAAGGACATTCAGCTATTGGGCTGTGCACATAATATGTGCGGCCCTGCGTGCTCTCACCCGCGGGGCCTGTGTCGGCATCCTCCTGCGGATCACAGGGCTTTGGGGTGCTCAGGAAGCCCCCACAGGGGCCCTGAAGGTGTGCTTCTACCGGCTCCTGCTTATCCTTGATGGCACTTAGTGGCAGGGAGCAGAAGTCTTTCCCAGCTGAAAGTACAACTGGACGGTGGCCCACCTTACACAAGAACGCGGGCAGACAGAATCAGAGCAAGAAGAACCTGCCGTATCAAAAACAGTCAGCACTAAAGGCAAATTTACCAATCGATGTGGGACATGGGGGCAGGAAGGGAGAGATAGGGGAATTTAAGGGATACCTACGCCGGCCAGGCACTTTGCTGAGAGCTCTACTAATATTATTTTGATCTGGACAACAGCCCTGAGGTTGGGCATTACTGACCCTATGTGATTCTTGCTATATGAATCAATGCTGTGGGTACCACCCAGCAGACACTTGGCAGAACATGGGCACTTGATGGGTGTCTGTTGAATGAATGGATGGGTGGATGAATGGCTAAAATGAGGTGACCTTGCTTATCTCCACACAAATTTAAAAAAATCTATCTCAAGATAAAGTAAAATAAAATAAAAATTTATCTCTATTGCAAAGAGTTGTATTCAGGATCTTGGGAACACTTCACTTTCCCCTAAGTCGTTGTGGGCAAGGAGATCTCGTTGAGTGCTGATTTCCCCAAATTCCACTGGGTCCTGTCTGATGGATTCCCCATGGAATGGACCCAAACAGAGAAGTCCTCCAGGGTAGCAGGAAATAGATCCATTAGGGATGGACTGGTGAATTATGTTCTGGAATGGCAGGGATGGTGAACTGAGGTGGTAGCATATTGAGGGAGTGCAAAATGAAGTGAGAGAGAGAGAGAGAGAGAGAGAGAGAGAGAGAGACTGCCTCAAAGGGCTGTGTAGATCCTGAGCAATGGTCAGGGCTCCACATGAGAGAGCAGCGATGGGGCCATCTCATAGAATTTCTCTCTGAAAGGTGACTTAGGAATTTTCACCCCCCTTCCCAGAGACAGAAATAGAGAACGGTCTTGTGCACTTAGGCAAGTGTCATTGGCTTCCAGTCTGAGCAGGATGCTCAGTCCTTGACCTTCTTCCTGGGTGATCCAGCCCATGCCCTCAACTATCACACACCTTCTGGGGACCCTCACACCTCTGTACTCATCCCTGATCTCACTCCTCGGGTGTGACTCGCACATCCAACTGTCTCCTAGCTCTTCCCCACCTCAAATCTCATGTCTGAGCTGAATCCATCTGCCCTGGTCTCTGGGACTACACCAGTTCCATTCACTGAGGCTGGAATTCTGATGTAATCTGGTATTAGGTTCTTCAGAGGAACAGAACCTATAGAGCAGGAAGTGTAGATACAGCAAGAGATTTATTACAAGGAATTGACTCATGCCATTATGGAGGCTGAGAAATCCCAAGATCTTCAGGGTGAGTCAATCGGGGGTCTTGAGCCCCAGGAAAAGCCAGTGTTTCAGTTTGAGTCCAAAGGCAGGAAAAGGCCAAAACTCCAGTTCAAAGGTGGTCAGGCTGAAAGAATTCTCTCTTACTCAGGACCATCAGCCTTTTTGTTCTACTCAGACCTTCAACTGATTGCATAAGGCCCACCCACACTAGGGAGGACAATGTCCTTTACTCAGTCTACCCACTAAAAGTTAATCACACCCAAAACACCCTCACAGGAGCACCTTGAATTGTGTTTGACCATATATCTGAGCACCCAATGGCCCAGTCAGAGGGTACATAAGATTAACCATCACTCATTTTAGTCAGCACATCTCGTTACTTCTGCTCTCTCCTTAAAATATCTCCCATATCTGTCCCTCTTCCTTCCTCCTCTACTGTCACAGGCCACCAGCCACCACAAACCAGGGTCACCAAGCACATCCCCACAGCCTCCACATAGGACTTGCTGCCCTCTGCCCTCTGCCTTCAGCGTGGGGTCTTCTAACTGCCGCAGAATGAGAATAAAGCAGGTCACCTCCCTCGCCGCCAATGTTTCATGGTTCTCTGTCCCTCTGGCTCCTACAAAATAACACCCACGCCTTTCACGTGGCATTCACGGCTCTGTGTTTGAGTCTAACCTATTTGTAGCCTAACTTGTCATTTCACTGCACAGCTAACTCAGCTTCCACTCAGCAGGCTCCTCGTCTTTTCTCAAACACTCCCATCCCTCTGCTTCCTCGGCACGGCATTTCCATATTCTGGAGAGTCCTCGTTGCTCGTTCTGCTCCTTCAGGGGCTGATGAGCAACCTGCCAGCCCTCTTTGCTCCTGGAGTCTAATAGGCTACTTACACATCTTTACGTTTTGACCCTGTGGTCTCTTTGCTCTGACCCTAGCATGGTCTTTCAGTCTCTTGCAAATATGTGCACATGCCTCTTCCTAGAAGATATGAGTAAGATGTGGGACCCTGTGTCTCTGTGCAGTTTAATGAAGCTCCCTCGGCCAAGAATGGGTCTTAGAGGCAGGAAGACCCGAGTTAGAATCCTGACTATATTAATTTCTAGCTGTGTGACCCGGATGGAGCTACTCAATTTCTCTAAACAGCACGTTCCTTTATCTGGACAGTGGTGCTAAGAAACTTTCTTCCAGCATCGTGACTCTTAAAGAAAATGTCCAGTGTCTGGGTCCTAGTACACATGGAAAACGTTTGTCTGATCAAAGGAGAAGTGAATTTATAACCCTTCTCTCCTACCATTTCATTCAGTCATCACATCCTGGTCATTCCTCCTGGATGATTTTCTCCCTTCTTTAGTTTGGTTTTTCTCAATGCACTCTTTCCTAGAGACTTTCTGGAAGCATTTGAATGTATGTTCAGCGTTAGTCATCTCTTTCTCTCTCCACTTTCTTTTATGGCTGGTTACCTGGCCTGAATCTTTGCTTGAGAAGAAGGGCCAGTATTAAAGTTTTAAGGTACAGAAGTCTGCTACCTGCAGCAGCCAAGCACCAGCCTGCACGGCTCCGCAGTGGGTGTGATTTCCATAAAACAAGAGGATGCTGCGCTCTAGGTCTTGAAGACACCAATGTGAGTCCCCACCCTGATTCTTCCCAGGAGAAGCCAAGTGTTGAAAATTATATTCAGCTGCAGGAGTTTTCAGCATCACATTCAGAAAGACAGAGCAGAAGTTGCTAGAGGCTATTTTCAGAGAACTCCTAATAAGTACAGAACCAAAATACAGACATGGTTGTTAACACCTTGGGAAATGCCAAATCCAAGCTGGATCTCAGCCAGCAGAGAAATGGAAAGTCCTAGATAGCTTATCTCAGAGCAAATCTGAATTATGCAGAAGGTGTGAGAGGCAATTACACGGAGAACACGGGTGCTCCTCCGCTCTGCCTCAGCGCCCTGGAGCCGACAACATCAAGGCGCATCGGGCATTTTCCGAACCTTTATTTTCCACGGGCAGGTCCCTTATCCTGCCCTGTGTTCTTTCCTGTGCTTCTAGCCTTCTTCTCTTTCAACTCCACCCATTCTTCCTGGTCCATTTCATTCATTCCTGGGGGCTTCCGTAACTGCCTATCCCTAAACGAGTAACTCCTCATTCTCTATCTCCAGCCTTGACTTTTTGTCTGAACTTCAGGCACCTGTCTGAGTCCCTGACAGACACCTAAGCTCAGCATGCGTTTCTCCAGGGAACACAGGTTCTCCAGCCTCACACCGAGAACTTTCTCCTCTTTCAAACGATGTCTTTGGTAGCAGGACATGGTTGCTAATTGAAGTTAAAGCATGCATTTAGAATGTTTTTGGGAAAGGCAAGAGAAAGTCTGTGGCATTGATTAGAATTTGGATTCTGAAGATATGGGTTCAAACCTCAAGGTTCAAACCTTTAAACCTTTGAGGCGGCATGGCTTAAATCCTTTCCATCTGTAAAAAGTAGAGCAGGAGGTGACACAATTAGCATAATTAGGTTAATAACCTATATATGTGTGTGCGTGCGTGTGCATATATATGTTAATTATATGTGTATTATGATTATATAGGACATATAACATACATCTTATATATGTATGCTATATATGTATATGTATTATATGTACACATATTATCTGTATATATATAACCTAATATATATAATGTGTATATATATAACCTAATAATATATAATTAGTATAATTAGGATAATAATGTATAGTCATGATGTTGTGATTACCATGTGCTAGGCACTGTTCTAAGTGCTTCTATGTATGAACTCATTTAATTCTCAGAACAACTCTGTAAGGATCATGCATTCAAACTTTTTCAGAGTGGGAAGGGAGTCAGTTTCCCTTCTGTGTTTGCAGTGGGGAATGCATGAGATAGCATGCACGATGCTCCTGGCCCAATGTCTGCCACAACAGATTGTTATTTCCACCCATTTCTTTTTTCTTTTTTCTTTTTTTTTTTTAAGGGGGTGGGAGGGGCAGAGGGAGAGAGAATCTCAAGCAGACTCCCAGTTCAGCACAGAGCCTCACATGGGGCTCAATGGCACCACCCTGAGATCATATCCTGAGCTGAAATCAAGAGTCACACGCTTAACCGACTGAGCCACCCAGGCAACCCTGTTCTCACCCTTTTCACTCCACCTTCCTCTGCCCACCAAGATGCTATCAGCTTTACTTGATGGCTTCTGTAGCTTAAATACATGCATTTTTAGTTTTGCAATGTACACATTTGTATTAAATACTAAATACCGTTCTTCAAATGCTATCTGTCTCTCTGCAGTCCTACTCGTCCTCCTAGGAAGGTGTGCACCTCTCTAGGTTGAGATTCATCTGCTAACGAGGTGATAAATCATGAGCACTCTCATCTTTTAATTTGTTGCACTCTCTTTTTCCTGAAAACCCTCTTCACTGGCTGTGAGTGCACAGAGGATGACCTTTAATGGCTAATACTTTTAGCAAGTATTCCAATGCTGAAATCCAGCCGTCCTCGCTTTGCCCCTCCACCTCACCCCGGCATGTGATGGCTTGCTTGCATCAGGGGCAGATCAGCTGACCCATGCTCATTGGACTGAGGGTACTCGCCAGCCCAGCCCTGGCACTTCTTGGTTCATATGGGAGAACTTCTCCCCTGGTTGGAGGAGACAGCACATCCTGGCATCTGGGTGTAGCAGTGGTTAGACAGGTAACATGTCCACATGGGAACTTTGCAGCCTTGGTTTTAAATACAAAATCACAGTGCAAACAGAAGAGGCTACCCAGCCAGTGTAAGTCAATGGCTCTATTGATTCTGTGAGTTCTATCAATAATCTGGGTATGATCTATTAATAATGATTTAAAAAGGAAGACATACTCATTGACAAAGAAGCAGAGGTGTAGGCTTGGTGGTAGAACTTAAATAAGATGTTATATCACATGGCCTAGGGAGAGACAAAGGAGCAGTCTTGCAAGGTGGGGAAGGAGCGCTGAGGAAGCTGGGAAATGTGGCTCATAGGCATTGTCATCTGGCTGGTGGTGTGAGAGGCAAGATAAAGGGCATATCTTGTGTGTTGGAGAGAAGAATGGGAAAATTCCAGGGGGAAGTGTTTGAGGTTCTGACTTAAACCAGATCAATAAACATAAATGTGACCAAGATATAAAACAGCCTTCGGATCCTTTTGCTCAGCCCGATCTGCCTTTGGTGGCTTTGTTTTGATGACCAGGATAATGAGCAAAGAGGAGAACTGAAAGAAACCAAATGGTCTAAATTTTTCATAAAAGGAAAAAGATTGGAGATCTAGGTGGTCTAGAAATTTTAGAGAAAATTTAGAAATGCATCAGAGAAGTGAGATTTGGGGGGGGATCGACAACTAATGTGGGGATAGCAAAGATTTTAAGAAGTTTTTCCACGTGTCTCATAATGTAATTCCCCCCTTTGGCACTTTTGAGAAAAATCCACTGGATATTAAAATGCTTTCCAAAGCTTTTTCTCTATTAAAAAAAAAAAAAAAAAGCTTTTTCTCTTCCTCTTTGGGATCAGGTATGTCTTTTGAATTCAAGGCAACGTGGTAGAGTGGTGTAGAGCTGTGTGATCTTGGGCAACATGGAACCTCTCTGTGCCTCTGTTCTTTCATCCAGGTAATATGGTAGTCGTAGTGTCCACTTAACAGGGTTGTTGAGAGGTGAAGATGGGCAGCACTGTGAAGCCTGGGACACGATGCTGGGGCGTCATGTGTGCTATTAAGGGGGGGCTTCTGAGCTACCATGTGGCACCTTGTGGTACTACTTGCAGTGTGGATTCTGGCTTTGTTTGGGGAGTGATTATTTTGGATTTTTAACTCATATTGAGTGATGTTGCTTATTAAATTATCACCATAGAGTTAAGTCAAGAACGCACCTTCAACATTTCTGCTGGCCCTAGGGTGCTAGGGGGTGGGGACTGACTCAACAGTGAGCCGTGACAGCTCTGAAATCCCGCCCCAAAGAGTGGATGAGATAGAAAACAAAAGTTTTTTTTTTGGCTTTGTTTTGTTTTATGAAGGTAATAATGATAATCAGGTAGTTCTCTGCTCAGGACCGAACATTTCAGAAGAGGAGCCGGTTTATATAGCATCATGCTAATTCACTCGCATACGAAAACCAAAGAAATCTGGCAAAACTACAAGCCTGATGGATGCCCACTTTCTTAACAAAGCTGAATGCCCTCTGGAAAGGGAGGGGATCACTGGTCCATGAACACGGACCAGGTGAAAGCTTGCCCTGCTGTGCCAGCCGGGAGGGGGGCCCGCGGGAGCTGGAGCTCTGGGCTCACTGCTGCTGGGGACACGTGGAGGGACACCGCCAGGCACGGATGAGCAGAACTCACGCCACTGGTAGGAGGCGCAGTGGAGAGCTGCAGGGACGGCGCACTGCACGGATGGAGAAGCCGCAGAGCTTGTGGAAGCCTCTGGAGAACCTGGCTTTGGTGACGGTCTACGGAGCAAGGCCACCAGGGCCTCCGAGTGTGTGACGCACTCTCCGCACCCTCTGGGCATTGTGGACAAATGTGCTGACTGCAGCCAGCGTGCCTGGGTGTCTCACGGCTGCGTGCGGGCAGGAGGGGGAGAAGGTCCTTCTCTATCTGTGTTTCAGTAAAAGCTTTCCCAGGAGGTCCCCCAGCAGGTCCCTGGAGGGAAGGTTGGAGAATCTGAAAAGCCTGGGTCAGCTTAGTGCTGGACTGACCGAGAGCCAAGCCTTCCTGCAGAGACCGATTTCCCCAGAGACCCAGGCGGCCCTGGCTGTCCTAGCCAGAGGAGCTGATTAGAGGGAGGGAAGAGAAAGAATGGCCTTTCCTGGAGAGCAAGCCATGATACAGAGCTGCCCTCTGAGTACTGGGCAACCAGAAGGAACGCAGGCCAAAGAGATGGCTGACCCCAGCTGGGGGACCCTCAGAATCAGAGCCCCCGCCCCGTCACTGGCCTCCAGTTGGTTACAAGCAGAGTTTCCTTGGCAGCCTGATTCCTGGAACTCACAGGGCCAGCGCAGGGTGGCCCGTGGGTGGCAAACACTGTCCTGCCCAGGTCTTCGGTGCATGGGGACACCCTTGCATTTGCTCTGCTTGTGGTGAGAAAGGAGAAATAGGACAGCCAATGGCTGACAGCCCCCAGAAGACAGAGGCGGGGGTGGGGGGATGGAGATACCTTGTCATTCCTTCCCTTTATGGAAGAAACACTTCTCTTTGTGGAGGCCCACAGAGTTTATCAGCCTAGAAGGGCAAAGATGGTCTCTGTATGTGGCCCCCAGCTCCTGTCCCAATTCCCTCAAAGAAGACTGCGAAGATAAAAGGTCCAGAGTAACTTCTGCAGGTATTTTGTATGCTCTATCATATGAATCTCCCTCCGGAGGCTTTATAAAATGTTTGTTTTGCTTTTAGGGCTTTTTTTGGGTGGGTATTTCTTTTGCCACCATGGTCACAGAGACAGGCATGGTAGAGGTCAGATTTATTCAGTCGACGTCCCAGCTCATGTGACCCTGAAACTTTCCTAGTCTAACAGCCGTGCACACCTGAGTTGCTCTGTGCTCAGAGAGAAGAGAGTCTGCGAGGTAAAACAAAATGAGCATCGTAGCTGGTGCTCAGCACAGCGAGACTGAGAAGTCTGAACCTGCAGGTGTGGCCCCAGCTGGGGACAGATGAGAGGAAGGACACCAAGAGAACCAGGGACAAGCCAACATCGGGAACCGAGTGTTGGTGACAGCTCACAAATCTAGCGAGGAGTGGCGTCTAGGGGGACCACCTGAGATCAGAAGCTGGTCGAAGGGTCAAAAGAAAAAAAGTTTGAGAAAAGTGAAGGGAGGTTAAGGACACGCTCAGAATGTACCAGCCTCTGGGGTCGGCTCAGTGTTGATGTAAGTTTTCTCCTTGGATTTGCTGTCTTGCTCACTTTCCTGGCATACATTTATGATGTTACTGAAACTAACGTCCAGTTGAAAGGAACATGATGAGCAAAGATGAAAGAGTAAATTATTCTAAGTATTACAGTAAAATAGGTGCATTTGTTTTCTGTAAAAGTTTACTTTTTCCTATTGCAGATCAGCCATGCACTTCCAGAGAAACAAGGACTTTATATTTTCTTTAGTTATTATGAGTTTGTTCTGGCTCTGACTTCTAAAGGGCATTCTGATTTCTTTGAACTGTGGAATTGGAAGGCACCGAAGAAGACCCAACTCTAGTACTTCATTCTTGACAGGCAAGGAAAAGGTGGCCCAGATAATGCTTATAACTGGTTGAGGATTACCAAGGTTGGACTGGAAATTCGGTCCACTAGATTGAATTATATCAAGTTTTACTTGGAAAATGGATATTCATTTCTTATTCTGCTCTGGGTATATTTACATTCATATTAAGAAGTAAGAAGTCTAGTAAGAAAGCTTCCCCCATGCCACATCAACTAGGAAAATCAATTTTATAGTAATTATATTCGTATTTTGTGATGTCTTAAGATTTTTCAAGTCTTTGAGCTTTGTACTTGTGAAGATAGATGTTATGTCCCTCAAAGAGAAGGACACACATGCTCAGCGTGGTCGAGCGACGTGGACATGGGCTCCCCAAGCAGGAAAGCGTGGGGGGCACGTTAGACATCTGTGTAAGCTTTACTCACTGGCCCACCCTCATCCTCCAGTAATAGACTTCACTCCACTCCTGCTCTCAAACCTGATATTTCTCCTGGATGCTGGAGCATTTTATCCATGGACTGGTACATGCAGAGGGAAGAAAAGATGTTTTTTTCCTGAGTCTTTCTCTGAGTTTTCTCTCTGTATCCATTCACCTCTTCTCACTCATTTTCCTTTCCTATCACCATTCCTTTGCACTTTTATTTTCAAACATTTCCAAAGTACAAAATGTTGAAAGGCTAGCACCACATTGCCTGTTTTTTAAAAATAAAGTTTAAAAAAAGGAACTTTATTGAGTGATAATTTATACACCATAAAATCCACCCATGTAAAATATACTATTCAGTTGATTTTACTGTATTCACAGTGTTGTGCAACCATGACTGCTAATTCTAGAGCAATCCTATCACCCCCCAGAGAAAACCTGTACTCATGAGCGCTCATTTCCCATTACCCCACGTCCTGAGCCCCCCAGTCCTAAGCAACCTCTAATTTTCTCTCTCTTTCCATGAATTTGCCTCTTCTGGACATTTCAAATAAACAAAATCATACAATGCGTGGCCTTTCATGACTGGCCCTTTTTATGAATCATGATGTTGTCAAGGTTCACCCGTATTATAACATGAAACTATAGTTCATTCTTTTTTTTACTGCCATGTAATATTCCATTGTTGAATACATCATGTTTTGTTTATATGTTTGTGAGTTGATGGACATTTGGCTCTTATGATCAATGCTAGTCTGAACGTTCACATACATGTTTCTGTGTGGACACATGTTTTCGTTTGCCTTGGGTATGTATCTAGGAGTGGGTTTGCTGGGTCATATGGTAACTTTATGTCTAGTATTTTGAGGAACTGCCAAACTCTTTTGCAAAGTGGCTGTACCATTTAACAATTCTGCCAACAGTGACTGAATGTTCCAGTTTCTCCACATCCTTGCCAAGACTTTTTATTTTTCATTTTGCCTGTCAGTGCTTTTGTGGGCTGGTGTTTGGTCTGTATTTTTTATTTTCGCCATTCTAGTGGGTATGAGGTAGTATCTTATAGTTACAGGTCTCTTATCAATGTATGATTTGCAAGTAATTTCTCTTATTCTGTGGGGCATATGATCACTTTTATGATGATGTTCTTCAAAACACAAAAATTTCTAATTTTTATGAATTCCCATTTATCTTTTTTGTCACTTGTGTTATTCTTTTTGTCACTTGTGCTTTTGGTGTCATAGCTAAAAAACTGTTGCCTAACCCCAAGGCACAGAGATTCACTCTTATGTTTTTTTGTAGAAGTTTTATAGTTTTAGTTATTATATGTATGTCTATGATCCATTTTTAGTTGATTTTTCATATGGTGTGAGTTAGGGGTCCACCTTCACTTTTTGCATGTGGATATCCTGTTATCCCAGTGCCACTTGTTGAAAATAGTATTGGTCTCCCATTGAATTGTTTTGGTGTGCATGTTAAAAATCAATTTACCTAATGTCAATTATGTCACTTGCATTTTAATAGCTAGTCTTAACATTCCCATTCACTATTCTTATATTTTATTCCACTCAAGGTGATACCACTGGCACATTAGTGCATAAACAAAGCAAAGATAGTCTGAAAGCTTGAATGTGGTTTTTTTTTTTTGGTTTGGTTTTTATTTTTATTTTTTATTTTTTTATTTATTTCCTGAGCCCTCAGGAAGTGGTAACTGTCAATACCATCCATGCGCAGGTGAAAGTTGAAGATGTAGGCCTTAATTGGGTATCAGTAGTCATTTCTTTTTTTTTTTAATTTAATTTCATTATGTTATGTTAGTCCCCATACATTACATCATTAGTTTTTGATGTAGTGATCCACGATTCAATGTGTTTGTTTTTAACGTTGGAAGAGGCAGAGCCTTTCTGAGTAGGATAGAGAATCTGAAGCTGTAAAAGAAAAGAAGACACATACAGCTAAATAAAAATTTCAGATTTATATTTGACACAGAACAGCTAAAACACAGTGAGGCAAACAAATCCGGGGAACATATCTGCAGCACGAATGGCACTTGAAAGGCTAATTTCCTTAATCTTTAAGTCTTCAAAGCTCATATAAATCAGTAAGAAAAAGTAATAAAAACGCCAATAAAGAATCTGAACAAGTAATTTAAAAGAAAATGGACATGAATCATGTTAAAATGTGCTCAACACATCTCTTAGTTAAGGAAAATCTCATAAACATTGAGATGCCACATTGCTTCATTAGGAAGGCAAACATTAAAGTGCCAGATCATGCAGAGTGCTGCTCATCCTGGGGAAATGGTGCAGGGAAAGGCACGCTTACACTTTGGGAGAGTGTAGATAGGCTGCTCCTGTCATTCTGGATTGCGACTTGCCAGTGTTTATTAAGATACAAATTGCTCATATTTCGATCTACCAGTTGCATTGCTATAAATATACTTGCTAGAGTCAAAAAACAAAGCAAAACAAAACACAAAACAAAAATAAGCTTGGAAGCAGCTTAAAGGTTTCATCGAGAATACTAAACAGTCAGCAAGTAGCTCTGTATATCCTAATATGGAAAAATCTTTAAGAATATTTTCAAGGGAAAAAGTTAGCACGCAGAAAGTGTATGAACCAAATTATGTAACTGTTCAAACTGTAAATATAAAATAAAATACAAATATAAACATACTAAGTGAAAATTTAGCAATACATGCACGTGTACCCTCACAACCTTAGTCTATGCATACCACTGTCTTTCCTATTTTTTTAATTTTTTTTTTTAAAGATTTTATTTATTTATTTGACAGAGAGAGACACAGCGAGAGAGGGAACACAAGCAGGGGGAGTGGGAGAGGGAGAAGCAGGCTTCCCACGGAGCAGGGAGCCCGATGCGGGGCTCGATCCCAGGACGCTGGGATCGTGACCTGAGCCGAAGGCAGACGCTTAACGACAGAGGCACCCAGGCGCCCCTGTCTTTCTTATTTTTTAGAGAGAGAGAAAGTGTGTGTGGATAAGTGGTGGGGAGGGGCAGAAGGAGAGGGAGAGAGAGAGAGAATCTTAAGCAGGCTCCATGCCAGCACGGAGCCCAACACTGGGCTCCATCTCACGACCCTGAGATCATGACCGTAAGTCAGATGCTTACCTGACTGAGCCACACAGGCGCCCCCCACTTAACTGTCTTTTGAAAGGGCTACATGAAACAACTGTTAATAGCAATTACCTTTTGAGAGAAGGACTAGGAAGGAAAAGGTTGCTTGCACTTTTCATTTCACAGCATTGCACACCGCTAAATATTCCAAGTGCGTGTGATCAGTTTTTACTTTTAAAAATATGGTTTATTGGGATTATCCAGGTGGTGGAATTATGAGCAATGTTTTTCCTTTTTATATATCTTTGTATTAAAAAGAAGTTATAGCCTTTTTTAACATTCTTAAAATACCCACAACTTGTACCCTAGCAACTTCACTCTCAAGTTTCTGAAGCTTGTTGGGTGATGGGGCTACTGGAAGCCCGATGCTTACTAGAGAATGTTGTTAAATATTGACATTCATCTGCTCATTCTTTTTAAAATTGTGGTAAAATATTCATAAGATGACATTTACCATTTTAACTACTTTTAAGTGTATAGTTCGGTGGCCTTAAGTACACTCACATTGTTGTGAAACCATTACTATTGTCCATCTACAGAACTTTTCATCATCCCAAACTGAAAATCTGCCCCCATGAAACACTAACTCTCCATTTCTTCCTCCTCTCAGCCCCTGGTAACCTCTATTCTGCTTTCTGACTCTATGAATGTGATTATTTAAGTACCTCTTATAAGTGGAATCATACAATAGTTGTTCTGTGTCTGGCTTATTTCACTTAGCATGATGTCCTTAAGATTCATCCATGTTGTGGTGTGTATCAGAATATACTTGATTTTTAAGGTTGAATAATATTCCATTGTATCCGTACACCACATACTGCTTACACATTCATCCACTGATGGACACTTAGACTGCTTCTGCCTTTTGGTTATTGTGAATAATCCTGCTGTGGACATGCATATGTAAGTGCCTGTTTAGGTTTCTGCTTTCAATTCTTTTGTAGAACTTCTGGATCATCTGACAGTTCTGCCTTTAATTTTTTAAAGCACTGCCATATTATTTTCCACAGTGGCTGCACCATCTTATACTCCCAGCAGGGTCCTAATTTCTCCACATTCTTGCCAACACCTGTTTTGTGGGGTTTTTTTCTTTTGTTTGTTTGTTTATCTTTTTTATTATTATAGCCATCCTGTGAGTTGACATCTCATTGTGGTTTGGATCTGCATTTTCATTGCTCATTCTTACAGCAAGTATTTACTGTGAGCTCCCAGGGGCCAAGTCCTGGGCTAAGCAGGGGCTCTAGAGCTGCATGGCCCCTGCTGTCAGAGACATCGGAATATGGAGGGGAGAAAGATATGCAAATGCAGACTGGCATTACCCCCATTAGCATGCAGTGGCCTAGTGGCATGTGCCCAGTCCTATGGGAACAGTGGTGTAATATGGCTTGCTCATTTGCCCTGTCATCTCTGGTAGTTACTAGCAAGCTAAAGATAGTGAGTTCCAAATACTTACAAAGAAAATTACAGAATAAAACTTAACATTGAGAAATTTCTATTCATTTACCTATTTTTCTCCTTGCAGAATGGGTAGACAAGCTTTCTTTGATTTTAGGGTTGGAACTCCAGCGTTCTTTGGAGTATATTCTGAGCACTGCAGCTTAAATGAACCATGTCTTTCCAGGGAGATGAAAGAAGATGGAAAGTAAAATACCCCTGGGTAATCCCTTCATGGGCAGCCTTGGCCATGATAGGGAACAGTGAAAGCAGGAATCATAATACCACCACCTGGCAACTGTAGAGGGCATTTAACTCCTCAAAGCACTGCCACATAACCAGGACGGGGTGTCCATGCTGAAAAAAGGTTCTCACTTAATTTTTTTTGAATCTATAATTACTCATGTGCTTCATGCACCTGGTGAAAATTATATTTAACAGTATATGCAAATGCTTATTGCCTGAATGGGCGTACATTTTGCCTAGTTACTTTTTATGGTTTTCTTAATTTGGACTTTATCAGCCACTTTTTGTACATTGCTGTCAATATCATCCTCTTGGGTAGTAACATCTTCATTTATAGATATCTTGGAGGTAGGACATAAAATGTATGTGTGTTTGTAAATATGATCAAATTCTTGAAAGATCAGCCTTTAAAAAAAACAAAACAAAACAAAGACAAAACAAAAACACAAAAAAGGATTTTATAGTCAGAGTAGTAGAAGCCTAAGTTGGTATTTCTTTGCTACAGCACTGTTGATAGGCAACACACAAGTAATTGGTGCAAAAAAAAAATGTGATTTTTTCATGATAATAAGCATTCTTCCCAGCGGTCAAGGAAGGGCTCTTAGATTTGTGTTCTTACTCCTATTTAAGTGATATCCAGAGCTTTCGGTCTTCATTATAAAGTTGTAAAAACTGCTCTGGGTTTTGGGGGACAAAGAAGTGGGATTTGATAGCTAATAAGAGAAGAGTTTTTTTTTCCTCACTGGTGAGGATGCACAAGTAGAACTTCTGGGTCATATGGTAATTCTGCATCTTTAATTTTTTAAGGCACCACTATACTGTTTTCCACCATGGTGGCACCATCTTACACTCCCAGCATGGTGGAAACTTTGGCAAATCTGTCTGGTTTCTTCAGGCTGTGGGAGGAAGGCAGAGTAGTGGTACTTAGGGACCTAAAGTGTCCAGAGAGGAGCTAATGGGGGTTTCCAGACCATGGGTTTATGTCAGAAGTCCTGGAAGGGTCCATTAGGTCTTTGCTTCATTCAAGAAATATGAGTCTATTATCTCTGTCATGGGTTGAATGTATCCCCCCAAAAGGTATGGTGAAGTCCTTTATAATCAGGTCAGGATGAAGCCATGCTGTGTGAGGGTGGGCCATAATCTAATGTGACTGCTATCCTTAGAAGAAGAGACACAGAGAGCACCTCATGTGAAGACTGTCTTCAGAGGCAGAGATTGGAGTGGCACATCTACAAGCCAAGGATTTCTGGTCAACCATTTGAAGCTAGGAGAGACATGGGAACAGGTTCCCCCTCAGAATCCCCAGGAATGCCAACCCTGGAGTCCTGCCTCCAGAACTGTGAGAAAATAGATGTCCGTTGTTTTGAGTGGCCTGGTTTGTGGTGTGTCATTGTGGTAGGATACACTCTGGAAAACCTCATACAACTTTGAAGGTTCCAATGGCCTCCTGGTACTGGGAAGTCCCAGGTGAACAGGACAGTGTCATGCCACTACCCTAGAAGAGGTCACACACTGATGGAGAAACAGACACATGCCCTGGGGTAGTGGGCAGTGGGTCCCATGGAAGACAGTGGGCTTTGGGCTTTGCGGCCAGACAGACATGACTTCTAATCCTGAGCTGGTTTCTTAATCTGTCTAGAGCTTTTGGTTCCTCATCTTTACGGTGCAGGGCACCAATACTCTTTCATGGGATTTCCAGTGGGCACTTCAATCTGCCAGTGGGTTTGAATGAGCTGGGTCCGTGTTCAGCCCATTGAAGGCCCTTAGCTGACACTTGTTGTTAAAGGCCTGGACATGTTTTTCTCTCTTCAGTTGGGTCATCCACTTAGAGTCCGTCTGTTCTTTCAATTTCATCTTGGTAGTTTCTGTCCTTGCATTGTGTTTATTTAAGGAACCATTCTGTTGGGTGAAACCTCACAGCATTTAGGTTTTGGCTCAATGCTTTGGAACAATCTAAAGGGTATTTATAGCTAAAAACGTTTGTGCACCAAAACCACATGATTTTCATCTCCTGACACTTAAACAAGCTCTGGGTTGGGTGGGATCGTTAGGCCTTCCTGTGGTGTGGAGGACAGCAGATTTTCCAACACCTCCCACTTGTCTCTGTAAATATCTTGGTCCTACCCCATCTCTTCAGCCCAAACCGTGGTCTTTATCAGGTGATGTCCATGGCGCCCCCAGTTATCATACTGTGGGCAGATTCTGTGTGAGCAACCTTGCTGGCCATTTTGGGCAGAGATCAAGCAAGACATTTTCACAGCTTGCTTTCTCTGGACTCACTTTGAGTGTCTTTTAAGGCACCTTCAGTAGAAAAAAAAGTCATTTTGGGTCTTACACATTTTTCATATTCGGGTCTTGGCAAGACCTGAATACACACACAAAATTTTCTTCTGTTTCTTCTATACACCTGTGTAGGAATGAGCCAGGATTTATGAAGTTTGTCCTCTTTGAAACAAAATCATTTTATTCCCAGCCAACACCATGACCTTCATGTGCATTCCAGCAATATCTCCAAAGGCGGTTGAAAGAGCCGGCCACAGAAACATCAGCGCTTCCTAATCGAGAACTGAAGTCAGACCAGAGTCGACTGTGGAGAGGGAAATATTTGGAGAAACAAGAGCTGCGTCTTTATTCTTTTGTTGCCAGAAAGCCAAAACCAAAGCTGGAATTTTGCGGTTCTGGGACTTTTTGTGCCTCCCAGTCATTTTACACAGATGGTTCTGGTTTAAGGGTGAGACACTTCATCCACCAGGCGGAACGAGACCCAGTTAACATGCCCGAGCGGCCCGTTCTCCTGCCAAAGTATACTTTGCAGCCGGAGAAAATAAGAACCAAGAGAAGATGGTTCTGAAGCCACCAATTAGGATGCAAAATTGAATGATAAAATTACTCTGCAACACTGAAACTTGAACTTTCCTTCAGATTATGTCACTTTGGGAATACGAACTATGGCCCCTTGACGACGCCGTCAGTCATGAGTCTCCTGGAGACCTACCACCTCTAATGATGGTGGTAACGTTGCAACAGTTCTTGCTTTTCCCTTGTCATTTGAAGAAACAGACTCCGAGAAGCTTAGTGACTCACTATCTGCCAAGGATTTAAGCCGAAGAGGGAAATGTCAAAGTGGGGTTTGCATCAACTCTTTCCTTGGCTACTGAATGGGGAAAACCTTGCCTGACCGTGTGTTCCTTTCCCAACTCCTTCCACACTCAACAGTTCTCCCATCCACCCCTTTCTCCTCCCTCCCTGTCTCCCCTCAGCCCTTCCTTAAGTCTCTCAGCTCCTTTCCACCCACCAAGTGGCAGTGGGGGCTGCCCACTATGAGTCACCACATCTTCCCACTCTCCACCAAGCTGACACTATTCGAGAAAGTCCACATCTTCTACAACGCCCTCCTCTGAAAGGCCCTGCCCATTTTCTTTCTTTGTTTTTGTACAGTGATTTGCTTGCTTGAGGAGCACCTTTCTCCTTACCTGTCAACATCCAGCTCAGTGGTCTTCTCCTGTGTGAAGCTCTTCCCGTGTCTCATAGCACGAGAGCCATTTCTCTATGACAGCTTTTACACTTTTGCATTCTAGTTATCCACTTAATGTTTGGAGAGAGTGGGACTACACTATCCAGTACTGCATTCTCAGTACCCAGTATTATCTGGTGCATTGAAGTGGGGGGGGGGGTTCAACAATTTGGGTTCTTGTAGCCTTATAGTTTGGCCCACTGGTTAGGGACTTTCCTCTGACATATCCAATTTATCCACGTGGCTGGAACTTTCCTTCAGGCCCGTGTCACCTGGTCTAATGTATATACTCTTGTTGGGTTCAAATTTCACATTTGAAAAAACAAAAAAAGGCATATGTTACATTTATAGAGTGCTTTGCAATTTGCATTGTACTTTCATGAATGTTTTGATTTGGGGCCTTATGTCATTCAAGAGAGACAAGGAGGGCATGCATTCAACCCATGATTATCATCCCCATTTTGCAGATGAGAAAGTGGAGACTCAGAAAGGTTTATTGATTTCCTCCTGGTTACAAAGCTAGTAAATGACAGAGCTGGGTTTTATACCCAGAGCTTCTGAATCCCAGCTCAAAATTTTCTAACAACATGGTATTGTTGTTAGAAAAGCATAACAATAATTTTGTGGGCTTTAGAAAACAAAAGAAAACCACAACCCGCCATGATAACAACCATAACAAAGCCCTTGAACCCTTCAGGGTAGGCGCCATCTATGTTTATTGGTGTGTCTTGGCCTGAGATGCCACTGGCCCGAAACCCAAGCACACAGGACAAGCTGTGATGGGCAAACATCGTCACAGCTCAGCAAGCTCAAAGATTTGCGAACATAAAACATTTACCAAGACTTGGCCCCATGAATGAGTGAGCCAAGCCCCTGGGATGTGGCCATGTTACTTCATCAATAAAAAACTGAAACAGACCTTGGCAGGGTTTCAGGGTTCACATCTGGGAAGAAAGGTATGCTTCATCATTATTTTGTTCATGCTTGCAAGTGTAGACCAGGCCTTCCTTCAGAGCCAAGTTGGACTGATTTACCCTGGCATTTCCTTTTCTATGGCATTTCTAGGTACCCTTTGGGCACAGATGCAGGGGAAGCTATATGTATATAAATATAAATATATTTAAAGTTGAATTTCCCATTCCAGTCTACGGTCAATTAAGGGATTTAGATGATATCTCAACATTTCGAGATGAAGTTGGTTTGATCCTGAGGCTACCCCAAGTATTTAAGGTAAAGGAGATCTTGGAACCTCTTTGGGTCTTTTAGGATGAAGCTCAGGGAAGGTCACTCTATGCCTAATTGAGCCATTGAATCAAGAGCCACATGTTTGCATTGGAGAAAACTCCTCAGAGGCCCCTGCTCCTGTCTGGGGCACCCAGCCCTCCTCTCTCTCACCGCTTCTTCCTGAGCTACAAGGCTTCTCCTCAGAAAAACTCCTGTGACTGGCTTACTGGACACAAGCCTCTTACTGGCTTACCACCCTGCTGAGAGATCTGAGTAGAGCCCCAGACTCAGTTTATCCCTGTCAAACTCTGGGAGCCGTCATCTTGCCTGAGACCCTCTTCGTGGAGGGAGACACAGAGGGTGCAGTGCGGAACATCACTCCTGGGATCTGAGCCCTGAGTCAGCTCAGGATGAAACATGAAATTTGATGGGACCATTGCAAGCCCCTGTCTCAGTTTCTTAGTGTCTGTAAACTTAGTGTGGTGCAAACAGCAGGGCAGGTATAGGATTAGTTTCTGCTCCTGGCTTCTGTCCCTACTCCACATTCCTCAGCTTCCCTGTGCCTCAGTTTCCTTTTTAATGAAATGCGGATTTAGTGCTTAACCCAGGGCCATAATATGCGCCATTTACAATACCGTGTCTATAGTGGGGATTCATTGAGATTATGGATATGAAGCGCTTTCTTACAATACCTGTCTCATAGGACAAGCTCAGTAAATGTCAGTTATTTTTATTCTTCTCATTAGAAAGTGGCAGGACTTCTTCGGAAGTACCAAGATGGGTGGTCAGTTTAGTCATGATAAAGATATCAGAGCCACCAGGGCTAGTAGAAGAAAAGGAGGGGCCAGATCAGGTAGCTCAGATGCGGTACAGGCGAGGCTGGGAGAAGGCATCCCCAGCGTGGGAGGTCAGAAGCTGCAGGGGGAGACTAAGCCAGATCCCAGGTCTGGGAAAACAATGGACTTCCAGGAGCAGTGAGGGTGGGGGGGCCAACCTAGGAGGCAGGCCTGGATCTGGGAAGCCTCAGGCAGGGAGAGGTGACTCAGCAAATATTTAGGGCACCTTTGGAGGGCCAGGTAGTGTATGGGTGTGGGGCACAGAGGAGAACAAACACGGTCTCCTTCCAGGAAGAATCCAGCTCTGAGGGTGGGCAAAAGGAGTCAGTTTTAGTCCGAATATCAGGAAATAGAGACCTCTAGAAATGTTTTTAATGAAACAATCATTTTATGTTGTTCTCCTTAAAAATAGTAAACACAAGTATTTTACAACCATGTGTACAAATGTGTTACTGTGATGACAAGTCAAGGAGTCTGCGTTCAAAGGGTCAAGGTTCCCAACACCGCTGTTGGGGCGAACTCTGGTCTCAGCTTTTTCATCTGTTTCATCAGAAGATCATTACTTTGTCAGGTCCTTACGAACATCAGATGGGAGAGAGAAAGTGACATTGCACACTGTGCCATCCGATGTTAACTGTCATTCTATTTGAAAATATACTTTCCCTCCCGAGAAATGAATAATGCATATTTTTAACCTCTACCCACTGCTTTCCCTTTTAAAGTTCTTGGGTAGGTACTGCTGTCTGCTTCTCTCTCATTTCAATGATTAGAAGATAAGCCGAGAAGCTAAAAGGCCTATCATTTCCCTAAATCAGAATTTTCTTGGTAATCCTATGCCCTGTGAGCTGGGCATTTTAGATAGTCTTCTGGAAATTGCTTTGCTTTTCTGGAGTGGTCCCTTGGAGGTAAGCCCATTTCTGGCTGAACTTGTCCTTCCTTTCCAGAGGCTCAGGGAGAGAGAGCGGCAACAGGTGCTGGGTACCATCCCATGTGCTAGCTCGTCCACATTGATTAAATTGGCCAGAGGCTGACAGGGGAAGTGAGTGATACAAGGCTCAAGAGCACAGTTTACCGTGATGGGAACCTTGCCAAGCTGAGACTTGGCCCTTTGTCTCAGAAGCTCTCCTCCCTTCCTCTGTGGAGCCCCTGGTCTCACTCCAGCAGCACCGCTCTCTCCCGCCATCGCCTCCCCCAAGCCCATCCTGGTGACGCCCTGACAAGTCACCAAAGTGTAAGCCGATCATGCTTTTACACTCTGGCCAAGGCAGGGCAGGGTTGGGAGGCTTGATGCCTTTACATTTGGGGCGACTGTTTGAAAAAGAATATGCATGTGTTTGCTAGGGCTGCTAAAGCAAAGTACCACAGGCTCGGTGCCTTAAGCAAGAGTTTACTTCCTCACAGTTCTGGAGGCTGGAAGTTAGAGATCAGGGTGTGGGCAGGCTTGGTTTCTTCTGAGGCCTCTCCGCTTGGCTTGTAGGTGGCCGCCTTCCCTTCACATGGTCTTATGGGTGTGTGTGTGTGTGTGTGCGCGTGTGTGCGTGTGTGTGCGTGCGCACGCGTGAGTGTCCCAAACACTTCTTATCAGAACCCCAGTCCTGCTGGATTAGCACCCACGTTAATGACCTCATTTTAACTTACTTTCCTCTTTAAAGACCTTGTCTCCAAATACAGACCCATTCTGAGGCACTGGGGGTGAATTTTGGTGGAGGGCATAATTCAGTCTATAACAGAATACCAAGTTATGATTACAAATGAGGTTCCGGCCTCTGGGAAGGGGCCTGTACAAGTGAGGGGCCCTGGCACTTAAGCTTTCTTAGCTTCACGGTGCATTTGCTTCTGAGTTGGCCGTTTCCCTACAGCTATTACTGTGTTGGCACCGGCTGAGAGAGGAAGGAGACAGCCCTGCTCGGAGGAGGCTGGCGGAAGGGCGGGGGCAGCTGGTTTCCGAATGAGTTACATGTGGGGTAGGGGGAATCCAAGGGTGAGGAAGAGGTGCTGAGATGCCACGAGCCTGCCGTGAGCAGACCCGGGGAGACCCACAGGCCCCGAGTGGAAGACAACTGAGAAGGCGAGTTGACTTTCTGCGAGAGTTGACCGATCCAAAGCAACACCACGGGAACAGCAACAGCAACGCCCCAGTGACCTTGACACCAGAATATCCACCATGGGAAATGTTTCTTCTCGATGGGCTCCACCACTTCTTTCCTAATCACAATATCGTCCGAGCCTTACAGCACAGTCATGTTCCGCAGAAAATGCGCACCCTCATGTCCACATCCCGCTCATCCTCCGGGGCGGGTGCTGGTGTTCACCTGTACTGCGGAGGAAGCCCAGGGTCTGCAGGTGACCGTGACTTCCCCGAGATCCACAGTAAGCGAGAACCGGACCTTGTCTTTGGGCCAAGCATTTTTACTACATTTCTCTTTGTGTGCCAGAGGCAACATCTTTAAAAAATGTTCATGCTAATGGGACTCTCAAGACAGCAAACACTGGTGGCTTCGGGTGGGATACTGGCCACATGAGGGACCTAGAGGAGGAGAATATGCCCTGCCGAGAAGGGGGTGGGAATGTCAGAGATCTGAGCAGCCAGATGGAAGCTATGGAAGTGTCCTCCTACTTTGACATTCGCCTTGAGTAACGTCACACACTATGGGAGGGCGTGGCCTAGTCAGATAATTCAAACCTTGTAGCAAACTGGTCGGGTCTGGCCTGAGAAACCAACCAAGAGAACACTAAGGGAAACCAAAGTGGGGAAATAGGGTATGATTTCCTTCATGCCTGCTTGATTCATTTTCACTATACTTTGCAGTAATTACTCTAATTAGTGGTTTTGAGCATGATGAAAGAAAATAATTATAAGTATTTATAGCCGGTCAGTGGGTTACAGATTGGACAACCAAGGAAAGTAGACAATGAAGCATAGTTTAGCTGAATTTACTCCACGTTATAATTAAAATTCACTGAGTTCTTCGTTACATTTATTTGGCAATAGTACAGTGTGTAACATGAATTCAGGAGCCACGTGAGAGCAATTTTGAAGGCAGGGTCTCTGGAGTGATTGATCTTTGTGTCCCAGCATCTATGACAGAAGCCATACGGTAGGGGCTCCACAGAGGTGGGTTGGTTGAGGGAATGACTGAATTCACATAAACATCCACCGTATTACATCAAGAAAGAATGAGCACCTTTGCTCTACCTGTGAAACCTACCTCTAAGGCAATGAGAACAAAACAAAATCCTGAAAATATACTATGCATTTGGGTTGAGGGCGACCTGGTCGTTTCTCCTCCATGAGTCCTTGTAAAGACAGACTTCTAGGTGACATACAGAAGTAGAACCATTTCCTGGGCATGCCCTGCCTGCTACTACCTCGGTTTCCCTACTGAATATTTATATGATCATGCTTCCCCCCCTGCAAAATGGGATAAAAACTACCTACCTGATCACTCTGTCAGGATTAAATGTATGCCTGTTGCCCAGCACTGGGCTGGAACACAGTAGACCCTTAGTAAATATCCCATGTCACTCCACAGCATTCCTGCCCCATCCTAGTCCCCTCCTGCCAGGGCCCCTGACAGCTCCCCCTTGTTCTCCCCTCACCCATGCTGCCCTGATGCTTCCCTGTCTCTCCAGCATGCAATCTGATCTTAATTCTTCACAATATTGCAGTGCTGCCTCTTGCTTGGTACACTTGACCCGTCTCTAAGCACCCTCATGAGAGGCCAACGATCACATCATCTGCTTCTCTTTCTCATTTCTCTTTCATCCAAGTCTTAGAAGAGGATTACAATTAGTTAGATATGATTGGATCATCCTGATTTGGCCACTTACTAGCTGTATGGCTTTGAGTCGCTTACTTTGCCAGTTTTCTTCTCTGCAGAAAAAGGAATAATAAGGTCTACCTTGTAGGTTACAGTGATTAGAAAGAATGTTTTTTCAGTGCCTGGTGTAGATTTTAGCACACAGAAGAGGTTCCACAAATAGTGGACAAACGATGGAGATGGTGATAGTGATCGTAATGTATTGATAGTAGTAACAATCAATGTATATGGAGCTCCTATTCCATCCAGACACTTGCAAATGATGTTTCTTATCCACTGTCTTAACTGGGATGAGTTCAGCTATAAAGAATTCCGAACTTTGTGCAATAATCTTATGGGAAAGATGAGGGAACATGATAAAAACAAATCATATTTGAGTACTAACTCTGCCAGCGATTTTACCAGTGCATAAAAGTCAATCATTAAAGCTGTAAAACCAGTGATAATAAATTATTCACCCGAGATTGCATAACTGGAAGGGAGCACAGAGCCAGGATTTTAGCTCAGGTTTTCCTGACCTCAAAGTTCAAGTTCTTTCATTGTCAGCCATGGGAACAAGGAGATACTCTAGGAGAACAGGGCAGGCTTCAGTGCCTGCCCTGAAGTTCAGGGTTAATAGCCCGCTTGCCGTGTCTGAGGGATTGAGGGATGTGGTCAAGTTGAACTTGATTCAGGCTGCTCTCAGTCTTCGGTGGACCTGGGGAATGAGAGCAGACCCTACTAGTCTGAATTGATGTTATAACACAGGCCTGTGGAAAGCTTGGGGTTCCAGGGACTTGGTGCCTTGGAGAAGCTCACTCCCTTTGGGGCTCTGTAGACAAACCAGGCCTTGGACCAAACTTTACTCAAAGGAACAGGGCACACAGGAAATACTGGGGGAAAAGATATGGTCTGTGGCTTGAGGGAAAGGATAAATGCCAAAGCTCCTTTTCTTAGTGAATGCCAGTTGTCTTCTTCAGGATCTTCCTAGGAACTAATCAGTTAGGCTTATAGGGCATTGTTCTCAGACCTGAAGGTCATAGGGTGGAAGGTCACATAATTCACACAGAAACTCTGGAAGGTAGTAGCATCACTTAGTTCTTGGTTAACAGAAAAGAAATCAGAATTGCAGAAGTGATATATTTTTCCCAAGGCTATACAGTTCATAAAGGCCGGGCCGGGGTTTGAACGAATGTTCTTTGCTTTTTTTGCTTGAGGTTATTTGCCCTATTCCAGAGATGGGAGAGAGAATTCCAGGAGACAGGATGCGGGTAAGGACCTGTAAGGGAGGATAGTCACAATGTTTATTTCACACTATCAGGTGAGTGGATTGTTGGGTGGAAAGACGAAAGGGAGGGAATACAAGCCCTAACATTCCTTAAGAACTTCTCCAAGCTTTGAAACTGGAGGTCTGTCTAGTCCTTTATGGCAAAGCATGGGACGTCTGGCCTTTCCTCTCTCCTGGTTGAAAGTAATGGAGTTTAGGGAGGGTTGGTCTTTGGAGCCATATAAAATTGGTTCCAAACTCTAGTTCCACTATTCACTAACCTCTCTCTCGACTCAAGTCCTTCATATGGAATGGGTATAATAAAATCTACCTTGTAGGATCATTATGTGGGTTGGGGTCAATGTAAAGAAGTCACCTCGCCCTTCTAGGTACCCATGAGATGGGAAGTGCCATTTCTACTGTCACGACCCTCTTAGGGTTCTGTCATCTAGGAGGTTGCTTTCATCAAGGACTTCAAAAGGAGAGAGAGATGCAGAGGGAATAGGAAAGAGAGAAGTAGGACAAAAGGAGACAAGAGGAATTTGCTTTCTCTTCTCATTTGCGTGCATGAAAAGATGAGTTCAGTTTATGATGATGAAATAAAACTTAAACCACACACACACACACAAAAATGAGCACCCCCTGAGGGTTTCCACTGCTTGGAGCTTGGCTTCCCTGCCGACCTGGCCTACAGAGGACGTGGGAGTGAGCTCACTGCAGCAGAATGAGCTCCTTTTCCTTTGGACTCTCATTAAAGCTGTATGGGTGTGCTCTGCATGCGCGAAGTGTGTTTACAGCTGAGATCTTCAATCAGCATCTCATACAAATTGAGAAGCAGCCTCCAGCCTCCTGCCAAGCTTGCAGTCCCTGGTGTTGAGTGACTTCAAGAGCTTAAGGGGACTTGTTGGAAAATGTTACTCCAGTGCCGGCTTGACACACAGCAGCTGTGGCTACGGTTTCGGTCGGGGCACTGGGATCCATCGGGGTTGGTGGACCCACTTTCTCCAAGGAGAGATTCTCCCAGGGCTCATCATCTACATACTTCACCACTAAGTCTGGAGACTATGAGTATCGTAATCTGCCACTGAGTTAGTGGCCAAATGCCTCCTCCACCTAGTATTCATTCAAGCATTCAAGAGACATTTATTAAGCACCTACTGTGTCCCAGGTCCTGGGCTAAGCAGTGAAGGTGCAAATGTAGTGTTAATAATTAGTAATGGTATAGTTGCTACTTTTCGAGGACACAGTCAGGCTACAAGAATATGAAGTGAGAGACAACAACACAATGATAATTTTCACAGGGTTTTGGTTCTATTTTAGGTTGGGTCCTCATTCTTCTGCTCCTGTGTTTACACGTTGTGTAACAGAGAAAAGCTGACTTCCCAGTTGGGAACTGATAAATTTTCTTTTCTTTTTCTTTTTATTTAAATTGAATTAATTAACATATACTGCATTATTAGTTTCAGAGGTAGAGTTTAGTGATTCATCAGTTGCATAAAACACCCAGTGCTCATTCCATTAAGTGCCCTCCTTCATCCCCATGGAAGTGATACATTTTCTCTCTCTTAAACATTTTGTTGCTTTTTCTCTTCCCCAGGAAAGAAAATCCTTAAAAATAAATATTTATTTCAAATGATAAGTATTCCTCAAGTACCACAAATCTATGATTTCTCTCCTGGGACATCTTCTAGCTGGGAGAGATTTGAGCAATAGTCGGGGCTTCTTATGCCAATCTTGGTATTGGCCATGTGTCCGTGAGGCAGAGGCAGATGGTTTTCCGGTCAGGTGTAACTGAAATGTATTTTCTCAACAAAGTCTGGCAGACAATCCCGTCTCCACAAATGCATATCACATCTCATAAAGAAACCATGCATATTGCATGAGCCTCCAAATGTAGAAACAGATACTCATAAAATACAAGTCTCAAAATAAAACCGAAACATTTCAAAACAACAGCAGTTGCAAGGCCACTAATTTATTTATTTCATTTTTTTCCTATCAAGATCAAGAGGAAAAAAAAAAAAAACCAACACAACAATTCCCACAGTCCCCAAGCAGAACCTGAGAATCCCAGCAGCCATGGTGAGAGCTTGAGATGAGTCTGTGATATAGGTGTGGGAAAGCGATAGCCTGGCAGGCTCAGATAAGCGATTTCGCTGAGAAAAGTTCTTCTCCTGATCTAGAAGTCGGCAGAGGTAAAAGCAGAATCCAATAGCAGTTTTTCAGAAGGGAGTTAAAAGATCTCATTTCTGAATGATTTGAGGTCTTGGTGTCTGGAGGGGGGTCCCCATGCTGGTCTAGTCCTTTCCGCTCTTGCTTATGCGGTGGCCCCAGGCAGGTGCCCTGCAGCTGTCTTGCTCCTCACTTAGTGCCACGTGCCCAGCGCGGTGTCCGAGACCAAGGGCTCTCTAGGCATCGGCTGGGGACCTTTTCCAGGTGCCATCCCAAGTCCCAAGTAATTGGCTTTCATTCCATTTCCGTCTCACTTTAGAACAAGATTAGTATCTGTGCGAGAGCAATGTGTTAGGGATAACCTTTAATATGCTCTAATTTATGAAGAAAGTAACATTTTAAAACTTGGTGAGTTACTATTAGTGCCGTGGACATCTGCTGATTCCAGGTTTCTAGAATCCCTTTCTTCTTATGGTAACATTGACATCTTGTCTTTTGGGAAATTGACCTTCTTTTCTTCTTTCCTTGAGGTTCTGGGACTGCTGGTCGCCATGGTGGTAGGTAGTAGGAATTAAAGGCAAAGACTGATGTGAGAAATATGGAGTGGAAAAAGTCAGCGGGACTTGGTAGCTGCTTGGATGTGAGGGGTGAGGACAGGACGGGGAGTCTGGAAGGACTCCCAGGTTTCTGGCTTGGGTGGCCAGTGGAGCCAGAGAAACAGCGTGAGAAGCTGGTCATTGCGGGGACACTGAGTCTGAGGTGAGTGTGGACTGTCATGGGGAGCAGGCAGGCGGGGGATCAGGCAAGTGGGGGGGCAGCCCGGTAGGGGAGCAAGTGGGCGGGGGTACCAGGCAGGTAGGCACCTGAACTTTTCCCCAGCACTGCACACTTCACACCCTGGCAGTTTTTCTCCGGCTGCCCCCTCACTTGGGCTCGCCTTGTGAAGTCTCACCTAATGCCCCAGGGAGCATCGATTGCTTCTCCTTTCCATGTCCTCTGCATCCCACACAGATTTAGGCAGAGTTTCCCGAACACTGTACTCATTGATTGGTTGGCCTCCCTTTCTCCTCCCCTGGACTCTGTTGCTCACTGAGAACAAGGATGGTGAGTGACTTAGCTCTGAAAGGCTAGCACCCAGCGCAGGATGTGTAGGGATAGTGTAGGTTCTTGGTGCGGGGGAGGCCTACTAATGTCATGCCTGCATATTTTTCCTGGGCAAGAGTGACACCAATTACTTTCCACTCACTAGACAATCCCTTTGAGTGATTTCCCGGCTAGGGGTTGGGTCTGCCCAAAGCCACCCTTGTACTCCTCGTTCAAGCCAGCCACTGTGCCTGCAGTCTGTGGTCACAGACCAGAGCAAAACCTCATGGCTTCTGTTCTAGAAGGCTCTGACACTTTGGCTTTATGATCACAGGGCTGCAACAGGTGAAGTCAATACCTACAGGAGCCCTGGTGGGGCCTGCGTCCCCCACCTTGGCCTCCCTGGCCTGCTGGTGTCAACAAAGGCCACATTTCAGCTAGCTTTGCTCAGGTACAGAGGCCAGGAAAAAAACTCTGTCCTATGGACATAAGGGCACACACACACACACACACACACGCGCACACACACACACACACACACGCCTTATATCCACTTCAGCAGCCAACAAACGTCAACTGTGGAAGAAAAGTCGGATCATTCCCCTTCCTATTTCCAGATAAATGTGATGTTGACATTAGGATTGCCATCAGAATATTTTTCTTTTTTCTTGTTAAGCTGTTTTGGTGAGTGGGACGAGATGGGGAGGGGAGAGGGTTACACAAAAGTTGCAAACCCTTTTTCTGTAGCGCTGGGATAAACGAAACCCAGGCAGTTTGTGGATGGGTAACACACCTCGCCACTGATCCTAACGCACCCGCAGTTCTTAGTGTCATCGCTCCCCGTTCCGTCGGCTCCCTCACAGGGATGCTTTGTGAATTGTAGAGCTTTTGGATTGACACCAGTAAACCAACAGGTAACAACTGTTTCTGTCCGTTTCAAAACCTGATACTTGGAAATAGCGATTAAAACTGTGGATACCTGTTCACATGGAATTCTCAGACTAATGGCCCTCAGGTATTTGACAGTTTTGAGTGCATTCTGCCATCAGCATCCAAACCCGATAACATGGGGATAAAATGTGGGGGAACAACTTGTTTCATATCTTTTGTCACAGTTTCTGTTCCATGGTCCTAGAACACACAAAAACCTCCAAGGAGAGCACCTTACTCTTCTCCTGAGATCCTTTAGTTTTGCGGCTGCTGCTGCGTGTGGTGTTGGTACTGTGGGGTACTTCCCGAGCCCCAAAATGCTGGAAGCCTCTCTGCATCTGTAGCCCAGAGCCCACCTCCCACCGCACACGCACTCTGCCTCCGCCACAGATGTGTTGGTGCAGACGGGAATCCTCTCTGCAAACAAACTGAAGATTATTTCAAGAGTCAGTCTAATGAGTAGTGAATATGAGCTGATTACTGTATTTGCAAAGAACCTTATTTTTTTCCGACATGGTGCAGAAGAGCAGCCTAGTATTTCTTCACAGGCTTATAAATATAAGTAATCAATGTGTTTATGTAAATATTTAGTGATGTCCACACTCATGTTTATGAATCAATGCACCGTCATAATTGCTTTTGTGTGATCTGATAGATGCAAACATAAACAGCACCCACAATATCTTAGACGGACTCCTGGTGGAATTTAGAAAAATGTAGTGATCACATAAGTATTTATACCAAGTGGAAAAATCCTGCAGGAAGAATTATGATGGAAGGATTTACGCTTAGATACAATCAACTGTGTATTTTTCTTTATTTGTAATGATTTCTTTGTGATTTTGTTAGTTTTTTTTTATTGTGGTAAGAGCACTTAACATGAGATTTACCCTTTTAAATTTTTAAGTGCACAATAGAGTTTTGTTATGTTTCTAGAACTTACTCATCTTGGTAACTGAAACTTTATACCCATTGAATGGCAACTTCCTGTTTTCTCCTCTCAGTGACCTAGGCTCTCAAATCTACTTTTGATCTTCTTGACTTTCTGATTCTACCAGGTGCTGAATTTTCTCACACCTCACAACTGTTCAGGGAATAGACCCGTCTTGATTTCTGGCTGCGCGGTGTGGTTCAAAGTGGGGTTACCGACAGACACCTGGCTTTGGCTTCTGAAGGCCCTGGGTTCAAACCAGAGTTTCTCTGCTTGTCAGTTGTTTGACTTTGGGCAGGCCAACCCGTCTCTGAGTTTCAGCTTCTTCCCATAGAATGGGAAAAAGTACTTACCTGGCAGGGCCATCATGGAGATTAAATGCTACAATAATTTTATAACACCTAAAAGTTTCTGGCATGAAGTCGGTGCTCAATGAATGGTCATTTCTTCCCATTGCACTTTCTCTACCTGGAAGCCTGTTCTGGGGCCAGTTCTGAAAGAGAACCAGAAGAGCATCCCCTGAGATATTTATGGCTTAAGTAGTTGGCAAAGCCAAGTAGTTTATGGAAATAAGGGAGGGAGGAGGGAACGCCGTGATGATATTTTTGGCAGCTATGCTCAGGGTTTTTTAACATCTGGACCAATTAATATTCCTCCAACCTCAAATGCTTTTTCTGGCCTTTTCTTTCGAGTAGTCCATGTCCTGACCCTAGCTTTTCTTTATGACTTACCCAGCCGAAGTTATATATGAACTCGTGCTCCTCTGAACTTGTATGCATCCCTCCTAAAACATCATGTCTGTCCTTGTATCCTTCAACAGCTGTTGTCGGCTTGGGTTATAGTCTCTGCTGAAGTTTACTGAGAGCAAAGCCATCTCTGCTTCATTATTGTGTATTGGGCTCCGAGGACTGTATATTGTAAGTTGTGTGTGGTCGAGGGAAAGTGTGAGTTGGAAAACCTGGGTTTTGATTCCAGCTTTATCGTTTATTGGGTGGTGTCAGGTAAGTCCCACAGGCTTTCTTAGACGGTGTTTCTCATTTATGAAATGGTTATAATAAATCCTATTGGTCATTATTTTTTATAAATATCCTCAAATCCTATTCAGAAGGGGTGCAATACGAACAGGATGAATGAAATGGTTTCTGCTCTACCTTTATTATGGGACTGTTGGACAGCCATGGGAGATCACGGTTGCGGAAGTATTTAATAAACAATAGGGCAGTACACGTGCTATTTAGGGTCATTAGGAGCTCATTAAATATTTCCTGAATCAATGCTTAATGAAAGTAAGATGACTTCCTCCTTTCTCTTCAATGAGCCTAGGAAGGAGGGTGGCAGCTTGATAACACACTTGGGAGGGTGGGGACGGAGAAGCATCTCTCATTGGAAGGAGACAGTCAAGGGAAGGGAGCGGTGTCTCACACTAAATAAATAAGTGCTGGATATGGTTGATTGAGTAAACATTACAGTGGTTGGGAAGGTATCTCATAATACAAGAAAATGTTGAGAGATCAAAGGGAGCCAATTGATTAGCATTGATTAGACACTTCCTTGGCTCAGACATTGTCTATTTCCTTTCCATGCATTATTATTATTATTATTATTATTATTATTTTGTAGAGCACTTTACACCTAGTCTGCATGTGTTTATTTATTTACCTGATTCATTAGTTTACTGTCTCTCTCCCCTTGCTAGATGACGAGCTCTACGAGGCAGTGATTTTTGACTGTTTCGCTCACCCTACATCTGCCGTAGTGCCCGGAATGGTGCTTGGCACAGAGTAGGTGCTCCGTAGATACTTGCAGAATGGATAAATGATGGAGATTATTGTCTTCCTTAGGCAAGGAAGATATTCAAGAAACCTCTTTTTGGCCCCAAGATTCTTTTATTTATTTATTTTTTCCCTGCACATGTCCCTGTTGTGAACCCAGTGGGAGAGATGGGGTTGTGGAAGGGCAGGATGGGGTGCAGACGAGGAGGTGCTTATTCATTCTCTTCACCTTGATCAGCCTCACTTGTGAAGTTTCCATTCCTCCTATTACTTACTACATCAAACTTCTGGTTTCCTACCTCTCCCCATCTTGGATTTTCTTGTCTATTTATTTGCTTATTTGTTTGTCTTTTAAAGCTGAGTAGAGACCTGAATCCAGACTGCTTGGCATTGAATTCTGGTGCCTCACTGACTAACTGTATGGTCCTGGACAACTTGCCTAACCCCCCAAAGCCTTCTCTGTCTCAGCTATAAAATGGGGATAATACAGTACCTGTCTCCCAAAGTTGCTGAATTTGTTAATGCACATCGGGCACTTAGAATAACACCAGGCACACACTAAATGCTCAATGAAGTGCTGTTATTGTTAGGATGTAAGTTGGAAGAAGGCAGGGCATTATGTTTGATATGTTGTTCCCAGTGCCTGGTACAGAGTGATTTCTAAATATTGATGAATAAGTGAATAAATACATCAAAACAACAAATTGCAGTACAGACATTTGTCTTAATATCATAGACACAAGGAATTTTATTGAATAAAGATTTTTTAGGTAGCACCTGCTATATGTCAGACAGTGTAGGGAAAATCTATCCATTTGTTTGGCAAATGGTTATTGATCACATGCTTTGTGCGAAGTGCTGTTCCAGGTGCTCTGGTGCAGTAGGGATGAGTCACACACAGGCCCCGTCCCTACGGAGCCTGCAGTGTGCACAGCCATTGTATCAAAAGATGAGGCTGGATTTCTGTCTTTAGACAGCTTCTAGCTGAGCCTGGAGGTGACCAGGCCAAAATGCCACTACGCTTAATGGAGCTGCCCCAAATGGCTGGTTTCAGGGAAGTCAGGGATTGGAAATCTATGGCCTAAGCTGCTCAAAGTGTGGTCCCTGGAATCTCAGGCCTGACCCCAAGTCTACTGAATCAGAAAGTGATTTTAACAATATTCTCAAGTGATCTGCATGCCCATTAGAGTTACTGACTGTCCAGGAAAGGCATGAGGCTGATTTGGCAGGCCAAAAACATGCATACATCATTTTTGGGGAATATGTAGGAAATTGTACGGAACTGAACTAAGTGGAAGTTGATCTTGGTGAACTGTGGAGCTATAACAGACCTCAGATTCCCATCTGCTCCTTTAAAATGGGAGGACAGACTCAGCATAATATCCTCTAGGTTGATCCATGTTGTGGTAAGTGGCAAGATCTCATCCCTTTTTATGGCTGAGTAATATTCCATTGTGTATATACACCACATCTTCTTCATCCATTCATCAATTGATGGACACTTGGGCTGCATCCATATCTTGGCTATTGTGAGTAATGTTGCAATAAACATAGAGGTGCAAATTAGAGTTTTCATCTTCTTTGGGTAAATGGTATTGGAATTATTGTGGAATAATAGTGGAATCATTGGATCAGCTGTTATTTTTACTTAAGAGTTTTGGAGGTTGAATCACCATGTTGTACATCTGAAACTAATGCAACATGGTGTGTCAACTATACTCAACTAAAAATAAATAAATAAAATGGCAGAATAGATTTAAGCAATCATTAGAAAAAGGACATTTAAGTAGGTAAAACTTTTGTTGGAGACAAACTAATTTAGCTTGGTACTATGAAAAGAAGTCCAAGCCATACAGAGAATTTGGAGGCTCTACACTCAAATCAATATGGGGGTGACAAAAGTCTTGAGAAAAGTGGGGTGTCTTCCAGGGACACCCAGGCTCTAGGTCTGAGTCCTGGCTCCATCCTGCACTGGTTTTGTGCTCTTACTCAACTATTTATATTTCTGAGCCTCAGTTTTCTTACTGAAAAAGGAATGTAGTAGCTCCTTTATGGGTTGTTTTTGAAATTAAACATTATAATATATATAAAAAGAACACTGCATAGTCCAAAAATATAATGGAATTATTGTTATTATTATTACAAAACTTTGCATCAAAAGCAAAATATGTTTCAGAGTATTGAGTCAAGAAACTTTGTTCATCGTCCCAGCTCTGCCACTAAGAAGCTGTGTGGCTTTGATTATAACAGTATGAGCCGAGATTTGCTGAAGTCTCACTACACACAAAGTTCTGAGCTTAGCGCTTTCACATGCCACCCCATTCAGTCATTTGAAATTCTGCTAGCTGGTGGTTATTTTCCTTTTGCAGAATAGTCAGTGAGGCTCAGGGAGAGTAGGTAATGTCCCAAAATCTAGGAAGAGCTGGATATCAGTAGGTTTGGCTACCGAGCTCTCTTGGCTTCAATTTTTCTTCCTGTAACATGGAAAGGGATGGAATCTGCTTTATCACCAAGGTTTTTTTTTGGACTAGATATTCTGTGATCTAATAAGGTGTAGAAACATGCCTAACTGAAGGCAGAAAGCATGGCTTTCCATCCATATTCCCTTGTCCAGCATGGTACCAATGCAAAATAGGCAACTGAATGGTGCTTATTAAAAATAACCTAGATAAATATCTGAAATCAGGTAATCATACTATGAACATGCCTGCATCAGTATCTAGATGCATGCACTTCAAATCTGCATCCATGGCCTCAAAATCCCAAGGATTTACAGATTCTGGCAAGAAACAGTGATTTGGACCAGTCTTGGACAGTGGCCTTTTACTAATCCCCCTGACGGGTATTTATTGAACACTCCCTCATGCCAGGTTTTGGTTGGGCTACAGGGCTATGGGGATGGAAAAAGGCCAATCCCTGTCCCAAAGAGCCCATGGCATGTGAAAATGACAGCCACAGTGCCCTGGGCTGGGGGGTCTATGGTAGCACAGACTTGAGATACAGCCTCCAATGAAGTCCTTCCGGGAGCCTCAAGCATAGACAATTCAGTCAACCCTCAGCAATGGTGGAATGTCACTCTGAATCAGTAAAAAGGAACTAACTACAGGATCTTTTTTAAAGGTATATAATAATTTTGAACTCCCAGCTGTAGTGATCGTTCATGCTTTAAAAAGCAAATGAGTCATCTTACTTCAACAGGGACCAGAGTTCTTTGAACTATTTTTCTCAAATCATTTTATAGTTTTAGCTTCTAGTTCTTTTAATTCTATTCACATTTTTCATTGGATGAACACATCCTTTCTTCATAATCACGAAAAGACACTTTTGGCCTTGAAGATGATTATTTTTAGAACTTATAGAATCCAAATTATTTACATTTTACCTGATGAGTAAGGTTTGAGCCATCGGCCCTCAGAGAAGCCTTTCTTGAAGACCTCTCCCTCGTCATCAGTTGAATATCTTCTAAAAATACACTGTCATCGCACTCCTCATAAAGGGTTGTAATTATCCAGTTATCTGTTTTGTTACCCACTACACTGAGCTCGGTGACTGTACAGTGAACTGAAATAAACCACATTCTCAGGTATATTCATTTCTGAGGGCTGCTGTAACCAAGGACCTTACACTGGGGGGCTTAGAATAGTGTAATTTTATTGTCTCATTTCTGGAGGCTAAAAGTCCAAAGTCAGGGTGTTGGCAGGGCCATGGTCCCTCTAAGACTCTAGGTAGAATCCTTCCTTGTCTCTTTCTAGCCTCTGACAATTTGCCAACAATCTTCAGTATTCCTTGGCTTACAGATGCATCACTCCAGCCATTTGCCTTCACATGGCTTTCTCCCTGTGTCTTCACATCATCTTTCCTCTGTGCATGTTTGTCCCTATGTCCAAATTTCTTTTTATTGTAAGGACATCATTTGGATTAGGGTCCACCCTTAATGACCTCATCTTAACCTGGTTAAATCTGCAAAGACCCTATTTCCAAATAAGTTTATGTTCTGAGGTACTGGGTGTTGGGACTTCAACATATTTTAGGGGGACACAATTCAACTCATAACACCAGGGTAAGGAGCTAGAGTGTTTATGGGATTAACAAGATGGTTGACATTGCAGAAGGCTGCAATGGACATGGGCAAGGCTGGGGGCTTCCTGGGGTATTTGCCTGAGCAGGGAAGGCTATGGGAAGATAGTCTTTGACCAAAGGGTTGACCCCACCTTCTGAGGCTCTGTTGCAGATATTCTGTCTCTAATCCTGCCAGGATTATAACTTCTGAGTCCAGCCTGCTAAATAGGACCCTGACATCTGCCCAAAGGACTAGAGTCTGTTGCTGCTTTCCAGACTCCATTCTCTGACTTCAAGCATTGGCCCTGCCTCTTTAGTGATCTGGATCCATTCAAACCAAGTCTGGGTTCACCTTGCCCCATGGGTCCCTTGTAGCAGTAGGTATAACAGTATGGTTTCCTTTAGTTGAGAACCTCAGAGACTCCTCTCCTTAGGTACATAATCTCTGGCTCTCATGACTGTTCCACTGGGGGCACTGCACTGGGGTAGGGTGGAAGTCATCTCTTTGGAGTAAGAGAAATAATGGAAGCTCAGAGAGTTTATATTGACTTCATAAGGCCACACAACTAGTAAGTGGTGAACTAAGGGTTGAACCCTGGTGATATCTGACTCCACAGGCTTTATGTTCCATCTACTTTGCTCCCCTCCAGCCAAAGGACTGGAGGGCAGCCCTAGGAAAGTTTTTATACCTATTTTATTGATATCTGAATAAACCATCTTCTGAAATGACCAATGCCATCTTTGAATCTTCTGTCCTCTTCTTCCTTGAGCCAGAAAGCAGGACAGGATGAGACAGGCTACCAGGTCATGGAACGTTCTCCTCCATTCTCTATGTGACTCCCTGGGCTTTATGCCATCTGCTGCCTGTGCAGGGCTCTAAAATGCTCATATTCTCCGTAGAACACTCTGGCCTCAAGGCTAAGGGGAATCCATCATATTTCAAAGTAAGTGGAAGATTGACCTTCCAACCCCTGCCCCCAAGAGTTAGCACTCCACTGACTCCTATGACATCCCTGTCGTACACGGTGTTCTGTAAGTTTCTAATGTCGGGCGACTAAAGAGAAACCAGAGCAGTGAGCTTGACAGACACGTGTTCTGACAGAGAGACTTCATTAGTGGCCAAGGTCCAAAGTCGCTTTGGCATTTCTGGTTCTTAACTCTCTCTCTGACAGGTCATCATAGACCCTAAGAGGCGTGTGGGCTGGGAGGGCATCTACCACGCTGGCTGTTTTTGTCAACCAAGCCACAGAAGGGAAGGAACCACATGGCCCCGAGGCCAACCTTGGCCAACCACAAGGGCCAGCTCTCAGGAGGGACCGTGGGGACAGCAGGATTTGGGTTTCCGCTTTCTCACAGGAAGACTCAATTGACTGCCTCAGCAGCACAGGCGCCGAGCTGAGCAGGGGTGACTCAGCTTCCTTTGTGCACCACGCGGCCTCACTGCAAACAGGAGCCCTGACAATGCCTGTGGACTGCCACTCCACTTCCTTTCCCAGAAAACCACCAGAAATTATTCAAGTCTCAGTTTACCTGAAGACTTGTTGAATGAATAAACAAGTTTGCACGTCGAATTTCTACAGCATTTGACACTTTACAAGAGCATTTCCTCACACAGTGGTTTATCCAATGTGCACCCTAGTTCTGGGATTATAGGGAGGCCATTGTCATTGCTGTTACACAGATTAGGACAGTGACACTCAGCCCAAGGCCATGTGGCTTGTTGCTGGACGGATTCTAGGATACTCGTTCAGAACGTTATTATACTTCCTTGCGTGGCCATGTGCCCTGGCCATGTGCTCACCACATATTACAAAAGGGTTTGCTGGTTGAGTGTCTGATTGTAATTTTCATCCATTGTGACATGGATCGTGAGGGCTCTGAGGGAACTACTATGGTGGCATGGGAAGGACACAGGCTTTGGAAAGACAGTTCGGTTCAAGTTCCACTGAGACCCTTCTTAGCCGTGTGATTTTAGGTAAGGAGCAAGTTCTCTGAGCTTCAGAGTCTTCTGAATAAGGAAGATAATAATGCTGATTTTCAGGGCAGTTCTAAGATTTAAATGAGATTATATGGGTCAAGAGATAGCATAGTTCTTGCTACATAGAAGGGGTGCAACAATTTAAGGCTCTTTTCATTGTTCCTCTCATGCTTAGCTTCAGGAACTCTTCAGAGTTAAATAAATCTCGCAGATATTTTCTTTATACATGGAGCAAAGCCTTTGCTTGGTATCTTTGAAAAACTAAGGACATAAATAGACCCAGTAAATAAAGGATGGTCCTGTCTCGCTTAGTCACTATCATCAAGAAATAAGCTATGCCACATATGTGAATTTCCTAGTTCAGCACCCCACATTCTGAGCACCAAGATTTTTCATCATTTCTTTTGACCTAGTTCAGAGAGATAGCATTTCTAACTTTTTTAACAGAAGAGAGCAATCCTCTGCATCAGGGATTCTCTGTATATGCATTTCTTACTCACCACTGACCATCTAACCTTCATTGTCTCTTGCTCTTGCTTACTTGTGAGAGGCTACAGAGACACTCACCAAAGGGAGGAAGTGGCATTGGGTCTGAAATTTCAGACTCAGAAATAATATAACATTTTGAGAAAATGCATAAGCAGTCAGGATGCTCTTTCTTAAAAAAGGTTCTGCCTTTCTTCCACCAATTAGTTGTTTCCTTCTTTGAAGCTGAATATATGTCCAAGAGAGGTTGACCCCTTTGGTGTTCATATCTTAGATTTCAAGTTCCTTATGGTTAGGAACTCTGTTATAGTCATCACCATATACCCAGAGCTGGTTCATCTCAGATTCTTGATGAGTGGCTCTTAAATGAGCAAGATTCATGCATTCTTTCATGAGGAGATCAGGCAGAGGGGAAAAGTAGGGCACATTGTGGTTGCAGGGGACAACTGCAAATGAATCAAGTGAATCTTCTCACTGGGTGTGGACCATGTGACAGGAGAGATGGACCTGCTACCTTAAACAGCCAGAGTCAAGTGAAGGAGGAGTAAGTGGACCATGGAAAGACTGTCAAGGCATTCTGTGAGTAAGGGTGCTGGCAGGTGTGAGTGGCTCTGGGAAATCCAGTCAAATCACTCAGGACACATACACTCACATGTAGGAAGGGGGCTGACGTGATTAGTATCTGCAGAGGACCAGGGAATATTGTGATTCTATCTGCCAGTGGGGACATTCAGTGGTGATGCAGCCTTTGCGGGACTGAGCAGGAAGGGTGTAAGCACTTCCAGGGAGGAGATGTTTACTTTGTGGTTTAGTGACATTTTCTTGTTTCTTGATAAAGGGGATTTAAATAGCTCAAAATTATTGTATTTCTCCTTTTCAGAATTACACTGGGAAGGGAAATGGGAGAATGTGTTTGAAGTCATGCCCATGACTTATGTAGTGGTTTACTCTCCATTCATTTCGTACGTTCTATTGAACACCGATCCTGTGTGGGTCTTGTGCTGAGCCTGGGAGTTCAGAGATGGGCAAAGTCTGTCCCGGCACTTTTTAGGCACCACCAACCTAGTGCTGAGTATAGAAAGGGAGATAAATAGAAGAGGGCAGATGAGGGAGTGCTTCATGATGCTATTAGCAGTCAGAGAAGCTTCAAAGATGTGCTGGGTTTTAAGGGATGAGTAGGAGTTTTCTAGTTGAGAAGGAGAAAGTAGCACTTTAGGTAGGGGAAATACCATGCATAATTGCACAAGGGCAGGCAAATGACCTTGTTTGGGAAATAATGATTAGATTAAAACTAGAGTTGCTTGTCAGATAAAATATAGGAGGCTCAGTAGATTTGAATTTCAGATGGACATTGAATGTTTTTTAGCATCAGCGTGTCCCACATATGGAGTGAGACATGCTTATACTGAAAGCATTATTTCTTGTTTACCCAGAACTCAAATTTAACTGGGCATTTGTATTTTTATTTGCTAAATCTGGTGACCGTAGGCTAGAGTACAAAGCAGGTAGACTATATTATTCAGGTCTTTGAAATTCATGCCAGAAAATTTCCACTCTGATATCTGTGGGGTGGTCTTGGAAGGTCTTTAAACTGAGAAGTGATATAATTAGATTTCCACTTTGGAAATATTACTCTGGCTCCATGGAGGATGATTTAGAAAGGGGGAAACTGGAAGCAAGGACATTAATTTAAAAAGAGAGAAAAAGGGGCCCTGAATTAGGACAATAACCGAGGGATTTTCCAGCAACACACTCCAGAGATATTTTGGAGATAGAAGCAGGAGAATGTACTGAGCAGGAGAATAGAAGTCATGACTATTTGTGTTGGCAATTCTTTCTAATTATGGACACAACGTATTTGTCCTTGAAAACCTATGACCTTCTGAACATTCATTCCCAATAGACTTGGGAGAGGGGATTCTCTGAAGCCTGGAAATCTTTGCCTTTAACCACATAGTTCAGCTCTTTACTTCTTTAAAACATATACTCTGGCTAACCTCTGAGCCGAACAATCACATCTTGATTAAGTGGCCAAGTCCATGCTGGGTACAGGTGGAAACACTTAGTGCCATAACTTTAGAAGGGTCTATAAAAGAGAATGTCTTCCATACTTTCTTAGGAGAGATTTATTTTTCTAAAGAAAGTGTGTATTTTAGAAGGGAGGGACATTGTTTATTTCTGAGATTAAATACACCTCCAACATTATAGATTATATTTGGGTTCTTCAGACTTGCAGAGAATTCACAGAATCATGTTAGAAGAAATCCCTTGGTCCCTCTCCTCCTATTACAGTTGGGGAGTTGGGGTCCCAGAGAAGAGATATGGCTGGTGCAGTGGGGCAGATCTGAGGCTAAGGTAGAGGATTTATGACTCCAGCTAAAGTGTAAAATGGGATTTGCACAATTCTTACGCTCTCTGTAAACATTTAGAGTCTGGAAATAGAGTGCCATTCTTTTTCTTTATAACTACCAAATTACAAAGAATTTCTCCTTGAGATTTTACAATTGGAATGTATTAATCCAAGTTGTTTTTAAGGGATTTCATGAAATTGTGTCATTTAAGAAAAACTGCATCTTTATTCCCATTGACAGTTCTTTTGAAATAGATTGGCACAGCCTAATTTTTGAAGGTTTTCAGAGATTTTGGAATTTGGAAAAAGAATAGTTTATGTAAATAGGAAATAATAGTTATTTGTTGAATGCACTTTCTGTTGCCTGATTCTGACATTTTGGCAAAGGTAAGCTTTCCTTTCAACTTTCAGAGTCGAATTGTGTTTAAATAGAATAAAGTGAAAACTACTGTATTTACATCTTGAGGATGAAATGACTTTCCTTGTTAGAAATCTTTGGAATGCTGTCTGGGACCACCGCACAGCCTTCTTGTGCTTCATTAATTCCTGGGAGACCTTCACTGCTAGAACATACCAACGCAACTCCTCATTTGGGGTTGAGGGATTTGCACCCAATAAAGAACGTCGAAATCCTCACTCCTCTCTTTTGCAATGAGAAATGACAACCAAATGGGTCCTGAGCTATGAGTTATCTGTTCCACATTTTCAATCCTCATGGACAATTTGATTTTGTTTTGAATATCCTGGTTCACTGGACATCTATTCTTTTTTTTTTTTTAATTTTTTTATTGTTATGTTAATCCCCATACATTACATCATTAGTTTTAGATATAGTGTTCCATGATTCATTGTTTGTGCATAACACCCAGTGCTCCATGCAGAACGTGCCCTCCTCAATACCCATCACCAGGCTAACCCATCCTCCCACCCCCCTCCCCTCTAGAACCCTCATTTTGTTTTTCAGATGGACATCTATGCTTGCACGTCTTTTAGGCAGTGCCTTCCAGCCCCTCCTGGGATAAGGAAGTGAGGAGAAGTAGAGAACAGGAGTTCTGGAGTGAGAGGACCCCTGGGGCTGTGTTCCTCATGGCCTCACCCCCCACACACCTTTTCCTGACATGGTCCTGGGCTCTTCATGGGGAATTGCCATGTTCATTCCTCCCTGTTAATGGGACTGAAGCATGCTATAAAGCCATAAATGCTAATCACTGAGTGAGGCATATAGTCATTAAGGACGCTCAGATGGCTCTTAGGGATGGGATAGAACATACTCTAAATAAGCCTGACCATGATCCAGAAGGCGTCTGCCAATCTCACCACACACACCTGCCCAGCCAGCTTCCCGTACTGTATGTACCCTATTTTTTCAGCACTACGTCTTGAATACTTTCATGCACCAAACAGTGTTCTGGGCTTTGGGGCGTGGCAATGAACAAGCAGGCCTGCATTAGGCACCGATATCTCATGCCTGATCCTCTTAATAGCCAGAGGCTCCAGTTCTTGGTATTGATGTGAATTCTAGGAAAATTTTTACAAATTTCCTTTCTCATTTGATGATAATCTAAAAATTAGCATAGGGATGCCTGGGTGGCTCAGTAGGTTAAGTGTCTGCCTTCAGCTCAGGTCATGATCCCAGGGTCCTGGGATCGAGTCCCGCATCAGGCTCCTTGCTCTGCGGGGAGTCTGCTTCTCCCTCTCCCTCTGCTGCTCATTCATAAAGTATGATCTGGACTGATTGAAAAGTTGCCTTGCAAGTCTTGCTGCAGGATCTTGGTGTCTGAGTTTATGTTTGTGACACTGAGCACGTCAGAGCCGGTGATTGTTAAAATGACAGTTAGCCTGTCTTTGAGCTGTCTCTCAAGGTGGGGGCCAGTAACCACATCCTTGAGTGCTTTTTTTCACATGTTTTTTCTTTTTTTTTTTTTTTAAAGATTTTATTTATTTATTTGAGAGAGAGAGAATGAGAGACAGAGAGCACGAGCGGGAAGAGGGTCAGAGGGAGAAGCAGACCCCCCGCTGAGCAGTGAGCCCGATGCGGGACTCGATCCCGGGACTCCAGGATCATGACCTGAGCTGAAGGCAGTCGCTTAACCAACTGAGCCACCCAGGCGCCCTGTTTTTTTTTTTTAAGATTTATTTATTTATTTGAAGGGGGGTGCAAAGGGAGAGGGAGAATCTCAAGCAGACTCCCTGCTGAGTGAAGAATCTGATGAGGGGCTCTATCTCATGAACCTGGGATTATGACCTGAGCTGAAACCAAGAGTTGGACACCCAACCCACTGAGCCACCCAGGTGCCCCTCACATGCGTCTACATATTTCTCAAATTTAAGGAGCACTGGCCTAGCAGCAACACAGAGTGCTATTTCCTGCAGCTTCCACACTATTCCCAGACTGTGGTCACACTGGTTTTGTGGGAGGCAGGAAAATGCCAACCCCCCAGACATGTCCACACCCTAATGCCAGGGAATATGTTACATTGCATACATACAGGTGGAATTAAGGGAGATTGTCCTGCATCTTCAGGGTGGGCCCAATATAATTGTATGGGTGCTTGAAAGTGGATGAGGTGCATACACCCCAAAGAGTTGAAAACAGATATTCCAACAAATGTGGATACATGTGTGTTCACACCTGCACTCTTCATAATATTCAAAAGGTGGGGAGGACCAGTGTCCATCATGGATGCAGGGACAAACAAGACACGGTGTATATACAGGATGAAATATTATTCAGTCACTGAAGGGAATGAAGTACTGTTAAATGCTACAGTGTGGCATTTTATATACATTGGAACTTATTCCTATGAGGGGAGCAGAGCTGACTTTGGTCACTGTGGCTGAAAGCATCTTTTCTGCTACCATGCCCCCGATAAATGTAGGGGTTCTCTGCCTTTACTTCTAAGTCTGATTTTGCAAGGAGGGCCTACTCAGAAATGATCTTGGGGTTGAAGGTGAGGAGGGGTTTTGAAGGAGAGAATGACAGGCTGTCAGTGGCCCTGGGTGACCAAGAGTCTGGGCCTGTGGGCAGGGTTTCTGGAAGAATGGTATTAAATGGCTTCCAAGTTTTGCTTTGGAAACCTCTACACTTTTCTTACAATACCAAGAAGAAAGGACAAAGATATGTTGTAAGTTATTTTGTTCTAAAACTTCCTTTCTTTATATTTTCCTAACTTCTGTAAAAATAAAATAATGTTGACATGACAGTCATTTGTGAAAATATAAGCCAATGAAATGGAATTTATAAACCTTAAGAGAAGTAAATGTTTGGATTATCTTGTTTCAATTAAGTTGCCGTGCCTTTGGCCTTTCAAGAATAAGGGGACTCTGTTCTGTTCTGTATTTGAATGTACTGTGGCCTGAGATGAACTTCTGAACAAGCGGGAAATGGAAGGAAAGGAAGGAGGGGTGGAGAGATACAGTAGAACAAGCACAGGTTTGGAATCAGAGAGGCCCTGAATTCCGACCCTAGTTCTGTGCTCACTAGCTGTGTGATGTTGGGTAACTTACTTAACCTCTCTGAGCCTCGGTTTCCTTATCAATAGAATGAATATAATTATACCACTAATTCGGTTTGGGGGATGATTAATGGAATAATGTATGTAGGTTTGCCTGGTACAGAAGGCCTTCACTAAATATTTTTTGAATGGATGAATAATAACTCTTGGCATATTACTATTTCTGATTTGTCTGTGGATCACTCCCAAACTCCAGTGTACCTTTGAGAGTCTATCATCACCTAGATAGTGTCATTCCATTGTGGCCTCCTGGGCCTCATTTTCCAAGCCATCCACTTCAACTTCTTTAGCGACACTGGTCCTTATCACAGGAGTTGAGAGTGACCCTTCTCCCTTCCCTCCTTGTTTCCCTAATTCATCTGAAGTGGATATTAAAATTCTATTATATTCCAAGCACTGGGTTAGAAGTAAAGGCTGTGAGGTCACAAAGACTTGGCCTTGGCCCATTGGAAGTTCACCATCATGTACAAGAGACACAAAGTAGAGAGCCAGGAACTCTGTCTGGGTTGGAGAGGTGGGAGAGGAAATGTGTGTTCCCTGAAGGGACGAGTTGTCTTGAAGCCTGGAAGGAGTTAGTAGAGAATCAAGTGGTGCCACTCCAGGATGGGGGAGAGTGTGCATCGAAAGACAGAGGCCCATGGCTCAGGGGCCAGCCGGGTGCTCAGAATGGCTGGAGCGTGGTGCCAAGGGGCACGGGGAGGTGATAACGCAGGGGTCAGGAAGACCACACAGCCATGGGCCTCCTACGCCTGCTCTAGGCGTTCAGACTTGCCTCTGCTGGCAATGGGGAGGGGGAGCAGCGTACAAAATTGGCAAAGGGCCAGTGTTCAATACTGTCTGGGGGAGGGGAAGATTTGCAGAGGGGGGCAGTATCAGGGACATGGGTCAAGAACCTATTTTAAAATCTGGCTGAGCGATGAAAGGGTCAGAACTTAGAGACAGTGCAGATGGACAGGAAGAGATGGGATTCAGGAGATGGTTGGTCAGGAACAGCTTCAGCAAGGAGTGGGGGAGGGGTTGTGCTAGAAAATTCCGGGGAAGGAAGGCCAGGAGCAGTGCCCAGGACAGAGCAGGAAAGCGAGGGTGACGGAGCTTCTCTTCACTTCCTCCAAAGCAGTGACTTCTCTCTGGGTAGACGTGACTGTCTTACCCCAAGAATGACCTGGGAGATGGCTCATCTTACAACTGGGCATTCCAGGCTCTCTGTAAACACTGTTGAGTGAACAGATGCTGGACATGGAGCTCCCGACGGAAGCCAATATGGCACTGTCAGGCTATTTGGAGCCAGTCTTACTGCTCATGTGCAGTAAGTTGTATCATTTGTCCCTCCGGGTCAGCCTGAGTGTCTCCTCCTGGGGCCTCTGTGCCCTGGCCCCAAGCTAGGAGGAGTTAAATGTGGCCGGGCAGGTCCCTGTCCCCATCCCACCAGCTTTTCTGGTCTGCAGCAGCCTTGGTATAAATTCTTTTCAGTGTGGAATCCTGGCTGCCCAAGTGCTGCGTCAAGCCAGCAGGCTGGCCAGGACCCCAGGCCGATTTCCCCTGGAAATTTCAAGTTGTCCTTGCATAGTAGGACAATCCGAAGCTCCTTTCCTAGGCAGACCCAGGCCCAGCTCGTTAGGCCCATGGCCCCTCTGTGTCCGAGTACATGGGAGGGCGCATCAGAATTCCAATTCCAAGTCGGGTTCTTTTGTTTTCACAACGAATGCACACACCATCACCAACTGAGTGATTGCTCTCTAATTGGCAGTTTGAAATTCATACATTCTAGTACCTCGCCAGTAACATCACACAGTGCCTGTTATTGGAGAAGCACAATTTTCAAGCCTTGTGAAATCTGGGCTGGAATTCTAGCTCTGCCATATTATTAGTGGTGAGGACTTGTACAGATCTCTTAAAATCTCTGTGCCTCAGGAAGGGTGTCAACAGCACAGGGTAACATGAATGTCGCACAGACAACATGTTACATGCCTTTTGCTGTGTTTGACTCGATCCACACTCATGAGCAAAGGGGCATGTTAGGAATTTCTATTGCTGAGTAGTATTCCACGGTGTGGATGTACCACAGTTTGTTTATCCATTCGAGTTGATGGACATTTCAATTGCTCCCAGCTTTTGGACACTATGAATAAAGTTGCTCTACAGAGGTTTTTGTGGCATACAGGTTTTTGTGTGGATTTATGTTTTCATTTCTCTTGGGCAAATGCATAGGTGTGGGACTGGTAGGTCTTATGGTAAGTCTGTGCCTAAGTTTATAAGGAACCGCCAAACTAGTTTTCAAAATGGCTGTTTCAATGATTCATTGTCTTAAAAACTTAACATTGTTATTTTGAGACAATGGTAGATTTAAAAGCAGTTGTAAGAAATAATACAGAATGACCTTGAGAGCCCATGTGTCCTTGACGACATTTTCACCAACTGAGTGATTGCTCTCTAATTGGCAGTTTGAAATTCATACATTCTAGTACCTCGCCAGTAACATCACACAGTGCCTGTTATTGGAGAAGCACAATTTTCAAGCCTTGTGAAATCTGGGCTGGAATTCTAGCTCTGCCATATTATTAGTGGTGAGGACTTGTACAGATCTCTTAAAATCTCTGTGCCTCAGGAAGGGTGTCAACAGCACAGGGTAACATGAATGTCGCACAGACAACATGTTACATGCCTTTTGCTGTGTTTGACTCGATCCACACTCATGAGCAAAGGGGCATGTTAGGAATTTCTATTGCTGAGTAGTATTCCACGGTGTGGATGTACCACAGTTTGTTTATCCATTCGAGTTGATGGACATTTCAATTGCTCCCAGCTTTTGGACACTATGAATAAAGTTGCTCTACAGAGGTTTTTGTGGCATACAGGTTTTTGTGTGGATTTATGTTTTCATTTCTCTTGGGCAAATGCATAGGTGTGGGACTGGTAGGTCTTATGGTAAGTCTGTGCCTAAGTTTATAAGGAACCGCCAAACTAGTTTTCAAAATGGCTGTTTCAATGATTCATTGTCTTAAAAACTTAACATTGTTATTTTGAGACAATGGTAGATTTAAAAGCAGTTGTAAGAAATAATACAGAATGACCTTGAGAGCCCATGTGTCCTTGACGACATTTTCCCCAGTGGTGGTAACATCTCACAAAACCGTAGTACAATGTTAACAGCCTGGATTTTGATCTTGTTACAGTCAGGATGCAGGCCATTCCCCCCAAATCCCAAGATTTCTCATCTGGTCTTTTTCTAGCCCCCCTCTTTCCTTCCCACCCCATCCCTTCCTTAACTTCTGGCAACCAGGAATGAGTTGACCAGTTGATATCTCAAGAATGTTAGATAAATGGAATCACATGCTGTGCAACCTTTAGGGATTGGAGTTTTGTCACTTGGCGTGATTCTCTGGAGATTCATCCAGGTGGTTGGGTGTATCAGTCGCTTGTTCCATTTTATGTCTGAGTTGTATTCTGTGGCACGAGTGCGCCACACTGTTTATCCATTTGCCAGTTGAAGGACATCTGAGTTGTTTCCAGTTTCAAGCTACTATAATCAAGTTGCTATAAACATTCGTGTACAGGCTTTTGTGTGAAAAAAACTCTGGGATGCAATTGCTGGGTCATATGGTAGTTGCATATTTAGTGTTATAAGAAGCTGCAAACCGTTTTCCAGCCTGGCTGAATATATTCCCACCAGCTGAATGATTCATTTTCTTCATGTCCCCACCAGCCTTTTATTTCTTCAGTTTCTTATAGAGAATTACTCCCCCCAAAGGGCTCAACACAGGGCCCCTGAATTTGTCATTTCTATAGTTTGAAACTATTATTTCTGTTATGCTTTCCATTATGTAGCTCATTGTCCCTTAGGTAAAGTGTTGTCAGAAGTCTAAACAAACAAGGATAAAAGTTTGTGTTTCCTGTACCCTGGCGTGATTGATACCCAGAGCTAGATACATGGCACTCTACTTCTCTTTTCACCTTGGCTGCTGGGATGCTCGGTACCGAGGGTTATGTTAATTCTCAGTGCCTCACATTAGCCTCCTTTCATTCCTTGTTTATGTCATCTTATTATGCTTGCTGTAAATAATTTATTTGTCAAAGTTGGCTTGGGCATCCCTTCTCCATGCTCCCATAGATACTTGACTGAGTCTACCATTGTGTTTACAAAAGTGAATTATGATCATGCTCACGGATCGGCCTCACACATTGTATAAAGAGCTCCTTCAGAATAATGCCCCTTTCATTGTCTTATTTCTCCCAAAGATGTCTTTTAAGTATTTATTTATTCACTCATCATGTATTCCAGAGAACCTGCACGAATTTTGTATAGGTTTTGCCTCAAGGAAATCATAGTCTAGAAGTGAAGGTTAAGCTATGAAACTGAATAACTACAAAAGCAGGCAAAATGTGATGAGTAATTTAAAAGAATTGAGATGCTTGGGGAGTTCAGGGATGGGAGAGATTGTGTCTATAGAAGAAATGTAGAAGACTTATTTCAGTCTTCTTTAGTTTTATGACTTAAAAAAAAGAATATCTTTAGCATCAGCTATTTAAATCCTTTCAGGAATTAGATGGAGTTTTATTACCTTCTGTGACCAATAAGGGAGGTGCCATAGGGAGAGAAGCCTGTGGGTTAAGTAGGGAGGGTGGAAAGTGGTGCTACTGTTGGCAAGGGTAGTGCTAAGGAGTTAACCAGGACGGAAGGCAGCCAGGGAAAGGAAGATCATTGCCTGTCTCCGGAAAAACTAACTTGTGTTGAGTCCTGAGAGGACTATGATTTTGAGAAAAATGAAGGCACATCTTATCCATCTGAGACTACTCCGAAGGACCCACTATTTTTAGAAATTCCAAAAGTTGGAATAGGGAGGGGGTTAATGGCTCTGGGGTATCACAGTTGGAGTGTGGAGAGCTGCCTGCTCTTCTGGGGTCCTGAAACAGGAGGGCACCCCAGCTGATGGGCTGCCTGACTGCAAAGTCTCTGCTCTGTTCCACAGGCTTCTCAAGTACAGTGAAGGCAACACACTGATGACCTCAGAGAATCCCAAGGAACACTGAAACCCACACCTCCAGTGTCTGATGCCTGATCCAATAATTGACATTGTTATTTTTTTATCGCTAAACCCCTAAACCGAACAAATGCCGAAGTGAAAGAAGGGGCTTCTGTGGAGCAAAGGGGGCCCAGAGCTCCAGTGGAAACAAAGTCCTTCTCATGACAAAGCTGTTGATCCACCATGGCTGCTTCCTTGTGGAATCCTTTGGGTCAGTAACTTCTAAAAAGATTGACACCTGTTGGCCAGGTTGGCTCCATACTGGGGACACTTGAGAGCACACTGTCCAGTGTTCACTAAATTATGAACAACAGGAGAAGTTCCTCTCTGAACTACCATCTAGTTGTGCTTCTCCTGAGTAATTTAATCTTTTCAATTCTCTGATCATATTTCCCTTCTTGCACTGACTGCTAGAAATTCAGAGTTGAATTTGTAACCCAAATCTTGTAAACGTAAACTTACATACATAAATTTATTTATTTTTTTTCAAAGATTAAATTGGATTTATTAAACAATTCATGAATTGGGTGGCATCCCCCCCCCAGCACACAAAAAGGAGCTCCTGGGAGCTGTACGAAATGGAAGGATTGTATAGGCAGAAACAGGATGCAACAATTCAAAAAAGAAAAGAAAGGATTGTGTCAGGTGAGGTCAGCTTCCCTATGGGGAATTTCGGGGGTCTCATTAGGTGGATTGCCTCATAGTCCCTTGGAGGATTGAGAGGGCCCATGTGACAGATTACCTCATTGGTGCTGACCAGAAATTCCTCTCACCTGTTAAGACTGAATTTCTGGGAGAAGTCAAAACTAGTTTGGTTAGATACTAAGCCCCAGGTTGGCGACTCCATTTTGGAGCTGTGGGTTTTTTTGTAACACCTTTATTGAGGCTTCTGTGAGAAAGTTAAGCAGGACAGGGCGACCAGTTTATAGGATTGGCTAGTTTGAACAATTCCAGTGGGTTCTAAGCCTCTGGCTTACGGACATAAATTTAATGAGCAAAGATCATTTCAAGTTTTTCCTTTATTTTCTTACTTTGATTTCACTTCTGCCTTCCTTTTTAACCTGTTCTGCGCTATTTTTCTTAAGATCTTTGAATCCCAATTTTATAGATAAGGATATCGAGGCACAGAGGAGTTAAATAACTTTCCCGAAGTCCCACAGCTAGCAAGAGACAGGGCCAGGATTGGAACCTAGAAAAACTAGTCTGTCTTAAAGAAATTCGCATAATCACCCACATAATTAGCATAATAAAATCCCACAAAAACACAGAAATATAACACAGATTTGGATTCAGTCACCCCATGGTTGTCACTTAAATTTATGTGACCTTGTGCAAATTCCTTGACACCATTTGAAAATGGAGCTGATGGCATCTATCTCCCAGGTTGATCTGAGGATTAAATTACATTATGTGGGTTCAGTATGTAAAACAGTTACAGTGCTGTTGACACCAGTTAAGTGATGGCAAAAAGAGCTCTGGACAAAGAGGAGATGTGGATCTAGTCCCACCTCCATTTCCTGTCAATAAAATGGAGTGCTGACATTTTCACAAGCTCACATAGATCAGAGATGTGAAAAAGCTTTGTAAGTGGCAAATGGCTGAACAATGTCAACGGTCATCAGTCTAAAGGGGACGTTGGACCTGTAAACCTCCAAAGTGTCTTCCAGGCTGGTTACAGAGGCGAGTACTTCCACTGATTTTCTTCATATTTTTTGTGAACTGAGAGTATAAGATGTTACAGGTAAAATGGGATGGTTCATGTGGTTTTTGGAATTCAACTTGGCCAAGATTCTATGCAGGATTCCCTCCTTTATTTAGCTCTTACTTGGATGAGAGGGTTTATTTTCCTTTGAATGTAATGCGGGCACCTCAGACTCAACATACCTAAACATGAGCTCATTTTTTCTGGTTCTTCTCTGGAGTTACCTCTCTGTCAATGGCACCACCATCTACCATGTTGCCCAGTGAGAAATCAAGAGTCATCCTTTGATTCAGCCTCCTGGCTTACCTCCAACCTGAGTGCAAGCACACATCAAATCTGCTGAATCAGCCCCATGGCTTTTACTGCCAGATGTTCCCATTTCTCCATCCCCTCCATCAACCCAGCGCCCCACCCAGGAGCTGTCTTCTGAAGTGCCATCTCTAGTTTTGAAAAAATGGTTACTGTGGTCATCCACATCATCATCACCACACCCCGCATTTATTGAACACTTATGTGTGTCAACACATTTATATGTGTATATGTATACATATGTGTGTGCATGAATGTGTATTTACATATATATTCACTTAATTTACAAAACACACAACCCTTACTATGTGCCAAGTACAGCTTCAGGGACATCATACACACTGATCCATTTGGTGCTCACAACAACCCAATGATGCAATGGCATTGTTACCTTCATTTCACAGATGACAAAATTAAGGCTGGGAGGGTAAGTAACTTGCTCAGGGTTACACACATAGAAACTGGCAGCACTTAAACTTGAACCTAAGACGTCTGGCTCCAGAGCCTGTGCCCTGGTATGTCATGAATAGTCGTAATAATGGCTATTATTTTAAGTCAGGCTTCTTCCCTGGCTTTAGAGAAAATATAACAATTCTGAGAGGCAGGTATTATTATCCACATTTTACAGCTAGGGATGCAGGTTTAAGAACCATAAAGAAAGAGCCCCGTTCACACGACCAGACGGTGAGAGCAGAGACAAGCCACTGGCTGCGTCTGGCAATGTGGGAATGGTGATGCCAGAGAGGACTGTGGGGACAAGCTATTGCTCTGCTTTACTTACCAGACTTGACCTCTGTGTATTTTAATCTGAAAAACAAAGCCAAAAAACAAGCTCACAGAATTCTGGGATGTCAGATATGAAAGGGGCCTATGGGGCCTCTTGTTGAGGACGTTTTTATACAGACGCAGTACCCTAAATCCATGGGGTTTAAGAGCCTCTCCCGGTGCCCCATATTCAGGAAACATAAGGGTCAGTTCTGATCCCCATGTCTTCCAAAATTAAACCCAAGAGGCACAATGGGTTCTTCTCTCTTTTCATGGCAAATTCCAAAGACATGAAAGAATAAAGAGATGAAATAATTAATACTACACGGTAGCAGCAATCAGTAATCACTCTCCTCAATCTCTCTCTCTCTCCCCTCTTCGTCTGTTTAGTCCAAAAATTCCTATAATCAGTTACAAATTCTCACATCACCTCTGCATTCTTATCAGGTTTTTGCAGTTAGGAGATTAAGACCCACGGTATCTTCAAATCAAGCAGGCAGTTGAAGTGATGAATCTTTCCTTCCTAATTTCAGCTGAAACCACAAGGTGGGCCCCCCGTCATAACCAGTGATGGGAAAGGGGAAGACGGGTTGGGGGGAGGGAATGGCAGCGTTGCGGGTATGATGTGAGCATGTGAGTCTCCCACTCGGCCTCTGTGGCTCACCCAGGCCCTCGCCCCTGACCCACTTTCTCTGGCCACCAAAAAGAAGAGAGATATTACACAGAGATGTTATAATGCGGGACCCGATAGCATCTAGTCTGTTCCCACCAGATAAGCATTCCCAAAGCTGCCTCTTGTCTGTCAATCAGTCACCATTGAGGAGGCCAAGGTGCTGCCACAGTGAATTGAAACAATAGCCTACTATTAGCTGCAGAATGTCTGTGCTCGGTCTGTCCCTTGCATAGTTCAGGGTTTCTCGGTCTGGGTTGAAAGGCTGACATTCATGGTAATGAATAGGACATTTTTAATCACTGGTCTATACCCCACAGCATTCTGCCCAGGAACAATTGAGGAGGGCTAGATGACTATAATAAGGGAATCCAAGACTTCATTCTCACAAACTAAGAATGCTGCTGGTGGTTATAGAGAAAACAATCTGATGTGTGCTTTTATTAATCCTCTGCCCGTGCATCTGGGATGAGCATACAGATGCTCAAATTCAAGCCAGACTGCTTTGGCTCCCTTTGGAAACTGCTGGATCCCATCTTCAGAAATAACAGAGCACCAGTTTCTTTGTTTATTTTCCAGAGTAAAATACTCATTCATGCAAATGAATCACTGAACTACGTCTGTTAGACAACTTCTCATTTTCTTAATGATTCCCATTTCTGGAAACCCAAGAGCATGTTTCTAAAGATGTTAATCATCTAGATTTTTCCACATGTATTTTATGCTAAATCTATACTGCTTGTAATTCCCATAATGATTCTTATTCTTGCTTGCTTCTCTGTCTTTGAAACTCTATTTCCTTGTTTGCCTGACCAATTCTTACCAATGTTCAAGATTCAACCCAATATATATCAAATTCAAGATTATTTTTGAGATGGGAAAATTTATTTTCTCATGGGAGTTGGCATGGTTTCCATTCTTTGGTGAAATAAAAAGCCAGAACTTAATTTTTTAATTTGATGCATAGCATACATGCAATAAACTACATAGAAAGCAATTATCTCAAGTTGAACTTGATAAAATTTTGCATGTATCTGTGTAACCACCATACAGAGTAAATGGAGAGCATTCCTGTGACCCATCTCTTCTGCCCCTTTATTATCAATACTCCATCCTTCAAATAACCACATTTTGACTTCTATCACCACCAATTAAATGTTCTTATTCTTGAACTTCATATAAATGCAGCATGCACTTTTTTGTGTCTGACTTTTTTTGCTTAGTAATGTTTTTTAGATTCACCCATGTTATAGGTGATCAGTGGTTGGTTATTTTTTTATTGCTATGTAGGGGTCCTTTATTTGACCATACCATCATTTATGTATCCATTTTTCTGTTGATATTTGTTTGGGTTGTTTCCAGCTTTTGGCAATTGTGAATAAACTTGTTCATATTTTTTGGTGGACAAATGTACTTGTTTCTCTTGGGGATAAAATGATAAGTGAGATTGATGATTTATAGGATAGCCTGTGTTTACATAAACTAAAGTAGATAAAACCAAATATTCCCAATATTTGAGATTTCCAGTAGTACTACATATTCATCAAAACGGTATGAAACTTAGTGTTTTTTGGTTCATTTTAGTTTATTTTCTTAGATGAGCGTTGGTGTCTTTCCATTTGCCTATTAGAATCCTGAGCGTCCAATTTTGCAAAATGCCTGTTCAAATTTCTTGCCCTTTTTAAAAATAGAATTAGTTGACTTTTTCTTATCGGACAAGTCGTTTGAACAGACATTTCTCAGAAGAAGTTATACAAGCCATGAGAACATGGCCTTTTCTCTAATCAACCTCCCAAAATAAAACAAAGATAAGATGTGTCTTGAATAGGTCCTTCCAACAGATTGCCATTGGTCTTGTCCTATGTTTACTAGTATTACTGTTGAAATCCTTTCTGAGCTAGATCAACAGCTGGAGAATAAGTGGGTATGAGCAAGTCTCAACTCAGTTCCCGGCTTCCAGAAAACTCTCACCTGGCACCCTTCTGCTCCACCAAATGCAACTTCCTCTTAATACTACCAATGGTTTTCCTGGTATTTGGAATGGTTACAAATAATGATGTAAAATTGTCACTTTTAGGATGCAAAATTCTGCTTTTTCAAGTCCTACTTATAGATGTTCCTTGTACAATCAGGCAGAGAAAATCCTGTCATTTTAACAGGTGAAGCCAGGATTCTTCTGTTTGGAAGAAATACTTTAACAAGTGGTTGGTGTAGAAGGAGTTGTATGTTGACAAGAGCTGAAATTTGAGAAGATTTTAATGAGATCTTGGGAGGAATTGTTTCGTTCCAAGAATGGGGAAGAGGAGGGAAGCAAGGTGATGCTTCTGAGCCCTTTGGGGTGTTTCCAAAGCACTTTAAGCTGATAATACTCATTATCGCATTTAAAAATGCTGATGTGGTAGATGGTATTACTGATCATCTATGTTTGGTGCCACTTCCTGTGGGAGGATTATACACCCCCACACTCTCAGAACTCAGGCATAGCCATGTGACTTGCTTTGGTCAATAAATCATGAGTGAAATTGATGTGCGTCATTTTCCAAACAAAAGCTTTAAGAGTCAGTGAGTGATTCCCTCTTCGGTGAAGATTGGCTGTGTTCCAGGTAGCAAATGCTCTGTCAGCCTCCATCCACAAAAAGAAAATGGGAACAGAGCCAGGTCCAGCCATGATGAACAGGTAGGGTGAATAGACAGTAAAACTTCATTATTAGAAGCCACTAAGATTTGAGGTCATTTGTTAATTTAGTCTTACCTGATTGATTCAGCTAGGTTCTGTTTTATAAATTCTCCTTTAATCCCTGTGCCTCCAACCATGCAAATCTCTAGTAAATTATGCTCTGCTCATAAGTGTGTTATATGAATAATTTTTGTTGTTGAATCAAGGCAGGAGATGCATCTTGCATCTGGGTTGATGCATTGTTGAAGTAACGCATGCTGAACCAGAAGAAAAAGGGTGATCTAGAGAATGCTACCACCCTTGCAATGCGCAGGAATGGTGGCAGATACTTTAACATTCTCAGGCCATGGAGGGAAATTCCCATCTGACATCTTGTTAAATGCTAATGGAGTTAACTTTAAGACAACATGTACCAGTGCTATTCTACATAATTTTAATGTGCAATTATTTTTCATGATCTAGACTCAGCTTAGGAGGTAGGAGGAACATGGTGAGAGCTTTGGTTGAAAGAAGGGCTCAGGTTGAGAAGAGAGAGGGCTGTACATGGTCAGGCTAAGCCTGGGGTCTCTGAACCAATAGGTGATCCTGGGGACTCATGAAATGGCCTCAAACCTTTTAGATCATTACATTTTCACTTTGAGAAATGAGGGTTTACTATTTATTGAACTTCTGTTATTTTTTCCCCCAGAATTAGTTCTAAGTAGGAGGAAATTCCAGCCAGCTTATGGCATTCAGCTGCTTGTCAGGTTGATTCCCCAGTGAGCCCTGAATTGTCCCCTTGTTCTTTGTCTTTGCTAGAATTTTTGTAGGGGTAGGGTGGGAAAGAATGTATTAGAAGCTGCTACCTAGGTATCATTTGAGCCACATTTCTGCAAAAAGGAAATTTGTACTAGCGTACTGTCGGGGAAGTGATGGATGCTTTTCTCTTCTCTGTTAAGAGCCCATGTCCCTGAATCTGATGCGCAAGCTCCCTTGGGAAGGACTGGGCCTTCATAGCAAGTGGATCTTTTTCTTCTGCTTAGTGGAATGCAGCAATATAGAAGGGGCTATAGTGATACTTCCTCACTCGACACAATCTGGCTCTATTTATTTAAGGTGCAGAGCTTAATCATTCTGAGGGAGCACAGTGGTGAGATGGCAGGGACATCTCAGCTGTGGCCGATGGTGGCCATCTAGGCTGCCTCCCCGTGCCCAGGGGCTTCTTCTCTTTCCCAGAGTCAGTGTGTCTTTGCAGCATCCACTGGTGCCCGCAGAATTCCCAGTGCCTTGGCATCTCTGATGACTCCTGTTTATATTTTTTCTCCTTGGTTCCTCTCAGCACCAGACTCAGATATCCCACTGCTGACTTGAATCTGTTCTTTGAAGTCCAATAGGCACCCGACCTGACTTATCCAAAATGGAACTCGACTCCCACTGCCCTCCCCACTGCAATCTAGAATCTGATTGTTCCTGTCTTTCTATTCTCCCTCATGTGAATGGCAGGCACAACATATCCTCCCACCTTCTTTTTTTTTTTTTTTTTTTAAGATTTTAATTTATTTGTCAGAGAGAAAGACAGAGAGAGCACAAGCAGGGGTAGCTGCAGGGAGAGGGAGAAGCAGGGTCCCCGCTGAGCAAAGAGCCTGATGCGGGACTTGATCCCAGGGTCCTGGGCCAAAGTCTGACACTTAACCGACTGAACCACCCAGGCATCCCTATCCTCCCACCTTCTTGAGAAAAAAGCCAACACCTTGAGTTCTGGGTGTTTTTTTGTTTTTTTGTTTATTTGTTTTTGTTTTTATTTTTTTGTTTATTTTGCATCCTCATCCACCAGAAAGATCTGTGAATTCTATTTCAAAAACTATATCCCGAATCTACCCATAGTTTCCATTACACATAATCAAATCGCCATTATCTCTTGCCTGGACTACTGAACTCATCCTGAAACCCATATCCCTGCTTTCCTTTTTGCCTTCAAATCGTCCTTTCCCCATGCAGGTGCCAAAGAGTTCTTTTCACAGTTTAGATTGGGTCACTTTTCTCTTGAAGTACTGCTTTTGGCACCCCATCGCTCCCAGGACGGAACCAAAATTCTGTACCATGCTTCCAAAGGCTCTACGCAACCTGGCTCCAGCCTGCGTGGTCAGGCTCCATCTTGTTCCCCTCTCCCCAGAAGTCCTTAGCCCCAGACGCACTGGTCTTTCCGGGAGTGCCAACTTCTCTCCCCCCCAGAGCCTCAGCATCAGGGTTCTTCCTGTCTGGAGCACTCCTTCCTGGCTTCCTCACAAAACCTAGGTCTCAAGCTTCAATGCCATTTCCTCAGAGAGCTCTCCCATGGTCTCCCAAGGCACACTCTGTAATGTCACTCTGCCTTCCTCCTTTACAGATTTACCAATATGTAAATGATATTGGTTATTTTTTTTTTTTTACTTGATTAGAGTTAGTTCCCCCCTCAAATGAGAACAATAGGTTATTTGAGGACACAAACATTACCTTGCTTGTTGATTTAAGCCCAGCTTTGAATAATGCTGGCACACTTAATAAATACTTCCAGAAAGAATAAATTAACAGGTTGTGAAAGCATATTTTTTTCTAGTGACATCAAGTGGTAGTCGTATCCCATACACTGAGGTCAGAGTGGCAGCCAGCAGCCTTAGCAGAGCTAACAATTGTGGTAGACAGAATAACGGCTCTGCAAAGATATCCATGACCTAATCCCCAGAATCTATGAATATGTTAGCTTACATGGCAAAGGGACATTGCACATGTTGATAAAGTTAACGATCTTGAGATGGGGAACTTATCCCAGGATATGTGGTGGGCCCAATGTAATCACAAGGGACCTCATGAGAGGGAGGCAAGAGGGCTGGAGTCAGAGAAGATGATGAAACAGAGGGTTGCAGGTACACCCAGGAGCCAAGGAAGGTGGCAGCTTCCACAAGACAGAAAAGGCAAGGAATGGATTGTCCCCTGGAAGGAATGCAGTTCTACTGACTGTCTTAGCTGCATAAGACCCACTTCAGATTTCTGACCTGCAGAACTGTCAGATAATAAATTTGCGTTGTTTTAAGCCACCGAGTTTGTGGTAATTACAGTTATAATAGGAAATGAATATAACATTGTGGCCATCAGCAGTGTCTGAGATTTCCAGGGGATCGGACAGTGGCCCCACTGGGAGGTGGGACAGGAGGGAAAGCAGTGATGATGCTCCATGAGTGCTTCACGGATGGGCAGAGGCCCCCTCTGGTTTCTTCACCACTGTGTTGCCATTGCCGGGAATGATCCCGTACACAGCACATAGTAGGTGCCCGATAGTTGGTTCCTGAACAAACACATATGGTTTCTCTTGTAGGCTCCCTGAATATTTAGCAGGCACTTTGGGGAGGACTTGGAACGCTCAAAAGAGCAGGTGGGACAAATATAGCAGGTCCTCAACAGCTGCAGTGGGTCCATCCTGACAACATTGTCATCTCTAAATTCACTAATAAGAAAATGGTGGGCTGGAGCGTTGATTTTATCCCAAATCACATTTCAACCAACAAGCACCTATGTTCTGTGCATGTCTTTCCATGAGAAATCTTTTACATGTCATTAATGCCGTTCTTTAAAAACGGGAGAGCTGTTCGGCACACGGAAGCATTTTATCTTTCACCAAATGTGCTGTGAACAAAGTGATGGGAGGTGAATCCCAAACCACGTGAACATGTGGCTCCTGGGGAGTAGCTTGGTTCACTGCTATCCCCGGTGACTTGGTGGGGGCACAGTCTAGATGATGCTCAGTAAAGTGCAAGTGAATACTCATTATGAGTCTCTGGAATCTTTTGCGAATAGAAGAAATCATGGTGTTAAATCCTGAATCTATGTCTGTGACTTATTATTGCATGTCTAGAACAATCTGGCCCTGAGAAACATAGATTAAAATTTGGGGACTCCCTGAAGCATCAACAAATGGGTGGGGGGGGCACTTGTCTGACCCTGGGGTGATGTCTGGGGGTAATGTGCAAGTGGCACCGTCCCTAGACAGGTGGAAAGGGATGGAGGACACTCTCTTGGGTCACTGCTGGTTTTAGAGATATGAATTCCCAGGAACAATTTTTAGTGGCTCATATTTAAATTTCAATTTTGCCCCTACTGACTGTTTTCCTGGGTTTCACTGCTCATTATTCCTTTCCTTTTTGGAACTAGGATTTTTGAACCCTTTCAAATTCAGACCAGTGGCTTTGCTTCTGTGCTTCTCATCCCAAGCGAGTAAGAGTGGCTTTTTGGTCTGCAGTTATTGTTTTGTGACTTTTGTTTCATGCAGTCTAGAGAAAGTTCTCTCCTCCAGTTCTCTAATAAGTTCTGACAGCTCTAGATGCCACGACCCTAGGAATCAGTCACGCCGAGAAGGAGAAGGCAAGTGGCATTTACATCCACGCACCTTTGGAGACTTGCATGTAGGGTTTCCTGCAGAGAAATCGAGGTTGGGATTCAAAGTTAGTGACTGCCTCATCCCCCAGGATCACTGACTAGGAACAGACTGTTTCCCCAAGACCATTTCCATTTCTATGGCAGGCTTTGAATAGAACTGATACATTTTGGAAATGCAAATGGATTTAATTTGAGCAAAGTGAGTGACAGGGTAAGCTAGATTCTTACTTTTTACGAGTTGCTTCCTGCCACAATATTTCAGGCAGATGTTTTGGACAAATGGATAATGCCAGGTTCACATCCTGATGATAAGGGTCACAATGCTATTAAAGCCCCATTCCAGAATTCCTTCCATAGCGTGACAGGTGAGCAATGCAAGGAACATGCCCTACAGACTGCCCAGGGTCAGTCTGCTCCCTATATAGTTTTTAGTCTAAATGATGAAACTAAAAACTTTGAAGATAGCCAACATCCGTATAAACTCTTTACACACTACAACGTGCTTCCATAGACATCATTTTGTTTTGTTATCCTCCTTGTTTATGCCAGAAGGAGAAATAAGCATGAAGGGTGAAGACCCAGGCGGTATCTGATCCCCCTGGTCCGGCTTCAGCAAGAGTCCTGCTTGGTCAGTCTGGAAGAATCCCTTCTACCCTCAGTGTCTCCACTTAGTAATTTTTCTACCCACTAACCCCCAAACCTGCTCCTTGGCTATAAATCCCCACTTCTCCTTCTTGTACTTGGAGTTGAGCCCAGTTCTATCCCGAGGTCTCTTTTCCATGATTGCAATCGTTCTTGAATAAAATCTGTTTTTACCGCTTTAACTACTGTCCAGCTCTGGTTTTCATTAACAAGTGTCAATAGCAATGTTATTAATGATAGCTGACATCTGTATGACACAGAACAGTTTATGAAGCATTTCGGAAACTATTGTCTAATTTGAGCCACACAACCACGCTGTGAAGCAGGGATTAGAAATCCCGCTGTTCAGAAGAGGATACATGACTCTATATCCATGTTGGCTTGCCTGTCGACATGGTGGGAGGTGTGGAGGGAAGACTCAACCCAGGTCTTTCTGTGTCCTTTATCCTTTCAACTTGGACTCAAACAATGAGACTTTTTTTTTTTTAATCTCTTGAGCAGTAGGGGCCAAGGTGTTCTCTGGAGATTTTGAGGGAAATGATGACAAAAATAAAAAGGACTAAGATCTTTTAAGTGCTTTGCAGTTTACAAAACCCTTTCACATACACACCCTTATGTGGAATTCTGGGAAAGAACCAAGTCCCGCCATTTTGCAAATGAAGAAATGAAGTCTGAGGAATTAAGTAACGTAGCCATGCCATGGTCACCAAGGAAATATGTAGCTCAGTCCTGTGACTTCAGAAATTGTGATCTATTAAACCACCCTCCCTCAAAATAAGTCAGTTGCCTTAGATTAGAATGGAGGGACAAAGCATGTTTTAATGGATTAAAAAAACAAAAACAAAAAACTAAAACTGAAACAAAAAATGTAATAGTCTCCACTGGGTAGAGCATCACTCGGAAACTTCTTGTGCTTTCTGGCCATCTTCCTTCAACGGCCTCCAGCCTCATACTCATGTTGGCTTTCTTTGGAGGATTAAAAAAAACAAAAACAAAAAACTAAAACTGAAACAAAAAATGTAATCGTCTCCACTGGGTAGAGCATCACTCAGAAACTTCTTGTGTTCTCTGGCCATCTTCCTTCAATGGCCTCCAGCCTCATACTCATGTTGGCTTTCTTTGGAAGTTTTTGTTTCCATCACTTATGTTAAAAGTGATCACCCTGTCCCTGGAAATTTCTCTCTCACACTCTCAGACACACAAGCTTTTCTGATTTCAGGATTTAATCTTTACTTGCATTCTCATACTGGGTTCTAAAATCCAGTTAGTTTTATCTCAACGATATCATGAGGCAAATGTACTAAGGAATAATTTCATGTTTTCTAACAGTCTACACTTGTATCTGTCCCAAACCAAATGTCAAAGTAAAGCCTAATATGTGATGTACACACACGTTTCTAGACAACTGGATGCATTGAAGGTATGTATACAAAATATACTTAATTTGCATAGGTATGTTTTATAAAACATAGACAGAACTATAATCAGTACATATCCCAAAGAATAAAGAATAACACGTGGAAGCTAGTTTTCCCTAAACAGAAACCCCTTTACTATTTATCTTATTATTAAAGTATACCTACTAACCCATTAAAAAATCAAACAATACAGAAATGTACAACAAATAAAATGGATGCTCTCTATGATCTATTCCCCTGAGAAAACTATTGGTAATAGTTTGATAAATATGTATTTAGCTTTTAGATTTTTTGATATCTATAAGTATGTACATGTGAATAGTATATTATTTTCAATAGAAGTGGAGTTATAAACATTAATGTATATTTTTAAATTTAACAACGTATCAGGAAGATCTTCCCATCTATTTGTATATCTATCTATATAACCATACATTACATATTCCTGTATTTATATCTATATCTCTATATCCATATATTTCTGTGTCTATATGTGTACCTTATCTTTTTAGTTTATATATATTACATAACCTAGATGGGCTATAATTTGTTTAACTGGTCCCATATTGAGAGATGGTTTAGACATTTCAGTGTTTCACTATTAAAAATAATGATGCAGGGACGCCTGACTGGCTCAGTCACTAGAGCATGTAACTCTTAATCTCAGGGTTGTAGGTCCAGCCCCACATTAGGTGTAGATGTTACTTAAAAGAGAAAATCTCTTAAAAAATAATGATGCAATGAACATACCTCATATATACATTTGAACAATTATTCGGTTACTTCCTTAGGCAAAATTTTCCCTAAGTGGAATTGCTATTCTGACATACTGCCAAATTGTTTTCCAGTAAAATTTTGCCAATATACAACTTCTGTCAGCAGGGTATGTGGGCTCCCTTCTCTACACCTCTGTGACAACACTAAGCATCATGAATCTTTGAAATCTTCCGAGGCAGATTTTTTTTTTTTTTTACTTAATATAATTCTACTCAAGCTCTAATATTTTCCCTTCAGAAGATAATCCAGTTGAAAGTGTAAAAAAATAAAGTCAGCCACAGCAATAAATCTAAATATAATGTCAATTAAAGCTATGCAGAGTGAGCTTGCTCAATGATGAATCATAAAAAGCTGTTAGAAACATGCACCGATGAGATATTCTGAAAAATCTTTCATTTGATTGAACAATGACACTGGTAGGAAACTCACAGAGATACCCAGCAACATGCAGCATGGCATTCAGCATGACTTTACAAATAAACAGGAAGGCATGGTGCTATTTGGAATAGTGTATAACATAAAGAACAGAAGAGGAACTCTACACCATATACAGTCTGCATTCTTCATCTGGTCCTAATTACGGTGCAGGTGTATGCCTCCTCATCAGTCTCTCTGTACATCCATCATTATTCCATCTGTCCACACATCTACCTATGCATCTGTCCATTATTCAATAAACACTATTTTGTTCATTGTGTTTATTGACTTGACACTCAGTGTCCATTTCTGTGCCAGATGTCCTCAGGGCTCTGTGTCTCTGCCCCTCTCAGCTCTGCATGTTTGTGTCTGGCTTCATTCTATAAACGATATCTGACCTTGGGGAGGTCAGGTAACTATCATGGCTCTTGGACCTACATCCCCTTATCCTAATATAACAGCCAAACATAAGATGCTTATCTTTCCCACCTTCATATTTCAATCCCAAGAAAGGAACTGATTAGCTTTGCTTGTAACATGTTCCCCTTATAGAATAATTTTCTATGGTGGAAGGATGGAGTATTTTCATTAGCTAACCTGGGTCTTTGGGCAACCCCATTCGGAGAAGGGCTTGCACTGTTGATATGGTGAACAGGAAAAGGGGAATTGGTAATCAGATTAGACAAAACTAGAGCTACTGCTGTTTTCCATGAGAGGGAGGTGGTGATAAAGTGTAGGTGCCTCTGACTCCCGTGTGTGGTCCTAGGGAAACACTAGGAAGGGAATGTACCATGTGCTAAAAGGTAGGAGTGGAATTGAAGGCAGAACAAAAATCATGATGTGGTTGGGAAATGATGAGTAATTTTGTTGGGCTGGAGGATATGATCTGTGGTGGGAAATAGTGGGCTCTGAGGTGGGAGAGGAAGTCAGGAATGAAACAGCATGCTCAGAAGTTAGAATTTAATCTTCTTGGAAGAGTGATACAAGACAGCATCCATTTTGGAGGATAGATTGAAGGATAGGGATTTGGGATGGAAAGAGGAATGGACTGATGACAGCACTTGTTTAAAAGCTGTTGCAATTGTCCAGGTGACTGATGTAAGAAGGTAGGTAGAGGGGAGTCTTTCAGAAGAAAAATTTCACGTGGCCAAGAGCAAAAGAAATTTTCCATCTCCTTGAGGAATTTCATACTCAGGGCTGGGCCTCCAATATCAACCAGCACCTTGCTGGCCACCCCCCAGGAGTTGATGTGTGACTCTTTCTAGGTAAGACCTTTTTCTTCCCAGGCCCACCTTCAAGGAAACTGTGGCCATTTCATAGCTGTGCTCACCTGCTTCCTCATCCCTGGCCATGAATGTGCCTTCCACTCTGCCCTGCTCTAGTTCATCCTCATACTGGGTCTTTGCAGTCTCTGCTTTGTGCTTGAATGAGAATTTTCCAAGAAAAGGACTTCCCATTCTCCTTTCCTGTGTTTGCACAACTGTCATGGAACATATTAAAATTATAAGACAATTGGGGCATCCATAAAAATCCTGGGTGAAGGATCGTGGTATGTTTGAATCGGTACAAGAATCTTACTTCATTCATTAAACATGCACCTGAGGCCAGGCACTCTGCTGTCGCTTTACATATCTTATCTCATTAATCATCAAATAGCCTTGGAAGCATTTATTTGCTCAGGCAGGCAATAAATATGTATTGAGTACTCATTATGTGCTGGGAACATAATTTCAGAGTAGTGGAAATAATATAATGAACATGAAATCAAGATCCTGACCTTATGAAAATTACAGTCTAGTGGGCAAAACAGACCATAAATAATCAAATACACAGATAGGTGATATAATTTGGGGTCATGGTGAGTATTATGCATGAAAGTAAAGCAGGGTAAGAACAAAGAGGGTGATGAAGAGGCGAAGACCGTGGGGGTGGCTATTTTAGATAAGAAGGTGAGAGAAGTTCTTTCTAGAGAGGTGACCTTTGAGGGGAGATCTTACAGAAGGGAGAGATTAAGCCATACATAGTCTGGGGTGGGGTGGGGGGAAGGCACAGAGAACAGCATGTGCAAAGGTCCTGAGGTAGAAAAGAGTTCAGTTTGTTTGCAGAAGGGAAGACCGGTGTGTGTGTACCACAGTGAGCAAAGGGACAGTGAAGAGAGATGGGGCCTTGAGGCTATGCTCAGAATTCTGGATTTTGCTTTACCTGTGCTAGGAGGCCACAGGTGGGGTGAGCAGAAGAGAGCCTGATATGCAATTTACAGATGTTTCAGCAGATTTTCTGGATCTCATGAGGAGAAGAGACAGGCAGTGGGGTAGTGAGGAGTGGGAAAGGAGTGAAAGCAGAGAGAGCTGTTAATCATTGCTGTTTCAGCAAGGGACAATGGTGGTTTTTATTGTGTCCATTTAAGAGACAAGGAAATTGTAGCTCTTAGGATTTATACTATTGTCACAGTTTCTCTAGGCTTTGAAACAGTTCTAGGATCTCAGTTGATCATTTTTTGAATCAAATAAGAACAAGAGTCTAAGTGATATGCCCAAGAGCAAAATGGCGATTAAGGGAAGGTTCTGGATTCAAAGTCTAATCTGCCTGGCTCTAATATCAAGACACTTTCATCGGTCCTAGAATGCTGTTCATAATAAACACAGGCTGATTTCTAGGAATCATTGTCCATTAAAGATATAATTTTGATTGATAATATTAATCAAAAAAGAAATAAGAGAATATTCTCTCTATTTTTTTCCCATTGGCTAACTTATTACTTCATTTTCAGATACTAGAATTACAATACTTATTTTCCAGAAAAAAATTAAGTGTAATAACCAGGAAAAGGCACTTATAGGAATAGCTGAAGCAATAACTAATATCCCTAATCAAGGAAGATTGAATCTCTAATTTTTAATATTAAAAGAACACTGATTTAATATCTAATATTTATTTAGTGTCCATTATTTTCAGATACTATATGCTTTGCATATGTTATAACGAATCCCTGATATAAAACCTTAAGCTGGTATTACTTCCCCTAAATTATTGGTAAAAAGAAAAAAATAAGGTGCACAGAGTTTACATAATTTGCCTCCAATCCTAAAACTGATAAATGGTAAAATAGGGATTAAAACAAAACTCTGAACTCTCTTTGTGTGGAGGGGAGGGAGTTGGTTTGTGGCATCCAGTGGTCTAGCCCCTTTGGAACTCTCTGACCCCCATTATCCTCCCCCACATCCATTAAATAGCAAGTTCAGGACAAAAGCCCCAGGGCTTAGTGTGGCCAGAGCCAATAGCTGTTTTATGAAGCCAGTGCTGTAGGCATAGGTCAGGATGGTTGAGTTGTGTATTGTTTTTTATGACAAAGAAATAGTCACTATTGTGGTTTTGGTTTGAATTGAAATAAACACAATGGAAAATAGAAAGACCAGTTTTTGAAAAAGTCACACAGCAGGTAAAGAAGATAGATTTAAACAAGGCAGGTGGTGTGTGTGTGTGTGTGTGTGTATGTAAGTAGACAATTTTTATTCTCAGATTCTCTGATGTAGATGAAAGGGTTGAAAACATGAAAGGAAAAAAATTATCTCCCTTGCAGTATAATTTTTTCTCTCTTTCTAATTCTCCCTTTCTCATATTTCCTTCCTCCACCCTGTTCAAATAATTCTGCTTTCCTATATAAATTTTGTTTTTTATTATTGGTACTCCTGCAAATTATTGAGCTTGTCTGAGGGAGTGGAAACATTGTCTGGACTCTCACAGTATAATAGCTGGGAAGGATAGACTTTTTCTTCTTATCTATCATTCATGGTTTGCTGCTGTGTGTTCACAAAGCCAGGAGCTTTCCAGAAGTGGAAAATAATATTGGGGAAGTAAACAGAGAAAGAAAGGTAGCCTTTTGAAAGAGACTCCTAGCATCCTGCTGCCCATTCATATGACATGGCACACTCATTTTTTTTGGTGGTAGGAAGCAGGAAATGAATAGATAACTGTACTCTCAAAGTTCTATATTACCTGGTGTGAAGGGCGAACACACAGTGGATGGACATGCTTGCTTTTCTTAGCAATGGGAGGTCTTTACATCATCAAATACCAGAAAACAATCTAAAGAAAGTTACTGGTTGGAACATCTCAGAGAGCTTGGCACAGTCATGTCTGGTATATGGAATTAATCATACTTCATCTCTCCTTCTAGCAAATAGTTTCAAAGCAAATGAGCTGCCAGTAAGGAATATGTGTGGAAAATTATAAATTATTATATACCTAGAGTAGGTAAACTGCCCATGATACTGAAACTAAATTGTTAACCCTCCGAGAGAGACACAGGGCATCTGTATGGCTTCTTTGCGAGCTTGGTGCCCACTTTCCATGATACCATGAACATCTGGAATGGGCATCCCTCTGCCCCCTCCAAATTACAGAGCCTAATTACTCTGATGTACATCAGTGGTCAATGCGATCAATACTCTGGACCTATGTCTTTACCATTTATCTGCCTGATCTTGACCATTTGGATTTGTCTTATTTGAACCTGGTGACCTAGATTTGAACCTGAACCACTTAGTTCTCAACTTGTTCTGTGTTCAGACTAGACTGTAATTCTGAAAGTCTCTCAGCTTAGGCAGTCAGGCTTTGCTCCATAACTGTGAATAAACTGTGCCTTGTCCTTGCCCCTCAACCCCCTTAATCTCGGTCAGATCAGTAGAAGGGTAAAATCTAACTTTCAGAAATGCCCCACATTGATGAGATACTCTGTCTGTATCATAGTTTTTATATCCATACCTTTTTCTCCATATCGACCTCCTTCAGATTTATCCTCACGATTCATTGTTTCATATTAAGTCTTGTCTTATTCTTCAGGCCAGATGTGTGTCCCTGACTCTGGCTAGAACTTCTTGCCCTTATCAGCTATGATTTGGTTTTTCTTTGTTCTGGGAAACCAACTTCCCAGTTCAGGTGAGTTTCCTGGACCCCATTCCTTGCCGTTCTCTCCAAAGGCAATGCCAACAATGAATTTGCACTGGAGTGCAAAAAGAATGTTATCTTCTGTTCATTGTCTTCTGTCCTTTGTGCACTCACATGCACAGCATCTAACAGACCTGGAAACATAATGTGTAAGTAAAAGGTAGACAAAAATCATGGGCTGAATGAGGAATTGTTTTATTGTTGCATATTGTCCCTGCTAGAGCCTACCAAATCCACAAAATAAAGTTTGCTTCGGTCAAGTGGACACATCTTTATTGATTGTCTGATATTGGAGTTGACCTGATAGTGCAGCTATTATGGAAATGTGGCTGTACAGTTAACTACTTATATCTGGTGAATTTTTTTTCTCATTCTTCAAATCTCAGCTGAAATATAATTTTCCTAACACATCTCCTAGGGGTTGTCCTTCCTGCTGGAATTAATTGTTCCTGTCTCTTTCCTAGCTATGCTATTTATATCTCTCTTTAGTACTTATTTATTCTTCTTTATGTTATCATTAGTTGTAAACATATTAAACATCAGACTGTTCCTCATCTCTAAAATGGAGGTAATAATAGCATCTTCTCCCCAACATTTTTTGAGCAGGCCTATTGACATGATCTTCAGGGAGGAAACTCCCCTCATCAAAAATAAACAAATAAATGAAACCTACCAGGGTAATTAAAGAGATGCTCAGTAATCGATCACTAAAATTTTTCTATCATAATATCATGAGGTTCATTTATTAGGTTGTGGATTTAGATATCCCACCAATAAACCTACCTTATGACTTAGAAAAACCATATTAAGCAAAAATAAATATTTTTATGTATTAGTAATTTGATGCACCATGGGGGTAATTTTATACATTTTTACCTATCTTCAAACATTCATTGTATTTTGCACAGTCTTTTTAATCATTTATGAATCTTTACATAAGTTTTCTTGAGGAAATTCATTTGAGTTCATTTGTGTAAATCTGTGATTAGGTTCTCTCCTTAAATCTACATCACGCATTATTTTCATGAGAACTTTAATTCAGACTTCAGAAGTCCTATCAAATGATGGCAATATGATGTTATGTGGTAGCCAAATTTATGCTCATATTAGGTGAAAGTGCCTTAAAATAAAATAAATTTACAGTTTATTGTGGTGAAAATAAAAGAAGCAAAATAAGAATAACTGATAAATTTAAAGTTAAAATATATTTTAGTAAAAGAGCTTAGGGAATGGACAGATTGCTTTAAAATAGATTTTTAAAAATCAATGTGGAGTGCTAAGAAATTGTCCACATTTGAGGCTGTGGTTCTTAGCATCTGCTTTTGAAAATTTTGCATTTATTAGAACTGTCATACAATTTAGCATAATTGAAGATAAATTAGAAATTAAAAAAAAGTGAAAGTGTGAAAAATGAGATTAGTTTGATAACAATATAAAAGTTACCCAGAATCATTGCAAAAGTAAAATCTGTTCTGAGGAATAGATTAAAATGCTCAGAGATTTATAAAAAGTTTGAGTACCGGCCCGGTACAGTAGTGTGTACATAAATCACCACTATGTGAAGATTTTGACTGAGGGTACTTACCATTTTGGTTAATTTTTTTTGACAAATTTACCCTTTAATTGTCATCAGCTATCAGAAAAACATGTGTGTCTTAGCACAGAATCCAGCCCAGTAATAATCACAAAGAGCACTGTCACCTTCAGTGGGATAGTAGACCAGTAGACCAGTGTAGACCCTGGTGTTAGGAAGAGCCTGAGAGCCCACAGGGAAAGTTCCATGGCTTCTTGGAACTCTATTCCTTTTCTATAAAGTGTGGAAAATGACTTGAGCTGACATATTTAAAAATTATTTGTAAATGTAAAGCTTTGGACAAATGCATAAAAATATTACAATACATTATTATTATCATCACTACTACAATGATTGAATCATATTTCAATCTTACTTTAAAATATGATTATTTTTAGATGCAAGAAACACATTATAGCAGCTGGTAATGGACGCAGAGATACTCGCATGTAGTACTGAGACTAATCTCTCTTTAGTTCAGCGTCTTGTCCTAGTTAGTTACCTGTTCACTGGCACTAGGCCAGTCAACGCCTTCTGTGTATCATTCGCTAAAATGCTTGATAAAATGGGCTCTTCAACTTATTCTTTGGTTCATTCATTGACTCATCCATTTATTGTTCTGTTTAACAAACATTTAGTGAATGCCTATATGTGCTAGACCTGGGGCTAGGTGCTGTGGATTTAGCCATAAAAGAAATGGTCCCTACCCTTAAGGAGCTCACAATGACTGGGGGTGACAAACGAAGAAAGAGAACAGTATGATGCAATGCAGGGGTGCCATGCCCATAGCAGCACATGACCAGGAGGATGAGAATAGCAACATGAAACCCAGCTTGCAGGATCAGAGGAAGACTCTCGGAGGAGATGACAGATAAGACATCTGAGCTAGCTCTTGAAGAATAATAAAGCTGGGGAAGAAGGAGGGGGAGAGGAGGAACATAAGATTTTTCTAATAAGCAACACCCCAAGTATTTTGTGCTAGTTTCATCTTACTGTTAGTTGAACTGAATTGAGCTGCCTTGAAGGCAAAAGTATTTTTTAAGTGTTTACAAGGTGTAGCGTGACATCTGAAGCATAGAAAAGAGCTCTTCAGTTAATCAATTCTCTTTCATGCTGCCCAGTTAATAATTGCATTCATTCTCAAAGCAGCTCATAAATATATTACCACTTCAGGCCCACAGTTTCAAAATGCATAAATGAAAAATGATCAGTGCTTCCTTCCTCACTGTGAATATTTTAAGTTCCAACCTTAATATACTCATTTCTCTTTTATAAGCACCAAAATGAGCATTGAAAATAATGGGTTTTATTTTATTGATGTCAGAGAAACTACAGAAATGTAGAAACATTGAGTTTTTTTAATTTTTTTAATTTTTTATTTTTTTCTCCATGTAATATTTTATTTTTATTTTTATTTTTTTAAATTTTTTTATTGTTATGTTAATCCGCATACATTACATCATTAGTTTTGGATGTAGTGTTCCATGATTCATTGTTTGTGCATAACACCCAGTGCTCCATGCAGAACGTGCCCTCTTTAATACCCATCACCAGGCTAACCCATCCTCCCACCCCCCTCCCCTCTAGAACCCTCAGTTTGTTTTTCAGAGTCCATCGTCTCTCATGGTTCGTCTACCCCTCCGATTTCCCCCCCTTCATTCTTCCCCTCCTGCTATCTTCTTCTTTTTTTTTTTCTTAACATATATTGCATTATTTGTTTCAGAGGTACAGATCTGAGATTCAACAGTCTCGCACAATTCACAGCGCTCACCAGAGCACATACCCTCCCCAGTGTCCATCACCCAGTCACCCTGAGGTTTTTTTTTTTAAACAACCAAATAAAATAAACTCTTGCCTTCTGTGAAATGCTGTATTTTAATCTGAAATAAGCCATGGGATACCAACATTATATTTACTTATATTAAAAAGAGAAATTCACATGACATCTCTTACAGGACTGGATGAGATGAAACTGGCTCTCAGAGTGTGTTCAGAAATTGTTATTGATGAAAAGGTAGTGCAAAGGGTGATAGCAACTTTAGGAAGAACACTGGTATTAGGAACGATGGCACCAAGACTTCCAATGTTGAGAAAATGAAGGCCAGGGGAGGGAACGAGAGCAAATATTTACTGAGCACTTGTTATGTTTCTGAAATTCACAGGGCATACTGTTACCCATGTTTCACAGATGAGAAATCCAAGGGTCAGAAACATGGAGGAGCTTACCCTGGGTCACAGAGTTTGGACTAGTCAGCGCTGGAGGTCAGTCCTCTGTCCGTCACACCTCTGATCCTGGAAAGTTTTTGTTATGCTGTTTCACTGTATGAAAAGAAGATAGTAGAGTAGAAAATATTTTTTGGGTGGGGAGAAGAGAATAGACATTTATACCAAAGAGCCACAATCACTTTGGTTAAATGGAAAGCAGGTCCTGTTAAAGGTGAGGAGAGGAGACTTAGGGGGGTAAATCCACTGTTCTCCTGGACATCAGGTGGACTAAGTTATGATGATCACTTGAACTTTATGAAACATTTACTTTACTAAAGAAAAATAATAAAAGGGAAAGTTCTTTAGAAATGAGTTACGATTTTGGTTTGAAAAATGTGGCCACCATAGGACAACTCTCTTTGTGACAGGAAGTCATCAACAAATGGGTAATTCATCCAATTCCTCCCTAGTTGTGGTCATTTGTGTGTGTGTGCATGCATGTGCATGTTTGCATATGTGCATATATGTATGAATGAGATAGTCTACTTTTTCTCAAACACAACACCTCAACAAAGCCTGAAGATGACTAATACACTCTTTCCATAAGTCCTTGCCCTTTGCTACCAATGAAGCTGAAGGGTCCCCTGTTCTATTTCCTTTTATCCACTTAGCTCCTCATGCAAAAGCTTAGTCATTATTCCCTAATAATATGGATAATGACTCCATGAATTTGTTTCTCAAAGAAAATTATGTTTTACCTGAAAACTTCTAGGGTACATAATATAAAGCGCTGAATCTTGAATGGTCCAAACCAGGAGAAGGAAGAACTGAACTAATGGGAGTAAAAGGGGCTATTCTGGAAGCCCTCACATTGCACCACAAAGGTGGAGATTAATACAAACAGGAAGAACAATTATGACCAAGGTTCTCTGGTGTAGCCAACAATCTCCCCAGTATCTCATAAAGCTCCAGGATTACCACCATCAGAGATGAAATCTCTTGGACCCAAGTATTCAAGTGCTCTTCATGCCAGTACACCTTGGCGTGAGGTTACATTTTAAGCCTGTGTCAGGGGAAATGTTATCACTCAGACAGGGAGGAAGGAGATGAGAAGGCCAAAGGGCTCCTCTTTTCTGATTTTGCCACAAGCCAGGCTTACTAATAGACGATTGAAACCGAGCCTGATCAATATACTCTGCCTTGTGATAGTATGCACTCTGTTCAGCTTTGATATCCAGTACAGGTTCCATCATCTTTGGACACTATCTTTTTGGTTTCTTTGTGCCTATAAAAGATGGTCTTTAAAGTCTGTCTTATAAAGTGTGGTGTGGTGCACAGAGCATGGCATTTGGAGACACAGAATTTTGTCTAATAATAGGCTCTGCCACTTTCTAGCAGCTTGACCTTCATCCCCACTGTCTCTGCCCCACGGCCAAGTTCAAGCCCCTGTTACTCCTTTCTTCAACTTCTACTGGTCCTCTTGTCTCTGGCCTCTTACTCTCTGGTTTAGTCAGCTGCTATTACTGAACAACCTATCCTGCCCACAGAGTTTGTCATTTCAGTGTCCTGCTTAATTTTTTAAAAATGATTCCTCATCACCTAAAAAATTAAATGTGAACTAGAAGGCCCTTTGTGATCTGGTTCATGTCTCCTTCTCCAAGTGGCGCCTCCCACCTTGCTCTCTGCTGCCATGGATCAGGCCATATGCAGTTCCCTGATAAGTAAGGGTATTTTATGCCTCTGTGTTGTATTTGTTTAATGGTCCTTAGGATGCAGCTTCAAAACTTTATTAACTTTCCAGAACCCCTCTTGTTGCTCCCCATTTCAGTTATGGTTAGTTCCTCTTTGGTTCTATATTGAAACTTACACAGATCTCTACTGCTGTCAGTCTTTTAAACACTTACTACACTGCAATGATCTGTTTACTTGAATGACTTGCTCCTCCAGGGGTCATGAGCTCATAGGTGGACAGACTGTAACATGTATCCTCTCAGTGAAAGAACCAGGTACAGAGACTGACATTGGGCTGCCAGTCTGACAGTATTTATTAAATTAATGGCATTACTTAAGCCTTCCTATCTTAAAAACTCTAATTTATAAAATAAGAGGAATGACTACTCCTGTCTCATGGAAGGGTTGTGAGGATAAAATTTTAAAAAATGTGAAACAGAACTTTTCAATTATAAGAAGACATTCAAATGGCCAACAGACACATGAAAAAGTGCTCAACATCGCTCGGCATCAGGGAAATCCAAATCAAAACCTCAGTGAGATACCACCTCACACCAGTCAGAATGGCTAAAATTAACAAGTCAGGAAAAGACAGATGTTGGCGAGGATGCGGAGAAAGGGGAACCCTCCTACACTGTTGGTAGGAATGCAAGCTGGTGCAGCCACTCTGGAAAACAGTATGGAGGTTCCTCAAAAAGTTAAAAATAGAGCTACTGTATGACCCAGCAATTGCACAACTGGGTATTTACCCCAAAGATACAAATGTAGTGATCCGAAGGGGTATGTGCACCCCAATGTTTATAGCAGCAATGTCCACAATAGCCAAACTATGGAAAAGGCCAAGATGTCCATCAACAGATGAATGGATAAAGAAGATGTGGTATATATATATATATATATATATATATATATATAATGGAATATTATGCAGCCATCAAAAAAGCCCCCAAATCTTGCCATTTGCAATGACATGGATGGAACTAGAGGGTATTACGCTAAGCGAAATAAGTCAATCAGAGAAAGACATGTATCATATGATCTCACTGATATGAGGAATTGTTAATCTTAGGAAACAAACTGAGGGTTGCTGGAGTCGTGGGGGTGGGAGGGAGGTGGCTGGGTGATAGACATTGGGGAGGGTATGTGCTATGGTGAGAGCTGTGAATTGTGTAAGACTGATGAATCACAGACCTGTATCTCTGAAACAAATAATACATTATATGTTAAAAAAAATAAGACAGTAGGAAGGGAAAAATGAAGGGGAGGAATCGGAAGGGGAGATGAACCATGAGAGACTATGGCTCTGAGAAACAAACTGAGGGTTCTAGAGGGGAGGGGTTAAGGGGATGGGTTAGCCTGGTGGTGGGTATTAAAGAGGGCACGTACTGAACGGAGCACTGGGTGTTATATGCAAACAATGAATCATGGAACAGTACATCAAAAACACCAATGATGTAATGTATGGTGATTAACATAATAAAATCAAATAGTAAAAAAAGATCATTATGAATCCTAGTTTTTATTATGTTAATGTAGGTACTGGGAATAAAGCTCTTTCTTTAGCTAATGGGCTTTTAAGGGTCCACAGATTTTATTCAAAAGTCAGGAATTGGACTAAAGTCTAGGGATACAGGCCTAAGGATTCCTGTAATATACAATGTTTAGTGTAATTATTAAAATTTCTACCTGCTGATTAGGCACACACTGCTTTTTAATTATCTTAGCTTCAGGAAAAAAAAAAGAGATCCATTAAGAAATGAAAGCTTCCTAACAGCTTGTTATTTCATTATTTGTTCACAACTACTAGCAAATGTATTTTGCCGAGTGCTTCAAATCCAGTTTTAAAAGACTGAGCCACATCTAGTAATCATTTCATAAATATTAATGGAGAACATGCAAGTGGAAAGTTAAATTAAAATGCTACCAAATGGCCAGCAGGCAGCAGAAAATGAGCAGGAATCTCTAATCAGTGGAATTCATGGTTGTATAACTTTTATCCTCCCATTAGAGTACAAAACAGAAGTTGATTTTTCTCCCACTTAAAATCAGTTCATGTTGAAGGGAAAATGCAAATCAGCTCAATTACTGAGAGATTTAGAAACAGCTATTCTTTATGGTAAGTATCCTTTCCCTGGTCTTGGTTGGATGCAATTGGCTGGACTCAGAGACTTCATGACTGACTGTGGTCTTCTCATAGGGTTGCATGGCAAAACTTCATAAGATCTTGGGAAAGGAGAGAATAAGCAATATTTTACATTCATTCACTATTAGTTCATCATTTTTAAATTCTGGAGTTTTTGTGAATCTATATTTCAACCAGGGTGTTGAAAATAAGATTGATACAGAGATTTCAAACTGGGATACAGGAAGAGTGTAGAGTTCTGATTAATGGAGCTCAGTGTTGCTGTAACATTTAATTTTAGATTATTTTTAGTATCAGCATTAGACACCTTTATCCCATACTATATCCATCCATTCATTTATCCACCTATCTAACAAATGTTTACTGAGTACCTACAATGGACCATGTCCTGTGCTAGGCATTGGGGATGAATAGCTGAATAAGACATGGTCACATGGTTTCTTCTCTCACAGATTTCATAGCCTAATATAGCAATTATCTCACAGCTTTGTTTTGGTATTGAAGAATTTATTAGAAGTAAAGCCTTTAGAACAGATTTTGACACACAGTATTGACTTATAGTAAGCACTGTGTGGTGGTAGGGGCAGGGCAATAACAATAGGAGGGAATAAATAGAGTGGAATGAAAATGGATACACTGGGAGGAATCAGACCATGATCCTTCATATTTCATGCATATTCGTCTGATGAGAAAAGAAAAATGATTAAAGAATGGAAAGCAGGAGAGTGAGGTTATCATCCATGTGTTCCATAAAGTTCCATAAATACTGTTGTATGGAGGATGAAATTAAGCTGACAGAGGCTGGAGGGCTCAGGACTATAAGGCAATTAAATTAGATGAGGAGAAAGAAGACAGGGGGCTGAACAAAGAGAATAGCATGCAGGAAGAATAATGAGGGAAATATTTGCAAATTCTAGGATGGGAATTCGTAAATATTGGTAATTCATCAAAAATAAAAGGCAGGGGAGGAAGATGTGGAATCTCTAAGTTGATGCTTAGGTTTCTAGAATAAGTGGCTGGTAGACAGTTAAGCCTTAAAAGAAAAAAGTGAAAGTGAAAGAGGGGTGTGTTTTGATGAAAAGACTTTGCGTTCACAGCTTTCCTAGGAACTGTATTATTGGGATCAAGCCCTGCATCGGGCTCCCCGCTCAGCAGAGAGCTTGCTTCTCCCTCTGCCCCTCCCCCGCTCTGCTCATGCTCTCTCTCTCTCTCTCTCTCTGTTGCTCTATCTCAAATAAATAAATAAAATGTTAGGAAAAAAAATAAGAACTGTATTACTAAATAGAGAATGCACTTGGCTGGATTCAAACTGCTAAACCAGCAGTGTAATTCTTGGATGAGACACTTTACCTTTTTGGATTTCCATTCCCAAACTCACAAAATGGGGTTAATGCTATCCTAATTCAAAAGGTTGTTGAGAAAGTGCATGAAGATAAGGTATATGGAAGTCTCTTACTTGGGATGACACAACTTAGTATGTGCTAGTGGATCTGACTCTGAAGAGTGGTGAAGGTTTCACACTGAATGGTTTGTTATGTTTGGGAAACTTGCCCAAAAGGACAAGAGTTATTCATATACTTGTTCATTCATACACTCCATTATTCCTTTATTTATTCATTCATCTGTTTGGCAAGAATTTATTGAAACTTCTCTGTGGATAACTCATGTGTCAGGGGCTTTGACAGGGAGGATTCGCTTTGGTAAGGAGGGATTCCTTTGGATGCCAACTGTATCTTTGTGCTAAAACTCCTATCAGATTGACTTGTAACCCTCCTCAGTAGCATGAGAAGCAACAAAGATGTCCCTCAGGATTTCAAAGGACCCAACACTGACCCTTCACATAACTATTATGACAACAGAAGGTAGCACTGGATTGTTCCCAGTGAGTCAGTATTTCTTTTCAATTTGAGATGAAATTAATTGGTGGAAAAATTGTTATTAACAACAACAATATTACTAATAACTAAAATTTATTGGTTATTTTCCAATGAATTATACTAACATCTACTAACTCAATTAATTCTGTGAGATAGGCCCATCCCCTTCTTTCCCCCAGAATTTACAGATGAGAAAATTGGGGCTAAGAGAGGTTAAATATCTTGGTTAAAATCATACAGTTAGTAAGCAATAGAGCTGGGACTGGTACCTAGGTTTGTGTGAATGCAACTACTATTATACTAGTTTGTAATGTATCTTTTTAAAAAATATTTTATTTATTTATTTGACAGAGTGAGAAAGAGCACAAACAGGGGGGAACAGCAGAGAGAAAGCGTGAAGCAGGCTCCCCACTGAGTAGGGAGCCCGATGCGGGGCTCAAACCCAGGACCCGGGGATCATGACCTGAGCCGAAGGCAGATGCTTAACTGACAGCCATCCAGGTGCTCCAGTTTGTAATATATTCTAATTGAGTAAAATATTAATGTAGTATGTTGCCCACATTTTAATATGTTTAGAAGGTAATGTTATCTTGATCACCCTAGTCTGAGTCAGTTTCCTCCTCTGTATATATATTTTGTACATACCTCTTTTTTTAGCATATAGCATACTGTTCTGCAGTTCAATTGACTTACTTCTTTGTATCCTTTCCTAGAATATGAACTTCTTGGAGGTAGGGACCATGTCTTATGATCTTGTACTTGGCAAACAATGAACAGTTGGAACATATTTGAGGAATGAATGTATATATATATTAACTACAGATTAAAACAGTTTTATAGTACTCCATCAAAAGCTTTTTGCCTTTGGTACAACTAAGGATTCATATAGATGGTTTTATTTTAACTGATGTAGAATTACTTATTTAGTTTTCAAAAATCTTTTCGAAAGCTATCTAGTCTGAAAAGCCTCTGATGCACAATTATTAACTCTCTCCTTTACGTTTCCACATCATTGCCCATATTGCCGTATTATTTATTTTACAAAATTGTAGCTATTTATCTATCTCATTTCAGACATTTTGATTTAGCTGCATTGATGTTGACCTCAGCTGACAGAGCTGCATGGAGACTGTGTGGTTGTGCCTCGCCAGGAACCAAAGATGCTGCATCCCTTCCAGTCAGTGCCCTTGCATCCACCTTCAGGTGAAAGTCTTTCCCCACTGAAGCCAGTCTGAAAAAGCTGGGAAAGGTGACTGTACCATCACATGCACAGACAGCAGTGCAAAGCCATAAGAAAGATGAAAAAAACAGGACGCCAGCAAAGGAACATAACAATTTTCCAGTAATTGACCCCAAGGAAATGGATATCTTCAAGTAATCTGAAAAATAAATCAAAATAAACTTTAAGGAAGCTCAGTGAGATTCAAGAGAACACAGATAGACATCTTAATGAACTCAGGAAAACTATACCTGAGCAAAATGAGAAGTTCAATGAAGAGATTCATATCATAACAAAGAACCAAACAGAAATTCTGGAGCTGAATAATACAATAAATAAAATGAAACAATAATACAGAGAGCTTCAATATCTGGCTCAATAAGGCAAAAGAAAGAATCTGTGAACTTGAAGACAGATCTCTTGATATCTAGTCAGAAAAGAAAAGCAAAAATTAAAAAGAGTGAAAAGCCTATGAACAGTATGGGATACCAGAAAGAGAACAATATCTGCATTATGGGAGTCCCAGAAGGAGAAAAGAGAGAGAAAGGGACAGAAAACTTATTTAAAGAAATAGTGCCTGAAAACTTCCCAAATCTGGGGAAAGATATGGCCATGCATGCACATGAAGTTCAAAGATTCTCAAACAGAGATTTTCACCAAGACACATTATAATTGTGCTCTCAAAAATCAAAGACAGAGAGAATTTTGAAAGCAGCAAGAGAAAGAATATTCATCAGATACAAGGGAATACCAATAAAGGTTTCAGCAATTTCTCAGCAGAAATATTGTAGGCCAGGAGGGAGTGGGATGATATATTTAAAGTGCTCAAAAAAATCAAAACAAAAACAACAAAAATACCCTGTCAACCAAAAATACTTTACTCAGAGCCCTTTAAAATTTTTATTTTATTTTTGCCATTTGTTTTTTAGCCTAGCACCCTTGACCAAATGAGCAAATGTTTTGGATTCTCTGTTACAGTTTCTTCATCACTTTCCAAAAATGTAGTGATAAGAACTCTATTGGGTCATGATGTTCAATGACCAAACTTTGATTCTTAAGCATTTCATATATTTAAACCTGCAAAATCAGAAGGAAGTCATCCAAAGCATTCCCTGAAAGACAGACAAGGTCAGTAAACACAGAAATAATTTCTAATTCTTCTACCAAGGCCAGGGGTTTGGGGCACATAATCAGTGTGTCCTGTGAAGGGGATGAGGAGTGCAAAACCCTGGACTTCAGCTGCCATCCTCAGTGGATATTCCTGCTTCTCTTCTGGATTCTATGAAACCTCTCTGTGACCCTGATAACAAACCCAGAATTTTGTTTGTTAGTGTGAATAAGTGTCTATCTCTTGCAATGGAAACAATCTCTGACTAGTGTACACACTTAGTCTTTGTTCTTTCACCTGTCAAAATCATAACAATTTCCAAAAAAGTGCTTTTGAAATGTACTAAGTGGGATAACATGTATAGATGCCCACGACAGGACTTGGCACATGGTAGGCAGTCTCCAGGTATTGCTTCCTTTCTTTTTGACAGAAGGTAGAGCTGGAAGGTATTTAATATATCTACAAGTCCAAACTTCTACTGTATAAAGGGAAAACCGAGGCCCATGGAGGTGAGATGACTTACAGATCTAGAACTTCTGCCTCCAGGTCTATAAACTTACTCTCCACTTTTACCAGGTGTCAATTTTCTTAGTGTGGAAAGTGAGTTCTATGGTGGCAGTGTATGATAATGAAAAAAAAAGATATAATAGAGATTTATACACCCAAGCCTCCTGCATAGATATCCTTACAACACAACTATTCATTATATATTCACCAAGCCCCTGCTTTGTTAGGACATGGGTTATCCAAAAGTGTGAAGCATGGATTCTGCTCCCAATCTATAATGAAAATAAATAAGTAAATTTTAGCAGTGTTTGCCAGTCACTTTTTATTTTATCTTTTAGTGTTTAGGGCAGGCAGGAAAGTGTTTCTTTATATTATCATCATAATGACCTTATAAGATAGGCTGTATTAACCCATTTTACAGATGAAAAATTATGGTTTTAGTGAATTTAGGCAAAATATATCTAGTAAGTGTCAGAGCTGGTGGGAAGGAGAGCAAGAGGCTAGTCTGATTCTGCCTCCTGTGCTTGTGCCCACTACTTTCCAACTTGGAAAAGAGTCCATAGGATTGGAATGGAAAAACATTGTCTCAGATATCTTGCTCCCTTGGAGACAACCCAAGAAGCCTGACTAAGCTTTCTTCATCTGATTTCCCCAAATGCCAACAGCCTCAAAATCTGCCCTTCCTACCCCAGCTCTGTGAGTCAACTTCATTAAATTCAAAGAATCCCTGAGTGGCTGTGCATCTGTACACTGAATTTTAACACTCAAGTGAGCAGTGATTGGAAGTCACCCTCTATGCCGGATACAGGCCCTTGGTGTGTGATGAATGCCTGAAAGCTACAATTTGGTATGGAAATCCAAATCCACCTCTGGACTGCTTCTGCCACATCAGGAGATGGTGGGATCAAAACTGCATTTAGGGCTGATGATTGAAAGAGTTATTAAAGATAATTCTTTGGAAAGCAGTGGTAATTATCTCAGCATTAACATTTCTAATTTAATTTAGCCCTGATTGAACTTTTTCTTTTGGAAGGAGGAAATGGAAGAGTGTGAAGCAAGTATCAGTTGGAAAGATGCTCTCTATCACTTACATGTAGTGCTGAGTTATGCGCACTTTATAATGCACACCAGGTGATATCTGGAGAACAACCTCCACCTTACCTAGTCAGTTCTCACTCCAAAATTCTTTCTTTTTTTTAAGATTTTATTTATTTATTTGAGAGAGAGAGTGAGGGGGAGAGAGAGAGGGAGAGAAGGAGCAGGGGAAGGGGCAGAGGGAGAAGCAGACTCCCTGCTGACCTGGGGCTCCATCCCGGGACTCCAGGATCATGACCTGAGGTGAAGGTAGGCACTTAACTGACTGAGCCACCCAGGTGCCCCTCCAACATTCTTTCAAGAGGGGGATTTAAGGACAGGGTGGCTCAGTTGGTTAAGCATATGACTCTTGATTTCAGCTCAGGTCATGATCTCAGGGTCATGAGATCGAACCCCTCATTGGGTTCCATGCTCATCAGGGAGTCTTCTTGAGATTCTCTCTCTTCTTCTCCCTCTCTCTCTGCCCATCCCCCCTGCACACACACACACACACACACACTCTCTCTCTCTCTCTCTCTCTCTTTCTTTCTCTCTCAAATAAATAAATACATCTTTAAAAAAGGGGGGGATTTAAGGGATAGCAATATTGATTTTAATATCATGTGACTTTTCCCCTGACCCTTCAGGTTGGGCTTATTGTTGTTTCTTCCCTCTGTCCTTTGAAGTTGAAATTGTCTGGTTACCTGCACTTTTCCCTCAGTTACAGCATCTCAAGGACAGGGACAATGATCTAAGTACCTTTATATCCTCTGCAACAAGCATAATGCTTGGCACAGAGTAAAAACCCAATACACGTTTGACAAACGAAATGACTAAAGGGCTGATTAATCTAAATAGCTTCTGTTTTCATTTACTCGCATCCTTACATCAGTCCTTTACACTCCCAAATAATTTATTCATTTTTTTTAACCTGAGAGCAAAATGTTTTAGCAAAGCACTTGGGGTGGGGTGGAATGGAGGTTAAAGAAAAGAAAACAACCAACTGAGAATAATAAAATGCAAACTTGTATCTCCTGAATTTCAGAATGAAAGGTGGCGTTTCAGATCCCATTTCCCTTGTGAATTTTTGGCTTGCTTTTTCTAACAGTAAAGCTAAAAAAAGGATCTTTTCACAAAAGAGGTATTTTTCTTCTTGGCCTGGAAAATCAATTTCGATGTTAATCTTGCTCCTTGGAATGTCCTCCCCCACCCTTTTCCACCTAGCAAAATACTCTTCGCTTTCACAGCCCAGCTCAAATGTCAGCTCTTCAAATAATAATAATAATCATAGCTAATATCTAAAGAGTATTAACTCCGGGATGGGGCTATGCTAAGTGTTTTACAGAAATTATGTCCCTTGCTGTTTACAAATCCCCATCAAATCAGGACTATTATTAATCATAAATTTACAGATGAGGAAGGTAAAGGCTGCAGAGGTCACATAGTTGCTGGAGCTCCAACATTAAGTAGTTCATAGGTTAGAACACAGGAGGCTTGACTTCAAGCCTTCAGTGGGACTTTAATGATGAGGACACACTGCCTCCCTCTGAGGCCACCTGTGACTCCAGACAGAGCCAGCCCTTCTCTTTATTAAGGCCTAGCACCTGCCCTGGTCAACTCTTAATCTGCACACCCTCCAGTGACTACCACAGCCTCTTCCCCATGACTCCAAGCTCAGAACTTGCAATAACAATTTAAGTAACAATGCCAGGCCAATCTTCTAGAAAAAAAAAATCTCTGCTTCTCTCACTCCTTTGTACTTTGGACTCCCCAGTCTTCGGTCATTGCCTTTGTAGTTTCTTTTGTTCCACTCTGCCTCATCTTTGCCAATCCAACATTTTACTCATCCTTAGTTTTTACTTTCCTTTGACATGCTCTCCATCAAGAAAGGAGTACACCATCATCTTGTGTTCTCTCTGCCTGAGTGTCAGGCGTAGAACACATACACATGCAGCATTGTCCTAAAAACAGTGATGAGTGTATTCTATTTTTTATTAATTGCAAGTCATGATTGCAATATAGTGTATTCATGTGTACCGCCGCAGCTCTGAGAGAGCACAACAGGGAATTAGAGCTCATGTTCAAGGTGTAATCTCCCTGTCCGACACTGACAAGGGATGCTTATCAATCCTGAAAGGTGTTGCAGGTTCGTCTTCCTTTTCTCAAATCGTCTTTCCTTCTTAGAAGAATCCTTTCATATATGATCTCATAATAGATACATCTGAGGTAGTCAAAGATAAAGCCATCAGCATATAAATCACATCCAACTGAAGTGCTACTGGGGATACCCATGGGGTGTGGAAGGTAAAGCAACAGAGAAACCATTCAGGGTTTTGTTTTGCTGTTTCCACTGAAGACAAATGCTAAGCTTCCTTGAAATTAGTGCAAATTCTCACCAAATTGAGAATTAAATAATGGAATGGCACTCTCCTCCTCAGTAAAGATAAACTTATATCTTACAAAAGTTGCATATGCACATTTTCCTCCTACCTCGGATATATCATAGAGGTTGACCATCTTTTTCTGTATATTCCACCGCCATAGAAGAACATTCAGAGGATCCATGAAATAATGGTTAAGAAAAGGGATAATCCCTTGCCAGCTGTGACTTTGAGCAGTGCTTAAACTCTCCATGCCTCAGTGGAAAAATGGAGTTAATAATAGTAACAACGATTTTATCGGATTGTTGTAAAGATTTAAATGATTTAATGCATGTAACGTCTTATCACAACTACCAATACTTGTTCGCCATTATTATTACCCAGTGGAGATAGCACTGATTTGGGAGAAAGATGACTTAAGTCTCATCTCTGTTAACCAGCCAAGTGGCCTTGGCTAAATCACTTAATCTTGCTGGACCCAAGAAAGCCTCCAATCTGGCCCTTGCCAGCAGGTGCAGCTTCATGTGATTCTACTTTCAAGACCACACTTGGTTTTACAGCAACTCAGGCTCCCTATCTTCTGTTGTTGTTGCCTCTAGCCACAAATCTACTCTTCTCCTTCCCATGAGGCTTGTACCGTGAGGGCATGTATGCATGCTTAGGCACATGTGCACCCCCCACCCCCAACAGTGCTGTCTCCCACCTTGTACCTTTGCTCACCCTGTCCTCTCTGCCTTATCATTGTCTGGCTAGCCCTCTGCTTGGAGGGCACTTCTCAGAAGGGCTTGCCGACTCCCTGAGTCTGACTAGAAGCCCTTCCTTAGCATTCACTTTACACAAACTAGCAACATCATGGCCCATTTTAATGTCTGAATCTTCCACAAGTTGGGCACCTATGTAGGAAAAAGACTGTATCTTTTACATTTAAAAAATTTTATTTATTATTATTATTTTTACAGATTGTATCTTTTTAAATTGTCTGATGTCCAGCACGTCCTGAACACGTAGTATGAGCTTCACAAATGTTTGTCAAAACACTGGCTGCATGGGGACACCTGGGTGGCTCAGTCAGTTAAGCGTCTGCCTTCGGCTCAGGTCATGATCCCAGGGTCCTGGGATTGAGTCCTGCATTGGGCTACCTGCTCAGGAGAGGGTCTGCTTCTCTCTCTGCCTCTGCTTCTCCCTCTGCTTGTGTGCTCTCTCTCTCTCTTTGCCAAATAAATAAATAAGATCTTAAAAAAAAACCCCACTGGTTGCATGGAAGAACATTTGTTTTCTCATTTATCAAGAAAAAAGGGTGGGGGGAGTTGATGCTCCTGAGCTGGGGTGTGAGAGTGGTGGGAACAGCTCTTGAAAATGACCTATTGGGCTTCTAGTTCTACATGTCTGCCAACAGCCCTTAAGAAGCCCAGGCCTAGTTTCTTAATTCCACCTCTGTGTCCATGAACGTCATATGGGGGGGTGGGGATGGCAGGGAGAGAGGAGGAGATTCATGAAGTATTTCTCACATTTCTGAAAGCTGGATGGAATTGCTACATTTATCCATTAAGAACCTATGTCTCTTTGCTTTTGGGTGTAATTATGCTGTTTCCAGATGATCCCCCTTGTTTTTCATGTTGACCGGATATTCTCATGGCAGTTAGTTTTGTCTTTGATTATTATAGAATGATGATAAAAGTTAGTTATTATTTCATACGTGCACTAGTACAGGTAGGTAAGATTATTTGAAAACTGACCAAGAGCAGAAGTAATTCAGTAAAGAATTTATTTGAAGTTCGAAGTAAGGATACCTGCAGAAGAGGTGACAGCCATATTGTTCCTTTTCTGGCATTTCTGGAAGGTCAGTATATTTGTTTGTAGGCCTTCTACAACAAAGCACCACACAGAGTGGTTTAGACAATGTAAATTTATTGTCTCAGTTTTGGAGGCTGGAATTCTGGGAGTAAAGTATCAGTAGGGTTGGTTCCTTTGGAGGGTTGGGAGGGAGGATCTGTTCCACCCTCTCTTTTTAACCTGTAGTTGGCTGTGTTCTCCCTATATTTTTTTCACATCAGCTTCTCTTTCTGAGTGTCTGCATGTATATCTTTGTTTTTATGAGACCACCAGCCATGTTGGATCAGAACCCTCCCTAATGACCTCACTTTAACTTGAATGCCACTGTAAAAACCCTATGTCCACTATGGACTCTGAGAAACAAACTGAGGGTTCTACGGGGGAGGGGGATGGGGGGATAGGTTAGCCTGGTGATGGGTATTAAAGAGGGCACATACTGAATGGAGCACTGGGTGTTATACGCAAACAATGAATCACGGAACACTACATCAAAAACTAATGATGTAATGTATGGTGATTAACATAACATAAAAAAAAAAACAACAAACCCTATGTCCAAGTAGGGTCCCATTCTGTGGTATTGGGGGTTAGGACTGCACCATATGAACCTCAGGAGGGGCACAACTCAACCCATCACACTTGAGAACTACTCAGACCTGGGGTTTTGTGACCTCCAGCACTGTGTTGGCGCTTTCAATTGACCATTTACCATGCACCCTCCACCCCGACTTCATTCCTCATGCATTTAGAGAGAAGCACATGGATAACATTTCCTGAATTCTAATTCCTCTTTTCGTGCTGCAAAGCTGTTATTCTCTTTGGTATCTCCTTTCATCAACCTGGCTGCCAACCAATGTCTAAAAAAAAAAAAAAAATCCCAACACTGCAAGCCGAGTTCCTGCCTTGGGTCGATGTGGGTTTATTGATATTCCAGCATGGTTTGCTCCATGATTTATGCTCTGCAGTTTGTGAACCACAGACCCAAGGGGAAAAGAGATAGTGGAAGAGGGGATTTTTCGATCACTTTATATGCAGTAAGTGAATCTCAATTTCCTGCTATGTTATTCCAGAGTCCTTAAATATCCTTTTCGCTGCCTGGACATTAGAAATTACAAAGGCTCTACATTCTTCAGGATGAAATATGAGTCCTGTAAGATCTATAATCAGAGCAAGCTCTTAATAATACGAATGTAGCTATGGACATATGCATCTCTCTGACTTGGGGTGAGGGGAAGACACCTGTATTGGGATCTGAAATGGTAAGAACAGCTTCAGGTATATGAGAGACCTTATTATTCCTGTGTCTTGAAGGCAGGAACCACAACCTGCATCCTCACTTCCCACCGTGTAGGCACAAAGTGAAGAACCATGAAAGAAATGAGGATGGCTACTTGTGTTGATGTCTGCTCAGAACAGGACTTCTGAAACCAGCAAACCATGATGGGGTAATGAGCTCTGCAGGCCCAGATGTAGAATAGGAGGAAGCACACAATGGCAGAGCTGGAGGAGAACTAAGAAATTGTTTATATGAGAAAAAGCAGACACACACACCTCTCTTTTTTAATGTGTATTGGTTTCATAGTAAGACAAAAACCAGGCCATTATCCGTAAGAATAAAATAACTTCTAACATTCTATTTCGGGGTAAGTGTAGAAACAATCATAGGTGGCTCGCACAAACATAGAGAAAGACAGAGAGGAACGGGACAGGGTGAGGAAGACATGGAAGGGAGAAGATGGTGGAAGTTTCCATCCTGGGCTCACCAGCCCATTGGCTATACAAGCTTCCAAGTGGTTTGATTTAGTAACGAGAGCTCATGAGAAAGAAAATGTGAAGTTGCTGAAGGGTTGTGCTCCAGAAGCTACAGGCAGTCTGTCTCCAAGCCTTGAGGCTTGCAGAGGAATAATGATGCACAGCGAGAAGTATTTCAAATGTGCAGCTTGTTGATGGCACCTGTACCATTCGTTGGACTCTCAAGCAGTCCTCCGAGGTGGGAGTGGGGAGCCTCACTGACAGGCCAATTTCTTCCTATTGTAGAGAGTCCATGGTTGAGAATCTGAGGTCCAGGTTCCATTTGCCTTGTCCAGCCCTCACTGGTGGACCCTGAGTGGACTAGTAAAGTACTCCAAGACAGGACTAGAACTCAGGTTTCTTTGGCAGCAGCCTAGCATTGTGTTCACGTCACCTTTTCCTTTTCCTCCCAGCAGGACTATGGATTTTCTTTGGTCACCTCTGCCCTGTGAATTCCTCAATTTGGGGAAGTCTGTCTTATCTATGGTGGGTGTCGTGTGGTGACTTGCTGAAGAGATGACAGAGAAATAGCACAACTTGAAAGAATTACTAGTTTTCAATCCGTTACCCTTAGGATGTTCTCATATTTGTAGCCCAAATACAAAGACCATGTTCTTCAACTAATCTCTGGTCAGCAACTCAACTGGATTATTTCAAGGATAATCCCTTCTCTTCTTGGCTTTCTTCCTTCCACATTTATTTACTAAGTATACATGAATGAGGTATAAGTATTGTGCACTCCTGATGGTGGTCCATGCTATGAATTTCAATCTGGTCTGCAGTGGTCCACTTAAATCCACCAAATCCAGTCACGCCATAAACAAAACCCTTCATTGGCTCCTCTGCCTGAAAATTAAAGTTGAAGTTCCTGAAGCTGCTGAGAGGGATGTGGGTAGGGGCAAGGATGGGAGATGAAGCTGGAATGAAGCAGGGGCAGGCCGTGGAGGACCACGTGCACCTGGTTAAGGACCTTGGAACTTGGAAGCAAATGAATCTGTAAAAGAAGGAGCTGAGCTAATGATCTCTAGCAGCCACTTTGCTCTACATTCTGTGATTCGATTTATATCATAAGCCCAGTGTCACTACACTCAGAGCACCACCATGGGTTGTATTATTATTAAATTGCTGCTTTTTTGCAAGTTATCAATTCAGTTACTCTGAATTACTCCCCTTCACTGTTGAAAACCACCAAAGTAATATATGACATGGTTCCTATCTTCAGTAATGCACAATTGTGGAAATTATGAGGTGTGCTATTATTGCTTTTCATATTTATTTACTGGGAACATGTTTATTGAAGGCCATGGCTCCAGATTAGAATCATAGGATCGTGGATTCTAGAATCAGACAGCATGGATCCAAACCCTGATTAGGTTACTTACTGTGTGACCTTAGGCAAGTCACTTAACCTCCTGTTTTCTCATCTATAAAATGGGGAGAGGCATTATTCCTTAGCTTTGTGGTGAGGATTACAAGAGGCAATGCTGCTGAAGTGCATAGAGCCTGGCCCATGGCCAGCACCCGGGAAACTTTATCTTGCAGTATTCTGTTACGGCGTGTGGTGCTGGAGACATGACAGCGTACCAGGTAGGCACGCATCACACCATCAGGGGATGGTTAATGATAAACAAATGACTAAAAAAAGTAATTTCTATCGCAATTAGCACTGCAAGAGAAATAAGCACAATGCTATCAGAGACAAGGCAGATTCTACTTTGGAAGGAGTGTCTCAGAAAATGTCTCTGGAAAGGTGACATTTAAACCCCCATTTGACATATGAGAAAAGCCATTCATTGGAAATGCCAGGGAGCGTGAGTCCCAGCTAAGGGATGAATAAGCATAAAGCCTTTGCAGCAAAACAGAGCTTGGCACGCTCTAGGAACTAACAGAGGACCAAGTGTCCTGCAGCTCGGTGTGCAGAGAGGTGGGGTGGCAGGAGATGCAGCTGGAAAGGGTTCAGGGACAGATCCTTCTGGGTTTGCAGGCCAGAGTTTGGAAGTGGAAGGGACAAAGCAGCAAAGTGGCATGATGTGATTTTCATGGCTTTGCTTAATATGTACAAATGGTTGAGTGAATGTCTTCCAGGCCCTCTGAATCAGGTAGTGGGTGCAGATTTTAAAAGGCAGGAAACAAAACTGCAAACTCTGGCAGCAAATTGGAATGCATTACTGGGAATGAAAATGTTCTTCATTTCTGGAAATGTTATAGGGAAACAGGAGCCTTCCCTCAGAGGCAATCCCACTTCTGAAGGGCAGACACAGAGCCATGGTTGGTTGCATTTGGCAGAGTGTGAATTAATTCTAAGTGCATGCACTGGGAGAATGCAGTTTGCTATTTAGTATGCCAGGCCCTGTGCTGGGCTAAGGACATAAAGATAAATCAGATGCACAGAGCTACCCACTCCTGAAGAGCTCCCTCCTCTGCTGCTGGAGGCTGGCTTATGGCAGATCATCCCCTGTCCCCCGCCGTATGTGAAGTGCAATGGAGGAAGGAACTTGCTGACAGATTCCATGCTGACACAGAGAGGGGGGAGCTCTGCTCTCTAGGGAGCAAAAGAAAGGTGTGACGAAGGAGGTAATGAGGGGAGGTCACCTTCTCTGGATGTCCCTCACCTCCATCTATCTCGGCCAAATGGATTTGCCCTCAATTTCATTTCCTTGGAGTCTCATTTTCTTCCAAGGTGAGAAAGTGCTAATTTGAGACCCTGACCCACGTGATAAAGGAGAATGGGCTCTGAGAGTGTCATGCGTTCTCCCACGCAAATGGGAATATTTCCATCTAAACTGGGGTTACTATGGAAAAATCTTCACTTAAAGATCCCCAATTTTTATTTTTGAGAGTTTTTGACCTAAATTTAATAGTCATGAGAAGAGAGGATTATGAGAAGTTAGAGGATATGAATAGTACTTACAAATACTGTTTTTACATTCAAGTAGCATAGTCTATCAGGCATAGGTTTATTAATCTCATCACTTGCATACCCATTAATCAGGCATTGTGCTAAATTCTGGGGATTCCACATGAATCAGGCACCATCCCCATCTTCAAGGACCTCACAGTTCCAGGGAGAATCATATAAATGAATATGCTGCGTTGAAGTGGAAGCTGGCATTTTCTGTATGACCCAAAAGGGTAAAACTAAGATCAGTGGATGTATATTACCAGCAGATGGATTTCAGTTTGATGTTAAGAACCACTTTCTAATGACTGAGGTGGTCAAGGGCAAGTAGAGTTTCCTGCTCCCATGCAGGAACCTTTACCCCAAGATGGCAGGCACGAGGCAGATGTTAGTTGGACCATGTGGAGGACACTATAGGAAGGAACTGTATGGTTCACCTTCAAGTCCAGCCATGCTTAGATCAAACCTTTGTTTAGGTAAGAAGGAGACTTCTTGCAGTTTAGCAGATGGGGTTGAGAGACCCTTAAAGGACAGATGGGCAAGGACCCATAGCTCTGCCAAAAGATTTGCTGGGCAACTTTGACCTTCCACTCATGGGTCTGGTGCCCCCACAGGTTCATGGGATCCTTTAAAAATCTGATAAAGTGTAAACCCAGCTTGAAGCCACAGGACCCATAATTATTCCTTATATGTGAGAATAAAGTGAGCACAGAACACAGATATGCCCAAATGAGTTTTCTGCTTAGAACCTTTCAGGAGCTCCTTAATATCCTTTAGGAGAAATCCTGGGCCCTTGTTATCAATCAGGTTTCTCATGATCAGCTCCTACTTCTCTGCCCCCATTTCTCTCCCTCCCGCCTCACCCTTTCTGCCCCCCATAAGGATGTGCTGCCTTGTCTACAGCCTCCATTTGTCCCAGAAGCAGGCGGCTCCCCCAGGCCAGGGAACAAGTTCATGCTTCTTTCCCCCTACAGGGCCTGGAACAGTGATTAACAGAGTAAGTACCAACAGTGTTTTCCTACCGAAGCTTAGGAAGGCGCGAGGTCAGATCTCACCTCGTCATTCAGTCATGGGGAAGGCTGCGACTGTGAATACATTTCTCTCTGAAGTGGACATTGCTGGTTTTTTACCACTAAGGTTTACACTGTCTGTTCCAATTGAGATGACCCAGATTTCTTCTCAATGGGCTCAGGGCTATTTAGCAGAGCTTGGCTTTTTCTCTAATGGGGAAAAAATAAGAGCTGGCATTCACCGCAGGTGCAGTGCTGAGAGCCCCGAGTGCCTACCCCATCCCCGTGATGGCAGTGTCACTCACAGGCTCCTCGAGAGAAGGGTTTCCAGAATCCAAGACCTAGGGGACAGGGTTGGTGGGCTGGATTTCAGGACGAACTTACCTGGAGTGGACAGGACAACAGTTTTCTCTTCCCTTCCCTTCCCTTCCGTTCTCTTTTCTCTTCTCTTCTCTTCTTTCTCTTCTCTTCTCTTCTCTTCTCTTCTCTTCTCTTCTCTTCTCTTCTCTTCTCTTCTCTTCTCTTCTCTTCTCTTCTCCTCTCTTCTCTTCTCTTTTCTTTTCTCTCTTCTCCTCTTCTCTTCTCCTCTCCTCTCCTCTCATCTTCCCTTCCCTCCCCTCCCCTCCCCCCTCTTTTCTTTTCTTTCTTTTCTTTTTTCTTTTTTTTTTTCCTAGAAGTACGTGCTGAGATAACATCCAAATTGATGTATTGGCCACACGTCAGATATATTAAGATTCTGTTCTCAAAACGTCAAGAGAAGAGAGTAGTGTACAAAATCTTGTGTTGAATGGCTGTGGAGGATCTTCTGAAGGGCTGTCCAGACCCCATCACATAATGAAAAGCTTCAAACAGAATTTGGTTTAGGCCACTTCGAAGCTTCGCTGTTTGGGCAGATGCCTGTGCTCTGTGATTTGTCAGGTGGAAGGAAGAGCACGTGGTGCAGGAAGTGGAGGGGAGGCCGCGGGACAGGGCACGCCTGGCATCCAGCATGGGCTGTGGGGCACGGGCAGGGCTCCAAGTGCGGCCTCCCTTGCCTTCCCCCCACCTTGCGCTCCACCACGCAGGTCCGAAAGAAGGCTTATGTTCTGAAGTTTCAGTGAGGATTCTTCACGATAATTTGAGTTCTTTTTCAACAGGTGAGAAGTCCTTGCATTCTCAGTAATTGCTCACTTTTGATGTGTGTGCACTACAGATGATGAGGTACTTCCCCTAGTTCTCGACTGATTTACCCTTGATGGCAACTCTGTGGGAAAAGCAGACTGGGGGAGGGGTGGCAGTGGCCAAAGTTCCCGAACTTGAAGTGACTTTGACATGGATGGAGGGAGGTGGCTCCAGCCCTGGAAACACCTGTGGCAGAAACCAGTTTTGGAATCCAGAGTCTCTGTTCAAGTCCTCGCCCATCTGTGCCTACTTGGGCACTGCTGGGAATCCGCACATCCTTGACATTCTCCTTTCTTCAGCTGTGAAATTGCTGTATTGTGAGGATGGGAAAACAATATGTCATTTCGTTACAGCATAGATACACGGCACATAGTGGCACTTAGTGCATGATGGCTGTTTTCACTTTTACCTTATGGAGCCCCTAGAAACTTCGGATGCCCTGCTTTATATGTGAGATGTGCTCAGTAAATGGCTATGTCCCTATTTTACAGAAAAGAGAAAAGTTGTGACCTAAGCATTACACAGCCAGTAAGTAACAGATGTGATTTGAACCAAGTAAAGGATTAAAAGTTGCTCATTGGTATAAATCTAATTTAGAATTGGAAAAGATAACTAATCCACCCTCCCCTTACCAGTAGGGAAACAGTCCCAGGAACGGGGCCTGTGCAAGGTCATATGGTATGTCAACAGAGGACAGAGACTGGAACCTAGGTCATGTGACTCTTTCCCACTGGTCTCCTCAAAGATGTGTGCCTCTGCCCCCTATAACACTTGCCTTCATACGCTCTTCTGGGTCATTGTCAAAGTCCTATCTAAACCCTCCAAGTCACATATGTTAGATATGTAAGCAGCATGTTCCAATGATATGCATATCCTATATTAGCAATAAGTTATTTATTGTATTTAATTAATCTATCTCAAAAGTGGTCCAGGTTATATCTGGGGTGGGAAAAAGCAAAAACTCCAAGGCATATTGAAACTTTTCACAATATGTGTGTTCATCTGGCTGCAGTTTTTAATAAATATCATAAGTAAAAGTATCAGAAAAATTCAATCCTCTAAAACATTTCATGTGTAGGTCACTAACTGATAGATGGAGGTGAAGGTCCCAGCTGGCCTCCGAACTTGGGGGATGGCTCCTGTGTTTTCTGGGTGGGCACAGGGACACTGGTAAGCAATCCAGGACACTTATTCACCCTGGGGGACCAGGGGGGTTCAGCTACGTTGACTGCTGCTTAGATTTGCTTTGTTTGAACAAAAGGGGAATGTGAATCTAAGTCAAGCTTAAGGTCACTGAGGACTAGGAACATATTAGAATCAAGTCCTTTGGGCTTATCCTAATGTTTTTCAAATACGCTTTTTGAATAGACAATTCTTTTGGCTCTTTGACCTTTACAAATCTTATGGACACAATCTCTCAGAAGGATGGGGATCATTTTCACTGGTGACATAAGAAAGTTGAAATCTAAAGCACTACTTTACAACTCTGACAGCATCTTACCAGTTACCTGGGAAGCTTTTTATAAAAACTTCTGGTACCTAAGCCCTACAGAAACTATTTGGATATAATTGGTCGGGGGTGGGACCTCAATTTTTTTTTTTTTTTTTTTTGTGCTTCCCAGTCTATGTGAGTCTACACAGCATTGAGAATCATGCTCTATGACAAGGTAAGAATAAGCCAGGTGCAAGGCAAAAGGGTGCCCTGAAGGGGAGGGATGCTGTTTATAAGAATAAAACTGTCTCCTCTCATCTGTGACTAGAATTAGGAAACAGAATAATTGTCTGGCCAAGGTCATGACCCATTGCTCCCTTCCAGTTGGATAAAACACAAGCTCTTGGTGTGGCCTTCAAAGCTCTCCACAGCTGGTTACCACCTGCATTCTGTCAGTGACCCCCCACATCTTGTGATTCAATTACATAGGACGATTCAGTGCACCCCAAACACAATCACATCAGTACTATGCCCCCTGCTTAAGACTTCTGTCTGGCAAGCTTTGCATGGTGAGCACTTACTGACCATTTGAGGACTATGTCAATCATCCTGTGTTCCTGGAAGCCTTCTCTACAAACTCAAGCCAAGATTTAACCCCTCTGTGAGTGTTCCCAGTAACTGGCTTATTCCTCTGTTAGAGCACTTGGTTGATGTCAAGCCTATGTCCCCCTTGCACACTGTATACTCCTTGATCCAGTTATCTCAGTCACATCTGTTCTGTGCCTGTCACAGAGTGGGTGCTTTATAATGCATGTCAACTGAGTGAATGCCAACCACATAGCTCTAGTTTAGAACTGGAACTGAGAGAATTAATTTTCTCTAATCTATTTTCCCACAGTCCCGTCACATGGGATACAAGACGCTCAGTTCTTAGAAGGGCTCTTTGTCTCCTTTCACAGATAGAGAAACTGAGCTTCTGAGAGATGTGGTCCCAAGGACACCTCAGCAAATGTTTTCTTCCACAATGTCAGGTGTCCTCCTGCAGTGGAGCTCCTGACCATCACCTGTCCACAGAGTATGGTGAGCACCGTGTCTGCGGCATGGGGCAGCTGCCAATAATCCAAGGAGTTAATGAGCCCAGTTCACTTTTAGCCATTCCCAGGGCTTCAACTTCCACCCACCTACTCACCTCCTGCATTCAAAAGGCTAACCCAGTCTTTGCTCATATAGTCAACTGCCTACTGGACACCTTCAGTTGCCTTTTTCCATGGGGGCCTTGAGTACCAACACGGAACTCATCTTCTTAAATTTTTCTCATTCCCTATGAGGAAATGAGACAGAAACATGGGAGTCCTTCTCATCCTTTCCTTTCCCTCACCAGCCGCATCTTATTGCTCACATGGTCTTGCTGATGTCACTTCAGAAACCTCTTTTCTTGATTGTGAACCCGATTTCTTCGTTTGGTCTTTTAGAGCCTAGATCAATCCCTCATTTGGAGTTGCCGGTCATTTTTCCAAAAAAAGAGACTTTCAAAAAGTTTTTTAAAAAATGGTGCCTCTTCCCTGGATTCACAGATGATTTAAAAAATGATAATTACCTCTTCCATCCTCAGTTATGATTCTATTTTAGAATCTTCTTCCTCTAATTAAAAAAAATCATCAACTCTTAGTGCTATTTGAGTCTGAGTCATTTGTGCAGGAAAATCAACAGAGTTGCACAAATAACTGTGCAAGGCAGGAATCAGGTTCTCCAGCCATCCCCTTGGGATTGGGCATCTGCACAAGACGCACACACCAGCTCTCCCACCCCGCTGTTCAGATTGCCCATGCCAAACAAAGACATCGCATTTTGGGGTAATTTCCACCCAAGTTTCTCTTTTAAATACTATGGAGAGCCCCTGGCATGTGTATGAATTCAATCAATATTATCTATTATTATGTTTCTGTCCCTGCATATATTATTTAGGGACTTGAAAATATGCCTCAATCCTGCTCATGATATGACTAATCAGCTGAGGTGATGACCAATGACCAATTTTCACTCTAGCAAGCATACAGATATGTCACCTCATCTTCTTCAATTTCATTAGTCATCAAAGACTCATAAAAGCTGGAGTGGGAAAACCCATAGGGATCACCAAGCATGACCCCTGATTTTCACATCCCTGAACTAAGGTCACACATCTCGTCAATGTCAGTTAAAATGGGCACCAAGTTTTAGAAGTACACAGCACACATTAAATCTAGATTCTCCCTGGAGGAGATAACCGCAGACTGTTACATGTGGGGTCAGTGAACTGCTAAGTTACCCTGGAAGCATCTAGATGCATTTTGAATTGCCACAGTGGCTGTGGAGATGAGGGAGAGAGAACTGGTCTTGTTAGCCAGTCAGTTAAGGGAGAGAACAGTTAAGGAGAGGCTGGCGCAGGGGCACATGAGGCTCACAAGGCCTGACATGTCCCTGGAATGTGGACAAGGTAAGTAGGAGCGAGGTGAGAGTGGGATGTGCTGAACATTAGGCTGGGACAAGATGGTGAAGGAACTTAAATGTCATGCTAAGACTCTGGATGTTTCCATGAACTACAGAGGAGACAGCAACAGGGTTTCAGCAGCAACAACCCATCATCCTGTGTTCCCCTGGAGTGGCCATGTTGGTTGGCCTCCCCACCATGGCCTTCCTCTCTGGGTATTATCATTTAAATGATCAACTGGAATGCTGGGGATCCTTTTGATTCATGCCGCCTTCACCTTGCATCCAAATCATCCCATCTGTCCCTCACACCTCCTAAGGTTACCCCACCTTTACTTGGCTCATCACCACTGCCCCTTCCTCATGAGAACCACTGTCCTCTCTCACCTGAACTCCTGCAACTGTCTTCCAACAGGTTTTCCTGCTTTCACTCGTACCTGCCGAGCTTCCCTTTCACCTAGCAGCCAGAGACACATCCTGAAAAAGGCAAATCCCAGCACACTGACACATCACCCTGGTTAAACCATGTTCGTGGATTCTAGCTAAATAGTTTCAAAGTCCTTCTGTAGCCCATAACATCCTGCCTAGTCTGGACCTTGCTTGTGGCTGCAGGCTCAGGACCTGAGGCACATTCCCTCCTCCCATCCTCCAATTCCACCTTCTTCCCACCTCCGGACATTCACATGCACCTTTCTTTCTGCCACGCAGGCTTCTCTCAGACTCTTGCACTGATGACTCCTTTCACCTCTCAGATCTCAGCACATATGTCATCTGCCCCCAAAAGGCCTCCCTGACTCCATCCCTTATCCTTCCAGTCTATTTTGCACTGACCATTTCTTTTCTTCGGTAGTACTCTCACACTGTGCATTAGTTTTTATTTTTTTTAAGTTTATTCCCAATTCCCAGTAAAATTCTTTTTTTTTTTTTAAAGATTTTATTTATTTATTTGAAAGAGAGAGAGAGAGAGACAGCGAGAAAGGTAACATAAGCAAGGGGAGTGGGAGAGAGAGAGAAGCAGGCTTCCCGTGGAGCAGGGAGCCCAATGCGGGGCTCCATCTCAGGACCCTGGGATCATGACCTGAGTGAAGGCAGATGCCTAACGACTGAGCCACCCAGGCGCCCCTCCCAGTAAAATTCTTGTTACCTAGTAGGTGCTCAATAAATATAAAATGAGTGACTTGCTCATACCCCTTGCTTAAGACCAGGTTTTGGTGACCCCGGTTTATGGCACACAACTCTGCCCTCAGAATTAGGAATGATCATGTGGACCAAGCCAAGCCAATTCATTGGCTGATCACCCACCAATCAGATTCTCTCTCTCAAAAACTTCAACTAAGAGATTTGGAGACTCTAGTCAATTATGGTGAGTATGTTGGGTCTGAAAGGCCTCATAGTCTTGAGAAGGGAGATGTTTGAGAATATTGCAAGCAGAGGAGAGAAAAACAGGGAAAAACAGCAGTAATGAGAGTGATCACACAGATTCTAAAATCAGAGAGAGAGCCTCAAATCCTGGCTCTCTTTTCCTACAAGGCCTGTGGCCCTTCTCTTCTTGTGTTCCATCGTAAATTTTTTTTTTTTTTTTTTTTTTTTTTTTAAAGATTTTATTTATTTATTTGAGACAGAGAGAATGAGAGAGAGAGAGCACATGAGAGGGGGGAGGGTCAGAGGGAGAAGCAGGCTCCTTGCTGAGCAGGGAGCCCGATGCGGGACTCGATCCAGGGACTCCAGGATCATGACCTGAGCTGAAGGCAGTCGCTTAACCAACTGAGCCACCCAGGCGCCCTCCATCGTAAATTTTTAAAAGATTCCTTTTATTCTAACCAGTTGGAGTGGGGTTATGTGTCTTAAAACAAAATTTGTTGATTGAGACATTTAGGAAATCCACTCTGGCTACAGTGGGGAGGGCAGTCTGGAGGAGAGAGCCACAGCGAGGACACAAAATAGGTGGCTTTTGCAGTGGACTAGGTGAGAGATGACAAGATCTAAGAAAAGTAGAGGTGGTTGGAAGGGATGGATTCAAAAGACATTCCATGGGAAGAGTTGACATGGTGACAATAGGATGTGTGGGTGAAGGGAAGGGAGTCCAGATAATGTCCAGGTTTCTAGTTTGAGCCACCCATGACGATCCTACTATGAGTTGAGCTCTTGAGTGTGGAAGAGCGGGTATTGGGTTGAAGAGAACTCACCTGCACTTTCCATGACCCACCATGAAACCATTCCTATCAGCCAGGTAGGCTGCCAGCCACTCTGGCTCCCCCTTGAGGAGGCCGTTGATGCCCATTTCTAAAGCTAAAGCTCATCTATAGTTGCTTTCTTCAGTCCCACCATTCTCATCCATTTGGACTTACTGACATCCCTCTCATCTTTCAAGTTTATTTCAAGTTCCATCTTCTCTGCTGGCAAGTATTGCCTGCCTCCCCAAGTCCTCTGACATCGTGTTGCCCAGGCCCACATGGTGCACCACACATGGTGTATAAAACTTCAGGACTTGATCCATCATTCATGTATTCATGTCCCCTAATGGAGACAGACTCTTGAGAAAACTGGATTGTCCTTTGGATATGCCCTTGCTTCAACACTACACAAAAATGGATGATTCTCTGTTCTCCTGGGTCTTGGATAGACTTGTAAACTTTCACAAATGGATGATGACCCTACTATTTGCTTGTTTGGGCTTTTCCTTCAATCCGAGACACAGAACAATGACATGTCAGGCCAGTGAATTAAACTTCAGTCCTCTGCTGCCATATCAAAAGCCTGGATAATGGAAGTGATATTTATGAGGACTTGCTTGAAGGGCATGCTATTTATCCCTTCCTCTAGTGTGCTAATTTTTATTCCTGCATCAAGCTGTGCACTTGGACCATATGTTCTTAGTCCCCAGCAGAATTTTCATGCATTTTAATGTTATTTCCTTGGCTTACATCCAGGGATATTATACATAATGGCTTTATAAAAACTATTACTGTAGGGATGTCTTTGAAGTAGTATGCATTAGGTCATTCAACTCTTTCTATATGGAGCCTACAGCAAAAAACTCTTTTGTAACGATAAGGGTCAGGAAAAGCTTGACCTCCTTTTAGGAGCTAGGGCAATTTTTCTTTTTTGGTAACAAGACTGTATCTTTCTTCTTGGATTGACCATCAGGAAGCTCAGAGTCAGATACTCAGGTGGATGGCAGGAACCATGAGGGCCTGGATGGCTGGCACAAGGGGAATGGCATACAAAATGAGGAAACAGAGTAGAAGCACCGTGGATTTTGCTCAGCACCAAAGAAGGGGGCTGGGGATGAGAACGGCACAGAGTTAACAATTTAGGAGGCCTGAAGTTCTTGCTAATTTCATTCTCCAATATCCTCATTTGAACCGTTTTCTGGTTTGATTCTCACCTGTGACTGTGGCAAGTCACTAACCCATTCTGGGCCTTGGCTTATTGTAAGGTGAGAGCATTACAGAAGAAGCTGTGTAATGAGAGGGCTTCTCCAGCCCTGTTTGGATGACTACTTCCTTTTCAGTTCTCTGCTCCTACTGACCTTCTTTCTTACCTCCAACTCGCCTGTTCTGGAATAACCACCGGTGCCTCTCCCCCAGCTGGTGGCTGTGAGGCCACAGGGGTGGTTGACGAGTCCTCAAACTTAGCTACACAGTAGAATGATCTGGGGAGCTTTTAAAAATTATGGTGCCCAGCCGTACCCTTTACTAAATAAATCATTCTCTGAGGTGAGACCCAAACACCTTTATTTTTTAAAACTGGGGGACTGGAATGTGCGGCCAAGTTTGAGCACCAGGGCTCTTCAAACATTCCTGCTTCTGTTAGTCTGAATCACCTGGGGATCTTTTAAATCCAGATTCTGATTCTGGAGGCTTGAGGTGGAGCATGAGAATCTGCATTTCTAAAAGCTACCAGGTGATCTGTAGGTTCTTGAGTCACACTCCAGGTAGGAAGAGGAGGACACACACTTGAGGAATAATAAAGGAGGAAGCTGGAGCTTTGGCATGTTGAGGTGAGCAGAGCCCCTGGCTATGCTCTGCTCCTCTGAGCTGTAGGCAAGGTCAAGTCTAGTATGAGGCCTAGAGTCACAGGGCACCATGATGCCCAAGCATTTACTCCGTCTTTCCTGCCCACCTCCTGTGACATGGATCTCTTTTTCCTAAGTTTGGTCCCCAGTCGGGGCCTGTGTCATTACACGCACATGAATTTGTTTGCTAACAGGACTATGAGCAGCTTGGAGGCATCTCTGCCTCTCTGTCTTCAGTCCCTGATTCATGTAGATGTCTGTCCAATGAGAGAATGCATGGGGAACAGGCACTCACTTCTTGGATGGGGAGAGAACAGAGGGTAGATATTATTGCTGCCAGTGACCTACAGTGATGCCCCTTCAGAGGGTGTTTCACAAAGGAAAATGAAAACCCTGGAGCAGGCAGTGACGTTGAATTTTTACGGCTTTCCGAACACTGCCTGTGTGATCCTGCCTCTGGGCCTTTGCTCCTGCCTGGAAGGCCCTCTAAGCGCTCACGTAGGGTGACAGCTTCTCATCATCCAAGACTCAACTTAGAAAATCTCTTCTTATGCTAAGCTTCTTGCTGCACCTGTAGGGCTGCTTCCATCTTGGGCTCTGTTATACTCGGTTGCTTGCGTGTCTGCTTATCTGCATGGTGTCAGCACTCAGCACATTGCCGGGCACAGGACAAGAATTTAGTGAGTCAAAGTTAAATGAAACAAAACGAATGATTCATCACAGACTTCCTTTCTTGGTGTTTTCTGATTTTCATCCATAAAGTAATAATTAATCAAGACAGATTATGGTTGGATACTACGCTGATAACCAGAGTACTGAATCCTAGTTTCTTTTGTAACCCAAAGCTATGAACAGAAATAACGCATCGTCCCGATGTTTTCTGTCCTTTGTCAGCATCCAACCTGAGCTGGAAAGTGGCAGGTTGCCTCCCAAGAGCTGTAAGGCTGCATGTGAATCCCAGCTGGGAGAGCCAGGTTTAGAAACCCCTTCTGCCCCCCGATACAGGGAGCCTCGGCTGCAGATGCTCTCAGGCAATTGTAGGGACTGTTTGCCAGAGGACGCTGCCATCTACTTGCCAAGTCAGAGGTGCCCTGTTAGCTCCTGTTAGGCACAATTGGTTTCTGATTAACTCAGAACTCATGATTAACACTCCTACCTTACAGGAAAATGACATTTGCTATCATGTGATTCAAAGCACACTTGTTAATTATCATATTTTTAGCTGATACATAGCACCCATTTTTAGAACATTCAGAAAAAATGTCATGTCTTTGAAGACATGTCTAGGTAATGAAACTCAGGGCAGTTGCACGTAAGAGTTTTCTTTATTTCTTTTTTTCCCCTGTTTTTGCAGATTATGAGCTGGAATGAAACGATACAGTTCATATTAAAATGGTGATGGTTTACTCTAGCAGGGAGAGTTGCCTTATCACACCTCCTTTCCAGTGTGTGCAGGGATTATGATGACTGGGGGCATGGCTTCTGGCACGGTTTCTTGACCTCATGTCAAGGATGGGGACTATGTTTGAAAACAGGTGGATGTAGCCAACCGTATATTTCAGATAAGAGAACTGGTAGTTTGATCTAACAGGAAAAAAAATGAAGATTTCATCTGTGCGTTGAAGTTTGATTTACATTTTTGATGTCATAATTTATCTCCTGTTTTAAATGGGATCATTAATGGTAAAGAATAGATCAAACTCTGCTTGAATTTTCACAAAGAAGATTGGGTGTTTTCTCTTTTTAAGGCTTAAAAACGAGCGTCAGTACCTCTTGTGCTGTCACCTGGAATCCGAGCAGAGGCCTGGGTTCACTCTGGATTAGCTGTGAGGCAGAGAAGCCGAGGGAGGGTCCTGCCTGGAAGTGTCACCCTCTGTCGCTCCGTCCCCAGCTCCTCAGATGTTCATCTCTCCAGAGCTTCTGCTCTTTCATTTCTCCCTTTTTCTCCTTATTAAAAAATTTTTTTTTCCATTTTCCCTCTCTTATTTCCCCCATTCTCCAATGGACAGTGAAACACAGACTTCCAGAACTGGTTAGTGCAGTGAACAATGTTGCTTTACTTCTTCTTACAAACATGCATTTCCTGTTCATTTTCTGCAGGTCACAGGAAGGGTGGTGTGGCTTGAATCTTCCCATAGCCCTTCACTGGAGGGTCAGCCCACACTGGGCCTGGGTGATGGCTAAAAGTGTGCTGTTGACTTTTAATCAGCTTTCTCTGTGCCGTGTGTTTGGGCCTCTTCCCTTCCAGCAGCTCCTACTGGATTAACACAGAACCATCAAGCAGTACCAGCTGGCTTCATGGTACTTCCATGACAGCGCTTAACTCCCAGGAAGGGTCCAGCCCCTCAGACATGCTATACAATTCCCTGCTCATCTCATAGGTTTGTGCACGGGCTAGCGCTCTAGACAACACCTGACACATGGATACATTCTTAGTAAGGGGAGAAAGCCCCTCAGGAACTTAATCTGGAACATGCTAAAAACACACAAAATAATTTTAAAAAGGTAGGCCAATCCTTCAAATTTAGAAAAGTAAACCACAAAGTTAGGATGAGAATCTGGCCTAAGGTTGGAGTAGAGTAGAGAGTAGAAACTGATCTGCATAATAAAGTAACAGGAACTTGCAGAAGTTTGGAGTCTTCCCGATGCATAAAAATGGTGACAAGAGCAGGTCTGTGCAGGTGTATGCAGGTGTGTGTGTGGGGAGGGAGGTGTGTAAAAAATAGTGGAAAAAAGAAGAGAGAAAAGGACTTTGTAATGATAGGAGACCCATCAATTTAAGGCTAATGAGCCATCCGATTCTTTAGCAAGGATGGCAGAAGACAGCACTCTGATAGCCAATATGAGTTTGAGTTGTGTGCCGTTCTGAGCATGCTGCATGTCACTTTCGAGTAAATGTCTGAGTCCCAGGATAGCCTGGGGTTAGGGTTATTCTGAAAAATCAAAGGAGAGAGGCTGGGTTACACACTGAGGGGGCTGAGCTGAAGAGGGAGGAGCCTGCAGCCTAAGGAAATGAGACACCCAGGAAGTCTTAGAATTCCCAGGAAGCAAGCCTGGGCAGCCAGGGAGTGAACATGACATGGCCTTGGGAATCCTTGGAAATCTGGGGGAGGGTGCATGTAGAATGGGGGTCTAGGCCATTTTATTTGGATATGCTAAGAAAGATTGAGCCCAAAGAATTGGAAGCTTTGCAGACATGTGGGTTAAACTCTAGATATGAAGAGATTGACCAGGGTTTATATTTATAGTCATAGGTAATACCTAAAAACCATTTGCTAAATGCCAGGCATTGTCCTAAGAACTCATTAACCCATTTTCTTCTACTGGTGAGGCAGGTGTTTTTATTATCCATAATTTTACAACAGGAAGAAACTGAGGCTCCTAGAAGCTAAGGAAATTGCCTAAGATCATACATAGAGCTGGTGAGTATGAGTTGGTATCAACCCTGGGGGCATGTCTTCTGAAACTGCACTCTAACCACCACTGTTCTCTCCCTCTCCTGGAGACCCTAGCTCACTGATCCATCTGGAGGAATGGTCTCTTACCTTCAGGACCTACTTTCCTCCCCTTTAAAATGAAAGGCTTGGACTAGTTGATTGACACATTCATTCACTCACTCGTTCATTCAAGGCACAAAATGGGAGTTTGGCATACTCTGGTAAGACTGTTTTCTGTCTGCTTTGGGGTTTCTTACAGAATTCTGGCCGGAGTGTTCCTGGCCAGCCTCTTGCCCTTTCTTCCCCAACATCTGCCCCATCCCACCACTTCTTATACCTGTCAGTTCGAGGGCCCAGTTCAGCTCTTCGTCTCCAGAAATGTCTGTAATACCTCTTTCTGATTTTCTCCAAATTTCCCCACCTCCTGTAACTTGCCTTGTGATCTCTGGAATATATGGGCAATCATCAAAAATCCCCTCTAGTGTCCCCCTTCCCTGATTTCTTTTACTTTTTACTGCCTGAAATGTGGCTTTTCCCAAATGGACACCTCCTCCCTGCCAGTGGTGATGTTGTCCTTCCCAACCTCTCACATCCTATTCAGTCTCCAGGGTGACCACAAAGTGAAGAGCATGAGCAGGGTCTCACAGGAGTTTTTGGGCAGGACTGCTTAGAGTTGGCACATATCCTTCTGCTCACATTCTTGTCTCTGAAATTTGGGTCCTAGGGCCCCAAAATAACTTTAAGGGAGGTAAAAAAATGTCCCAGTGTGCCCAGAAAAAGATATGAATAAGCCTTTATTCTGCTAAATCATCGAGATTTGGAAGATTTTTGTTACAGCCTCTAGTACTACTTATCCTGACTAATACAGAAGTTGTTATCAATTTTTTTCTGTAACAAAAAACTAAAACACATGGCACTGACTTAGTGGATATTTTAGAGATGAGAAAAGTTAGAGATCCAGTTATGTAGCAGCAAATTATTTGGTAAAACCCCATTTTTGCTGAGATCATAGCTCTATGATAAAGTTGGAGCATAAGATGTCAGTGATGTGTGGAGGTTATTATTGCCTGCACATGCAAGATATTACACACAAGAGATGTGTTCAATATGAACTAGCTAATTTGTAAGCAAAAATGAAAGCAAATAGAGTCCAGAAATGTGGAGTCTTACAGAATTGGAAAGGCCTGCTGTTTCAGTCTCTGAACAACAAGATAGAGAATTTAAAGAGGCTTTGAGAGAAAAATTCTTAGAACACTTCAGAATTGAATAAAGGACTCAGCAAAGATCCGATTAGGGTCTGGCCTTCCCACTAAAGTCTGATAGTGGGAGAGGGAGAGAGAAAGGGAGAGAGACAGAAGAAGAGAGAGTGAGGGAGGAGGAGAGAGAGAAGGAGGGAGAGAGGGAAAGAGAGAGTGAGAGAGGGAGAGGAGAGAGAGAAAGAGAAGGAGGGAGGGAGGGAGAGAGGGAAAGAAAGAGAGGGAAGGAGGGGGCAGGAGGGAGAGAAGGAGGGAGATTGCAGAGCTGAGGTGAGGAGGCAGATGGATCATTTAAGAATCATGAGTCTAGGAGAAAGTTCGGGTATGTTCCTGACATAAGACCCTGGTGAAACTGACTGGCATGAGTAGACATGGTCCTCCTCCTGGCCAGGGAGATGGGATTGATGAGCATCTCATCAGCTCTGCCACACTGCTCTGATTCTGCTCTTGCTTTCATCACTCCACTGAAGTGGCTCTTGTTGAGGTCACTAACAAGAGGACACCCAAGTTGCCAAATCAAATGGTTGGTAGTCAGTTTGCATCCTACTTGACCTCCTTGAGCCTTAGACATGGTTGTTCACCTCCCTTTTCTATGAAACATTTTCTGCACTTGGATTCAGCCTCTGCTCATTTCCTTCCTCTGCAGTGTCCTCACCTCCTTGGTTTTCCTTTCCAGCTTCTCCTCATCTTCTTGATCTTTTCATGTTGAGACCCCTGTGCCCAGTCCTTGGACCTCTCTACTCTTTCTGCCTACTCCCAGGGTGATGTCATTAAGTGTTATGGAGTTAAATGACACCTACGCACAGACACTTCCCAGACTTGTTCATCCAGCACAGGTATCTCTCCTGGCCCTGATCAGATTCACCCATCCAGTCACCTCCTTTTCATCTCTATTTGTATTAGTCACTGCAAACCCTATGTGCCTAACACTGAATTCCTCCTTTCTCCCCTAGAGGAGCTCATTACATTGTTTTCCCTAGCTCAGGAAATAGCAGTTCCACCCTTTGAGGTTCTCAGGTTAATGAGTTCAGAGTCACCGATGCCTCCTGTTTATGTCTCATAACCCCCGTGCAGCCCATTGGCAAATCTTGCTGTCTCTGCCTTCCAAAGATTCTGTCCATCCACTCTCAACACAGATGCCACAGTGACCAGAAATAAGTCCAATCATGTCATTTCCCTGTTCATACCCTGTGATGGCATCCTTCTAAGGCCAACCCAAAGACCTTTAGGCTGTCTACATGCCTCACCGGCGCTGGCTGTCTCCTACTTCTCTGGCATCTCCGATCTCCCTCTCAACTCTCTCCTTTCCAGCTACACTGGCCTTCCTGCCATCCCTGAATGTTCTAGGCATGCCCCCACCGCAGCATTGCAGCATATGTCACCCTTCCAGATTTTACTTCCATGCTCCTTCTGCAGGGAGGCCTTTCCTCTCACACCTCAGTTACCTGCTTCCCCCACCCCCCACCCTGGTCCCAGCACCTCCTAGCTCTGTCCTAGCTCCTTCCCTGCATTACCTTCTTCCTTAGCCCTTCTACCTTCTATGCTAGCAAATACCTTGCCAACTGATTACATTTACTACCTGTCTCTTCCCCATAAAACAGAAACTCAAAGAGGTAGAGATTTTTGCTTGTTTCATTCTGTGCTGTGTCCCAAGCACCTAGATGAGTGCTCAGAGTGGACATGTAACACATATGTATCAAACAGTGCCTGAAGGAATAAACACATGCGTGCACGTGAATGCTGAGAGACACAGAAGGGAAAGGTGAGCCGGTCTGGCAGGAGAAGGAAATGGCTGGCCAGCCTGGCTGGGGCCTGGGCTCTCTCTCTCAGAAGGTGGAGGGGCCTCCAGCTGGCCAGGCTCCACTGATGTGCCTTGTCATGCTGGCCCGCTCTCTCCTGTGGCCTGACCCCAGCCTCCTTGCTCTGAGGCTTCCTGCTCTCTGCAAACCCCCTGCACCTACACCTCCAGCTGCTCTTCATGGTGTGAATGAGGAAGTCAATTGGTCCCCATGGGAATGTGGGCTCACGGTGGAGGGAGGCTGGCCTCTATCCCTCCCCATCTCCTGCTCCATCCCTCATCCCTCTGCAGAGTCTTCCCCATTCTTAAAGGGAGCAGGCATCAGGACCCTCACCCCTGCCTGAGCATCACTTCCTGTCTGTTCTTTGCTGCCTCCTTTGCATTTCTGGTGCCGGGAGCTTTGAGGCAAAGCTTATGGTATACGGACTTCCTGGGGAAGGATGCTTCCAGAGCTGTGATAGCACACTCAGTCTCAAGGTAGCAGCTGACTGCACGGCCCAAGTGTGAGCTACACATACAAGTACAGCTTCTGTCCTGGAGAAGATAGAGAGATGAAGTCACTGCTTCGCAGTGAAGAGGCACACGCTTTGAGAAGGGTGTGTATGTGTGTGTATTTGTGTGTATGTACGTGTGTGCAGTGAGGGAAACCAGTTTAAATCTCCTGCACATCTGTTCACCTCTGGGTTCCACTTGGCATGTCTGGCACATTGGTGTGACCCAAGCCTTCTGGAGAAACACAACCTGTAGAAGAGGAAGTTAGGGGCAAAGAGCCCAACGGAAGAGATATTCTGAGTACAATGAGGTGTGTGTCACTCAGACTGCCCCAAATAGAAAGAGCTTATCTTATTCTCGCCTCTGTGAGGTCTTGGGTACCAGGAGCTCTGCTGCAAAGTATGACATGGACGAGATGAGGAAGGCCTTTTCCCTCCGTTGGCACAGAACATACCCAGCTAGCTGGGCTGCCCAGAAGGCTGAACCTGGAAGTGCCCAGCCCTCATATGTCCTCAGTAAGATGCCAGCCTGTTGGCCACCCCAGCCATGTGGGCCACTCCAGTGATGCCTGGGAAAGGGGGGTGCTGGGAAGGAGGAGAAAAATGGCAGACAACATGAGCTCAGTGACAGAGCACATCCAAGATACGATCTGAGGAGCCTGGAAATAATGCCAGGGAGGTTGGCCTTGGAGGCAGCTGAGGATCCTCATCTAAGAAGTGGGAACACAGGGCCATGAAAAGAGAATAGCACTGTTCAGCCCGAGAGCTGGGTGGATAGAGCTACCTTCTGCCATGTGACACTGTGTGATGTTGAGTTCCCTGCTTCCCCGAGCCCTAGTTTCTTCGGCTGGAAAACAGAGTGAATCCTTTCCTTGCCATGGTATTTTGAGATTTAGAGCTAATGAACTTAAGGAGCCTAACACAACATACGTGCTTTAACAAATGTGGCTATTTTCATCGTTATTAGTACCGCATGGCCGCAGAAGAGCAAGGCAGCATGTGATTCATGTCTGAATCCCTGGTACATGGTTTAGTGCTCGAGCAAACTCACCTTTCTGCACATTTGTGAATGAATACCTAAATATAGAGTGGCTTTCAAAGAGGAAGCGCCTGGTCTCCTCATGAAGGTACTTTCCTAGGAGCAAGGGTGTTGTGAGCTGTGTTCTTCCCTTTCCCCACATAATCTTGGTTTGGGCCCCTTGGCTGGCTGCCCGGGGCTCTCCCAGTGTGCTGCTGGGCAAAGCCAGAGGCGGGGCGGGCACACATTCTTGCTCTGGTGATTTTATCTTTTGCCACTGGTTCACAGAAGCTACAAGTTTCCTTCAAGGTGTTCTCTGATTCCCTGGATTTGTGACTTCCTCTAACCTTTCTGGGCCCAACTAGTTTCATTTGAAGAAACTTCCGCGTAATTCTTTTTGTCCACCCACATCGGTTGTGCAGATAAAATCAGATTAGCCTGAATCATCAGCCAAGCACTCTTCTGGCCTGGGGACAAAGCTGGTTCGCATCTGTGGGTACATGTGCGTGCATGCGAGTGTGCAAGGGGTTGAGGAGAGCGTGTTGAAGGACCATTACCTAAGAGGGAGCAGCCATGGCCACAGGCCTTCTCATGTTTGCCGCAAGCCCACGGGGACCTGCAATTCTCCAGTTGTCAAAATCAAACCAGATGGAGGACGATGATCCAGAATTTGTGATTGCTGCCAGGTTTTTGTCCTTTAAAAAGCATCCCCCCATAAAATGCAGCCCCCTGCATTTTATGCAATAAAGTTGCACTCATGCAAAGCTGTGTCCTTAGGCACCCCTACATATGTTTATCCCCTCCATGGTCCTAAATGCTGCTTACGTCTTTTGAGGAATAAACTAGAACATTAATAATGCACACACATTTTCATCTGATCAGTAACATTTAATATGCGGTTTTTAAGCTTGTAATAGAATACATTGCAAATGAAAAATAAGATTAGATATGGTGACTTCACCCACTCTTTTTTCAGAGTATGGAAAATCTGATGATGCTAGCAAGCTCCTGCCTCTTAGGTACGATCTATTTCTAGAGTTACTGCCTCTTTGGTCACTATTGTTTTCAGGTCTTTAGATCTGCATCACGTATATGAAGTGCTCTTGTTTAAGACACTGGCTTGTCAGTTGGTGTCCCCAGCTTATTTGAGGCTAAGTGTACTAGGACTTTTTATTTTTTTATTTTTTGTACTAGGACGTTTATGTGCTGGAAAGAAAAACTGAATTAAAGATGTAAAATTATCTGTGAAAGGCAAGAATAACCTCGCAGGTAACTTGCTCTGTGATCACCCAATGAGAACTGATGGGTACAGCTTGCATAAGCCAAAGCCTTGACTCAGTGAAGTGCGGACAATGATTTTTTTCACAACATGGAGATGAAAAGTATGAGGGTTGTGGAATTTTCGAAGAACCAGTGAATGCAGTGTTACTGTGAGACCTTCTTCCAGTGTAATTCTCCAGGAGGCTGGTCTGGGGCAGTGGGTGTGTGAGCCCCCGGGAGGCACTGGATCCGTGGGATCAAGGTCTGTGCACGCCATCATCCATTTGCTGACCCCATGTGCCAGGCCAAGATCAGGTGTTGGGGACACACAGTCCCTGCCCCAAAGGGGACTGTCTAAGGGAGGGGAGCTAGACGGAGTGCTCACCAATCCCCGTAATAAACGCCAAGGGAAAGGTCATAAGAGCACAGAGGACATGCCATGAGCCCCGTGGCTGCTTGGGGAAGATGGCCCGGAAGTGTCTTGTTTTTGGAAATCTATACAGCCACGAAAGAAAATAAAAATTCTAATCAGAGTGATTGCCGAAGAGAGAGGAAATCCAGGTGTCTTGAGGCTCACGGTTTCCTTTCAGCCCTGGGTGTTTCAATGTCCCCTCAAATTAAAACAAGAATCAAAAACCTAACTTAAAAGCATAGGCTAGGGATATAAGTTTTCTAATGGGACAGCTGACATCTTGTGCATGAAGGGTATATAGAAGCGAGGTGATTTCAGTGGAGAAACTTTGGTGGCTAATTATCATCGACTGGTGGGGATCGTCGGTCTGGAAGTCAAGTTTCTTAAGCTGTGACCTCACCTTGGTGTTCCTTCGAGTCTGACAAACCATTGCTCCTCACAGATCCTGTGTTCACCTGCCTGTGCTGGGCTGGCAGGACTAGCACGACGGCCCCAGATCTCCACGACACCTGTCTGCACCTCATCCTTAATGAGAATGTTAATGGCAGAGCACAGGACATCCCTCTGCCCCTTGGGAAAACTTCCCTTCTCAGGGTCTGAGTGACCAAAATTTGTTTCAACTCTGTCTTGTCTGATATAGATAAGGAGAGAGAACCAGGGCAATTATCTAAATCATTCCACAAGAAAAAAACCAACATTTTTAGTTTAATTCTCTGGGCTAGTGGCAGTTAAACGTTTTGGGGGTTCAGGGGCCCTCCTGTGAACATAATAAACTATGGCCTATGCAGAAAAAGAAAAGTGTTTTTCTGGATGCACAGGACACATTTCACATGTAATTGCTGAGGAAACCCACCTAGGACCAGAGACCATCTGTGAAACATCCGTGGTCAGGCGCAGGTATTATAAATCATCATGAGGTGTGAGCTGCCCAGTGATTCCTAAAGTGGGGGCCTGTACCCCAGAGGGTGCATAGGATGACCCACCAGCGTGTGGGAAGAACATGTCAGGACTTCCAATGCAATTTATCCTGTGTTTGAAAAAGTAAGAGAAATAAAACTTTACAAATAGGTAGGAGACAAGGTAACACTGAGGATTTCCAACAAGCCTGTGTTTCTTGGCTTGAGATGTGTTCCAAGGGGCACATGGGTGTCCTGATTGGAGAGTGGGTCTGACACTCTCTCTGGTTCATTCATTTGTCAGAGGCTTGCGGTGTGTAGCAGTTCATTGGTGACAAATGTCATACTCGATGCAGTAGATGTCGTGAAGACAATACCTTTAAATAATATTCACAACACTTTGCACTGAGATGTGAGTGGTCATTTTAATCATGTGTCATACAGGAAATTTATGATTTTCTCCTGGCCAAAAACTTAAATGTCTCTTAGAATCTAAAGATGCGTTTTTCTTTAGTAGCAATAAAACACATATTCGGGGCGCCTGGGTGGCTCAGATGGTTAAGCGTCTGCCTTCGGCTCAGGTCATGATCCCAGGGTCCTGGGATCGAGCCCCACATCAGGCTCCTGGCTCAGTGAGGAGCCTGCTTCTCCCTCTCCCTCTGCCTCTCTCCCTGCTCATGTTTCTTTCTCTCTCTCTCAGTATCTCTGTGTCTCAAATGAATAAATAAAATCTTAAAAAAAAAATAAGTTAAAAAAAAAAAAAACATATTCTAAATTCCCTGAACTTCTCATGAGATGACAAGTGAGAGTCATACTACCCAGTTCATGTAGGTATTTAATTTGTCCCCTCAAGGAAATGTGCTGTTTAAAAAATGAGCTTCATAGCTGATTTTAATCTCGATGAGAAGAGAACATTTTGGACATGAGCGGTTGGATATGTTTTAATTGTTTTGTGATTTGTTGCAAGAATTAATGAGTCACTTAAAAAAGGTTCATGCCTCTACCCTTAAAAAAAAAAAAAAACTTGCTAACACGATTTACTAACAAGTTAAAACTTTCCCAAAGGATTTGAAAGTGGGGTTTGAACGCATTTGCTCAAACACATTTGTTGACAACATCATTTGTTGTCTCAAACAAATAATCTCTATATATGTGTATCTGTGCATATGTATCGGGTTACTGTAACTACCAATTGACATCAGCTGTTATTTCAATAAAGTCTTTGCATAATCGGTAGGAAGAGCTGGAAAATCAGTAACACAATTTATTAATCGTACATGACAATGCACTTCTTTGCTTTGTATATATTTTTCTTTTGAGGTATCTTTTTTATCTATGGCAACTGTTAAACCCAAGGATTAAGATAAACCTGAATTAAAACCAGTTCTTTAAATTTCTGCATAAAAAATTTAAACCAAGATTTTCAAGAAAATAATAAAGTTTATTTCATTGTATACATTTCTCTAAAATATTTATTAATTAATAATATAAGCTTTTTGTTCCGTTAATGAATGAAACAAAGAAAATAAAAATTCAGCATTTATTTTAGCTTTCGCTTAAAAATATTCTAGTTTTTTATTTATTTTATTTATTTTTAAAGATTTTATGTATTTATTCGAGAGAGAGAGAGAGCAAGCATGAGCGGGAGTGGGGGGGGAGGGGCAGAGGGAGAGGGAGAAGCAGACTTCCCACTGAGCAGGGAGCCCAGTGCGGGCTCCATCCCAGGACCCCAGGGTCATGACCTGAGCTGAAGGCAGACACTTAACCGACTGAGCCACCCAGGCGCCCCAAAAATGTTCTAGTTTTTTAATGTTTCATTATTTATATTTTAGATTTACATAGGTATAGATGTACAAATATGCAGGCAAAATTTTTAATTTAAGTAAATTTTCATATATTAAGAAGTCTGTGATCAAAATATTTTCCTAAGGGGAATTTTCAAAAAGGCTTGGAATCTATTGATTTAGAACTGCTATTTTGGGGCAGTGGGGAGCATTTAGCATGTGCAGGTTTTTATTTATTTTTATTTATTTATTTTTATTAAATTTTTAATTTAAATTCAATTTAGTTACCATACAGTGTATTATTAGTTTCAGGGGTAGAATTCAGTGATTCATCAATTGCATATAACATCCAGTGCTTATTCCATCATGTGCCCTCCTTAATGCCTATCACCCAGTTCCCCATCCCCCAACCCCCCTCCCCTCCAGCAACCCTCAGTGTGTTCCCTAGAGTTAAGAATGTGCAGGTTTTAGAAGCTGTTTTTGAACTCTGAGCTAACTCCTCTCTCTGTGTAGCTGCAAGTCTTAGAAGAACAAAATACTAATGATTTCACCAAGGTTTCTGGCACAGGGAAAATAGATACAGCTACAAGAATAAGGCAGGAGTGTGTGTGTGTGTGTGTGTGTGTGTGTGTGTGTGTGTGTGTAAAGTGGTGGGAAATGCTTTTTAAGCCATAGTAAAACTCTCTCCATATGCTGTTAAACCAGATAATGCAGCGATGGAGGAAGAGGAGGAGAAGAAGAGGAAGGGGGAGAAGGGGGGGGGTCATTGGAAACAGCCCTGGCATCTGGCTGCTACATGGTGCAGCGGGTACAGTAGGATGCCCTGGAGTGCAAGTCCCATGCACAAAGCCCACAGAGATATTTTGTCCCATCCATGACTTTATGGAGCTCATCAGATTTCTCTCATTTTCAATGTGTCCTCAAATTGTTCCTGTCTCCCTCATGGGTTTATGGACAAAGCACACATGGGAAAGTGGTTTATAAACTCTGGAGTGCTGTACGCATGCTCAGGACTAAGTAAACAAAACATCTATCTAATTAGATGGATGTTGTTCTCTCTTCTCTGGTTGGAGCTCAATCATCTCAGTCAGTGTGGGACACGGCTAAGACATCTGAATGACTGACATAATCGTTGGCTAGGTGACTGGATGTAACACAGTTTGAAGCAACTGCAAACCCACTAGGATCTGGCACAGTAATTTATCAATTCTTGTGGGATGTTACATGTACTTGCTTTGGAATTCTTTAGGACACTTTGGATTTGGGGATACTTTTGTATTCTCCATGGTGTCTAGGACCACATGCCAGGCTTAGTGATGATTGCACCTGAGTGGAGCAGTTGGTTAAGCATCCAACTCTTGGTTTTGGCTCAGGTGGTGATTTCAGGGTCATGAGATCGAGCCCCGCATGGGCTTTACACTCAGTGTGGAGTCTGCTTGAGTTTTTCTCTCCCTCTCCCTCTGCTCCTCTCCCCCACCCTCTCTCTCTCTTTCTCAAATAAATAAATAAATCTTTTTAAAAAATTGACTTGCTGTCTGCTCTGATTTTCCCAGAGAGTGATTATTTAGCAATTAACCTAATGGATCTACTAGACCCTGCTGTCTTAACAATTTTAGGTCACTGCTGTCTCACTATATTGACATGACAATGCCCACTGGTAGGTATTCTTGGTCTAACAGATGCGTGAGAATACTGAAGTACAGAGGTCTTGGTTACCATGGCCAAGAGCCTCAGTTTTGGCTATTCTCATAGGACATACAATACATATTTGTAACAGACATTCACATAAATATACTTCCAAAATCAAGCATTATTCTCTATATGTCAATGGACTTGCTTGTTGCCATAACCACAATCCTTTTCTGAAGGCCTTGAATATTATTCATGTCTTTCTTCCAAGAGCACACAGTTCAGCTAATTAGGAATTAGATGAGAAGAGGCAAAGTCGGGGAAAAATTGTTATTCCTAATTATGTCTGATCCTTCTGAGACTCTCCAACAAAGAGAAATACCTTCCTTATGCAGACAGGGAACTTGCATTTCTTTTCTCTTTTCTTTCTCTCTCTTTTTAATTTATAGCCATAGCCCAGGGTCATTTTCTGCAGGGCTCCTGCCAAGCTATGGCTTTCCCCCTGGAAATCTTTTGTTTGTGTTTTCTGTCCTCACTCTAGACTCTACATGCCTCCTCTTGAATCTTCATCTTCTGACGTCAATGTTTCTAGGTGCTAGCCAGGATCTGCAGGCAAGTTCTGATGATTTCAGAGGTGAGGTGAAGAAAACACTCTATGTCAAAACAGTGGCATGGGGGACGTTCATTACTCTAAAAACCTGAGAATTACAAGCAGGTACCACAAGTGGTGTGTCAGGCCCCAGCTGTGTTGGGCATGTTGGTGGGAAGGGCTCCCCTTCAAAGGTCATGGTGCCTGCCCAGCTTGCTTCTCCCTGGAGCAACAGAAGAGAGAAGAGTCCAAAGAGGAAAGAGAGAAGATGAAGAAGATGCTCCCTTGTCCTGCTCTGGACACCCAGATCTGGGGAATATCCTGAAAGCAGGAAATGCATCATTTTAAGCACATCGTCACTTGGCAGCTGTTCAAAAATCACTACTGTGTGTCTACATGTGCCAAACACAGCGACAGACCAGCAAACACAAAAATGAGTAGCAGCTGGGCTTAATCTGGTGGACTGCATGGGAAGGAATGATCGGAAGGTATGTATTCCTGTTTTATATGAGGTATTCATTGACTGCAAGGGAAATCCATAAGGAGGGAAGAAATTGTTTCTTTCTGGGGGACCTCAAACACTTTCACTATAGAGATAAGCTTTAAACGACACTGTTGTTCCACTGGGGTAGACAGAACAGAGACCTGAGAAGGTTGCAGCTTAAGGGGCTGGGGGCTCAGAAAGCTTTTTAAGCCGAGACCTAGGAAGTGGTGGGTGGTGGAGAGATTCCAGGGCTGTGGGGGTTATGGCGCGAAGGAGTGGACATCAGACGATGAGGCTGAAGAAGAGGCGGGGGCGGGGCACAGTGCAAGGGACAACAATGGCCAAGTCACAGAGCCTGAGCTTCCTTTTGAAGGTTATAGGGAGTTCTCAAGGTAAACAAAGAGCAACAAGTTCCTTCTACAACTGTGGTCCCTTGGATTATTTGTGCTATGGAGGGCCCCAGGTGAGCCAGTCCTTAGCCCCGATGAAGGCGCTGTCTACAGGTGGAGGATCAGACCTTCCCAACTTTGCTTTCTCCACCCCAGGACACTCGGAGATCTGGCTGATGAATATCTGTACTCTGAGAACAGCAATAAAAGAGGAGACTTGGCCTTTTTGATAGAAATGTCAGGAGCATACATAAAAGTTACCTCACCAGGTATCACACTCCACAGCAGGCCAGGTGAGATTTCTGGGCCAGTTTCTCACTTTATTCTATAATTTTGGGAGGTAGGACGTATTTACAATCCATGGATTAAAATGAAGGCTTTAAAAGGCTAATAAAAATAATGAGCCTGACTGGTAAGCGCTGTGAATTGTGCAAGACTGTTGAATCACAGATCTGTACCTCTGAAACAAATAATGCAATATATGTTAAGAAAAAAAAAAAGAAGAAGATAGCAGGAGGGGAAGAATGAAGGGGGGGAAATCGGAGGGGTAGACGAACCATGAGAGACGATGGACTCTGAAAAACAAACTGAGGGTTCTAGAGGGGAGGGGGGTGGAGGATGGGTTAGCCTGGTGATGAGTATTAAGGAAGGGCACATTCTGCATGGAGCACTGGGTGTTATGCACAAACAATGAATCATGGAACACTACATCTAAGACTAATGATGTAATGTATGGGGATTAACATAACAATAAAAAAATTAAAAAAAAATAATGAGCCTGATTCTGGCTTTTCCTTAGTGAATTTTATTCAGCAGAACCCTTCAATATTGGATTCAGGATGGCAAAGTGAACCCAGTACAGAGTACCTCATTCAGAATATACTTCTAATTGTCCATCTGTTTTTTAGAAGCACACAAGGCTTCCAGTTAAAGTATGTCCTACCTAAAATGTGGAGTACACGCCAGTCTCCACTTGTTTCTACACCGGTGATCTGACAGCCATGAGCATCAATCCTCTTACACATGTCCTTCCGTGGAGACTGGCCCAAGCAACCTGCTCATCAGCGGGACTGAGTTTCAGGACAACTTGGTAGGTGGAGCAAATGAGATGCTGGGTGGGCTCTGGAACCTGAGGGAAATGATCCTGCCACTTCCCACCCAATGGTGTGACCAGAGCCAAGTGTTTTAGCTCTCTGAGCCACAGTTCCTCACAGGCAAACTGGGAGAGTGACACCAAACTTCCATGGTGTGAGGGGCACAGAGAGAGAGGGGGGATGTCTGGGGTGCCAGCGCTGAGTGGGGAGTCTGCTGGAGATTTTCTCCCTCCCCCTCTGCTCCCCCCCACCCTGCTCATGCTCTCTCTCTCTCTAAAATCTTAAATCTTAAAAAAAGAAATTCTAGTAAAAAACAAATCTCTACCTCTATTTATTCAGAAAAGCACTGAATGTTTAAATGAAATACCAGGGCATCAAAAGACAATCCAACCCATCAGTTAAAAAACATATACAGTAGTTGTGTTGAATTAATTTTTACTTAACTATGATATGGTTAACTACTATAGAGTGTCATTCATATTGTCTTCTGTGTTTATGTCCATACAGTTTCATTTCAATGACCACAGCTGGGTTTCTGAAGACTTTTAGAGATTCACTTCCAACTGCTATTCCCTATTTCACTCATAAGATCTTAGGTTTCTTAATTCTTGCAGATTCTTAGAAATAGGATGTCTCTGATTTTGAGAGGGAATATATATGTCCCAAAGCTTGGAAGAGAACATGCATCTATCACAAGGGCAACGAGACTCTGACATTAGAGCAGTGTTTCCTCCCCAAATTCCCAGAGCCTTCTGGGACCCTGTTTCTCAATGTCTCGCTTGCTGCCCACTCAGGGACTGAGAGCCAGCAGGGCCAGTCTGCAAAGGCAACCGTCACAAAGCACCTCTGGAACGTACATCATGTGGGCATTTCTGTGGACTTGACTCATAACTGTAACTTGCCTTGGAACACAAATGGAACTTTCTATTCTCCTGACTGCCTTTTGTATAAATCAAGCTAGAGTAAAATCACATTTTAAAAAACATGTATAAATAGGGACGCCTGGGTGGCTCAGTCGGTTAAGCATCTGCCTTCGGCTCAGGTCATGATCCCAGGGTCCTGGGAACGAGCCCCACATCGGGCTCCCTGCTGAGTGGGGAGCCTGCTTCTCCCTCCCTCTCTGCCCCTACCCCCCTGCTCGTGCTCTCTTTCTCTCAAAGGAATAAAATCTTAAAAAAAATGTATAAATAAAAAGAAGGGATGTGCTGAGCAAAATATCTCTGGGAATCCATCAGGCCGAAACTTTCTGAAGAGCTGGTGGATTCAAACCATGTATCCATTTCACTGGGCATAGGAGAGGATTGACTGGATCCAGTTGCTATGAGCAGTCTCTGAAATAGTGGATGACAAAGATTTCAAGAAATAGACACACACATGTATACAAAATATATACATATTTCATCATGCACACATTCTATAATATCTTTCCACACAGAATCAATTAATTTTAGATAAAATCATTCCACCTGAGTCTGCTTATTCTCCTATACCAGGATCAGAGAAGGGAAACACCAAATTAGTAGGATATCCATAATGAGACCTCAGGTCAAGGCTACCTGTATGGGATTAAATATTTTTTCCTCAGATACGGAAGAGGGCAAGCCCGGCAATGTAGTATACCCATGTGAAGTGCGGCCTGTGCCCGAATAATCTAGTATCTTGATCAAGAAGACATGGCAGCTTTCATGTTGGGTTCTCTGGGGCAATCTTGAATCTCTGTGAGTCTCCATTTCCTCATCAGAGCACATCAGCTTCCCAAGGTCATTGTGGGAATCAAAGGGATAAAGTCAGTGGAGATGCTGTTTAAATTGTGAAAGTGCTTGCAAACATTAGCTGTTACATCCAAGATTTGATGACACATCTCATTTAAACTCCCTTTGTTTTCTGGTTGTGATAACTGAACCCCCTCTTATTCTCCTAGGACAGCTTAGAGGCACATGAAGCGAAAACCCTGAGCTGCATTGGATTCCTTCTGGAAATCACAGCACTGTCATATGGAAGCGAGGATTCCTGTGATCTCACGGACACACCCCTTCCTGGGAAGTTGGTAAATATCAAAAAGTACCTCTTAAAATAATTGCAAATAAGAGTCAATCTGTTTCCCGGCACACCCCACAGCTTTGTGCGCATTACTGATACAGGAGGTAATCCTTAATAGGACGTCTGTGTATTCTGAATTCTCAACTTCTCTCTTGTCTCTGGGATGATTCGAGCCCTGTAATTGAACTTCCAAGAAAATTGAAGTCATTCATCTCTTTTATCTTTAATGTAAAAAATATAGAAATACTGTAACTTTTGCAGAAAAAGCCCCACAACTGCACAAAATTATAATAATTGACTCTGTTTGTCTTCATTTAACCAGCTGGGAAGATAGTCTTGTGGAACACAGCAATTTTCTAAATTCAGAAATAGTTAATTCATGAGAACAGCTGTTGCCCAATCAAGTGTCAGCACTTGTTTATTTCATATGAAAAACCGAAGGGAGAACAGGCTGCCCCAACACCAGACAGCAGAGCTCCACTCCACTTTCTTCTGAGATGAATCAGCGTCTCAATATTCCCCGAGAAGTTACCCTGGATGAAGGAAGGCTGAGACGGTCTCAGGTTCACCAGGAGAGGAGACAGGAGAGAGCTGTGGAAGACAGCCCTGTCATGTTTTTAGATAGCACCAAGGACTTCCACCTGAATAAGTTCCCAGTGGGAGTCACCCAGGTGGACATTACCATGCTTCAAAAATGTTTTAATTTAATTTTCTTTAAAAAGATGCTCTGAAACTTTTAGTGTGTGTGTGTGTGTATGTGTGTGTGTGTGTAAACATCCCAGAAAATCTGTTTAAAATGCAGAGTCCTGGGCCCTTACCTCTTAGGTTCTGAATGAGTTGGTCTGGAGTGACCCAGGGAACCTGCATTTTCATAGATGTGCCCCAGGTGATTCTGATGCTGGTGTCTAATGAGCAGGTGGAGTGGGTCTCCCCATGCACCTCACTTCCCCTAATATGCTAAGCTTTGGGTGCAGAGCTCTGTCTCTGGCCTTGAATGCACCAGCTTCTTCCCATCTCAGGGAAATCTCGCTTGCTCTGTTCTTTGCGTAGAGTGCTCACTCCCTATATCTTTATGTGGCTGCCTTCTCAACATTCAGGTTTTGGCTCAAGTGACACCTTCCTACAGAGGCTTTCCCAAATCCCCTTTTGTAAAATACTCCTCTCCCACCCCCAGCTCACTCTCTGTCTTGTTACCCTCTTTATTCCTCCTTGGGGATTGGCACTATGTGTCCCCTTGTTTCACCAGACTGCAAACTCCATCACAACTGGGATCTCCATCTGACCTGTCACTGTGTAGTCCCAATGCCCATGAGCAGAACAGTGCCTGGTATACATTAGGAGCCCAGCAAACATTTGGTCATGGAAACACGAAAACCTGAAACATTGTCTTTGGCAGGAGAAAGTAGGTGTCTGCAGGTCAGAGAGCCAAGCATTCACTGCTTTTGAAAATTTTCCTTGAAATTATTTCTTTCATCTTTAAAAATTATCACAGTGAATTTCCTCCACCATTCCATAATATAAACCTATTTGTTTTAGTATAAGAATAATTCTTGGGTGCCTGGGTGGCTCAGTCGTTAAGCGTCTGCCTTCGGCTCAGGCCATGGTCCCAGGGTCCTGGAATAAAGTCCCACATCAGGCTCCTGCTCGGCAGGAAGCCTGCTTCTCCCTCTCCCTCTCCCCCTTGCTTGTGTTCCCTCTCTCGCTGCGTCTCCCTCTGTCAAATAAATAAATACAAAAATCTTAAAAAAGAAAAAGAATAATTCTTAAGGGGTGCCTGGGTGGCTCAGTTGGTTAAGCGTCAGACTCTTGATTTTGGCTCAGGGCATGATCTCAGGGTTGTGAGATTGAGCCATGCATCGAACTCCATGCTCAGTTCAGAGTCTGCTTGAGATTCTCTCTCTCTCGCTGCCTCTTCCCCTCCCCTCTGCCCTTACCCCTTACTCACACGCTCTCTAAATAAATACATAAAGAAAAATTTAAAAAAAGAATTCTTTTTTTTTTTTTTTTAAAGAGAGAGAGCACGAACAAGCAGTGGGAGGAAGGGCAGAGGCAGAGGGAGAGGGACAAGCAGACTCCCCACTGAGCAGGGAACCCAACACAGGGCAAAAAAAAGGAATTCTTAAAATTACTTACCATTACATAAAATCAACACTCTAGGAAGACGGGCCACATGGATTTTCTAAATCCCGGTAGTGCTGGCCGCACTCCAAGTACATGCAGGAATCTGAATAACTCAGTGTTAGACTCACTGTGTAAGAATAGGGGTACTCTTATTAAAGCAAGACACCAACTCCCCAGGAACACAGGACGACATTCTAGAGGGACATTTGGCTGCAGAGGGGCTAGTGACCCAGACGCCTGACTGCCCTCTGGGTCCCCCTCTCTGGATAGAGGCTCTCTGGGTTCCTGCATCTTACTGCTGCTCTTACTGCATGCAGGGACCCTGCACACTGCTCTTCAAACCGCTTACGTTGTTGCCAGTCAGAACTGCTGAGACACACCAAGTTTTCCAATCCCTATGTTCAGGGAGAAAATAAAACTGAACTGGATAAAGAACATTTTTAAGAAAGTCTCTGGTTTACTGGTTGCAGGTTTCCTACAGTTGCGTGGCAGATGCCTGGCAGGTCGGTGGCCTGGCTTCTTTCATTTTTCTGCCTCTGGACATTGTCCCTGCTAAGGGCTCACACTCCCTCTGCAGCAGTTCCTGACTCTCTGTCCTAATATCTCATTCCAATAGAATTCTAACTCACATGGGGAAAGAGTTTCAGGGTTTGGCCCATGGACTCACCTCCTCGTATCTCTTAATGTCTGGGATGGGTCCATAGAATCTGCATCTTCTCATCATCAGCCAGAATAAGTCATCACTTTCCAGGGGCTTCAACCAAGGTTGACAAATGATAACGTTCACTTTCCAAAGTGTTGCCCACACAAGACCTTCCCATTCAGCACTAGACTAAGGGATGCTAGTTCTTCTGAGTGACTGGACTGAGGACTGGCCCCAACTGTGCCCTGCCCTTCAGGTTAGACCTGGCTTTGGGGAATGGTCTTATCTCTCTTATGGATGTAGTGGCATTCAATAAACATGGCATTCCCATAGTACAAGGAAGTTCATCTTTTCTGGGTGCTAATTTATAACCCAATGTTTTAGTTGAGAACAAATGGGTTCTAGGTATCTTTTTGGACACTGATTAGTGGTGTGATCTTAGAACAATTATTTATCCCTTCTTCTCTCATCTGCTAAGAGGGGTCAATAAGGATCTAATAGCATTGTTCTAAGTATTAAATGAAACGATGCATGGAAATCACCTACATCAGGCCCTGGAAAACAGCAACTGTCCCAAAGCCATAACTAGCAATCGGAGTAGTGTTTTCTTAAAATCTGAATATGGATTTATTGGCTGGGGATTTGGTAAGAACATCTTGGTGTATTGGCAGGAATCAGTCAATATCGATCAGTAAGTGTTTATTGAGAATCTGCAACATTAGTAAGGTGCTTGCCTGGAAATAACTGTTCAAGACAGAGTGCCTGACCCTACCTTCAGGAGTTTCTATAGTCATCCCAGAATTACGCTTTCTGTGATTCTAGGAAAAAACCTCAGTGTTTGAGATGGGCCACTGGCCTTTTGAAAGCAGAAGGAAAAAACTGGATTTCCCTTACAGGTGATATTTTGAATATAAACATTTACCTCAGATTTACCGTGTAGCCTTGTGAAACTGGCATTAACCACGAGAAGTAACACAATGGGAAAGGAACATACAGCAAAGATTCTTGGAATCTGGAAAGCTGATAGACAAGTGATAACTGAATTTAACAGATTTGAAAAAAGCTTCATCCTATGGAAGAAGTAGGAAAAAGAAAAAGAGTTTGCATTTCAGAGCCTCAGGAAGGCTCATGAATCGGGGCTATTAGGTTTTTCTGGAGGTGTAGATAAAAACGGAACGGATAACCGGCAGATAGGTGGAAAGGCTGCGACTGTCCACACTGGTAGCTCCCAGATCAGCTTCCCCTCCTCCCTTCCCCAAAGCCCCAAAGCCTTCTCCATCTCTGTGCAGCTCACCACCATTTCCTGTCTCATCTCCTATCATTTTCTCCACACTAAAGGCTGAGAGCGATCCTAAGTCTTTCTTATCCCTCATTCTTCAGGAGTTGTTCTTAATTCCTTCCCATTCTTGCTGTTCTATTAAATGAGTGGCTCCAAATAAACATGAGGAAGAGCCAGATCTGGAGGAGTATGTGGTCTTTCTGGGGCGCTGACATGTGAACAACTGTATCATATCGGAACAGAAATGTTTTGAGTGATGGATCTGTGAAGTTCCATAAGACAGAGAGAAGGAAGTGATGGCTTTCTGGCTGGAGAGGAATTTGCAAAGTTTTCAGAGATGTTCCATTGCTGCTGAGGCTTAATTTAAAGAAAGCATAAGCATTTTTAGAAGAAGCGACAGACATAGGGTGCCGCTGAGTGCCGGGCACTGTCCCACGGACACGAGGAACTTCTTTAGGAACTGACGAGCCATTTGACCCCAGACTGTCACTTGCCCCAGGAACCCGGAGCCTAGTAGTGAGGCTTCCGTCAAAATGTGGGTGATGAGGTGGGTGCCAGGCTTGGAGACTTACCCCAGAGGCAGAGAGATCTCACAATGAATAATGATCAGGGAAGAGGTTAAATTTTTGAAAGATGAGTCTGGCAGCAGTGAAGAGAACAGATTGGAGGAGCAAGACAAGCTGGAGAATTTGAGGAATTATGGAAAGTGTGCTGAGGTCGGGTGGGTTCTCGTGAAGACTTACATCTCTGATGAAATAAGGAGGATGAGGGCAAATGTGACATGCTGATTATGATTTAAATGGAGTCGTTTTTTATTTTGGACTCTTATTTTCTCTGACTTGAACTGCAACACGGTATCTGTTCTTGGCCACTGTGCAAGGACACGCATTTGAAAAGAAGACAATGTCCTTTTCATGTTTAAAAGGCTTTCAAATTAGCATGAGGATCTCTACCAAAGCTGCAGAGGGGCATCTTCCTGAAGCTTTTTGCCATGGGCATTATAGATCAGAATCTCAGACTATATGACAGATTGAGGCTCTGCAGTTACAGTCCCCACGTGCTTTAAGGACAAATCCATTCCCAGAGGACATCACGCTCCAGAAAGGAGAAGGGCCCCCCAAATCAGAGTGAGAAGTGGACACGGGGTCCCGCTCCTCCATAAAGCTGCAGATTCTCATAGAGTCCACATTCAAGGAGTCGTTGTCAGCCCGAATTCAAACTCGGTTCTAAATTAGCTCTTTTGCTAACGTGTTTCCTTGCCTGGAGGGATTTGGGAAATGGAGAACGTGGCCCTGCTGTTGCCAAGAAAAAAAAAAAGGCCTTATCTGAAAATACCAGAGCATTTTCTTCTCTTTTAAATTGGGTCAAACGCACTCAATTTAATTGGTAAATTTTTATAACAGAAAATAGATAACTCCCCTACAAGCAGGGCTTCCTGCTTAAAAAGCAGCTGAAAGCATTATTAGGCTATAAAAGAGTTATTGTGTAGGTCAGTCTGAGGATGGGCTCAGCTTGTACCTGGCAGCGGGAAAGAGGCACACGCAAGAGATAGGGTGTGACGTGTAAATTATGGGCTGCAAAAAGGAGGTGAGTGTTGCCTAGAAAATGCAACCAAAAAATTCAGGGAGTACTTAGCAGAGGATTCTCCCATAACTGGAAAGTCTCAGATCTCAGGGAATTGACTGGCTAGAATCGGGACTCAGAGCCTCAGCTGCATGTAGCATTAAAGACTCGAAGTATGTTCAGCAATGTGGAATTGGAAGGCTTTTTGGTTTTGTTTTTTGTGTTTCTACAGCATCGAATGTGCTTTTTAAAAGCTTTATTTAAATTAGCATCCCATAAAATTCACCTACTGTAAGTGTACAATTTGGTGTTTTGGAAAATTTATAGGGTGGCACAACCATCACCAAAATCCAGTTTCGGAACATTTCCATCACCCCCTAACATTCCCTCGAGCCCGCTTGCAGTAAATCCTCACTCCCAGCTCCGGGCAGAAACTAATTTGCTTTTGGTGATTATAAGTTAGGCTTCTCTGGTTATTTGATCTAAGTGAATAATAAGTAGTCTTTTGTTCTGGCTTCTTTACACTTTGCATTATAATTTTGAGGTTTATTCATGTTTTAGTATGTATCACTGGTTGCTTTATATGGCTGAGCACTATGTTTCTTTGCCCATTTGCTGGGTGATGGACAACTGGGTTGTGTCCAGGTTTGCCTATGATGAATAAGGATACTATAGACATTCACACACAAGTCTTTGTGCAGATGTATGTTTTCATTTCTCTTTGGTAGATTCCTAGGTGTAGAGTTGCTTGGCCTCATGATTGAGTTGCTGGGTCTGTTGAACATTTTAAGAAGCTTCCAAACTGTTTTCCGAAGTGGCTGTGCCATTTTATATTCCCACTGGCAATGTGTGGGGGTTCCATTTGCTCCGTGTCCCTGTCACCACTGGATACAGTCTGCCCTTTTTTTTTAATAGCCATTCTAATGGTTGTGGATCTCCCCCAATTACTAATGATAGATACCTTTCCATGGGCTTATTAATCATTTGTATGTTTTCTTTGTTGAAATGTCTGTTCAAGTGTTCAGTCTTGTGCCCAGTTTTTATGTGAGTTGTTTAAGTGAATATCTTATTATTCAGTTAAAAACATTTTTATATATTCTGGATACAAGTCCTTCATCAGATACATGATTCACAAATATTTTTTTCTCAATTTGTGGCTTTTTTTTTTTCATTTTCTTAATGATGTCATTTGAAGTGCTGACAATTTTCATTTTAATGGAGTCTAACTTATTTCGTTTCCTGTTATGGCTTACACATTTGGTATCATGTGTAAGACCTCTTTGCCTAACCCAGTGTCACAAAGATTTTCTCCCATGTGTTCTTCTAGAAGTTTTGTCACTTTAGCTCTTATATTTAGCATATGACCCATTTGAAGTTAAATTTATGTATGGTGTGAAATAATGGTCTTAGGCTTTTGTTTTGCTTTGTTTTTCACATATGCTGCTCCAGTCTTCCTGGTACCGTTTGTTGAAAAAAAAATCATCCTTTCACCCCTTAGTTGCTTTGTTGAAAATCAATTGATCATCAGTGCAAACGTTCATTTCTAGACACTCAATTTCATTTCATGGATCAATACACCTATCCTTCCTTCAACACTGCACGGTCTTCATGACTGTAATAGCATAGCAAATTTTGAAATTTGGTGGTGATCTCCAACTTCTTTTTTTTTTTAAAGATTTTATTTACTTATTTGACAGAGACACAGCGAGAGAGGGAACACAAGCAGGGGAGTGGGAGAGGAAGAAGCAGGCTTCCTGCCAAGCAGGAGCCCGATGCGGGTCTCGATCCCAGGACCCTGGGATCATGACCCGAGCCGAAGGCAGACGCTTAACGACTGAGCCCCCCAGGCGCCCCTCCAACTTTCTTATTTTCAAAATTGTTATGGCTCTTCTTAGCATTTCCATACAAATGTAGGTCAGTTTCGTGTCAGTTGCTACTGATAAGTCTGCTAGAATATTGATAGAGATTGTGTTGAATCTGTAGATCAATTTAGAGAGAAGTGACCTTTCTCCAATATTTACTCTTCAAATCAATGGACATGGAATGTCTTTGTCCTTATTTAATTCTTCTTTACTTCCTCTTAACAATATTTTGTAGTTTTCAGAGTACAAATCATGCACTCATTTTGTTAGAATTGTCCCTTATATTTTATTCTTCCTGATGCCATTGTGAATTATATTATTTTCTTAATTTCATTTCCAATTGTTCATTGCTAGTGCACACTGCAACCGTACTAAACTCATTTATTAGCTCTAGAAGTTTTGTTGTGGATACCTTAAGACTTTTTACATATGGATATTGGGATTGTGTCAAACTTGAACAAAGATGGTTTTGCTTCTTCCTTTCTGATTTGTCTTTCTGTGTCCCCGGGTTTTCCTTCCCTTCCTCCCTTTCTTCCTTCATTTTCCTCTTTTATTCTGTATGTCAGTCTAGCTAAGAGCTTGCTAACCTTATTGATCCAGCCAAAATCTGGTCAAGTTTGTTTTCAATAGATTTCTGTTTTTATTTCATTGATTTCCACTTTAATCTTCCTTCTATTTGCTTTGTGTTTAATTTGCTCTTCTTTGTCTTTCTTAAAATGGAGGCTTAGTTTATCGATATAGGTTTTCTTCTGATATAAGTGTTTAATGCTATAATTTATCTCTAAGGAATGCTTTACCTGCATCCCTTACATTACGTGTTATTTTAAACTTTTTATTCTTTTGAAAATATATTTCAATTACCTTTATAATTTCTTTTTGACCCATGGGTTTTATAGTATTGCATTAGTTTTTAAATATTGGAGATTTTTCTAGATATCTTTTTTTTGTCAATCTCTAATTTAATTTCATCATTGTCAGAGGATGGACTCTGTATGGTTTTCATCATTTTAAATTAATGGAGACCTGTTTTGTAGCCTCGCAGATGGTCGATCCTAGGGATGTTTACGTGTGTGCTGTATCTGGGCTGGAAAGTGCTTTTTTAAGTCTGTTCGGGCTTTTCTTTTGGTGGGGCTTCCTCACCTCTCACATCTCCTCCGCACAAATGAGTGCACAGTCTCTGAAGGTTAGAAATGTATGGGTGCCTTGGCCTGCACCTGTCTCTGCTGCACACATGCCCAACATGTGGGCAACCCAGGATATGTGGGAGCTTGTCAAGACCCATCATGGTTACCCCACCTCCTGCAATTCTCTGTGAAAGCCTTGGTTATCTTGCCAGGTTATTGCTGAACTAGGTGATGGGCCATTGCTTGCTCCAAGATACCCTCAGCCACCTGCTCTTCCTGTTTCCTTGCCACCTGAACTGACAATATCCCAAATCCAATGAGGCCCTTTGGGAGTGGTAGTGGAGTTTCTTATCATCCCAGCCTGCGCTGACCTGGTTGAACTATTGGCAGAGCAGAGGATGGAGATGGCAGAGGCTCCGGGCAGGAGCACCATAGATTCCTGCTACTCTTACATGAAATACAGTCATTTTTCTGAAGAGATGCTCCTCAGTTTGTTGTCTGACCTTGGTTGATTCCCAGAGGACTGAGATGTTGTTTGGAGCAGGTTTGTCCAACCTCATTGGTGCTTTTTGGAAAAGTGATGGTGACATGATGGAAGCTGGACTCCTGTTTGTTTTTGTTTCACTTCCATTTTAGCTTTAGATGGCATCCTCGGTTACCTTTAAATCTCCTCCGGCAGATAGGAGCCCAGCACCCCAAACAGATGAGCATGGTGTTGCTTATGTTGAAGATGGCACAGTTCCAGAACTGCCCTCCTTTGCAACCTCCCTTCCAGCTGTACTCCCGCCCCTCCATGGAGATCCTGCTCCATGGTTTGAAAACCACTCACTCTAATTCATATGCTTCCTATAATTTGGGGAATTGAGGCCCAGAAAGGGAAGGGGCTGCTTCAAGTTCAGTTTCAGAGTGGCTGAGAGGAGGGCGTCAGGACGTGGGCTTCCCGTAGCTGCGGTTGGAATGGGGCCTCCTCTTGCCATGAGGGGGCTGAACCTTCAGCTGTTGTTGGGAGAGAGGGGGCTGCTTCTAGCCTCATGTCTTATCCTGTTAGGGTGGGAGCCCTCAGACCCCTAACTCTGGGAGATGGTGAATGGCATGGAACATGAGCACACCTGGCTTCTTCCTTCCCTCTACTCGCAGCTCTGCCCCCCTCCCCTCCCTGCCATAATCCCCACCGATGAGGGTAACACAAGGCGTGCCTTGTTGCCTCGGCACGTGGCGGTATGACGAGCACCTAGAATGTGGCAGACGAGTGTCCTCAGCCTGTTCTGTGAATACCTACTGGGTGTCAGATCCTGAACTTAGCTTTTATACATTTTTTCATTTAACCCTGATAAGAATCTCCTAAGGGTTATTCCGTCCATTCTGTGGATGTGATACTTGAGGCTCACAAAGGTTAAATAACATGTCTGATCTCACACAGGGATGGATGGAGTTGGACTCTGACTTCAAGTCTGTGTGCTTCCAAAGCCTGTGGTTTATTCCATCAGACCCCATGCATCTTCAAAAATGTGCAACCCCCATCAGGATGGCGGGAGCTCCAACCTGAGCCAAATTTAGGAACGTGACTGGATCCATCACCACACTGTGACTAATGCAAAGGGAAGGTACCACACAAGGCATGTGTTGCACACACAAGCACCACGTATCACACACACACAACACACATACACACACATCACACGCACACATACACACACACACACATACACACACCACACGTGACACACACACATTTCACACACACACACACCCTCTCCCTGTCTCCCACCGCCCATACAACTACAGCTATTACGGCGCTTTGGGTCAGCATCTAACTTCTTGAGCTCGGATAGAATAGTGCAAAGTTCTCAAAGACAAAGTTTTCTACCAAGGTGCATTTCAAAAATGCCCTGGGGAGTAGTACTATTTTTTTTTTTTTTAAGACAGAACAACCATTCTTCACAGCTTCTCCGCCGTGGGAAGAGCGAGCAGGTTGGTGGAGGAGTTTAGCAGATTTATTGACATGAACATAGTTTTGAGACAGAAGGCAAGCTGTCATAGCCTGACATGCAGGAAACTCGGGATAAATATTTCTGTTGACGCCCCATGCATTCCTTATCCCCGCATGCCCTTGCGCTGGTCTCTCATGTTGGAATGAACTTGTAAAAGGGTTTGCTCTTGCCCCAGAAGAGATGAGTGGGGGTGGTGGGGGCAGGGAAGAGGGGAGGGAGTTCATGAAAATTACTGAAAGGGAAATCAGAGGTGGATAAAATCATAAGATAGAAGTTCCTTCTTTTTGGCAGGGGATATGTTCCCAGATCCCCCGTGGGCGCCTGAAGCCACAGATAATACTGTATATGATCTATGCATGCACACAGTTCAGTGATGGTACCAGGCTGGCAGCAGAACAAAGCATGATATTTGTCATTAGAGAGCAGAGCACAGCATGCCACGCAGGTGGCGAGAAGGCCCAGCAACTCCGTGGCAGGACCCGGCCAAGGGCAGAGCCACAGACTCAGCAGAGGACGCACTGGAACTAAGGGGGAGCAATGAAGGTAGGTTTGCCACCAAAGGAAGGGAAAGAGCCTGAAATGGAAAAGAGAACTAGACAGAGCCTGGGTGTGGCAGCTCCCGTGCACTCTGCCAAGAGTTTTTCCTATACATACATACCTATGATAAGTTTAATTTATAAAATAGGCACAGTGAGAGATTAACAACAATGACTTATAATAAACTAGAATAATTATAACAATAGATACATACATACCTATGATAAGTTTAATTTATAAAATAGGCACAGTGAGAGATTAACAACAATGACTTATAATAAACTAGAATAATTATAACAATAGATACATACATACCTATGATAAGTTTAATTTATAAAATAGGCACAGTGAGAGATTAACAACGACTTATAATAAACTAGAATAATTATAACAATAGACTGTAATAAAAGTCACTGTAGATCTTAGCAACCCCGGCATACAATAGTTTTTCTTTACTTATTAAGTCAAGAACTTTCACTTTTTCACTTAAAGGAAGCACTTTATAGCGTCTTTCTGGCATCTCTGAGTTGCCAACATTGTACTCTTGTGCTTTGGGGCCCTGATTAAGTAAAATAAAGGTTACTTCACACAAGCACTGTGATACTGGGACAGCTCGATCTGACAACTGAGAGCCTAAGTGACTCACGGCGGGTGACATAGGCAGCGTGGGTGCGCTGGACATGGGGATGATTCATGTCCGTGCGGGGCGGCGTTGCACAGTGTGAGATTTCATCATGCTACTCAGAACGGTGCACGCACTTAAAACTTATGAATTATTTCTAGAATTTTCCATTTAATATTTTTAGACCTCTCTTGAAACCATGCAAATCAAAACCACGGAGGGGGGACTACTGTAGTCATGTCTGCAGGTTTACTTCTCTTCCAAAAACAGGCCCGGCATGCATTTTAAGAGCATAAATGAGAGATTATAGCTGAAAGAATAGTCAGTAAGAGCTGACATTTAACCACGGGACACACTACTAAGCATGTAGCATGCTTTCATTCAGCAAATTTTATTGAACATGTCCTATATGCTAGGTTTGGTCACAGGAACTTGGGATTTATCAGTAAATAAAATTCTCATGGAACTTCCATTCTTGAGGAAAGGGAAAAAAACACAACACTAGACATGGTGGAAAGCTAAGCTAGGCACTGTTGGGAGAAGCACCAGATGTTCATGGGGACAAAGTCCAAGCTTGGCAGAGTACACGGGAGCTGCCACACCCAGGCTCCCTCTAGTTCTCTTTTCCATTTCAGGCTCTTTCCCTTCCTTTGGTGGCAAACCTACCTTCATTGCTCCCCCTTAGTTCCAGTGCATCCTCTGCTGAGACTGTGGCTCTGCCCTTGGCCGGGTCCTGCCACGGAGTTGCTGGGCCTTCTCGCCACCTGCGTGGCATGCTGTGCTCTGCTCTCTAAGGACAAATGTCGTGCTTTGTTCTGCTGCCAGCCTGGTACCATCACTGAACTGTGTGCTTGAAAGGCTCTCAGAGATGCAAAAACAAGGTCTTGGACTTTCCACTAGACCAGGAATCTTTTTCAAGGAAGCAAGCAAAGTTTTAGCTCCAAAATCTGAGCACTCCGTGTAGCAGGTTGGTAGGTGTTCAGTAAATTTTTATGGAATAAATCACCATGTAGATAATCTAAAATTTACATCGGCAGTGCCATAAAACCAGGGTCCACTTTCTTCCTCACCTCTGAATCCCTAGTATATTTGCTTATCATTCGCCAAGGGCCTAAAATGTGCTGAACCCTGTGTGGGCACCAAGGGCAGAGAGATCTATGAAAACACCGTCTGCCAAGAAGGAGGGCCTCAGATGGGGCAGGAAGGCCTGCATGCAGGTGTTAGAGGAGAACCTGGTACTAACAGAGGTTTGTGTGCTGTGGAGAAGGAGGCTCTTCCTTTGTGGGGTGGTCAGGAAAGGATTCACGCAAGAGAAGACCCTTCAGCTTTATTTTGAAATAGAGGCGGGAGAAAGGGGCTTGGCTTCATACCCTGGGTGCTGATTACATGGCACCATTGTTATTCTTACAGAGAGCATTTAGTGAGTGCCTATGGAGTGGCAGCTACTAAGCTAGACACGCTCTAGGAATATCTCTTTTCTTCCTTGCGCTGCCCTGTAAAGCAGACTCTTACCCCATTTTGCTGGGGAACAGGGAGGTTAGGTTATCTGTTCATGTCACTGGCAGTGAGTGGCAGAAGCTGGAGACATTTATTATTCCCATAAAATGACCTTGAATCCCATGGTCTCTGCAAAGCCTTCCCTAACTGTTGCATGTCTTTGGGATTTCCCATTCTCTTGAGTTATCACAGCTTCCCTAAACTTTACTACATGTCAGTCCTTCAATAACTGCCCACTAGTCAGACTTCTCTAAAGGCTTAGTAGTGGCTAGTCCTACTACTCAATCTCTTAACATTTATTCTTGACATGAAAGAAACAAAACCACCCACAGATGAGTACTGTCCCCAGGACTGTTCCTCTCTCCATGTCCAGCAGAGTAGCTGTGATAAAATATTATGGTAATCAGGCATCTGGATGGATGGATGTGTGTTCCCCTACTTTGGTCCTGGATGAGTTATACTATTTCTTTAAGACTCGATTTACTTGTTTGTACAAAGAGAATGCTCTCTCCCTTTGGAATGATTTTGGAATGAGAAGATATGGTGCATAAGAAAGCACTTTGTTTTATGAACAGACATTTCTCCAAAGAAGACATACAGATGGCCAACAGACACATGAAAAAATGCTCAACTTCACTGATCATCAGGGAAATTCAAGTCAAAACTACAATGAGATATTACCTCATACCTGTCAGAATGGCTGAAATCAAAAACTCAAGAAACAGTAAGTGTTGGCGAGGATATGGAGACAAAGGAACCCTCATGCGCTGCTGGTGGGAATGCATGCTGGTGCAGCCATGTGGAAGACAGTATGAAGTTTCCTCAAAAAATTAAAAATAGAACTATTATATGACTCAGTAATTTCACTACCGGATATTTATCCAAAGAATATGAAAACACTCTTTCGAAAAGATACATGAACCCTTACGTTTATTGCAGCATTATCTACAATAGCCAAAGTATGGAAGCAGCCCAAGTGTCCACTGATAGATGAATAGATAAAGAAGATGTGGTATATCTATACAATGGGATATTACTCAGCCATAAAAAAGAATGAGATCTTGCCATTTGTAACAACATGGATGGATCTAGAGGGTATAATGCTAAGTGAAATAAGTTAGTCAGAGAAAGATGAATACCATATGATTTCACTGATATATGGAATTTAAAAAACAAAACAAATGGAAAAAAGAGACAAAAAAACCAGACTCTTAACTATGGAGAACAAACTGGTGGTGACCAGAGGGGAGGTGGGAGGGAGGATGGGGGAAATAGGTGTTGGGTATAAGAGTGCACTTACCTTAATGAGCACTGAGTCATGTACAGCAATATTGAATCACTATCTTGTACACCTGAAACTAATATAACCCTGTATGTTAGCTATACTGGAATTAAATAATAATAATAAGAAAACACTTTGTTTTAGTTTCCTGACTCCCTTCCCTTGAGGCAGTTTGTAAGAATATGCTGCTGGTAATAATGAGAATAAAGGGTCTTGCAGTTTGTGAAACAGTTTGTAAAACAGAATATGGATCAGGAGTATAATTAGGCTTCCGTCAAGAAACCAGGGCTCAATTCCTAGCTTTTGCACCCATTAGCTGTGTAATTTGGGACAGGTAATGTAATCTGTGTGTACCTTTCACTCTTGCACTCATAAAATATTTGCTGACCAGCTCCTGTTTTGGGGAAATGTCCGGGGCCTGGACAGAGCAGAGGGTGGACAGAGCCCCTGCCTCGTGGAGCTTCCATTTCCTGGAGCTTCCACAGGGAAACAGGCAGGATGTTGCCTACCAGGGTGGTTTGGAGAGCCAGGGAAAGCACCCTGAAAACAGAGCAGTGTCTTACAGAAGTCACTGATGGAAAGAACATGGTATTTGCAGTCAGAGGAACTATGTTCCGATTCCAGTTCTGTCTTCCTGAGTGAGTGGCTTTGGACTGAGTGACTCCCAGGAACCACAGGAGCCCCGAGCTTTAATCTCGTCATCTATTAGGCAGAAATGACACTCCCCTGCTCGCAGCAGGGATTCACAGCTTCGTGAATAGGAAAATGTTATGTGGATATTAGTCATTTGTTAGTTATTAGTTATTTAAAATGGGACATAAGGATATCTCTTGTCTGAGCAAGTAAAATATTTCTGAAGTCAACAATACTCAGAGGACGGCAGTGTGGTAGAATGATAGGGCCTGTTAGACAAGTGGCCAGACTGGCCGCAGGCTCTAGAAGTCCACCAGGGCAGGTTGCCTGTGGAATTGACACAAGTCATCTCTCTTTCCCGGTAGCGCGCTATCTCCATTTGATGCTGACCCTTGGGATCCCCCGGAGCCCTTTGCCGCATCTGTGGGCTACGCCAAAACGCCCCTGATGCTAGTGTGTTTCCCCCTGAGATGCACGTATCAGGAGAAGACTAGGCAGAGAGTCCGCATGGAGAACCCCAAGCTAGAGGTCCCGTTCCTCAATGGGGAGTGAGCAATTTGTACCAGGCACCTGTTTTGTTGTGTTTGTGTCAATTGCCCATGAGTTGGGTGAGTGTGTCCCCAACCTCTAGCATTTCCTGTTCAGGAGAAAGTCGCTTTCTCAAATACTCCACACTGGGGGCCAATAACAGCTGCACCAGCCTGCTGGACCGCACCTCTCACTGCCTCAGCCGGTGGCCCAGGGGGCAACAGAGACCAACTGGCAAGGTGCAAACAGGGTCCTTGTCTGCAGAGACAAGGCCTCATTGTGTGTCTTAGAGGATTATAATTCAGTGGCCTACTGCATGTCAGCCTCTAGGCTGTGAGGAGCAAGTGGTCATTGCTCAAATGTTCGTTCGTACATACAAAAAGGCAAAGCAGCTCTGAGGGCAGGCACTTGGGGATGCTGAGGGAGAGACCCAAAAAAGCTAAGTGACTTGCACAAAGTGGGACAACTGAGGCACAACGAGCCTTTCCGGATGCACAGCCCTTGCTTTTTATGTTATCTGAACTAGGATCTTCTAGAAGCTGTGAGAGATACAGGAGAGGACAAGAGAGTGGAAGGGGCTCCCAGCTCACAGGGACCCACCAGGACACAGGCAGTGTGGGAAGTGCTGTGCAAGGAGCAGATGTCAAAGGTCAGAGGGGCAGAGGTGCGATCTGCTAAGCATGCCGGTCAGACTTCCTGGAGGAAGGAGCATTAACCTGAGCCTCGAAGGATGAGTCTACCTGGAGGAGGAGAGGAGCCAGCGAGGCAGACAGAAGGAGCTGTGTGAACAGAAGCACGGCAGTGCGAAACCTGAGCCCGAGGAGAGATTATATGCAGAATATGTGAAGACTGTTATCACTCTCCTAAAAATGCAAGGTGGGTGGAAAAACACAGCCAGCAGCGTATTAACACATTAGTAGCAGCATATCCACCCCCAAGAAAATTAAAGTGCCGGGAAATTGAGTCAAGTCCAAAGGGATGAAGACCGCAGGAGGCCCAGAGGGAAGGAAGTGGGTTTTAGGCCTCGGCTTCCGTCCCCTTGCCAGCTGGCACCCGGGACAAGGGACAGGGGGTGGGATTTGGAGTTGAACAGATCCCAGATTAGAACTACACTGTGGCTCATCACTTATGTAGGCTTAGGTAAGTCTAAGCTCTTGGAACTACAGTCTCCTTATTTCTAAAATGAAGGTAATGATTCTGCCTTCCAGACTTGATGTCAGGATGGTCTAAGGTAAGACCGCAAAAGCAGCAGCACGGTGCCTAGTCCGTGGTAGGGCTTGGGAAAGCGGTAGTTTCTTTTGCTGCCTCCTGAAGAGTCAGAATGAGGCCATCATTTAAAAAAATAATGAGAATTTTCCCTCCCCCTGCCCACACTCCAGTTCTCTTAAAGTGGATGGAATGTGATTATTTTTCATCAGAGGATAGGGATCCCGGCTGACTTCAGTCTCGTGGACCCAACTGGAAGCCATCCAGCCCTTCTTGCTGTGAGCTGGAGGACTGCAGGCTGATCTGAACTCTCCGTGACCTTGGCCCAGATGACCGTTTCACCAACTCTTCCCCGGGGAGGAGATTCAGGGGCATGCAAGGCGGACATGGGCAAGGACGGCCAAGGAGCTTGTTTCCTTCTGGGGTTGGCAATTTAGTCAAGAACATTTTAGTTATTCAACAATCAGTTCCTAGAACCCCGGGGGCAAAATGGGCCTTATGCTTCCCTACAAGATATTCCTCGGTCTTACAGATGATCTCTATTTTATTGTCTGGCCTTCTTGAGTTTCTCTTTGTCTGGTTTCCAACTGCTAATTGCATTGGAACAGCATGCCATGGAACGTTCCAGTTGTTCTCAGGTGCCTGTGAATGGCATCAGTTTCCTGGGTCTGAGACCCACCCTACTGTCTTTATCTTCTTGGCAGTAGGGTCTTAGCCCAGAGCCGGAGATAGAAGCCAGGCTAGGATTCTAAATAACTTTGCAGGTGTCACTCTTCACCTACCTGAGATGAAAATCCGGGATTCCTGTTTTCAACAAAACAAGCTTGAAATGGTGCTACGGGTGTGGCGGGATGCCAAGAGGGCAGATGCTAGTGAGTACCAGGGTCTCATGGATAAACTGAGGTCTGGAGAAGTGTGCATGACATGAATGATCACATAATCACAAATGATCATGCACACAGATGAGAAAGAGGCTGTGGGAAGCAGGGTCAGGTCTCTGTGACCCCTCATCCCGTGCTCTTAGAGGGCCTTCCTCAGGCAGTGACAGCGGTGAGGGAAAGGGGATATGAATTTAAGAGGTGCTCAATGTTCTAGAATTCAATATGGCATGACAAATATGAAGTGCTACCTAACAGGCTCCCTGATGCTCCATGGCTGTGAACAAGCGGACAACTACTGTGTTACAAACCCTAGAAAATGCCAGAGTAACCTAATGACTTGGATTCTCCGCGGAGAGAAAGCTTTTGGCTCTGAGACAAAGGCTTTAAATCCCTCATACTTAAAATGTGCCCTAAATTTGCATTTGAGCTCTGTTTCTTCGGTTCTTTTGTGATTTAACATTGAAACGAAAACACGAGTTCCTCTGGGGGATTTTTCTAATCTGGTTGCAAATAGCAGATGACCAAATTCACCAGCTTCTGTAATTCACTAGACCTGGTAATCACAGCCTCCAGATCCCTCCAAATCCCACTGCGGGGACGCAGGCAAAAATAGCAAGTGAGGTCAGCCCCCAAAGGGGAGAAGAGGGCCCTTGTCATCTAAATAAGAGGAATCAAACCGTCTTTTAAATGCAAGGTTAGGAAATGCTGTACTCTTGCTCCGATCTGTGTTTGTGCTGTATCACTTAATTTCTCTCTCTCCCTCACTGGCAAGTCTGAATGTCTGCGGGGAGCCAGATGCCAGGGAGGAATTTGATGCCAGAGCAGATTTGCCATGAGGCTAATGAGGCTAGGTTTCAGGGCCCCTCCTGCATGCCTGGCCTCTTCCAAGGTCCAGGTAGGGGCCCCAGCAATGTGTTCATGTTACCTGGTCATGTGGATTTGTAAAATGCACATATGTAAAGAGGGTGCCTCTTTACATTGTAAAGGCTTCATGTTGTAGGAAACCTGAATCTGCCCCAAGAGCAGCCTCAATCTTGTGGGAGGGACGTCCTTGTAAACAAATGAATTGCCAACTGTATTAGAGAAACTAAGGTGGAAGTCAGGGTACAGTGGGACACAGAGGGGGGAACACTGACCTGCTGAGAAAACTGTGGAGAGAGCTTGAACTTAGGTGGGGGGTCTCTTCTGTTTCACTAACTGGGTATGTAACGATTTAGAACTTAGGAGGGGAGTCTATTCTGTATATAGCAATTCAGTTTTGATGCCAACCCTGGACTTAGCATCAGACTCCATGAGTTAAAGGCTCAGACCTCCATAGGTCTCCCCTTATTTCAAAAGTCAACTGTGCTTTGGCGGTCCCCCAGCCCAGCCACCGGCATTTCTGACCGACTGGCTATAAATTTGGCTATAAATGTTCGAAAAATCTGATAAAACAACTCACAGACCTCAGGAAAGCACTAAACTTATGATGACAGTTTTATTATAAAGAATACATTAGGATGAAGTCCAGGAGAGAGTGCAGAGGCTCTGTGCCTTCTCCCTGTGAATCAGCGCACATCAGTGTGTTCACCACCCCGGAAGCTCCCCTTCTCCTTCCCGGTTCCTCCTTACCCCTTACCAAGGAGTGTCTGTGGTTTGGCAGAAGGGAGTTCTGGCCTTCTTGAGTTGGGGTTTTGGTCCCTGGGTGTCTTCTCTACCCTCCTGGTAGCTACTTGTCATGCTGGGGTTCTGTGCCCCAATCTGCATTGATGTAACCCAAGAAGGCTCAGGGAGAAGGAATTCAAGATTGCCCATTTTCTGAGCACAGCCAGCCTCAAAGCCGATGCAGCTCTGCTCAGGTGGCTGAGACCTCCCAGAACTCTAAAGGAGACGGGGGCACATGGTGCCGACACATTCATTGTCCCTCCTTAATAAAAAGTACAGAGCAGACAGAGTGTAGGCCCTTTCAACCTGACGCAGTCAACCTCCTCCTCCTTCTCTCTCTCTGCCCCCTTCCTACCATCTCCTGCCAGACCCTCCTTCTCTCAAGGAGCAGCAGGCTTGTATTTCCTCTCTCAGGTGGCATGGTGGTTCCTTCACTCTGCGGCAAACCCTAAGAGGTGCTTGATGGGTGGACTGACTCACCATGCATCCCCCCTTCCAGGGACCCCATGAGCCTTGCTTGCATATCAGAGGTATCCCTTCTTCTTCTTTTTTTTTTTTTTTCAGTTTCTTACTTAATTAAAAACAATTGAGATAACTGTATATTCACATTCAATTGTAAGAACTAATACAGAGAGATCCTGTGGTTTCTTCTGTCCCCATTCCCCCCCACCCCCCAGTGGTACCATCTTGGAGGACTATAGGACAGCATTACAACCAGGATCTTGACATTGACACAGAAATGCCCCCCAAAAGAGGACTTCTGTCACCACCAGGATCCCTCATGTGGCCTTTTTATACCCCCAACTCCTTTCCACTCCTGTTTCCTCCTTAATATCTACCAACCATTACTCTGTTGTCCATTTCTATTCGGAAAGCTGCTATAAATGTGTGCACAGGTTTTGGTGTAGAGCTCAGTCTTCATTACTGTGGGACAAACACAGACACCCCTTTGTGAGAAGTTTGAATCTCCCCTTTGGAAGGTGGGCATCTTGAGCAGCCATGGTGGAGGTTAAGGACTCAGAAAAACACTAGATAATGTATGAGTAATAGTTCAGAATACTGGTCTGTCAGACGTGTATGATGGCAAATTACCATACACATTTATTTGCCCATGTAAGAAAAGATGCCTAATACCTTTGCTTTTTTAGGTAGAATGGCAGTTCCTTCACTCTACAGCAAACCTGAAGGGGGGAGGCTTGATACAATAAGAAATAAGTTGTATGCATAACTTTCCAAATATCATTTTGCATTCAAGGCTACTTTCCAAATGCATGTAGGCAGGCATGGGTCCAAGGTCCCTGGAGAGAGCAAGATTGGTTTCTTCTTCACACGATGTGGGAGGCACTCACCACTGTGCTCGGACTGGCACCATCAACCCCAGGCTTTCAGGGAGAGGAGGGGAGCCAAAGAAGTTTGGGGCTTTCACCCTTTCAGAGCTCAGATCACTAGTGTTTCCATCCTTGTTTTCCAGTTCAAGGGACCGAGGGAGCAGTGGAGACTATGCCAGCCACCGAGTGCCTAGTACTTGCTGGGGTAAAGAATATGCAGAACAAGAAGACTGAGCCAAACATAGGTCGAATTTCATCGCCATAGAAATCCCTTCTATAGGGGAACTGGCTTTCTTTACATGTTCCTACTAACCTTCTCTTACGACCTATATTCCCCTTCCTTTCCTGGAGACCTAATCTCTCCAGCTTTCTGGATCTTGGGGTGTGTCAGACACACAATGAGCCCTTTCTTGGCCCATTTAAATTTTCTTCTTCCCTCTCGCGTTTTAGTGAGGATGTGTGTAGAAAGAGGACCGGAAAAGATGGAGTGTTCTGGTTTCTTTTTCTCTCTCCTCCGATCCTGGATTTCAGGTAGTGCGAAATTCACATTTCAAAATGATACAGGATCAGCTTCTCCGAGAAAAACTAAGAGGTCAGCATTTTCACAGAGTGACTGTCACCAAATGCAGTATATTCCCATGGTATTTATTCTTCTGTTTTGATTTGGGGGACAGCTGGTATAGGTAAGTGCCCAGGTGTCATACCCGTGACTCCACCACCCAATCACAAAGGGGAAGAGCGTTTCCATCATCCTGGAGGTTTCAAAGAAAGGTAAAACTTTAGAGCAAAAGAATGTACAGTAACCAATAAAAAAAAGAAGGAGCTTTTTTTTAAATATAAAAATATTTCAGACTTAGTGTTTGGTGAGGTGAAAAAAGAAAGTAATCTCCAGACAGATGAGCCATGCCTCTTAGGAACTCATGAGTCACACCATGACCCTTTTGTTCCATCTCTTTAATCTCACAAATATTGAGAAACTGCTATGTGCCGCTCGCTCTGGCAGATCCTGTTGTAAGAGCTTTAAACTTAGAAACTCATTTAATCCCGAGCACAGCCCTGGGAGGTAGGTATTGTTATACCCATTTTACAGGTAGGGAAAGTGAGGCAAAGAGAAGTGAAGTAGTTTGTCAAGAGCATGCGGGCAGAGGACAGCAGAGCCACAGAAATGTACACATGCAATGTAGTTTGGTAGGACCTGTGACGGGAGACAGAGCTCCCTAGGGACATGAAAGAGAGTGGGGATTTGAGGTGGAAGGGTGACGGTATTTCAGCTTCAAGAAAAACAGAGGGCAGTGAAACAGCAGGGCAACTTGAAGTAATCATGAGATTGTGCTTGATTGGAGCTCAATGTTGACACGAAAGGGAAGGTGCTATGATAACTAACTCAGGGACCAGATTCCTAGTGCCTTGTATGTCAGACAAAAGGGTTTGGAAATGATTTCTCAGGTGCCTGGAAGACCCCAAAGAGTGTTAAGTATGACCTAATGTGATCAGATTTGCAGTTTATAAAAGTATAAGGGGAAATATGAAAGGGAGGGAGGTTAGGGGCAGGGGGGACCAATGACCAGGGTCCTAGTGTTTGTGGCAGATGAAGGAAACGGCGTGGTCCAGAATCATTCCTGGTTTTGTGCATTACTTGACTTGAGGGATGATGGGAATGCAAGATGGCAGCAGGAGTAGAGGTGAAGGGATGGACGTACAGTGGGGTACCCCATAGAGCTGAGCATAGGCTGTGCTCCGTGGAGCTGGAGCTGGGGAGAGGGATGGGTCTGGAGCGCAGACTGGAGCATCATCAGTTCGCGGATGGGGACCGCAGCCTCTGGAGTGAATGAGATCCCAAAGCCAGAGAGGAAATATAGCAGAGAGTTGGGGCAGAAATCCAGTGATCACCAGCTTATCATGGATGCAGAGAAAGAGGAGGGAAGAGGTCAGAGAGGCAGGAGGGAAACAACACATGAATGGTGTCATCAAAGCTAGGGGACAAGGAGTTTGAAGGAAGGAGGACTCAAATGTCAACTGCCATAAATAGATACCTACGGCAAGGGGGTGAGGGTGGTTCTGTCCAGGAGGATCTGCATGTGCCATTTTCATCTTCAGAAGGGGAGTTTTGTCTTTATTATTAGCACGATTCTCTGACTGATGCTTCCCATCCAAATAGAACATTTTTCTTTACACATGCAAATTGGGTATGGATGTCACCAAGGTGGACGGTGACAGGGCACGGGCAGAGCGCGCAGGCTTGCGTGCTGACGCTCGAGTCCCGTGTGAGTACATGTGCGCAGAGCTGGAAATGGAGGGGACGCAGCAGCCAGATTTCAGAGCAAAACAATGAAGGAAGTGAACGAGCTCCAATCGTCCATTTAATACCCAGAATTTTTAAGTTCTCCAAATCTCACCCAAAATCAATAAAACTGTTGCTAATTCACGGCAATCAAGCTTTTCTTCTGAGAATATAAATTCCTGGTCTTGCAGAACCGGTTTCTACTTGTTTGAAGAGAGTTATGGAAATGCAAGAACGGTGTGAGATGTCTGCGCCTCCTTTTTCTGAAAGGAAGCTCTGGGTCCCTGGGTGACCCTGAGCTAATGAGTCTCGGGCTGGTGAGTCATCGCCCAGCCTGGACTCAGAGATGCTATCAGATTCATTAGCCACCCCCAGCGCCTGCGGCAACCACAGAAAGGCCATTAGCTCGGCCACGTGCCCCCCCCCGTCACCCCACCCCCACCTGTTCCGCCTCTAATTTAATATTTGCAGACATGCTGGGCATTCGTTACTAAAATGTATCATTCTGCACGCAAACACCCTTTGATCAGCTTGACAGGAAACCAGAAGCGCCACGTACTTACTTGGTTTAGCGACATTGTCTTTGCAAAGACTATTTTAGAATGACCCTGAATGTGTCTTTTTTTTCCGCCGAGAAATAAGTCTTTCCAACTTGCAACTTGACTGAGAAGTATCCCATTCACTGTGGGCCAGAGGTCGGGTTTCTGGCCTCCGCCCTGATGCACGCTATAGGTTACCTGTTTGGAAGCGTTTTCCCTGAGTGGTGCTGCTTCTGGTTCGTGGCCCAGTTGGCAGGAGACGTGGCCGTGGTCACACGGGTGGGGGGAAATTGCACGCTCTCCCCATCACTTAGCTGAGCGGCGGGCCAGCATCTGTCCTTCCTCAGACAGCCGGGGGAAACCTGCTGGACCGCACAGACTCAGTGGTACCTCCCTGGGGCCCCAGGCAGAATTTTTGAGCTGTTGAAAGGAGGAGCGTTTTCCTTCTTTGGCTCGGTGGGGTCCAGAGCCGTGTGGGAGTCTGAGCAGTCGTCTAAGTGGCCGGTGGTGGGCTGCTCTCTGGCTTTCTCTGTGCAGTCAGCTCAGCTGGGGTCTGCGGACTGCACGGGGAATGAGTCGTGACTGATCCAGAGAGCTGGGCAGATCTGGTTTCAAGGTCTGTCCCGTAGTTTGCTATTCTACCCCATCCACAGTTTTGCCATTGACATGCCGTAGATCTCCTGACATGATGGGACTAACAGACCATGGGCTTTTTGGTCGTTATTTATACGTTATGGTTGGTTGGTTGGTTTGCGATCAAGCTCCTCTCTTGCCCTGCGCCCCTTCTCCTGAAATGGGAGATAATGGTCTTAGGTGTGTATCCAAACTTTCCTGGCATAGATTTCACAGGCTGTGTGAAACTGTGGAGACTGAGCTTGGTGGAAAGAATCTGGAATTTGAAACTCTGTTTCCAAATGTGGCTTCACCACTTAACTGTTGTGTGGATTGCAAGTCTCTTGGGTTCACTGAGCACATTTTCTCGTCTATTGTGTGGATTGCAAGTCTCTTGGGTTCACTGAGCACATTTTCTCGTCTGTGAAATGGGGATAACTGATGTCTACTTTGTGAGATAAAATATGTCAAGAGCCTCACACAGTGCGTGGGGCTCGGTAGATAATTCTGTCCTCTAAGGACCTTCTCAGAGCTCTGGAGCCGAGGGGAGGATGGGCCCGCCCCCCCCGGAAGAGGTCTCTTCATGCCTGGAAGAGCTGCTGTCCGGCGGGGGACCTCAGTCAGCAGGACTGACTTGCCAGTCAACTCAGTCTAGAAACAGGAGCTAGATTAATAAAATAGTAGCAATGCACCCAGAGGTTCTTGCTATGTGCTCTTCTCAGACCTTATGTCTATTAATTCACGCAATGTTCACAGCCATCTTATGAAGTAAGCCCTATTATCCTTCTTTCACATGTGAAGAAATGCGACCTCAGATTGCTGGAAGAGTTACAGAAAGGTCACACGACCAGCAAGCAGGGGAGTTAAGCACTGAAGGCAGGCGGGCTGGCTACAGAGACCGAGCTCACAACCACAGCACTCAGACTGCCTCTGCGAATACAGTCCTCCAGTCACCTCGATGATAATCTCAGAGTCCTATGTTCACTGCAGAATACACTGCACTCCAGGGTGGGAACCAGCTGTCATATCAGATCGTGACACCTCAGCCAGCTTTCAGGATGTGTCAGAGGCCTTCCCCTCTTATGGTCTCTTGTGGGATGTCCCCCGGCCACGCGTGCTTCATGTCGCTGAAGCTGCAGGATTGAGGTGTTCCCACATCTTGCTCACACTTCCTTTGAATATAGTTATGAAGCCTGGGTCTTAAAAAATTAGAGAAATGGCATAATCTGGGCTGTGATTCTATGTTTTTTGTTTTCAGTGCTATGCAAAATTGTCATCGCCAATCTTGTACAAAGAGCTGTGATTATAAGATCATAAAAGACAGAAAGAAAGAAAGAAAGAAAGAAAGAGGAAAGAGAGGTGCTGCACCTGCAAACATCTAACTGTCTGTGTAAATTAAGAGGTAGGAAATGACTGTCCTTCCGAGTGGTGCCCGTGTTCCTAAGGATATTTTCAAGAAATGTAGTCAAGAGCCTTCCAAGGAAATATTCTCATCCAGTGTTATGAGCTGAAGGGGGAATTGAGGTGTGTTTTCCTCAGAACTTATCTGGCTTCTTGCTTCTACCTCCCCCCAGGCCCCAAGTTCTGGATTTAGCCCCAGGTCCTGATGGTTTTAAGAGCATGTGTGAACGGGAACCTGTGTGTATATATATGTGTGAGTGTGTGTGTGTGTGTGTGTGTGTGTGTGTGTGTAAGTGTATGTATGTGAGAGTATGAGTGCGAGGGGGTGAGTGTGGGGATGTGGGCGTGGTTTAAAGAATGCTGTCAGGATTCAATAGGGAGATACTCCAAGTGCCAGGGTGACTTTGACCTTGAATCCTGTCTGGCCCTAGTTAATGGGATTTTCCCTTGACTTGGTTCTCTCAGACCCTGGGTCTGGCACCATTCCGTGTCTAGTCCCAGTCTCAGAGGCTTTGCCTTCACAGCCTAGAACGTGTAGGGAAGAAGTGCGTCACGCTCTTTCGACAGAAAGAGGAATGTGCTCACAAGCTAGGCATAGGTCCACAGTCTCTTTATCTATCGTTTCCAAATCCAACATAGTCTGAAAACTGAAAGATTTTTTTGTAACTTACATCTGACCTGAGCATATTTGGCAGCAACAGCTGATGTGAACATTAGCTATTTATGCTCCTAAATCTTCCTGTTTGGTGTAGTATTTGTATATTTTGTTGCATGAACTATTAACATATTTATTTGGTTTTGGGTTGCTGCCTCAGAGGGGCAGCATAATACATTCACATCATACATTCACACGCATCATATCACTTTTTTAAAATCTAAAAATATTCTGGATTTCATAATACATTTGGCCCTAAGTATTTTGGATGAGGGGTTGAAGTCTTGTAATTCCATTTAATTCTTGCCAACAGTCTTGTGAAATAATGATTATAACCATATTAAGATGAGAAAACTGATATCAGAAAGCCTGGCTACTTTGTCCACGATCACAAAACCATTATGAGGAAGATCCAGGATTAAATATGTGCTTTTCAGGTTCCGAAATACATACCTTTCCCACGAATCTATATGGTCTTCCCAGCTTCCTTAGGGAGGTAAGCCACGTGTCTGAATAATATGGGCCAGGTTGAAACAGGAGCATGAGCAGGACCATGGGCAGTACTCCAGAAACTCACCACTCAAGGCGTGAGCCTTGGACAGGCAGCTTTGGCATCATCCGAGGTCTCGTTAGAAATGCTGAATCTCGGAGCATACCCAGGACCTACTGAATCAGTATCTGCATTTTATCAAGACCCCTTTTCCCCCACACTACCAGGGGCTTCATCTGCATATTGAAGTTGGAAGAGCCTGGGATAGACGTTTGGGGAGGAATGGACCACATGCCACTCTTCAGTTAGCAATAATCCCCCCTCTGATAAGCCCTATCAGCGGTGATTTTGCCACGGCACACAGATGCCATTCTTGAAAGGTCTCAGAATGGCAGAATTATGAACTTTCACCAGGATCATACTTCAGGGCAGAAACCTCTGTTGGAGGGCAAGTGAGGAGGAGGGAGAGGAATGGTGGCTCCCAGTCCAACAGTGGTTGCCAAAGAGAAAGATGTGCCCACAAAGGTTAAACAATTGCACATTTGTTCTAAAAGTCGATTGCCTTACCGTTTATTTCCCAAGGTAGTGCTATTTTTCTACTTATCAAAGCAAATCTGGCAACTGCACATTTATAGCTGGAAAAAACTCAGAGAACTGGTCTACCAAATAAAAGTATCAGACCAATCTAAATCATAATTATTAATTACTTGCTCATCAGGGGTATGATCCCAGAGCAGGGATTCTCAAATTCGGCACTACTGATAATACAGACTGGACAGCTCTTTGTGGGGGGGCTGTCCTGTGCACGGCGGGTTTTTAGCAGCATTTGTGGCCATGGCCACTACCTTCTAGATGCCAGTTGCACCATCCCCACCACCAGCCGTGAAAATAAAAAATATTTTCAGCTACTGTTCAATGTCCCTGGAGGATAGAGGTGTTGGGGGATGGGAGGCAGGGGTGGGGGGGTGGGGGATGGGAAGGGAGACAATATCACTCTCAGTTGAGAACAACTGCCCTAAAACTTCTTGAATTCATTTATTTTTTCTGTCCTGTAGCTTGCCAAGATCAAGATGTGACCTCCTGATGATTCGTCAAGTAATCAGCACTTGGCTGTTACTAAGCAGACCTCTTCAGAGAGAAGGTTTTCAAATGAATAGACAAAGGACAATACACATAACTGGGCATCGTGATTGCATTGAGGACAGTCCCTTTGAGAAGATTCCTCGTCACATGAGCATCAGTTCTCTTAACCAGTTGTATTCAGGAGAGTTTATATGCTGTGAAACTTAATACATCTGCTCACCTTGGACTTCTTGCCTATCGGACAGGTCATGCAGGAGTTTTTTATAATGAAAACTCCTATGTTTGCTGAAACGCATGACTGAGAGGATTTGGGGCTGGAAGTCAGGTTCCTGGGATAAAACAGAAGGCAGAAGGCAGGCTGCCCACTCTCCATGGGCTGCTGAGAGGAGATAGCTAATGAACCCAATAATGGGAGAAGGCTGAGAAGCATGGGTTCTCTTGCCGATTCTGGCAAATCAAGACTGTGCATAGTTGATAGCTCTCACGTGTCTACTGGTGAAATCCCTGAGAAAAAAGTGTTCTTCATTCTCCTGCAGAGAATGAAACTAATCTAAAGAGTCACAGAACTTGTAATTTCTGGAGGAAAACAACTTTTTCTTGCTACTTTAAGAGTTCCTGCAAAACCAGTAGTACTGGCTGGAGGTGGCCTGAGAAGGAGCAATGGTGGGACCATGGCATCAGCAGCAGATCATCAGTGTGAACATTGAGAGGATCAGCGGCTGTGGTGGGATAGAGATCCCTTAGACAAATTCACTGGGAACTGCATTTGGAGACCCTATGGTCATAATGGGCGAAGTCATCAAGTCAGAAAAAATGCTGACTGTTCTCTCCAAAATGGGTGTCCTACTCTCCAGATTCCTACTCAAACTAGGGTGGGTTAAACTAAGATTAAACATGTAACCACATGTAACCAGTACCCTGACCTTCCACAGGAGACATGGAGGGAAGAGGACCCTGCTCTTGATCTCATGGGGCTCACTGTCTAATGAGCTTTTAATAACCGTGTTCTAATTGAATGCTAAACATATAGCTTGTAAGTGACAAATGAGCTGACTGGATGCTGAAATAGTGATCAGCTGTTGGGCGCACACTGCCATGCTCCCACCATCATCCCATCTCTTTCTTTTCTTTGTCTTCCGCTCATTTGTACGTTGCTTCACAGGGCTTGGATCGTCTTCCCTCTTGCTACTGTCACTGGGCTCAGTTACCACTTTTGTGCCCCTTTCATGCTGGGTTCTGTATTTATTCTTTAGGTTGAACTTGTCTTTCATAGCCCTTCTCTCCACTGCCATCCAGGGCAGGTCTTGGACTCCCCAGCCTGGTCTAGAGCATTGCCACCTGAAGTGTGGTCTGTGGGTCTACTTGGTAATCATCTGCAATGTGATAAGTATGAAGATGGAGAGTAAGCTCTTAGAAACTTTTAAGAGCAACCTTAAAGAGCAAATTTTTAAAAGATTTTATTTTTTTATTTGACAGAGAGAGAGCACAAGCAGAGGGAGAAGCAGGCTCCCCACCGAGCAAGGAACCAGATGCAGGACTCGATCCCAGGACCCCAGGGTCATGACCTGAGCCGAAGGTAGACGCTTAACTGGCTGAGCCACCCAGGCATCCCACAGAGCAATTTTATAATCCAATAATACTAATCTAATCTAAAGTATTAATTACATATTAATCTAATATAATCTAATAATAATACAAATTGGGTTTTTTATTTTGTATTTCTTTTCATCTCTCTCTTTTTTTGGTAATTCATTTGGAATACATTTCACAAATTTTGGTCTTCTAAAGATTGAGGAAAAACAAAATTGCTCTTTATACAAGTAGTTTAAGAAGCACTCACAAGTCTGGGGGCCCCATCGGGTTGCTAGACCCCAAGTGGCCTCATCCTTTGTCTTTCATCTTACCTCTCTTAGTCATTCTGCGCACAGAATAACCCCAACCTCTCCTCAGAGAGGCTGGTCCAACTGATCACACTTAGTAAACAGCGTGTGTTCTAGGTTAGCTCTGCTCTGAACTGTGGTGAGGCTGGGCATTGACTAACCCCGTGGTGAGAGGTAGGCGAACACCTTCTTAGCAGAAGAAGGAGACAGTCCCTTCTTTTTGATCTGCTGTATGGCTGCTCATTCCCCGAGTAGCAGCAGAGCTGCTGAGCCAGCCCTGCACTTGGTGACAGGGGAACTCCTGTGGCTGTGGACCTTTCCTATTGCTTGTTCACCGTGCGGTGGTTACAGCTACACTCAATGTGTCACCCACAGAGCGGCAGTTCTCGCCAAATGGAAAAGGCAAAAAGAGAGGACGCACATGTGCTTATGAATCCTCTGAACGATCAGATTACACATCAAAATGAGAACTTTGGGTAAATGTCAAAGTTAAACACAGAAAAGTGGGCAATGTGAATACTAAAAATGTTGGAAACCTTTTTCTAGAATTTTCAGTATAAAGATACTTTTTGAAGGAAGTCCTGAGAAAGATCCTGGGGCAATAATTAGAGAGGCTATGTGGCAGAGATAACCAGCAGGGGTCCGGAAGTGATAGCTTCACAACTCATGTCCACGGGAGCTTGAGCCTCAGTTTCCTCATCTATGAAACAAGGGTTCTTCTTCCTTTTTTTTTTTTTAGGTTTTATTTATTTATTTGAGAGAGAGAGAGCGTACAAAAGAGCATGAGCTGGGGGAGGGACAGAGTGAGAGAATCTTCAAGAATCCTTTCCACTGAGCACGGAGCCAAGTGTGGGGCTCGATCTCATGACCTGAGCAGAAACCAAGAGTTGGACGCTTAACTGACTGAGCCACGCAGGCAGCCCCGGAAATGGGGGTTCTAATGTGACCTGCTGCCGGGTCAATGTAGGATTAAAGAAGTTAATGCAAACATATCAGTCATTTAAAACAGTGCCTCAGACATCCTGTGGGCAGGTTGATTAAACCCTCTGGGCTTCAGTTACTTAATCTATAAAATGCAGAAAATAATACTCTTGACCTCAGAGGGTTGTCCTCAAAGAACACCTTATGCCGTCAGCTCCATGAACGTTCGTTTTCTTTTCCGAAGACTCCATTCTGAGAAGTGCACAGAGCACCGTGGATTTGTCTGATGCTGTGTGTGCTGCATGGCGCAGTCCTCAGGCTCTATCAGGAGGCATCCTCAAAGTGCTGTTGTGTTTTCAAAAGCAAATTAAAACTGGTGGAGGTTTCTAATGAGCCCATTCAGTCAGTCATTCAACAGACACTGAGCAAGGGCCTGCTTTGTGCCAGTCATTGTTCTGGGCACTTGGGGTGCGTCTGTGAGCAGAATGAGCATTCTTGCCCCCAGGGAGCTCTCATCTGGGGAAGGGAGTTGATCGGGCCAGACACTTGGAACAGAATTATATGGCACAGTCGAGAGGGGTAAGTTCTATGTCAAAAAGAAGTGGGTCTGGATCAGGAAGAGTGGGAGTGGGGTTGGCCAGGGAGTGGGGCAGGCTGTGGGAGTTCACAGTGTGGTCCTGGTGGGCCTCATATGGAAGGTGTGATTTCAACAAAGCCTCGAAGTTGGTGGAGGAATTAGCAAGTGGAACCTGTGGGAAAGCATCTCTAGGGGAAGAAACAACAGAGGAAAGGCCCCAAGGCAGGAGTGTGTCTGTTGTGTTTGAGGGACAGGAAGGAGGACCAGGTGGCCAAACCCAACACCATGATCTCAAGTGCTCTTGATTTTTCACAAACTCTGGCCCATGGAGTCTGGAAAGGACTGCTCCAATGGGCAGAGCCCTGGGGTGACACGGCACCGAAGCCTTCCTGCCCTCTGCTACATGACAGTAGTGTCCAAACTGGAGTTGTGGGTCCACGCTACGGCTATGTCTCTGTCCCTGAGTGTCTCAAGTAGTCACACAATCCCTGTGCCTCGACACCACACTGGGCCTCTCCAGCAACAACTAAGGCCCAGCCAGAGGGAACGTGGAGCCCACTGCCATGAAACTGACAGTCACTCTGTCCCATTTAGTCTTGGGGGGGGGCGGTCCACACCAGGCTCGGCAAGCTTTCCTCTCTCCCCTCTTGAAAGAGGAAGCATTTCTCAGACAAGCTCTACTGTCTCTATGAACCTCGGGCAGGAAGAGCAAAGCTATGCCGATGCTGTGTACCGAGATGTCTTGTTTGCCGGGCAGAATATTACAAGAGAACAAAGGCTTTGGTTGTCCTCAGCGGGGTGAACACTGTTCCTCTGCGGCAGGCCTCCCCAGGCTCTGTCTTCCACGTTATCTTCATGGCCACTGAGACATCAAGTTTGGAATGACAAAGGGCTGCCCACTTTCCTCTGGGAGGACAAGGGTGGGATGCCTTTCACAACTCATTGATGGTCTGCTTTATTTCAGGAGACTCATATTTGTCTCTTTGATAAAGAAAATAAAAAAAATAAATAAAATAAAATAAAACACTTAATGATATAGAACAGAAGTCATGTCAGTGGTAGATGGCCCTGTCTTACTTTAAATTGGGGCCACATTTTTCTCTAGAGTGGGGTTGTGGGTCATGAGAGGCCCACAGAATTAATTTCTTCTAGCACCTTCACTATAAGGATGAGGACCCTGAGACACAGAGAGGTCAGCTGGCATGCCCAAGGTCACATGGTTGGTGGCCAAGCTGGGACCAGCATCCAAGCCTCCTGTTTCCAGCCCAGCAAGTTTTTCACAATATTGCAACTCCAAGACTGACTTTTTTCTCAAGTTTTTTTGTTTGTTTGTTTTTAATTTGTTTTTCCTCCAAGCCCACTACTAGATATAGTTTTCTCCTCCCATTTTCCTGTTAACTTAAGGCCAACTAGTTCATTCTGCCTTCAAACCAGGTCTCATATTTGCCCCTTTATATGAGGCACTGGGCAAGAGCTTGGGGAAAATTAAGAGCAAATAAGAAAGAAACGTCAATCTTCAAGACGCATAAATTCTAGGAGGAGAGACAATCATTAAAAAATGCACATAAACATAGTACTGTATACCAAGAAGAATGCTAGTATCTGCTCAGGTTAAGTGCAAGGACAGGCAAGTTTTGCTAGAAGAGAAGGGATAGAGAAAAGTGAGGGGGGTGGCGGGCCATGCCAAGTTTTCATCTAACTTTCTTCCATTTATGAAGAAAAAGTTCTGTTTGGAAACTCACCTTGTCATTAAGAATTATCAACACCCCGAGTTTCCATGTTGGTGGGAAAGGCTCTGGTTGTCGCAGGAATAGAGTGTGGATATTTTAAAATGACAGCTTGAAGAAAGCCTTTCTGTTCTCCATGCGATCACCATTTTGGAGTCCGAACGAGAGCCTGATATTGCTTGTAAGTTGATCTCACTCCTTGAGGTCACTCTTCATAAATTCTCCCAGAGTCCAGGGCCTCCTCTTAAATATACGAGGTGTCTATCAAGGCAGCACAGACAATGTTATTTGAAGGTACATCGTGGGACAGAACAAAAAGTTCCATGTGAGATTAACTAGAAAATTTATCCAATGGAATATTTGTGCTTCACATATTATTATAACACATATGGCCCTGGATTGAAAAATAAATATGATGTTCCCAGTTTGAATTAAATACTATTTTCTCTGTGTTCCCAGAATATTTGTGCATGGTTCTATTGCTCAGTAACAATTCAACTCGCATGTATTCAGCATGTACCAGGGTGCCAGGAATGTGGCAGACGTTGAGGGTATAGAGATCGAATAAGAAATTGACATAGTCTTCTCATTAGTATTGAACACAATATCTTAATATTGTAATATTATAATGCACTGTGGGAAATGTAATAAACCCTAAAATCTACATGACTCAATATAGTGCAAGTTCATTTCTTGCACACAAACGTCTAAAATTTCAAGAAACTTTCAAGAAACTCCTTAAGATCAGTTGTGTGCCTTTCCTTTTTTTTTCTTTTCCGTTGTTCTTTTATTTCTTTTTTTACTCTTCTAGTCTGTTGGAAGTGACAGCTGGAGTCCTGGCTACCATCTTAGACCCTGAGGTTGAGGATCATATCCATGGATTATAGAGTGGAAGGTTAAAAAATGCTTAAGGCCCTGCAAGACTTTTTGGAACAAAGTGAATGAAGTGGACTTGCCTCAGATTTTATGTGAGAAAGAAATAAACTCCAATCTTTTCACTGCTTAAGTTCCTGTGGGATTTGTTAATTACGACTGAACCTAATCTTAAGTGACACGTAAGCAGAGGGAAACACCTGTAAAAGACTTGGAATTACATGGGGATTCTGGAAAGAGTTGAGAACTTGGTGTTGCTGTAATATAAGGCGCTTAGCCTCGGACAGGGATAGGCAAATGTTTTCCTTAAAGGTCCAGATAGTAAATATTTTAGGCTTTGCAAGCCACATGATTTCTGTTGTAATTATTCAACTCTGCTATTGTGCAGTGAAAGCAGCCACAGAAAATAGTGTAAAGGAATGTCAATAGCTGTGTTTCAATAAAACTTTATTTCTAAAAATAGGTGGTGAGCCAAATTTGATCTGCTTAGAGGATAATCATGCTGTATTGTTATATCATTGATAATTTATATATAAGCCCCTCATTTTTTTTCCAGCTATATGTTCAGGTACACAACATATGATGTTGGAAACGGAGACTGTTCAGTTGACATCTGTGCAGTGAGCAGGTGAATAGGCTAAGCCAGTCCTCTAACTGTGCTTATTTAGATCTACTCTGAGTGCTAGGCGGTAATCGCCTAATTCATTCCTTCCTACAGATCCCCATTTTTCACCTCTACTAAGAGTTTTCAGGGTCTTAAGTGAAAGAGGAGACTAGTGGTGGGATATTTCTAGAAGCTTGGCAGCTTACAAAAATGGGAAGTTTTAATTATTTGGTGGCTGAGCCTTTTGGCATTTTTCTCTATTAATGGCCTGAGACTGATTTGAGAGAGGTCTCCTCTAATAGAGCATTACTATACCCACGTCAAGCAAGAGGTTTTTACAGCATTTGGGGGGATATCTGTTCATGATGGAAAGTACTCTGAAGTACGGGACAGAAGTCTTCATTTAGTGTTTTACTTTGCTGGGACAAAGTGTGGAAAACCAATTAATCTTTGTAAGTCTTCTTCATCTTTAAAATGATCCCAATGCTATCTACTTCAGAACTTTTCTGTGGGAATTGAAATAACTTTTATCAAGAATACAAAGTGCCTTGTGCTTTGTGGTTCAATGGGAGTTGCAAAGAAATTACATGGATTTATTCTTCAAAACCAAAATCAGAAATGGTCAACAATTTGACCTGTCTTCTTTGCCCAAACTAGTGAGAAGCATTTGTTTAACGAAATGGTATTAAATTCTTCCCATATGCCAGATAATATAATACAGGTTTGAATCAATTCCTAAAGTGGGAACTCTAATATTGGTGGTGGCATATTATGGGGCAGAATGCAGGAGCTGTAGGAAGATGTTTGCATGAGCTGGTACATCTTTAAGTCATATCCCTGCACTCAATGTATAAGAAAACACAGAAGAAAGACACATTCTAAAAGGTGGAGAGGACAAATTGGTCTTTGAAAACACATTAGGCCTTATGCATAATAGAATTCAAATCATTGATCCATAGTTGGGAGCCATACAGACAGGAAGCAATAATGTCAGGAATTCAAATGCTTAAACAAAATTGGATCTAAATGGACCAAAAGTGAATGTTTCTCAAATGGATCTAGAATGCTTCATACTAGACTTTGAGCAAACATTTGGGGAATTGGCAAGAGCAGAGAACCTGCAGATGTTTTCCATATACATAGTATATATTAAATAGCTGAGTGAACTCTAGAATTCAGGAAATGTTCAGACATATAGGGAAATTATTAAGTGGATAAAAATCTGTTTGCTCTCCTGACACCCTCCCTCTTGTCTAAATCAATTATGAACATTCATCTAACCCACCCATATAGGTCACAGAAACTCACACTGATCAGAACTCTGAGAAAATCTGGAAACTGAGAAGTATTAACTAAGCTTTTATCATTAATTGTTATGCTTCCTTTTTTCCCTTCTAAGCTTTTATTGGGAAATTTTCCCCAAAGCTATAATTACACTGAATAATGACAGAACTTATTTAATGAAGCAGAGAGCAGAAACTTTTTGAGATAGCAAAATTTGCAACCAATTAAATATTAATGAAAAATAGTCTGTCTCAGAATCCATTTTTTTCATATTCATTTTATCTCATATTTTCATTTAATCTACAGAAAGTTCAATCATCACTTATATTAGAATTAATGAAATAAAAAATGTATGAATAATTTCATGATTTTCCCAAGAGCAGTTTTTCTGTACCAATTAAGAATATGAATGAAAAAGAGGTTAAAATCACTGTAAAGAACCATACATTTCTAGATCATTAAAATAAATGCTACCAAATGGTCATCATAATGGAGAGAATAGCTTTATTAGTATGTGTGTCCAGTTGCTGATTTTTTTTTTAAGTTTTTATCTGGTTTAGTTGTAGAATAAAGTCCTGATGTTATATGAGTAATATCTCAATCCAAGTGACATTCCAAATATTTATTTCATGGGGTAGGTTTATGCTAAGGTACCAATTCTCTTTTATTTTAGTTCTGCAAATAGCATACATAAAACCCAAACTTTTTTATCTTAGAGTGATATGAAGATTTTTAAGTAACAAAAAGTATGCTATAAGTAATATCAAGTGGGTAGGCAACATACTGTAACCAAAGATTGATGACAAAATGTTATGTGGGAGCTTCGGGTGCCGATTTCCTAATTTCAGGGTGAATGCCAAGACTTATCTGGATTCAGGGATTCCCTCTGTCAGCTCAGTTGAACAGTCATGGTATCTTGGATACTAGCTCCCCTCCTGTTTATTTAGGTATAATTTTTGCACTTCCTGCCTTCTCATGAACCACAGGCCATGCAGCAGCTATGGGCTCATGATCTCGTCCACACCTGGGCCACAAAATCCTTCTTCCTCTATACCTATCAAGAAGGGAAATAGGACTTTTTAATAGGTGGCAGCCATACTGACTGTCTTTTAATATTTTCTGTCTTCTAATATTTTCTTTTTCTTTTTCCTTTTTTTAAAGATTTTATTTATCTTTTTTTGAGAGAGAGAGCACAGACGGTGGGAGGGGCAGAGGGAGAAACAGACACTCCGCTGAGCAGGGAGCCCAATGCAAGGCTCGATCCCAGGACCCCGAGATCATGACCTGAGCCCAAGACAGACACTTAACTGACAGAGCCACCCAGGCACCCCTCTTCTAATATTTTCTAATTAACCTATTTCACTAGAATGTTAGTTCCTTGGAGGCAGGAATTCTATTTGTCTTTTTTACTGTAGGTCCCCTAGTTCACAGAAAATTATGTGGCATAAGACAAACAAAAGAAGTATTCTTAATGACTTATCCAGAGTTATTTCCTACAACTTTTGGCTTTACAAGGACCCTTCTGCAAACTCAACCTTGCTCATTTCTATATAGTCTCTATATATCAGTTAATATTTATTTTTCTTTGTTTATTTTTAAAGATTTTATTTATTTATTTGACAGAGAGGGGGAGAGAGAGAGCGAGAGAACACACGCAGTGGGAGAGGCAGAGGGAGAGGGAGAAGCAGACTCTCCGTTGAGCAGGGAGCCCAACGTGGGGCTCAATCCCAGGACCCTGAGATCATGACCTGAGCTGAAGGCAGATGCTTAACTGACTGCGCCACCCAGGCACCCCATATCAGTTAATATTTAATATAGAAATTTACATAGTTATTTATTTACAAATAACTATAGTTATTTACATTATACTTGAATTTGTCCAAGTGGAACCATTTATCCTGAACCGTAAAGCAATATTCTTATTGAACCATTGATAACACACTAAAAAAGTGGCTAGAACTACACCGATCCAGTCACTGCCGACGTAAGAGAAACAGAACAAAACAATAATGGCTGAATCAGGAAGACAACTGGAATCATATCTTACTAGTTTGGTGGGGCTCCTGGGTGACTCAGTCAGTTTGGTGTTGACTCCTGATTTCAGCTCAGGTGTGATCTCAGGGTCATGACATCGAGTCCCATGTTGGGCTCCACACTCAGTGGGGAGTCAGCTTGAGGTTTTCTCTCCCACCTCTCTTGGCCCCTCCCCCCTCTCAAATAAATAAATAAATCTTAAAAGAAAATATTTTACTAGTTTGGGGACTGAAGCAATGGGACATAGAACTTTGAAAACTTTTCTAAATTGCTTTAAAAAAAGAAAAAGTCAAGATTTGTTCCTTTTTAAAAATCTCATGGAGTAGAAGTAGATATAACTATTCCATGACAATCACAATGTGTTGATAAGAGTACTTTGTTTTAAAAAGTCCCCCAAATATTGTGATGATCTTTCACTGTGCATTGTGGTGTTAGCATCTTATTGTTTCCCGTGCTCACATATTGAAATTATCTTGCCATTTTTAATAGTATCCAGGCCTAGAATCTTATTTGGTTTCAATCGGTGGTTTTCCTGACTAATACCTGCTTTACTTGTGCTCCTTTTGCCTTTTACTTTTTCTAAAACGATTTACTCCATTCCCTTAAATATCCTTCAAGGCCCTATTTCAAAGCAATTCTTTTATCGTCTGTGTCAAAACTCACTTCCGAAGGTAATTCAGTTCAATTTTATGTAATGAATTGATTTAGTGTATATCCACTATGTGCCAGGCATTTTGCTGGGCATTGAGGATATCATGCTACACAAAGTACACATGATCCCTACCTCCATGGAGCAAAAGAAAACCTTCTCATAAGACTGAGATCAAGTGGGGGATTAATATAATCACGTACATACATGGCAAAATTACTGCCGGGATCAAATGAGTTTAAAAACAAAACAACAAACACCAGTAATAAAGGAAGTAGGAATGGAAATAAAAAGTTATTCTTTTAATACACACACACCATCACTTCAGGGTGCCCACAGCCCCTCTCCTATGCCCTTCTCTGGCCATTACCTCTTCTTCTGTTCACATAAAAGGTGGACTTTCCTAAGGGGGGTGGTTAGTTCTGAGGTCTGGCCTTAAAAGATGGAGGGGCTGAGGATCAGTGAGAATGGAAGGACAGTGATCCGTAGGAAGTGGGTGTGGAGTCTAGGGACCTCATTGCAGTTTCCCTTCACCAAGAGCTCCCAATATCAGTTTAGAAATTCAAGTTGGGGACATACTAAAGGCTCTTTCTGGGTAAGAGTGGGCTCACTTGGATAATCTTATCATCAGCCACAAAAGAAGCCAGAAGAGAAATAAATATTATCTTCAAAAAGGTGAAGGAAAAAATACCTTCAACCCAGAATTTTATTCCCTGCAAAAGTTCACTCAATATTGAAAACAAATTAATTATAGTTTCATACATAGGAGGACTTCAAGATTTTACTAGGCACAGTCCTCATTAAAGATATTTCTAAAAGATATACTTTAGGAAGATGACAAGTGAACCCGGGTAAAAGTAACAAGAGTAAGTGGTATTGAAATCAGTAAATCATGTCGGAAGCTATTGGTTATAAAAGAAACTATTTCATATCAAAAATATAAAATTAAAATTCCAGACAGCAGTGATAAATTTGTAATGCTCAGTGACGATTACAAATAAGAAAGTATCTGTGTTCTAGAAAAAGACAAAAACCTAACGTACTTTAGACATTTTCTAAAAGTATAAATAAAGGTGTGCATTTAAAAATTAAGAATAATGAGTGTGAAACTAGAATTATGATTATAGTTTCCCAAACACTAGAGAAGGAAAAATTTTTAAATCAAAATAAATGAGAGAATACAAAAATTACCATCAATACAAAGTAAGTCTGGAAAGGAGAAAAAAAATGTAAATGTTGATTCACAGAAGAGAGTGTGGTAGAAGACAGTGAAGAGCTTGGACCCCAGGTCTCTGTCGATACCAGGGGGATGGCTAGGGCTTTTCTCTTCTTCTTCTTCTTTTTTTTTTTTTTAAGATTTATTTATTTATTTGAGGCAGGGAGGGACAGAGGGAGAGGGAGATAAGAGAATCCTCAAGCAGACTCCCACAGAGTGTGGAGCTGGATATGGGGTTTGATCCCAGGACCATGAGATCATGACCTGGACTGAAATCAAGAGTTAGCTGCTTAACTGACTGAGCCACCCAGGAGCCCCAAGCCTCTGGCTTTTCTATCTGATGAATACTCTAGGCAGTGAAACAGCAGTAGGGGCCAAAGTTCTGCCATATCATACTGCATTGGGTGCTAGCCCCTGCTAACGCTGGGGAAGGAGCTGTGCTTCCCCACTCATGCAATTTAAAAGCCTTAGAGCTCAAGAGGTGGAGGGACTTGCCTTACCTACTGACACCCAGACATAACAGATCCCTGTGCACTGTCCAGGGTATAACCGGGAATGGGTACCTGGGAAGGTGAATCTTATGTGTCAGCTTGGCTGGGCCTGGGTGCCTGGATATTTGGTAAAACATCATTATGGTCATTTCTGTGAAAGTGTTGTGCATGAGATTAACATTTAATTCAGTGGACTTTGAGTAAAGCTGACTGCTCTCCATTATGTGGTTGGGCCTCGTCTAATCAGTAGAAGGCCTGCATAGAATACAGACTGACTTTCCCTGAGCAAGAAGGAATTTGGCCTGCACTGCAACATTGACTCTTCCCTGAGTCTCCAACCTGCCAGCCCATCCTGCGAATTTTGGACTTGGCAGCCTCCGTAATCATGTGAGCCATTTCCTAAAAATAAATCTCTATCTCTTTTTCTCTCTCTGTCCACACACACACACACACACACACACACACACACACACACACAATTTGGATTTGATCTTTTGGAGGACCCTGACCCCCGACTAGTACTGCCCCCAAACTGCCTCTGCTCCTGTTTCCATGAGTTTCTCCTAGTAAATATTTTCCATAAAGTATGGTGTATTTGCTTTTCTGTGTTCAAAAATAGAGAAAATACACTTTACCAACAAGAACTAGAGTACAGTTCTTTGTACAAACTAATAAAATATGCATACCTTTAGCAACATCAAGAAAACACTGAGAAATGTCATTGATAGACAATATTAAAAACAAACAAATGGCAGAAAAACAAACAGTAAAGATTTAAAATTCTTAAGAAGATAGTCTGAAAAACTTTATGCCAATGAATTTCAGAATTTCGACAAAGCTGGTATTCTTCTAGAAATAAACCATACACCTATTTTTCTTTTTTTTTCTTTTTCTTTTCTTTAAATTCAGTTAGCCAACATATTTAGTTTTTGATGTAATGTTCAATGATTCATTAGTTGCATATAATACATCTATTTTTAAGAAGAGAAGACATCTGAGTAAGCCCATAACCATTACTAAATTTCTTGGGTAATCAAAGTTTTTCTTACCAAGAGATTCCAGGCTCACACGATTTCCAGGTAGATTTCACTAAATTTTCAGAGAAGAGGTAATCCCCATGCTAAGCCAGATGATGCAGAGAATTTCAAAAGAGAAGAGTTTTCTAACTTATTTTATCAGCCAATATAATTTTAGTGCCAAAAATAAGAAAGTTTTGATCACTTATGAACATAGATTAAGAATCCTCATCATATATTAACAAGTCAGATCTGTTCGTGTACACAACAGCGTCAGTTTTATTTTACTTGCGTTGCTGTTTGCATATTCATGTTTCAGTGAACTGTGATGATTTCAATGGTGGGAAAGACAGACGCTGCATAATGAGCCTGTGTTCGAGGGAAAGTGGGCACAGGAAGGTGTCGAGACACGAAGGAATAGCATCTAACCTAGTCCTTGGTGTTCAAGAGGGAATGACAGGCCCGTTGTTAAGAATGAAAGGGTTATTCAGGAAGATAGAATCTAAGGACATCTGAGGCCAACGGGGCAGAGAAACACTCTGTATTGAGAGCGCCCGGCAGCTCTGAGTCACTGGAGTGGCGGGCCTGTGACGAGAGTCGGGCACAAGATGAGCTTGGCTGTTAGACCTGCTCCACGGAAGGTCTCCCGTCCTGGGCCGGTTCTTACCCAGTGCTCTGAACTGACATCCCCATGAACGCTGCTTTGGCTCCCGTGTTCCTTGACCTTCCACCAACTGTTGGTATCCCCTTAGTCAGGGCAGAGGCGATGCTGTTTAATCTGTCTGTGAGTAAGGAGTGTTTCCCCATGAATCTGGAACAGTTGTTTTTACTCTCGTCTTCCCTTTGCCTGCTCTGGGCCTTGTCTGTGGTGGGCCCTCAACACCTCTTCGCTGACTGATTAATGGCCAGTTAATTAAATCAGACACATGGCTCGACTGTTGTGGGGAGGAAACCAGAAACAGATGGAACGTGAAATGCTGGAAGAATTTGCAAGGAAGGATGGGGCATGGAAACAGGCGAATTCACATCTTTAAAGAAGCAATGGGTCAACAGGCGGGTGGGGGCCTCAGCTCTCCTTCCAATGAACAGCATTTCCACACAGAGCCCAGGGCCAAGGGACTTGGAGTCAGTGGCCTGCGCTTGAACACAGCGTGTTGCCGGGTGGACGAGTGGCCTTCAACCCCTCGTTGGAAGCCTTCTGAATGACCGTTCCCTCATCTGAAAATGGGGAAAATAGGTACTTCACATGGTTGTCGTAAAGACCACACAAAATACTGCCCCGTGACAGTGCCTTAAAATCTGCAAGCCGTTACTGCCTTGGATTTACCAAGCCTGCCTGCTTTCTGCCTGCGAAAGACAAAGCACGCTGAAAAACAAAATCCAAACCAATGCAAAAAAACACAAAAAAACAAAAAAACAAAAATCTAATAGAAAGCAGGAAACGATGTCAGGCGTGAAACCCTGGCATCCTTCCCACATGGAGGAGCACTTCCCATAAAGGCATATATATAACGGGGTGACTGGAAAACCTCAGGAAAGCTCCATGTCCTCTCCTTCCTTGCTTCGCTCTGCTCGGCTCTAGCCCCCTGTAAAGAGAACCTGCCCTGAAGTTCATCCTTATTATCCTGGAAGCTGCAGATGTGATGGGCAAAGTCGCTGCGTTTCCTGACAGCAGGTTTGTGCCTTTCCGAGTCACCTCCGGGGCAGCCCCAGGCCCTCAGAACTCACTCACTGCTCTGTCAGCAAGAACGCAGGGAGCAGCACGCTGCAAGCCAGGTCCCTGGGCCACGCACACTGCCTGTGAATAGTAATCACCTTTATGGTTCTCTAACTCACACCTGCCCTCCTCCCTAATAAATCAGTAATACACCTAATTTTTTTTTCTTTTTCAACCAATAGAGGGACTGCAAGGTTTTAGAACACACTGATTACTATCGTGATGGCCACAGTTGTTTAATTAGTGCTCAACTCTGGCTTCTATCCGCTTCCAGATCTGGGGCATCACAGTTCTAATCTCGAGGGCAGGGACATACTTTTCTGTACCTGACTGTGCCTTTAGCTGGATACGTGACCTTGGAAATTGTTCTCTCGGTGCTGCCCTTTCTTCACCGAGGGAAAAGTGGAGCGTGGTTTGTGGCTAGATGTCACTACAGTCCCTTTGCGTACAACTGTCCTCTTCCCCCTCGTCTTAGCTCACCGAATGCACACTCAGGTGGGAGCCCTCACGGGCACCTGACGGCTGTGTTGCGGCTTTGGCAGAGTTGTGCGACCTTCTCTCCCACGGTAGTCGAGCTGATTTCCACTGATTTCCCACAGTAACTGATGGTGTCCCTGTGGGGGGTCAGAGCACCTCTCACTCAGAACAATATTTGATTCTGTTGGCTTTCCTAAAGGGCCATTCCCGTATTGAGTGGGGTCAAATCATTTGGTGGACTTCTGCGACCTCCTCCTGCACAGGAAAATAAGAATGCATTGTTGTTCTTTTGCCCTTGAAAGCACCGATAATCAGCATGCTTGTCTGTCCCAGGAGCCACAGAGATGACAGGGGGCATGAAGTTTCATGACATTGGCCAGTCCATTCACCTAGGACACCTTCTGCTCACAAATTGCACCCTGTTGCTCTCATCAAATGAGTCAGTGGGTTGGGGATGTATGTGCTTTTTGTTCTTATAATGCAAATTGCAAGTGGCAAGAGGGGTCTTTTAATACCAGAGCTTGATGGGAATTTTGAAATTTTCTATGAAACCAGATGTCCAGTTTTAGTAAAATTTAGTGAACTATGTAGTATAGATGTTTATAGATATTAAACATGTTTATTATTGATTCTTATCTTTCAAGGGTCTAAATTGATCTAAATTTCTTAAAGAATGGCTAAAAATGAAGAAAAGAACAAGAGGTGCAGGCATGATATTATTGTCAAGATAGGACCTTAGGCACTTCCTGTATTACAAGATGAGTTGATCATAATAATTTTGGGGATAGTTATCATCTTCATTTGCGTAGACTGCATAAAAATCTAGAAGATTTACCAAAAACAATTGTCAGTAAATATCTTGAAATACCAGTAAATTCTGAAAAATCAGTAAATATCAGTAAATATTCAGTAAACATTTTGAAATATCTTGATGTAAAAACATAGGTTTCAATTTTGAGACTGTTTTTGTACATGAAGAAAAAATGGTACATCTGTATTGCAAGAAAAAGTAACATAAACAATTCTGGGATTTATTGAGGATGCAGGTTGTATGAGCTTCAGTGCCTCTTTTTGGGGGCCAATCTCCTTTTCTGCCAAGCGAGAACTTGAGATTTGAAGCCAACTTGAAGCAACTCTACTACTTACCAGCTGAGGCTCACAAAAGTTCAAATACCTTCCTTATCTGTAAAATAGAATTCTACAGAACATGCCTCATAGGGTTCAAGAAGAATCAAATGCAGTATGGCATGCTGAACACCCAGCACATTCATGACACTTGTGAAGCCCTTAATGAATGGTAAGTATGATGAATTTTATCATTCCTGGTGTGGGAAACAGAGTCATTACCTGAAACTTTGATTCTCACTCTGTTTTTAGGTAGACATGGTAAACTAAAGTCAATGAAATTGTTATGTTCTATATGAAAATAATCAACAACCTGGAAAACATCATCCTGTCTTGAATACGTGAAGCATAGGCATAAACTTTGTTTAGTGAGCATGCCATGATTCTTTACTCCAGGGAGGAGATATTGCTGGAAAAAGAGAACATTTCTCTTCAACTCTTGTAGATCAAGAGACACTTGAAAGTGAGATACAAGGGGGCAGGGGCACTGTGAACCACCATGGGAAGAAGGGCGTGTGAGAAGGAGGGGGAGGCATTCAGACAGAACTCTGACCTTCTTCCCACCCAGAGTATGAGGAGGATGAGAATGTCCCCCTGCCATGGTAGTCGAGCAGAGGGCATTTGGAGGAGAATGCACAAGGAGTCCAGATCCCTGCACATGGTGGCCTTGCGGTACAGCAGTGGGAGTCAAGCAGCTATAGAGACAGAAGCAGTCTGTGTATCGCCCTGAGAAGGCAACTGGGCAGTGAGCGAGACCGAGGACCTGCCAAAGCGGAAATGCTAACACAAAGTAGTGGAGGCAGGCAGAGCACGGGCACAGAGAGCAGGCACACCTTAATGGCTTTATCTGTAGCCTAGAGATGAGATACTGGTGCTTGTCACTAGTGATAACTCAGTATAAGACCAATGGCTCTGTGCACAGTGCATTGTATAAATAACACTGAGTGTTTTTGCATTGTTCCCCAAATGCGCACACACAGACCTATACACATGCATGCACTTTTTGGGGGCTCCTAAAACTTAAAAGTCTTCCACTGCTGTGTTTAAAGAGAGGAATACTAAAGAAATGGTCTCAGTGGCATTTTCACTTTCACCATCCCAGTGCCTGATACAATAGTCCAAGGTGAGGGTCTGTGGACAGACAGTTGTGTTATGTATCTACTACTACATAACAATAATAACACAACCTTAGAAACTTAAAACCACACACACACATTTATTACCTCAGTTTCTGTGGACCGGGAGTCTGGGCATGGGTCAGCTGGGTCCTCTGTAAAGCTTCAAACTAGGGGTCAGACAGGGCTGAGTTCTCATCTGGGGCTCGACTGAGGAAGGATCCACTTCCAAGCTTACGTGATTGCTGGCAGATTTTAAGTCCTTGCAGGCTGCTGGATGAGGGCCTCAGTGTCTTATTGGCTGTCTGCCAGAGTTTTTCCTCCATTCCTTGCCGTGTGGCTCTCTCCTTAGCGCAGCTTACAACATGGCAGCCTGTCGCTTCACAGCCAACAGCAAAAAGAGTCTCTCAGCATGACGATCCTTATAATTTTATGTAATATTATCAAGGAAGTGAAATCCTGTCAACTTTTTTGTATTCTATCAGTTAGGAGCAAATCATGGGTCTCACCCAAGGTCATAAGGAATGAGTTATGCCAGAGCATGAAAACCAGGAGGAGTAGATCATCCGGGTCAACTCAGAGTCTGTCCACCAAAACTTCTATGTGTCAGGAACCTTAAAGACATTGAATACTAGTCTTTTCAGCTTCACTCTGAGATGCATATTATTATTACTTTATGGAGGAAAAATGAGTCTCCCAGAGGTAATTGCCCAAAGATCACAAGCTAGTAGAAATACACCTGGGATTCAAATATAGATCAAAGCAGATGTTTTTCTTCCAAACTACCCATGTTTGTTGGGAAGACCAGAAGATAATCTCCAAGAATGGGGCAGGGGTGGGCAGCTGAAATGACCTCAGCCTCTGTCTCTGATAGTTCAGTGACACCTCTTCTTCCCCATAGCCATCACTGTCATCTTTTCAAGTAGTGGAGCTACTTCAGGCTCACTGGCCTACAGGGCCAGGACACTCTCAGTGAGGATTATTCTTTCCAACTCTCACAGAAACCAATATTTAGAATTCAGTTTAAAAGAATCCCTATGATGACCATGTTCTCTCAACTCACATGGGAATGCTTTGATTTGGAATGGGGAGACATTTATGACTTTTTTGGGTGAAAAAAGTCAGGTGATTGTTGGTTTAGAGAATCCTCCACTGTCTCATAGTTGAATCCTGTAGCCATGTAAGGAGGGAAGCTGTACTGGACTAAGAAATTAGATGCCTCTTTGGGTTCCCGCAACTCGTTGTCTCCTTCCTTCTAAAGCACCACTTGCCTCTCAGACTTCATTTACGGGCACAGCCTTTGAAGACGTGCCTGACATGGCTTGGAAGCCCTGAGCCTGCCTGGCTGTCATCCCCTGCACACCTAGCCCATCTGCCGTGAATTTCCGGCTACTTCCGGTCATTGATGAAGCACCTTGTGTAGGACTGAGGTCCGGTATCCCACACTGCTGCTGAATTCTGGAGGTATTCACTTTGCATGGGATGAACAGGTCAATGGAAATGAGGATGGGAAGGAGATAGGTTGATAAATCCCTTTCCTTCTTTTCCCCCATATTCTACTCCAAAGCACAGATTTTTATTGCAGGCTTCCTGGAAAAGTCCCGTGTGCCTGGTGAACACAAGCACGGATCTGCCTATTTAGATCTGTATCTTCAAGGTTTGTGGTGAGGCAGAAGCATGACGACATCACCTGGCTTCACTGGTTTCTTTGCGCTCACTTCCCTTTATTCTCTACCCTGGGTTTGCACCTCCCAAATAAAGCCTTAGGTTTTTGTTTTCTAGATGACTCAGGCTGAGACACAAGCCCAGTGTGAAAGGTACTCTCGCTCATACCCTGCTGGGTCGTGGAGCTGAATTACAAAATTGAGATTTAACACGACGGACATTTCAAGGAACACCACACTCCCAGCACGAGGGAGTGATGAACGCCGCACTCGAGCTTTCAAAGCAAATGCTTTTTGTGTCATCATCAAGATGATTAGCTTCACACATTACAAAAAGAAGTGACTCATAAAACATGTATCGATGTTGCATTTGAGAACAGCTGCTGCCAGCCTGCAGGAATACACAAAAAAGACTATCTGCCTCCGATCAATCTTTGCAGTTCTAGAAGAAGAGAGGAGACAGAAATAACTCTTTGTGGGGATGACTGACATGTTCTGGCCAGGCATCCTTTGTTAATATAACACACGAGAATTAGACAAATTGGAGCTGGAAAGCGGTCCTGTCATAATGTGGCTGTCGGGTCTGTGGAAAGGCAGCAGCCGAGATTGCAGGATGTGTTCACTGCTCTCCTGAGCTCTTTTTAAATAATCCAAGCTGTGAAGCTTTCACTGGGAAGCTGATCTCCAAATTAGGCAAAATGTTCGCATGACACGGTGTAGTCCGTGCGAGAAGTCAGAGAGGTGGAGAGGGCCTTGCTTGGGAGCCTCCTGATGGATTGTGCGTTTCCTTCCTTCCTTCATTGGACCCTGAACTTCGGATAGAACTTTCTGTTCTCATGCAAGTGTTCCGTAGCTGTGCTCTCCGATACTGTAGGCACTGGACTTTTGTGATGATGGAGCACTTGAAATGGGACTAGAGTGGCCAGGAGCTAAAGTTTGAATTTTATTTAATTTCAATTAATTTAAATTTAAATAAGCCCAATGTGGCTAGTGACTACCCCATGGAATAGCACTGCTACACATTCATTCAGTTAAAAATATGTATTGAATAGCTTGTAAGTGACCTCTTAGAAATTTTGGGGGGATTGTGGGTACTCAATAGTTATTTCCTTTTCTTTTTATTTTTAATATAGTTTTTTAAGAAATGATATGAGGAAGATAAGCTGGGTTCAAAAATATTTACAGTAAAATAGGAACTACATTCAGTAAGACATGCATACAATGTTGTGGGAATAGATGCACATATATCTGAAGAAAGAATAGTTTATTTTATTCATTCATGTATAATTGCATTGATTCAAATATAATTTAAAAGGTCAAGGCAAAAATTAAGTATCTCTTCATTGCAAAGATGAATTTGTGTTGATGCTGGAATGGAATTCCGGGCAGAGAGAACAGAAAAGGCTGAGTAAAATGTCCAGAAACAGCTTTTTTGTTCATGATGGATTAGATACGAAGAGCTTGGAGACTGAACAAAGAGGCATAAGGAATTACATATCATCTCCATCCAGGAAATAAAAAGGCAAATTTTCTGTGTGTTTGGATTAGAAAAAAAATATATTAGAAGAGAAAAAAAACCTGCACAGAATTTCTTATCAGAACACAGAATTTTTGATCTGATAATCACAAATTATAATTTAATCATTTGTCATCTTCCAAACAAAACCTAGTGGCTTTTTCAACAGACTAGACGGACTTACTGAATTACAGCAAGAATGTCCCCCCCCAAGAAATTATAGAAAGCCCTGGCCTCAGAACCCATTTCAAACACCACTTATTTACAACACAGTGTCAAGTTCACCCTGAAGAGCAGACTGCTATATGGCCTGGGTGCTCAAATTTGGGGAGTTACTATTCTATACTAGTAGCAAGGATGTGCTCTGCCTACAAGTACTGATGATAGCCTCCTTGCTCAGCAAGAATTTCAGTTTTTGGAAATAGAAATTGCAATATGGGGAGAGAATTTCTTTACCTTCAACGCAGAGAAATAGTTGGGAAAAGTCAAGTCATAGAAATCCCATCTAGTAAAAGGAAAATGGGAGCAATTTTCCCGACCTTCCCCTTCTGCTTGCTGAGATTAACAAGAGGGGGGCGAGACGCGAGTTTGTGTCTGGTGGGGGGGCCCAGGCTAACTTTAACCTTCACAACCCTGGGAGGTAGGTAATAATAGTTGGAATTAATGGGTGAGGAAATCCAGCTCTGTGCGGGCTCATAATGTTTTTAAGGTCATAAGGCACGTCTGTTTCAGACAAAGTTGAGTTGCTCTTACTCCAGAGCTGTTGTCTTTTTCATTACGTCATGCCCTTTTGAAGCTACCCATTGCTTTCCATCTCAAGTGCAACAGTACAAGCTAATGGAATGAGGGAAAAAAGTTAAGACAATTACCCAGCTGATGATTATGTGTGGTAGAATGTGATGGCATCTTTAAAGAAAATGCCACGGGATTCCGATCCAAAGTAGGGTGGGGATACATGTGGTTGAATAGAACCAGGGGGACTTCATGGAGGAGGTGACACTGGAGATGGGTTTGAATGCAGATAAGCTTTGACAGTGAAGTAGGAGTACAGGAGATGAGGAGGCAGCCTAAAGGATAGAAAACCTTCCTGAATAATCTGTGTCACTTCTGGCTAGAGACTGAGAGAGGGAAATAAATCCTTGGATTAAGTGCTACAGAATGCTCTGGGGCTAAAAAAAACCCCCCGAATGTATGTAAAATATGTACAGTTAGAGAAAGTGAAATCCTGCCACCTCAAAGCCTCAAGCTAAAATATATATATATATATATTTTATATATATGTTATATATATATATATATATATTATATATATATATAATCAACTAAGAAATACAGAATTTACTTCTGTGCCAGAATAACCCGTTGTTTGGGGAAAATCATTTTATTCAAAAGTTTTGGTTAAGTGCATTTGTTTGGGCCCGGCATTAAAGAACAAATAAGAAAGATGTCGTTCCTGCCCTGCTTGAGCTAGGAGTCTTTTTGCAAAGACAGGTATGGCATGCATTAGGAAGGAGAAATACACACTTGTGTAAGAGGTACCTATTTGGGAGGAGAAGTCTCAGAAAGGTTTTCCTGGAGGGGTATAAGGGATAGGGTTTGTTAGATTCAGGGATAAGTGGTGGGATGGAGAGGAATAGTGTCCCAGGCAGAGGGAACCGCATGTGCAAAGGCCCTGTTGGAAGGAATCACTTAGCTACTTAGCTTTTTTCAAGGGATACCCATGAAGCTGAAGTCCATGGATAGCCAAGCAGAGAGCCACAAGAGGGGTTTGTTGGAGAATATTCAAAGGCCAGGGTACTCACAGCCTTATGGGGAAAGGGATTTCATTCTGATCACCCTGAATCTCTTCCACAAAGTCCACCTATAATTCTTGGGGAAAGGAAAGTTAATGTGAACCTGAATGCATGAAAAAGAAACATTGTTCCAGAAGTGGAAAAAATTTACAGAAATGTGGTTCCCTCTGAAAACACAAAGACTTTGTAAACTGACAGCCTTCCTCCTCAAGGTACACAGTGGGATTCAGGTCAGTTGTGTTTTGCTCCCGAAATGAGTAGCTTTGGTAGGTTTTTGGCCAGACACCGACTCAAGACTGGGAGCTCAGAACTACAGGACACAGAGAACTGTGTGCACAATTGCTCAGCACTAACTTCTAGCTGGAGACCATGGAGAAGGGCAGAATCAGACTTTTTGCTGCCTACTGTTAACATCCCACTCACCGAATTTAAGACAGAATACAAAATGTACTGGTGTTCAGCCATTATGTTCTGATGTAATTTCGTTTGCCTTTGGCTCTATCATTTAGGACCACATGGTTCTGGGTGAGATTAGGGTTCCCCCAAAAGGGAGTGATATTCCCACTATCAGCATCCTAGGTGTGGTGCATTTGGGGATAAAAAATTAGGATGGGGAGCCTGACTTTAGAACAGAGAAGGGTGACCCTCCTTCTCTGAGACCAGATGAGTTCCAGTCTCTGAGAACCTTCACAGTAGGCGAAGTCCCTTGCTCCAGTATGTGGAGGCAGGCCAGCACCCCAGAGAGAGCCCTATTTGTGACAGACAGATGGTAGATCTGAGTCTGTGGGCATTGAAAGTTGTCAAATCTTTGCAGGGTTGCATCTTATTATCTGTGATGTTCTTTGGTTCCGTTGTCCTGTCAGGGCATTGCTGCAGTAAAGGGAAGGCATGGCGGCCAGAAATGCAGTGGAGTGGAGAAACGTGGGACTCTTGTTCCTGAGGACAAGTTCCCAGGAGCCTGGGGATAGGTTGAGGTCTGAAGGGGGAGCTCTTGCTTTGTAGTGAGAGAATGTAACAGGACTGTGACCTTACACAGTTGTCCCAGGTTGGAGAGGGCTGGCCAAATCAGTAGGAGGGTGGAGAGAAAAGATCCTGGAAGGAATCCTGGAGGGGTAGCCTTGGAAGAAATGGGTGCACAAAACCCTCGTGTAAGTTTTGATGACATACATACGTTGGTGTCCCTGGGCTTTAATCACAGAGGTCTTTGGGAGGTGAGTATGAAATATAAGTAAATATGGAACAGCAGATAATCCTACACAGGAAAATGACATAGTCAGATCTGGATTTGAGAAAGATTGCTCAAGTTTCAGTAAGGGGCATGAAGCCAAGGAGGCTTGTTTGGCGGCATCTGGACAAGGCAAGAAAAGTATATTCTAGGTCTGTGATGGCAGAGCTAGAAAGCAGGAGATACCTGATAGGCAAGGAAACAGAATCCTAGAAACTGGGGAGAGTGAATGTTGGTAGATGGAGAAATGAGGTTTCCAGTTTAGATACTTGCCTGTGGCCATTTCAAATAACTAGCAACATCTCTTTAAATGTGAAGAACAAATACTTCCCTTGGTCAGATTGTCTAATTTCCTGATTAGTGTGAGTTTACCCCTGGATGGTTCAAATATTCATGAAGCCATTATTAGAATAAAGGAACCAAATTTCATTTCCTATTTCAAAACAGAACACTTAGGAATGGCAGCAGGTGCATAGACAAGCAACATGAGTGTTACGTTAGATAGGAAATTGAGGATTCCCAGTTAGCTTTAGGGAAGTAGGGTCATATTGAGGAAAACTGTCTGGGAGCTGAAAGGGGACTAAGATCTAACTAATAGGAGTGGTTAAGAATTAAGCTCGATCCCTTATATCCAGATGTTTACCATCAGAAAGCCAACAAAAACAACTGGTTTCAGATATTTAAAGTATTCCTAGGGGGAGAAAAGGGGAAGATACTGTCTAATTTTCTTTCTCCAAGGAGCATGGAGGAGAATGAATCATCTTACACCACAGCCAGCATGTTTGGTTAGTAGGCGGAGGAGGGACCCTGCGTTAAGTCTGATGGAACATTGCAGAGAATGGCATTAAGGCAGAAGTAAGGTGGAAGCTCTGGAATATTCCCAGATATCTCCAGTTCTGATGGATGCCTTAAGAACTGTCTCATCCAGACGCTGGACATGGGAGCTTATGACATCAGGTATTAATTCAGCTCTGAAATTTGATGTTAGTTTCCCTGCAAGAATTCCTTTATGTTGGCTGGCAAAAAGCCACAGCAGACATTCCATCTCTACCAGGACAACTTTTATCTTGGCTCAAATTAAATGGATCAGCATACAAATACTTCCATCATATTTGTGATGGTCCTTATCTTTTTGGAAAAAACAATCATTTGACATGAGTGATATCAATGGCCTGGAGGAAAAAAAATATATTAAATTTAGGTCTTGTTAATTTATAACTGTGATTATCTGGAAAGTAGACTGAGACATTACATGTGCACTACTTTATGGGAAAAGCGAGGACTTGATGTATTTGGGGAAACAAGTCTGCTGAGAGATAACTAACCCTTTCTGAAGCAAACTTTTAAATGATCAATATGGAATCTATAAATGTAGTATCAGTACATTTAAGATAGATCTCTTTCATTGCCCTGGAGGATGTATTTTCTGTATCTTTCCTTTATTCTTTGCCAAGAAGCATGGACTCCCTGCCCGTCGCCTTCTCTTTCTGCACATCTAATGCAGTAGTTGTCACATGACATTAGTGTGATGTTTACGGGTCGGTTTCTCCACCGACCCAGAGCTCAGGACACTGTGGGCCAGGACTTACTGCTCTGCAGTCCTGGCCTCCAGCCCTGTGCCATCATAGATGAGAGTCTCAGTCAGTATGTGTTGGATAGAAAATTTTTCCATAAGCTGAGGAAGGACCACTGATGGGTCGCAGTACTGATTACGACTATTTGAAGGCTAGAGAGATACGCTTAACAAAAGAATGCCACAAATTCAAGTGCTTTAAAAAAAAAAAAACCCATATGTCCATGGATCCAGTGGTCTGGCAGCCAGTCAAACACCGGAAAGGAGTGTGTGGCCCCAGGCTCAGGGGAGAAAGGCAGCTTTCCTTAAGTGGCCTTCCTACTCAATTGAAACAAAGAATGAAAGAAAGCACTACGGAGTACTTGGCCTACCTCAGGCATTCAAATTCAAAAAAGAAGGCATGTTCCCTGAGGGTAGGCTCTTTTATTTTCTCCGTGGCTGTGTCTTCAGCACTCAGAGCTGTGCCTGGCACTGGGAACAAAGAAGTATATCTCCTGTGAAGAGTTTTAATCAAGAAAGAATGCGGTCTCTTCAATAAATGGTGCTGGGACAATTGGACAACCACATGCAGAAGAATGAAACTAGACCATTCTCTTACACCATACACAAAGATAAACTCAAAATGGATGAAAGATCTCAATGTGAGACAGGAACCCATCAAAATTCTAGAGGAGAACATGGGCAGTTACCTCTTCAACATTGGCCACAGCAACTTCTTTCAAGACACATCTCCAAAGGCAAGGGAAACAAAAGCAAAAATGAACTTTTGGGACTTAATCAAGATAAAAAGCTTTTGCACAACAAAGGAAACAGTCAACAAAACTAAGAAGACATCCACGGAATGGGAGAAGATATTTGCAAATGACATATCAGATAAAGGGCTGGTATCCAAGGTCTATAAAGAACTTATCAAACTCAACACCCAAAAAACAAATAATCCAGTCAAGAAATGTGCAGAAGACATGAACAGACACTTCTCCAAAGAAGACATACAAATGGCTAACAGACACATGAAAAGATGTTCATCATCACTAGCCATCAGGGAAATACAAATCAAAACCACAATGAAATACCACCTTACACCAGTTAAAATGGCAAAAACTAACAAGACAGGAAATAGCAAACGTTGGTGAGGATGTGGGGAAAGGGGAACACTCTTACACTGTTGGTGAGGATGCAAGCTGGTACAGCCACACTGGAAAACAGTATGGAGGTTCCTCAAGATGTTAAAAATAGAGCTACCCTATGACCCAGCAGTTGCACTACTGGGTATTTACCCCAAAGATACAGATGTAGTAAAAAGAAGGGGCACCTGCACCCCACTGTTCATAGCAGCAATGTCCACAATAGCCAAACTGTGGAAGGAGCCGAGGTGCCCTTCAACAGATGAATGGATAAAGAAGATGTAAGACACACACACACACACACACACACACACACACACACACAGTGGAATATTACACAACCATCAAAAATGAAATCTTGCCACTTGCAATGATGTGGATGGAACTAGAGGGTATTATGCTAAGCGAAATAAGTCAATCAGAGAAAGACAACATTGAGTCTGTTTGTTTCCACTCTTTGGCTAGAAGTTGAGATCGGGGACTCTCCAGTGGGAAGAAGGCGGGAATTCAAGGATCTGAGTCTGGAATACCGAACCAAGGCACTTGGCTTTGGTGTGAGACAAAGCAGGGTGGGCACATTGCTGGACCAGACCGGAGCTGGGGAACTCTGCCAATCTCATGGCATTCAGAGCTCCAGCCCCAAGCCCCACCAACCTCTCGATTTCAGAAGTAGCTGTAGATGTGGAAGGAAGAACAGATAAACTTGCCCAGGCAGAATCCACAGTTTTGTGGTTCATTGGGTTTATAGGGTAGGAGGAGGAGAAGAGAGTGGGGAAAGGTCTTTGTTGGTGTGGTCTTCAAGTAAATGTTCCCTCCTGCAGGCAAGGACTAATGGTTTCCTGCCCAAATATGGGCAGGTGGTATATGAGACAGGGGCAAAGACAAAACCAAATTTATCCTCATCTAGAAGAATTTAATAACTCATTCAATATCATACACCTCAGATATGTGTATGCACTACTGAACTTGTTCTGACTTAAAAATAAATAGATACTACTTATCAACACCACAAAATTAAATATTATCAGTACATATGCTAGCTGAACAACAGCTGTGTTTTGCTGCTTTAGACTAGAACACAGCAGGCATTTTTCTGCACCATTTCAGTTCTAAGGGGGGGAAAAAAAACATGACAGAGCAAGAGAAATGGACAATAAGCTACATGCCTGCATTTACTTTGGAAAATCCTGGTTTTTAAAGAGCCAGACAGACAAAGATAGAAGCTTGACTTTATCTCCCTACTCCCATTGTCCCTGACTTCTTACAAGGCTTGGCACCAAGCATGTCCAGGGTTCTATTTTACAGGATTTATGTAAATTTCATCATGCCTTCAAATTGGACCAGTCTCTATTTTCCAATATGATTTAGTAAGAGGAGCCCTGGCTTTGGAGTCAGTGAGACTGAAGATTAAATCCCAAGCTAGATGGGGGCACCTGGATGGCTCAATTGGTTAAGCGTCCTTGACTCTTGGTTTCAGCTCAGGTCGTGATCTTAGGGTCATAAGATGGAGCCCCATGTGAGGCTCTGTGCTCAGTGTGGAGTCTGCTTCTCCCTCTCCCTCTGCTCCTCCCCCGCCACGTGTGTGCCTCTCTCTCTCTCAAATAAGTAAATAAATCTTTAAAAAAAATCCCAAGCTAGATGACCAGAGGTCACTGACCTGAAGGTATAAGGGAAAAATTATTCATATTTCAGTAGAGCAAATGCTAAAATGCTCATTCTCTAATGTGCCTGGCTTTCTTTAAATTTATTTTTATTTTTTAATTTTTTAAAAAATTTTCTTATGTTATATTAGTCACCATACAATACATCATAGTTTTTCGTGTGGTGATCCATGATCCATTGTTTTCGTATAACACCCAGTGCTCCATGTAGTACGTGCCCTCCTTAATACCCATCACCGGGCTAACCCATCCCCCCACCCCCCTCCCCTCTAAAACTCTGTTTGTTTCTCAGAGTCCATAGTCTCTCATGGTTCATCTCTCTCTCCGATTTCCCCCCCTTCATTTTTCCCTTCCTTCTCCTAATATCCTCCATGCTATTCCTTATGTTCCACAAATAAGTGAAATCATATGATAATTGACTTTCTCTGCTTGACTTATTTCACTTAGCATAATCTCCTCCAGTCCCATCCATGTTGATGTAAAAGTTGGGTATTCATCGTTTCTGATGGCTGAGTAATATTCCATTGTATATATGGGCCACATCTTCTTTATGCATTCATCTGTTGAAGGGCATCTCGGCTCTTTCCACAGTTTGGCTATTGAGGACATTGCTGCTATGAACATTGGGGTGTGTATGGTCCTTCTTTTCACTACCTCTGTGTCTTTGGGGTAAATACCCAGGAGTGCAATTGCTGGTTTTTGATGAGGATTAAACGTCTAGAGGGTCAAGATGCTTTGCTTTTGGAACACAAAGAAATATCGACCTGTAGATTCTGAATAAGATTGCACATCCTGGAGCCAGAGTCAGTGTCTCCCACTGGATGGATGCTCAGCGAATATGTGAATAAAGTGCCTTGGTTAAAGATGAAACTATTTTTATTTGTATCAGCAAGCAGCAAGCCCCTTCTTTTTTTTTTCCTCTGTACATTTCAAGTTTGCTTTATTTCCTGTGCTCCTTATTTCAATTGTTGACACTCCCATCTACCTACCCATTTGTAACAATATGAAAACCTTGGAGTTATTTTTCATTTTTCATTTTCTTTTCCACTCTTTTTTTCTCACATTTTAAAATTAACATATAATGTATTATTTGTTTCAGGGGTACAGGTCTGTGATTCATCAGTCTTACACAATTCACAGCATTCACTGTAGCACACATACCCTCCCCAATGTCCATCACCCAGCCACCCCATCCCTCCCACCCCCCTCTACTCCAGCAACCCTCAGCTTGTTTCCTGAGATTAAGAGTCTCTTCAGGTTTGTCTTCCTCTCTGGTTTCATCTTGTTTCATTTTCCCCTCCCTTCCCCTATGATCTTCTGCCTTGTTTCTCAAATTCTACATATCAGTGAGATCATATGATACTTGTCTTTCTCTGATTGACTTATTTCACTTAGCATAATACCCTCTAGTTCCATCCACATCATTGCAAATGGCAAGATTTTGGTTTTTTTTTTTTTTTTTTTTGATGGCTGCATAATATTCCATTGTATATATACACCACGTCTTCTTTATCCATTCATCTGTTGATGGACATCTGGGCTCTTTCCATAGTTTGGCTAGCAGCAATCTCCTTCTATGAGATTCCAGGGATCCAAATATTCAAAGCAGACCAATAAGGGTATCTGTTTTGAGAAGCAGGGGTTAATATCAACTTCTAGAAATAAATCCAGACACCAGACTAAATGTATTCACCATGCCAGCTTATGATATGATTGGCAGCAGGGCAGTAATGCACACATGTCTCTTAAAGCTGCAGTTTCCTTTCAAATGGAAATAGAGGGTTGATTTTTTTTTTCATGCTTTCCTCCAACAGAAGTGCCCTCTTCTCTTGCTCATGTTCCAATGCCACAAGCAAAATAAGTGGTCATAGACCCCCAGCTGGAGGAAAGCCTGCCTGTCATGGCTCTCCCGCAGAGGTTAACATTAGCAGGAAGCTTTGGTCCAACCATATACTACAGGCTACAGGTTGCACATACTGTGTTATTGTGAATATTATGTTATTGTAATATTATTATTATTATAATTATATTATGTTATGACGCACTCTCCAAAGATGGCCATGCCCTACTCCTTTAGTCTGTGGTCCTTACTCATAAGGCTTGAATTTCTGATATTTCATCTGAATGCCAGATTTTAAAAAGATCTCTCCACTATGGCTGGACCTGAATTTCAATATCTGCCAGCACCGTGTGCCATGCAGTACCTTATCCTACCCCCGGCCTCGTAGCAGCTGCCCTCTATTGGCCCTCATCTGGCCTCAGCCTGAGCATGCTCATCCTGCCTTTGGCCCCAGGCCCACAGGGCACCCTCCAAAGGACTTCTCACTTCTGGGGTCTTCTTTCTGACCACTGCCCCCTGTCTGGTACCCTACCTAGCGACTTCATCCCACCATTTCAGTTGCTTTGAACTCTGATCTGCAACTCCTGAGCTCTCCAGGACCACAATGCTCACTTGGTCTCCATCTGCCTGGGCTGCATGTAGGAAATTGTCCCTGAACAGAGGGCTGGGTAAAGGTGGGGCTCCCCTCTGGTGTCTTTATTCTCTAAGGGATCATGACCTTGCACTGCTCGTTATCCAATGCCTGAAAATGGTCGTCTCAAAACTGTGCTGTATTTTTTATGGTGGGAAGTCTGAGCTAGTACCAGTGACTCTGTTAAAACTAAACCCAGAAGCCAAACGTTTTTGAGTAGGATGATGGCACCAGGAGATAGTGTTTTAAAAAGTAACCGAAGAGAAAGAGGAGAGTAGTTACTGGAATTTTCTGACTATGGTGACAGATTGAATTGAGGGTACAGAATGGGAGGAATTCAGAAGGGCAATGATATTTTAGCCAGAAAATTGTGTATAAAAAAGTGGGAGGAACTCAGGAAGGAGAGAACGTTTGTTTAGTGGAGGCAGTAACATTGGATTGGAGGAAATCTCAGAAATAGGTACAGAATGTTTTTCTACCACTTTCCTGACCCTGACATTTTGATGTGGAGATTGTTAGACTCTGTTTGACTGTCTAGGATGTTTCAAAACAAACACTTCAACCAGACTATCCAACGTCTTTTGTAAAATGCAACCAGACTATCCAACGTCTTTTGTAAAATGCACTGAATTGTTTGAAACATCATTGAATTTTGATTAAGACGGTATATTCTAGAACAAGTCCCATTAAACCATTTGAATTCTTGATCAGTGTTCAATGCAGGTCAAAGTTTGAGCTGTTTCCAATATTTTCCATTTTCATTTTTATTTTCCAGAAAATATTTCACTGTAGTCCATTATTTCTCATGCAAATTTTACACTAAATATTTATTTACTATAGTTTTCATCTCTAGAAAATATTAGAGATGACAACTTTTGCTACGTACATTTTTTATATGGGGGCTATGACTTCCAAGTTCAGTTTTCCTACATAACATTATGTAAGTTCAAATTCTATTAGGAATATTATTCTCTTATCAGTTTAAATAACTAATGAAGTTTATCATATAGAGTTTTTGTCTCTTAGTTTTACATTATTATTCCTACTACTGATGTTGTAATCTGCTGCATAAAAGACCGACAATTTATATTTGTGTCCCAGCTAATCCACGAAAAAATGGAGAGCAATTCTGAGATCATGGCATCGTCAAAATTCTTTACCTGCACTAAGATGAATTTTTCTACTTCCAGGCATTTAATTTGATTCTTAATGTGATTCTTCCCTGAAGTGGTGCTGCATGGAGCTCATTCTCTTCTGGGATAGTCTTGGGATTCCCCCCAAGGGTAACATGCAACTTGGATAAACTTTTCACTCATTTCATTACTGTTGGTTGATTTTTCACAGACTGACTTAACCTGGGAGGAAAACAAGCAGATTTCTAGATTGCAAGATTGCCTGGGAGTCATAAATAGGCATATTTGGAACAACATAAGATTAGCCAAAGCCATCTGGCACGTTGACTGCTAACTCTTGAAAGCACGGCAGGTCAAAATGAACTCAGATTTGAAATTGATGGGGTCAAAACATCCTGCTTCACACAGAAACTATTGCTAGATTTAAGAAGTAATTAAAAAGAAAGTAAAAATAAATTCTCACCTTTGGAGTTATAAAGATAAGATAGCGTTCTAGATGGGGTATCTTGCAAAAAATGGATCAGCTGGCTGCAAGTGCTTTTTATCCTCTGAAAATTAGTTAAGCAAAAAAAGGAAATAGTAGCCAAATCCTTGAGCAGCGTTTTCCATGTTTTGCCATTTTAAACTTTGTTAAATGAGTCACATAGCCTCACCATTTACTGTCAGTAATTGTGGATATATTGTTTTCAGTCTCTGTCTTCTGAAAACAAAAGATTTGCCTAGAATGGAATTATCTTTCTGACTGGGGAGTGTATTTCTTGACTCAGTCCATTGCAAAGACGGGCCAACTTTTTCCATGTGGTATAGAAATCAGGAAAGAAAAGAGAAAAACAGTGTACGTAAGAGACATTCGCAGCCATGAGACTCAGGGCTTTGCCGCTAGTGATGCAAAGGTGGAGCGTGGTGGGGTGGGGTGGGTACGTGCCAGGAACCCAGTCTGCATTTTTGAAATAGATTTTATATTCTTCCACATTTCTCACATGAAATCTTAGCCTGGGGCTGGCTATGCAAGCTTGGAAAACACGAATATGTTTCTACCTTTCAATCTGCCAACAAATCTTAGATTTGTAGTAGAAAAATTCAGAACAAATAATACTGCTACCCTGCACATAGATACACAGAAACTTACAGCTTCAGTCTTGTTTTCAAGCTCAGCACTTTGAGGAACCCTTAGCATAGAAGCTATTCATTGCATATTAATATTCCTGCTTGAAGGTTCAAGTGAGTAAAGGACTCTCACAAAGTTCCATGGCCATGATCAGAAACCATCTTTTTTCAACTATTCTCCTTTTAACAATTATGCTGTTTTATCTGGATGCGACCTCTGTCCATCCAGTCCAAAGGATGTTTCCTTGATCTGAAATGGCTTTTATCGTTTTCAAGCTTTTTTTTCACCAATTTTTATTGATTGCATTAAGGCATGGATTATTTTAAGTGCACGGTTTTATGACAGGGGAAGATCAGCAGTAATACAAACCTTGGTGTCCCCACATCATGTGTCACGAGTGGGACCATCCTCAGTCCTTGAAAAGGTTGCTGAGAGCCCTGCCCTACCCATGCCAACTCTGCACCTCCCACCTCAGATAACCTCCACCCTGATGTGATGTCTGTGTCTATCATCACGCCATGACCCTCCTTTGTAGTTTATTCACTGACAAATGTATCTACGGCTAATATGCAATTGTTCAGCACTTGTGTACCTGTTCGTAAAATAGTAAAATATTTTCCAACCACTAAGTAAATATTCACTATCCTCAGCTGCTTTTGGACCCAACGACCATGGATATTCAGGAAGCTTCTGGACTTTCTTATGACCCAGGAAAGAGAAGGTTACCGCCTGGCACTTCGGAGCATCTCCAGGACACTTCTCCAGTATTATCTCATTATAGTACCAGATGCTAGACATTTAAGGCATTTCAACTAAATACGTTGCTCCATTTTTTATGGCTTCTTTATTAATTAGTTGTTTTTAAATGTCATATTAACTCTTATGTGTGTATTATTCCATTACACGACTATATCAAACTCTACTTATCTTGGTAATTATCCAGTTATTTGATAATATGGAAACTACTATTATACTTTCTATGTTTCTGGGTGCACCCATATGAGAGCCACTCTAGGTGAGTCTGGGAGTAGAGAGGTTATTGGAGCTATGGGTCTTGAGTTTTGCTTGAAAATGACATTATTTTTCAAAATGGCTATAACAATATATCCTCCTGCCTGTAGCATAAAAGAGTTCCTGTTATCCACATCACTACCAGTGTTTGACATGGACAGTATTTTAAATTTTTGACAGTTTGTAAGTGGAAAATAGTCTTTCATTGGGTTTTAAGTATTTCCCCAATTACCTACAAGACTGAAAATTTTCATATGCTTATCCTGCCCCCCCATGCATTCTCATCTTTGAAGTTCTTATTCAAGTTCTTATTATTCTGCCGGAGTAGTTTTATTCTTTTTGTCATCAATTCTTAACTTTTCTTATCAGTTTGTGGAATTTATTTATATAGTCTTGATACTAAGGTGTTCGGTTTTGTGTTACAGTTTTTAACCCGGGTTGCGATTTCACAGTTTTTAACCTGTCATTCACTTTCTATATGGTGTTTTTTGATGAATAGAAGATTTACAGTCTTAATGTAGTCAGATCTATCAATATGTGTCTTGTTCGTATTTTTTTCGTATACTTGAAATTCTTCCCTAACTTTAAACCACAAAGGTGTTCACCTATGTTATCTTCTGAGAGTTCTTTTTTTTTTTGCATTTCATATTTAAATCTTTAGTCAACCTATACATATTTAATATGATGTGAAGTAGGAATGAGATTTGTTTTTCTGATGTGGATAACCATTGTTCCGCCAGTATTCGCATTCACATTCTTTCCTAACTTAATTGTCATAGTGTCATGATTGAAATTTCCATATATGATGGGTGTGTTTCTGGGTTTTTCTATCTTGTTCCACTCATCCACATGTCTTAATAACTATTCCTTTATGATAATTCTCAACACTTGGAGTGACAGGTATCAGAGTATTACATCATCATCTTTACAGTGTTTAACAATCAATTTTATTGAGGTATAACTTACATACTGTAGAGTACGGTCATTTTAATAACTTTTGAGTTTGTCTACACCTGAGCGACAACTACTGTAACATTTACGAAACAGGTGTTTTAGACATGGGCACCAAGCAGCTGGGAACTGTCACCCCGAGAGCAGAGAAACACATGGGTCATGCACAGGATTGCTCTGGCTTTCTGCCTAGAGGTTCTTTCGGCGATATGGAAGCCCGGTGCAGGAATGGGGAAGTTGAGCAGATCAGAGCAACCTCACTGAGCCAAGAAGACCGAGATTGAGAAGCAGGGATCTGAAGCAGCCGTAATTTCCGGGACAGAGTATTAGAGGAGAGGAAGGTACATAAAGAAGGAGCTCCAGAAATCTGTATAAGACTCTTCTTGAGTTTGTTGCTGAATATTCAGATATGCATATGAGCCCACCCAGAGCTGGGAGAACAGCATCCTGACTCTAGTGCAAGGACCTCACTGAACACTCGTGATTCAGTAGAGACTCCGAAGGGCCACGGCTTAGTAGCAGAGCTAGACTAGTCTGGGACAAGGGGTGCTCCAGACTTCCCAACAAAGCTTAAAAATGAGCTCTGTAAGTGCCAACATAAACTGCAAGTGTCATCAGAACAATGTCCAAGGCTGTTAAAAAGAAGAAAACAAATTTTAACCCTCAGTGATGTCACATTTATAAGGACCAGTGTCCTATCCCAAACTACTAGATATAAAAAGAGGAGAAAAATGTAATATGTAATCAGGAGAAATATTTGGCCATAAAAAATATCCAACAATGACAGAAATGATGGAATTAGCAGACAGGAGTTTTAAAACAGTTGTTTTAAATATGAACAAGGATTTAAAGGAAAAAAGTACATATTGCAAGTAGAGAAATGGAAGACAAAAAATAGAGAACTTCTAAAACTTAAAAATATCTGAAATTAAAAAAAAATACTGTGTAAGGTAAGCAGCAGATAAATAACACTTTTGAAGAAGGGGTGTTTTGTGTTACAGATTTTTAAGATTTTTCTCTGACTTTCACCAATATTGAGATAGGCAAGTTTTTTTTGTTGTTTTGTTTTTGTTTTTCAGTTTTTCCCTTCTATAAGGTGTGTATTCATCATTCATCTTAAAGACAGGGCATAATTATCTAATTTTCCATATTTACATTGAGATCTATTTGTCTCTATGCCTTGGGAGAGCTCTCTCTAAGGTTTATCTCCTGTCCTTTGCACTTTTTGCCTCAAAACAGAAGCTCAAGTTACCATAGTTTGGCATCTATGCTTGTATTGTAAATATTTTTAAATTTTCTGCATATTATGATGTTTTGACCTCTTAAAAAAACCTTCTGGATGGGGACAGATGACCCCTTCCAGGACTAGCCAATTCTTAGACATAGCAAAGGGTCCAGCCTGCAATATGCAAACTAATCAATCCTCTATCTGCCAGTGACCCCAGGAGACAATATTCCTCTGCCTTAATCATCCCAGGGCCAGGTGCCAGGCAATAAGGACCACCCCTATAGCCCAAAGCCCACCAAAATTATTCCAACTAGCTAAACTCTTCACCCAGAATTTCCGTAGGAAATTCTGATAAAGGCTCTCTCCTAAACCTTCTCCTCACTCCTGTCTTCTGCCTCCTGACCACCCTGGTGTCTTCCCCATGTGGCTCTGAGTGACATGCTGAGCCTCCTGTCTCCAGAACCTGTGAGTATAATAAACTTTCTTCTGTCCCGAGGCTCTCCTCTGGGCCCTTTTATGGCTTCACTGACTGACCACCTCATAAAGGAATACAAAATGATGCTTTTATGCAAAAGCAAATTTTAGTGCTTGCTGACTTACCCTGACTGCTTCTTTCATGATGCTTTTCACCTCTGTAGATTCTTTACTTTCTTGCCAATTTCATGATTCCTTTGAAAACTTTGTTTTAAATATTGTTTTCATCAGTTTAAGTTGCTTTTGCATGGGGAGCATCCATAGTGTCTAATCCATCATATTTGCCAGAAATACAAGAAGCGTGAAAGCTTTTTGAATATCTTGAGTCTTGCCGTCACATGAAAAACTTAATTTGTAAATAGTAGTGTTATGTTATCATCCTTTGTCTGGTGGGAGCTATGGCTACTCCATTGCTCTGGGTCCTAGGATGTTCAGGGAACAAGGGCACATTCAACTGCCATGCAACAGAGCGTATGAATGCAACACAGAGCAATATATAATTCCAAGGTAAGATGGTGGTGTTACTAAGTGTCCTGATGATGAGGGGACAGACAGGCTGAGCTAATATGCAGGGCAGAGGCTCAGGAGAGGCAGCATATGCATGAGCAGAGCACCATGGAAGGATTCCAGAGTGGGAAGAATAGATTTGCACCCAGCTGCCTGCTGCATGTGAGAGTTTTGCTCACAATTCTTAACTCTTCTGAGCCTCAGTTGTCTCGTTAACAAAGAAGATACAGATCATATACATGAAAGCTCATCAATATTATCTCATAATCTGTAGATTGCCAGTGGTCTGTATGCCAAGTATGACCAACTTCATGTGGGATTTAAGTAAGACGGTTAATTTTTTTTTTTTTAATTAAAAACAGGTCATGTAACCTGTTCACTGTCTCATGTGCCAAATGAGGGAGTCGAACACTTCTCACTTGAGAATTTTTTTTAAGATTTTATTTATTTATTTGACAGGGAGAGAGAGAGCACAAGCAGGGGGAGCGGCAGGCAGAGGGAGAGGGAGAAGCAGGCTCCCCGCTGAGCAAGGAGCCCAATGTGGGCCTCGATCCCAGGACCCTGGGATCATGACCTGAGTCGAAGGCAGATGCATAACTGACTGAGCCACCTAGGCGCCCCTCACTTGGGGATTTTTTTTCCCGAAATTTGCCAAGAAACTTATGGACTTATTCAGCCAAAAGAGGTTATTCACTCTTGCCTCCACCTGCCACACAAAGAGAGGACTGAAGACATAGCACACTCCTCAATATTTGGGCAGCCATGACTTCTGTTTTGGCCTGCTGTGTCTCTGTATAAAGCTGTTTTGTTGTATTGTCCAATAATGCATCTTTGTCTGTTATTGTGATGTCCAGATTCCCATGGTAGCTACTCTTGGTCTTTGGGGGAAGAACAACTCCCTTCCTCAATGTCAGTCTCGGGCAACCATGTGCCATGCCTGATGTCTGGGTGAGCATCTTTTGTCCTCACAGCGCCCTGTGAACTTCAGTGACAGCAACACAGTGCAGCCTGCCACACTCTGTCACGGCCCCCATCACACCTTTCTTGCCTTCCTTTACTGGTTTTCCTTTAAAAAGAGATTCTTTTCCAAGGTGAAAAGCTATGAGTTACCAGGAGAACAAATGGCTACCTTCAAATCACGTACTTTTCACCAAGGGTCCACCTGACCTGGAGTTCAGCTGCACTGTGACATGTCCAGTCAATACTGGTGATGGGTTGGGGTCAAAGCGAGGCAGAAAGTGTGATGTCTTGATTACCTGAGCAATTTCTCCAGTTTCCTACAAAATGCTCGACTCAGCTGCCATGGGACATTCACAGGTCATTATACCCGAGAATCCCTTGGGAAAATCCCCTTAATAGGTAGGGCCTGAGACCCATGACACTGCCATGTAACACTTTTTTTCTTCCTACAAGAAGAGTGGGGGTTAATAGACTGTGGCCATGTTCTCAATAAGAGCCAAGGTCAGTTGAAGAGTTACATTTTAAGTAAGGTTGGTGAACACGTAATATCTTCATCAGTATTGCTTAAAGCCTTTTAATTTGGAAATCATGCTTGCTTGACTACAGTTTTCTTATAAAATTGGAAATAAGTTTATTTTTCATTGCCCCCCAAAAAGTTTACTTAAAAAAACCCTGATATGTTGGTTGTGGATCCACAGTTTCTACCCTGAGTGAGTTAATAAAAGGGGTAAGTCTTCCTGAAGACTGGTCCTAGAAACTATGGGAAAATGTCCTCTGTTTTCTCCCCGTATCACCAAATGATCCATGCAGTTTCTTGTGTAACAGAAGAATACTATTTTTAGGGGACTAGAAGCAGCAATTCTTGGCACATTGATCAGAGTAGGCTAACTGCTGTAAAAACAAGCCCCGAGTTTTAACAGTTTAATGTAGCTAAAGTTTCTATCTCCCTTACATCACCCGGAAGGGTAGAAGTTACTGGGACCCAGGAGGTTTGAGCTTCAGCCTTTTCTAGACACTTAACGTTTGCTTCATGCAGCTGGCTGGTGGAGAAAGAAAGAAGGACAGTACAGGAAAGGTATTTCATGGGCCCTGCCTAAAGAAGGACGCACATCGCTTCCCATGGGCACTTGTCCATATTGTCATGCCTAAGTGCAGGAGAAGGTGGAATATGTAGCTCTGATGGATGGTCAGAGAGGAGAGAACATGGATACTGATGAACACTATAAGTCTGGGCCACAGTTCAGCCCTTAGTCACCAAATATCCCTTCCACTTTTCTTTGCACTCATCCCTTCTGAACTGAGACAACGTAAGTCCCATCCTTTCACTCTATCCAATGCAAAGTCCAAGATTTCTGGGTGGTACACAGTTCTCTTCTTCTTCCAGTTCCCACCAAGGCATCTCGTGTCTTGGCAACCTCTGTACTAAGGAAGCATCATCTGCCCAACCGAAACCCGATCAAGGGCTATATATAGTCGACTATATAATAGTCCATCAAGGGCAAAATTATGACAACTGGTACTTATAAAGAGGAAAACTGTGAGAAACACAGCCACCCATGATCCATAGCCATTCTGAAATTCTACTGGACAGGCCTTATGAAGGTGTTCTATGGTGGAAACAGGCAGCTCCTTTAGCAGACCCTGATTCTGCTCCCTGGGAGAACCCCTTGTCCTTTAATCACCATGGCATTTTGTTCTGCCTGTGGGTGCTTCTCCCTTGACTGTTTTTTCTCCATGGTCACATTTGGAGTCTGGTCAGATTTCATAGCTCTCCTCCTGCTTGTGCAATATGGGGGCTTGAGGTCATTTTAATTCTCAAATAGTCAAAGACATTTATTTAGTGTTGATTGACTGACTGATTGATTGTTCAGGCTCAAGGTTTTTGGCAGTTTCTCCAGAGACTTGGAAGGCGATTCATCTTCTTCTTTACAGTTGTCTCACTAGGGCAAGAGCCACAGATAAAGTTTGTTTGTAGACATAATTTTCAAATACATAATATTTCTTTACTTTCTGACCCACAAACATCTTTCTCTAAACTTCATGAACCTGTCCAGAGTCTATCTGGGATAATGAGCTTGAGTGGAAAGCATACTCTTACTCTGATTTTTGACACAGGGCTGAGTTCTAATAGACGTTTGTTGTTCAAAATACTTATCAAGCTTCTCTTACTATTTTGAGTCTAGAAGACCAGTTTTTACTGACATTCAAGTTCCAAAATTTTTCTTTATTTCATTCCACTCTCTTTCAAACCAGAGAATTTTCATCCGATCTCATGTTTTTCTTCTCATGCCTGGCTAAGTGTGGTCAGTAACAACCAATCTACAACAACTGACCTGTTTTTGTTTGCCTTTCCTGTCACTGTGAGTCCAAGAGATGATTGTTCTGCCTTCCAAATTGTCGATGTAAACAATCTAATAAAGTGTTCTTTCCAACAAATAAAAAGGCTCTTTAGTTTTCTGATATTGGTTTTCTTTCTACTTACTGCTTGATTGCTAAGTCAATGCCACATTCTTTAGTTTTTGTTGCAATGCCAATTTCTTTATTATTTAGGGTAGGCTAACTTCTGTAATAAACATGCCTTTATCTGTGGCTTTACACAAGAAAAAATTGTCTTTCTTTTTTTTTTTTAAGATTTTATTTATTTATTTGACAGAGAGACAGAGAGCACAAGTAGGCAGAGCGGCAGGCAGAGGGAGAGGGAGAAGCAGGCTCTCCGCTGAGCAGGGAGCCCGATGCGGGGCTTGATCCCGGGACCCTGAGATCATGACCTGAGTTGAAGGCAGATGCTTAACCGACTGAGCCACCCAGGCGCCCCACATTAATTTGAATTTAAATTGAAGCACCCACCTGTGTTGGAGAGCACAGAATATCAATCCAACCTTTTTAGAGATAAGGCAGACAATTCTCATCTCTCTAAAAACTTTTCTTAAAACTTTAATAGAAGGGGAGTTGGAGATCAGATGAAGAAGGATTGCCTCTTTCCTGCTGTCAATCTCAGATTTGAAAAAAAAAAAAATCACTCTTCTCAGAATGTACTTCACTGTACAAAATACTTCCGCTAAAGACAACCAGTTAATACAAACCTTCCTCTAACTGCATGAGTTGGTACATACCTGTTCTCCAGGTGTGTTGGATTTGATTTGTTCCACTTTTTCTCCAAAATAAAGTTTTTTGAGAGATAAGAGGACTTTTTTTTTTTTTTCTTTATTTGAATGGCATCTTCATGCCATAGTCTGGATTGTACTTCTCCTCAAACCACTGTGAAACACACAAAGAATATCCTGCAAAATACCCCCCAGAGTTCACCAAAAGCTCCATATGGTTTGGCTTCATAAAAGACCATCTGATTGGTCTATGGCTTTGATTCCAGTGAGGTTTTCCATAGGCTTGTGGTAGACCCAGGATCTTACATGAGACAGATTAGTCAAAACAATCTTCAGAAATGTAGGAATATCTGTTCAGAAGTGAATTGTCCACTCTTTTAACAGATGTGTAAAAAGGCTGTTTCATTGAGTGTGACCCTGAACAATCCTACACTCAAGTAATCTCCCTGAGCCCTTCAAAAATGTTATATGCTTGGCATAATAGAGATAATAAATGATGTACTTCGTAGCAATTCACTTAGGAGTGATAAGAGAATGAGAAACTTGAAACTCCTTTTTCCTCCCACTTAGCAGACTAGTTATAAGTTCCAAAATACAAAAGGATATTTTTAGAATTAGATCTGTAAGCACATTGTACCCAAGATGAGATTTGAGTGAACTCCAATACAGAAAAGTCATTTTACAATCTGGAGCCATATCACATGGGGAATGTGTTAAATAATACTTTTCTTTCCAAAATGATTGTATCTTGTATAATGAGTTTCTTACCACACTTCATTTTTAAAAAAATTATCTTCAGCTGCAACTAACAAGTTGTAACTATGGTTAGGTACAGATCACATTTCCATGGTAGATGCCAATTCCCTATGACTTCTGCTCTAACAGACCACTCAATTAATACCTCTTTCATCCTGCCCTCATGTCTGCACTACTGTGATATCCATCAAGCTTCAGTTCTATGCAGAGGCCCAGCATGGTACAGATGGCCCCGTGACAGTCACTTGGAGTTGCACTGCTCTTGATCCTTGCAAGGGCTCTACCAATGACCCCATGAAGCTCTATTGGGATTGTGTGAATATTCAGTGAGATAATCCACATAAAGCATAGAGCCTGGAACACAGCAACAAACTTATAAAGGGTAGCAGTTCTGTCATCATCTCTGCCATATTCATCAGAGTTCAAGGTGCATATGCAGCCAATCAACTGTAGAGTCAAGTTTCCATATGGCCCCTGCCTGCACACACCCTAAGGGTATGCTTTCCTTGACTTATGTTTCATTCTTTTGTGGTCTCTTTGAAACAAATTCCAACCAACAGCTCAACAATAAACTATGTTACTTTGAATATTGTCTTCTTTCCCTTAATAACTTATTAGTTAAGAGCCTGGGGCTCTGTGTTCAATAAACATTTGTCAGATAAGGAGAGGAACATCGCTTTAGGTAAAACAGAGAATCTAAGGAGGAAATGTTACCACATTTATTGTGGAAACTAATTTCACTCAAGTTAAAGTCAAAGTATCTGTTAACCAGATCTGCTGATACCTTTGACGTCTGCAGTCAAACACTCAGAAGACTCTTGGTGAAGTGAGTCATAAATGCAGAAGTAGAATCTACATGGGAAGAGGAAAGCATTCAGAAGGAAGTGCCTCAGCCCGGACCCTCAACCAGACACTGCTTTCGGAATTGTGCATTTGTAAAATATTTATATTTTAGTTATTTATTGATTTTGTAGCTTAGTTATTGTAGTTTTCTATTTGGAATTCGTCACTCCTCACATCTGAATCTCAGCATCTGATTTTAAATTGGAGATGATGAAATGCACTACTATATTCTGGAATATTGATTAAATGAATCTTTGAAAAAGCAATTTACAAACGCAGTGCAAAAGTATGCCATCATTCAGATTGGTTTCCTACAATGTACCATAAAATAATTCACTATCGTGATTTATAAGGTGACATTTAAAAAGAAAGGCAGGTTCTTTTCTGTCTGTCATGTTTGCTGGGGCAAAGAGGATATAATCTGTGGAATGACTGAGTTGGCTGACCCTAACTTTGGCCATGAGTTGTTCAATGCTCTTGAATGAGTGCTCTGCAGGCCCAGCTCCCCTGAGCTCCAAAGTTGTAGAAATCAGTGGACCAGAGGACTTGGTTGATTCCATGGTTGAATGAGGTGATGCGAAGTCCTTATTGTCTTCCTGAACTTGCTCCTTGAGTTGCCTCCATGGATACCTTTGGGAACTTTGGAAATGGTACCCTTGAATTCTGTGGAAGTGCCCAAATTTATATTCACTCAGATGCTTGTTAAAAATTAGGGAATAAAGGGGGCACCTGGGTGGCTCAGCTGGTTAAGCATCTGCCTTTGGCTCAGGTCATAATCTCAGGGTCCTGGGATCGAGCCCCACATTGGGCTCCCTCCTCAGTGGGGAGTCTGCTTCTCCCTCTCCCCCTGCCCCTCCTCCCAGCCCTCCCCCTGCTCGTGCTCACTCTCTCTCTCTCAAATAAATAAATAAAATATTTTTTAAAAATTAGGAAAAAAAGACCTTATGTTTTAAAAAGGAAAAAATTGGGGGTGCCTGGGTGGCTCAGTTGGTTAAGTATCTAACTCATGATTTCAGCTCAGGTCATGACCTCAGGGTCATGAGATCCAGCCCCATGTTGGCTTTTCACCCAGTGGGGAGTCTGCTTGAGATTATCTGCATCTTCCCCTCCTCCCACTCTCTCTCCCCCTACTCTCTTTCTCTCTCTCTTTCTTTAATAAGTAAATAAATCTTTAAAAAATAAAAAGGAAAAAAATGTACAAATTTTATGACAAATTATAAAAAAGTCAAAAGATGACACAACACAGGTGACAAAAAATGTTTTAATATACACAGGGCTCCTACAAGCTCATAAAAGGGACAAACAAAAAATTGGGCAAAATACATATACACAAATAAGTTTTAGAAGAGAAAATAAAAGCGGTCAGTAAATATGTAATGTGATATTCTTTCTCCCTCATAGATAAATACAATGAAAGAAATCATATGATATTCTTCAACCTTCAGACTAACAAAAATACAGAAAGGACGCATGGGGCTGGACACTGGACCGGTGAGAGGGTAAATGGCTAAATCTGTAAAAATTTATCTTGAACTGTCTACTAAAATTAAAAATACAAAGATACTTCTCCCCAGGAATCCCAGTTTTGGGAATTTAACAGCAGCTAAGCAGAGGAGTGAAATAAAAGTGAATGGGGGAGGTGATTATTAACTTTGCGTAGTTTTTCATTCTGTTGCTTGATGGAATAAGCCAGTGATGCTCATGTGATGTAAATATATATATGTTTGTATGTGTGTATATATGTATATATTTTTTCTGATTCTATATATATAAAATGTTGAGAATGAGATGTTCTCAAATCTTTAGGGCAGACTCAGGCTGCTTCAGTAAAAGCTCAGACTATGGTAAGTTACGGTCTTTCCCATTCTCTGGTGGACAGACTACCTACGGTGTCATCTGGTCAGTTCTGAATGCTGGAGGATAACGAGGATATTCACAAACTGAAGAAGCTCCAGAAAGGGGAAAACAGGGTGGTGAAAGACTGAAAGTTGCATCTCATGCACAAATATAATGACCCAGGTGATCTCATCACAGCTCTCTGCCTTCCACTCTTCCACCCTCTGCAAACAGGCATCAGGTCTTGCTAATCCGTGTCCTCTTTATCAAATCCAAAGACTATTTTTCTCATTTGAGGTGTTTCTGGCATGTGATTATATCTGATGGAGTCTTCCTTCTTTATTTGTAACATTTTACTTTTTAAATATACATGTTGATATGCTTCTAATGAAAAGCACTCATTAGATACTCTTGACTCACCTTTTCTTACCCCAAATGCCATGTACTGGTGGCAATTTTTAAAAGCAATTTCTCTTTTTAGTTTTTCTAGGGGTCACCTCCATACTCGCTTTTCCTGAGACGTCAGCTTTGTGCAGGCTTTGCTGAATTAGTTCTAGGAAAGCTGAGGATATCACTTACACTATGCTATCAGTTCTTTTCCCAATTTTATTTATTTATTTTTAGTCATTTTATTGGTGAGATGGATACTGCCCAGTGTGCCCAAATATCATCAGAGCATAATCTAGGCTTATTTAATTTTTTTAAGTGAAATGAACAGAATGAGTACATTTCCCAGTTTCCTTGCACTTTGGTATGATCATGTGACTAAGTTTTGGCCAACACTTATGAATCAGAGTGGTATGTTAGCTTCTAGGGACTTCTTTTAAAATCATTTGATGAGCACCTTCAGTTACTTCTTTATCTCCCTCTCCTTGTTGCTGGCTGGAATGGGTCTTTCATAGATAGCAGATAGTTAGATTATTTTTTTAAAATAATTCTGCCATTCTCTGCCTTCTTCTCTTCACCCTCCCTCCCTCCCTCCCTCCCTTCTTTCCTTCATTTTTTAAACACATAATGACAATTTTGGTTGCCCACTCTGAAGACCACGCAAGATGATTGGAGAATAAGTAGTTTATTTAAGAAGTGAATCTAAAAAGTTATCAGGGAAGAAACCAGGAGGGGAAGGCAGCTAACGGCGACAAATACATAAACTAGTTGCCACCATGAGGAATCAGAGATCAATCCCACTGGGAACTGTGGGCGTCAGTGCAGAAATAATCTCAGGTTTATCCATTGACCCACTTGAGTGTTGAGGGAGCTGGGACATTTATATACAGATCGTATTAGCTGTTGGGTGAGGGAGTATTTTTTCTACTCTTTTCTGGATTGTCATCAGGAAGGAAAAGTAAACTACCATTGCTTGTGAATGTCCTGTGTAGTCAGTCATCGCATAATGGTTGGACCTGACAAGATATGGGTGATACTCTGACGCTGTCTACTCCACCGTCTCACAGTCATTGAGGAACAATTTCAACTTTTTCTCACTGACTTTCTACACCAATTCTGTCATGTATCAGTTATTCATTGTATGTGGGGGGTATGTTTCTAAGCTTTCTGTCCTGATCCATTTGCTATCTCAGAGCAAAATATACACTGAGTCCTCTCTCATTCTTGAAATCGGTAACGTGTGTCTTCCCTCTCATTTTGTCTTATCTGTCTGACAAGCATTGTATCAACTTGATTGGTGTCTTCAGAGAATAAGCTTTGTGACATTGATTTTCTCCATTGATTTTCATTTTCCATTTAATGTATTTCTGCTCTTGAATTTATTATTTACATTTTTCTGTTTTCTTTGGACTTAATTTATTCCTTTTTTCTCTTTATTTTTATTATTTATTTTTTAATTTATTTTTCTTAGAGAAAGAGAGAGCATGAGCGGTGGGAGGATGCAGAAGGAGAGGGAGAGAGATCTTTTTTTTTGAGAGAGAGAATCTTAAGCAGGCTCCATGCCCAACATTGAGCTCAACATGGGGTTCCATCTCACAACATTGAGCTCGACATGGGGTTCCATCTCACAACCCGGAGATCATGATCTGAGCGAAAATCAAGAGGCGCACACTTAACCGACTGAGCCACCCAGGTGCCCTTCTCTTTATTTTTAGGTGGAAACTTAGTCAATTAACTTGTTACTTCTTTCCTAATGCAAGCCTATCACAATGTACATCTCCCTCTAGGTGCTCTTTAACTGTGTCCTATAGATTTGGGTATGTTAGGTTTCTTCATTTGGCCTTAACTACATTCTAATTTTCCTTGTTATTTCTTTTTTGATCTGTAGATGATTCTGAAGTTGTTCAATTTCCAAATATTTGGATTTCTCCATAGCTTTTCATTAGTGATCAGTAGGTTAATGATGTTGTGGTTATAGACTAGACCTTCCTATTTTCATCTCCTTTGTTTTCCTTTTGATTACACAGTATCAATTATTTTGTGTCATTTGATCTGATTATTTTTCTTTGATTTTTTAACAATCCAGCTGTAGAGCCTCTGCATTGCAAGTGCAAATTCAGTTAATTTTTTTCTGGTGATGATTTATATAATTGAATGTATACCTGCTCTCCTATATTTGTCTTCTGCTCTTTCCTTTTTTTCTGATTATATTTCTCTTAAATGATTGAAGACTTAAGGTTCTATTTGTATTTGTCTACTAGTTTTGAAGTTATAACCGCTGTTTGTATTAGTCTAGTGGTTCCTATTGAAATAGTAATAGTAATAGTAATAGTGTGTACTGATCTTACAAAATATATAGTTAATTACTCTCTCTGCCTTCTTCCTAATACAGACTTTAGAACATTTTGCCTCTGGTCACTGTCCCTTGTCCACGTACCATAATATTTTCTATGGTTATGAATTCTTAGAGGAGAGCTTCTCTCCTTTGAAGACAACAATCAAGACTGAGAAGTGCCCTGGTTGTCTGTCCCTACTGGTAGTTGGGTGTTATCTAGATCATCATTTCTGTTGAGTTTTGGTCAGTGAGAGTACTGACCTGTGATTGTGGGTCCCAGCTTCAGCTCCCCATCTTTTACCCACTTGTGAGTTCTTTCTTTTTTCCTGGAGTTGTAGCTCCTCCAGCTACCTTGATGGGGTTAGCAGTTGCTGCTTCAGAAGCCTTGGATTCTGCAAAACACAAAACAAAACAAAACGAAACCCCTAAAACATAACACTTTACTTCTATCTCTCTGTTTACTTTTGTTCTTTTGGAATTTTTCTTATTTTTTTTCACAGATCCAGCTATCCACTAAAAAGACGCTTTAAAACTTGTATCCTTTACTCTTAGTGTTTGAATTAAGAGGGATTTTTTTCAGTGAATTTTTTTTGGTCATATTGCCGGAAATAAAAACCTTGTATTTACATTTTACTGCCTTGATTTCTTTGATCTTTATTCATGATTCCATTCTGATAGCTTAACTGTAGTTTTCTCGTGCTATCTGACTTCATCATATGGCAATGGAGATACAAACTGGTGGTGAGCAGAAGTAATGCGTAAAGTGCCATGTAGACTCTGCAGTATTATGTAATATTTTTCTCTGAAACGTTTACTGAGAGTTTCCTCTGGGTCAAACACTTCCCTTGGTTCTTTGCATATGCTAACCTTCCTCTTCACCATAGCATTCCTTCATCACCAAGGGTTGTAACAGAGGAGGAAGGAGGTCAATTTTTCCAACAATGCCTAGCCATGTGGGTGTCACAGTGGGGTTCCCACTCATGTCCACCCAACTCTAAAATATGGCATTTCCCCCCCTGTCCTTCAGAGTCTACAAAAAGGTCTTAAGTGCTCTGAGCCATTTGGAAGGGGTTACTCTGTTAATCCCAAACCAGGTTGCTAACAAGTAAAACCACGAAAGAGCATTTCTGTCTGAGGACTTGGCAAAAGAATCAGTCCAAGTGGCCATAGTTTTCTGAATAGTAACAGCTAGATAAGCATTTCTGATTTTTGCCCAGAATTCTTTCATTGAACAAATTTAGCCACCTGCTGATAATATGTGGGAGGCATATTGGATAATTCAGACACATTTTGGATAATTCAGAGTCATGTACTTTAATTTTTATAGTAGGCATCCAGCCCACACATGAGTAAATACTCAGACAAGGGAGACAAAATTTAAAATACAGGTGCTAGGGTTTAACAGAGGTACCCGTTGTAAACAACTTTTCTAATGAAAGATCAGTTATCTGGTCATACCTAAGGAAGTTTGAGGTGCTTCTTAAAATGTGTCTAAATTAAACAGTTTTCCTTTTGTTAAAAATAAACTCCATTCCATAAAAACCTACTTGCACAGCCTCATTTGATAAAGCAATGTGGACCCAAGCAGGGCAGAGCTGAGAACCATAGGTTTTGTTAATTTTTTTCTGAAGTTGATTAAGGGACCAGGTTCAATACGCTCTTGATTGAAATCATTGATAAGCTAACTAAAATTTCATTGTATCAGCTCTTCCATTAATAGACTGTTTTCAAACCAAAAGTGCAGCTTCCTCTTTTTTTTTTTTTTCCAAGATTAACCTTAAGGTTACTGAAATACATGTTTTCTGATCAAAAGTTCACTCTTCAGCAATAAAAGATGATGCTAGCATGTTTTTTGCTCCTTTCCACACTCCCACCTCTAATAGCCCCTTGACATACACCTTCTCTCTGTCTGTTTCTGAACCGTTGCTAAAATAAAAGGATGAATCATTCTAGTGGTGCTTGGATGGAAAACTCATGTGGATTTTCCAAGTATTGAAAAACACCCCCAGTAAATTATTAGAGAACTTTAGAGCTTAATGGAATACTTTTTGGTGACTGGGAATCATTGCTTAATCAGCTCTAATGGAAAGAGGAAGGCCTGTTTTATGCCCCTGCCAAAGGTTGCATCTGCTGGGGACTTGACAGTATATTCTTTGCCATTCTAGTTTATTTGAATTCAAAAACAAAGCAAAAAAGCGAAAACAAAATCCTTACCAGCCATTTTTTACTTACAAATGAGTATCACATCCAAATGGCTTATTTCGGGGATCCTTAGGAGCAAGAGTGAGGTTTTACTTTCTGGCAAAGTCTACTGTGTGAATACAAAGCCTTCTGGGGCTGGTGTTTAAGCCTGACATCTTTCTTATCTAAAGACCTTGTGCCCAAATCGTGTAATATTCAGTTGCTACTGTTGTTGATGTGTGTCTAAGGTCGGTGGACTCTGGAAAGGGCAGACGGGAGAGTAGGACAGTCATTTAATTATAATGATGGAAAGAGGGGTAGATTCGGACTCAGGAAATCTCAATTAAAGATTTCCATCTGGTGAGAAATGTATCCTTGGAACATCTCTGAACCTTATTTTTCTAATCTATAACATGTGGCAAATAGTACCTGCCAGATTGCCCTGTATATTAAATAATAGTATACACAGGGGTTGGAAAAGCTAATGGCATCTGGGCCAGAAATGGTAAAAGATAATTTAGGGAAAGACTATGAGCAAAAAGAGCCATTAAGTACACTCAGTTATTTTACATGTTTTAAAGAAATGTAAACATTTAATTTATGTTCTTGATAGTACAAATAACTTATTTTTAACGTTAGCGTATATCTTAGAACAGTTGTCTATTTGCACTTTCCCCACACCACACCTAATATCCATAGCAAGCTTTCAGATATCTGATCTTACATATGACGTCATTACATCCAAACATCTTCCAGAAACAAAACACGAGTCCTGGGAGTCCCTGGAAAGTTCCCCCAAGATAACTCACCCACATTTTTTGTTTTTCAGTGACAAGGAGTTCACGTGAAGAGCAACTCTAATTCACTGGCAATTCCTTCTCGGATTGAGTCAAAGACAGAGTTCTTGTAATTCTCAAGTGTTACATTTTCTTATTATATGGAATATTTAAAAATTTTAAAACATATTTAGCACATCTTTGCACTTGTAATTCCTTGCCTTTTGTAATTCTTATAACATTGCTCTTATGCAGGATTTCCAGGTAAAATATTTCATGGGACATACTTATACTAATTTTTTTGGTTTTGTTTATCTGAAATCAAAATTCAATGGATTTTCTTGTATTTTTATTGCTACATCTGACAAATTTGGAATACGAAAAGTGTAAAGTTTAGGAATGCTATCAAAGTTAAGTTTTTATCAGTTTAAAGTAGGGTGTTATAATTTTAAGCTATTTTACATAAGCTTCATGGGCTGTTTCTAGAATATTGAGCATCCTACTAGCCTCCTCTGGTTTGTTTCAGGAGTCAGACATACATGGATTCAAGTGTCAGTTCTATCTTGCATAAACTTTGTGATCTTGGGCAAGTCAAATGATCTTTTTGACCACTCTATTTTATCATCTATAAAATAGGCATCGATAAAATATTTCTAATGGCATAGACTACACCTGCTGACCCAAATCTGTGCCTCCTCTTCTTTCTGGGCATACAGCTAGGCTACATTTCTAGGAATGGCCATTTGGTTGACTTCGAGATAGCAGAACAGGAGCAGAAGTCATATGTGCCCTTAATGTCAAGGCTTTAGAGAGGTAGCTACACCTTCTTCCCACTCTGTGTTCTCCCTTCTGCCGGAGAGTTGCAGAGGCAATGAGGCCTTAGGGATTCATGGAGCCTGAGCCTGAGAGGACCCTGGGTCTCAGAGTTGCAACATGAAACAAACAAACAAACAAACAACTGTACCCATTAGGAACACTTGTATGCATGCATCCTTCATGTGAGAAAAAAAAAAAAACTTTTATTGTGCTATGTCCCTGAGCTTTAGGGGTTACTTTGTCATAGCTGCTACTATTACCATAACTAACATAAAAGTTGTTACTGGAAATAAAATACTTAAAATAAGTGGCACTGACTTAGCTGTTAGGAGTAATGACAAAGAAAGCCACTTCTGCCTAGAATACTATTCTACTCATGTGATCAAACTGTTGCCCGGAAACACACCACATTTCTATTGACAGGATTCTGTAAGGACAGCAGTTTAAAAGAACCTTAGTATTAGAGTGTTTTAACCATTACGTTGAAGGAAGATCTTACAAGAAAGAGATGGGCTCAGAAAAGGACTGACTGGTTTGCGAGCAAAAGCGTAAGGAACTCGATTTCAGAAATGTGGGCTCTTGCTAAGTTGAAAAGAGAGTGGCATCGGAACACAAATAGTAAGAGAGAATTCTAGGAAAAGCTGTCAGCAGAAAAGGATCCATTAAGTCTACCCAGATAAACAAAGGGAATCAGCCGTATGACAAAAATCAGATTAAGAATAAATAAAATCTTTTTCCTCAAGTCTATTGTTTCAGGTAGCTCCATGATATCAAACATTAAGTTGACAGGTATAGACATGAGAATTAGGAAACAGAAAAATAAGGAAAAATTGATTATTACGCCTGGGGGAAAAAAAAAAACTATAAGTCTTATACATGGAACTGATTTATAGAAAATAGGTCAGAAACTTTAGGAAACTCTATCAGTTTCCTAGGTTTGCCATAACAAAGTACTACCAATGGGATGCTTCAGTAACAGAAATTTGTTCTCATAATTCTGGAGGCCAGAAGTCCAAAATATATGTCAGCAGGGTTGGTTCCTTCTGAGGAAGGTGAGGGAAGGATGCCCTCAGGTCTTTCCTCTTGACTTGTCGCTGGCCATCTTCTTCCTCACATGGAGTCTGCCACAAATTTCCCCTTTATATAAGGACACCACCTCTATTGGATTAGGACCCACCCTAATGACCTTAATTTAACTTGTAAAGACCCTGTCTCTAAATATTAAGTCACATTCTGAGATATTGGTGGTTGGAACTTCAACATATGAATTTTGGGTGATAAAATTCAACCCATAACAGAAACTTTATGAGGAAATTATACTGTCAAAGAAACAATTATCCTGGGCACCTGGGTGGCTCAGTTGGTTAAGCGACTGCCTTCGGCTCAGGTCATGATCCTGGAGTCCCGGGATCGAGTCCCGCATCAGGCTCCCTGCTCAGCGGGGAGTCTGCTTCTCCCTCTGACCCTCCACCTCTCATGTGCTCTCTCTCTCTCATTCTCTCTCTCAAATAAATAAAATCTTTAAAAAAAAAAAAAAGAAACAATTATCCTGGATGTTAAAAACAAAATAGAAAACAAACAAGCAAACCGAAAACTCCTGTGACTGTAAAACAAGTCTTGGGTTCCCAAATTTGCAAAAGCTCTTCAGTCTCCAACACTGATGTGACTCATTATCCACCCATGGATAATAATGGACAATGAACCACTTCCTCCAAGCCAGACCCAGGGTCGTGGAGAACAACAGAAAAAAAGAAATTCTTCTAGGGAGAATATCCAGGTCTAATGCCAAAGAACTTCCTTCCGGGCCAGAACAGGACACTTCACCTACCCAGCAGGATTTCATCTTGACTGTGGACCAGTGAATGCCCATGTTCCTCTTGTCTTTCTAAGTGGGAGTTTCACTGGTTGTACAGGATCTGCTATGCTCGGGTATATTGGACGTGTGTTTGGAGGACAGAGGCCTGTTCTTCTTAGTTCGCAGGTCACCAGGTCATGAGGAGCCACCCCTGGACTTGCTGGAGAGGTCACTGACTGGAGATCATGGGCTTGAGCTGCTGAAAGCTGGTGTGTCTCTGGGTACGAAGAGATGTGCATTACAGATGTGCTTGTCAAGAGTGGATGAGAGCAGATATTGCTTACTGTTCACCAATATAATATCACTGTTTTCCTTTATATTTTCCAGCCTCTTTTCCAGCCAAACAGCCATGTGAGAGTTTTAGCCAATGAAATGTAAAGGGAAGCTGTGTGTACTATTTCTGGGCCATAGCTTTGAAGAAACAGGAGCAGCTCTTATGCTCCCATTCCCCCTTCCACAAGGAATGTACTGAAAGTGACCTGGTGCTCAGGTACTTTTAAAACAGAAGGAGCTTGGATTCTTGAGGCAGCCCCCGGGAGAAAGTTGTCCTCAAACCAAGACCATAGTATTGGACTGTAATTTGAAAGAGAAATAAAGTTCTATTTTAAATTGCTGAAATTGGGGATTTATTTGTTATAGTATATAGTGTTTCTCTGACCAATACTTCTGTCTAATTTTAAGTCTCCTCCAGGCATAACATTATATAAGTCTGCAGTAAAGTTCAAGATCTCTGCCACACCTGGAAAAAAATAAAACAAAACAAAACAGCCCTGCCATTTGCTGTAGAAGAAATTTTCTACCTGTTCCACATATTATTTATTCTTAAAAATGAAAAGATAACAGTGACATCTGACCATCTAAAAGTTGGTTGCTGCTGCTATTGATTTTTCTGGGTATTAAAAATTCAACACAGCCCAAGGAAACACAGAATTATAGAGTTTTCAGACAAGAAAGGACGTATATGCTATCAGACATTATCTTCATTTTACAGATGAGGGAAGTAGACTCACAGAAGTTAAATAAATTTTCCCAAGTTCAAACTATTAGTTCATGATAAAGATTGAATTTTGACCCAGCTTTTACTTCAAAGAGCCTGTGTTTTCAACTATACAAGTCTAAGTACACGATTTTTCAAATATTATCTGCATTGCTAATCTTTCTCCATCAGTCTCATCTTGCAGTAGGGCAAAATCACCTGTTATGTGGATCTAATAATAATAGCTAATATATAAAGTTGTTCTGGGGATAAAAATGTGGTAATGGTCACGAAACACAAAATACTCTGCTTTCCAGGCAGAAAGTGTCCAATGATAATTACTGTTATTGTAAAGAAGATGGTTTTAACTAGGCATGTTTTTGTTATATGTTGTCTGGTCTAGGAGAGATAGAGAAAAGACTCAGAAGATTATCACCCATTTTTACAATGTGTAGTAGAAACTTCATACTACTATCATAGGGGCAGCCTCTATCTATTTCACTTTAACTGCAACAACAGGATTAACTAGAGAAACTTTCCTTGATAAGAACCCTACCCTAAAATGGAAGTAGTAGAGTTCATCCCTGGTAGCTTTGAAAACAGGAAGATTAGGGACATAGTGTTACCAGGAGCCACCATGATGGAGACTAGGAGGTCTTATAATTTCGTCTTACAAAAAATTATAAATGAGTAAAGCTCAAAAGAATTAATGTAGCAAAGACATTGACACAAACAGCATGTAGATTCTCTTTTCAAGCCCTGAAAATTAAAGGAACTACATATGATATTTCACAGTCCCCAAAGCATTCTTCACATTCACCATCTTGTCTAGACCACCTACAACTCTGTAAAATTGGGATTGATTCTTACTTCTATTTTACACATGAAGATTTTGCACTCACAGGTTTCAAATGACTAGTCCGAAGTTACCTGCCCACTAAATCCTACAGCTGGGATACAGCTCAGAATTGATTTCAAGAACCCTACGTATTTTCTATTAATAGATCATTATCTCTCTAGATATAAGATTTATTTCAATAGATGAGAAAGCTTTGCTGAAATGCAGATTTGAACAGCAGTTGAAGCACTTGATGGAAGATGAACATTTATTTAAGAAATCGATCCATGAATAAAAATGAAGCAAACTCTGTGGACAGAGGGAAGACATTAAGAGATTTGCTTGTTAAGAAGAAAATTCTAATCAAAAGTGTGTGGTTGCTTATAAGACCGTTATGAGCAAAAAGTGTCACAGAGAACTAATCATAGGATAACATGCAGTGCTCTTTAGCATAGGTAGGTTCTAGAACACCACCCATCTTCCACATTCCTCTTTTTTAATACTGCAAATGATTATGAGAACTAGCTCTTTTGAAGATAATGTCCTTTACCTACTTCTCTATCTCCCTCCTCTCTACTCACCCATCTAGAGGCTGGACCTTGTAGATACTATTCTCACTTGCCTTAGCACCCTACCACCAGCACACAGTCACACACACACTTCTGTGCTCATGTTTACTCTGCCTCCAATACCCTTCCTCACCTGTTTTATGTGCTTAAGCAAGGCTTGATTTAGACATGATCTAATCTATTTTCCCAGCTCCCGCTAAATTAGATATTCCTCTTCTCAGCTCAGCTTCTGTGACACTCTGTTTTCTCACCTATAATGGATCTATAGAATCGTCTGTTCACTGGTCTGTCCCTTTTGTTGTCTTCAAGATCAGATAAATTGCACTTTTTTTTAAAGACAAAGACAAATGTTTATTTGGAATGAAAAATCACAAATTAAGGAGCTAAAAAGCTGAAATACACCACAAATAACACAAATCCAGGAAACAAATACCACATTTTAATTTATTTATGTTTATTTTTCTTTTGGGGGATCCACTGAAACATCATCTCCTCCTCAGACCACCCTCTAGAAAAGAGCCAGCACCCTTTTCAATAGTTCCCATCCCCACAGTCTGCTTTCTTCTATTCCACAGCATTTGTTCCTCTGGCTGTCATATCTATTCTTATTTATCTCCTTATTGTCTTTCTTCCCCATTAGAATATAGACCCTATGAAGGCATAGACACTTTCTTTTTCTTTTTTAAAGATTTTATTTATTTGTTTGAGAGAGACAGAGAGAGAGAGATGGAGAGAAAGAGAGCACAAGCAGGGGGGAGAGGGAGAAATAGGTTCCCTGCTGAGCAGGGAGCTGGATGCGGGGCTCAAACCCAGGGCCCTGGGATCATGACCTGAGCTGAAGGCAGATGCTTAACCAACTGAGCCACCCAGGCGCCCTGACATTTTCTGACTAGTTCATCATGTTGCCCAATACTCAGAAGAAGTACTTAATGAATGCTTGTTGAGTAAATGTTGGAAATTTTCACACAGAATTCCATATTTTACAAAATGCACATAGAATATGATCCAGTTTTTGTTTGAAAACAGTTGTAATGTGCATAGAAAAAAAGATCAGAAATAGATCAGTTAAAAGGGATTATCTCTGGATGAGGAAATTATTAGTGATTTTCATTTTCTTCATCTTGTTTTGCTAGGCACAGACCTGTTCTTCAAGGCTGTGTCATTAGACTTTGTCTCTCGTTCTCTGAATTATTTTCCTGTGAGATCTTATCCATATCTTCAAACATCACCTACCTGCCATTGATTCTCAAAATTTTTATTTCTAATCCCTAACTTTCCATGAACAACAGACCCCTCTTCTACATGGGTAACAAATCAAGGCATTCAAAGTGTACTTCAAATACAAGTTGGTGTAGCTCTTACTCATTTTCATAAGTAGCTGAAAGCCTGGCACCATGATCAATGCTTTGTGTAGCCTATTCATAGCCACACTATTAAACACATGAGAAAATTGGGGCTAAAGAAGGTTAAGGGACTCGCAATGGTACTAAAGAATATAATTCCGTGTAGCTGGAGAGCCTCAGTTGGCCCAGAATCCTTTGGGGCACAAGGGGCAGCCAAGTCCAAGGATCCAGGTCAGAGGTACTGCTGGCCCCACCCTGGGCAAACAGCCTTCTATGAAATGGTCACCCTGGCACAAAAGGCTTTCCTAGCAGTATAAGCGGAGGCATAGATATTTTAATTGGTCTATATCACTTTCCATTTTGTCCGTGCTTAGTAGATTCACGGGTCCATGCTGTGACTCAGGTGTTGGCTCTACTTGGAATGTTCCTTCAATTACAACCCTCCTTATCTTTCAAGTCCAAACTAAAGGACATTGCCTACATCAGTCCTACTCCAATTCTTACAGCAGGAATAGACACCCCCTTTCTATTTTCTTACACAGTACTCTCCTTCCAATCCCCTTAAAGCTCTGCCACCTTGCCAGTCCCTGAAGTTAGCTGCCAGTGGACTTGCCTTGTGAGCTTCCCGCAGGAAGCGTCTCCCATTCATTTCGGGATCTTTCATATGCCCAGCATGGCTGTGACAATTATTCTTTGGAGTTATAATAGTTCTTTTTTTTTAAATTTTTGCCTTAGTCTATTCTTTTTTTTTAATTTTATTTTATTATGTTATGTTAATCACCATACATTACATCATTAGTTTTTGATGTAGTGTTCCATGATTCATTGTTTGTGTATAACACCCAGTGCTCCATGCAGAACGTGCCTTCTTTAATACCCATCACCGGGCTAACCCATCCTCCCACCCACCTCCCCTCTAGAACCCTCAGTTTGTTTTTTCAGAGTCCATTGTCTCTCATGGTTCATCTCCCCCTCCGATTTCCCCCCCTTCATTCTTCCCCTCCTGCTATCTTCTTCTTTTTTTTTTTCCTTAACATATAATGTATTATTTGTTTCAGAGGTACAGATCTGTGATTCATCAGTCTTACACAATTCACAGCACTCACCATAGCACGTACACTTCCCAATGTCTATTACCCAACCACCCCATCTGTCCCACCCCCACCACTCCAGCAACCCTCAGTTTGTTTCCTGAGATTAAGAATTCCTCATATCAGTGAGACTATATGATACATGTCTTTCTCTGACTGACTTATTTAGCTTAGCATAATACCCTCTAGTTCCATCCACATCATCGCAAATGGCAAATTTCATTTTTTTTTGATGGATGCATAATATTCCATTGTATATATATGTATATATATATACATATATATACACCACATCTTCTTTATCCATTCATCTGTTGATGGACATCTTGGCCCTTTCCATAGTTTGGCTATTGTGGACATTGCTGCTATAAACATCGGGGTGCATGTACCCCTTCAGATCCCTACATTTGTATCTTTGGGATAAATACCCAGTTGTGCAATTCCTGGGTCATACGGTAGCTCTATTTTCAACTTTCTGAGGAACTTCCATACTGTTTTCCAGAGTGGCTGCATCAGCTTGCATTCCCACCAACAGTGTAAGGAGGGTTCCCCTTTCTCCGCATCCTTGCCAACATCTGTCATTTCCTGACTTGTTAATTTTAGCCATTCTGACTGGTGTGAGGTGGTATCTCATTGACGTTTTGATTTGGATTTCCCTGATGCCAGTCAATGTTGAGCACTTTTTCATGTGTCTGTTGGCCATTTGGATGTCTTCTTTGGAAAAATATCTGTTCATGTCTTCTGCGCATTTCTTGATTGGATTATTTGTTCTTTGGGTGTTGGGTTTGATAAGTTTATAGATTTTGGATACTAGCTCTTTATCTGATATGTCATTTGCAAATATCTTCTCCCATTCTGTCGGTTGTCTTTTGGTTTTGTTGACTGTTTCTTTTGCTGTGCAAAAGCTTTTTATCTTGATGAAGTCCCAAGAGTTCATTTTTGCCCTTGCTTCCCTTGCCTTTGGCGATGTTTCTAAGAAGAAGTCGCTGCGGCTGAGGTCGAAGAGGTTGCTGCCTGTGTTCTCCTTTAGGATTTTGATGGACTCCTGTCTCACATTGAGGTCTTTCAACCATTTGGAGTCTATTTTTGTGTGTGGTATAAGGAAATGGTCCAGTTTCATTCTTTTGCATGTGGCTGTCCAATTTTCCCAACACCATTTGTTGAAGAGACTGTCTTTTTTCCATTGGACATTCTTTCCTGCTTTGTCGAAGGTTAGTTGACCACAGAGTTGAGGGTCCATTTCTGGGCTCTCTATTCTGTTCCTTTGATCTATGTATCTTTTTTTGTGCCAGTACCATACTGTCTTGATGATGACAGCTTTGTAATAGAGCTGGAAGTCCGGAATTGTGATGCCACCAGCTTTGCTTTTCTTTTTCAACATTCCTCTGGCTATTTGGGGTCTTTTCTGGTTCCATACAAATTTTAGGATTATTTGTTCCATTTCTTTGAAAAAAGCTGATGGTATTTTCATAAGGATTGCATTAAATGTGTAGATTGCTCTAGGTAGGATTGACATCTTCACAATATTTGTTCTTCCAATCCATGAGCATGGAACGTTTTTCCATTTCTTTGTGTCTTCTTCAATTTCTTTCATGAGTATTGTATAGTTTTCTGAGTACAGATTCTTTGTCTCTTTGGTTAGATTTATTCCTAGGTATCTTATGGTTTTGGGTGCAATTGTAAATGGGACAGACCAATATCCCTGATGAACATGGATGCAAAAATTCTCACCAAAATACTAGCCAATAGGATCCAACAGTACATTAAAAGGATTATTCACCATGACCAAGTGGGATTTATTCCTGGGCTTCAAGGTTGGTTCAACATCCACAAATCAATCAATGTGATACAATACATTAATAAAAGAAAGAACAAGAACCATATGATCCTCTCAATAGATGCAGAAAAAGCATTTGACAAAGTACAGCATCCTTTCTTGATTAAAACTCTTCAGAGTGTAAGGATAGAGTGTATATACCTCAATATCGTAAAAGCCATCTATGAAAAACCCACAGCGAATATCATTCTCAATGGAGAAAAACTGAGAGCTTTTCCCCTAAGGTCAGGAGCATGGCAGGGATGTCCACTGTCACCACTGCTATTCGACATAGTACTAGAAGTCCTAGCCACAGCAATCAGACAACAAAAAGAAATAAAAGGCATTCGAATCAGCAAAGAAGAAGTCAAACTCTCACTCTTTGCAGATGATATGGTACTTTATGTGGAAAACCCAAACGACTCCACCCCAAAACTGCTAGAACTCATACAAGAATTCAGTAAAGTAGCAGGATATAAAATCAATGCACAGAAATCAGTTGCATTTATATACACTAACAACAAGACAGAAGAGAGAGAAATACAATAGTTCTTTAACTATTCAGTACACAGAACTTAGATATTGAAATAAATGAAGTAATTCAACAAAGCTTTCAACAACAATAGAGATAAAATTTGCAGAGTCCCTAACCCATACTAGGGTAATTGACATTAATTTCTACCGTCAAAACAATTCTGAGAACAGTGGAGGGGCGGGGAAAATATAACAAAAGGAATGACAGAGATAGTTGAATCCATTTAACTAGAAAACTAAGGCTATAATAAACTTGAAAATTATGATTGCAGAACACAAAGAATTATCCCATAAATAGTGTAGGGAAAACTGGGTAACCATCTGGAAAAAGTAATGCTGATAGTTCTTTCACAACTTACATTAAAATAAATTTTGGATGGATCCAAGGTTTAGACATAAAAAGTGAAACTCTACACTAGAAGAAAACAAGATAATTAAAAATAAATCTTGGAGTGGGAAGGCCTTTACAAGTAAAAAAAAAAAAAAATCCATAAGACATACATTTTACTATATGAACAAACAAACAAAAAAAACCAAGAAAAATATTTTTGTATAGACATCATAGACAAGATGTCCTAAATATATAAAAAGAGTTTCTATATATTGATAAGAAAAGATCAACAATGCAGTAGTTTAGGGGGAAAATGGTATAATTCATAGAAACAATACATATGAATGCCTGGTAAACTCAGAGAAACATATTCAACTTTATGCATGATAAGGGAAATGCAAATAGAAATTATGGCATCATATTTTCTAACTATCAGAGTGGCAAAGACCAAACACAATTTCAATATCATATTACATTGGTTGAGTGTGTGCAACAACATACACTCTTATCAGTTGTTGGCAGGGATTTAAATAGTACAACTCTACGCAGAATAATTCGGCGGCATATGTCAAAATGAAAAATGCATCCACTTTTTGATTTGGTAATTCTACTTCTAGAATTTTATCTTCCCGATTGATTTGCTACAGGCCTCATACACATTCAAAGCTATTAGTTGCAGCATCTTTACTTTGGAATTATGGAAGAATGAAAATAACTTAAAAGCCTGTGGATAGGAAACCAGTTAGTAATTACCATAATCCATAATATCAAATAACATATAACCATCAAAAAGAATGATATGGATATGGAAAGATCTTTAAATTAAATTACAAGGGGGGGCTACTGGGTGGTGCAGTCAGTTAAAGGTCCGACTCTTGGTTTCAGCTCAGGTCATGATCTCAGGATCCTGGGATTGAGGCCTGCATCTGGTGTGTGGGGGGTCTGCTTGAGGGTCCTCTCCTTCTCCCTCTGCCCCTTCCCCTGCTCATGCTCTCTCTCTCTAAAATAAATAAATAAATCTTTTAAAAAATAAATTAAATTACAATAAATTGTTAAGTGGAAGAAGCAGTGAGCAAGCTAATATGCTTAGAATGTTTCCATTTGTGCAGAAATAAAAGAAATACATACATGCTTATAAAAACAAAAACAACTCCCAAAGAAAATTATATTGTGAAGCTTGTCCCTAACCTTCCATCTTAAGTAAGGAAATGAAGAATCAGGATGTAATGAATCACCTTCAAAGTCCACCAGTTAGCTAAATAAGAAATTCAAACCCAAGTCACCTGACCCTGATCATCTTGCCTCTCTCCCTCATTAGGGTGCCAGGTTTCCTGATGAGTAATGGGAATTCAGAGGTAGGGGGATTCAGGGCTCCTACCCTGGAAGAATTTATAGCGGAGAAGAAATAAGAAAGCAAAATCACCTAGAAGTACAGTGACAAAGGCTAAGCTCGGGATTCTGTGGGATCACAGATGAGAGAGAGCACTAGGAAGCAATACAGAGATTAATGCTTGAGTTGTGTTTGGAAGGAGACTTATGCATTTGTGACTTATGAGTCACATCACAAAGAGAAGACCAGAAGGATAGGCCTGAGAGAAAAATCAGCATGACTGGAGGCTCAGAATTCATTCCTTTAGTTATTTCATCCAGAAGAGATTTATGGAACATCTATTAAGTGCTGAGTATGAAGTGATGACCAAGTCAGACAAGGTCTGCAGCCTATGGTCACATGCTAGAGAGGGAAGACACGTGATCAGATAAGATAATCTCAGAATAGTAAGTGCCAGATAAATAAAGAAAATTAAAAACGGTGATATGACAGTATATGAATGGAGGTGGTCAAAGGTCTCTCCAAGAAGGTGGCCTTGAGGCAGAGATTTGAAGCTCCTTCTCCTCCTCTTCCTCCTTTTCCCTGCCTCCTCCTCTTCCTTCATCATCAACTACCGTCTGTGGGTCTTTCTATCATCTCTCTATCCATCTGTCTGTAATGTAAACCACATATGTAATTAGAAAATTTTAGTTATCACATTAAGGAAGTAAAACGAAGCAGTGTGATGATAAATTCTATGTGTCAACTTGACGGCCATGGGGTGCCCAGATTAAGTGTTATTCCTGGGTGTGTTTGTGGGGGTGTTTCAAGACTAGATTAGCACTTGAATCAGTGGATTTAGTAAAGCAGATTGCCCTCCCCAGTGTGTGTGTGTGTGTGGGGGGGGGGGGTGCCATTCAATCCACGGAGGTCTCAAATAGAACAAAAGCCAGAGAAAGGAGGAATTTGCTTTTGGTTTTTTTTCTGCCTTCCCCTAGAGCTGGGACATCTCATCTCATCTGCTGCCTTCAGACTTGGATTTACACATTAGTTCCCCTGGTTCTCAGGCCTTTGGACTAAAATATATCACTGGCTCTCCTGGGTCTCCAGCTTGCAGATGGCAGGTGGTGGGACTTCTCAGCTTCCATAATTTCATGAGCCAATTCCTATAATATCTCTCTCTTTCTATCTCATATATATGTCTGTATATATGTATGTAAATACATATATATTCTATTTGTTTCTCTCTCTCTCTCTCTCTATATATATACATACATGTTCTATTTGTTCTGTTTCTTTGGAGAACCCTGACAACTATAAGCAGGAACCACATTAAAAAGGTAAAAAGAAGCAGTGAAATTAATTTAAATAACATATTTTATTTAGATAAATATATCCAAAATATTTTCATTTCAGCATATAATCAATATAAAAATTATGAATGCAATGTTTTCAACTATTTTTCCTATGAGATCTTCAAAATCCGGTGTGTATTAAATATACTTACAGCCTTTCTTTTCCTCCAGCCACTTGCAAGTGCTCGGCAGCCACAAGGGGCTCCCAGCTGCCCCGCTGGATACCTGAGGTCGAGAGCGTGTGCTTCTTACCAGTCCAGTAGTCAACGGAAACTTCTCAAGGAAAATGTCAGGATCATCACTTGCAAAAAACCCGTATAGCTGACTATAGAACTGTGGTGGGTATAGAGCAAGCATAACAAAATTAAGAATTGGGGCAGGACGAAGAGAGAGAAAGGACTTGGGGATTTCTTGATTCCAGACTATTTCCAGAGAGGTAAAAAGCTCTTCCTGAGGCTTAACCATTTCTTGCCCCAAATATCTTCCCTACCCCCTCCTCAGCTCTCCATTTCCTTGTTTTCTTGTGAATGGATAGAGGTGGTAGAAGGTGGAGGACTATGAATATGGATCACAGTGTTCACTTTGCACCGCAGAGCTGACGAGCACCGGCCTTCTCTATATACAGCCTGAATCCAAAACATGCGACCAGATGGCAATGAGGAACGTTTATTGTCATCTTGTACAAGGACGGTATTAGAAATGGCACGAGCTCTTATAATCTTCACAAGTTAGGAGCCTTTTCAAACTTTCTAAAATCCCCATGGAGCAAATCCACAGCCAGCATTTCTAAATATCTCCCTGAATAAAATAGAAGGTTGCTTCCTTTCCAACACGAATAATATTTATGCTTACATGTAGGTCAGAGTCAGCCAAACAGCTCTCGTGTCTGGAAGTCTATTTTAGACTTGGCTGTCATGACAACCATGGGATTGGGCCCAGGTGTCTTCTCTCTCCTGACACAGACAGCAAGCTTGAGGGCCTGGCCGTGATTGCTGCTGAGAGGCACTTAGGAAGTGCCATAGGACGGGTCAGCCCGCTTGGTCTTGGCAGGGGTGCTGGCCTGACAGACTGAAGAAAGCTTCTGTTTCTCGTGGATCCTTAATTTATCAATTTAGAATAGAAGAGGGCACAGTGGGGGAGGTTTGGGATTACTAATGGATAAAATTCCCACAGTGCTATACGCACAAGGAAGGCTGAGCCAGGGTACGGGCAGCGCCCACAGGACGCTTGCTCCCAGAAACCAGATTTGTGGTTTTAGACTGTTGGGTTCACCTCCCAGGCCAAGGGCACAGGTTCTGAAGGAATTCCCTGGGAAGACAGCCCTAGAACAGCTCACACTCCCCAATCTTAACAGCCTGGCTCCGCTTGAGTTCAGCCCCACGGTGGGGAGATGACTGTCTCTTCCTTTCTTGCCCATCAGAGAGCTTGTTCACCCATCCAACAACGTGGTTCTCCAACTTTGCTGCCTAACGGAGTCATGTGGGGAGCTTTTAAAATTCCTGATCCCCTGGCAAAATCCCATATCCATTAAATCAGAATGTCTGGTGGAGGGGGCTGTGGATTTAGGGCATCTGTAGTTTTTTAAAAGCTCCCCAGTGATTATAATATATAATCATAGCTGAGACACATGGACCTAGATTGAACCGGCCGGGCGCGGGTGGGGGAGGGCATGTGGTGAGCTATAGAAGCTTGGCTTATAGATTTTTTTTTACATCCTTCTAAAATGTATACTAACGTGGACTTTATTTGATGATCTAGAACAGGGATCATCAAACCTTTTGCTTTTAGAACTCTTTCCGGTCTTAAAAGTTACTAGAGATTCCAAAGTGCCTTGTTTATATGAGCTACATCTATTGATACTTATGGAGCCAGAAATAAAAGCTGAGAAGTTTTTTAAGACACAAGAATACACAAGCACACATTCCATTGGCTACCAGAGCAAGGCGGGCATCGAGTAGGTGACCCCGCAAGAGAATGAGAGTGAAAAAAGCATATGGGGAAGGGGGCGGGGGGGGGGGTCCCAGTGTTGTCATGGCAACAGGTTTGACCGGGGGACCCTCCTGAAAAGGACCTAAGGATCCCAGGATATTTCCAGACCACATCTTGAGAACTGTTGGGCTGAATTTTCTCATGATTTTGAGAAAACTCAAGACTTTTTACTGTGAATCATTTCTCTTTCTTACTCATGTTTTGAGTTTTGGGAATTGCAAATACACTGAGTAAACATATTTCTTAGCGGAGAAGGTAGATTGATTAATTCTTGGTATCTTTGGCAAAACATAAATAAGAGAAGATTTTCTAGCAAACCGCTCTCTGCCTGGGTCACGCTGTCACTTCTCACCTCTGTGTCCTCATAACCAGTCCTGGGATGTCAGGTACACTGACTTACGAAGTTCACATAATAATAACAAAGTTACTGAATGCATACGATGGCGTTAGGCATTAGACTGAACAGTTTCTAACCGGTTGGATTCTCGTGCTATTCTCAGGAATGATTGTGATCCCCATGTTATAGGTGAGGAATCAGAATCTAGGAGAGGTTCAAACCTGGAGTGATCGTGCTGTTGTTATATGTTAAATCAGAGGTGCATGTGCACCTGTATGATCTAGAGCCTGTGTCTTTATAGGGCATGTATGTAGGCTCCACGCCAGAACTGCAGGGGCTCTTGGGTCCTTTTCCTCTTCTGTGTAAAATGTAGACAAAACCAAAGAAAACACACACACACACACACACACACACACACACACACACACAATACTATCCAGATATATTTTCAACAATAAATATTTTCTAAAACATTTCCCATGTATTTACCTGTCTGCAATACCTCTATATCATATCTATATGATATCAATATTCAATATAAAGGTATGGAATTATCAGAAATTCAGAGCTGGGAAAGACCTTAATGATTATTAACGTCAACCTTCTAATTTTACAGAGTAGACAATTTAAACTGATGAGGCAGATTTGTCCCAGGATCACACAAATTGTTAGTAACAGATCCTGGTCGAGAAAAAAAGCACGGATCCCTAACGAACTAGTTTTATTTATTTATTTTTTAACAATACAGGAGACTGCTTTATAAGCTCCGCTTGGACTAGAAACCGTGGAAGCGAGGAAAGGAATGGAGGTGATCCGGCTTCTAGGAAAATGCGCGTGTGTGTCTGTATGAGTGTGTGCTCCCTAAAGAGCCTCTCAAAGAGTAGCGGGGACCAAGAATGCTAACACTGTATTAGCTGTTCTCCTTGCATGTGAATGTTTTTAACCTGTGCAAATTCCATCATCTGCATCCCTCAAACACCCCTTCGGATCGGCTTCTCCAGGGACTTCTGAAGCTGTTACATTCTCATGGTCACACGGCCTGAAGGGAACATTCTCAACCTCAGCTTCATATCAGAACCATCTGGAGAGCTTTAAAAAGCAAAATAACAAAACGACACCAAACCCCCAAACCCAATTCTGAATCCCTGCCCTCAGAGATCCTGATTAATTGGTCTGGAGTGAGGTCTGGTGGGACTTTTTCAAAGCTCCCTGGGGGTGACAACCCCCAGCAGGGCCCGCGGAGAGTCAGGCTTCTAGGTCCAGTCCTGGATCGCATCCCCTGCGTGGGGCACGACCGCACACCAGCCCTTGAGCCAAGTCTCCTCCGCTGAAAGGGGAGCTACCACGGCATCCTTAGAGGTCTGTAGGGTGAGCCCATGGCTGGGCGTTGGAAGAAACCAGTTCCAGTCCCCACAGCTGTCCCACAGGAAGGGGTCACCTGCTTTCTGTTCCTGTGACATGGAAGTCTGTGAGATCAGAGGGTCCGGTTTTCACTCTCCCGCTTCCTTTTCTTAACATAAAACTCTCCTCAAGCACAGGAGAGTCGGGTCTCTCTCCATGATACAGTTGCCAACATGAAACACACCCAACCCTCTCCTCGACTTCCATTCTCCTGCCTTTCTCGAGAATCTGGCGCCTCACCTCTGTCAACTTTTGCTTTTTATTGTCCTGTGATACCAATCCTTTCTTTAAGTCTCTTCCTGTTACATTTCCCACATCTTTTTTGTAGGAAGAATACCAGACACCGCAGTATTCCCACCCGCGACCGTCACTCCATTCCTATGGAAGAAGGACTCCAAGAAGAATTTTCCAACATCACATGGCATGCCAAATGTCCACTTCATTTCATCAATATAGTCTTTCTACTTGAGATGTTTATTTAATTTCAATTAAGTTTATTTTAGAAGCAATTTATAATAATTTATAACAAAGACTAGGGTGTAATTTATAATAAAGACTGGGGTGGAAGGATGCAATCAGCTTTTTTTTTTTTAAGATTTTATTTATTTATTTGAGAGAGAGAGAGAGTGCCCACAGGAGCAGGGGCGAGTGGCAGAAGGGGAGGGAGAAGCAGACTCCCCACTGAACAGGGAACCGGTCTCGGGGCTTGATCCTAACACCCTGGGATCATGATCTGAGCCAAAGGCAGACACTTAACCAACTGAGCCACCCAGGTGCCCTTGCAATCAATCAGCTTTGTAAAGATCCTTCTTGGCCTGGACACTATCCTGTGGTTAATGAAAACCCACCTAAGGGATAAGAAGAGTGACATGATCAGGTGTGTGTATTAGAAAGTCCATCTGGTAAGTGTGGGAATGTTGGCTAGAAATGAGTGAGGATGGAGGACAGGAGGGTGAGCTGGAATACCGGGTAGGGGACGGTCACCGTGGATGCTCAAAGAGGCGGCTCTGTGTTCTCCTCTTCACTCTGTCCCCACCGTTGGGCTGCTCTGGATGGGTATTAGCTGTTCTCCTTGCATGTGAATAATACTCCTTTCCTTTCTCATATTCAAGACCCTCATTTCTCTTACTCCTCAGGTGACTTCTGTCCTATGGCTAATTCTTTACAAAACATGAGATTGTTAGAGGATCTCTGAGAGTTACTTGTAGTGATGTCCTTGGAGCTCTGTAGTGAGAGTCCCTGGACCCCAGTTACTTCAGTACCATAAGCCATCCACATAGATTAAGTAAGGATCCTGTGCACGAGTCTCAGAACAAACAACAAATTGCACACAAGTTAAGTATTTCCTCCCAAACACACAATTATGTTGATGTTTATTGGCAGGTTTTTGGGGTCCTACTAGTCATCCCTATGCTCACGAAAGACATCAAGATGAGCAGAATTATATTGGATTATACCGCATTTTAAATCAAGGCCCTGCTGCCAGGATACTGTCTCAAATAAATAAATAAATAAATAAATAAATAAATAAATAAAAAATCTGTCCCACGAGGTCCTGACTATACAGCATGCCAAGGGAAAGAGAATGAGATTTGAGATCAGCTTGTTCTGATAGTTTCTCCACTTCTTTATTCTCTCACTTTATTTCTCTCACTTCTCATGTTTTTAACCTGTCGTGCCTTGTGAAGAGCATGGCGGAGACTGGGGAGTCCCTTCCGCAGTTTACATCAGAGTCCTTTCTAGGGGGCTGTAGCCCACGGTGATCAGACAGGTCCCCTTTGTGTCTCACCCTATGTCCCACGTTCATTGCCAAAGGGCTGCTATGCCTTGAACCCTTTTCCAGATGAGGTACAGACGGGAGCTGACTATTCTTGAGAAAGCAGGAGAGAATGCCAGCGATAAACTCCTTTGCCTATGCAGAAAGAAAAAGCAAACCAAGGGAAACAGGCAGAGAAGAAACTGGCTGACATTTCTTTGAAATTAACCCACTTGGGCACCCACAGCAATGAATTGCTTCTCCAACACCCACTGTTTCCTAGTTTCACGGGATCGGCAGCTTTGATCCGGAAATCCCAGGTGCCTCAGTGAGGGGCAGAACTATGAAAATTCAAGCAGAATGACATTTTCCAAGAGGAGTTGGATTAGCAGAGGGGAAAATACTGCCAAGCTGAAAATCTTTCCGGATAGAGGAACGATAAACTACATAAGCAGCATCATACCTTAAACATGCTCTTATTCACACTGAAGTGATGGTAACCTTTGTGTTAAGCAAAACTTGGGCTCGGTAGGCAACACTTCCCTGTGTCTCATGCTAATGTTCCTCCACCCAGCTGCAAAACCCATCTGCACTTTTCTAATGCTTTTTCTCTCTTTCCTGCTCTGGTTAGTTTTCCGGACACACTTCTTAAACTGTTAGAACTTAGTCTTATTTTATAGCCCTGAGCCAAACCTTGGTAGCTTGAAAAATAGCTGAGAGGCAGATGCAAGTGTGAACGGACCCCTTTCAACACACACATGCTCATAAGATAAGGGAGAAAAAAAAATCCAGTCTCTGCTACTGCTGTGGGAAATGGTTTATCCTTATCAGAACTCACTTTGTGTCCTTGGGGTCTTCTTTAGAAGCTCTCCTTGTTGAGTCAAGCTCTCAAGGACATCCTAAGTGTGATTAACTCAGAGCACCTGAGACAGGGGAGCACAAAAGAAAAAAAAGAAGAGAAGAGAAGAGAAAGAAAAGAAAAGAAAAGAAAAGAAAAGAAAAGAAAAGAAAAGAAAAGAAAAAAGAAAAAAGAAAAAGACTCCATGAAGTCCGTGAAGGCTGCCGGCTTTCATTATGTTCTCTTGTTTTTGTAACAATCCCATGGGATTAGTATCATTAATTCCATTTTACAGATGAAAAAAACCAGGGGCTCAGAAAAAGTTTCATTACCAAAGTCCCAGGGCTAGTAATTAAGAAGTCAGAGTTCATGTCCAGAATTGCTCACTTCAACACCATAATGATACTAATTGCCACTTCTTGAGTATTGAACATGTCCCAAACACTTAAAGGAGCTAATATACTTGATCCTAGCTATTCCTCATAATTCTATCATTAGACCTATTTTAAGATGAACAAATTGGGGCTTAGAGAGGTTTTGTTACTTGCTCCTGTATGCCAGAAGCAGGACTTTGTAACGGAAACAAAATTTAAAGCAAATGTGAGTAAATGGTCATATTGCCCACACCTCAGGGGTTAGGATAGTATAGTCTTCAATTACTATGTTTGCTTTTGAAGAGTTTCATACTAACCCAATAAAATGGATGCAATTGAAGAGCAATTTTAAGCGCTTTCAGATCACCAGGAGATACTTCTGCCAACAAAAGATTGCAGCGTGGGGCTAATGGACCCTTTACAGTTATTAAACTGTGCACACCCAAGTCAGATGACCTGTTCTAATTGTCATTGTCACTCTTGTCACAGCTCACTCGGCAAGCTTCATGGGGTGAATGGATGAAAGCTGCTGAGCAGAAGAGTAGCTATTCCAGGAGAAGAGGTATGTAATCAGTTTCGGTAAATTTGAATTTAGCTCACATTTATTGAGATTGAATAGTCACTCACTTACCACAGAGTAGGTATTATGCTTAAATATTTCAAAGGTAATTATTTTATTTAATATTCACAATCATTTGTAGCATGTGTTTTTCTCTCTCTCTTTTTTTTTTTGTCAGATAAAGAAATTGAAGCCCAGTGAGGTGTACACACAAAATGGTCAAATGGTTAAACAAGTATTTGAACCTGGGGCTCTGATGCTACCTGATACGCTGTGGTAGAGCACCATAATACAAACTCATGGCTTTCTAATTCTGATATTTCAGTCATAAGATCGTTCGTGGAGTGCTTGTATGTGTCCAGTACAAGTCCAGTGCACCCCAGTCTATGAATGTGGAAGCTCTGTTCCCATAATCCCTCCAGGGTCCTTAAATACGTACAGTGATCAGGCTTGCTTCACCTCCTACTTAGACTGGAAGAAAAACAGCCTTTTAAACCTGTAATTCTGCTTTCATAGCACTCTGGTGGGGAATGAAGGGGATAAAAAGAGGGCACGCACACCTGTTTCCAAGGCTTCCAGCTGCGTCCATGAGGTAGTAGGCCGGAAGGAAATTCGGAGAGCTATTATGGTATGATTTTAACAAGAGAAACACCTTTTTAAGTTCATTTCTGCTGGATTTCTACAGAAACCAACCCTGAGGTTCCCGGAGACCCATTTGTGGCAGAAGCCATTTGGGATTGCTTCATCATGAGGCTTGCACCTTCCCTCCGGAGCACCTTCCCTCCTCTCTGTGATGTCCGCAGAACTTGGGCTGCAGGTCCCTTCAGCAGGCGTGGGCTCTGCTCTCCGTCAACATCAAGCATCTGTCATGCTGTCAGTACTCATTATGTCTTCAGTAAAATATTATATTTAGAGTATCCTGGTTTTAAAATACACCACCATTCTATTTTTCAGCAGGCAAGAGTGGGCAAATGTTTTCTCCATTGGTTTATAGATATTTTATTTTCCATTATTCGCCTTGGATCAGACTGGCTTTTCAATAGCCACCATTTACAAACTAATTTGAGGCAAAGGCTTTCCTGACTTAAGAGTTGTTGGTATTTTATTTGGAATAACTTTAAAAAGAGAATAATTTCAAGAGTGCTTAGTACATACCAGAACTTTTGGTGTATACACCCTGATTTCCCACTAGCTTCGACCAGAGAGAGGCACTTTTCCCCTACAGTGGTTATAGGAAGTTGAATCATATGGAATGGTTAAAAAATTGTCTAATATCAGCAACTGTCGTGTGATTCAATTTATTTTTTATTTTTATTATTTTTTAAAAATATTTTATTTATTTATTGGACTGAGAGAGAGAGACAGCCAGAGAGGGAACTCAAACAGGGGGAGTGGGAGAGGGAGAAGCAGTCTTCCCGCTAAGCAGGGAACCCTATGCGGGGCTTGATCCCGGGACCCTGGGATCACGACCTGAGCCGAAGGCAGACACTTAACGACTGAGTCACCCAGGCGCCCCGTGTATGATTTAATTTAATAACGCATGTGGAACAGAGCAGGTAACAAATATTTGTTGGATGAATGAATAGATGAAGGACAGACATCTAGGTGTGAATTCAGCCAACTAAAATTTCAAAGGAGGTGAGATTGTTAACCTGGTAAGAAAAAGCCACTCCTCTTCCTCATTTCTGTGTCCCATGGGCATAAAGACAAATCGATATATTTTTGTTGCTTTGATTCATTCACTAGTTTGTTCCTTGACCTCTTTAGTAGCTATTTAGCATCTGCTATGTGGCAGCCCTGTGCCCGCTGAGCGAGCAAACGCAGAGGGCCCGCTACCATGCAGGGAGAGGACAGTGAGCCAATGCTGATGGTGCAGAGAGACAGACAGCACATGGTGTGGTCAAATTCAGTACGGACACTGTGAGCACACAGAGGATGAGCTCCCCAAAATGCTTTGTGTGGAGGTGACACCTGAGCTGGTTTCTGAGAGACCAGTGAGGACATCTCAGGCAAGGGGGTTGGGTACAAAGAAGATGCTCCAGAAAGAAGCAATAATAACTACAAAAGCCTGAAGGTACCACTCCCTGGTAGCAGGACGGTGGGCTAAGGCTGAAGCCAGGGGAGCCGTTCTGAGGAGTTCGTACTGTACCCGGAGGGAAATTGGGAGGCATTGCAAAATGTTAAGCAGGACAGTAGCTAGTCAGCTTTAGGTGTTAGAACAGATCATCTGAAACATGATCGGAAAATCAGTGTCTCAATTTAAAAAAAAAATGGAGTTTTTGCTGGAATTAAATGAAATTTGTAGATAATTTTGGTAAGTGTGGTGACATCTTTACATCTTTACTATATGGAGCTTTTCATTTATATACATCATTATCTCATCATTCTGGGGTGTTCTCACGTTTGCAAAGATGTTTCCTATTTTTCAGCTCGTCCTTGGTGGGAGAGTTGGTTCCAATAACCTGTTCTGACGTACCTGCAAATAGACGTCTTCTTCACCAGGAATTCGGTGACAGAAATGTGTAAGTTTTGTAGAACTTCCTTGTTGTGTCTTGTTCTCCTTAAGAGGGAGGTGTGGGCAAAGGGATTTGGGGAGCGATCACCCTGAGTGGCTTATACATCTCTGCTGAAAATATAAAAATCCTCTTTCCTTCAACAAAAAGTCACTGCCAGCACAGTGTTCTAGAAGCGTTCTTTCCCAGCACACACCTGTGTCCCAAATGTGCAGCTTTCTCCTGCCTGTCCCAGCTGGTGCACGGCTATCTATGGTTGACCATTTGGGGTGTCCTTCCCTACCACTCACAGGTTAAAGTTAAAAGACTTTTGCAGAAAAGCTTTTTAAGTGAAAGGCAGAAAAAAATATCTCCACTTTCTTATTCTCTTGGAATATTCACTTAATTTTGAATGGCTTTTGTTTGTTATGGAAATATTCGAATCATGTCTCATTATGGAAGTGTGTCTGCATTAAATTAGCATATATTTAGGAGCACCTACTAGGCAGAGAGAATGCTACAGACATGTTGACAGGATGGCCAGAGTACAGAGGAAGTTGAAGGGGAAGTCACGTGGGCTCTTTGATTTCAGTTGTCTTGTGATAAGATAGCTTAGTAACAGTGAAAATGATTCGTTTACTGAGGGTTGGTAGCTGGGTAGTCAATCACTCCTTGCAGATCATGCAACAGTCATGCATTTATTTCCTCATTTGTTCGACAGATAATTACCCATCATTTGCCATGTGCAAGATACTCTGCCATGTGCAAGATACTCTACCATGTGCTGCAGAGGATTGAAAAAAGAATCAGAAATGAAAACTGAGTCCTTCAATTTTAAGGTCTGATAGTAGAGATAAATTATAAACATAAATGTCTCTGGCAATGGTCTCTAAGCCTTTTGATCATTCAACACTATTAAGCAGGAATATTTGAACCTATACCCCAATATACTATTGTATTTATTTGGAACTAACTTTCATTTGTTTTGTAAATATGCATTTTAAAAATAAGATACATAGTTTTAAAATGATCTATTTTTTCAATTCAATAAAGTACTTTAACTAAAATTATTTCTTAATACCTATCTTAGCAAGAACAGTATGATTAACCATTCTTTTTTTTAAGTCTTGGCTTAATTCATGGCAATACAGTGATTAGAAATCTGGTTTTAAGCTTATTTGATTGACTTGTTAGTTTAAAAAAGTTATCACAACTGAAAAGTATCCTTATAAAAACACAGCTCAAAATGGAAAAATTTCATACTAGGCTTTTGATATACATTTTGATATACATATTTTAGTCCCCAATACCTGGTAAAGCTTTCTTTTTTTCCTATTTTCATTTTTGAAATTTGCCTCAAAAACGTCAGCCTTTCCCAGTGTCCATTAATTGTTACTGCAAACATCTGAAGATGTGGCGATTTTTATATATTTTAACAAATGAATTAAGAATTCACCCAAACTCTTCCTGCGGAAGATTTCTAACTGTTAGAACTGAGTCCAAAAGTCAGTGGGCATGCAGGAAAGGACCTGCACTAAGTATTACAGGCCGTAGCAACTTGCAATGCTCTAGAGCCCTGAGTCCAGCTCTGCAGCATTGTGCTGGAAGTCTAGCCAGAGAAGTTAGGCAAGAAAAACAAATAAAAGTATTCCACATCAGAAAGGAAGAAGTTAAACTATCTCTATTCATAGGTGACATGTTCTATACAGGAAATTCCAAAGCTCTCACAAAAAAATCTTACTAAAGCTAATAAAAAAATTTAGCAAAGTTGCTAGGTACAAGGTCGACACACAAAGATCAGTCGCATTTCTCTACATCAGCAATAGATATTTCAAAAAAAAAAAATTGAAACAATTCCATTTAAAATACCACACCAAAGAATAAAATACCTAGGGATAAATTTAACAGAGGAGGTAAAAGACTTATACACTGAAAACTGTAAGACATTTCTGGAAGAAGTGAAAGAAGACCTAAATAAGTGGAAAGACATCCGATGTTCACGGAGCAAAAGATTTAATATTATGAAGGAGACTGCTCCCCAAAGAAATCTACAGAATCAATGCAATGCTATAAAAATTCCAAGGACTTTTGTTGTTGTTTTTACAGAAAGGGAAAAGCTGATCCTCAAATTCATATGGAATTTCAAGGGGTCCCAAATAGCCAAAATAAAATTTAATAAAAAAAGTTGGAGGCCTCACACATTTACAATTTCAGAACTTATTATAAAACTATAGTAATCAAAACAGTATGGTGGTGGCATAAGGATAGACATAGAGATCAACGGAATAGAAATGAGACCCCAGAAAAAGCCCAAACATTCATGGTGAATTGATTTTCAGCAAGGGTACCAAGACCTTTCAATGGGGGAAAGAACAATCTCTTAAATAAATGGTGTTGAGACAAATAGGAAACCATTGGTGAAAGAATGAAGTTGGATCCCTACTTCTCTCCATATACAAAAATTAGCTCAAAATGGATCAATGGCCTAAATATAAGAATTGAAACCATTAATAGGAACAAATACAATTAATAAAAGAAAACGTAGGGGTAAATCTTTATGACCTCTGATTTGACAATGGGTTCTTAGATTTAATATCAAAAGCATCAGCAACAAGAGAAAAATAGATAAATTGGACTTCATAAAAATTGAAAACATCTATGCATCAAAGGACATTATCAAGAAAGTGAAAAGGCAACCTACAGAATGAGAGAAAGTAATCACAAATCATAAATCTGATATAAAGTTTTAGTATCCAGAATGTATAAAGAACTCCCTTACAGCTCAACAACAAGAAGACAATCTCCCTCAGGTGGACAGAAAGGCTTGAATAGACATTTCTCCACAGATTGGATCTCCAAATATCCAACAAGAACATGAAAAATGTTCAACAGCTATGGCACTAAGGAAATGCAAATTGAAACTACACTGAAGACTACTTCACCAGGATCGCTATTAAAAAAACAAAACAAAACAAAACACACACACACACACACACATACACACACCAGAAAATAACAAATGTTGACAAGCATGTGAAAAAATAGGAACTCTTGCTGGGGGAATGTAAAACAGTTCAGCCCCTCTGGAAAATAGTTTAGTGGTTCCTCAAAAAGTTGAACATAGGAGTGCCTGGGTGGCTCAGTTGGTTAAGCGTCCAACTTTTGATTTCAGCTCAGGTCATGATCTCAGGGTCTTGAGATTGAGCCCTAGCCTCAGGCTCAGTGCTGGGCATGGAGCCTACTTAAGATTCTCTCTCTCTCTCTCTCTCTCCCTCTGCCCCTCCCCCAGCCCATGCTCATTCTTTCTCTCTTTCAAAAAAAAAAAAAAGTTGAACATAGAATTACTGTACGACCCTGCAATTCTATCCATAGGTATATACCAAAACAGAATTGAAAATAGGCATTCAAACAAATACTTTTTCACAACTATGGATAGCAGGACTATTTACAAAGATGAAAAAGTGGGAACAAGCCAATGTTCATCATGGATGAATGGATAAACGAAGTGTGGTACACACATACAATTATTCAGCCAGTAGAAGGAATGAAGCACTCACACATGATACAACTTGGATGGACTTTGAAAACACTATACGAAGTGAAAGAAGCCAGGCGCAAAAGGTCACATGTTGTATAATTCCTTTCATATGGAGTATCCAGAATAGGTAAATTCACACAGACAGAAAACAGATTGATATTTCCAGCATATAAGGGTGGGGAAATAAGAATGAATGCTTAATACATATGAGGTGTATAGAAACTCTAGAAAGGTGGTGGTTTCACAACATTGTGAATTGTACCAAATGCTACTGAATTGTGTAGTTTCAAATAGTTAATTATATGTTATGTGAATTTCACTTCAGTGTATATGTGAACATTGTGTATATGTGAACATTGCAATAAAACATAGAAGGCATTTATTAGAACTCTTTAAAGAGTTTAAAATCTCGTTTTGAAAATTGTGGCAATAGAACAAAGCAAATATCCATAGGCCTAGAAATAGAGATTAAATTTGCTGACTACTATATTTGATGAAAAAGAACACTATTGTTATGGGAAGCTTCAGATGAATGCATTTTTGATGAGTAAGATAATTTTAAAATTAATTTAATTACAATTACAGATATAGTGATAGAATGCATGAATAGATATTTTAAATTATACACAAATTGTAAAGCCACTTTCAGTTTCTTGTATGACCAGCACAAGTTGTAGAAAATGTCAGAGGAAATATTCAAATGACATCGTATTATCTTGTATTTTAAATTAAATTCATTTAAAAAATCTAATAGAATTATGCTTATTTTAACAGGATTCCACTAGAAAAATCTCTTTGAGATACATCAAAAAAGCTGTCAAGGTAGAACTATTATGTTGTTTACTAAGATTACCAAAAAATTCCGTTTGTCAGAACAGAGAGGTGCACGACTGAATCCTGGATGGTCTTGGACAAACCAGGACAAGCTGGTGGTCATCCTTGTCTACTGGTCCATTTTATAAAGTCATTGAAATGGCCAACAATACCTTCCCATAAATGATCTCTCCATATAGAAGTAATATTCCTATATTGTTTAAAATTAACTATTCTATTTCGCTTTTTTTCGTTTGACAATCTTGTTGCAGTATCTTTGACATAAAAATTGTTTATATTTAACTTGCTTTAAAAAATGTATACATTGTGAAAAGATCACTACTATTAAATGAATAATCACTCACTTCTACATAGTTACCATTGTATGTGTATGTGTATGTGTGTGTGTATGTGTGTGTGTATAGATTTAAGATCTATCCCTTTAGCAAATTTCAAGTATGCAATACAATATTGTTAACTATCCTCACCATGGTGGACACTAGATCTCCAGAACTCATTCATCTTGCATAACTAAAACTTTGTATCCTTTGACCAATGTCTTCTCATTCCCCCTCTCCACCACCCCTGCCCCCTGCCCCAACCACACACACACCGTCTCCAGCAACTACCATTCTATTCTCTGCTTCTATGAGTGGTTATTTTAGATTCCCTGTTTAAGTGAAATTATGCTGTATCTGTCTTTCTGTGCATGGATTATTTCACTTTGCATAATGTCCTCTAGTTTCATCTATGTTGTTGCAAATGGCAAAAATTCCTTCCTTTTTAAAACTAAATAATATTCCACTGTGTGTGTGTGTGTGTGTGTATTTTTTTCTTTAGCCATTCACCTGCTGATGGACCCTTAGGTTGTGTCCCAATCTTGGCCTTTGTGAATAATGTTGCAATAAACATGGGAGTGCAGATATCTCTTAGACATAACTGATTTCATTTCCTTTGGAAATATACTCAGAAGTAGGATTGCTGGATCATATGGCAGTTCTATTTTTAATTTCCTAAGGAACCTCCATACTGTTTTCCATAATTGCTACACCAGCGTGCATTCCCACCAACAGTGCATAATGGCTCCTTTTCCTCCACATCCTTGCCAACACTTGTTATCTCTTTTCTTTTTGATACTAGTCATCCTAATACATGTGAGGTGATATCTCTTGGGGTTTTGATTTTGCATTTTCCTGATGATTAGTGAAAACTGATTATAGAAAGAGTTAAATATTCCTCGAAAAACTGTGTGTAAGAATCATCAGATCTAGAGGTATTATAATTTGTATTTAAATTATAAATTATAAATTATAAAACCTAATTTATCAGTATTTTCACAAACCATAAAGTCCCTTTAAAGCTCTAATCACAGTTGCATCTGCAGAAATATCCTTCTGAAAAGTAAAAATGATCAAAAATCATTTGTGATTTTGCATTTGCCAAGAGTGACTGTTGTCACTTTCAGTTATATAAATTAAAAATGAAGTTAAAATGAAGTATAAATTGTGATGACCTAATCAGAAAAACAAGGCATAAAAATGTTATGATCAATGAAGAGATCACATTAATAAATTATTATTTATTCTATTACATATAATTGGGACATTGAAATTTTTTATTGTAGTTTATAAGTTTATGTTATTAGTAATGTATCACTATTATCGTGGACTTGATGCTGTATTCAATTCTTGGGCCAAAGAGAGAGGAGGGATTTGGTCACAACCAATCCTTTATATATCAAGCATTCTTTACAGTTTTCTTTTTTTTTATACCTTGTCTCATTTCCTCTTCACAACGACCATATGAAGACATTATTCTAATTTTAAGTTAGGAAATGGATGCTCCAAAGCAGTCAGATTAGATGCTTAATTCAGTTGAATGTTTTTTTCTGATACCCAGGGCCCCTCCTGGGCCCTCCTGCTAAGAATATGCACATCAGTCCAGAAGTAGCAGGATTTTCCCTTTAGATCATTGCCAAAGGCACCAGGAACACTTCAATATATTTGCTCTTTGCCCTTTAAGAAAACAGGTCTCTTGGAACCAAGGCTACTTATTTTAGCCTTCAGAACCCCAGAATGAAAGGAAACAAGCTCTCTATGATAAAGATCTTTCCTGAGATGCTCCCCTTTTAGTATTTAACCTTGCCTTCCAGCGTGTTTCCTGTTACTCCTCTGTTATGTGTCCTGCCAATTAAGGAAGGTTTTTTTTACCCCCTGTATTCCCCTTTCTTCACTTTTGCTATTTGTTCTCCGTTTGTAAACCATCTGAAAGTTTGTACTTGCAGCCAACATTAGGCTTTCTGTAACTTTTGACATGATTCATGCCTTGAGCCAATTTCTGTGTCATTCCCCATAGAAAAATAAACCAACAGTTATGGCAATAAAGTTCGGAGTCACCATGCTGAGGTAGAGGATCTGGGGGGTGTCCAGCTGGCCTGGACCGTCACCAGCAGTCAATGTGGGCTGCTGAAGCAAGCACCAACTCTTCTGGGCCTTCCTGGCACAGATAGAGCAGATTTGAGAACCCAGGAAACCACTACCTACCCAAGGAGGATTTGTCTGTGTAACTACCAACTTATACTTGATATTTATGGCACAAAGGTCAAGAGCAGAAGTGATCCCAGCAAATGCCTCAAGAAAGTAGGTTTTTTGTCTTCTTATCCATTCAACTGTGGTTGGTGAACATCTCCATGGGCAAAGGAACTAGACTTAAGTGGCTATAAAAGTTGAAAGGTGGCTCTCCTCCCTGGTTTCCTGCATTTGAATAGAGCCCAACGCTGTCAAGACAATGATCTTGCTGTCCTGTTGACATCCATTTTTGAGGATGTTAATGTTGGAGGAGAGGAGGACTTGCTGGTATAACCCTCCTTAAATCAGCGCAGGTATGTTTGATTATAGGTTAATGTTGCCCAGGCAGAATTCATACTAGTGGCAAACAAGATTTGGGCTTATTAGAGGTCACAGATATTTGCCTAGTGCTTGATGAATTCGGAATAATTTCTGAACACACTTCATGTGGTTTTCCCAACATCAGTGTCGGCCGATAGGGCATCTTGTGCAGGGGCCGGGGCACGAGATTTGGCTTCAGAAGTCCTGGCTCCTACCCCATCTCTATCATTCCCTGTCTTTGTAAGCTTAGAAAAATGGTTTCCCTCACAAAGTCTCTGTTCGTAACCTAGGAAATTTCCATACCTCATAAAGTTTTTGAGAGCGTTGAATGGGACAAAGCCATTGACGATATTTGTCCCTTCCCCGGAAATCTGCTGTTGAGGAAGTTGAGGATAATAGAAGTCAGAATGGAAATCAGAATGTTGCTCTTGGAGTCTAGAGCTTTTCCCCAGCCCTGCCTCAGAAAACTGTTCTGATGCCCTGGGGCAGAGCTGGGACTTGGGTGTGCTGGGGGCTGACGCACAGTCTACAGCGAGGTCTCTGGGCACAGCGACAGCCAGGTCGGGGTCTTGGAAGAGCAGTCGCTCACTCAGCACAGCCAAGTTTTGTCTCTCAGGGGACAGATCATAAAAGCCATGACTGCTGGCATCTGTAGGGGGAAGCAAAGAAGGAGGGAGTCTGTGAAGTTTCGGCAGAGAGGAAATGAAGCATAAAGTGCATTTCAAGATAGTGTGAGGTCAGCTTTAATAGCGATAGAAGAACTTGAAGCCTCACACAAAGATGTCAGTTGAGAAAAAGAGATCACCACGAACACAGGGCTCTGAGCGATAAGAACGCTTCTTTTGGGGGCAAAATGACTGAGCAGAAAAATTGCAGAATTCAGGCTCAGCGTAAACAAATTCAGAGGCTTCACGTTCTGTGTTCAGACCAGTTTTCTCTTTTTCTTATTTTAAAAGATACATTTTTTATAAATAGAAGTATTTCTATATGTTTGTATCTTAGGTAGAACCCCGGAATATATGTGTGTTTTATTATTCAATTATTCTCTAATAATTTTTATATTTTCATGTTATTATCAATAAGCTTCAAGTAATTTTGTAAAATCTATTTATTTCTTGCATTCTACTGCCACATTTTTTCCTATTTAAAAAATTTTTTTTCTTGCTTTCCTTTGGAAATTAAGTATTTTTTCTAGATTCGGTATTATTTCTCATCCTCTTTTCTATTGATTTGGAAACTAAATAGTCGACCTCTTCTTATTGATTAGCCTAGAAATTACAATATGGCTCATTAAATTGGCAGACTATAAAGTTAATTAAGGACCTTAACTTTCTCCGAAACAATAAAAAACTCTTATTTTTTTCATTTCCATTATTCCCCTTCTGAATACAATTGTTAACAGTGTTTTGGTTTCTCTTCTCTCCCCCCCTTTTTTTTAACCTTATGAATCAGGTACTATTGTTTTACCATCAGTATCAGCTTAGATGTAGTCACACCATTTTCCCTGGTCACCATTTCTGTGTCTTTTTCAGACCTTCCTTCTGGCATCTTTTTTTTTTTTCTTTCTGAAGAATATATTTTGAAATTATTTAGTGCATGTATGTGGGTTATAAAGATTATTAGGCTTGTGCATATTAGGTTTTTAAATTTTGCTCTTTTTCTCAAAAGATATTTTGCTGGCAGTTAGTATCTTTTACCATCAGGTACTTCTTTCCTAGTTTTGGTTTCCATTGTTGGTAGTGAGTCACTGTCAGTACAATTACCCCTCCTCCTCCAAGAAATGTGTCCTTTCCTTCTGATACTTTTAATTTCTTTTCTTTGTCCCCAGAGGCTTTTAGTTTTACTAAAATGTATCTAGATGATAAGACTGCTTCTTTAAATTTATCCTTCTTGAGGTATGTTGGACTGTCTGAATACGAAGACTCAGTTTTTCATCAGTCCTGAAAAATTTAAGTTACTATGATTCTAAGTTTTAACTCTTCCTTTTTTCTCAATTAAAAAAAAAAAAACTTTTTGGAACTCTGATCTATGTTGGATCTCCTCAATCTGTGTCTTTCACCATTTATTTCATAATTTGTCTGTCTTGCTGTGCGGCATTATGGATAATTACTGGTGATCAGTCTTCAGCTTGTTAAATCTGCTGGCCAACTTACTTTGAATTATTATAGTGTTAATTTCTAGAAAATTTATTTGGTTATTTTTCAAACCTACCTGGTCATTTTTAAAAATTGTCTCTTAATTCTATCTTTGATTCCTTTTTATTTTAGCATATATGTATACATTTATACTCATATGAATCTTAGTGTCTGAATTCTTTGCATAATTTAATATAATATATTATTGGCTTCTTTGGCTGACTCTCATCATGGTGCCCAGTTCCCTTGTGTGTGTGTGTGTGTGTGTGTGTGTGTGTGTATTGTTCCTGCTGTTTTTACTATTCCCTGAAATGTTATCTGTTCAACTTATTTGAAGTTGGTTTGAGTTCTCTAATTATTCCAGGAAATGTCTGTTTTTGTTTCTGCTGGAAGCCTAAGTAGACTACCTACAAGAATCACATAAAATTCCTGGCTTGGACCTTTGTGGAATACACAGGTATTTCAGACTCCAAAGATACCTGAGGTCCAACTGTTGGTTAATAATTCTCTGGGAATATTTCTTCCTTTCTCTCCACATCCCTCCCCATGCACTCCCCCTCCCCCCACCAAGCATTCAAAACCAAAGGTGGATAGACAGGTGGTTTCATTTTATTCTTCACTGTAGGGTAATTTTTCTATCCTACCCTTTTTTTGATGAAGGATGCATTTATTGGTTATCCTGGCTTCATGCAGGAGTTTTCAGTCCAGCTACTTTCCTTGTGCAGGCCCTAGGCATTGCCTCTGTCCCCTTGAGCCTATGTAGACATGTGTGCTCTTTCCACAAGAGGAACACAGATGCCCCCAGGGGGAGCTGATGTTTTACTTCTTATCTCTGGATTCTGGTTCCACTTGGCACTTGGCCTCTACGTTTTTTACTTAGAATCTTTTCAGAGTAGCCACTCCTTTAAGCTATATATATAAAATTATATAGAAGTAACATATACATAAACATACTATAATTATATAATACATACCACATATAAATATATAATTTATAATAATAAATATATAATAAACATTTATATATATAATACACATTCATGATATATGCTTAACCATTTTGTTTTGTTTAACCCTATTTTCTACCCTTGCTTTCTTACCACTTTTGCAAAATTCCTCTCTTCTTTCCTGCCCTCAATCCAAAGGAGTTTGTATCTAACTAGAGTATCTACATATTTCTTCATGCAATCATGTATTTAGCAAACCCTGACTGTCTCTTACTATGAATCAAACCCTGTGCTTGACATTTGGGACCCATGGATGAACAAGACTTGTTTTCTGTTGGCAAAGAACTCACAGTTGACAGAGGGAAATAGACTGGTAATGATGGTAACCCAGAGTGTGATAACTCAGATTAGTACTGGTTGAAATGGAAACGCAGAGGAAGGGACCCTAACCCATACTGGAATGGGAGAATTTGTCCAGCCTTCTAGGAGACATGATGCCTGAGATGCTTTACGAGGTAAGAAGAAAGAGAGGAGGACTTTGCAGGCAGCATATGATTCCTGACCATCTAAACCTGTCTGACATTCTTCTGGCACTGTGCTTTGGTCATTATTTTCTCCCTATATGATTTTTATACTCAGTACACATTTTGAAATTCTTATAGTACTTTAAGGTTAGGGTCTAATGTTTCTTCTTTGAAGCCCACCCTGGAGCTCAGTAAAAATCATTTCCCGTTTGTCCTCAGTGCTTCCTGTCAGGTGGCTCCTAACTCACTCAGGGAAACTTTCTCAAACTGTAGTGACTTACCAGAGGGATGTGACCTTCTGAGCAGCAAAGTACTTACATTACTTTCCTCTGTAACCTCATGGCCTTGAACTTTCAATTTTACCGTCCCATATCTCTGCTTCATTAAATTAGAAAATAACAAGATCAAATGATTTTAAACACAACAGGATGGAGCTGGGTTAGACACACAGTAGGGTTGCTTGGTAGGCATGGTTGTTAAAGGAGGGATAAGTCAAAAAGGGGTAGCACAAAATAGTAGTAGATGGTCTGTTATGAGTTTTTCCTGATTCCAACTCACTGTGTGATATTGTAATTCAAACTTTGACTGTAGACTGGCCGATGTCTTGGAACTGGATTGTTTGGAGAGACAGTGGAGAATGGGGCAGAAGATTTGTAGATTTCTGTCTTGGCCATTGGCTCCGTCCTCTGAGTGAGATCTGGCCTAGTGGTGGTGTGGTACGGAGATAGTGACTAAGATTGGGACATGTCCATGAAATCTGCAGGTGGAAATGAGTAGTAGGCAGTTGACTAGATAGATCTGAAGTGAGTGTATTCTGGTCAGGAGATATAAAAACAGAAAGGAGAAAGTTCACATTTCCCTAACCCATTTTTTTCATGACCGTCAACTTCATCTGTTAATTTTTAGCTTTCAAAGGAAAGACCCCAAATATTTTACTATCACCCCATCTGGAATATACACCAATTACTTCTAAATTCTCCTTGTCATTTTTATTGTTATTTTTGGACATAGGACATGAGGGAAGGAGACATGAGTTTGTGTCTCCATAATTCCCTGGCTAACATGGCTGTATTGCCCAGGTCATGACACTGCCCCTCTCTATCTGCAAAAGAAGAGGAATAAATTATCTGTCACACAACATTTTCATCTAAATTCTTCTGCTTCTCAGTCTAGTTTGACAGGAAAATAAGGATTGAAGTTAGGAGCAGAACTTTATCTAGAAATTTCTTTGACTCTTACCCGTATCAGTAAAATCAAAAGCACCGTCGGTGCTGCCCAGCCCCAGAGCAACTGTCCTGGTCCAGACCACGGAATCAAAGAAGAGAACTGGCAAATGAAGAAAATAATCTAAACGTGGGATCATAGATCAATTTTTTTGTTACTTTGTTTTTCTTTTCTGTAATAAACAAACAACAACAAAAACAAAATTCTAATAAGTTAAAACAAAATGATTGAAAGGATTGCATTCAAATCTTCATAAGCAAGGTTTCTCTTTGGTCATGATGCTCCAGGGTCTGCAGTTTAGTAAAACAATGACATATAAGAGAACAGATTATTAGGCTATAATAATAGAGCTATATATTTGATCTGGGGGGAACTGCTCTCATCTTACTTTAATGTAATTCTTTTTTTTTTTTCTTTTTTGTTGAAGGCTCTCTCCTCTGGTAGGTGTCCTAAGACTAAAACCTGGATCTACTTCATCTTTGTACCTTCAATTTCTGATGGCATGTTTGACACTCAGATGGTGTTTGTTGATTGAATGAAAGATAGTCATTATTAGACTGGAATTATTTAGCACAAAATCTATAACTGCAAATGGCTCAAAAAAAAAAAAAAAGAGACATTAGAAAGTGAACTTCTTATTTACAGGTTCTTCTTTCAGAGTAAATCCCTTAAAAGCTATTATAGTACAGTATGGGCCTGTAGGGAACGAAGCCCAGTAATATTTATGAATAGATTGAGGATAATCTTGAGGAGAGAAGAGGAGCAGTTCCATACTGTAGGCTTTTGGGAAGTAGGGGGATTGACTTATTATTTACATACCCACCATATTTTAATGAAATGCCACCATAAACAGCGGGGTTGAGAGTCTCAAATCAAGGAAAGAACTAATAGTGGGGGAAGTGATGCAAATGCATAGTCAGGGCTGAGTTGAGGTTTGAGTTGCCCAAGAAACATGTTTATTGCTTGAATCTGCAAATTAAAAATATAACTTGGGGTAGACATGAGTCATCAGGTGATAGGAACCCGTGTGTTTCCCACAGCTTTCAGGGTCTGAAATTATGAGATATCTTGATCTGCTGAGCCCTGACTTGTTGCGTTATACAGACACAATGAGCCATAAGAACATGATGCTGTGTAGCAAACATGCACCGAGATCACATACCCGCTCATTTATTCCAGAAAACAATTGTTCTGGGGGCCTTGTTTTATGCATAGGACTTATAACTATGAATGAAATCCAGCCTCCTCTGAGCTCGGGGGAAGCCAAGAGGAATAAATGGATCATTAAAAAAGAGTGTGCTAAATGCTGTGATAAATATAAGCACAGAGCACTATGGGAGCACACAAGGAAAGTATTTATTGGCCCTTGGGGGAGGAAGGAGAGGTCTAGGGAGGCTTCTCAGAGGAAGCGATATCTAAACTGAGATCTGAAGGATATCTGCCAGCAGCTAAGAAAAGGCAGGTGGGAGGATTCAAGTAATGAGAACAACATGTGCTAGAAAGTACAAGTGTGGGAACCTGGCAAAGTCATGAACTGCCAGAAGTCTGGAATGTCTGGAAACTAAGCTGCAGGTGAGGAGTCAGAAAAGATCAAGCTGGAAAGGGGAGAGGGCAGATCACGAAGGGATGTGAGCTCCCGTCAGAGGTTTGCATCCCTCATGCACTTGGTGGCCACTGGTACCTGAGAACAGGGAAGGGACGTGACCAGGGGTCACAGCTTATGGAGCAGGGAGGGCACCGAAGTAGGGCAGGAAGGAAGGCAAGGAAGCCCATTCAAAGACTGCTGTAATGAAGTCGGTAGGAGACAATGGCAGTGTGAACGACTTGGAGGCAGTGAGGATGGAGAGAAGTGGAAAGAGTCTGAAAAAGTTCAGAATAGAAGCCACAGGACCTCCTATGTGATAGAAAATAAAGGCCAAAGGAGAAGGAGGAGACCAGGATACACCTTGGTTTCCAGGTAGACTTCTCAACTGATGTGTCACCTTTCATCATGGGACAGAGGAGGAAGAAGAGGCTCAGGTACTAAGAGGAGTTTAGCTGAGTTGAAATAAAAGAAACTTCAGGACGTCCAAGTGGGGAGATGTCCTCCAGGTAACTGGAATTTAGGCAAGAGATTTGGGCTAGAATTATAGAGTTGAGAGCCATTGCAGTATAGTAATCAGTTATAGCTCTGGGAATGGATGAAATTGCAAAGGGAAATTTCACAGAGCACAAAAGGGGGATAAGAAAGAAACCATGAAAGAAATTGACATTTAAGGGATGACGTCCAGTAATGGAGATACCTAAGGAGCACATACGGAAGTGGGAGGAAAACGAGAGAAAACAAGTGTTAAAGATCAGGGAAAAACCTGAGTTTTGAGAAGGAGGTGAACAGGGGATGGATAAGGAAGACCAAGGTCTAGATAGTGTCCAGTGGCTTGAGTAACACAGACATCGGTGGTGACCACGTGTGAAAGTCATCCCAGTGTCCTGGTAGAGAGGAAGCCAGGTGACTGGAGGTGAGTGTGGGGAGGGACCCAGGGTTGACGTGTCTCCCATAAAGCACTGCCTTGGCTGTCCATCAGTGAAAAATAAGTAGATATCCCTGAACCTGTCTTCTTTTTTTTTTTTTTCTAATCCTTTAATCATTAATAAAACTCCACTCCACCTTTTAGACCATTGCTATGCCTAGAGAGGAAGATATATTAAAGTATGGGTCTGAATGGCCTCATAACAGTGGATGCCTAGCCCTGAGTTTTAATCTCCACTCCACCTTTTAGACCATTGCTATGCCTAGAGAGGAAGATATATTAATTTAAAGTATGGGTCTGAATGGCCTCATAACAGTGGATGCCTAGCCCTGAGTTTTAATCTCCACTCCACCTTTTAGACCATTGCTATGCCTAGAGAGGAAGATATATTAATTTAAAGTATGGGTCTGAATGGCCTCATAACAGTGGATGCCTAGCCCTGAGTTTTAATCCTTGCTTCCCATAATACCAATGCTATTTTGCTCAGCTCTCTTCATTTCCCTGGATTTCAATTTCCTCATTTGTCAATCAGGAATAATAATATGTACCTTATAGATGTGTTGAGAACTACATGAGTGTATGTATGTGAACATCTGGCATGGTGTTGGGCAAAATGTGGGGAGGCGGCATGCTGAAGGAGACACAGGTAACTGGTTCAAGGGCTGGGGCTGGACCCAGATCTCCTTATTCCAACATCCAGGCTCATCCTCAACATCAAAAGTCTGTGACAAAAATGGAAATGTGACCATGCCTTCTCTCTCTCATTATTCTCTCCATGCTCTGCCAATTTCCCTAGACCAAAAGGAGCAAGCTGACTTGTAAGAGTTTATAAGAATTAGCCCAGGATCTGGTTTAGTGTCAGGATCAAGCTACAACCCCACTACGTACCAGGCTCTAAACTACTCTGTGGCAGGTTAGTCAGCAGGATCACCGCACCTTCACCTCTCCAAGACCAGCACACAGGGTGCTCTGTCTCCTCCCTCCTCTCTTCCCCTCTACTTTGTTGACTCTGGGATAAAGCCAGACAGATACGGGTTAAGGTCAAGCTCTACTGCCACCTCTGTGACCTCGCATTTGGTATATAACTTCTGTAAGCCTCAGTTTCCTTAACTGTCTGTGCTGAATGACTATACATTCCAATTCCACCGCATGGAGCTGGAGTGAAGTTAAAATGAGAAAATATGTATGTGTTACAAACTATAGTATACGAGGCAAATGTGCAATATGATTATTAAGAAATCTGATTATTTTGTCAAATTTCAAATTTAGGCTTTCTTATTGTTGGTGCTTTTGCTGACCGGGGTGAGTAAGAGGGGGACAGGCTGCTGCCTTTCAACATTTAAGTGTCTGCCATCCATTGCAAACTTTGCTCATACCAGCCTGGGAGCCCTCAGCTCCTCCAGCTATAAAATGGAGATTGAAATACCTCCCTTGCAAGGTTATTAAAACCCCAAGATGAAATAATAATCTTGGAACCAAACCTCAAAGGTAAGTATCCATGTCAATCTTTGTGTCTTCATTTCCTGGTGTTGAAGGAGACCCGAGCAAAGTAAGCAAATGTGGTTTTAAAACAAACAAACTGAATGGAAAACAGAATCTCTTTCCAAAAAGAAAATGTTAAAACACCTGAGTGAGCTGAATCACAGAGCTCTTGATGCTGAGTTTGTAGTGAGAAGTGATTTAGCTCATCCTCCTCCAGAGAAAACAGTATCTAGCCTGAGAAACAGCAGGTAGGGTGATGGAGGGGGCCACTGAGGGAATGTGGGTTAGAAAGGATAAAGGGTGACAACATGGTGGAAGCTGCTCGCTCAGGAGTGTCCTCAAATGTCCAAATGTCGCAGGACTCCAGGCACCGCACAGAGCATGGGAGAAATGTGGTGAGGCAGAGCAGAGCCTGGAGAGAAGGAAGCAGGTCTCCGTAGTACCTGCTCCTCATCCCCCTATAGTAGGAAGCCATCTTTAAGAACGACACCTTCCAGCCCATGAGGATCAGTGTGTCACCCAGAGTGATGGCTAGTTCCTCACATGGGGCTGGCTTTGTCCTCCAGGAAGGCCACCTCAAGAAAGGCCACAGGCAGAGGCTCCAGGGACTTGTCATGCTCTGAGAGTCTCAAGCAGAACAGTGGCTTGCAGAGAGCCTTCACTCCTGGCATGTTTCCTTCGATTTTAGTCTCTGGTTTGATGTTTGCTGGGAACATACTACATCATCCCTCACCCAGCCCCAAAGAATTTTATGGATGGATCCTTTCCTAGAGGTAGCTCTGAGCAAATATTCACAAGCTAAGTGGACAACTCTTGCCTTTCTCTGTAGGTGGAAACTGAAACCCTGTAAACAGATTACAGTTCAGATGACAGGAATGTGGTGAGGAGGAAAGAATGATTCAAGAAAGACAGTGGACTTTATTTATTTGCTTAACAAGTATTTATAAATGCCTGTTGTGTGCCAGGAAGCTGGAGATGTGATGATCCTGTCCTTATGGAGATGATAGATGACTGGAAGTTTCCGGCATTGATCAAATCATCCTGCTCAGTGAGCATAGGATGACACACTGACATGTGTTATGAAGTAGAGGTGCACAGTTTTATAAGAACATGTAACAAGGTACCTGGCCTGGACTAGGGGTCAAGTATGATGTCCTTCAACATGAGTCAGGTCAAAGAAGAGTATGTTGGGGAAAGTGTCCCAGGAGGGGGACAAGCATGCACCCAGCTGCTGCGGTTGGAGAGAGAGTAGCACATTTGAGGAGCCTCAAAGATGGCCACGCAGGAGTCTCTTCTCACCTGAGTGCAGACCATGCTGTGGTGGGGTGGGTACTGGGGAGTGCTGCAAGATGAGGCTTGAGGTGTTGAGAAGAGCCAGATCACACAAGGTCATCCAAGTTGTGTTGAGAACCTGGTCTTGATCTGAATGCAATGGAAAGCCTAGAGTATCTGTCTGGGTTTTCCAGAGAAACATAACCAATAAAATCCATTCATATATGGTCCAAGAAGTACGAGATCTGCACGTAGCAAACTAAAGACTCAGGAGAACTGATGCTATGAAACCAGTTTAACTCTAAGTCCAAAAGTCAGGGGAAGATGGATGTACTCACTTGAGGATAATCAGGCAGAGAGAAATCTTTCTTGCTCAGCCTTTTATTCTATTCAGGCTTTCAACAGATTGGATGAGGTTCACTCCCATTAGGAAGGGTAATGTGCTTTTTACCCAGTCTACCAATTCAAATGCTAATCTCATCCGGAAACACCCTCACAGACACACCCAGAAATAATGCTCACCAAATATCTCAGTACCTGTGGCCCAGCCAAGTTGACATACTGCATTAACCAGCACACTTGGTTCCTCCATTTACTGGCTTTGTGATGGTTACAAATAGGTCACTAACCCCTTGATTCCTTGCTTTTCACATTTGTTAAATGCATGTGGTCATGTGAAGCTCATGGGGGACACACATAAGACTTGTGAGTGCCATGAGGATGAAACTGGAGGGTATTATGCTGAGTGAAATAAGTCAAACAGAGAAAGACAATTATCATATGGTTTCACTCATAGGTGGAATATAAGAAATAGCCCTGAGGATCATAGGGGAAGGGAAGGAGAACTGAAGGGGAAGTCATCAGAGAGGGAGAAAAGCCGTAAGAGACTCTTAACTCTAGAAAACAAACTGAGGGTTGCTGGAGGGAAGGTGGGTGGGGGGATGGGGTAATTGGGTGAAGGGCATTAAAGAGGGCATGTGATGTGCTGTGATGAGCACTGGATGTTATATGGAACTGATGAATTATTGAACACTACATCTGAAACTAATGATGCACTATATGTTGGCTAATTGAATTTAAATAAAAAATTTTTTTAAATGAAATAATGATGAGAATGAGGAGAATAATATTTAAAGCTAAGCTTTATTGGGCACTTTTTCTGTTTTGGGCTCTGCTAACCACTTTATCAGGATATACTATTTTTGCCAACGTAGCTTTATAAAGGTAAAGTTGTACTTACATAATATACTAGTTTATTCAAACTATTTTTTAAAGTCACGTAACAGTCTTTTCCAATGAAGTTTTTTTTAAAAGATTTATTTATTTATTTGAGAGAGTGCATGCGCACATGCATGCAGGCACATTTGGAAGGGGGGAGCAGAGGGAGAGGGAGAGGGACAAGCAGCCTCCACACTGAATGTGGGGCTCGATACCATGACCCTGAGATCACGACCAGAGTGGAAACCAAGAGTTGGACTCTCAACCGACTGAGCCACCCAGGCGCCCCTCCAATGAAGTCTTAGCCAGTAGTCTGAATTACCACACAAATATGAATAGAGACGGTCAGGTCAAAGGAGGGCCAAGAAGTGGTGTCCTCATGTTTCAAAACCCCCTCCACTCTATGTGGCCATGAAATGCAGCCTGATGACCTGGTGGTGATGGCTCCATTTTGCTTATGTCCCAAAGGCAAAAGCAAATTTCTCTGAATCTCATATGAAAAGGGATTTAACTCAGAATATTGTTACATTCCCTGAAAAGACCAGCAGTCCTAGGGAAATTCTTGAGTTCTCTCTGTTTCAGATTTTTTTTTCTTGGAGGGTTGTTGTAAAGCTGAAATTAGACCCTAATCACACAGAAGTAAGTCAGAGGTGTAAATCACATAGAAGATGTTGAGTACAGAGGGTGATGGTGAAATGTTAGGTCTTATTGTTACTATGATAGTTGCTGTTTCCGGATCTAACAACCCACGTATGGCAGTGTCTACAGTCTAAGTGCAGTATTTTGAAGTTGCTCACAAGGGATTGAAAGCAGCCCAGGAATTCTGGATTCACATTGTAACTTCCTGGCCTCATGGTTTTCTTAGAGGATGGTCTCTGTACTTATTCTTGTTTTTCATTATCATGTGCTTGCTCATATTCTCTTTATCTTGTGCAGTTAGCATCAATTCGCCATCTCTTGTAGCAGAAATGATTACACATTTTCTGTGAAATAATCACTTCACTGCTCCAGGATACTTACCCAGCTAGAACTGGGTAAAAACTCCTCCCAAGCACTGGCCATCCCCTTCCAGGGATTCTGGGACCCTGTTTGTGTTGGACTTACTTTCAGATAATTATTTTAAAACTATATAGTCATTTATTTATTCATTTCCTTTTACTGAATTACAAATTCAGTAAGTCAAATAAAGGATGAAACCTCTGGGGGGTTAAAATAATAAAAAAATCCTACTCTTAGGGGGCTCAGGGTCTAACAAGAAAAATAAGATATGTACATAGATGATCATAATATAAGGCAAAAAAAAAATCATCGTTATCCTACAAAAGTTTTAAATAAGTTCCCTTGGGTTGTCAAAGGAAGGACTGACGGAAGGCTTTGCAGAGATGGTGGTGATTCTGGCAGATGGTGAAGAGCATTCCTGCATAAGGAATTGGCAAGAGAATGTATGGAAAGCAGAGAGAGAATGGTTTTGGAGGGCAGGACTGGCTGGCAGGATTGATGATAGCCTATGGAGGCCCTTGGGTGGTTAAGTCCAGAAATGGTGCTTTGTCTGCCAGGTAAAGAGCAACTGGAGTCGTTTTGAGTAGGAGGTTACCATAATCATACCTGTACTTCAGAAAAAAAATCTGTTGGTGACCTTTAGGATGGGCTGTGGCTAGGTGCTGCATGTCAGGTGGTTTGCATCAGTGGCCCGGATGACAGGCAAGGATGGTGGAAAGGGGGAACAGGGGGCTCAAGGGCTATTTCAAATGTTTAATCGGTAGTCATTGGGGCACCAGTTGGCTCAGTTGGTTAAGTGTTGGACTCTCGATTTTGGCTCAGGTCATCATCTCAGGATGCTGGGATTGAGCCCCACGTCGGGCTCTGTGCCCAGCGGGGAGTCTGCTTGACAATTTTCTCTCTCCCTCTGCCCTTCTCCTGCTTTCTCTCTCTCACTCTCTCTCTAAAATAAATAAATAAATATTAAAAAAAAAAGTAATTGACAACTGGTTGAGTAGAGACAATCAGGGAGAGAGGTGTCCAGGGTGCTCTGTGATTTTCCCTGCCCGGACAACTGGAGGGTTGTTGCACGATTCCTGGAGCTCTGATGGCCAAGTTGCCACCACTCGTGCTCCAGCTTTTGCAGCGAGCCTGGACGCCCCCCTCTACACAGTGTGCATGCCTCCACCTGGGTTTTCCTCCCCAGTGTCCGCACCACTCCCCAGGTGTGGGGCTTGGCTGGCCCCAGCTCTGAGGCTCAACTATTATGGACTGCTCTTTGTTCTTTATCTGTCATGTCCATTCAACCCATGGAGACAGTTCTTCCAAATGGGTCTTCCCTATGTTGACAGTCACCTCCCTTTTACTAAAAAGCTCAAAATCCCTTCAAGTCCCCTGTAACAGTAGCTACAAAATTTGATATTTATTGAGCACTATTTGTCCCAGGTGCTAAAAACAGAGCAGTGAGTAAGAGCAATATGTTTCTGCCCTCAAGGAGTTGTAGTCCAGTGAGGAATATAGCCCCCTCAATGTCCCTTCCTCTCCCCCCACTCACCTCCTCTTCATGTGTTTAATTCACCCCTGTGGTCTCCCTGCAGAGCTCTCCTCCACACTGCTATTTCACAAGAACAGAGCAGATTGTGTGCCTGCCCCTCTCAAAAGGTTTCAGCGGATCCCTATTTCCAATTGGATAAAATCATCTCTCAGAAAGAGACATCCTAACATTCACTATAATTAAATGGTCTGCTCTTGCCTCTGGAAAAGTTATACTGCCCAGCGATTAGGAGGAAAAAAAAGGTCCAAACTTTTATACAAAGAGGACTGAATTAATCAAAGTTCAGTAGATTATTATCTCTGTCATTAAGCATCACCTGGATATACTCAGACACATGAGAGATGTTGCCATCATTATGGAGATGCCAGTGAAGATGTGCGTTCGGATAGAATGGGAGGGAGTTTCAAATTTCCTCTGGATCAGGGCTAATGAAACTTTGCAGCGACTCTAATCATGCATGGAGGAAAGTGGTTTAGTGGGACAAGCACTGGCTTTGGAGTGAGCAAGGCTTGGGGTCAGATCCAGCTATGTGACCTTGGCAAGTCCCCACTGTGAACTTCAGCTCCTCAGCTATGATGTGGAGTGGTGGCACCGACATTCTGGCATTATGAGATGCTGGCTTTGCCAGGGTGCCATGAGTTGAAGTTGTCCCAGGGGATTGCAGCCTCATTGCCCTCATCTGGTGTGGGGCATGTGTCAGGTTTTGCAAAAGAAGGAGGCAAGGAAGAGGTGACTAGCAGTGCAAAACAGCGACCACTCTGCTGCCAAAGGAAGAAGACATGCTTGGCTGGGAGTGGATGGGGCACTCGACTAGCAGAACTAAAGTGGGGCTGGCTCCCTGACTGTGTGTGGGGTCTTGGGTGGTGCCCAGCTTCACTGTCCTCCTCCACAAGGCTGTATCTGTTCATTCATGTGCTCCCTGAGTGAGTAGTTTTGGATCCCTACTATGTGCTAAGTGCTGGGCTATGAGGGCCTGACTTCATTAGTGAGCAAATAGCAGGAGTCAAAGGGGATGCTAGTGGAGCAGAGCACCTGAGGGGAGGGCAGGAGGTGACAAGCAGGGAGGGGGCAAAACAAAGAGCCTAACAGCAGGCAGCAGATGAAGGACCCAGAGTGAAAACCTCAGATAATCAGATAAAGGGCTAGTGTCCGAAATCTATAAAGAACTCATCAAACTCAACACCCAAAGAACAAATAATCCAATCAAGAAATGGGCAGAAGACATGAACAGACATTTCTGCAAAAAAGACATCCAAACGGCCAACAGACACAAGAAGAAGTGCTCAACATCGCTCGGCATCAGGGAAATACAAATCAAAACCTCAATGAGATACCACCTCACTCCAGTCAGAATGGCTAAAATTAACAAGTCAGGAAACGACAGATGTTGGCGAGGATGCGGAGAAAGGGGAACCCTCCTACACTGTTGGTGGGAATGCAAGCTGGTGCAGCCACTCTGGAAAACAGTATGGAAGTTCCAAAAAAAGTTGAAAATAGAGCTACCGTACAACCCAGCAATTGCACTACTGGGTATTTATCCTAAAGATACAAATGTAGGGATCCGAAGGGGTACATGCACCCTGATGTTTATACCAGCAACGTCCACAATAGCCAAACTGTGGAAAGAGCCAAGATGTCCATCAACAGATGAATGGATAAAGAAGAGTGGTATATATACACAATGGAATATTATGCAGCCATCAAAAAATGAAATCTTGCCCCTTGCAATGATGTGGATGGAACTAGAGGGTATTAAGCTAAGAGAAATAAGTCAATCAGAGAAAGATAATTATCATATGATCTCACTGATATGAGGAATTTGAGAAACAAGGCAGAGGATCATAGGGGAAGGGAGGGAAAAATGAAACAAGATGAGACCAGACAGGGAGACAAACCATAAGAGACTCTTAATCTCAGGAAACAAGCTGAGGGTTGCTGGAGTGGAGGGGGTGGGAGGGATGGGGTGAATGGGTGAGGGACACTGGGGAGGGAATGTGCTATGGTGAGTGCTGTGAATTGTGTAAGACTGATGAATCACAGACCTGCACCCCTGAAACAAATAATACATTATATGTTAATAAAAAATAAAATAAAAAAACTAAAAAAAAAAACCTCAGCTAATGAAGACCTGTAGCTCTGATAGTTAAAAAAAAATAAAGAAAAGAAAAATGGATCAATTAAGAAGTGACAGCAGGACTGCCATGTCCTTGTCCTGCACATGGTCAGGGGCACCATGTACTGGAGAGGGAAGGCGTTTCCACCTGAGGAACTAGGGAGGTAGGATGTAAACATGCAAGAATGGCAGCATCCACCAGGCTGCTCGGGTTTCCATTTCTACTGAGATGCTGAGGACCAGCGCATACTAAGCACTGGGGGAAAGGCTTTCAAGGGCGTAGATAGGGTCACCATCATCAAGACACTCCCTGCTATTGGCCCACAATGTAACTGGGGATGTGATGTCACTAGGATACAAACTCGACCACCAAGACAAGAGTTGAGACTCTATCTGTCCCAGTGACAGCAGGCTGTCCCATGCTGTCTGGCAGGATGTTCCCCGCACAACTCCAGGGAGTGATGTGCACAGGGGACCACAGTGGTCTGGGATGGCAGTGGGTACAGTGAGGGGGGTTGCATCTTATTTATCCCGCTATCCCCAGTGCCTGCGCCTAATAGGTGCTCAGTAAATATTTATCAAATGTGAAGAAAACGTTGTTGCTTAGGCCATAATTATTATTTTAATATCTATGCATTTGAGAATTTCCATTTATGTGGCATGCCAAACAGATTGAGTAAAATGCAGATTTAGTCATGCAAGCATTTCTTTCCTGAAATTTCAATCCCAGAGTTGGAGCAGAAGGGGAGAAAGGTGATGGGGGTGCCAGGCATGTTTGAAATTTTCTTATGTATGAGAAGGAAAATCAGGGATGACTTCAGGGGTCCCTCCCAGGCCTGGTGAAGCCCGACCAGCCCAGCAATTTCTCATGGCAGGATTTCTGAGGAAATCAGAATGTCGGGGTCCTGACCTAATGTTCCATAAAATAGGCGATGCTGAAACTGGAGAACTTTGAAGGGGGTGTTTTTCTTGAGGCAATATCGGGAAAACATGTTTGCCTATGACTAATTCCCCTCCTGCGAACTGTTGGTATTATCTTTGAGGGTTTTCAAGATAAATAGATTTAGGCTGTAGTTAAGTTTCACCAGACAAAAGCAAACAGACCCGGGGTCTTTTAATGTGTCTGCCCTTCCCCAGCGTCACCCCCCACTGCCTTGTTGCTTTGTGGTTTGGTGGTGCTGTGGGTGGTGGGGAGGTGAGGGAGGTGTGCAGAGAGCAGGCGGGCGCGTACTCCGGAGGGGAGAGCAGGTCATGGTTGAGCATGGGGCTACCAGAGGAATCCCCGTGACTAGTGCATTTTAATCAGTGCAGCAATTAAGGAGCACCCCTCTGTGACTCGCCTCGTGCCAGGTACTGAGGACACAGATGCAAATAGATGGTGTCCTTGCACTTGACCTTGAGAAGTTACTTACGCTAAAAATACATATGCAGAGCAAAGTTGATGTATTGCTCTGTTGGCACATGACAAAATTAGCTGCTGGCAAAAGCTCACTCCATCAGTGGTCAGAAATGACAGCCCTAGCCCCGGCACTGTCGTGTGCGGTCCATGTGACCGTGGGTACCTTTCTTCCCACCCCGGGTTTGGGTTTCCTCACCTGTAAATAGGAACTTCTTCTTCCCCATAAATTGGACTGTACGGATCTTCTAGCTCAGCTCATTAGACTTTCAAAGAAGCTAGAAATTGTTGGGTAAAAAGAATTCATTTTCCGGCCAGGGAGTGCTAGGGGTCCCTTTGCTTTTGTGTAATTATGTCATTACACAAGAGAAAGCAAACAATTTAAGGATGCTTCTCATATTTTTGGTGTTGGCATGGCCCTGACTCTGACAATGAGACAATAATTTGTGGTCAGTGCCAGATGCAGCATCTTTTTCATGGACTGTGTCACAAAATCAAAACAGCTGTTCGGGATTAAAAGCAACTTTCACTGAGTGCCAGATGTTACTCGAGATCTCCTGGGTTACCTGCTCCAGCTCTCCTGGAAAGACGCATGCGTTTCAATAATCAAGTGAGTAATCAAGGGACGCAGCTCCCCCACCTGCCCCTGAAAATATGTGGGTGGTGTCCATACAGTACATTGGTGACATTTTCTCTTTATATTTATAAATCTGAGAAGATGACTATCTGTAGAATATTCTAGTGTCAGATACGAGATTCTGCTGCAGGCAAACACCTCGTCTCCAACAGAAGTCACCTCCCGGTTGTCAGTTTATACCAGCTATATCTTTCTCTCCTGTCCCAGCCTTCCTGGCAGCTGTGTGCTGTGGACATGCTGCTCGGGATTGAAGCCCCCAACTTTTGTATGTTGTACCTGATTTGGGAATCACCCACCCATGACCCACGATTCAGTGCTGGAGTCAAGAATATTGCTACACCCAGTGGTGGGCTGGGCTTCATCACCGTGAACACATGGAGAAACCCAGAGGTAGCGTGTTGTGTGTGCTGTGAGAAATCCCAAATCAGGAGAGACATTCTTTTCTCTTTTGCTTCTCTCCTATCTAGGCTCGATGGTGTGGGCTAGTCCTATCCAGAGGTAGGGGCATGAATAAGATGGATGACCCCTTAGAAAGCTGGAAGGTGGCTAATAAACACACGAAGGAACTTTCTTCCCATATTAGTGAGCATGAAAATACAACCAAAAACAAGCAGGGTTTTTCATGCTGGCATATTACCAAAGAAATTAAATCCTTAAGGCAGACCGGAGTTCATAAATGCTAGTGGGAATGTATACTGGTAGAATGTAAATAAAAACATTTTAGCAAGTAGGCATCAACAGCCTTAGAAAGTTTAGACGTAATTCCTTTTTAATGATTAAATGTTCATAACCAATTCTTATACTTTTTGTGTAATTGAAAGGTGAATTGCCACATTTTTTATCTTAAAAAGTAAGGTATCTTCCTTGGGTGAGATTCATTTTAAAATAGATTTTCCGAGAAGACTATATGGTTCCTATTTTTCCTGTCCCCTTATACCTCCAAGAACATGGCTATGGATGGGATTCTAGGATTACAAGTCATTTTATTCAAAAGCTCATGAGCAGTTGTTTTATTATTTTCTATAGTCTAACGTTGCTGTGGTGCATTCTATCCATTCTTTGCAGCTTTGTAGGTGAACTTTCTATACCAGGATGCTTGAGGGTCTCACTCTTCCTCTTCAAGATTTAGTAATCTCACCAAAGGATGGCATAATGTTAGTCATCCTCATGGATTCTTTCTGGAACAAACCATACCCTTTTGGGCTTCAGAGCCAGGTCTTCACTTCCAGAAAATTTTCATTTACATATTTGGATATTTTTCCTATTTACTACATTCTGTTTACTCTACTAGTGATCCTAATTATCCAAAACTGATAGCTACTTTGCCTATAACCCATATCTACTCATTTTTAATTCTTTATCCTTTTCCTCCTTATCCTATGGAATTTTTCTCCTTCTACTCTCTATGTCTCTGTCCGATTTTCTGTAGGGTCAGTTCTATTTTTTGATGTTTCTTTTTTAAATTTTTTCAATTAATTAATTTTTTAAAGTAGGCTCCACGCCCAATGTGGAGCCCAACACGGCGCTTGAACTCATGACCCTGAGAGCAAGACCTGACCTGAGATCAAGAGTCAGACGCTTAACCGACTGAGACACCGAGGCACCTCTATTTTTTGATGTTTCTGATGGCCTTTTATAAATTCTGCAGTGGTATTATATTTTCTTCTCCTTGTTATTTGCTCTATCACTACTAACACCATGTATCATTCATTTTGGTATCTTATCTCTCATCTAATTCTTAACGTTCATCATTCTCTTTCGTTGTCTTAAAAATTAAAAAAAAGCACTAAATCTAAAATTTGTTCCTGTTCTCTGGGGAAAAAAAAAAAAAAAAGATTCTTTTTTTTTCCCAAAGAGTACTCATAATCTGTGATAATAATTTTATCTTTGACATAATTTTTACATTGGCTTCATATTGTTTTACTTTCCCTCTGAATTCTCTCTGAACAGAGGCTATTGTAATTAGGGCAGCTAAGAGCCAGAAACGATGTGAATGTGGTTGTATCAGGCCCAGACTGGAGGGCTAGACAGGATGGAGTCAATTCTCTTCAGTCCTTCAGCTGCCTTCTCGGGATGGGATTTCAACAGATGCCACTGGCTCCTTTTTCTTGATCTATAATTTTATTAAAATCTCTTCAGAGTGGAAACTGATCACCAGCGTGAGATTTAGGGCACATTCTGCTTTTACTCTGTTTTCCCTTGTTGGGTGGCTAATCCAACCTCATCAATGTAAGGGGCTTGTGATCAATGGTCTTTTGGCTTGTGGCATCTACATATGTTTAATGCCCCACCTTTCTGAACTTTTGGTTACCACCAGTCTATACTTCTTACACAGCATGTTTTTGCCTGTTGGGTTTTCGGAGGAAAAAAAAAATATTCCAGTTGAATTGACTGAAAGACTTGAGTTCAAGAGACTAAACATAAGTCAATAAGCACATACAATATCCCTGCTGATTTTCATGACATAAAATAATAATGTATAAACATGGACTACCTACCTTTGGATAGGACTAGCCCACGCCAAAATAACTGCATTAAAATAATAATGTATAATCATGAGAGCATGATTTACTGAACATTCCAATCCACTGTGAAAGGGGACTTTAATTTTTGCTATAAATTAGTAGCACAAGCATCAGACCAGAACATATTCATCCATTTTCCTATGTGGTAGGAGAGCCTTGGTGAAGATATTTGGCAACATTGAAAAGAAATCTCCCCCTTTCTTGAGCTTTAATGCTGCCTACTTACTTATGTCAATGCCTCGAATACCATATGTAGATATGTGTAGATGAGAGGCAATTTAAAATAAGGAAGAATATAGCAGATTTCAAACAGTTCTTTCTATGCCATTACATATACTATAGTATTAAAACATAACAAAAAGGAAAATTAAAAAATCTGTTCTAACAATCTGCTTCATGAATCTTGAAAGATACACAAAACAAATCACCCCAAATGAGATGTATATCTCAGTTCCTACCACGTCAACCCAATAAAGACAATCTCATGGGCCCCGGGAATGGAGAAGTCACAAGATGTCAGCTCATACATCCTTTCCCTTAGACAGGACTGTAATGAAATCATCATTGACTGAGGGCTGTTAATGGCTCTGGGTGACCAAAGCACAACGATCATTTCCATGATTCTCCATAGAATGACTTATAAATTGTCACCTCCTTCAAGTCTTATGGCCTAGAAACTGAACCAAATTACGTCCAAGTGTCTGGTTAGTTCTGAGTGTGATGGCAGGTGACCTCACAATTCCTAGAAGACAGTGACTCTGAGTTGGCATAATATGTCCGAGATGGGACATTCTTTCCTCTTTCTGTTAAGGGATGAGGAGTTGGGATCTTCCACGGTCTCCAGCTTCCATCCCATAGGCTGGTTGACTTGTTCACTGACATCTGCAGAAGTCAGCTCCAAGACAGACAGGTCTGGGTTCAAATCCTGAGTCTGTCACTCTGTGGTTGACTGTGTTTCCTCTATCCTATATAATGAGGCTCACACATACCTCATCTGGCTTTCATGAGGACTGGGGGATGAAATGGACACATCATTCATTTACACTCTTCCTTAGTGTTTCACCCATGTGGCTTGAGAAATGGCACAGGTATTAACCTCAGCAGCCCCATGTCCTATTATTGACAGTAACCCCCAGGTGATCTTGTCAGTTCCCCTCTTGGTTAGATGAGATCCAATCAAAATTGATCTCAAAGTCACTTTCAGTTTTAAAAAAACAAAGTTCTACAGATCATTCTAACATCAGCCCCAAGAGTACCCATTAGCACCTCCTTGTCTCTCCATTCAGTCTTAGGGTTCCCTTCTCTGGTTTCTTACTTAACTCTATAAGGCTGGATGACCATTCTAGCAGTATCATCCCTCATGCTGTTTTATAACTGCCTGCTTTGTACCCCTAGATTATGAACTCCCTGATGATAGCAATTATTCACCTTGATATTTCTTGTGGCTTGTCAGGGATTAGTACATAGTAGTTTCTCATTAAATGTTGTTTTGAATTATTCAATTTATTTACCACAACATTATTGAAACATTTATTGGCAGCCATAGTCTCTTTTTTATGGACATTGAAAAGAGAGTACTTCTTAATTATTTCTAATGGTATAATTTCAGATAAAGGTAGGCTTCTCAGGAAACCTCAACCTTCAACTTCAGTGAAATAGGTAGACAGATGCTTACTCTACTTATGTATTAAGATAGGAATGATTTTAACATTCTTATGAGGGTAGATTTTCTAACTTGAAGTTTGTTCATTCATTATAAAGTTTACTAGGTGCCAACTATTTGTTACATATAATACTAGGCACTGGGGAGACAGATAATGGAGTAGAATAAAAAACTTGTCTCAGTTTTAGATTTAGCTGCCATTTGAACTTGGAATTTAATAAACTTAAATTTAGTAAACCCCCTCCTTTATCTGTTGAAAGTAATAATAACTGCTTTGTATATCTCAAGAGAACATTACGGGGGGATGCCTGGGTGGCTCAGTTGGTTAAGTATCTGCCTTCGGCTCAGCTCATGATCCAGGGTCCTGGGATCAAGTCCCGCATCGCGCTCCTTGCTCACTGGGGGAGCCTGCCTCTCCCTCTGCCTGTTGCTCCCCTTGCTTGTGCTCTCTCTCACTCTCTGACAAATAAATAAATAAATAATCTTAAAAAAAAGAGGACATTAAGGGTATTCCAGGAGATTTTGGATGTGAACCTTACTGATAAACTACAAAATGCCAAAAATAAATAAATAATCTTAAAAAAAAGAGGACATTAAGGGTATTCCAGGAGATTTTGGATGTGAACCTTACTGATAAACTACAAAATGGACGCCATTTTGCAAATGGGGAAGCAGCCAGGTTAAATAAATGCAATTATAGTCTTTCCAGATACTTTCCTTCTCTTAATTAACACGGTTTAGAGTCAATAGATGCTTGAAAACCTAATACGTGCATAGTTTTTTCTATATTTCAGGACAATAGAATACTTTCAGAAGACAGGTTTAAAAGCAAGTTTCGATGGCCTCACTTTTCTTTAATTAATTGCTACCTCCCTTAGACCATCATGTTCTGTCCACCCTTAGAAAAGCAAAGACTATGAGCTACCTTGTTCATATTTGTGATCTCTCAAGTGTAAATTCTCAATCATTAACTTTTTTCCTTTATATATGCTTGGCACTCAAATTCTTTGTATTTTAAAAATGCTTGATCAGCATTTTATGTCTCTTCTGCATCTTTCTAGAGAAATATTAGTGTTAATGAAAATCCTCACACTCAACTTCTTTTGAAACTGAAAGAGACTGTAGAAATAGCATGATCCTCTCCTCATTCAGTTGGGAAAGCCAAGGCCTTGAGAAAAGACATGTCCTTAAGAGGGATTTGCTGTACAAGGACCTTGGTGTCTGATGTCAGATAGTTCTATGTGACATTGGGACTGTTCCTTAATCTCTCTGATTTGTGTATCTTACCTGAAAAATAAAATTAATTCCCAATCACAAAACTATTGTATAACTGGTATGAAATGGGAGCCAACACTCTTCTAGGCCCTGGGGCCTGGTTCCCCATGCTAGTACATGGCAGAGTCAGGGCAGGGATCCAGGACTCTTGGGTCCCAGGCTGCTTTCTACTCCCCTGCTCTTTTCCCGCTCCCCTCTCCCCAACATGCCTGGAAATACTCAGCACTGGTTTGGAGCAACAATCTCCCTGCTTTGTCTCCCTCAGAGGGACACTCAGTCAGAAGAATCCTGGGAACATCTGGATGAGGAGGCACGGTCATTTGCAAACACATTTCTTTTTCATTTAAATGTCTTGCACAAAGATTAGTTTAAAAAAACACATCTGGACTAACTGCATAATAAGAGGCAAATGCATTTTACCAACCGAAAAAGTCTTGCCATGGTGAGTACAAGTTGATGTGCAAGAATTTAGAGATGGAAAGGCCTTGACCTTTTATTAGGAGTCAGATTAAATAAATCCTCCTGCCCACCTTCTAAAACCTTCAATTCCATCTCTGTCTAGGGATGTGTAGCAATTTCTTTTCTGAGCTGATCTTCTGAATAGTCTTTCTGAGGGCTCTAACTTCACCTTTTGCTTTTTCTATGGTTTTACATGAAGTCTTCCGTGTAGAAAATTAACATGAGTCGATTTACATTGAAAGATTCTTGGGGTGGGGCATTTCAATTGCTTAGTTAAGTATATCAAAACAATTCTTTGTATAGGATAGCTATGGGTACAGCTTCTTTATCTGGGGTTTGGAATGCTCACTGTATCAATCTGCCTCGCAGGCTGATTTTGCTTCACTAGCACTAAGGGGTACGATCACCGAACATTTTCACACTGATTCAGGGGTCCTCAGCTCACATTCGCTGTCTTCAGATAACTCCTCAAGGGTGCTGAAGTGAAAGGCAGGCTCACCCTCACATATCTAACCCAGCGGGGATGACAGGGCCAGGATGAGTAGCTGAGTGTCATCCGAGCAGCCTGGCAGCCAATCTCCCCAACGCCGCTGTGTGTGTGAACTGTGGACGCCATTTTTCAAATGGGGAAGCAGCATATAGTGGGCTTGGTTCCAAACCTGTACCACGAAGTCTCAGACTTGAAATGGGAAGTCAGGGACCATGTTTGTTGTTTCTTCTGTATCTTTGGTGCTTTTTGTCACATGGTAGGTGGTGGATAAATACCTAACCAATGAATACCTGTATTGCTAAAGATCTCTATTTGGTTCTATTTGCTCTTCAAGGGTGGGGTAAATATCCAGTAAACCCAAAAATGAGACCCCTTACTGTTTAGGAGGTTTAAGAGACCTGTGTTTGGGTTTCTTCTCTCTGACCTCATTGTTTACAAGCCATGTCAAGGGGTGGGTCTACAGTTAGGGTTACTTCGGAAGCAGAGTTCTGGGTGAGAGTAAGGTGAGTGTTCCCTGTTCCCAGCACTAGGTTTTATAGTTGAGCACTGATTTCTGAGCTCTGACATGAAACCAACTCTCATTGTGCTGCCAAGCCTGGGACACTAGGGACTGAAGTTCCCTTGTTCTGAGAGGATGAGTCTTGTCAAGGAGGGTGAATAGAGTCTGCTCTTGCTTTGGCTCCAGCAGCCTCCTGCCTATAGAAGTGTTTTCCCTCTCTTGGGCTAGGCTGAGCTTCATTTCAGAGAGGCATAAACAAGTCTGAAATCCTCAGGGGATCTGGCACAGGAAAATGAAGTCATTTTACATTTGCAGCGTGATTCAAATTGGAATTGCACAAGTCAGAACGACAGGATGCTGGAGTTCTTTGTTTAGCCCTTCTGTGCTTCAGGAGGCGAGTTTTCTCCAGCTTCCTGGAGGGAGGAAGTGGATATGTATGGAATACCCATTTGCATTATATAGTCTTCAAGGTTCTTTTCCCTTACATAAAACATTCAGCCTAAATCTTACATTCAATTCAGTAAAAGGCAAAACAAGGAGCCATTGAGTCCTTGCAGTGAGACTGACTTTGCCGTTGGCCTTGGTGTCAGCGGGGACAGGGCTCAAATTCCTTCCCGAAAGAAAACTCTTACTTCATCCAGCTGGGGGAGGGGAACGGGAAACATTGATGAAATTGTCTCTGGGTTTGGACTCCATCACCAGCCAAGGCAGTGACAGGGATGTTAATCTCTCCAGGTCCCCTCTCTTCTCCATTTGGTCTCAGGTGGTTTATTTTGTACTTCGGTGGCTTTCAAAATTTTCCTGCTCTGGCTGCTACCTCCTGGGACTTTTACTCCACTCTCTGCAGCCTTAGGCAATAGCAGATGACTCTACTTTTCTTTCTCTCGTCTTGCTGCTGGATCCCTGCTCTCACCCTTCACTGGGGTGCTCATTCATATCCTTTATGCTACCATATATAATAAGCACAACATCCCGATGGATTGGATGTCTCTCTTACCTTACAGGGAAGAATCTGAAATTGGGAGACAATGAGTAAGTTGCTTAGAGTCGCATAGCTGGCAAAATAAGGAGCTATCTCCTGTCAGCTTACGAATACTCTCCATACTCTTCCACCAAATCATGGCATGCTTGGAAGTTTACAGTTCTTTATTCTGCAACAAAGTTTAGCCCACTATGTTAGCCAGCTCCAACTGTAATAAAATACTATAGACTAGGGGGCTTAAACAACAGACACTTATTTCTCACAGTTCTGGAAGCAGGGAAGTCCAAGATCAAGGTGCTGGCAGATTTGGGGAGGACTCCCTCCTGGCTTGTAGACAGCCATCATTTTGCTGTTTGTTCACATGGCCTTTCCTCAGTGTGTACAAGTGGGAACAATGGGGAGATCTTTCTCTTCTTCTTACAAGGATACTAATCTCATCGTGAGGTTCCTACCCTGATGACTTCATTGAAATCTACTTACTTCCCAGTCTCCATCCCAAATGCATAGCACTGGGGGTTAGAGCTTCAGCGTATGAATTTGGGGATGACACAAATGTCCGTATCACCAACTATTTCTATTTTTTCATCCTCTGGAAATAAAATAAGGAACGTGGCACATTTTCTTCTAGGGCTGCATTAGAGGATGTCTCTGTAGACTACCCAATGTGGTATCTGTCTGTTTCTCTGTACTGATATTTGGGGCACAGAGCTGAATTTGTTACTATCCTAAGGGTTCTTTTCTTGCCTGCCCAGGGGGCTGTCTCCAAGAGTACTTTGTTCCCTTGCTCCCAATCACCAGTCTCAAGGCTACCTCCACCCTTTCTTCCAGAATGCTGAGCAGATCCTTGTGCAAATAGCAGTTCTTGTCTCTCTTGCATAAGCCAGACTAACAGAAGTGAATTTGTAGACATGACTTTCTCCTTGCCTAGTTACAGTTTCCTGAGGTTGAATTCTGCTGCTCAGAGAATTTGGATAAACTAGCTTCTCCTCCAAATATCTGCTTATCCACCCAGCAGAGAGATAAGTAGCAGGAAGTCTGCTTCTTCCTCCTTTCAATCCCTAAAACTTAGACATGCATTTGTGTACAAATAAACTAATTTGGGAGAGCAGAAGGGCAAGGAGGGGTAACAGAAATCTGGCTTTTTGAAATGAATCAGCATTGTGTTTGTGTAGCCATACAAATTGTCCCAAATGGCATACTGTTCCAAAACAGTCCAGATGCTTTTTTAGATGTAAAATGAGTCGGTGGCTGCCTGTGCCAAGGGCCTCCTTGTAGAGCTTTCCTCTGGAAGGGACAGTCATGGAGATGCTCCGCAGCAATGCCCAGCATTGCCTTTTAGGAGCTGAGATGTCACTGACCACAAACAAAATAGATCCCTTTACCTTTTGCATAATCCAGGCATGTGGTTTGGAAGAGAAAAAATTCATTTAAATCTCTCTTGCCCTTGAATTTTACATAGAGCAAACTCAGTTCCATTCAGTTTACCTAAGGTTGGCTGTGAACTTACTTGGGCCTGGGCCCTGTGCAAGGTGTTATGGACACAGTGACAAATAAGATACTGAATTGGCCCTTGAGTTGCTCCTGGTCTAGAGGGAGAATCAGGTACACGTTACAAGGTACAGAGATCAGTCTTATCATCATGGTAGGACAAGATAGGCAGCTTGACAGGGGAGGGTGCGTCAAGGCTATGGAGAAACCAAGAGAGACTTCAGGGGGACAGCGGTAACAGCTGGGACATGAAGGATATGGACGCGTTTACCCAGCCAGGCGAGGTACAGCATGGGTGGGACATCAGACCATGTTCCAGACAAGGGAACGCTGTGCAGAAAGGTGCAGAATGGTAAGAACGCCTTGCATGCTGATGGAGCAGAGTGTTGGGTGTTTGGAGAGAGAGGCAAGAAGGGTCACAAAGGCCAGGATTGCTGCTGAGGGCTCCAAGTGTCATGCTTGGGATTCTGGACAATGCCATATTATGATGCAAAGCCAAAGACTTTTATCAGCCGAGAAAAGACACAACCAAAACGTGTGGGAAAAATGGCTGAGAAATCTGGGTTTAAGATGTCTGAAAGGCAAGACTTGTAGCCGGTGACTAAAGACTCCTTTGGGAGACTATTCCAGTTGCCCAGGAAAGAAATGAAGAACCCCCACAGAAGGGTGAAGGAGGGTTGTAGGAGAGCCCAAGAAATGGGAGAAAAGGAGGACTGAGAGTTACCAACTGGGCAGGGGGTGCTGGAGAGCAAGCAGATCTCAAGTCAACACATGGGCAAGACTGAAGCTCTGGGAACCCCTGGGTTCTGTGGCAAGTCTGTTCACTTCTGGTGGTGGTATTACTGCTGTCCTGGGACACCCGTGTCAGAGGTGCTTCTCTTAACGTCTGGCTCCCTCCCATTGCCTTTGCAGACAGATCTCCCAGTACTAAGTGAATCAGAGCCTGCATGGTACTTTTCCTCTGACTTCAGACTAGTCATAAATTTTGGAGTTCTTCCACAGTGAACTTTCACATCCTGCACAGAACGCTCTGGCCCTCAGACTCAGCCCTACACCATTTGGTGAGGCCTTTGGTGAAAATTCAAGGTCTAAGCTTATGACACAATATTTTTCCTGGTCTGTTCATCCTTGGCATAGTTTGGGACTAGCATATTGGAGCAGGCGGTTCCACACTCCTCAATCACATAGACTCCCTCTGACACCAAACTAAATCAGATCACCCACTCCCAGGTCACATTCTGAGATCCTATATACGTGGGTGACAACAGATCCAAGTGCATCCCTACAAATACATGCAAATCACAAAGCTCACATACATTCAAATTGCTTTTTAAAAAACAAAGACCATGAAAACCAGAGCTATAAAAGTATGTGAATCATCAACCCAGAAATCTTCCCTCCAGGCATGCCTGACACCGTGTTCCTTCCCGGATGCTCTTCCTTCACAAATTATGGAGTCTGCCGACATCCTTCTGGGGAAAGGATTATCTGATTCCACAGGCAGTTAAGAATAACATGTAAATGTCATTTAGCTGAGCGATTTCTACATGGATCAAAAGACACACTCAAGTTACTAACTATGATAGCCAAACCCTTTATTGCAATAAAATCACAGCAAACCCACAAAACTCTCCCAACTGAATTAGCACCAGTGTGGTGTGGGAGTCATTCAGACATTCCTTCCAGGTTAGTAGACTATTTGCAATTCAGGTTTTTTTTTTTTTTTTTACTGATGAGCATGTTATATAACTGCCACCAGCCACGGGGGAAGCTAGAATCCAAGGCTTGTCAAAATTTTCCACCGAGTGCTCAAAGCCAACAGGAGAGAGTAAATGAATACCTTGCTTTATGGTGATATGGCTGAAACTGCCCTCCCCAGTAAGTATCAGAATGAGAGGCAGTATAACACAGTGGTTAAATTTATGGGCTTTGGAGGTGGGCAGTCTCGTGTTTGGATCCTGGTACATTTAGGAGTTATGTGGCTTGGGCATTTCCCTTCCCCTCAACCAGTTTTGAGGGTGTTTTTTTTTTTTTGGTGACATTTTATTATTTAAGTATAGTTGACATAGAATATTATATTAGTTTCAGGTATGCAACTAGCCTCTCTGTTTTCATTCTTGTCTGCTTCACTGATTTTATCTTCCTTTTGGGCTGTTCTGAGGCTTACCTGAGTTAATATATGTCAAGCACTTAGCACAGTTCCTTAGCACAGTATATTAAGGACTCAGTAAATGTAAGCTATCATTCCAAAACAAAATTTTAAGTTCCATGTTTCATTTTAATTCAAGCAATGCTGTATTTTACTCTATATCTGTCTCTATTTTTTTTTTTAAGAAATAATGTTTTCTCCAAAATTTCCAGTAGAATTGCGCCCCCCCCCCCCCCCCCCCGCCGGCAGAGGTGCCATGTTTGTGCCTGGCTTCACATAAACCCTGGCATACTGCACAAACCCCAAGAGAGACACCACCCTGATTTGAGAAATAGTCACACCGAAGAAAAGGCAGTGGTGCCTCATTGACAGGTCTCCCTGTGGACTTATTGTTACTCGTTTTCTGTATAACTGAGTGAAAACCAGTCCTTGTAGATAAAGGTACCAGAAATAGATTACCTAATTCTCTTGACTTAATGGGGTAAGGTCTAGGGAAAGATGCGTGTCTACACCTGCTTGTGGCTTTCTTGTTTCTCAGAACTTCGCTGGTAGATCTTACTTCACCAGTTGAGGTTCCTGGAGGAATCCCGGTCAGCACTATGAGGACCAATGGCTATTGTCTGGATCTGGATATGAAGGAAGTGGAGGAGATTATGGTGATGTAGGTCGCTTGTGTCTGTGAAAGGGAACTCCGGCCTCAGAGTCAGGGCACCTGGGTCCTAGGCCTGGCTCTCTTGGACTTGATCTGTAGGTTTGCACAAGCCCTTTCTCTTCTCTGGATTGTTTTTCCATATGGATGATGAAGGGATGGGGACTAACTTGGATAGTCTCTACTGTCGCTTCAAGCTCCAAGCTTCAACCACACACACACCGCCTAGGATTTGTCTGATTAAAGAAAGTTAACTCCTTTTCTTGTGGAGAACATAAAGTGTAAATCGTTTCTCATGGTTGTGGCTTGCCTCCAAAATTAGACATTCTATTTTTTTTTCAGTACACACCTATTTTTTTTGTCCAATAATTATTATGAGAACCATTCTTTTTTCTAATTATCACAACAGTATACATTACTTCATTTAAACATCCCTGCCATCCTGTAAGTATATCTCATTTGACGCATAAGACACCGAAACTTGGAGGAGTTTTACAAAGTACATGTGGTCCTGCAGTTAGCAAGTGGTTAACTTAGGATTCAAACTCAGGTTCATTTGATTTTAGAGCTCATCCCCTTGACTAATTCTTTAGAAATCTGATTTAAAAGAGGGTGACTCTGCAGCACACATGCTTTGGGAGTCTATGATAGGTCTACTTATCTCTGCTGGGTTTTACTTTCAAGAAGCCACTCCATGGTGAGGCGATGGATCAACATTCTTGCTCTCTGTCAGTCTGGATCTGGATCTGATCTTTGTCCCCATCACCGGTCATGCCTTTGTCACCGCATGGTAGGGAGTCCACAACGTGATTATGTGTATCACACCGGTGTCCAGATCCCAGGCACATGGCTTCCCAGTGACGGGCACATGGTAGATGCCCTGTGGGAAATGCCTATTATTGAAACACATGAAATCATAAATCCCTGGGATATTGAAATGTGATAGCAATTCTAAATATAAATTTAATTAGTTTGTATTCAAGGAACAATGTCATTTCTATGAAGAAGTCTAAAAATAAACAGTGAAATATTTTTTTCTGAATCAGGAGTAAACCCAACAAAAACACTGACCGCAATCGCATCACTCCAGCCGTGGCTTCGTTTCAACATCCATTTGGCTTCTTTTGCTTCTGGTGACTACGTTGTTCCAGTTTACAATGGTGAATATGGATTGCACAAAGGATGAAGTGTTTAGAATACAGCTGAGTTGAGCACATTCTTTCTGGAAGTGTCAGGGTCAAGGGCTTAGAAATCAAACCTGAGGCCTTTGCACCGGAGGTTTGGGGGAAATGTTTTTAATGCTGAATTTTGACTCAAGGAAATGGGGGGCTTCGAGAAGGCTCACAAATTTTTCCTGAAATCAAATTTCTCTTAGAAGATGGCCTTTGAATATATTAAGGGTAAATATCCTGAAAACATATGGATTGGATTTCCCATGAAATGCACATGAGTTTTGATATTAAGGGGGCACATACTTCAGAAAGATTATTTGGCCTCTGCCCGAAACCAGAATATTTAAAAAATCCTTCCAGATATTTTGCCAAAACCCAGAGCCACTAGACTCTATCCATAGCAGCCTCCACTTTAGCCAGTATCCCCAGCAGCCTGGCCAAATGAAACAGAGAACCAGCATCTTCTGAGGCAGATGCTTGCCAGTCTCAACCCAGAGTATACGTTCAAGGGCTTCTGGCCTTCCGAGTCAAGAGTACAGTTCAAAAATGCTGGAGTCTTTGAGCATCTCTGCTTCAGGTTACTCTGAGAGATGGTGCTGTGAAAGTTGCCAGGCCGAGAACAGGATCCATGTTGTAGACTGTTTGCAAAAGCCTCACTTCCTTCTGCTGCAGCCAAGTCCTTCCCACCCTAGACAGTCTGGGTGAGGACAAAAAACAAGAACTATCGTCAAATTAATAGCTCTCCCTACAAAAGTATGGCAGGTGGCAAGATGCTTGGCCATTGAGTTCCAGCCAAAACATGTCACATTTTTTTTTTTTTTTCCTCCCAGGAGAGGCACTGGGAAGCCACCGTGAGTCAGAGTGAGGGGCGGCAGGGGAGGAACGGCTGTTTGAGCATCTTGCCTGTCACTGAGGAGAATTAGTCAATTCTTGGAAAGAGGGACGCACTCTTCCTGCTCTGCTACCCACTTCCAGATTCTCCTCTCAGCTTTGGAATGGAGAATTAGCAGTCTCATAGAATGCACTTTATTTCAATTTTGTACGTATATGTTGGGCCCTGCGAGGAGATAGATCCATTCTACACGCTCTCTTCCCTTGGAGGACATACGGGTTTAGAGCAAAATTCCCTTGAACATGTTTACAGAATGCTAGTCTCTGGAGATGGACTGTGAAAACAATGTGCCACATCTCCAAGTGTTAAGAAATGTTGAATTCTCTATCACCCTTCATGGAAGTAACATAATACGTGGTCACCATATTAAAGGCTTCGAGAAGTTCTCCAGTAATGTAACTAGCTTAGCTTTAAAATGGCTTTCTCAAATTTTTAATGACCAATGACCTCCCTCTCCCACCCTATCCACATTTTATTCCCTGTGACAATTTCCCACAGCAACTTGGGGAAATAACAGCCCACTGGTAAGAGCCCAAATTACACTTTCATTAGGCAAATATGACTTAAAGATCATCACAAAGTATGGAGTTAGCACAGAAGAGAAAGGTGAAGGTTCAGAAGGACTCTCTTGAAGGCATGACATTCTAAGTAGGTTTTGAGAGATGAATGCTAAGGTCTGAATGTGTCCCCACAAAATTCATATGTTGAATCCAACCGCAAAGGTGATGGGATTGATAGGTGGGACTTTGGGGAGGTGTTTAAGTCATGAGGGTTCCACTAGTCCAAAGAGACTAGTATCTTATAAAAGAGACCCCAGAGAGCTCCCTTGCCCCTTTCACCATTTGAGGACACAGAAGGTGCTATCTGTCAGCCAGGAAGCCGGCCCTCAGAGGCTACCACACCCAATCTGCTGGTGCCTTGATCTTGGACTGTCCAGCCTCCAGAACTGTGAAAAATAAATTCATGTTGGTTTTAAGCTACTCAGTCTGTGGTATTTTGTTACAGCAGGCCAAATGGACTAAGACAAGAAGTAAAAGTTTTCCAGACACAAAGCAAGGGAAGGGCATTTCAGACGAAGAGAAAAGTATGTGCAAACTCCAGGGCATGCATCTCTCACAAGGCATGCATCTCTCACAGGGCACGTATGTGTACAAGTTGGTAGTTTGGGGAAATGGGTAGAAAGACCAGCAGAGGTGATGCTGGAAAGGGCTAGAACCAGATCTTGAAGTTCTTAGATGCCACTCTGATGTTTTGAGCTGTAGGTAAATAGTAAAACATGGAAAGACAGTTCCCTCCAAGTTCAAGTTCCTAGTGTTTAACACAATGTCTTTCTTCATGCATTGTATGGTGAACTCGTTTCTACTTCATTCATTCAGAGTCAGAAAATCCAATCTTTTGTATAATGAAAGCGTCCAAAGACAGTGAGGCATGGCTCCTGGTGTTTTAGGGACATTGACCTCAAGAGGTTCATGTTGGTGCCTGGGACTGGGGAAGCAAACTTAATAGAAACGTCTAAGCAGGGACATGCTAAGGAGAACTTAATCATCTGCTCTGGGAATTTGAAGAGCAAGACAAAGTGGAGTGGGGAACCCACAAAGGTGAACTGGAGATTGTCCAGGAACGAATGAAGCCATGGTGGTGAGTCTGCTGAAAGATAATTCAGTGGTTACAAGCTCCATCGGGCACAAGAAGCTCTAAAAAGAGTGACTTCCTGGCATCAGGACACCTGTTCCAGCTTGAGCACCACTTGTTATGTGATCTTGGGCAAATGGTTTCCCTGTGAAGTGAAGAGGGTGGAACATTCCAGCTCCAATGCACCAGCAATCCCTGGTAGCTAGTGCTTGGCATCAATTAAAAGTTAAAATCAACCATAATGAATAGATTCAAGAGGTCACAGACAAAAGGGGAATAAGAGTTAGCTATAGTGTGCTCGACACCCATTCTATGCTCTTAAATAAGCTCTCCGTGAACCGTCCCTTCAACGATGTGAAGTTGTTTTCATTTTCATTTTGAATGCGAGTAAACTGAGGCTCAGAAAAGCTGTCCCAAAATCTCACAACTCCTAAATGAGAGAGGTAAGGTTTGGTAAGAAGTCTGTGTGATTGCAAAGCCCCTGCCTTTTTTTGTTGTTGTTTCTTTTGACTGCATCACACTGCCCATTGTCCTGAAAGAGAGTGTATTAGGTGATCTGGAGTGGGTTGAGGAACAGAATGGTCTGCCCTCCAAAGTCATGGAACAGGGATAAGATGGAAAATGCTGGGGCTAAGTGTTTCCTAATTGGGCTTCTCCACACAGCAGTGTGACATCATACACAGCCTGCTCTGCAAGGAGTGGCTCGAGAGTCCAGCCATTTGGGGTAAACAGGGAGCAAATGAGAGGGCAACCAGGTGAGCTGGAGCTCCTTGTCATTTTCTTCCACTGATGTCAAATGGGGCCAGCTCTCCTTCAGCCTGGCCAGCTTAACCCCCTAAAACTTGTTCAACTTAACTCTAATGTGAAGCATGGCCAGGTAGAGAGAAGCCAAGTGGCTAATTTCAGATTCAGTCTGAACAACTTCATGAAAACAAAGCAGTGCTGGCTTATCTGAGCAAACCTGTGGATGCCACTTATGTGGGAAGTAGATTCATCTGCTTGGGCTGCCGTGACAAATACCATAGTTGGGTGGTCTCAACAACAGACATTTATTTCTCACCGTTTTGGAAGCTGGAAATCCATCCTGTCAGCAGGTTGGGTTTCTCCTGAGGCCTCTCTCTTTGGCTTCTCAGTGTGTCCTCGCCATGACCTTTCTCCATGAGTGTGCATCCTTGATGTCTCTTCTCCTTCCTCTTCTTCCTCTTCTCCTTCTTCTTCCTTTCTTCTTTTCTTCTCCTTCCTCCTCCTCTTCTTTTTCTTTTCTTCTTCTTTTAAGAATTTAATTAATTAATTTATTTATGTGAGAGAGAGAGAGCTTGCGAGCAGAGGGAGGGGCAGAGGGGGAGAGAGAGAATCTCCAGCAGACTCCCCGCTGAGCATGACCCTGAGATCATGACCTGAGCCGAAACCAAGAGTTGGACACTTAATTGACTAAGCCACTCAGGCGCCCCTCTTCTTCTTCTTATAAAGACATCAGTCCTACTGGATTAGGGACCCATCCTATGACCTCATATAATGTTAATTACCTCCATAAAGGTCTTATCTCTCAATTAGTCACATTGGTGGTTGGGGCTTCATCACAAGAATTTTTGCAGAGCACAATTCAGTCCGTAACAGGAAGAAAGGTGTTATAGAGGAATTTTCATTGCAAATGCATTTAAATGGAACAATCATGAAGCCGGTTAGGAATAGGAAATGATTTAGAAACACTTGTAACAGTAGATCTCAACTCTGGCTGCACATGGATCACTTGGGGAACTTTCTGAAAATGACAGTGCCTAGGCCCAAACCTAGACTAATCAGAACTTCAGACTTTGGTGTATTAGTCAGCGTTCTCCAGAGAAAGAGAATGAACAGATACACATCTTGATGTAAGACATATGATATTATATGTGCGTGTGTGTGTGTGTGTGTAGATAGATAGATAGATAGATAGATAGATAGATGGATAGATGGATAGATAGACAGATTGATGAGAAGGACATTTATTATAAGGAATTGGCTCACATGAATGTGGGGAGTTGCAAGCCCAAATCTGCATGGCAAGCAGGTTAGTGACCCAGGGAAGAGTTGTTGCTGCAGCTTGAGTCCAAATGCAGTCTGGATGCTGCATTCCCTCTTTCAAGGACTTCAGTCTGGTTGTTTTGTTTTTAAAGATTTATTTATTTATTTGAGAGAGAGAGAGTGTGTGTGTGCATGCACGGGGGTGGGGAGGGGCATAGGGGAAGTGAGAGGGAGGGAATCTCAAGCAGACTCCACGCTGAGCATGGAGACTGACGCAGGGCTCCATCTCAGGACCCTGAGATCATGACCTGAACCGAAATCAACAGTCAGATACTTCACTGACTGAGCCACCCAGATGCCCCCTCAGTCTGTTTTTGATGAAGGTCTTCAACTGATTGAATGAGGCCCACCCCACATTACGGAGTTTGATCTGCTTCACTCAAAGTCTACTGATTTAAATGTTAATATCATCTAAAAAATATCTTCCCGGAAATATCCAGACTGATGTTTGACCAATTATCTGGGTGCTATGGCCTAGCCAAGTAGACACATAAAAGTAACCATCACAGTTAGTATTCTTTAATAGCTCCCCTGGTGGTTCCAATATGCAGTCAGGGCTGAGAACCACCGATCTAGAACCAGGGCTTACAGAGCCTTGTGTGTATGTATGATTCAGCCTGATAACCTGGGCTTTTTTCATCCTGCCTGAGTCATATACGGCAGGTTCTCCACCGGTTCTTCACTTTCTTCTCTCCTATTTGGGCACTGGTTTTCACCTTTGCCTGCACACTCTGATCTCCTGGGGAGCTTTAAAAACACTAATGCCTGGGTTCCACCACTGAAGATTTTGATTTACTTTGTAGGGGGGGTAATCAAAATGCAAATGCAAAATGCAGCCTGCACATCAGGGGTCTGAAACCTCCCCGCAAGATTCCAGTAAGCAGCCAGGGCTGAGAACACTCATCTAAGTAGTTTCATGTATATATTTCAGCCTTCCGTTCAGGTTAGGTTCATGAGAAACTCACTTTGTAAGCTGCCATTTGTTTGTGAATCTTGCCTGATATAGGGCCCTGGGATTGCAAATGTGCCCGTGTTTCCTTGATTGGAAAATTATATATATTATAAAGCGCTTTGCAATGAAGTTAACCACTTAGACACCTTATGCGTACATATTTATTCCCTCTGCAAACTTTTACTGACCGGTTTCCACACAGTGGAAATGTAGGGTAGGCCTTCCACGAGCCCCACAGGAGAGAGAGCGGTAAAGAGATGGGAGTCACCGCATAAGGAAGTGACAGTTGAATGGGGAAATCAGACATTATTGTCCCCATTATAAAAATGTGGTAAATGCTGGAGCGGGAGGAGGCACCAAACCCTGGGAATCCACGGAGTTTCTCAGGGTGGGACAGGCAGTGGGAGGGGCACTGGAGGCGGAAGTAAGAGCTACTCTCAAGGCCCAGAGATGTGACAGCTGATGGGGCACTCAGGAAATGGCAAGTCGTCTGGTGCTGGTGAGTCACAGTTCATGAGAAGGGTGGCTGGAAAGGTAGTTTGAGATTAGATGATAAAGAGCCTGGGAACCCAGACTATGGAATTCAAACTGTTAATATAAATCCTGCAGTTTTTCAATGAGAGATATTATTTACCAGTGTTTGAACAAAAATTCCCTGAAAACAAGCAAAGGGCAGTATCGGGAGCAGGAAGGGCAGACTCAAAAGAATTTTCTAGAAATCCTCCAGGTAAACAATGATGAGGACCTGAACTCGGGACTTGGCAGTGGGCACGGAGAGAAGAGAAGGGATGGGGTAGCAGGTGGCGGGTGAGCCCGGGTAGGTGGCAGAGCTAGGATTTGAATCCAGGTCTTGGCTTGCATTTCATAGGTGTGTGTGTAGGTTTGCATTTAGTAGGTCTGTGCGCACACACAGACACACGCAACCGAGGACAGAATATGTGCCAGGCAGTGAGCCGGATGCTGGGGACACAGAGGTAGATGTGTCTGGGCGTTGTTGTGCTTGCAGCCATGGTCAGCACATGAGCACGATGAGACAGGCAGGACAGGCCATCGTGGGGACAAGTGATGGAGAAGGGCAGTCCACGCAGAGGGACAGGGACAAGGGAAATGTCGCCGAGAAAGGAAATCTGAGTGGGATCCGGGACAGAGCTGGCATGGAAGTGCAAAGGGGCAGGTGGGCGAGGGAAGTTGTGTCAAGCAGCTGGCTTGGCAACATGCTCCCTGATCAGCCCAGCCCCTCTTGCAGAGCAGCCCCGACCCACCACCCTCTGCCCACCTTGTGGGACTAAAGGTCCTGTGCAGTCCCCCAGGGACGCCTCACTCATCCATCGCTGAGACGCACCCACAAAGGATCAGAACACTCACACTGGGAAAGGGCTTTAGGGAGCCCCATTTCAACCCCTCAATTTTCAAAGAAAGCAAATAAAACCCTGGAGAAAGAGACTATTTTAAAATAACGCAGCAATTGAGGACAGGAACTCGGGTGTCCTGTTCCCCAGTCCGATGTCTTTTTTAATATGCCTCGTGCATTTCTTAAACCCGAGCCTCGTGTCAAAGGCACTCTGCATCTAAAACTTCTTGCCAAGTGTTTTATTTAGGTTATCCCACCATGTGCTCATTGGTAATTATTGGGTTCTGAGAACTGTAGCAAACCGAATCTCTTTTCCCCAAATGCCCTGCATGCTTTGCAATAAGCCTATTCATCTCTTTCCTTCAGGACGTAGCATTAATTCTTTCATCGTCTCAAGTGTCATTATTCTCTTTTTCCTGGGGCGCAAATGAACTCAAGCATTGAATTGCTTCATCATTCCGGATACTAAAAGTTTAATTGCAGAAGATTTCAGGCCAGCGCATTTCCTTAGCCTCCAGCAGCCTCGGCCAGAGGCAGGCTTCAGGGCGAAGCGGAGGGCCTCCCCTCCCTGCCCCACCTGGAGTCGCACTGAGCTGCTGCTCTCCGAGCAGACTCCACGCTGGATGCTGTCTATGCATGCTGTCATTTCTCCCTGACAGTAATTCAGTGTGGGAAACAGTGTCCCCATTTTCCAGGTAAGGAAACCGAGACTCAGGAAGGTAAAGCCCCACCCACGTGTGCAGTGCAGAAATGACTGAACAGTACCTCAGGCTACTTTGTCACTTGGATTTGATGGGAGACGTTCTCGTTAAGGTGAAATTATCATTTTATCCCATTTTGGGGGCCACAGATTTTGGGGTGACACGCTGTCCGGCAGCATCTAGTTACATCTCAACGCTGTTCCCCACAAACCCTGCAGATAATGCAAACCCCAGCTGTTACAATAATTTCTTTCAAATGAGGATTTCTTTCAAGCGCTGACCCGTGGAGATTTCCTGCTCCCAAATCCAGGAGATGAAGGAAGCTGATTGCAATGTAAGAGGGAATCATCCCCATTTGTGCAGTGTCTGGGCTCAGGGGTGACCAGCCATCACTTAGGCCTGCCTCTGCGTGTGGGTCTGCAGTGCTTCTGACAAGCCAGCTTATCAAGGAGGAGGGAGGAAGCCTGTGGGGTCAGGGAGGCCGAAGGAGCGTTAGCTTGCCTGTGGAGAGGAGGTGGGAGCACCCTGCCAGGAGACGTGGCCTGGGATGAATGATATGTGAATCCCACAAGACTCAGCCCTCCGTGCAGGTAATGAAAACCCAACGAGACAGGAGCTTCTTTCAGAAAGCATGCGTCATTGATGTGGCTATTTGGGGGGATGAAAGAGAGCTTGCAAAGGGGAAACATTTGAGAAGTATTCAAGCTGAGGGAGAGTGATAGAAAACGATTTCCCCCGTTCTTGAGCAGTCAAAAGGCGAACGGCACCGGATGTCAGGATGAGTCTCGGGATCGGAAGAGCAGGGTGCTGGTTGCAGGGGTCAGTCGCTCTTTGCTCTCCGTAGGCACAGACTGTGGTTTGAGGGTTGGAGCATTTTGGAAGGGATTTTCCCCTTTATTTCCTTAGTGTTGCTAAAACAGACGAAGCCTCCAGTGGGATCAGGCATGGAGATTCCCCACAGCAGCCCCCAAACATGACAAGTTTCCCCTGTGACAAGGGGTTTGCTGTTCCAAGTCTGCTGTTACGTCATGGCCCAGCGAGATCAGAGACCCTCCTTCTAGCCACTCGCCAGGATGATGCAAGTTTCAGAGAAGTTTCGAGTCCTGGCTGCTCTGCTCTCTCTTGGCTTCTCACCATTGCCTCCTGGCTGGTCTTTTCCCCAGGCATCCATCTGTGTCTGGCCTTCTAGCCCAAGCAGAAAAGGGGCCCCTATCACCCTTGATTTTACCTTGTTGTTTATGTTTTTCCCCACAATCTCTGACCCTGAACCCTCCTGACTTCTAATACCATCACTTGTTCATTCTGTTAACATGTGTTTAATTCATGAAGGCCCTACTAGGTCTCTGTGGTCCCATCTTTGCTACACACTCCCTGCCCCCAACACACACACACACATACACACGCACACACACACACACACACACACACACACACACACTTTCCTCCTTGCCTGATGCTCAGCCCATGGAGATACTCTTGTTCGCCATGCGGATCTTCTTCTTCGTTAAGCCACTCTGGGTAACATCTCTCAAGCTCGACTGCCCTGGGGCACGGCTATCCTCCCTGGGGGAGCATTCCTCACCTCCCTCCCTTCCCATGGCGCCATCAAAATTCTTTAAAGAACCTCCACAATCACCTTTTGACTCATCTCACAAATGCCCTGGTTGCTGTAATCTTGTCCTGCCTTGGCCTAAAAGGCATCACTGACACTCCACTGGTCCAAAGCAGCAGTTCCTAGAGTGTTTTCTGCGGAACCTTTGTTGACAGAGATTCTAATGCAAACTTCGAAGCAGTACCTTTCCGCTTTCTGTAAATATGTATCGAGGCCCTCTTAGGTGCTAGACACTAACTAACAGATTCTGTAGATATAGTGATGAGCAAGTTAGATATGTCCCATGCCCTCATGGCATTCACCTTTCATTATGGAAGATGTCAGACAATTAACAGTGAAGAGCATTTCGAGGAAGAAGTGAGGGATGCTAATAAAAAATGAAAAAGGGGCAGTGGTTGTAACAAACCTAATCTGAAAAATCTGGAGCATGAGCAAGGATTTGTAGGCTAGGACAGGGGTGATGATGCCAGGTGGCAGAGCCATGCACATCATGACCCTAGCACTGAAGAAAGCAGGGCATTTCTTCTGGTGACTGAAGATGGTGTGGTTTGAGGGTGAGTAATGCTCTCCAAGGACAATCCTTGACTGACTTTGCAGAATTATCTGGAATACTTGCCAAAACTATAAATGCCTGATTCTCACCTCCTATTCTTGAATCAGAATATCTGGGGATGGGAACTCTCATAGACTGCAAAAATGGCTGCTTTTTCCCTTTCTTGAGCCTGTGATCTTTGCAATGTGATGTTACAGTTTTTCCCATCAACAGGTGGGGTATCTTCCTCCACTCTTTAAATCCAGGCTGGCCATGTGAACCACTTTGGCCAACAGAATGAAGTGGAAGGGTTCTCATGCCAATTATGAGCACAAGGCTCAAGAATTAGCATGTTCTCTGCTCTCTCCTGGAACCCTGACTCGGCCATATAAACAAAAGCAGGAGAGCATGCTAGAGCATGAGAGACCACATGGGGTAGAGTGATGTCCCTTTGAGGCCATCCTAGATCAGCCCACAGCAAGCCAGCTCCTTCCCATGTAAGCACGCTCAGCCAAGACCAGCAGAGCTGCTAACCTGACCAACACTTGGCAGCAGATGCATGAGGGAATCCCGAGGAGACCAGTGGCTTAAAACAAAAACCACTGGAACAATAAAAACTGACTACCAGAGTTTGGGGCCATTTGTTATGCAGCTAACCAAAGTGACATAGGATCCAAGAATATGGATAAGGATTTTGAGAGTGGAATAGGCAGAGGTCAGATCCACTGGGGCTTTGTAGGGCAGGATGAGGATTGAGCACTTCACCCTCGGGTTTATGGGGCACTATTGAAAGGCTTGAACATGGAAGTAACATGATTAGACTTGTGTTATAGAAAGATTGAGTTGGTTCCTTTGTGGAGAATGAATGGCAGGGGAAAGGATGAGGGATGAATCAAAGTAGTTTGAATTCTACTTGTATAACTTTTGTTTCCCCTTTACTTTTTTCATTTAAATATATACGTTGAGCTTCAGCTATGCATTAAGTCCCATATCCCGCCCTCAAGATGACTGAGAGTGAGTTATAATGTATTTTGACAAGTACCATCATCGGAGAAGTAGCACCTGGCCCCGCCTGCAGGGATAATGAGGGATTCAGTCCAACTGGTGATCACTGAGGATGCCATGAAGATGGCGCACATGGTTTCCTAGGATGAGGAAGAGTCTCCTTTGTACCTACTGAGGCTATACACAGGCAAAAGTCCAACTAGAGCTGAGTGACAGGGGCTCCTGATGCCTGAGATACCATAGTACTGGTGGGCAGAAGGAGATCAGGGCAGGACCCTGCTCTGGGCCCTTAGGATGATGCGTCACCATGACCATCTGATCTGACACAGGCAGAGATGCCTATGGCCTGCGGCTGGTGGGCTGGACAGCGAAATCACCGGTAGCCCAACAGCTGCTTTGCTCTCTGGATGGTGACCCAGGCTCCTACAGTAAGCCCTCAGCTGCTCCCAACTGTCTTCTGAGAACCGGCAGTTAGCGGAGGCAGGGAAGAGAACATTTTTTTGCCGTGGTACCTCCTCCTCCCCGGATCGTTTGGCATCCTGTGCTGTCAGTCTCCAGCTGTCTGTCTAGACGGAGCCCAGATTGGACGTGTAAAGTACTGAACACTGTGATCCAGGCCCACTCACTCTTGGCCAACAGGAGGGTGAGTGCCGAGGACAGAATCTGGAATGGAGGGATTGGGTGCCTCCTTTTCTCATTAGCGCTCAGATGCCCCCCACCAACCATGGCGGGGAGGCTCTGCCCACTGCACTGCCATGTTCCTAAAAACATGCTGGATCCAGACATGCTTGGAGGAGCGTGTTTCCTCTCATGCTTCTGCTGACCATTTCTCAGCACTAGAACAAATACCATTTGATCACGTGGGCACAGATCCCTGGGAAAGCCTCAAAGCCTCTGTAAATAGCAACCATTCTCAAAGATTAAATGCCTACATGTGTAAGACCTGGACATTCATATTATCCTCTCATTATTCTACTAATTTCACACAGCAACTCTGTGAAAGAGACATTATTAACCCCAGTTTCAAGTGTTAATTAAGAAAGTAAGACTTTGAGAAATGAAGTCACATGCCCAGGATCACCCACCAATAGGTGGGGTGGAGTCAGGCTTCGAACCCAGAGCTACTTAAGTCTATACCCCACATTCCATCTGTTAAACTGCAGCCTCTGCTCGCTAACCTCATCACTTGTAGATGGGGACACAAGGACCAGAGACGGAAAGTGATTTGCTGGGATGCATGGCAGAGTCTAGATCTCTCAATCAAGGCTCTGGATCCCACTGCTTTCTCCCTTGGAACACTCACATATTCTCTTCGGTACATTTCCTGAGCTGCTCAGACCCTCCCCATTCAGCTCGGGAAGGCATAAGCCCACTGGAGACTCTAGATAGCTGTGGACAGCTGGGTCTGATGCTCTTAGCAGGGAAGCACGGGGCAAGAAGTTCTGGCAGAGAGCCCTGTGAGCTGCGGGGTACCACGTGGGAACTCTGGACTCCACCTCCAACATTCACACTGCATAGACCGTAGGGCTTACTGTGATCATTTGAGTTCTGCCTTTGCCTTCATTCTCATATGTTATTCAAATGATCACCAGCTTGAGATGTCAGAGAAGTAGAAGGTTTGAAAGAAGTTAGCCTGTCACTGAATACTTACACAGCTCCTGACTTCTTGAATCAATAACAAAGAGATCTTTTTCCAGGATGTCAGAATGAATGAAGGCAAGGAGCCAGTTCCTGGTTTTCTGTAGATCATGAAATTTTCTTTCCTTTTTCCATAACCGTTGACCCTGTATCTTGCCATGGAAGTATTGCCTCATGTTAATTAGCTCACATCTCTCACCCTCATCTTGCCCACCTCACTGTGGTTCCATGCAACAAGAACTGCACAGAGGGGGAGACTTTTCTGTCTGTTCTTTTGAGCTCCAACCACCAGGAGACTCAATTGCCAGGATTGTAGAATCAAGGCAGGACCAGCTATGGAATTTGTGGGGCCCAGTGCAAAATGAAAATGTGAGGCCCTTCTTCAAAAATTATTGAGGATTTCAAAACCAGACAATAGGGCATTAAACCAAGCACAGAGAGCCCGTCTAACGTCAGACACTCATGGAGCTGGCCCTGAATGGGGCAGTAGAAATGTAGACGGAAAAGAGAGAGAAGTTAGAGCTGATAGGACTTTTTCTGAGTATTAGCACCTTTATCTAGGGAATAGGGTGTGACACTCACCTTGTCAATTGTGCATTAACCACCGGTAATATACACAGACCACTGGGGAGTATCCGGTGCCAGAAAAGGGGACTTTTTTTTTTTTTACCCTGAGAGAATCTGGCTTAAATCCCTCATTTTACAGAGGATTCCCCCTCTGAGGCCCAGAGAAGAAGAATGACTTGTCCATATTCAGCCAAGCAATTCATTTGTGGTGGAGTTAGGAGAGAGGGTCTGGGTGTCCTGATCCCCAGACTGGTGGTCTTCTCACTAAGCCTCGCTGCTTCTCCTCTCTCCAGCTGCCTTAGATGTTTCCTGCTTGACTAATGATGCAGGGCCTTTGTGCTCCTGGGCAGATGGTTTGAAGACTGAATCAATGCTCCCTAAGATCGGCCTCCACTTCCTGCCCAGCTTCTGGGTCCCATGACTGGATAATACTGAGATGAACGTTATCCTCCATCACAGGATGCTTGGGGTGTGGGGATATCTCTCTCAAATGACTACCCACGTGGTTCGTGATGAGGGAGCTTTCTCTGTGCACACTTTGTGGTCACTGGATGGCTGCTTTGAGCGTTAAGTGATATACATCCCAGTGGTAGTGTTATTCAAAGACTGTTCCATAGACAAAAGCAGGGTCTGTTGAATCCCTATATACTGAAATACCACTGACCATGGCTGTGTCAGCGCTTAATAATAACAATGATACCACACAGGTACCCTCCAGGGGACACCATACACCACTCTTAAATTAGATATCATCACTCTGGTACCAGAGGAAGGGTAAGGCTAGTGTGATTTTATTGTAATTTTTCAGAAGAGAACCCTGGATCAGTATGACCTAATTACCTGCCCAAAGTCACATTCATATATGTGGTGGAGATTTTGAAGAAAGAGATTACATTTGATTAGCCTCTTTTATCTCCTAGGACAATGAAACAACTGTGAACTCAAGATCCTGACTAGTAGGATAGCCTTTTGCAAGGACGGGGAGGGTCTTACGTTCTGTGCTGATTGTGTTGGTGAATTATGGTTCTAATCTCAAGTCATGTAGAAGGTTGGTTCTCTGTGAACAATTTCATCCACAGTTTATGAACACAGCACCACTTTTCCACTTACGACTCTTAACTCTGTTCTTTCAAGACCCAAATTTTGTTCCAAGCTTCATATCTGCATGACCACTATCTGCTACACTATTCTTGAGTGAATCCCAAGCATCAAAGTCACAGTGTCCTTGAGCTGCCTCCACTCCAAACATGATTTCCTTATCCAACGTCTTTATCCATATTAAACGCTCTCCCCTCCTTTCTCTGAAATAATGAACTAAGTCGTACAATTCTCTCTATTCTGTTGGTCTGCTCCACTCTGGTCTTTCTACTTCCAATCCACCCCTTACACTGCCGCCAGAGGGACCCTTGATTAGGCCCCTCCCCACTGACTAGTTTCCCTTTTATTTATTGTTATGCAAGCACTGTTCACATTTATAACAATCTAGGAGGTAGTTATAATGCTAATTTGCAGATTGGGAAGCGGAGAAACAGAGAATTTAGGTAACTTGTTCAAACTCATACAGCAAATAAATGAGTAAGCAAGGATCTGAACCTATGCAGTCAATTTCCAGAGATCCTGCTCTTGGCGACTATGTTATTATTATGGGCTAATTGTGCACCCCCCCCATTCAGATGTTGAAGTCCTAATCCCCTATTTGGATATATGAGGTCATTGAGCTAAAATGGGGCCATTTGGATGGGCCCTAATCTAATATGGGTCTAATATGTGTGCACAGAGGAAAGACCATGTGAGGACATAGGGAGAAAGCAAGCCAACGAGAGAGGTTCAGTAGAAATCAAATTTGCCAACACCTTGATCTTGGACCCCTAACCTCCAGAACTGGAGAAAATAAAGTTCCGTTGTTTGAGCCACTCAGTCTGTGGTCTTTTGTTACAGTAGCCCTAGCAAACTGATGTGGTCATATGGCCTCTCACTGCATATGAACAGAGTCTAAACTCCGGCAGCGTGACAAAGCCTCCAAGACATCAGATCTGCCTTATCCTGATTCATCACTCTCACACCATGAAAAAGTTATGTTCCAGATATAAGGAGTATTCGGCCCTTCTCTTCTATGTGTTTTTCATCATTTGCCCTTTGTGGTCCCCTTCTGCTTGTTCAATAATTTCAGTCCTTTACTACCTGAAAATTTCCAATCATCTTCTAAAATTCGACTCAAGTAGCACCTCTTCTCTGAAGTTTTATTCTGTTTGGAAGTCTATTTAGAACATCCCTTCTCTTTTCTCCCACTCACACTTTGCATATAAATCTGTTCAACACTCATCACACTTTGTTTCTTCACAAGGCCATTACTGAGTGCCCAGTGAAGTCCTCACATTGTGCTGGGCCTTGGGGAGGCAGAGATGAGGTGGTGAGCACCTGCCCTCAAGGAGGTTACTCTTTAGTGAAGGAGCCTATCATATCTTTAACCATGGTGGTGTCTAGTCCAGAGAAGGGTCACCCAACCCAGCCTGGAGGTCAGCTAAGACCTCATGGTGATGCCGAAGCTTTGATGACAGGTACAAGTAGAAAGAAATGGGCAGCCACACTGGACATTCCAGGTAGATGGGGAACATGAACAAAGCGTGGAGGAACAACAGGGTGTAATTGAAGTAACTCCCAGTGGACTGCAATCTGGGAGCAGTTAGCATGTCTGATTGAATGCTAAAGTCTGCATAAAATATTTGCTAAATAAATGATTACTGAATGAGCAAATGCATGAATGAATCAATGAAACAGTGAATGAGCAAATGAGAAATCAAACAGGCCCCCTACTCACTTAGAATCCTTTGGTTATAAGTGTCAGAAACGTACTGCAGCTGACTTAAGCAAAAAGAGAGTTTATTGGAAGGCAGGGGGAAGCTCAGAGAATGGTAGAAGAACTGAAAACCAGGCTGGGCAAAGGGACAGGCAACTCCAGATGGCCTCAGAGGAGGACCTGCTTGGCAGACTTGTCCGTGTGCCACTGCTGGAATGCATGAGCCACAAATCTCTTCTGGCTTTTGGTCGCTCTCTCTTCAAATTCTAGGAAGGGAGATCTAGCAGGAGCTAGGTCAGGCCATGAGCTGACCTCCTGGCTAGGCCAGATCTCTATGTCTCTGATTTTATCCAGTGGTGAAGAAATATTTCTCCAGTAAAAATCAGGTTTCAGCACCAAAAATGTGCAATCGACGTTGGGAATCAAGAAAAACAAATATCCACTACATAAGAGTTTTCAGACCTGGCTTTGTTTCATGAACCAAAAATCTTTAGAACCTTTTTGTCGTATTCAGAGCCATGGCTTGTTGGAGCTACTAAGAGCTTCCATCAATGAACCCAGTGTAAACTCCTGATATGAGATACAATTATCTCAGGGATTAATGCATCCTCTTTGGGCCCTTACTTCCAAGGGGCAACATGCGTTTCATAACTCCCTTCTCAACACCAGGTCAGATCCAGTGCCCGCTGTTTGTTGCTGATTTCCCCCATCCTACTTAAGAGCAACTTAAGATGTTTTTATATTCTTGGGTCTGTCTCATCTGGACTAGGGTCATATTGGTGCAGGTACTTGATTAATTATCTAGTGTTCTACAAAAGGAAATTAATATTTATTTTATATTCCCACTAGAGAACAGAGGCCTTGGTTTCCTTTATTAATCCATTTAAGATAAAACAATCTAAACCAGGGCTTCCACAAAGTCTGTTTATTCCCGGAATGTAGCATAATCCTTGGCACATAGCTCGGACTTCTGGAAAATTCAGAACCCCTTTCTGTCATTCTGATCTTTGACTCTATGGCGTCACACTTCCATTCTTACCTGCACTCTGGGCTATTATCTTGCCAGAGAGAGGTACCTTATTTAGATTCCATCTCCTTTATGAATATGCCTCCGAGCAAAACTTCATTGACAAGATATAAGAGGCATGGGGCTTATTAATTCCACAATCCATTCATTCAGCCATCATTCATCACTCAAGAGTAAACTAGTGTAAAGCCATAAAAGAGCTCAAGAATTTTCCTTTTGTTTCTCAAACTGATTTGATGACATGTTTATAAATTTCCCAAGTTCTAAAACTCAGAGTTCTCTGAAAAAGTTCTCATCTACAAAATTTTGTGAGAGAGAAATGTTTTCTTTCTCATGTAGATGGAATTCCTATATGGCTTCATTCCCTTCCTTGCCTCCCTTCCTCCCTTCCTTCCTTCCTTCCTTCCCATCTTTCTGAGCTTGTATAGGTAGCTCTTTGTTAGGTCTCAGTGATATGGCCATGCTCTGACTTGACTTGTCATGGGACCACCACATGTCACCTAATGGCTCTAGAACTTAGTTTCCATGTCTACAAAATGAGAACCATGATACTACCTACCTCACTTTTTTCTCCTTTTTTTTTTTGTTATTATTATTTTTAACTGTGGTAAAATACACACAACATAAAACTTATCATGGTGTCCACTCATCTAGTGCACAGTTCAGTGGCATTCAGTGCATTCGCATTGTTGGGAAAGCCTCTCCACCATCCATTCTCAGAACCCTCTTCATCGTGGGAGATGAGAGCACTGTCCTCATTGAATAACAGCTCCCTAGTCTTCTTCCCCCCACCCCTTCTCCTAGCAGCCATCCTTCTACTTTCTGTCTCTGTGAATTTCACTACTCCAGGCACCTCCAATAAATGAAATCATAAGTATGTTTTTGACACTGAATTATTTCTCTTAACGTAATGTCCTCAAAGTCCATCCGTGACATAGCCTTTGTCAGAATTTTCTTTCTTTTAAGGCCAAATAATATTCCACTGGATGTATCCATTTGTATTTAAAGTAATTCCTGGGAGGAAGGACTTACTCTTGCCTTTTCATTACTGGTTTTCTCTATGTCTTAGAGCTTTTTGTCCCTCACTGCCTCCCTTAGTGATGTTTTACAGAGACCACTTTTGATTCCTGTGTCATTCCCTTTTGTGTATGCTCTATACTTTGTATGTGGTTACTATGGGGATTGCATGTAACCTCCTAAAGCTATAACAGTATATTCTAAACTCATGACAACCTAATTTCAATTGCAAAAATAACTCTACTCTTTTACAGCTCCACCCCCTTTATGGTGTTTATGTCACAAATCACATCTTTATATATTGTGTAGCCATGAACATAGGTCTATAATTATTTTTAGGGTTTTGTCTTTTAAATCCTCAGAAAGCATACCAAGTGGAGTGATGAATCTAAATTATAATAATACTGCTTTTTTATTTTTATCCACATGTTTACCTTTACCAGAGAGCTTTTTTCATATATTTTTTTATGGCTTCATTTTTTTTTTTTATTTTGAAGATGAAGTAAAACGAAATATGTAGAATCACCTAGTTAATACAAAGTATAAAAGAAGTGTTTAACAAATGGTGGTACCTTCCCAGAGCATAGCCGTTGACTGACGGATGAATCAATTGAATGAACGATTGAACTTCCTTCTCCAAAGTGAAGCTTTTAAGAGGCACAATCTATTTCAGTGCATGGGATTTCTTTGACCACCTCATGTGAATGTGGATGAAAAGAAATGAAAGTCAGTGACAGAACTGGTAGGTCAGGGATGCATCTTTTTTTTTTTTTTTTTTTTTTAATTTACTTATTTACTTGAGAGAGAGAGAATGAGCAGGAGGGGCAGAGGGGGTAGAGGGAAAGAGAATCCCAAGCAGACTCCCTGCTGAGCACAGAGCCTGACCTGGGGCTCCAAGGCCAGGGATGCATCTCGATGTTTCCTGCAAAACGTTCTGTGGCCCTGGACGCTAGGTTTCCTGCTTATCATGTAGGTAGGGTCACTGGGGTGAAACTCTATTTTAGCAGATGTGACTTTAAATAGTTTTCCTTTTCCTTTCATTGCTTCAGGAAGTCCCACTCTGAGTCAATGCCAAATGGGGTTGGTTTTCAGCTTGAATTTTCCCGTAAAAGGTGGTGGAAGAGATGATTCATAAATCCCATCCTGACTTTATTTATCTCATGCGCAAGCTGCAGCAGGTGAGCCGCGGCACTCTGAAGCAGGAGTTTATCACAGAGAAGTAAGTGTGGAAAGGAAAAAGTGTATTTCAAATTCCTCATGAACCCATGCAGGCTGTACGTACATACCGGATGAAATGATAGGACAGGCGTTTAAAAATCAGAGTGTATGGCATTATTAATAGGCATAATTATGCACATGACGTTGGTAGAACCAGAGAAAATGTGTGATTGCATATGCTGGATTTAGCTACTACTTGATTTACAAACATTGTAGGGGGAAAAAAAGGAAAATATTGTGTCTGCTACATAGAAAGAACTCATAGTCTTACAGACATGTGTTTTATGCTTTTCTTAAGGAAATCTTTCCTTCATGTCATTTTTGTTGTTGTTGTTCAAATATTATGCCATATATGAGGGAATGATGGGTCTGATGTTGGAGACCTAGGCACTAATTCTAGCACCGACACTATATAGAGCCATAGGAAAACAGGTACTCTTTCAGGCCAAACTTCCTTCAAGTGTAAAAAGTAGCCAAATGTTGGTATTGGAATTTTTTTTTTTTAGGAAGAAATGAGGTATTATATTTACAAATACCACAAAAATACCTAAAATAGTGCTATGTTCACTCAAATGTCTAAATTATAAAATTTCCACCACAGTTCTGGAACAATCTTCAGTCAAGAGAAATAAAGGCCATCTGTGATTCTGCCTGATTCTGGAAGAGGTGGTCACATCCCTTGTATTTTTCAGGAAATGCATTTTTTAAATTCTGAAGTAGTGTTTCTATTTCTTAAGTGTTTATAAATTTGGAAAAAAAGTTGACTTTAATCCATTCTTCCACACTCAATGCTAAAATTGTGTTGTCCGCTATGTAAAACTTTGATTATCGTACTGACGGTACTCGCTCTGAGACAATTCTTAGATGATCTTAGTAAGGGAAAGCAATCACCATTGCTGTTTACATTCTTCAGTAAATCCGTTAAAACTGTTGATTACAATAATTGACAAGTCTAAACCTATTAATGACAAACACTGAATGCAAATTCATAGAACGTGTTGGTTGCGATGACTCTTTTGTTAAGATTCTGGGAGCCCGTAGGTGAACTCAGTGCAGATATCCATGATCTCTCTACCAAAAGCAGATAGGTTCTCAAGATCTGCTGAAATTCATCTGATCCATTACATTTGCTTTTAAACACTTTAAAATGACAAAGATAATTCCAAATTTTCTACTTCTTTAGATTATATTTGGTCTGTTTCGATTAAATGCAAATATGCCTTCAACATTTATCTTTATCACCTGGTCTTTCCTCCCAAATTACCAAAGAAAGTAGGCTCTGTAAGAAACAGTGGTGTCAGAAAGCAAGGACCTGAATGCAAATATGTGATAACACCACAACGCAGTCTGCAGTGGAACCCCCTCAGCAAATAATCAGAACTAGAAAGCATGGCCCGCTAATTCACAACGTTTCCTGTAATTAATGTAGTTGACTGTTTTAGTCACTGGTTTCACATAGCCCTGAGTATTTTCCAGAATTCGCTACTCTCATGTCACTAAAAAACAGAAAGAATAAAGATAGGTAGGAAAGGTACAATAGAAATAGGGTTAAACGAAATTTAAATTGGCTGCCTTATTCACGTGGCAACAAACTTCACTCAATCATTCACAATATTATCTCAAACATAGCCTCTTCAAGGTACTTTGCCAATGGGCTTTCTCTCACTTAATCTTCAAAATATTGCCTGTGATAGAGGAGCCTTCACACAGAAGAAGAAACCAAGTCCCAGGAGTGAGAAAAGTTTAGGTTGAAGTCGTTCAGGTAGAACCTAGATGTAAATGTGTTTTCAGGTTCCAAGTCCAAGTTCTGGCCAAGTTACTCCAGCTGTGGACTGTGCCTCCAGCACTTCATTGGTTCTTATGGATTTGTGGGATGAATAAATGGCAGTCCACGTTCTCCAGTTCAGCAGGACGCAGGGATAAAAGCCAAACATTTAACTGAAGACCTAAGCTTGGGCGCAAACCCAGAATGGATGAATACACCCAAGGAAGACAGGAAATTCTAATTTTTGAGCACGACTCTATGGCTGACATCATGCCCTGTGTTCCGGCAATGCTATAAGGTGGGTTGTTTCCATTTCTCAGATGCAGAATCTGAAACCCAGAAATTTTGTCTGAGTTGCCCATTATTATCTCAGACCAACCAAATGGGACAGATGGAATCCAAACACAAATGTCAGCTTCCCAAACCATCACTGTTGTCTGCAGCCTCTGGGCTCTCCCACCTCACTGCGTCCCGAGGCCCTAGCCTGGATTTGATTTCACCATTGATACTTCCACAGGCCAATTCTCTCTCTCTCTCCCACATACACACACATGTGTGCGTGCATGTGGAAATATATGGAACATTAAATATTAGCAAACTGCCCTTGGATATGATTCTTGACCTCTCTGCCATGAAGTTTCATCACTTACAAAACAGGGATAATTATGCTAACTTTGGAGCATTTTGTTGCTCAGAATAAATTAAATGTCACGTGCTTAGCACACATCTGGAAAACAGCAAGATCCATAAATGTTTATTTCTTTCCTCCTTCCTTCCTGAAATCTGCAGAAGAGGGACTGCATTTTTCTTCACAGAGTCACCTAGTGCTGAGACCTGCATGTTACAGAAAGACTGTATTGAATCACAGAATAGACTTGAATTAACTGCACTTCAAGCTAATTCTGTTCTAGGTATATTAGTCCGATTCTTCAGTACTTCCGCTAATAATACAACTATCGTAACAATGGCAGCATGCACCATTTTTATAGCATTTGATAATCACAGTAACACTAAGTAGCAGGTGAACAAATGTTTTATTATTCCTATTTCTTAGATGATCCAGACTCAAGGAGGCTAAGTCAATTGTCCCAAGTCACAAGGCATCAGGTCTGGACCCAGCCCAATGTCCTCAAATCCCAAGTTCACCCTCCCTGCTGGTGTGTAACATACCACAGCACACACATCAAACCAAAGGGGACATGTGGCTGTTAAAAAAAAAAAAAAAGTGAGCATGATCTTAACCTTTAAGAAAACTATAAAGCAAGGGTCTTGCTATAGGGCAGATGTTACCACCAAACATGATGGGATACTATTACATTTCGAAAGCCATGGAAGATGCATGAACTGTGAATGGAGATGGACCCCTGGCTGGGAAGAGACATCTTCAGGGCCTCTGCCTTCTGGGGAGGGAAGTGTGCTCTGAGATCAGGGAGAAGACCCATTGTCAGCAGGAAGAGCCGTTGTTATTTCTGTTCAGAATGAAACAAAAATGACATCTGTCAAGGCCATTATTCTTTTGGACATGGTTTGAATGAACAATATATAATAAGGATGGGTTTGTGACACTTCACTGAGAGTAAGAAATCCCAAGTCACAGAACACAGAGTTTGAGAGCTATGTGGGGGCTCAGAAGTCAGGCATAGAAAAGGAAATAAGACATAGGACTTGAAATGAAAAGGAAATCCCAACTTCCAGTTCAAGTTGTGCCCCTTCACCCCCAGAGCTCGGTTTCTGCAACTGTAAATGGGTCTCTTATATAGATGAGTCAATGCATATAAAAGCACTAGAAAGTGCTTTGCAAATAAAGAACCATTTTTTAAATTTTTATTTGTTTAATAAGGAAAACAGACAAGCAGGACTTGTCCAGCTATTAGTATGACAAAAATGGACCTGAACTCAGGATTCTATGTTTCAGCTCAGCATTCATTCCTAGACACAATATTGCCCCAACAATTCAACCAGCAGTGCCCACAGCCCTGGGATTGGTATTGGGATGGGAAGAAAATCAGTAAGACAGATGCCTCCTCTGTCCTGGGCAGGGACTTATCTCCATAACACATTGCATGGTCTCTTTTTCTGCCTTTTGCCTGGAATTTGATAGGCTGTACGCACCTCAAAGGATAATAATGTGTTATTTATATGTATCTATATATCATCAGAACATACCAGAGAATCTGGCCTCTGTAAATGTAGAATGAATGGTCCCTACACTCCAAAGGCTCCCCCTCTGGTTAAGGGACCAGACACCCATGGGTGCTGGGAGAGAGACAAACCATACATCAGAGAACCACAGAGGGAAAAGTTCATTCCTGCTCCGCAGAAAAATTGTCAGTGTTAATAGCATTAGGTGAAAACTATAGGAGCAGGGAAGGGATAGACATAAGCATCCGAGAAAGGATTGTGTGTCATTGGAAAGGGATTGTCCCCTACTTGGGGCCGGGACAAGCTGCGCTTATGCTCACACCTGCATCCTCTGGACACCAGTGCAGGGCTGACCCCAGCCTTGACCTAAGCAAGTTGCATCACTGAAGGAGAGGTCACATTTTCACCCACATCTCCCTCCCAGCTTCATCTGGGTGTCCCTCCCAACTCCTCTGACTTTCCAGGATATGCGTTTGCTGTTTTACTCCTTCCTACGTGTTACTTTCTCTACATGCAGAGATATTTCTCAACAGACACTTACCCTTCCACAGCACATACCCACTCATTCAAATTCATCCTTAAAACTGTGCTCATGGGCTCCTGGGTGGCTCAGTCAGCTAAGTGTCTGACTCTTGATTTCGGCTCAGGTCATGATCTCAGGGTTGTGAGATCGAGCCCCGCGTCAGGCTCTGCGCTCAGCGGAAAGTCTGATTAAGATTCTCTCTCTCACTCTCCTTCTGCCCTTCCCCCCCTTCCTCTCTCTCTCTCTCAAATAAATAAATAAATCTTTAAGAAAAATTGTACTCACTCACCTCCTTTTTGGCTGTCCCCTGCTCAATCCTTCCAGAGGTATTGCGTCTTTGACTTCAATATGTATCTACTGTTCCATATGTCATACAGATTCAAAATTATTTCTTCAGATATCTGCTTTCCCTAGTATACCATGAGAATGGAGTCAGTGCCATCCACCCAAATACTTCCAATGAGCATAAGAGTCCAGGACCTAGAATATATTTGGTCAGTGGGTGTTGATTAGGGAAATGCATAACAGAACTGATTGCTTGCAGCTTTAACCCTCACCTGCTGGTGCCTGGTACATGAGGTGTGCTGGAATTGACAAGTCACCCAAGATCACAGGCTTAGTAATGAAACTACAGCCTTTATATAGGCCTTGGGTGCATATTAAAGGTTTAAATTTACTTTCATTTAAATCAACAGTCCTAGGTCTGATTCTCCAGTTCAATACTAGAGTAATCCTTTTTATAGACAACTTAGTTGGGGATTCAGTAGTGGAGGCTTTGATAATTTCCCACCTGCTAATGGGTAAACAACAGCAGTCTTAGGATATCCAGGGCTGCAGGCACTGAATGGTAATTTTCGGGTTGTGGCTTCTAGCAGTGTATTTACTCAGCTGTTAGTGGACCCAGCAGCTGGGAATGGGCTCCCCAGCTAGCTATAGGAAAAGTACCAGGGACTCATTTATTTACTATTAAATTGTAAGCACTTGGCAGGGCATCTGGTCCCACTTTCCCAGATTATGGTTGGGTACTCCTGAGACATGGTTGTTAGGAGAGCAGCTGGACTATTCAAAATGTAGGAAATTCAGAACTTTTAGAACCTCAACACAGCTTTCTCATGAGAGGGGACATTGGGTAGAATTAGAATGCATTTGAAATCTCTGAGGTTCCCTAGCTTGGACTTAACCTTGAACTTAGACCTGTCATGGTTCTGTTTGCTTTTACAGGATAAGATTTCTTGGGTTGGAGATGACGGTGGGGTCTCAGAAGGAATTTTGTGGGTGATCGATGTCTACACAATACAACATTTGAGTGCACATGGAGACTACCTGAGATAGTGGGAGAAAAGACAGATCTGGGGTTGACAGGTCTAGATTTTAATCTTGATCTTGTCATCTAGTGCCATGACCTTGGGAAAATTTCTGAAATTCCATAAAACTTAAGTTTCTCTTCTGTAAAATGGGGTAATAGTATCTACATCCAGGAGTGGTAAGGATGAGTCTGATGCTAAATAGCTTCTTCTCTGACCTATGGTAGATGATAAGAGAAATACTTGAAAACATGCCAGAGGTTGATTGACTCTGCCTGGTGCCATAAGAATTGATTTTTTTTTTTCTTTCTAATTTCATCACACCCACATATTTGGTTAAAAGCTTGCATGTTTCTTGGGCAGTTCAACTGAGTGTACGGATTGTATCTTCATGTTCCTTGTCTGCACATTCTTGTAGTACATCCAAGTGATGTCCAACGATGTATAGATATGGATGCACTGGGAAGGATGCACAGAGGAGAAAAACCTACCAGAGGGAAAGCCCAATAAAAGGTGGCTACACAAATTCAGGTCAGAGTTGATGGTGGCATAAACAGAGAACCGGGCAGAGACTGAGAACATTTGGATGGAAAGCAACAGCAACGACAGTTGTCCTTTATAAAATCTTGCCTGTGTGCTAGGAACTGTGCTAAGCGCTTTGCAGACATACTTTCATTTGATTTCCAAAAGAACTCTGTCCTTAATCAGATGAGGAAATTGAGATATCCGTTTCTTGCCTGAGGGCACACAGGTAATAAGAATCAGAGCTGGGATGTAAATTGAAGTATGTCTGTTTCTAAAGTCCTAGCTGTGAGGCAGAACTCAGCGCTCTGCCTGATTATGTTCTATAAGCAAAAGGGAATGTCATAGGGGTTACCAGACGCAGCTTATGTGCCCACCCATCTCCACTCAAGCTTGCTACCACCCCTGGTTCTTGACTGCACACCTTTCTGTGGATACATCAGCCCTTGGGTTATCTCCTGTGGTTTTAAAGTCCATCTGCTACCTACTCTTCATTGTGTAACAAAACTGAGCATCTCAGCCTCCTGGGGGAAAGAGCCATTGAGCTTACGAGATGGGAGTTGCCACAACTCAAGCCCCCAGTCTGATCCACTCGGACCATGGAGGCTAGGCTGGCCAGCGGCTGCCAGGGGGCCCAGTAGAAAGTGAGAGCTGAGAGAGAGAGAGAGAGTATTTCAGAGGAGATGCAAAAGGGGTGGCAGATTGACCAAGAGCTCATGGGAACGGTATCATTTCTGCATTCTTGAATACATGGTCTGAAGACCTAATCTAAGTAAGTTTCTTCTATTGCTTGGACATCATTTTCCTTATTCATAACTTGAGGGGTGTAGACTACAATCTCTAATGCCCCTTCTGCTCTGTGACCACCTAGATTTTGCAACATGTAATGTTAACCCTGACTTATTCTGGTCCCCATCATACAAATGCTCCCTGACGAGAGCTCCACCACCAGTCCGAGATAATTAGCATGTGTTCATTCCAGATCCCCAGCCCAGTGAGGCTCTCACGTTCTTTCTGAGTCATCTGACTTGATGGCTGTAAATAAAGCATGAGTGTTAGTATATCTCACCACAATGGACATCTGTGAAAATTTAGAAACCTCTTCAAAATTTGCCAGAGCCATGCTGAATGACTTAGGAGAAGATCTTATTCCTCAGAACACTCTTCTTTCCAAGTTTTAGACGATAGTGTTCCCCAAGGTCACATATGAACAAATGGAGGATTTTAGAGTAAAGTTTAAATGATCTTAATGCCCTCTTGAAAGCACTGATTGTATAGAGAGTGGAGGAGGCAAAATAAGATTTATTCAACATTTATTATTTGCCAGTCACTTGTGCTAAAAGCTTTAGCTACTTTTCAATGAGTCCTTGGACAATCCTAGGGAACAGACACTGTTTTTATAGTATAGATGAGGAAATCGGAGACTCAGCAAGGTGGGGCCACTTTCCAAGGCAGTAAATAGCAAGGCAGGTGGCTCAAACCTAATCTTTCCTGATTTTGAAGTCAGTACATTTCCCAGCACACCCCACAGCTTCACAATTGCACCAGATGCAGGGACCATATCACTTTCTAAAAACCTTCCCAGGGATCTCCAAGAGTTGGGTGCATGTATTATGGTTTGTTACTAACTAACAGACGTGTTATCTTCAGTGGTCCTCAGTTTGCTGGTCTGTAAAATGGGGGACAAAGGTAAATTGTTGCTCTACCTATGTCCTAGGAATAATGTAAAGGTCAAATTATATAATGTTAATGAAAGCTCCTGAAACCCAAGGTGCTATTTGGAAGGTGGGTGTTATTCAGACGGCTATTATCTCTTACCACGAGGGCCTCCATGGGCCTGGTATAAAGTAGGTGCCGATAAGTCATGGCTAATTGATCGTGGATGGAAAGGAGCTTATCTTCTCAAAAGAAACACTAGGTGCTTTAAAATTTAAGAAGATAAAGATGTGGGTCACAGAAAACTAAGTGGGAATGTTCTGGGGAAAATATAGACAGTCAACTTCTGAGCTGGAGGCTCTGCTGTCGGAGGTCTTCAGTCTTAATGCCCTGGAGGGTTTTGTATTCTGTTTCCTTTAATTGCTTTATTTTTAATATTTAGTGAGAAGAAACATGTCAAGAACTATGCTAGGTACCTGACACATGATATTTTATTTTTAGGATAACACTGAGATGTATTTATTTTAATTCCCAATTTGTAGGTAACTGTCAGTAAACTGAGCAAGGAGCTCAAGTTTTCCTGGCTGGCAGGTGGTTGAACTGGAAATGGAGCCACTTAGGTTGGCTGTGTCCCTGTCCTTTCTCTTCTGCCACGTGACCTGTGCCTTAGCTGGAGAGACTCTTCCTGCACCAACTGGAGTCGCGGTCGTAGAACAAAACAAGGAGGCCAAGGACGTGCTTATTTCAACCTTTAGAAAGGACATGCTTATTACTCTAGGAATTGTGGCTTTGCAGTCTATTGTAATAAAGGCCTTTTTTTTTTTTTTTTCTCATGGACGGACCGATTGAAAATATTAGAACCAAAGTATATAGAACGAAATGGACCAAACACATAATATTGGGCCAAAAACTGATGTGTGCCCATGAGGAGGTGATGTAACCAGTGGCTACTGAATGAGAAGTAGGCCCCATGTTGCTTCTCAGCAGAAAAGGCCTCGGGAATTATAACTGTACGCTGTATGAGTCAGCTCAGGCTGCTGTAACAAAATGCCACACCAGACATTTTTCTCACAGTTCTGGAACAGGAGAAGTCAGAGATCAAGGTGTCCCAGACTCAGTTCCTAGTGAGGGTCGGCTTCCTGAGTTGCTGCCTTCCAGCTGTTCCTTTGAGTGGTGGAGAGAAAGACCGAGAGCTCTCATCTTTCCCTGTTCTTATGACACTAAGCCCACCATGGGGACCCCACCCTCAAGGCCTCATCTAACCCAAATTACCTCCTGAAGGTTCCACCTCCAAATACTATCACATGGGAAATTAGAGCTCTAGCATATGACTTCTGGGAGACACAAACCCATAGTCCAGAGCATATGCATTGTGCAAGTGAATGCAAAATACATAGAATCACTATTAAGCAAAAAATGGAACTATAAAATGGATATAATGAGGAAACTTCCCCCTTGAACTCAACTATACTAAATTTGTTCATTACTTATAATAATTTTTCTGTACGTTCTTAAAGATTTTCTACATGTGTGCCATGCATGTAAATGATGAGAGTTTTATCACCTGGCCCCCCACCCTGACACTTTTCCTCTTCTTGGTCTTGTAAAGCTCAGGACCTCTATTACAATACTGGACATGACTTATGATAATGGATGATGGGGAAGCCTTGTCTCATTCCTGACTACAGAAGGAACATTTTACATTTTCCAGTGTGATTTTTTCAATTTGTAAATTTTTGTCTTCATTGTCTCAGATTAAGAAAATTTCTTTCTAACAAAATATATATTTGGATATTCAGGAATGGACTTCAAATTTTAATAGGGTATTTTCTATATGTTAAAATGGTCATATTAATTTGTTGTTGTTGTTAATATAAGAAATTACACTGATTAATTTTTTTCTATTTTATTATGTTATGTTAATCACCATACATTATATCATTAGTTTTTGATGTAGTGTTCCATGATTCATTGTTTCTGTATAACACCCAGTGCTCCATGCAGAACGTGCCCTCTTTAATACCCATCACCAGGCTAACCCATCCCCCCACCCCCTCCCCTCTAGAACCCTCAGTTTGTTTCTCAGAGTCCATAGTCTCTCATGGTTCATCTTCCCCTCCGATTCCCCCCCTTCATTTTTCCCTTCCTACTATCTTCTTTTTTTTAACATATAATGTATTATTTGTTTCAGAGGTACAAGTCTGTGATTCAACAGTCTTATGCTGATTAATTTTTGAATGCTGTCTTGGATCTAATGCTATTGGATGGTAGGAACCACTGAGGAGTTTTCCTGTTTTCTATTTTGTAGAAGCAATTGCTTAAAATGGGTGTTCTTTCTTTTTCAAGGTAACTTTAAATTTACCAATGAGTCATCGGGATTTGGAGTTTTCTTTGTGAGGTTTTTAACTATATATTTAGTCTCTTTAAAAGTTGTGGGCTGTCAGATTTATGTTTTCTTCCTAATGTCAGAGTTAGCAATTTGTTTAGGTGTTGGTTCATTTTTTTCTCAATTGTCAAGGTTTTCAAACTCCCTCTAGATATGCTTTTTCAAATTCTGTAGCATCTGTTACGCAGCCCCCTCTTTCTTCCCGGTATTGAAATTTGCTTCTCTTTTCTTGGTCAGTTTTTCTGGGAGTTTCTCCATTTATTAGTGCTTTTAAAGAACAAACTCTTGGCTTTATTTATCTCTCTATTGTATATTTGTTTTATTTATCATTAACCTGCTCATCTCTTTATTGTTCCCTTTCTTCTATTTTCTTTGGGCTTAATTTGCTGGGCTTTTTGTTTGTTTGTTTGTTTGGTTGGTTCGTTGGTTTTGCCTGTGTCATGAGACAGATATTTAGAAAATACTTATTTTCCAGTCTTTGTTTTTTTCCAAAGTATTTATTTAATGATAAATTCCTAAGCACAGCTTTAGCTACATCTCACTAGTTCACTATGTCATTTTTGTTTTAAAGATTTATATATTTATTTTAGAGAGAGAGCACAGGGTGGGGAGGGGCAGAAGGAGAGGGAGAAAGAATCTGGAGAAGACTTCCCGCTGAGCACGGAGCCTGACGTGAGGTGAGGCTCCATCTCACCACCTTCAGATCATGACCTGAGCCAAAACCAAGAGTTGGACGCTCAACCTATGGAGCCAGCCAGGGGCCCCACACTATGCCATTTTTTATTATCATTTTATTCAAAACTTTTAATGTACATTACAGTTTCTTCTTTGCCCTATGGGCTCTCACAGCATACTTCCTAATTTCTTAACATATGTGAATTTTCGATTATCTCCTCGTCATGGTTACCTTACCTGCGCTCTGGCCAAAGAGCATTCATTGAATCCTTTTTGGTCTTTCTCATTTGTCAAGATTTGCTTTTATAGCCCAGCTTATGGTCAGTTTTTAAAAATGGGACACCTGGCTGGCTCAGTCAGTACAGCATTCGACTCTTGATCTTGGTGTCATGAGTTTGAGGCCCACACTAGGTGTAGAGCTTACTTAAAAAAAAATTCCAAGAGGACTAAGAAAGAATGCTTATTCTCTATTTTAATTTTTTAAATTAATAAATCATTTATATATATTTATGTAAAATTTATGTTATGAAATATTTATTAAAAGGGGCGCCTGGGTGGCTTAGTCGTTCAGCGTCTGCCTTCGGCTCAGGTCATGATCCCAGGGTCCTGGGATCGAGCCCCGCATCGGGCTCCCTGCTCGGCGGGAAGCCTGCTTCTCCCTCTTCCACTCCCCCTGCTTGTGTTCCCTCCCTTGCTGTGTCTCTCTCTGTCAAATAAATAAATAAAACCTTAAAAAAAAAAAAAAGAAATATTTATTAAAATTTATATTTCATATATATACATATATTGACCCAACTAATATATATGCATAGTTAACCCAATTAATATGTATGTCAAATTTATTAGCATAAACTTATTCATGGTATTTTCTTTTATCCTTTTAATAGATGAAGACTCTGTAGTAATGGTACCTTTCTCATTTCTGATATTGGTCATTTGTGTCTTCTCTCTTTTTATCCTCATTTAGTCTGGGTAGAAGGTAATCAATTTTATTAACCATCTCAAATAATACACATATTTTCATTAATTTTCTCCATTGAAAAATTGCAAAATATTTCTTTTTTTAAGATTTTATTTATTTATTTGAGAGAGAGCAAGCAAGAGAGAGAGCACATGAGCAGAGGGAGAGGAAGAGGGAGAAGCAGACTTTCCTGCTGAACAGAGAGCCTGACACGGGGCCTGATCCCAAGACCCTGGGATCATGACCTGAGCCAAAGGCAGATTCTTAACTGACCGAGCCACCCAGGTGCCCTGAATATTTCTTTTTTAAAAAAAATATTTTATTTATTTATTTTAGAGAGAGAAAGAGCATGTGCGTGCACATGCATGCACAAGCAGGGGGAGAGGCAGAGGAAGAGGGAGAAGGAGAGAATCTCATGCAGAGGCTGTGCTGAGTGCAGAGCCGGACATGGGGTTTGATCTCATGACCCTTAGATCATGACCTGATCCAAAATCAAGAGTCAGACACTTAACCAACTGAGCCACCCAGGTACCCCTCAAATATTTCCTCTGTAACTTTCTTTCCTTCTGGCATTCCCACTGTGCATATGTTATACCTTTCATAGTTATCCCACATTTCCTGGATATCTTGTTCTATTTATTCTCGGGCTTTGTTCTCTTTGGCTTTTGGTTTTCAAGGATTCTATTTGTATATCCTCTAGCTCAGAGATTCTTACTTCAGCCATGTCCAGTCTACTAACAAGCCATCAAAGGCATTCTTCACTTCTGTTACAGTGGTTTTTTTTTTAATTATTATTTCTAGCATTTCTTTTTGGCTCTTTCTTAGGATTTCCATCTCTCCACTTACATTGCCCATCTGTTCTTGCATGCTGCTTACTTTATCACTGGACTGCTTAGCATGTTAATCATAGTTTTTTTTTTTTTTTTATTCCCAATCTGATAATTCCAACATCCTTTCCATGTCTAGTTCTGATACTTGTTCTGTCTCTTCAAATTGTGGAGATATTTTTTGTTTTTGTTTTTGCCTTTTGATAAACCTTGTAATTCTTTCCTTGATAGCTGGACAAAATGTACTGAGTAAAGGGTATTGCTATAAATAGGCCATTAGAAATGTTGTGGTGAGGTGTGTGGGGAGAGGGACCATTCTAGAATCCTGCAGTTATGTCTCAAACTTTCAGTGAGCCTGTGCCTCTGCAATGTGACCTTCTCAAGAGTTTCTCAGGTTTTCTCTCTTTAGGTGGGATAAGATGGCTAGAGTGAGCTGTAGTTGGGTATTTCCTTTTCCCTCAGGTCATTTAGTCTCTGATAATGCCCCAGCAAGTTAGGCATTAGTCAACCTTTTCCTTAAGGGCAGGCCTTGTTAAGAACACAGCACAATGGTGTATTTCAAAATGCTTCCTTTCCCCCTCTCCCTGCCAGAAACACCAGGGGATTTTTTTCTAATAGTTACAGTAATAATACTATATCATTATACCACTATTGTAATACTATACCAGGTGGGAACCTGGTCAACTACCTGGAGATAAATCTCACAATATTTTGAAGGTCCTCCGATGACTGGGTCCTCTTGGAGTTTTTAACTCTCAGACTTGTCCTCCAGCATTTGTCAATTACAGTTCAGGTTTCCTACCCTGGAACTGGTTCCTCTGGTGGTTTCCACTTGGGAGTCTCTGTTCCGGGAAAACATGATGCCCTGTATTCACTTGTCTGTCTCTCCAATCTTGGGGGCAATGGTTTGCCATTTGTCTTCCCCTCTTTTATGGATCCAAGGAGAGTTGCTTTTTGATCTGTTCAGCTTTTTGATGTTGTTAGGATGGAGGGATGGCTTCCAACCTCCTTACATGAAGAACCAATGATAACTTAAAAAATAACTTTCTATATGATTGGTGTGTGTAAATACTAATAACTAGCGTGTATAGCACTTTTCATGTGTCAGGCAGCAAGCACTTTTTACATATTTATATACTTAATCCTCACAATAATCTTGGGAAATAGGTACTATTATGAACCACATTTTACAAATGAGAGAAAAGGAAGCATGGATAGATTTAGTATTTTACTCATGGTCATGCAGCTAGTCAATGACCGTGCTGAGATTTGGGTCTACTGTGGTATCTAGTGATAGTCTTGAGCTTATCCTCACGCTTTATATCCCCTTGATTCTGTGCTTTATTGCCAACTGAAGACTTCTCAGGGAAAAGGAGGAAACCTAACATGTAGATATTGATATGTGTAAATCTCCTTGTAAATTATTTTTCACAGCTATAGTAAATATTAAAAATAAAGTCCTCTAGACTGGGTGATGAATAACATATCAGATCCTTCCTGCTTACTTACACATGTTTGGTACCTCAAGCATATAAGGTAATTATCTGATCAATAGACAAATGCTTTTTTAAAAATTGAACTTAATGTGCTTTAATTTCTATGGGCATGAATTTTAGAGCAATACAATACATAGCAAAGGCAATGTTTTTTAAATTTAGAATTATTTCCTAGAGTACAGTAGAAACAGTTGCATTTTCTCACCCTGCTCCACTTAGATCTTACTAATTTATTTCCATTTCAGGTTATAAAAATCATTTTATTTTACAGAGGAGCTCTATCTGTCTGAAATCCTACTTATCCTTCAGCATCCATCTCTCCTGCCCTCCATTACTCATCCTCTTAGGAAGAAAGAAGTGCCCCTTACTATATTTCAGTAAACTTGGCATATGCCACTACTAAATCCAGTATCTTATAATTGACCTCTGTGTAAGGAACTTTTAAAAGAGAGGAAGTGGCATGGTTTTTGGTATTAATTAGTCATGTATAAAATATGGTTGGATGTTGCCAAATACAGAGTTCATCAGGGCTTACTGGAAAAGAAAAGAAGGTAAGGAGCAAGTTGAAAACAAGCTAAAAGGATTGTGACATCTTGTCATTAGCTAGGTTGGCGCCCTGGGGCTCCCTTTTACCTGTTTGTGATCTAGTGGGGTCTTGGCAAGTGAGAGAGGTAAAAGACAGAAAGCAATCTCTGAACGTGGCTACACATTATCTTGTCTATACTGCATGCATTCCATTTAAGAACTCTTAACAGAAGGATTGGGGAGAAGCTCAGTGAAGTTATTCGGAAGTCACTGTTTTTAAAAAGAAGTAATGAGTAATGAATGAGTAGTAATCCTTGGTCAAGGGTTCCAGTTCTCATTGAGGTAGAGAGAGTACACTCCCAGTTTAGATCGAAAGCAGCCCAAATCTTCCCTGTGTATTAGCACAGAGAGAAACTGGTCTAGGAAAATCTTCCCCCAGGCACTTGTGTGGTTCAGTTGGTTAAGTGTCCAACTATTGGTCTCGGCTCAGGTCATGATCTCAGGGTCCTGAGATGGAGCCCCAACTCAGGCTCCGCAGTGAGTGGAGCTAATCTCTCTACCTCCCCCACTGCCCCTCACCCCCTTTAAAATAAATAAATCTTTTTTTTTTAAGATTTTATTTATTTATTTGACAGAGAGAGACACAGTGAGAGAGGGAACACAAGCAGGGGGAGTGGGAGAGGGAGAAGCAGGCTTCCTGTGGAGCAGGGAGCCTGATGTGGGGCTCGATCTCAGGACCCTGGGATCATGACCTGAGCCGAAGGCAGACGTTTAACAACTGAGCCACCCAGGCACCCCAAAATAAATAAATATTTAAAGAAAAAAGAAAAAATCCTCCTCTTTCTGGCTTAAGAATTAGGAAGGGAACCTATAACTGAAAGAGAGAGTAGGAGAAATCCTGTTTTATTTTTCCTCTCTTGGTCCTGCTCCCAGGCAAATCCAGACTTGTGTATCATGGAAAGGATGCTACCTTATATTTAAAGTGATAAAATAGCAATTCTAATGAGAAAGTGAAAAATTAAGTGTGTATATTATAATTCATGGAGTAAGGACTAAACCAAAAAATGTACTATACAATGTGATTTTATTTATTTATTTATTTATTTGTTTGTTACTATTTTTTTTTTTAAGTTTCAAGTTTTTATTTAAATTCCAATTAGTTAATATACCATGTAATCTTAGTTTCAGGTGTAGATTTTAGTGATTCAACACTTATATACATCACCTGGTGCTCATCACGGGTGCCCTCCTTAATACCCACTGCCCATTTAGCCCAACCCCCCTCCCACTTCCCCTCCCTCACTTTGTTCTCTATAGTTAAGAGTCAGTTTTATGGTTTGCCTCTCTCTTTTCTCCCCTCCCCAAGTTCTTCTGTTTTGTTTCTTAAATTCCACATGTGACTGAAATCATATGGTATTTGTCTTTCTCTGGTTGACTCATTTTGCTTAGCATAATACACTCCAGCTCTATCCATGTCATTGCAAATGGCAAGATTTCATTCTTTATGGCTGAATAATATTCAATTGTGTGTATATATATATATACATATATATATATATACATATATATATACCACATCTTCTTTATCCATTCATTAATTGATGGACACTGGGGCTATTTCCATAATTTGGCTATTGTAGATAATGCTGCTATAAACATCGGGGTGCATGTATCCCTTCGAATCAGATTTCATTTTTTTTTATTATGTTATGTAAGTCACTATACAGTACTTCATTAGTTTTTAATGTAGTGTTCCATGATTCATTGTTTGTGTATAACACCCAGTGCTCCTTGCAATACGTGCCCTCCTTAATACCCATCACTGGGCTAACCCATCCCCTCAACCCCCACCCCTCTGAAACCCTCAGTTTATTTCCCGAAGTCCATAGTCTAAGTAATCTCTACACCCAACATGGGGCTTACAACCTTGAGATCAAGAGTCTCCTGCTCTACTGACTGAGCCAGCCAGGTTCCTCCTATAATACGATTTTAGATTTAAAATAAGCCTTTAGTTCACCATGTTTTTTAATAGAAGTCTTTTTTAAAGATTATTTATTACTTTTATTTATTTATTATTTATTCTTTTTTTAAAAATTTTATTATGTTATGTTAGTCACCATACAATACATCATTAGTTTTTGATGTAGTGTTCCATGATTCATTGTTTGTGTATAACACCCAGTGCTCCATGCAATACGTGCCCTCTTTAATACCCATCACCGGGCTAACCCATCCCCCCACCCCCCTCCCCTCTAAAACCCTGTTTGTTTCTCAGAGTCCATAGTCTCTCATGGTTCGTCTCTCCCTCCGATTTCCCTCCCTTCATTTTTCCCTTCCTTCTCCTAATGTCCTCCATGCTATTCCTTATGTTCCACAAATAAGTGAAACCATATGATAATTGACTTTCTCTGCTGACTTATTTCACTTAGCATAATCTCCTCCAGTCCCATCCATGTTGATGCAAAAGTTGGGTATTCATCCTTTCTGATGGCTGAGTAATATTCCATTGTATATATGGACCACATCTTCTTTATCCATTCATCTGTGGAAGGATATCTCGGCTCTTTCCACAGTTTGGCTATTGCAGACATTGCTGCTATGAACTTTGGGGTGCATATGGCCCTTCTTTTCACTACATCTGTGTCTTTGGGGTAAATACCCAGGAATGCAATTGCTGGGTCATAGGGTAGCTCTATTTTTAATTTTTTGAGGAACCTCCACACTGTTTTCCAAAGTGGCTGTACCAACTTGCATTCCCACCAACAGTGTAAGAGGCTTCCCCTTTATCCACAACCTCTCCAACATTTGTTGTTTCTTTCCCTGTCCATTTTTGCCATTCTAACTCGTGTAAGGTGGTATCTCAATGTGGTTTTGATTTGAATTTCCCTGATGGCTAATGATGATGAACATTTTTTCATGTGTCTGTTAGCCATTTGTATGTCTTCTTCAGAGAAGTGTCTTTTCATGTCTTCTGCCCATTTTTTGACTTGGTTATTTGTTTTTTGGGTGTTGAGTTTGAGAAGTTCTTTATAGACCTTGGATACCAGCCCTTTATCTGTAGTATTTATTCTTTATATTATACTCTGCAACTAAGTTTAGTATCGTTACCCCATAGGGTAGAAAGACTTTTGTACACACTGCATTATTTTTCCTGAATAATGCTAAAGTATATGGTCTCAATACATTTCCCCAGCTTCAATTCTTTGATGAAGATACTTTAAATAAAAATCTCTAAATGTAATAGACCTTACTTTTTTCTTCTATTTTAACTTAAATATACATTAAAGGAAAGTCATATTTTCTACCATAAGAAGCCTCTAAAGGTGCTTTTGGAGTCACCTTTTTACTGAGTTTTAACCAAGAATGACCTTGTATAGAGGTCCTCAGATGATTGTGATTTCTGCTAGACTGGCCACTCAGGGAAAAATGTCAATTGCTTTAGCAGAAAGTAAAGGGAAAGGCTTACTTCAACATTTGCAAATCTGAATATCAGTGGTTCTCATTTCAAAACTTCTCATTAATTTTTACTAGAAATTATTATCCAGACCTCCAGAGAACCCCTGTGATAGACTGAGTATCATTTGCTCTTCATTTTGTAGATGAGAAAGCAAGGGATATCTACTGTCGGTTTGCATGATTTTCAAACATGATGCCTAATCAAGTAACGAAGAGGCACTTACCCTCCCTCTGAAAAATCCAGAGTTGATTTTAAAGCCTTTGTTGAATTCATTCCTGCTGGGAAAGAGCAGATAATAGTATTTGTTTTGTATTTTGGGCAGCTGAAATATAGAGAGTGTGAATGACTTTGTCAATGACATAACATTGCTCATAGGACCAATTTTATTCCAATTAAATTAAGCAAACATTAACTTACAGAGTGTGTGGTTTATGTGAAAATTATAGCCTTCATTAATAAGTCACATTCATGGATTTCAAGGTTTTTAGTGGAGGAAAAGTTGTTTAGAAGTAGAAGTAGCTAGACCTTCAGACTACAGCTCTTCCTCAGAACATTCCCCTTTGCCCTGGGAATTATTGGTAATTACCATGGCTGCAGCTGATCTGGCCTCAGCTCTGCCCTGGCTGACGGGTGAACACATCAGCAATCTAAATTCTCTACAGCATGGCTAAGATAAGAACAACATACCCAACCTAATCACACCGAATTTGGTGAAACCTGACAATTTAACTTATAAACCTCCTCATCATCATTTGGGGTCCACGTTCTGCACAGTGGCAGATTGGCACAGACCAGTGTAATATAGGCAGGGTGGGAGACAGGTCCAGATGCAGGCAAACACCTGAGCTTCTCCTCCCACCTGCCTCATGTACATTGTCAGAGATGTATTTTCCTTTTAGGATGCACTTCTCGTTGCTGAATCCTCAGTGCATCTGCTTCACTGAAGACAAAGCGTCACCAGAGTAATAAGCTGTAGAATATAGAGCGCAAAACAGAAATCATCGTAATGCATCGTATATTTTATAAGACAACCTAAGATCAGGAGTCTCTTTCCTTGTTATTCTCTGTGCGACAGAATTTGGGGACTATGGATGGTATACTGGGTTGAAGAGGGTTCCCTCCAAATTCATGTCCACTTGGGATCTTAGAATGTGACCTTCTTTGGAAATAGGGTCTTTGCATAAATACGGTCTTCACTGAGAGGAGGTCATACTGGATTCAAGTGGGGCTTCATCCAATGCTTCCTGTCCTTATAAGACGGGAAAAGAGAGACACACAGACACACAGAGAAAACCACCAGTGGTGATGGGGGCAGAGACTGGTGTGACACTGTCACAGACCAAGGAACTCCAGGATTGACAGCTCTGAACCAAAGCCAGGAGAGAGGCCCAGAGCAGATTCCACTTCTGAGCCCCCAAGAAGCAACCAATCCTCTTGACACCTTGGTTTTTCTTTTGTAGACAAAAAGCTGACAGAGAATAAATGTCTGTTGTTTCAAGGCACTGCATTTGTAGTAATCTGTTACAGCAGCTGGAGACACAAACAAGAATGGGAAAGATACTGTTGAAGAGGGTGGGAGAAAAGGAAGACTGCAGGAGCCTTTGATCCCACTTCAACTGACAATAAAACTGGCAAAGATTTTATATTATCTGCTATTTACAGATACATAAATACATAAAATACAACTGTATAGGTATATGTATGTATTTAAAACAAACACTCCTTGTTAACTGTATATATAGTTTTAAAAATATCACTTATTTCTGATTCTTGTCATTTGCAAAGCAAGCAGTTCCTATGTTAGTAAGTCTATTGTCTAGCCATTCCAGATGGTCCCCCCAAAGGCAACGTGGCTCATCGAAGATCACTCAGCCAGTTAGTGGCCAAGCTGAGCTACAATCCTCATCTCCTGGTTCTCTGAATACTCTTTGAATAATGTAGTAATCAAAATAATATCTTCACCTCAAAGAGGAAGGAACTGGGGCACAAAAAGCACAAGTAACTTGCTCAAGTTTCCTGAGCAACAATACAGGTAGAACTAGGAGCCAGGACTTTCTGACCAGAAGGCACGTGTTCCTAAGTATGATCTACAGAAGCCCCACTTGGACTCATGAAATAATGTCCTCAAGAACTCAGGTTAGAAAAAATGTCCCCCGGGATTGCTCCTTAGCTAATTCTGTGGCATAAGGAAAAATGAAGAGAAAATATTCTATGGTTCTGATTGTTTTCAGTGGAATTCAACCATATTTAACCCCACTTTAGAGCTACTTTGTGCCATTTTACTTAACAAGTTGAAGCTTAATCTGTCCACTAATTGAGATAAATCGAATATCCTTGAGATCCTCAGGGATTCCTTAGAATTTTAAAATCTCAGTTTGGAAAGGACCTCAAAGGGACCCCTTGCTCACCCTGCTCCACACCTTCACAGTGAGTAATCCAGTGTAGACATGAGCCCCCACCTACCCTGGACATGATATTTATCACCCCGCCAGGGAACCTATTTCAAATGCCTCACAGTCCAGAGTGTCAGAAAGCACCTTCTCACACTGTTCTTTTTCCAGCTCTTATTTCCAACAGAATGCATCTCATCAGCCCTGCTCATGAGAACCTGTGCAAAATGTGTTTTCCTTCTATTCAATTGTCCAAATTATTCCACCGTTCTAGTCCCTTCTTGATTGATGTCAACACTTAGCTCTTTGATCATTTATTCATTTCACAAAAAATGTATAGGACACAAACTATGATCAAACTAATATTCAGCACTTACTTATTTGTCATGAGGCAGGCATCACTCTGAGGGCTTGGCAAATAGTCTCTTTAAATCTTACCCTGTGAGGGTAAGTACTATTATTTGCCTGATAATACATATTTGAAGTTTAATAAATATTTTTTCAATAAATGAGTGAGCAAATGGATAAATAGATGGATGTACCAAAAAAAAAAACCTCATATTTTATTACATGAGCTTCTTTAATTCTCTGTCATGACTCTTGATTTTAAACCCAATGGTAGTATATGGCTGTGGTCGCTGCTTAAGCTAAAACAAGTAATAAGGATATCTAGAATGGACAACACCTTCAGGAACACCATTGATTCTGAAATAGGCACTTCATTCAGAACTGTCCTCAAGAGGCTGTTCCACAAGATGCTGAGGGATAAAAGAAACTTTTCTGAAATTATACAAGTAAGTGGGTGACAGGAGACCTTGCAAAATGCAAACCACAATAGAATGCATGACTGCCTAGGGGTGGGGATATTCTATAATTATGAAATGCTACCATGAAAGGCTCCTAACCTTTTCAGATATGTTCACCCTGGCTCTAATTAGCTAAAATCCAAAATTATACCTGTAGCCTTTTTTTCTTTGAGGGGTTATTTAAACTCTGTGAATTACTGGTTGAGATTTCTGTTGCCATGATGGGGATGACCTTCAGCATTTCCTGAAAATTATTGCACCTCCTAGAATCTGAGCAGAGTAGGCCCTAGTGACTCTGGCCAGGTACAGTTCTGTGGCATATCAATATCATTAGGCAATCCTGAAAAAGAAAAGGCCAAGATCTCAAAAACAAATACTCATTTGTAAGCACCTACAAATCAGTAAACACCTTCATTCATAAACACCTACAGATAGTTTTCAAAATGTTCAAGAATAATTTCATTTTTGAAGGCAAGTGAAGGTGGTAAAAGAGAAATTTCGGCTAGGTACAAATGGATTATATTCCTATAGACTTCCATGCAAAATTACCAGATGTTGAGGAGGGGGTAAAATATAGAATATTCTCTTTTGGCTTGATTTTTTTTTTCCAAGTGGTATTATTTATCAAGGCCCAGTTTAAATGTGACTATGTGTTAACATGCTGTCCCTGATTCCCTAGACAGAAATTACTTCTTTATCTAAATCTTATCAATTTTTAAATTTCTTCCTGTCCCACTTTCCGCTGGAGGAAAGTTGTCAGCTTAGGTTCAGGTAAGATGTGTTATTTACCTCTGTGTCTTTTCCTCCTCCAGCTAAACAGGTGGTAAGCTAGGCAAAGACCTGATCTTCCCGGAGCTTACAGTACAGTGGAAAAGTCAGACAATTTATAGACAGTGAAAATTCAGCCTATCTTCTAGAATAGGAGTGAGACTTGGGGCTATTGGTGCAAAAAAAAAAAAAAAAAAAAAAGGGCACCAACAGCTTTCTAAATGAGGTGACATTGATGCTGAGAACTGATGAGTAAGGAAGCATCAAGTAGGCAAATATGGGATGGGTGCCACAGAGGGTCAAACCTGTGAAAAAGACCCAGAAGTGAGAGAAGGAGGAAGATGTGTTCAAGAAAATTAAAGGTGGGCTTTCTGGCTAGGCAGGAAGCCTGAGGGCTGAACCTCACGAGAGTTAAGGAGGCTATAGCACGAAGGTCCTCGTGAGCCTCCTGGAGGTGATGGGAAGATCCACACATGCTGAGGCAATGCTGATCATATTTCTAATTTAGAAATATCATTCTCCTTGCAGAATGAGGAGCAAAATAGAGAGGTTATATCTGCAATCAGAGAGAAACCTGGTTCGTGGGAGGATTCATTCTGCTAGGGAATAATGATGGCTAGAGTCAATATAGTAGCAGTGGGGACAGAATGAGATTGATAGAATCATCTAGGGAAATCATTTGGAAAAATTTGAAAAATGGGGATGACTCGAAGGCTGGAGGACTGGAGTTAACTAAAGACACACTCACTTGCTTCTGACATCTGGGTGGGGAAGGAGTCCATGGCTGGGTCTGCCAACATTGCCTACCCATGTAGTTTGGATCCCTCACAGTGTGGTAGACTTGTGGTATTTGTACTTCAGCCATGGTGACGCAGTTTTTCTAGTGGGAGCAATCCAGTGAACATGGTGGAAGCTGCACCTTTTGTGTCCAGGTGTTGCTAGTCATCAGCATCAGAACAATTATACTTTATTGGTGTCCAAGGGTGTACGTGGGCCAGACCACTCAATGTAAGGAGTGACAAAGTTTCTTGGGGCCATGTTTTAAAACTGCCAAAATGTGTAATCTGACCATTATTAGCATCTTGATGTCTTTTTCTTTTTTGCCATATGGACTCATCCTCATACTTCAAAGACTAGAAAATAACACCCTTAAGAAAAATTGTTTCTAATTCTCTAGGCAGAGTTAGTTAGTAACTACATTATAGTACTTACTTCTCTGTGATATGGTAAATTACTTGCTGCTTTTGTCTCCAAGTAATTTATCAGAAATAGGACTTGTCTTATGTCTCCACATATCCCTATCCCCCCTGCTGAGCACAATTCTTGATCCATAGTAAGTATGTGATACATATTTCTTGAATAGAGATTCCAGCTCTTTGTATATGTATTTGTCTTCCCCACTAGAGTGTGAGCTCTATTATATAAGGGACTTGCTTTATCTTTTTCATTAGTTCACCACAGCTGTAGAATATTTCCTAATGTTTAGTAGGTACTCATTAAAAGTTTGGAGAAAAATATCTTGTGGCTATTTTATTCTTCCCTCTCATCAACAACCATGATATCAGCAGCAGAAATGACTTTGATAAGTAATAAGAGGGGAACAGATATTGGTATAAAGGTTTCTCTCCCAAAATATCAAAATTTATCCTCCAAATATATACAGCCTGAGAAGAAATCCTTCAGCAGAAGAGAGTAAATTCCATTTGTATTCAGAAATTCTACAACCTTCCCATCCGGTTTAGCCTGGACTCACATGACTGAACTGGAATGAGGTTTAGGAATCCTAAAGCTATGTTCACTCAGTATGCAGGTGGTGTTCACAGGAAGATGCAACAGAAATGATAGAATTTCCATGCTCTCTGAATCCTGTCACCTTCCCTGCTTTTAGTCTTGTAGAGATTCATAATGGTCAGGAAGATTTCTCCTGGATGTGATTTTCTTTTCATTTAGATTAGAATTATCTTCATGATTAAGTTCTACCTTAACATTTCCAAGTATAAATCATGACTTCCCAAGAAGTAATTTCGTATTTCTTTCCCTCAGAGCAATTTTAAGCTTAAAATCCTCTTAATCCAATTCAGTAGAAACTCATGGATTCTTGACTCTGAGCCAAGTGAGTGTAAGGTGCTGTGTGGAGCATCATTTGACTGTATTCCTTGTGGGGCAGCAGAAGTGTGGTTGTGGATGTGCCCCATCTCCCCACCCCAGGCAAATGTACGTAAACGTCAATGAGACGGACTTTGTCACATTGCCTGATGAGGCTTACTCAATTTAGGTATTTCCTCAAGAGTATTCTTCAGATCACCAGCGCTTTAAGATGCTAAGGTGAGGATATACTGTGTTCCATGTGTTTGGAAATGTTGGATGCTATAACTTCCTCCTAAAGAGATTTTTTAAAATGTCTCATGGAATTTCATTGTACACATTTTAAGAAATATTGATCTAAAGCAATACCTAGAATGCTTCTTTGTGCTCTAAAGTGTTGTTTAAAAAATTTTTTTGTTTTAAATTATTAGATCTACTTTGTGAAATAAGGTCCAGATAGAGTCCTGTCTATACCCAGTGACATAGAGACGGCTCAAAACACAATTCAGTTCTCAGCCTCCCTATGAGGGATCTGAACCGGTATGGCCGAGACAGTATTTGGTGTAGAGCCTCTGTTCCATGTCTCATGTTAGCTGGTCCAGTTGGGTGGGCTGTGCTGTGATGTCTGGATTTTTACTCAGGCTCCATATTATTAGTAAAACTTTACTCATGCATTTTCTTACGATTTAACTTGATACAGGAAAATTCTACAGCTTAGACTATTACCCATCTAAGTGCGGGTAAAGCTCACTCTGGAGAGCTTGGTCAAGTGAATGGAGTCTGAAGTTAGTGTTTCTTAGGTGGGATTCAAGTAAAAGACCACAGATATTCTTGGAGTGAGTTAGGAGGCAAGGAATTTTTCTGGGCATGTCATGATGATTCTGCACATACATAGGATCCTAAATGCTTTCTTTTTTTTTTTTTAATTTTTTTTATTTTTTTTAAAGATTTTATTTATTTATTTGAGAGAGAGAATGAGATAGAGAGAGCATGAGAGTGGGGAGGGTCAGAGGGAGAAGCAGACTCCCTGCTGAGCAGGGAGCCCGATGCGGGACTCGATCCCAGGACTCCAGGATCATGACCTGAGCCGAAGGCAGTCGCTTAACCAACTGAGCCACCCAGGTGCCCCCTTTTTTTTTTTTTAAAGATTTTATTTATTTATTTGAGAGAGAGAATGAGATAGAGAGAGCATGAGAGTGGGGAGGGTCAGAGGGAGAAGCAGACTCCCTGCTGAGCAGGGAGCCTCCTAAAAGCTTTCTTGACCTCAAATCATGAGGAACTATAAGAAATTATGGAAACCATGGCCATGAACAACAATTGCACTAGATCTTCCAGATCACCTGAATTCTGTTGGTCCTGGTGATAGGGACCCCAACAGCTGAAGATAGAATCCTTCAGCAAAATGACCAGCTATTTTGGTTAGAGTATAATAAATAGCATAGACTCCTTTTTGACTTGAATTATTTATCTGGAGGTCCTTGGATGTCTAAGAAAAATTTTCTGTAGGAAAATAGACTGTGATTCAGAGACCATGTTGTCATATGGCATAGGATTTACTTACACTCTTTCTCAGAGGAGAGCCCTCATTGCTTGGCTTGATGCTAGGAATGCAGTAGCTATGACTTTAGCTCCTGTGTGCACTCTATTTCTCTGGAGAAGAAGCATTGTAGGGGGATGACGACAGGAAAAAGCATCCGTTCTCCTTCTTCCAGCCCCCATTCTCCCTTTAATCTCCCTGACACTAGAGCCTAATGGAAGCCAGCTGGCTCCAGCAAAGCATGGTCTCCCAACCCCAGCATCACAGAGTGGAGAAAGGCAGGTTGGAGTTGAACAACCAGAGCAATGATGGACACCCATGTGCTCTTCATTTATTTTCATGAATTGAAAAGATTTTGTCTTGCTTATTTTGTCATTTTTTCCCCCTGAACTGTTTGAAGGTAATGATATCTCCTTCTTAAGTAATTTAGCAGGTGCTTCCTGCTAGTGATACACCATGACTAACACACATGAGAAAATGGACCAAAATTCTATAATTCTGTCATGACACGATTCATATTAAAACTCCTCCATTTGCCCTACAAATACCTTTTATAAGAGCTATTTTTTTTTCCTAGATTTGAAATCTAATCAAGTTCTGAACATTGCATTTGATTGTTAGGTCTCTTGACTCATTTTGCATCTTTTAAATTTGAGTTAAAAATTTTTAGAGTCTAGGCCATTTAAAAAAAATAGAATGTCTCTCATTCTAGATTTTAAAGAAATATTTCCTATAGTATTTGGGAATACTAGGCAGGTGATGTGCACTTCTTACTGCAACACAAGAGGACCATTGCACCAGTCCGTCCCATTACTCATGATACCACATTTGGTCACTTAGCTAGAGTGCTGACTGCCTAGTAGCTCCATTTTAGAGGTGCATTTTCCTTTTAGTAAGTAATCCATGAGATGAAACTTTGAGACCATGTAACTGTGGTATCTCCTGACTTTTCACACATGATTTTACTATCAATTGATGATACTTGCCTGGATCGATTATTATACTGGTGGTTGGAAACTAGCGGCTTCCCTAAGCATTATCCCTTCTACATTCATGACCTGACTTTCTTTCCATCCCCCCCCTTGACTCCCCATCTTTTCTACGTAACACTATGGACACACGGATTTGGGGTTTTAATTCAATGTGTTATAATCCATTTTCGAAATTACTCTTTTTATGTTCAAATTATCACACACTCAGCCAATAAGAACCTCTTGAACATGGCTCCTGTGTTCCACTTGAGTTTCCAATTTCAGGGTTACTCAGGTCACAACAAAACCTAGTTCTCTGAGCTGTAGAATGCAGAAGCAGGAGCAAAAACCAGACAAACCACTTTTTAAAGCATTTACAAATTCAAGCATTATTTCCACAAAAAGTTAGGTGGCTAAGCAAAATTAAAATGTGGGAAAGGGATCTATGACCCGAATCCCTTAAGTTTTCAGTGCCTTGCTCTCTGCCTTGCCCACCACAAGGCGTCCTCTTCCTGCTGATGAACAATGTTTCCTGGAAAGTCACAAGAAGTAGAGTATAAGGGTTTCTCAATGAATGTGGCTGGAGGGGTGGGGTAGGGTGGCAGTGCTGAGTTTTCTGCTAGCTAGCACAGGACCTGGAAGTTACAATACGCCTCACATGCTATTTGTTCAAAGTTACATCACTGCCTTACATCATTTGGGTTAAGTCATTCGGGGTTACATCATTATTCTCAAATGTTCTCACGCTCACCATGTATTATATCTTTCCTGGGCAAGGTGGCCCGTATGCTTATCAGAGTAGCTGAGTTTGTTTAGGGTGACATAAGCAGTGATTATAAGCACACAGGATGAAACATTCTCTATAATATTTTGAAATACACATGCCACGCTCCTGTGCCCTTTATGCACCACCCCCTAGGCTTTGAGCACTTTATTGCCTTTTGGCATATGATGTTGCACAAGTATCATGGCCTTTCTTCGTCCCAGCTCTGGAATCGGCCATTTCTTAGGGAAGTCTTAGTCCCTGGCATTTGGAAACTAATATCTGGGTGCCACGTAAGCTCATGGGCTTTTGTGGCATCACTGATTCTAGGTTCTTTCTGGTAGAAAAGCTAGGAAATACTTAGATATGTAAATAATGAGTTCATACGGATATTTCCAAATCAAATTTTACAACATGGGGCTTTCCTTAATTTATTTTATTTTATATTTTTATTTCATTTTTCCTAGAGTAAAAACCCTGGGTTCTAATATGAACATGCTTAGTTACTGTCTTATCTGTAATAGAAATAGATACTTTCTGATTTTTAATATCAATATTCATAGTAACAATAAAACTACTATGTAAAGATTAAAATTTCTTGGCAATTTTTTTGTCCCTAAACAATATCACATGAAAAATGAACAGAGTACTGTGGTCAACATTTATTCTAATTAGTTTACTTTCACTGCTTCATTATGTTAAAAACTTAAGTATAGTTAGATTTTTATTGTTTTTATTTCTGTTTTTACTGGATTTTCTAAACCTCTGTAACAGTTTTGAGCACACAGATGTTTGCTTCTTTGATAGCTGAGGGGTGTTTCTCTTGATTATCTTCTTAGTTGGTCTTTATTTTCTTTTACCTCTTTCAACCCTTCTCTTTAGTTAGAAGGGTCATAGTAATGATAAATAATATGTGTTGAGTACTCACTGTAACTCATGTATTCTTCAACTAACACTAATAATAGCTTAATGTAAAGAGCAATTACCACCTAATGGGCATGATTTCAAGTGACCTATATATTCTACGAGATATATATATATATATATATATATATATATATATATATATACAGGGAGATAAGAATTTTATTTTTTTGTTCCTTTTGTCAGGACTGTTTATTTTATTCAGTGTATTTAGTATATTAATTTAGGAATTTATATTATATAAAAATATAAAAAATTAAAAAAACCTCAAAGTTCTTATTATTTCCATTTTGCAGATGAGAAAACCAAGGGCATTTATACGAAATAAGTAACTTGCAAAAGACTCACAGCTAGAGAACGGCAAAGCTGGGTCATTTAGCATAAAACTAATCCTCAGCTATATTTCTAATGTATATACTATATCTTTGCAGAGATCACACTTCTTGGTAAGAACCATAAGGATAGGGGAAAAAAAAAATAGGATGAAGACAAATGTAAGCTTGAACTGGACGAACAGAAGAGCAGGCTCTGAAATAAGGAGATTGCCATAGACCACTGGGGAGACATAGCATGAGCCTGGCTCATAATGTTCCCACAGAACATTTAGGAAGTCACTACTATGTCCTAGATGCTTTCATATAATTGTCAGGCATAATCAGCAACAAAATTACTTTAAAATAGCTTTTTACATAAACAAATAAACAAACATTTTTTTTTTAAAGATTTATTTATTTATTTGAGAGAGAAAGAGCGTGCAGGAGCAGGGGGGAGTGGGAGAGGGAGAGAGAATCTCAAGCAGACTCCCTGCTGATTGCAGAGCTCAACGAAGGGCTCAATCCCAGGACCCGGCAATCATGACTTGAGCTGAAATCAAGAGTCAGCAGCTTAACCGACTAAGGCACCCAGGCACCCCTAAATAATCAAACTTTTAAAAGAGCTTTAATGAACTCATGGTCCAACAACCGGTAAAGCTCAAAGATGAGATTACATACTGGTCAGCCTGAGGTCCTTTTACTAAGATACCATTTCAGTAGCTTAAAGGAATGCTGGTGGCCATGAGTAATGTAGTTTGGTTTACTAAGACACAGTAATGAGATCATCTTTCCTGGGGAGGGTATTTGTACCTTAGCAAATAAGAGATGTACTTTGACTACAAACTCACTGTTTTTGCCTACAGAGAAATGGCCAGAGAATCAACATAACTGGGAAATAACTTGGAAAATCAGATAGCAATTCTCATTCCTTCTGAGCCTAAACCTATAATGTATACTGATTCTCTGCCAGGTTTTCCAGAATGATGAGGGAGAGTTGAAAACAGATCAAATTAATTCACTTAAAGATCAAAAGCGTATCCATACGGCATGATTTCATTAAGAGTTAAATAATCCACATGATTTCAAGGTTAATGGCAAACTACTACTCCACGTAACTGTTTAATACTCCCAGAAGGAGTTTGAATGAGGGATAATGGCCTTTAACTAAGAACAGACCCTTCTCGGTTTAATAAGAAGTGATTTCTCTTAATTGCAATTGCCTCCAAGAAAGGTATTCAAGGCCTCAGTATTTGACAAATTGTAGCTAGAATTGACACAGGAGATTTAACTGAAAAAACTATATATGGGTTTTTAGAAGTCAGCCAACTCTATGACCTCCTGACAGAACTTAGCAATTGGATTCTGTGTAGTGTAGGCCCTCAGAAACATCAAATCAAATTGAAGAAAATAATATGTGGGAATTACTGAACTCTTAGCTGACAAAGGTTTTTCCCATTAGGAGAGCTGTTACACAAGAACCAGGCTAACACCTCTGCAGAAGGAGAGGGCCATGTAGAAGTAGGAAGAGAAACCTGGGGAGCTCAAGTCATAAAACCTGATGGTACGAAGGGGAAGACAAAGAGAGTGGCAACCAGTCCAAGTGGGAAGACATCTGGGCAAGACAGACTCCAGAGCAAATGCAGGGAGGATTTGGCAATTATCGTGAGCTGGATAGAGGTTCCTAGTCTTAAGCCCTAACTCCTCTTGGGAAATAGAAAACCAGATAGATCACTGTCTGAAGTCTGTGATTTGTTTTTTTTTTTTTCATGTAAGAAAATCACTTGATTCTTTACATTTTGGGCCCGACGTCTTTCTGAAAATCTGATGGAAAATAATGATCATTCCATGAAAAATGCATGTAGTCATATCTTCACAAATTTTAATTATAATTTCAGGTGTTCTAAAAGCCATGCTCATGCTGGTTAAGAACCTCTGATTTATAGGACCAATAAATGGAGCTAACTCCATTCTGGGAGATTTACCATACGACATTCTTTTACATATGTCTTCTAATCTCTTTGGATAGCTTCTAACACTTAGGAAGTATGAGATAGGAACATTGACTGACTACTGGGTGCCCCTGTGCTCCCCTGGCTATTTTTTCCCATCTCTATTATAATTAGGTGGGATCAGAAGACTAGTTCTGACTTATAGATTGAGAGCTAAAGTGATGTCATTTCTTGTCCAAAGGTAAATATAGTCAGTGAGTTAGTCTTCCTTCCTCCACCCCGTTGATGGTGGAAGCTGCATGTTGAGGTGGTGGACAGGTTACGCTGCTACAACACATGACCTGAAGTGTCAGGTTCGTCACTCACTCCACCTGAACAGAGTGTTGGCAGGGGCTCTGCTCATCATGGTTACTCAGGTACCTAGGCTGATGGCTGTCCTCTCTGAGCACAGAAGAAAACAGTGAATTTTTCAGGTCTGCCTTTCAAAAAGTGGTAAACATGACTGCCACTCTCATTTCATTAACAAGGAATTCCACTTGGCCGAGTACCCTGTGTGTCACCATGGCTACCCTATAGTACTGTTACTCAATGAGACACTAATCTAAGTGTTGCTGTGAAGCATTTTGTTGGCCACATCTACAATCAGTTGACTTTAAGTCAAGGAGACTATTCTTGGTAATCTGGATGGGCCTCTTCATATCAGTGAAAAGGCTGAAGAACAAAATGGAAGTTTCCCAGAAAAAGAAGAAATTCTGCCTCAAGGCTATAGCCATCAGTTCCTGCCCTGGTAATTCCAGTTTACGGCTCTGCCCTGCAAACTTTGGACTTTCCTGCCTCCACAGTACTGTAAGCCAGTTCCTACAAATAAATAATAAATTGTAATAAATTCATATGTATTTATTTCAAGAAATGGACTTGAATTTCAATATGAATGAAACATGCACACGCATTTATATCTCCTCCTGGTTCTGTTTCTCTGGAGGACCTGACTGGTATGGCCACACTTGACTTCAAGTGATCACAACTCCAACTAGAAAATCTACGATTGGGAGCCTGGGTGGTGCAGTCAGTTAAGCACCTGACTTCTGGTTTTGGCTCAGGTCCTGATCTCAGGGTCATGAGATTGAGCCCCGCATCAGGCTCTGAGCTCAGCGTGGAGTCTGTTTAAGACTTTCTCTCCCTCTCCCTCTGCCTGTGCCGCCCCCCTACCTGTGTTCTCTCTCTCAAATAAATAAATAAATGAATGAATCTTTAAAAATAAAAAAAAAGAAAATCTATGATCAAGTCTAATGAATACTGCAATTTCTGAGTCATTATGTTCTGGAAACTGCATGACTTACATTAATTACATTGGATTTTGTGTGAATGATAAACAAATTTACAAATAAAACAATTTAAGCCTGAAGTATTTACCTCTTTGTATAATTTTATTTTTATTGACCCACAAAATATAAGTTTTTCGCTTGGTGATTTCTTATGAACTAAATACATCCATGTAACCAGCGTACAAATAAGAAAGTGAATGTAACCAACATCTCAAGAGATTAACTTTTATTGTACTATGCTGCTGAAATTTTAAGGTGAATTATTCTCTAGACCCATCTTAGCTTATCGTATCTAATAATCCAAGTTGAATTTAGCAGTTTATTTATGTCCAAAGCCAGTAAGTTCTGTTCAGTTAAGAATACCTACATACATACTGCATTATTGTTCTCATTAATCAGTATTTATTAAATACTTAGAAGTCGGCACTGTGCCAAGCATTTTACCTAATGATGACACAGTTAATAATGATAAAAATAATACCATTCTACGGTGGCGCCTGGGTGGCTCAGTCGTTAAGCGTCTGCCTTCGGCTCAGGTCATGATCCCGGAGTCCTGGGATCGAGCCCCGCATCGGGCTCCCTGCTCTGCGGGAAGCCTGCTTCTCCCTCTCCCACTCCCCCTGCTTGTGTTCTCTCTCTCGCTGTGTATCTCTCTCTGTCAAATAAATAAACAAAATCTTTAAAAAAAAAAAAAAAAAAATAATACCATTCTATGTCCCAGTCACTGAGCCAATTATCATAGTTTATCTTCATATCATCCCCCCCAAAATACCTAGTAGGTCAATGTTGTTATTATAACCATTTTGCAGGTGGGCAGACTGATAAGACCATCTTCCTTGATGAAGCTGGTGTCAAAGAGAGGAGGTCTAACTTGGAAGTCTGTGCTCCTAACCACTATTTTATACCAGCTCTCGGGAGCTGGGAAAATGCATGATGCTGTGGAGAAGAGTAAAGAGACAGTGGCACTGGGGAACAGGGGCAGACTGACAGGCTCTTCTTAGCCTACTACTGACAGGAAATCCCTAGCAAGTTCCTTCTCTTACTGGCTTCTGATTCTTCTCCATCTACATCGAGGTAGGCAGATTCACATTGACCGGTAGTGCCCACCTTCAGGTCTCTGAACATCTACGATCAGCAAAGCTGGAAATTAGGACTTTGTGAGCTGTTTTTCTCCAGACATTGCTAAACATTTTAAAATATAGAAAATTTGGAAGGATATGATAATGAATACCTGCATACCTGACCCTTAACATTTGTTAACATTTTGCCATATTTTCTTCTCATTGCCCTCGCTCTCTCTTGCCTTGCCCCACCTGCATTTTGCTGAATTGTTTGAAGAAAACATAGACATCATTCACTTAAACCCTACATATTTTAGCCTCCTTCTCCTCCGTATCAAGGACAATCCCTTTCATAACCATGATGCTATTAGCAGCCCTAAAAAGATTAACAAGAATTTCACAATATCATCTAGTATCTTGTCTTTATTAAAATTCTAGCAATTGCACCAAAATGTATTTTGTAGCTTTTTAAAGAGATTTTTATTTATTTATTTGAGAGAGAGAGAAAGAGAGCATGAACTGGGGGGGGGGGGGGTTGCAGAGAGAAATGGAGAAGCAGACTTACCACTGAGCAGGGAATCTGATGTGGGGCTTGATCCCAGGACCCCAAGATCACGATCTGAACCAAAGGCAAATGCTTAACCCAAAGCCACCCAGGTGTCCCTATAGCTTTTTTTTTTTTTTAAGTTAAGAATCCAATCAGGGTATGGCATTTCATTTGGTTCTTATGACATTTCAAACTCTTTTAGGCTAGAACTACACTGTTCAATAGAGTTCCTCTGTAGCCTTAGCTCATTTCAAGTGGTCAATAGGTACTTGTGGCTAATGGCTACCATACTGGACAGCAAAGAACAATTTATTATTGCTTTACATTTTATTGAACAGTTCTGAGAACAATTCCTTCATATTTTCTTTTCATGGCATTGACTTCTGGGAGAGTCCAAGAGTGCTATCCCATAGAATTCCCACATTCTGGGTTTGTTTGATTATTTCTTCTAGGTGTCTCAGAATAGAATCCAAACCTAAATTTTGCTGAGATTCAGGTTAAACATGTTTTGGTGTGAATAATACATAGGCAATGCTGTATTTCTTAAGGTATCACGTCAAAAGGGCTGTATAATCAGGTGTACAATATTGCCAATACTATATTCTATCATTTGTTAAGGAGGCAATCATCAGATCTCTCCATTGTTAAGGTATATTTTCCTCTTGTAACTATTTAGCAGTGTGTAAGGTAATATTTGGCACCATGCAAAGGTCCTGTTCTTAAGCAGACATCAGCTAATGCTTTCTGCATTTATTGATCATTCTTGCTCGAATCAATTATTATATAGCGAGAGTTGCAAACTTATTTTTTATAAAATTCTATCACTATTTATATACTTGTTAACTGGCATTATTTTGTAAAAGAAAGTTTCCTTTTCTCTATTTTTTTCTTTTTTGGAATGTAACTACAAACTCACAGTTTTTTACTTATGCAAAATTTTAAAATCAGTTAGTTTCCTTCTTTCTTTCTCTTTATCCTCACATACCCTAAATTTGGCCAGTGGGCATTTCCTAGAGCTGGCTACCCAGTCATCTTGCTGTGACCTTATTAAACTTCAAGAACGTCCTTTTTTTTTCCCTGGAATGCCAAGATTTCTTAAGCTTATCTTGTACTTTCTCTGGCTTAGACCTGGAAATCGCAATTTTTCCAAGGAGCCCTGGTTGTTTCTTGATTGGGAAATGATAATTGTCATCCAGTATGGGTGTGAGCAGTGTGTCTACAAGCTATTTTAATAGCTAAAAAAACTAACTGTTAATTAAAGCATTAAGTCTCTGCTTTTAAATGAAATTATATCAAATTTATTTTTTATATAATAGGTTGATTATTCCATATGAATTAGAAACTCTGAAGAGGATTGCCATTGATTTAGGTTAATCAGTAAAGGGTAATTAAGCCATGCTTTGTTCACCACTGCAACAGGATCATCTTAATCCCCTTTCAGCTCTCCTTCTCTACTTGAAAGGCAATTTTCAGTTTCAAGCCATCTTTAACGACATTTTAAACTTCCATCCATCTCAGCACCAAGAGTATAGCAAGATTAAAGTGAGTAATCCTGAAGCTTCAGGCTAAGAAAATTTCTCAGAGGGACATGGGTTATTCCAAATTCCATGGCTATTTAGTTCTTGTTTGGTAAATGGACCATACGTTACCATAGAATGCAGTTGAGTAAAATTGATTTGACAGACCATTTAGGATAAAGCTTCTGGTGAATTATATTTTTTGGTGGACTGATGTATAATAAGCAAGCCTGTTTTACTTCTCCTTTCCCAAATGTCAAAAGTTTACTTTTAAAACTTTAAGTAATCAAACACCTGTAATATGCCAGATTCTTGATAGAACACTGTAATATATGCCATGATTTATTGGCTTTAAGATACCAATAATGATAATATACACCATGCATCTAAGAACTAATTTTTAAGGACAAAAAAAGGTTATAAAATCTGGAGAGTATATTTTAGTAACTGATAGGATCATTCATTTAGCTGTTCAGTTAGAACCCAATTTCTTTTTCACTTTTAAACCTCTTCACATTGTAAAGCTAAAGACTTATTTGAATCACTTGCAGCCACTGGAAGACAGTCATAGATTACTGAACGTGATGGTATACTGTTCTCCATAATCCCTGCTCTGATTTAGACTTTTCAACAACCGATTGACCAATGTCAAAACATATTGAAGAGCAACAGGGCTTTGTATACATTTCTTCTTCATTTAGTCTTTTCTTTAGGTAGCATATTTTAATAACTTACTGAAATATAATTTACATAGTGCATCCAATGTATGTGCACTTTGAGTTCTGAAGAATGTTACGCATGTGGTATCATTGCAAACAGTGAGACAGGATATCTCACCACCCCCAAAGCTTCTTTATACACCCTTTGGTCTCCCAAATCCAGAAAACCCCTAATCTACTTTTTGCCCTTATAGGGTAGCTTGTATTTTAACAATTTTCTGTAATAAAACCATCCAGAATGTACTTTTTGTATCTAGATTCCTTTACTCAACTATTTCAAGATCCATGTTTTATTACTGAGTAGTATTACTTTTTTTTTTTTTTTTAAAGATTTTATTTATTTGACAGAGAGAGAGAGAGAGCACAAGCAGCGGGAGTAGCAGGCAGAGGGAGAAGCAGACTTCCCACTGAGCAGGGAGCCTGAAGCGGGACTTGATCCCAGCTCCCTTGGATCATGACCTGAGCCGAAGGCAGACGCTTAACCCACTGAGCCACCTAGGCATCCCATGAGTAGTATTCCATTCTTTGGAAGTATCACGTTTTGTTTATTTGATCACCTGTCGATGGGCATTAGGGTTGTTTCCAGTTTTTTACTATTTTTAATAAAGCTAATATTAATATTTATGTATAAGTTCTTATATTTCTTGTTGGTAGGTATCTAAGAGTGGAATGACAAGGTCATGTAGTCAGTGTAAGTTTAACTTCATAAGAAACTATGTAATATGTAGTTCTTCTCTGGCTCCTTTAAAGGTATTCTCTACCTTTGGTGTTCTAAAGTTTGGTTATGATATAGCTTGCCATGGTCTTCTTCATATTTCTTCTCTTTGTGATTTATTGAGCTTCTTGAATATGAGTGTTTATATCTTGCAGTAAATTTGGGGAATTGTTGACCATGATTTTTTTTTTAAATATTCTTCTGCCCCATCTGTCTCTTCTCACTTTTTGGGGCTGGGACTACAATTACACATAGGTTAAATTTTTGATATTATACCACAGGTTCCTGAGGGTCACTCATTCTCCTTCCTTCCTTCCTTCCTTCCTTCCTTCCTTCCTTCCTTCCTTCCTTCCTTCCTTCCTTCCTCCTGTTTGTTCTATCAGATTGGATAATTCCTATTGGTCTATCTTCAAGTTCATTGGGCTATCCTCTGAGATCACAAATCATAATTTTATTAAATCCATCCCATGTTTTCTGTTTGTTTTTTTTTAATTTCAGATATTGTATCTTTAAATTTTAAGATTTCCTTTCGGTTCTATTTTGCATCTTTTACTTTTTTGATGAGATATCCTATATTTTCATTTAAAATGGACTTATTTTCTTTAACCTCATTGAGCAGATTTAGAGCAGCCACTTTAAAGTGCTTGCCTGCTAATTTCAACATTTGTGTAATCTTAAGATTTTGTCTCTGGTGACTATTTCTTCCCTTGAAAATGGTCTCATTTTCCTGTTTCTTCCTATGTCAGGCAATATTAGATTGCATCTTGTGCATTGTGAATGTTTGTTGCTGAAGTTGTGGATGTATTACATTCCTTTTAAGAATGTGATGCCTTTGTTTTGCTGACACTCACTTGGCTAACTCAACCTGAAATCCTGTCTCACTCGTGGGTGTGGTGAAATCATACTCACTTCTTTGATCTTTTAAGGAGATTGCTTTGAGTTTGCCCCAAGAGTGAACCAGAATCTTGAAGAATTTTCACCCAGAAGCTGGTGCTTCCCTTCTCTTTCTCTTTTCTAGGATTCCCCCTCACCCTTAGATGTGATTACCTAGGTTCTGGTGTTTCATTCCTCTGGGTAGAAAGGGAGTGAGGCTTCTATTGGAGCTTTAGCCATCCCATGCCATGGTGCAACATGATTACCTTCTGGCAAGACCTGTAAAAATGTGGAACTTAAATTATATTATTCCCTTATTCAAAATGTCAATCCCCCTCCAAAATCTTTCTGGTTTTGATTTCTATTCAGAGTCTTCTAGAAGTTGTTTTGTGTATTTTTTTTTCTACATATGCTGATCTGTTAGAAACTTACCCACCATGTCAGAAATGGAACCACCTTAGCTAAAAACTATACTACCAGAAGTTACATATTTCTAGTGGAAGTCAACATGAAAACAGCTTGTTTTTTTGCCTTCTACAGTTTTCAGAGTGGGGGAAATACTTTAACAGCAGGGGCCTTGAGCTGGTAAGACAAAGGAGGAGGCTTTTACAAAGTTAGGCCCAGAGAGGATGCCCTTTGAGATCTTAAGGAGGGGCCAGATTTGAAAGGAATTTAAGAAGTAACATCCACAGAGTTCAGTGTGCTAAGATTTGGTGAGTGAGAGTGGTATAGGAGAGTGGGTCTCAATGTGTTTTTGGATGAGTGACTATATAGATTATAATCAAAGAAATAGAAGGAGCTATTTTTCATGGGAATGAAGTGGGTATAAGGAGTCCAGTTTTGGAAATTTTGAGTTTGAGAAGCTTGTGGACAACCAAAATGGGTATGTTTATTATATGCAATTTGATGTGTGGGTTTGGACTCTTAGCAAAGAAATAAAGATTCCAGAGTCATCAGCACATACGTGGCAGTTGAAGTGCTAGAAGTCAACGGGATGTTTTCTGTGGGCAGTGGCAGCTGCCAGAGCTTTGTGGGGAGGGAACAGAAGTGACCCAGTGGAAAGCTTCATCTCATTTAGTGGAGGGCAGCCTGGACTGGTTGGGTATGAGCTTGAGAGCAGGTAGGTCAAGTAACGAACCCACTTCAGGAATCTAGGCGTGATAGCATCCGAGGTGGTATGTCCCAAAATAAAGAGGGTTCAAGTAGAGATAAATAGACATGAGACTCCTGGAAAGTTAAAGTGAACAGAACTTTGAAAACACCTGTACATTCTCTTAGCACATGTTACTCTTTGGTCATCAATGAAAACAACCAAAATAAAAACAAGGTTTCCCACAAGTACCTCACGTGTAGCCACTCGTCACACTGATCTAGTGATAGGGAGGGAGACCTCAGTGTCCTGATGGTGGTGTGGATTGGGCCAGATAGAGCAATGGCTGAACTTAATGGAGAAACTAGATTTAAAACGAAGGCCTAGGGAGACACAATAAACCTCCAAAGATCACGTTCAACCCCGGAAAGTCTTAAATTATTCACTCTTTTTATCACTTGCAAGCTCTTTCCTCTGACATTCCACAAGGCTATTTCTCTCCTCTGAATCCTTCAGGGCCTTGCTTTTATCACTTGCAACATTAAAAATAATCCCTTAGTCTTTGGACCTGTCAGTTATTTATAGACAAATGGCAGAGCTGCCACGCCAAGGCTGTGGGTACTAAGTACCTGAAGACTCCTTTATATTGTGCATTATTCATGTCATAACAAGCTTAGCTTTTCCTGAAGTCCTTCTTCCCTGACTTCTTTTTACATTCTGGAAGCTCCCAAACTGAGCTCTGAAGGCGAAAATAGTTCTCAATAGACTGCAAGAGGAAAAACAATCTCCTTATCAGGAATAGGGCTATTTTTATTCACAGGCAACTCCAAATAATGCATTTCGATTTTGTTGATGAAATGCCATGAGGCAGTGAGCTGAAGCTGTCTTTGCAATTCAAGAAAATGTGGGTGCATCCATGCCTTAAAACTGGGATATCAATTACATGCCTGCCAAGTTGTTTTCTGATGGATAATCAGACTTAGATTTACCTTAAGGTATGTAGGTAGGTAGGTAGGTAGGTGTTATTAAGCACTTACACAAGACTTCCCAGATGGCCACGCTGCCTTTTAAGTGATTTCCAAATATTTACTTGGGAGATGATTAGGTTTAGATGAGGTCATGAGGATGGGGCCTTCATAATGGCATTAATGTCCTTATAAAAAGAGGAAGAGAGTAAGCAGATTTCATCCTTTCCACTGTGTGGGGTGAAGAAGAGAAGGCAGCCATCTGTAAGCCCAGAAGAGAGTCCACCTCCGAAAGTGAATCAGCTGGTTCCCTGATCTTGGACTTCCCATCCTTCAGGACTGTGAGAAATAAATGTATGTTGTTTAAGCCACCCGGTCTGTTGTGTTTTTTTAATAACAACCTGAGGAGACTAAAACAATGGGTTGAGGGGGAAAAGGTCGTAAGACATGGGTTACATAATATAATTTTTAAAAATTTCATCAAGGTAGGAAAGAGAGAAAGGGAGGGAGAGAAGGAAGAGGGTGGGGAGGAGGAGAGGGTGGAGAAAGGAGTATCCTGTATGACAAGAGAACATTCTCATATAGTATCTGTTAGGTGTATAATTTAGTAGAAACTTAGTGCAAGTCAGTAAGGCGATATGTACTGAGTCTTACAAGTATGTTTACACTTACAGTGTACATTTAAATTCAAATTCTCAAGGAAAATCTGGAAGTGAGATGTGGTTATTATCTTAGGATGCTTCTACTGACCCTGACTGAGGTATGTATTTTAGTTTAGTTTTGTCTTGAGCCACAAGATGGTGGCTTAAACAAGAGAAATCTATTTTCTCCTAAATCTGGAGATTAGGAGGTCAAAATCAAGGTTTTAGACCATTTGGCTGAAGCTTTCTCAGTATTTCTGCCCCTCTCCCCCCCCTGTCCATTTCTGCTTCGTATTGGTATCGGATTCTGGGCTCAAAATGATTTACTTCTTCTCCCATGGGAATAAAGGATTTTTTTTTTTTCCTTCTATCCTTCCCCAGCTGCAACAGGTCATTGCATATACCCCAGGCATGATGAACTTCACTCCCCTCCCCCTAGGGGCTTAAGGCATTCCAGTCTAAGAAAGTGGGTGGTGTTTCCTGAGTGGTACCTCATAACTGTCAGTTGCCTCCTGCATGTCTGCGTAACTGAGGGGCTCCCTTCAATTTACACGGCCCCCAGTTTTTCTAGAGAACACCTGGTCGGGGCCTGAGCAAGGAGGTCAGATGTGAGTACAAATTTCCCTTGTGTCTGCGGCTGGCGGTTATCCTGAAACTACACATTGAAACACACTTGGCTTTTTAATAATTTGTCAAAATCCTAATCTTTTTCTTTGTACTCACCTATATGGCAGCCACTTATAACGCTTGTGTTCTGCTACAGGTGAGAGAAATTGAGTTCCCCCTTGGGAAAGATTGACCCTGTTTAGAATTCAGGCTACATGGCTGGCTCGTTACATCAGCTCTTCAATGGGCTCAAGAAAAGTGATTTAAGTGATCAAACCAGATACATTGTCAGAGGTACATTTTTTGCAGCTTTCTTCATCCTAGGTGGAAGCAGAATTGCACCCTTTTAGGAGATGAACTACAACACAAGACTCCAAAATGAAAAAAAGAGTTGGGGGGGGAGCAGTGGGAGGGAAGAAAATAGCACCTTATCATTCATAACATACATTCCCATGTCTTATGTTACTAACCAAATCTTATCAAGTTCTCAATGAGCTAGGTCTTAAGCCAGCTCCTGCCTGTGTTAAGCATTTCATGTATATAATCTCATTTAGTCATCACATCAATCTTATGAAATGCATGCTACTAGTATACTCATTTTACATAGATTGAGACTCAGACAGTTTATGTTGTTCAAGGTTACCGAACTAGGCTTTTTGTCATCATCAAGCTTATTCCTTTTTATGTAAGCCATCCCAAAATATATGTGGTATAGACACTGTTGCTTTATTTTACAGGTGAGGGGGTTGGAGTATAGAAACAATGAGTGACTACTACAGGATCATAGAAAAAACACATGAATGCTGGAAACAATTAGAAAATGGGTGTTTGATTTTGAGTTATGAGTGCTCTTCCTCCCACAGAGGCATTGGAAATGGCTTGAAGCTGCGGTCATGGAGTATCTTCTCTAAATTTTTCACAGCACTTTGTACAATGCCCGACACATAATGGAACTTAAACAAACTCTTATTGGATGAAAAAGAGGGAAGAATGATGAGAGAGAGGGTGCAGAGAAGGGAGAGAGAAGGAGATAAATAGAAATAGAAGGAGGATTATAAAGGTGAAAAGAACAGGAGAAAGAAAAGTCCACATTTATACAATATTGTTGAATAAAACATAGAATTTCCCTTTCTGTGCTATTAGGACATGATTTTTAATTTGTATAAGTCATTTAGTGCGATGTTGCCTTGCATGTAGCTGGTCTGATCACCATGACAAAGGCACTGCCTCATCTATAAATAGACAGTCAGATTGATTTCACATCCTGCCCTGGTTCTCCCGACTGTTTGATGAGTGTGACGACGCGATCGATGAGTGATTCCATCCACCCTGACTGCAGAGGCTCACCTGCACTCTCTTCTGGAAGATGACAATCAGGCTCATTAAATTCAGCACAAAGGAGCTTCAAAGGCAAGTGTCCTATCAGAGAAATTGAGCCAGAGCCCATTTCCATTGCATCAAAGGGAACTGTGATATAATCGGCCATCCAGCCCAAAACTATTGTTAGTAAGACAATTTAGATCTTTCCTTTGCCTGTTTGGTTCAATGTTAACTGGAACTTACATGGGCAGAGCCGATGTCAGTCAGGGCTCAGGTATAAGAAAGCTATTCAAGTGGACATGTACAGGTTTCCACTGTGTTGCTGTGACGTACTGAAGACATCTGGAACTGGGATGCCCAAATTGGACATGGGGTCCTACCATAGAAATTCTTGACCTTGAGCAGGTCACTTAATTACCCTTGAGACTGAACCTTCCCCAGTGCACTAAGAATATAGCCTCTGCCATAAGACAGCACAAGTTAAAACACCAACCTGGCAACTCTGTGACCTTGGGTGATTTACTTCATCTCTCTAAAGCTATTTCCTCAACCAATGGTCAAGACAGTGCTAGCATGTCCTTCAGAGGCTGTGGTGAGCGCCAAGTGAAGATGGTGTCTGGTGTATGGTTTCAACGTTCTGGGATGATGGCGAGAAGGATGGGTAATCTCACAGTGTTGTGGACATTAGATGACACATTCTGTAAGGTGATCTTTAAATATTGAGCCAAAATTATAATTATTACAGTTAGAAATCTTAAGGATGTTTAGTCAAGGTGTCTGATAATATATATTGATTCATTTAATTAACATTTATCATGGACATATGAAGCAATTGAGCTACCTAGGAAACTAAAAATGACTTTTGTCCGTTGTAACAATGGTCAAGCACCACATACCCCTTAACCTATTAAGACTAATTTCCTGATATCTGAGAGGCTTCACTGCCATACAGGTGATTAGAACAGGTGTCATTTCTCATTCTTGTCTTCAAAGCCAGCATGTTTGTGAGCAAGAAAGGTGAGGTCAGAAGAGCCAAGACAACCTTGACAGTGCTGTGTAAAGTATCCAGAATTCCCAAGCTCTTCCATTTAGTTTACCCTTCTTCTATGTGAGAAGTCTCCATTAATTCAAAGATTTCTTTGATGTTCTGTGCTTGTTTTGTACCCTGTAATGGTATATAAACTTTCACTGCTAAGCCAACATATATCTATGGAAATGCCAGTGAGGGAAATGGAGTCCCATTCTTCCCTAGGGTAGAAATTTTGTCTCTAACAAGAAACTCAGCGGATTGCCTGACACAAGTGTTATCACCTCCCCAGATGGTGAAATCTGAGGTCCAGAAAGGAGTGTGCTGAGGTGGAAGAAGTCCAAGTCATGAGAGGCCCTTTGTGTCATGTTCAACTTTCTCCTGTGGCAATGCAGAGCCAGACAGGATTAAGGAACACAGTGCATTTGAGTGTTAGAAGGGTCACTGTGCTCAAAGCATAAGAGACTGATCATGTGCCTTAACCTTGTTATGATGCTGAGAGATTTTCAGTATCTATTCCAGAATGTTAGGTGGGGCAATCACATTGCACCAATTGGAGAACTGGTTTGGTGTTTGGTCAGCCTGAGAGATTTTTACTTGTGGCTGGGTTGACTTGGGAGTGCAGTCAGTAATGCCTGAGCATGGAGAAACCTCTCAAGAACAGATGCACAGACGTCCTTTTACTGAGAGTGAGACCTTCCATTTCTCAAAGGAAGCAAACTTCCAGTGCTAATGCCCCCAGCAGGAGAAGCCGGGTGAATGAGCAGGCTTCTTTCTTTCCTCTCCTAATTGTTGGGGGGATAGAGATTAGGATAGCATTGGGAGGGTTCATAGCACAAAAGGCAGTAATGTGGGAAACTAGCGGATTGTTGAGATGATTAAATCAACTAGTTGGAGTAAATAGAAGGTTGTGTATTCATTAATAGATTTAAAAACTGAAAACGTAGTAATTATTGTTCTTATTTCATTAGAAAGTAGGATTTTTTTAAAGTATCATTCCTCTGCATGTAGACCCTTTGGGTGCAGGTCATCGTAAGAACTTGGCCCTTGAACGCCCAGGGCAGGGAGGATTGCTTCAGTCCTTCAAGACAGCAGTGGGGGGAGACAAGTGGAGGGAAGAATGCACAGAGAAGGTGACAGCTGAGCTAAGCTGTGGAAGGATGGGGACCTCAGCCTGTCACGGGATTGGAGGCAGAGACTTGGATCTTTTTTTTGAATAGGACTTCTTTCTAAAGAATGAAATGTAAGAAGTGAAATTCAGATTCTTGTGGAATTGGTTTCCTTTATTAACGGCGCCTAATGGCCTGTAATTAAGCACAACTTGTTAGCTAAACCAACAATTACCATTTGTTTGAAGTGCAGAGAGAAAAATGAATGCCCTTATTCAGCAGTTTGCCTCATTTTAGCAAGCCCTGGCTGAGTTTCAATGTCTCTCTCTCTCTGTCTTCCTTCCTTTCTCGCTACATCCCCCACTTTCCAGACACATAGGCACACAGTCACAGAAGGTGAATTCCTTAATTTATGCAGAAATTAGCTTCTTTTTTTTTAAGCATGTGGGGAAAACATCCCTTCCTTTAAACTCATTTCACAGTTTTCATTACCACGTCACCTTTGCCCCAGCTCTTGGTATCAGTATTGAAATGAGTTTCAAATCGGAAGAAGGATGAGGATGGATGGATAGGATGGTAAAACAAGTAGCCATGTTTTGGTTAGATGGTAAAACATCTGAGAAACAGGGCGATGTTGACAGTTTTGATTTAGCCCTGTTATGAGATGGATATCATGTTGGAAATACCTGTTGCTGCTGTAAGATAGGAAGGAATGAAAGAAAGAGAGAAAGAGATTACAACTATGACATGGAATGTTTTTTGGAGACAAATGCATTTGAGTTGAAGGCCTGAATCTGTCACTTATTTATTATCGGTGTAAGTTTTCAACCTCTTTTTTCATTTTCCTTACCTTTAAAATAAAGCTCTAAACTCATAATTTATACATATGCAAGAAAGACTTTATGAGTGTTGAATAAAATAATATAAAAATTCATAGTATGATGCCTGTCATATAATCAGTGCCCCCATATATAATAATAGCTATTATTTATTGCTATGGACTGAATTGTATGCCCCCAAAGTCATATGTTGAAGTCTTGGCCATCAGTGTGACTATATTTGGAGACAGGGCCTTCGGGGAGGTAATTAAGGTTAAATGAGGTCATAAGGGTGGATGGAGACCTAATCTTACTGGATTGGTGTATAGGAAGAGGAAGAGATAGCAGAGCTTTCTCTAAAAGGACATTGAGAAAAGGCCATGTCAGGACGCAGTGAGAAGGTAGCCATCTGCAAGTCAGAAAGAGAGCTCTCACCAAGAATCAAATTTGCAGGCACCTTGATCATGACCTCCAGCTGTCAGAACTGGAAGATACCTCTTGTTTAAGTCATCCAGTCTGTGGTGTTCCGTTATGGCAGCACAAGCAGACTAACACATATTAATTGCATGTTATACAACCTCTCTTGCCCCACCCAACCACCTCAGAGTCACTCCCACAAGGCCAGGAATAGAACTTCTTCTTGCAATACAGTGGGGAAGGGGCTGAGCTTAGGGGATGCGGAATGGGGCACTCACTACCCAGAACATGGACCATGAAGTCCCTCTCAGTCCTGATGATCCCAGAGACCCCGGCTCTAGCTCTGTCTAACCCTTTGTAGTTCTTGGGTAATGTACACAAAAGAGGTTAACTTCTCCTCTCTAACTTTATGTAAAGGCCATTTTCTTCTAGACTAGGTGGGTTCCAAATTACCTGAAGAATTTCAAAGAGTGTGCATGGTTTCCCCAGGCACAGTATATATATTTTTATAGAGGATTTCAGTGAGTCAATAATAGAAAAGACTGGGGAAATGACCAACAGGATTCTTTTAAGGTTAAGCCCATTAATACTATGGGAACCAGTGGTGGCAGTGCATAAAGAAGTGAGCAAGGTCAGTAATCAAACACGGTGAAGTCATGCTACTGCAGACGATTGTTCCCCAGAGAGAGAAAACCAAACTAAAAATATGACTTCTTCCTAGCTATGCGTGATCCCGTGCACACACCTTACCAACAGTCTCTGGCTGCAGGTAGAAAGCTCTCACAGCAAACTCAAAGGTGGTGGGCAGGACATGCCATGCCACTTAATATTGAGCAACCATAGTTTAAGTTTGAGGATAAACCAGAATAAAAATGAGCTATTTGCAGATTCTTTTGACTCACAGCCCATTCTTTGCCCCTCTCTCATGTGGATCATAAGGGGTGATGAAAACAACATGGGTTGTCAGCTTAACTTCTCTAGGTACAATTCTAAAATCTGCCAATGTTGAGTTGTATCATTTGGCCTATTACTTCTCAGGCTTCAGCTTCTTCTTCTGTCAAATCAGACTAATAATGCCTATTTCTCATTGTATCTGGATTACATTTAAAATGTTACCTAAGAAGACTGTAGAAAAGTTCCTGGCACACAACAGCTGCTCAAGAATGCTCTGGTTTCTTCCTCTTATCATATTATTGCATTCCTTTAAACATTAAAAAAGAAAGCAGGATCCATGGGTCTCGGTGTCAGAAGAGCTGGGTTTGACACTTGGGTCTGGTGTTGACTGACTGATAAAATTGATATGGGAAGGGCCCTGGTGGGTTTTAGTTTCCTCATCTGTATAAGAGAAATAATGTCCCACATACTTTTGGGGGTTTGCCTTATATTATTGTTGTTCAAGTTTAAATGAGAGAGAGAGAAGGGAAGTGTTTGCAGTGTGCTCTAAAGCATTGGACTAATGTCTGGTAAGTAAAGGACTTATAGATGAGAGAATTCTCCTTCTCAGAATAACCTCATGTTAATAGCTTAAAACACAAATTTTCTTCCTTGAAGAGTGAGAAAAGTGTGCATATAGTAAAAAGCACTTACTTTTACTGGAAACATCTAGCTCTTAGGTTATTCTAACATGTCCTTCCTGATGAGAACTACCCAAGGACACAAAGATGTGGTATTACTGGGACGCCTGGGTGGCTCAGTTGGTTAAGCGGCTGCCTTCAGCCCAGGTCATGATCCCAGGGTCCTGGGATCGAGTCCCACATCAGGCTCCTTGCTCAACAGGGAACCTGCTTCTCCCTCTCTCTCCGTCTGCTTGTGCTCTCTCTGTCAAATAAAAAAAAAAAAAAAAAAATCTTAAAAAAAAAAAAAAAAAAAGATGTGGTATTACTATGCTGACCAGGGAGATGTAAATGATAGTTTTATCATCAATTTCTAGTCGTCTACATATGTTATTTGGTTTAAAATTTACAACTAAGGGGTGCCTGGGTGGCTCAGTCAGTTCAGCATCCGGCTCTTGATTTCGCCTTAGGTCATGATCTCAGGGTCGTGAGATCGAGCCCCGTGTCAGGCTCCACACTCAGCACAGAGTCTGCTTGGGTTTCTCTCCATCTGCCCATCCTCCTGCTAGCACACACTTGTGCACACGCATTCTCTCTCTCTCTAAAATAAATAAATAAATCTTAAAAATAAAATAAGATTTACAACTAAGTTGTAAAGTACAAATTATCGTCCTCATACTAAAATTAAAATTTTTTAAAGCTATGCAACTGTGTTAAGAAAAGATGAATTTCAGTCATGGGGTTTGAATTCAGATGCACGCCTGTCTCACTCACTGTCTCCATCCCAACTCTGTGCACTTAGAGTGTCTCAGGGTCCACTAACTGGTCCTGAAGGCGGAAGGCTCAGGATGGAGACACCATTGCTCATCAGTAGATGGGTGATAATTAGGTGGGCCATAGTTTTACATGTCACTTTCCTAATCTGACAGATGAATATATTGATGAATGAATGAATACTGTAGGATGTTTCTATATAACAATACTTAACTTCCAGCAGTTGTGTAGAAGAAAAAAAATCTATCAGTCCAAATTTTGAGTTTTTCTCAGTCAAGGACATAGATCTATTTCTTGGCCATACCATTATAGGTAAGAGAGTGAAAATGGAATGTTAGAGGAAAATTAAGGAGATGAGGGCATACCCTGGAACTTATGACTTCCAAGTCTGAAAACCACCATAGAGACCCATCAGTAGGGTTCTGTGGAGTATACACAGAGGGCGCATCTTAGTGTCCCCTCCCCCCACTGGTAGTAACTTTACCGGCTCTACTATGTTGTAATGCTTCTTCTGTTTCTCAAAGAAATGACTTTTTTTGGTAATTGACTAAATGAGTGAAAGAGTTTGAAATTATTTATATAACTTGTGAAAAATAACTTTAAATTATTTAACAATTTCAACATAATACTTCATTATCAATAGAAAACCTAAACACAAAGGTAAACTCTAAGTATCATCTCATGGATAGACACACAGACTTACACCTTGGATGGTCACCAAAGATGTCATCAACAATTCCTCCTCTCCTCAGACACACATCTTGTTCCTCCTCTCAAAAGTGGAAGTGGTTTCTGCTTATCTTGAATCTGGACTGCCTGATGACGTGTTTTAACCAATATAAATGTTGTGGAAATGTCCCTGTGGACTTCCAGGCCTTGCCCTGAAGAGGCATGGAAGGTTGCCTTTTTTGCTTTCTTGCCATCTGACTGCCATGCAAAGCATGTCCAAGTTATCCTGCTGGAGAGAAAGGCCACAAAGAGAGAGAGACCTTTAAGGATGAGGCGCTACATGGGGAGTGGGGCCACATGGAGGAGAACTCAGATGCCTTATCTGATAGTCAGGTCCAAGGCCCAGACATATGTGAGAGGCCTTCTTGGACCTCCTAGGCAAGCTCAGCCATCAACTGAATGCAAAACCACTGAGAGACATAGTAGATACTGTGGGAAGCAGAAGAGCTACTTAATCAACCTATAGCATCATGAGGAAAGAAAATCATTGTTACTCAAACCATGGATTTCTGGGGGGTGGTCTGTTATGATATAAAAAGGGACTAAAATCAAATCTCCAATAAGGGTGGCCCTGCTGTGCTGTGAGGTAGGATGGGACAGAGGGTATGTGCAGGGGGTGTGTATGGTGAGAGGCAAGGATCCGTGTACTTTCCCTGGTACCACCCTGCAGGGTCTCTGGGTACCATTGATAAATACATGAATGGTTTGTTCAGCTAAACAACTATTATTTATTTATGATGTGTCTTGAGAATGTACTGATTAGCCTTGCCTCTGATGTTTGCAGAAGTTGCAGATGAAAGTTTATTGTAGTTCACTCCACAGGGGTCCCAATTAAAGTTATACATCAATCAGCTCCCTCAAAGTCCATCAAATTTCTGGACCCTGTTGAACTCTATGCTTATCCCCTTGATCAAAACTGCTACATAAACACTTGAAGAAATGCCCTCCTTGTCTCTTGACAAAACTGGTCTGAAGCAATCGATGCCAATGAAGGAAATGAAGAGCATGCAATGTGAGAAGATTCAATTATACATGAAACTTTGGGTTTAGAAATAAATGAAGTTCCAAAACCAGACTGGGTGTATTGCCTTCATGTGCAGAGGAGGGACCACTGAGAAAACACAAAGATTATGAACTAATTCTCCCTACCTCAGCCCTCTCAGACACCTTGTGTGTAATAGTCTCCTGTTGCTGTGTAACAAATTACCACAAACTTAGGGGCTTAAAACATTATGAATTTAGTATCTCACAGTTTCTGTGGGGTTAGTCTGGGCAAAAGTTGGCTGGGTCCTCTGCTCATGGTCTCACAAGGCAGAAATCAAGGTATTTTCTGACCCGCATTCCTCTCTAAAACTTGGAATCTTTTTCATGTAGTTGACGGAATTCGGTTCCTTGCGCTTATAGGACTGAGGTTCTTTCTTGGTAGCTGTCAGTTGGGGTCATTCTCAGCACCTAGAGACCACCTAGAACTCCATGCCACATGGTCCTCTTACAGGTTCTCTTATAATGTGGTGGCTTACTTCCTCCAGGTCAGCAGAAGAACCTCTCACTGCAGTCTGCTACGGTGGAGTCTTCATAATTAAAACAAAATAAAATAAAATAAAATAATTAATATAATAATATAATATAATATAATACAATACAATCACAGGAGTGACTATCCCACTGCCTTGTCATAGTTTATTGACTAGACATAAGTCACAGGTTTCACCTGCATTCAAGAGCAGGAGAATATGCAAAGGCAGACTCATTGGGGATTATTTTAAAATTCTTCCCACCACATTGTGTTGGTAGATGTTGTTCCCAAAATGTCTTCAGATAAAGATTTCAATTGTAACACCAGCAGCGTGTGGAATAGCCCTCAGAGAATTGTGGATCTCTCTGTGAAAAGGTACACACAATGCCATTATAGAACTAAGGGAGGCTGACTAAGTTCAGAGGTAGAGGGATGAGGGTAAGGACAAGGATTCTGCTATCATAATACACACTCAAAGTGCCAGGGCTTTAGAGCAAAAGCTGCTAGATGAAAATCCAAATGCATTGAGTGTGGCTGAGAGGAATGTGTCCTCCTCAGTATTTTCCTTAAATCCTGAGGCACTCCATCAGAAAGTTCCCAATGATTATTTTCTTCTCGGTCTTCCCAGATTAGTTTGAATAGCTATGCACGGAAGAGTCTAACTTGTGGAAGCGTAACTGTGCACAGGGATGGGGACTCTAGTGAACAATATTCTAGTGAAGAACTTGCTTTTGTGGAGGCGAATTTTAACTGGGCAGCCACACTGTCCTAGGCAGTTTCATGTAAGAATTGCATTTAATCTTCCCAGAGAGATAATGCTATTGCCACTTTCAGCTGTAGAGAAGAAAGCCCAGAGAAATGAAGAATTTCCTTTATCTAGACTGTGGTTGCCTTAAAAGCAGGGAATGCACCTTGGTCGGGTCTGTATATCCAGTGCCTTCAGATCATAAGCTGTCAATCATGTCAGGCCATGGAGAGCACACAACTGCTAAGTGGTCTTATCAGGATTCAATCCCTAGTTCCTCTGACTTCAAAGCCCATGCCATTCTATCACCACAGCATCCTTTCCATCAAAGTTAGGGATTCGTCTTTTTTTTTTTTTTTAATTTCTATCAAATGATCCTGGGTGGTCATTGTTTGTGTTACTCACCATTTGAGCTATCAGTAGGAAAGGATTTAGTATTTCAGAAGGGGAGCCTTGCATTAGAAAGTGATTACAAAGTCCCCCAAACTGACCTTTCTGGGGCGTGCAGTAGGGAGGGTGGGGCGGGAGATCAAGAATGGGACAAGAGTGTGATGAGCCTAGGGCACTGGCCTTAAGCACAAACTCTAAGGAGACAACAAAAATCTCAGCAATTCTGATAAATAATATTTTAATGCATTATTAAAAAAAATAAAATTAATGCAAAACGTCCATGACAAATAAAATATCAAAATGTTAAATAAAGACAAGGGTCTGGCCCTTCATTTGCCTGTCCCACCTCACTTACTTCACCCTCATTGCTGCCCTGAGGGAGGAGAGGTAGAGAAGGAAGCAGCGAGAATAAGGTCAAGCAGAATGAGAGTGGAGAAGAGACCTTTATTCTCCCATCTCCTTAGCCTTTCAGGGACAAGAACCAGGGAGAAGCAAGGAACCCCTGGTCCAGAGAGATCATATTCCAGAGACATGACTATAGTCTCTAGAAGAAGTGCTAAAGCCCAAAACTTACCCAGGAAACTCCCAAATCTGTTTTTTCCATGGAAAGATTAGGTATCAGGAGATTTTACTCTAGTCTAGACTCCAACACTAGTTCACTGTGTGATATGGGTTTAGACTTTCTCGTCTCTGGGCCTCAATTTATCCACTTGTAAAATGGAGTGTGGGAATAGATGCTTTCTGATGTCTCATTTAGTTCAGACATTCTAGAAGGCTATGGACTAGCAGCTCCCAGGGAGGATGCTATGTCTCTTTCTCCACGTGGAAGTGCAGTATTCCAGAAAAAGCTTTCCAATGGGTCAATCTTGGACATCTGTTGTCTACTGACCTTCCTGGGCTCTTTCCTCTTCTTCTTCTCTTTTTTTGATGGTCAGTGGATCACAAGAAGAAACTAACAGCTGTTCCCACTGGTTCCCAAACATCAGGCCCCGTGGAGGGTCGATTGAAGTAATTATCTTCTTCTGACTCTAGAACATTGGAGCTGATAGTATAATATTGTTCAACTATGTCATAACTGGGTTTATGTGTAAGACAATGGCTGCTGTGTAAGAATCCATAATTATATAATATTTGAGAGGCAGTATAGCATGGGGCTGCCCCCCACACACAGTTGCCTGGTTTAGAGTTCTGTCTCCCACCCTTACCAGATGCATTGGCCAGGGTACAGCCAGAAGGCAGAGCACACAAGTCACTTTGACTGACAGAGAGAATTTAATACAAACGATTCTTAACGAGGTATTAAGTTGTCAACTAGGTCATTGAAAAGGTAAGAAGTGGACTCTAAGGTGTCGCAAAGTTAGCAAATTCAGGATGCATCTACAGCCCCTAGGGTTAAGGGGATGAAGAGTTTTAGGTGACTAAGTTGTTGAACCGTAACACAGGGCCCCTTGGAGCTAAACCACAGACATCTGAGAAGAGGGCTGGCTGGTGTCCTTGGGGGAATCCACAATAGAGCTTGTCCTGCAAGGGGTAGAAAAACTATGATGTAGAATCAGTTGCTGCAACAGGAAGGAATTGCTTTCAAGGGGAGCAAGTTTTTATGGGGAAATAACAGTGGGCAGGGAGTGATGCAAGAAGCAAACAGGAAGGAGCAAGTCCCTTCAGCCTCGTGGAGACTCGTGGGTATCCAGGTGGCAAAATAGAGAAGTGTTTTGCAGAGCCCAGGTCCCAGCACCACAAAGCAGAGCAGGGTGGTTAGGAGCTGAGAGTTCCTCAATACTTGAGTATTGAGCACACTGCTGTTTGATCTTAGGCAAAGCACCTAACCTTTCTCTGTACCAGTTTACTCACCTGTAAAATAGCAATAATAAAGTAATCCTCTGCATTCAGTTGCTGTAAAGATTAAATTATTTAATACATGAAAAGTGCTTAGAACTGTTCCTGGAACAAAGCATGTGCTTGATAACATTTATTGGGCATTATCATACAAAGGAAAGAGAAGAGAACAAATATGTCTGCCCTTCCCAAGGCACTGGGGTGGCATTTCTCATATATTTTGTGGCTTAATTTCCAGAGTGACTTTGAGAAGCAAGTGTTGGTTTCCCTGATGTTTATGCATGAGGGGAATGAGGTCTAAAGATTTGAGGAGTTTACTGAAGGCACTCATGTGAAAGGATTTGGTCGAGCAAGATTTCTAGGCTACTTGTACTCCACTCCAGTGACCATACTGTTTACATAGCAACATGCTGCTTCCCCTGGAACAAGAGACACAAGGCAATTCTAATTCTCATTTCACCACTCACATATGAAAAGCTAAGCTAGGCTTCACTCCCACTAAAGCCCAGAGAAGCCCCCTGTGAAATTAGAATAAAACACTTGCTCGGAACACCTGATCAAACTTTATTAAAAAAAAAAATAAAAGCAAAATTGATCTCTGTAGACAAGTCCAGCAAGATAAAAGTTACAGAGAACATGAAGTCCTATACAGTGAATTCTGCTATATCATGACATATGTGTTCCTATATATGACAGTACTGGGCAGAGGTATGCAATTAAAAACCATAGGACTGGGGCAAAAAGCGTGGTAAACACTCAAAAACTTCAGTGACACACATTCACAAAAACAGGTACCTAATAAAAATGGCAGCAGAGGGGCACCTGGGTGGCTCAGTCGGGTAAGCATCTGACTCTTGGTTTTGGCTCAGGTCACGATCTCAGGGTTGTGGGACCAAGCCCCGCGTCTTTGCACTCAATGCAGAGTCTGCTTGAGAGTCTGTCTCTCCCTCTTTCTCTGCACGCTCTCTCTCTCTAAAATAAATAAATAAATCTTTAAAAAATGGCTGCAGAGTTGCACTCATGTTAGATAGTGAAGACATGCATACATACCACAATAAATATGGCACTTTTCCGTGGGAAAGACCTGGAGCTTGCTGGCTGGAAGGGGGCAGCTTGTGAGCTCTTATGAAGTAGAGAATGGAGGATGATCTGAAATCAGAGAGAGTTCTAGCACCAGACATGGATGGATGTGGTCATAAGACATGCTGTGATCTGCAGTAGCTGATAGATGCATGAGACGTGTGCGCTGTGCATATTCCTATGGAGCTCAGATCAGTTGTGTGCAGTTTCCTGAACATGAAATAATGCATATACAAGTACATACATTATGCTCAGATTATCCCCTTATGGATCAATCATGCTGCAACAAATTCACATCTTTCAAAATAAGTGTTTTGAAACTGCTTTTTTTAAAATTTTATTTTATTTTATTATGTTATGTTAGTCACCATACAATATATCATTGGTTTTTGATGTAGTGATCCATGATTCATTGCTTTTAGATCAAAAACCTTAGCTGGCAAAATACAAGATGGAAGAGACATGAATTAACAGTCACGTGGGTAAGGACAGCTCCTGGGCTGGTGATCGGCACTGTATGAAACCAGGATGCTCTGTTAGTGAATACCCAGGTTGCATTAAGAAGTGACATAGTGAGACAACAGCAGCAATAATACTAAAGTAGCGCTTCAGTGTTTAATCTGTGCCAGGTGTGAGGCAGAGTGTCTTACTTATATCATCTCCTGGTATCCCCTTGATTCCCCACAGCAGCACTAGGAGTTGAATCTTGCAAAAGAAGAAATTGTGCTGCACGGGTTGTAAATAAGGCACCTAAGGGAGGGCAGTCTGGGGTTTGGATTTAGACCCTTTTCCCTGAAGGTGTTTCAGCAGACTGGATGGTCACATTCTCTAGAAGAGACACAGGTGTCCAGAAAAAGTCTGCTTATGTTTGCTCCTGTGGTTAAAAATAATAAAAATTATCCCATGTAAAAATGTCTTGGAAATTTTAGAACATTCTTCAGAAACAATGTGAAGCCTTACCTTAAAATGTGTATTTTAACACTTTATATTTCTTCTTACAATGCTTTCTTATATATGATTGCCTCACTACTTTGTGAAAATAAAGCGGACATTCTATCCCCATTTCACAGATGGAGCTCCGCATGAGCAAGATAAGGCTAATTTATTCAGCACTCAGTTAGAAGGAAGTTCTTCCGTGCCAGGCAGAATCAGCACCTTCCCTGGGGTGGGGGTGGGGGCGGGGGTTCTGGTTTGCTGAGATGAGTGACCACAGAGAATGCTTACTGCATCACAAGGCACATGGATACCATAATCCCCACTGATGCCAGGATTTAAAGAATTGGATCTGGGTCCAAAAATATCGTCCATTTGACGATGCTGCTCCCTGTGTCATCTAGAAAGATAACCTGTGCCTTTCCTGCTCTGGTGAGTTTACATTCACCTTTTTTTTTTTTTTTTTTTTTTTTTAGAGAGAGAGAGAAGGGGAGTTGGGGCAGAAGGCGAAGGAGAAAGACAATCTCAAGCAGACTCTGTGCTAAATGCAGAGCCTGACGTGGGGCTCGATCTTACGACCCTAAGATGATGACCTGAGCTGAAGTCAAGAGTTGGACTGAGCCACCCAGGAGCCCCATAAGTTCAACTTAAATGCCAAGTGTTCTCTAACTAACTAACCAGGCCAGACTCTCTTGAGCAGAGTGGCATCTCTTGGACACAGCGTAAGTCTGTATCTAGGTGCTTCAGACTAGTACCAAAATATCTGTCAAAACAACGTCATTTTGTTCTACAGAAGTTCTCCATGCCCTCTCACCCCTGCCACCACCCCGGACGTGCCCCTCCCTCTTGGAAAGGACAGAGTGTCCTCCTTATATCCCATGGTGGTGTGATTGTCCTTGGACCACCCGCCCTGCTCTCTCACTCACTGAGAGCTCGCAGGAAGCAGAAACCCGAGCGCGCTCATCAGGACCACGGGACCCAGTGCAGGGCCTCCACACAAAGGCGCCCTATGAGGGCAAGAACTGTATCCTCATGTTGCCCGCAGTGTCTAGGCCAGCCCCCAGCATCCAAGAGGCATGCAGTAAATGTTTGTTGACCGATTGCATGATTGCTCATGAAAGGTAGTTTTCGATAAATCAGTAAATTAAATAAACACGTATCTGTGCGAAATTCTATGGGCAACAACAACAACAATGACAAATCCAAGGGCTTTTTGATGACATGGAAAAATGTTCAGAGTGTAATGATGAGTGGAAAAAAGAACCAGGCTATAAATATATAAGTTCCACATGACCCCCATTGTGTGAAGGAAATGGCCTCTGGTTTACAAAGTCTATCTCTGGGTTCTGAGAAGTGGAGGGACTTTGGTCCTCATCATTATACCATTAGGTCATTTTTTTCCCCAGATTATCTAGAAGAAATCTGTCTTACTTTGAAAACTGGGAAGAAATCACTTTCAGAACAAATAATTTCATCTGATGCTTTAGTTGGTGTGTTCATTCATTTGGGTGCTTTCAGGATAGGATGACTTCTGATAAGGAAAAATTGAACAGAATTGTTTTCTTGGCCTTAAGAAGTCCAACTTTTTTCTCAGTTCAGTGATTCTGGGAATTTTTACAATTAACTGGTGGTCTCCACAGCAGGGGGGTGCGGGGGGGTAGGGTGCCTGAGGGAGAGTATCTTTATTTCTGGGCTTCTCTTACGAGGCAAGAAGAAATCCAAGAACACTAGAGCCTTCCAGCCTTGTTTTATTTTACTTTGTTTATTCTAATTGTGTGGGTTTGTTACAGTGCCTGGGGATGGTACAAAATTAAAACATACTAGCATTGACTGAATCAACAATGATTTCCAGCATTGTTTTTTTCAGGGTCTCTGAGTGTTCTAGGAAAAAAGGTTTAAAACATTAGTCACACACCTTCATTTTTATTTCATCACAATGTATGCCACTTCAAAAAGGAGAATAACCTTTGTGAGTATAAGCCTTTTCCACAATGATACAATCACCCGGTATTCAAAAGTCCTGGGGTCCACATCCTGTTCCTCATGAGCCAAATCTGGACCACAGCCTGTTTTTACATTGCCTGTGAGTTAAGAATGTTTTTCACATTTTTAAATGATTGAAAACAAATCAAAAAGAGAATAATATTTCATGAAATGTCTGAATTATATGAAATTCACATTTCAATGTTTGTAATTAAAATTGTGTTGGAACACACATGCCCATTCTTCTGCATGCTGCCCCTCTTGGCTTTTTCTTTCTTTTTTTTTAAGAAAAATTTTTTTTATATTTATTTATTTAATTCAATTAGCCAACATATAGTACATCATTAGTTTTTGATGTAGTGTTCAATGATTCATTAGTGCGTATAACACCCAGTGCTCATCACAACATGCGCCCTCCTTAATGCCCATCACCCAGTTGCCCCATCCCCCCACCCCCCTCCCCTTCTGCAACCCTCAGTTTGGCTTTTTCTTAACAACAGCAGTGTCGGGTAGTTGGAATAGTAACTAAATGGCCTTCCGGGCCCTCTACAGAAAGTTTGCTGATTCTCAAAGACCTATATCAGTACTGGAAAGCTACTTGGAATGACGTCAACATCTATAAATGTGAAATGAGAAATAGATGTAGAATTTTGAGCTGGGAAAAATTGGGAAAACATATGGAGTTCTATGGAGACATGGTTAAGACCCTCACCGTCTTTCGTTTGATGACTCTAGGAGACTATGAACCTGCCCCTGCCTCTCACCTTGACACTCACACTACATATCCTCTATCCAAGCCACTTCTCCCTGCCTCCCTCCACAGCTGTGCCCCTTTCATCTTTCCAAAGAGAAGATGGCGTCATACCACTTCCTGCTTTGAGGAGCCCTAGACTCCCTGAAGGAATACGTAAGGTACAGAGATGGTACATGAGGGTTTGTGGAGTGGGCAGATTTATGGATCTTCCTCTCTGTGTCCTCCTTTCTACCAGAAAAGCTCTATTTTTTCTTATTTATATATTGTACTTTATTTGAAGAAAGGATTCTGTTGATTAAAAAATAATAGCTTGGAAACCACTAACGGGTACAGTTTAACGTTCTTGCCATGGTCCTGTGTGACCTGGTGTGGTAGACAGTGAGTGCTCACCAAATACATGAGGTGATCCTTCCATGCCCAGTCTCTCTTGCAGGGAATGGGATCATGTGACACACACTTGCCAATGACCTTCGAGTGGAACTGATTGCTGTCATTCCTGGGCTGAGATAGCCAAGCGCCAGGGCACTCCTCCATCTCTCCTTTTCTCTACCTTGGCGACCTTACAGGCCACTTTTTCAGGGTATTGTAGCTAAAATATGGGGAGTCATGCACCAGCCTGGGTCCCTGAGCAACGACACAGAAGATCAGCCTTCACCCTGACCTCTTTTAGACATATAAAATTGAATTAAAAGCAAGATTCTGCAGCAGAAACCCCTGGAATTTTGGAGTCTATTTATTACTAGAGAATAACATTCCTATCCCGACCATGAAACTGGCCCTTGTTCATCTTTCATTAGTCAGCTGGTTGATACGTGACTTGGGTGATTACCTGATCCATTCATTCCACAAGAACAACAACAGACAAATGTGAATAGACTAGAATATATTATGCTAGGTGTTAAGGATATAAATATGTAACAGCCAAAGCTCCCAACCTCGAGGGGTTTGCAGTTGAGTCATTTTCTTTCCATAGAGAGCACAAGAACCCTCCACTCCCCCCACGGACCCCACAGCTCAGTCATTCTAAACTACGTGTATTTTCCTGAACTCACCAAAACATTAAATATCTTGGTGCCCTTTCCAACAACGCTTTTCTTGACTATGGATGGAAAAGTCCCAGAATCTGAACAACCAATATGATAATCTGGTGAAAGCATATGAAGTTTGTGGCCAGAATCAGCGAGTTGTTAGGGGAAAAATAGTGAGCACGGAGCCTAGCAGAGGCAACTTTGCCTAAATCAATCTGGCCAACGTGTCACATGATCTAAGGAAGAGTGAACATTTTCGTTGTTCATTGTGATACTTTCATTTCATGATGCCAAAGTCTCAGACATTAAGAAACACATATGGCACACTTCTGCCTACAGTGATGGGAATATTTCTACATCTACTCTGTCAGATCTGGCAACCACTGGCCACATGTGGCTATTAAGAAATGACCACGAGGCTGAAGTGACTGAGGAGGTGGATTTTCACCTTTAATCACTTTTAATTGAAATTCAAACAGCCACATGTGGCTCATTCCCACCTTAGTGACTGTGGAGCTCTAGAGGAGATTCAGACCTGCTTGTCTAATTTTTTTTTTTTTTTTTTTGGTCACCATAGCCTAAATATAATATATTAAAAAAATACAACTGTGGAATACATTTGGAAATAACGAAAGAAAGGTTGTTGCCAGCTAAATGTGAAGGCTTAATTTTCTCCACAAGTGCTTCCTTCAGGCCCCTTTTGGCTCTTCTCTCAGTGAGCTGCAGCTCTGGGCTATAACCCAGGCAGCTAGACCGCCACCCACGGTTGCCGGTGTTAAGAGGTCCCCTGAGTTGCTGAGGTCTCTGCTATGAGTCTGTCTTCCAAATCAGCAAAGCAATAAATTTCATGGTATCATTGGAAGTATTCAAATGAAGACATTTTTAAGATATTTATGCATTCTTTCAACAACAACAAAATATATTAGAAGCCCAATATGCGGCAGACACTATTACTCTAGGAACTTGGGATACATCAGTGAACAAATCAGAAGAAGATTCCTGACTTTCTGGAGCTTACATTTTAGTAGGGAGACGCAGACAATAAGTATGCATAAGTATAATAATGAGGGAGTATTATAAGTGATATTTAGAAAGAAGTAGGGCAGGATAGGACAGGATACACAGTGATGTTTGAGCAAAGACCAGAAGGTGAAAGAGTTGCATGAATAGTTGGGTATGGCGCAGTCCAGGCCTAACTTCTAATTCCCTGCAAAGCAGACTCTTCAAGGCTCAAAGAAGGGCAGGCACAGGGCCAGGCACACGTCCAGAGTGGGTCTGAACTGGAGTCGGAAGACCTGGATAGGATATAGGGTGTCTCAACAAACTGAGCAGGAGGTGACCTTGAAAGTCTGGATCTTTCTAGGTTGATGGAATTTTTATATTGAATAACTTCAATGTTTCCCCCCATTGATCTCTTAGCAAAGAGTTTAGTGCAGGAAAACAAACATCCACCATGCTCCTGGTCACCAGGAACCCAGGCTTCCAGTCAACCCCTCACCTCTAGGTATGGAAGGATCTTCCTAAATAGTACTTCCTTATGGATCATAAGGCGATTGTACTTTATTATTTCTAAAGGTGCCTCCCAGTTCTAATAATCCGTAAGTCTCAGAAATATCAGACACATACAAAGTGTATTAGTTTGCTGGGGTTGCTGTAATAAAGTGACAGCAGACGTTTATTCTCTCACAGGTCTGGAGGCTAGAAGTCCAAGGTCAAGGCGTTGGTGGTGGTGGTGCCTTTCGAGCTGCTGCTGGTTTGCTGGCGATGCTTGGTGGTCCTCGGCTTATAGAAGCATCACCAGGATCTCTGCCTTCATCTTCACACAGTGCTCTCCCCATGTACGTGTCTTTGTCAGAATTTCCCCTTTTTATAAGGACACAGTCATATTGGATTAGGGCCCACTCTACCCCTATGACCTCATCCTAACTTAATTAATTACATCTGCAACAACCCTATTTCCAAATAAGTTCACATCCCGAGGCACTGAGGCTGAGCCTTCACCATGTGAACTTTGAGGTGGCACAATCACAATGTAACGCACGATTTGACACAAATGGTAAGACTGAGAAACTCAAAGTCTGCCCCACAGTCGACCTGGTCCATATTCTTTGTATAGATACAAGCAATTCGCAGGCTTTTCCCCCCAAACACTTCCCTCTACACCACTGGGCCGTCATGACAAGAGTGATTATCGGACAGCCTCGAATATCGTGCTGACATGAAAGACACTGATTATAATGATTTTCAATGTAAAATATATATATAAAAATTCTTATTTGGATCTCTTTTCTTCTAGAAATGGATGTCTATTTTGAAAATATTGCACTGGCAGCTTCGGCAGAAGCAATGTATCGCCCGCAAAGGAGGAGCTGAGCCAACATATGCGTGCGGATATCAATACAAGTCTGGAGCTACACATAAGCAGAGGGAGCGATGACAGGGAGCTGGGCAGCCTGCCACCGAGGAGCTCTTTTATAAAAGGCAGCGTTTCGCTTCCCTTACAAAAGACTAAAGGGTTGTGCTTGATATTCATAGAAGCTGGGGCGAAAGAAATCTCTGGTCTATTCTGAGAGCAACTTGCCATTGATATGGATCCAACTGGAGAAATAACAATTCTCTAGTTTTCAGAATTGATCAATGTACTGTGTTCTTACCCTAAAATAGGGAATACTGTGTTTTTACTTCTATCTTATAGACCAATAAACAGAAAGCCTGAGCCGCTCATTCAAGGTCACACAGCTTTCAAATGGCAGAGCTGGGATTAGAAATCGTTACTTCGGAAGAATTGCAAAGTTCATACTCTTTCCATTGCCTGCACTGGTTCCAGCCTGGAAAATGGGGTTTGAAATCTAAAATCGAAGGGGGCCAGGGTGGGGGGAGATACTTCAAGATTGACACATTTCTAATTAAGGAAGGCAAAACAAGATAACACAAAACTCCTTGAAGTCATGAAGATTAAAAATCTCCCACTGTGTAAGAGTTTGATTATAGGATTAAGAATACCAATGGGTCCTTGACCATTTACCAAATGTTTTCACACTTAAGATCTCATTTAATCCTCAGAAGTTTATAGGATGGTTTCTTGTGTTACAACAAGGAAACTGAGGCCCAGGTTGGTAAATGACAAATTTAACATGTTACTGCCAAGATGAGGTCAGGTAGAATTCAAGCCTGTATTTAAAACCAAGTCAAATATTAATTCATCTGATCTACTTTTATCCCTTACCATTTGTTTGCTTTCATCTTGGATCTTTAATGGCTCCAGAAGGCCAATGGAGAAAGTATATGATGACCTATCATTGTCCTTTGCTATACTGATGGACCTTCTGGTGCCCCCCTTCCCCACCATGCTGTTCCTGTGTTGGCTGCAGGTTTTTGGTTTGGCCTTGAGGGTAGAGCTGTGGGGAGCAGGATCAGGGAGTGGGGAGTGTGGGGGGATCCTCTTCTCTGGCTTAGCTGCCTTGCTCCATTTTTCTCCAATCCCTTAGCTTTGGTTAAGAGACAATCTCTCTGCCAGTCTTACCCCTGAGCAACCCACATCAGTTGGCCTGGCTGCCTTATCTCTTAACACTCAGCCTTCCTGCTCGATGGGAATAGGGGCATGGCTGGTGGCCAGGAGACCAGACCCCTTCATTCCTCTCACTCATTCCTCTCCATTGTCAAGCTTTGCATGGACCATGCCTTCCTTCAGGGCTCCGGTCCACACTTCAAAAAGCTGATGGATATGATTCAAACAAAAGGAGTGGAAGGCCTTTTGTGTGTCCTAGTCCTTCAGTGGGTCCTCTCTAGGGCTGGCCTTGATTTATGCCTCTATATGACTCCTGCACACAGGCGCTTCTGTTTTTTTCCTTGAGCTTGTGGACACTTGGAGACAGGGTCCATGCCGCTCATTCATTTTTGAATGTACAGCATCTAACACTAGTAGATATTTGGGGATTTGTGAGGTTTTATTTTAGAGCATGAGTGAATGGATCTCTAACTGAAGGGTAGATTCTGTGATGACCTGCTGAAGGAGTGCTATAAGAAATCTTTGGAGGTGAAAAGCAGAGTGAAAAGCCACAAAATGGTGTAGTGCACAGAGCAATATACTAGAAGTCAGGAGATCTGGGATTTCTGCTGAGGTCTGTAGGACTCATGGGACAAATCCATCTTAGAATTTACTGACAGGGGGAAAAAACCTCTCTTCCAAAAAACTGGTTTTTTTTTTTTTTTCCCCTTTCAAGATAATAAATCATTAAATCCATCCTATTTCTTTCGTAGTTTGGCCCTGTTATAGAGTATAGTGTTACAATTAATGCAATAAGTTAGTCTATTTCAGGGCACGAGAGTGAGCAGAGAATTCAGCTTCTGAGTCCCCATAAAGGGTCCTTGATCTTATATGCATTATAAGGAATCTTTTTATAATATTATTTATTTTTAATTTTAGGCTAAAGTTTTTTTGGAAGGTAACTTCTAACAACCTCAGCCTATGAATGCTAATTCAAGTTCTAAATGAGAAAATCATTTTAATGTCCCATTTAAATGTCAATGACATCAGAATGTGTTCTGGATGATTTTTGGAATAATTCATAGACTATTTGGTGGCCATTTCATTGATTTGAGCTCTTTCTGGTCTTAAACTCGGAATCTTAGGGCTGGGAGGGCCATCCTCACCAACCCGAATGTCTCATGCATCTCTTTGAATCCTTCTGAAGCCAAGAAGTGCACCACCTCCTGGGGCCTCCAGTCCATAAGTGTGCATAGGTTACACCTTAGATTGAGCCATTCTTTATACGCCTCCAGGCTATTGGTTAGCATTTGATGTTCAAGCTTAGCATCATGCAGAATATTCTTCTATCTACTACATGGGTGCCCTTGTGAGTCTATCTGGTCTACTATAGTTTACTTATTTATTTAACATGTGCACAATTATCAACCTTATATAAGATTTTGAATTCTTCCTACAGCCTGGTGTCTCTCCCTAAATATATTTCAGTGTGTTAATTTCAGTTCTATGGCTTTCCAAGTTAGCTAATTATAGATTCAATGTTTTCAAGCTAAGTTAGTAGTGGGAAAAACTTATTGAAAATCCGTCAATTATAGGAGAGGAAACTGAGACCCAGGGAAGAAAGGTAACACATGAGAGATCACCCAGCAAGTCAGATAGTGCTGAGAAAGAGTGTGAACACTCAGCCTTGTCTTTTCGATGATCTTGCAGTCACATCCCATTTTCCACCAGGGACTTAGGGAAGCTTCCTCTATCGAGCTCCAAAACCCAGTGTCTGCATCTGTTCAAATAGGTCACGTATTCTTTCCGTTTTCATTCACACATATATCCACCAGCCAATACTTACAGAACACCAGGCTCTAGTGGGGATAGAGTCAGATATTACCTCACTTAGCTTGACAACAACACTCCTGATTCAGCATCTTGTCTCCACTTTACTAATGAGGGAACTGGAGTTTGGGGCGGAAACAAATGACACTTCTCAAATCATGCAGTCAGGAAATGGCACGTGTGTAATTCAGATCCGGGTCTGCCTTCCGTTCTAGGCGATGCCCGTTCAAGGCCAGAGATCACGGCCTCACTTCCCACATGAAGCACAGCAGCCTCTCTTACGCCTTCGGTTTTTATTTTTCTAAATGCAGAGGCAATACCATAGAGCTAAGGCAGGAATTTACATCTGTGATGCAAGAAGTCAGAACCGTGGTTACCCTGAGACAACAGTGATGGGGAAGGGGACAGGAGGGGCTTCTGGCTGCTAGTAATCTTCGTTTCAGATCTTGTGACAATTTGTCAAACTGACGTTTAGGATTTGCATATTTTTCCTGTATTTATTTACAGTTTAATTAAAAAATGTAGAGTAAACATTTTAAAGATGTATTTGTTTGGATTCAAAACACTTGGCCCCTCTTTTACTCTTTCCACCTAAATGTACAATGGATACGTTCAAAGGTGTCCCTGTCCTGTGTCGTCTTGGGTTTACTTACCACTCCTTACCCATTCCATCACTCCCTCTCCCACCCTGGCAGGCAGGGGGCAAATCAGCGATGTCCCCCCCCTCCAGCCCCTACCTACTGACCCTGATCTTTACATTCCTGCCCCTCAGACCTCTCTGGCACCTTCTCTCCCCCCTCCCCCCCCGCCCCTTTAGCCTCAGAGATGTTTACACCCACAGGCTCGTTCTGCCACATGGAACCCTCAGTCTCCTTGACATTGTTGTCCCCCACAATCATCTGCAAGGTACAGCAAGGGACAGGCCCAGCCCCAGAGGATCAGCTCAAGCCCAGCTTCCTCCCCCACCCCTTGCAGCCCGTGGCTTCCCAGAGCTGGAGGTACCAATGCACTTTAGTTTCTGCCCAGATGCACCCTCATGACCGAGGCGGTCTGGGCCCAGGTGGGGAGTATCAGGGCCACAGGGGCGTTCAATTCTAACATTCCATGTGGACGTGGACAAGCCACTGGGCATCTCTGTCCACTTTCTTTGCATAAAGTTAGTCTTTATGTACTTTCTGTACTTGCTCATGAAACCCTCAGGAATGCCGTGAACATCAGAATTTTACAAATAGCAATGACAGCAGCAGCAGCAAAGCATCAGGCACAGGTGCACTGTGCTTAGTGACTGAACGGCGCAGGTGCACGTCACAGCCCACATTGCCTGGACGTAGCAGGGGTGGGGGGTGGGAGGGGGGCACAAAGCTGAACAGCCCCTGCCCTCAAGGAGCTGCCAGTTTCAGGGGGAAGAAATAGAACAAAAAAATCTAGACAGTTAAACAATCAGCTCTGCAAAGTGCCTATGTTTTGATAATACTTTGCAGCTAAAACTCATTTCATTTCATAGTGTCTATTAAATTTATTTTTATAGCAACCCTGTTGGGTACATGTTATTAATGCTCCTCTTTCAACAGAGCAGACTGAGTTCCAGCGAAAGGAAAACTTTTACTCCAGTTAGTGAGAGGCAGAGTTGGTATTTGAATCCAGGATTTTTTGTTGTTGCTCTTTGTTTTTGCTTTGTTTTGTTTTGTTCATAAAAATCGCTTCTCGGCCTTTTGGCTAAGATCAAGTGTTTTGTTCATAAAGCCTTTCTTTGTTATCAGCATCAGAGGGTGCCCATGTCTTTCCATCCTGGGCACTGTTAATGAGGGGAGTGCAGCCTTTCTAAGAATACTTCACCCTTATGTGTGACATTGCCCTCCAAGCTGTGACACCTTTCTGCAAGCTTTGATGGTGGCAGGTTATTTGATTATCTGATTATTACTTAATTATTTCTCTAGTAAAGACTATTTGCTTCACTAATACCAAAGGGATGCTTCCCTTCTCTATTTTTGTGCCTTTTTGTACGCTCAAATGGCTTTTGATTTTACTGCTGAATCATAACATGATCTCCTTGACGATATTTTAAATTTCACCTGTGAGTATTAATAACCCACCGGACGGCCTGGAGCGGAGATCGTCCACGCAGCTCTGCCCCGCATGTGACCGCCCTGGCTCTGTCCCGAAGGTGACCACCCCAGCAGCCACGGCATCACCACCACCACCGGGCTAACAGCAATTTTGACGAGCTTTCTGGTTTCAAATATGGGAAAATAGGGAAAATGTCTGACTTAGAATGTCTGAAATATAGCATATTTTTTTTCCCTAAGAAATCTGCTTTTTCTGGATAGCCTATGAGATGCTTTCAAAAACTGGGTCTCACATACACGTATTGGGCATCTAGGAAGCTAAACTAAAATACCAGGAAGTTAATATTTATTAGGTGTCGACAACGTGCCAGGTAAGAGGTCCCCATTGTACATGTGTCATTTGGTGGGATCACCACAATAGCCCAAGGGTGAGCAGCAGTTTGCCTGTTCTACAGAGTATTTTTTTTAATTTAAATTCAATTAGCCAACATATAGTACATCATTCGTTTCAATGTAGAGTTCAGTAATTCATCAGTTGCCTATACCACCCAGTGCTCATCACATCATGTGCCCTCCTTAACGCCCATCATCCAGTTATCCCCTCCCCTCCCACCTCCCCCCAGGAACCCTCAGTTTGTTTCCTAGAGTTAAGAGTCTCCGATGGTTTGTCTCCCTCTCTGATGACTTCCCATACAGAGTATTTTTAAAAACCATGGTGGGTACATCTAGCACACTTCAAGATACACAAGGGACTCACAATCAATGTATGCTTATGAAGTGAATAAATATGTAGACATCCAGTGACTTGGTCATAGTGACGCAGCAAGTTGACATTGAACCAAAAACTGGTCTTGGCTTGTCTGACTGGAAGCCAGTGTATCTGGCGCCACATTAGCCTGTCTCTCCATATGTCACCACATGGTCTGGCAACGAATGAGAGCCAAAAATGTTTCCTAAGTGAATTTGAGAGTTGAAGGCAAAAAGTGGGGAGGGAAGGATGAAAGGAAGGAAGGAAGGAATGAAGGAAGGAAAAGAAAAAAGGAAGGAAGGACAGAAGGATAGAAAGAACAAAGTAGAGAGAGAAAGGAAAAGAAAAATTGGGAAAAGGGGAAGAATGCAAGGAAGAAGCTGTCAGTGATGGCTAAACATTAAGTAACTGGACTGGAAAGATACCGTTTTCATAAAGGCAAAGCTGGCTTTTTTCCAGATTTCACTAGTTTTACAGTGATCCCAGAAAGTCCTCTAAACATCAGGTTTTAAAGCATGAAGCAGCTCTCCAATGCTACTTGCTCTCAGGTTCTTGACCAACGGAGGGTTAGTGAATAATATATTTGCTCACGGCAAGCTGAGGAAATCAATATCCAAGAAAGCATCTCACTGGTCAGCTCCGTGAGAAAGTAAATCACCCAGGATTTTATATGTAGCATGCATACACTGAAACTGATAACTTATTAAGAATTTTGTGGTGAGACTCCCAGGTATAATTTATCTCAACCCACTAAATACATAGATTCAAGCATTAACCCCACAGAACAGATAGGAAGGCTCTATTCACAGGAAGACTAGCTTTGAGCATTTTAATCAAGATCCAGTATAATGGGGTATGGGTATGGGGGAGACTGTTTTTATAGGCGAGTATTTTCTTTCTCTTTATTCTCCTTATCATTCTTCTTATCCTTTCTGTTCTGATTGAAGTTCCCATTCAGGTCAGAAAATTCTTGGTCTGCAAAGCAGGAGGATATTAGAACAGGAAGCAGGAGAACTGGGTTCAACTCTGAAACTTGCTCAGACAGACTCTCAGTGACCAAACTGTAGCCAGGCTCACCGTAGTCCTCCACTCCTCTCAATGTCTAGACTTCACCCTTGACCTGTAACGACTTGAACAAACACACACATGGTTTCTTTTTTTTTTTAAGATTTTTAAAACTTATTTATTTGAAACAGAGAGAGAGAGCACGAGCAGAGGGAGGGGCAGAGGGAGAGGGAGAGCGAGAACCTCGAGCAGACTCCATGCTGAGTGGGAGCCCAATGCAAGGCTCGATCCCACAACCCCAAGGTCATGACCTGAGGGAAAATCAAGAGTCGGACACTCAACCGACTGAGCTACCCAGGCGATCCCCACACAGGTAGTTTCTAACCTCCAGGCTGATCCCTGGCATGATGGTAGCTCCTCTCAAAGTGCCTCCCTGGGAAACTCAAGGCTGCTGAGAAAACTGTCTTTGTGTTCCAATCACCACCTGGAGACTGGGTCCCCGACTCCCAGCCTCTGTGGGAGGGGAGGAGCCTAACATCCAGAAGCACCAGTAAGGATCCCAGATGAGTTTCACATGGACCAACCTGCCCCTTCCCATTTTTTTTGTAATTTTTACCTCTCCCGACTCTACTGAACCCCTCTCACTCCCTCCCTAGTCCCTCACTCTGCCTTCAAAATGCCCAGATACCTCTAAGCAAGTGGAAGTTGAGTTCAATTCACACTGGACATTCACTGTCTTGCCTATTGCAATAGTATATTACTGATTGGCACCTGTCCTTATGAATTTACCCAGTGTCTGGCTTTTCTCAGGTTCTTGACCAATGGAGGATTAGTGAGTAATATATTTGCTCATGGCAAGCTGAGGAAATCAATATCCACTTGCCACATGACCTTGCACAAAAGGCTTCACTCTTCTCAGTCCCCTTAGAATCGAGGATGCAAGCATGGAAGATGAACCACTAGACAGATAATGTCATTCTACAGTCTCGGTGTCTTGGGTCTGTAATACGTCACCAAGGAGAGCCCGCTATACACTTAGAAATATCCTTTTGTTTCTAAATCACAGGTTTTAACTGAACTGTACAGTACTACAGATTCCTGGTGAAACTTTGGAAAGTATGGAAAAATGTGGAAGAGAAGGAAAGATAATCCCATCATGCAGAAATAACTGTTATTAATATTTTGATTTACTATCTTCCCGTATTTTTATATAAACATATTGAGGAGCATACTACATATAGGTTTTAGCTTCTTATTTTTTTCACTTATTACTTTAAACAATCTCCCATGTCATTACATATCTTTGAAAAACCTGATTTTGAGTAAGTGACTGTGTAGAAATCCATCAAATGAATCAACCAAAATAAATTTGAACATTTTTCCATTGTTGGTCTTTTCAGTGGTTTTGAAGATTTTTGCTAGTACAAAAATGCTGCTTTGCATAACTACATACATGGATTTATGCATATATTTATGCTTTTACAAATCAAATTTCAAGGATTCGAACGACTAGTTTCAAGGATGAGGACCAAGTGTAAATTGTGCGGCAGACCCACGGCAGCAGTGGACCGTGCCAGGGGGTCGTAGGGATGTTCACTGTGCTGCACACTCGCCAACATCAAATCACGTGTAACCACAACAAGAAAAACTCCACAACACATTCTCTCCACGTACTAGGAGCGAATTTTATTTTACTGATATGTCATTATTCATTTCTTTGGTTAGTAGCAGGGTTGGCATTTTTATTTTTATTTGTCACATGCAAATCTTCTCTTGGAAACTGCCTTTTGTAGAATTTGCACAATTTTTGCAGGGTGGGGGAGCACTGGGGCTCAGATGTTCATTTTTTCTTATAGATCTAAAGTCTTTAAATGATAAGGATATAAAACATTGCTGTTCGCTGTAGGGCTTTTTTGGCCATATTTTCTTTTTTTTTATTGTTTAAAGTGTTTTGTTTATAATATCTAAGGAAATATATTTCTAGGACAGAAGTCAAGTTCCCTGAAGCCATGGAAATATATCACTTCCCACCAGAAATACATTCTTCTGGTATTAGCACAGAGCTTTTAAAACAATCCACAGAGGATCCACACCAGAATTGTCCCTCTTAATTTTTTTTCAGCAAAGCCCCATTCTCAGTTCATTATAGCAAAACCTAAAATTTCCATTATTTTAATCATTGCATAATTTGCTAAAGCAAAGTATCCAAAGAAGCCTGCAAAAATCACTTAAAATGTTTTTTTTTCCAGTCCTTCCACCTATGGTAGTCACTGTGAAGTCTGAACTGTTTTTCATGAAGGAACATCCCTGTTCCGGAAGGTCCTAAAAGGATGTAACCACAGGAATGGAGTCTCCCCAAATTGGCCAAAATGAGGGATGAAAGTCTTTGCCTGCATCCATGAAGCAAACGCATCTAGAACTGGGATCCCAGAACCTGAATCTTCTAGCACCATTGATTTTCCTTATTAGCCTCGACTCATTTAAAGCCTTTAAGGACATAGGTCTATTTACATATCCTCCTTTTGTTGGCATCTTGAATAACTGCCCACCTTTCTTCCCGGCTGCCGGCTGTCGCCTGCCTCTGTCACCTGCTTCTGTGTTTTTCGGCCTGTGTCCTGTTAAGCATACGCCCTCATGTCTTTACTATTCAGCGTTAAGGGGGAGTTCTGGCCTAACCATCTCTCACAAGCCACATACCTGGCCCCGATCCTCCCTGCTGCTGACCTCATGTCTCGTCTTCCTGTAAAGAAGAAAACAAAAGTCATGCCTAACATCCCATTGAACTACAGTGACATCTAACATTCTGGAGCCTTCCCCTCCAGCATTTTGTCTACACGTATGTATCAATATTATATATGCTACTGTTTCTCACTTTTTCGTTTAAAGTTCTGTTGTCATCATGTCCCCAAATTATAATTCTTAGTGGCTCTATGATAATCAATTGAACTACTCCTGGATAGATAGACATGGAGGGTGCTTTTAGGTTTTCCTGACTTTTGGCACAGTGGAATGGAACACTCATGGCTTGATTGCACTACAATTACTTTCTGAAAGCAGATTCCTGGAGGAAGGGACATTGTTTGAGCCTCTCAGCATATATATTATAAAAAATGGAAAAGAAAGCTAAACATGTTTTTTGGGGGGGGCACCTGTGTGGCTCAGTCGGTTAAACATCTGCCTCTGGCTCAGGTCATGATCTCAGGGTCCTGGGATCGAGCCCCTCATCGAGCTCCATGCTTGGCGGGGAGCCTGTTTCTCCTTCTCCATCTCCCCTTGCTTGTGCTCTCTCTCTCTATCAAATAAATAAATAAAATCTTTAAAAATACATATTTAAAAAATTTAAAAATAAACATGGTTTTGTGTTGTTGTTGGTACTTAGAAATTTCTACATTGAGGAGGGGAGAGTGAGTGCATATGATATTCTGGCTTATGTTCCTTAGGATGTGTATCAGTATTCTCAATTTTTAAGACTAATAATCATTACCGAATTTCATTGAACAGGAATTTAAAAGCAAACCCAAAGCAAAAGCACTAACACAGTTTCTAACCAATGTCAAGAGGCTCCAGAGTGAGAATTACTCTCACCACAGTTTCTACCCCGTAACGTCCAGGCCTTTCTGCAATTAGAAGTGGCAGGATCTGCCCCACTCTGAAAACCAAAGAAGAGAAAATTCTCTCTTTAGCAGAGAAGAGAGCAGCACCTGCAGCATGCAGGCCGACAGGAGAGCTGACAGAGGTCTGAGTGGTAAGATGAGGGAGCGAGAGTCCCTGTGTGCAGGGAGAGAAGACGGCCCGAGGCTCTGTCTGTTTGCTGACAGGCACCATGCGGCAAGTCTTGGGGAAGGATAATCCGGGAGAGGAGCTAAAAGCTGTCTTCACCATCGCCTGGTAAGAGCTCTAATCTCAGATCTTCTTAGGTTTCCAAATAGGACTATTCATCAAGCACTGCCTATGTATGACCTTTATCTAAAAGATACAAGCAATTGGCACCTTTTCTTGTGTAAAATATGCAACTATTGACAAACTGGTCCCAGCCTACTATTTTCAGTTTTACCTCCTGCCTCTCTTTTTCCCTGCTTCTGTCCCCCACCGAAGCACTCCAGTCTTCTCTGTTCCCTGGATTTACCGAATGCTCAAGTTCAGGTCTCTCTGCTTTCGCTTCATGCTGTGCCTTCTGCCTAGAAAGCCTTTCTTCCATTTGTCAGTCTGGAATCCCACCTGAGCTTCTAAACTCCCGAACCACCTTCCTTCTCACTATCTCCACGGAACTCATTGCCCTCCTCAAGGTCTTCTGATGGCGCCTGTGGTCACTTCCACCAAAGCCACAGCCTCAGAGTTCGTGGCGGCGTCTTTCCCACTGGTCTGTGGACTCCTTGAGGGCAGGTTCCCTGTGTGCCCTGAAATAATCTTTACAACTCCAGGGCTTAGATCAATGCCCCGAGGACATGGAAAGCACAGAATAAATATTTATGTTGGGAAGGAAGGTGAATAAATGAAAGGAAGATGTTAGGAAGTGAATGCTTGTGTCCCCACCCCCAAATTCATATGCCAAAGCCCTAACCCTCGTGGTGAAGGTATTTGGAGGTGGAGCCTCTGGATGGTCATTAGGTTTAGATGAGGTCATGGGGGTTAGACCCCAGTGACGGGTTTAGTGACCTTATGAGAAGAGGAAGAGTGACCAGAGCATGTTTGCGTCCCCTCCCCCGCCACGTGAGGGTAGAGTAAAGGCAGATGTCTGCAAGCAGGAGGAGGGCTCTCACCAGGAACCAAATCTGCCAGCACCTTGATCTTGGACTTCCTCTGCTCCAGAACTGTGAAGAAATAAATGTCTGTTGTTTAAGCCACCCACTCTATGGTATCTTGTTATAGCAGCCTGAGTAGACTAACACAGAAGGGAAGAAGTAAGGCAGAGAGAGAGGGGAAGAAAAATAAATCTAATAAAATGTTTACTGTGTTAAATTTAAGCTGCTACATTAAAAGTATAAGCGTGTTTGAATTTGGTGTCTAAGACCTGGAGTTATACAAATGTGTGAAAAATCTCTTAACTGAAGATCAATTTAACTCTCTGGAACATGGCCAAGAATCTGAAGGAAGTAGAAAAGACCTATGAATAGCACACATACATATATGCAATTGGTACACAAAAGCCCACGCATTAGGAGAGGTTCCCCGCCTCTCAAGACCTCACTCAGTGGTGGCTCTTTCTGCATTATTTATTTATTTGTTTGTTTACTGCCCTGAGAAGTTATGCTAAGGTGTGTTTCCAAGAGCATATACATTTCTTTTTGTAAGCATTAAATGTTATTTGAATCGTTTACATAAAGCGTGGGGGTTACCATTTCATTTAGGAAAGGCACTCGAATGCCCCTGGGTGGCTCAGTTGGTTGGGTGATTGCCTTTGGCTTAGGTCATGATCCTGGAGTCTCAGGATCGAATCCCGCATCGGGCTCCCCGCTCAGCGGGGAGTCTGCTTCTCCCTCTGACCCTCCCCCCTTTCATGTGCTCTCTCTCTCTCATTCTCTCTCTCAAATAAATAAATAAAATCTTTAAAAAAAAAAAAGGAAAGGCACTCGAATTCACACAAGTGTTAGTAGATGAAAGTAGATTAAAACTCAGATTTAGCACTGCTCAGTAACACACCATGGCGGGGGTGAGGGTGGTGCCCATCTCTTTCTCAAAAGCCATCTGCAAATAATTTGCTCTAGAAAACTGGGATATTTATGACTCCTCCACTGTCAAAAGAGCATGAAGTGGCCATTCATCTTCATGAATATTCAATGGAAAATGTCAAATGTGTAGGTGACAGAAGAGACCTTCATTCAACAAAGTCACCTTAGGTTGAAACTAGATATCTGGTCAGATGTGCACGCATACTCCTGCTGACATCTCAGCCCAAGCTTTCTATGGAGGGCTTTGCTCACCCAGGGTGCATCTCTTTACTTTTCGAGAGCACCTTTCTCTCACTCATCCACGTTGCACAGATGACCATAAAGAAAAATCTCTGTCAATAAGATGAAGTTATTAGGAAATGAGTGCAGAATTCTAAGAGTTGGAAGTTTGGCCTGCATACAGGTCTCTTTAATTTTAATTTAATCGTTGTTTATATTTTGAATGAAGAAGGAACAAAAGACTATGGAGTGAAAGACTCCTTCCCATCATTCCTCTCCTCCCAATTTTTAGAGGTTTCTACTGTTATCTACTGCTTGTGTGTCTTTCCAGAGCTGCTTGATTCTAATACAAGGATATGCACATACATACGTGTGTATAAATGTATGTGTGTATGTGTTTGCTTGGTGTGTATAATATATATGTTATATTTGCATGATATAATATATTTGCCTGCGTAGTGTATTTGTTACACACACACAGACAGGATTGTTTTTTTTAAAGATTTATTTATTTATTTGAGAGAGAGAGAGAGAGCGTGCTAGCACAAATGGACTCCCTGGTTTGGGTCAAGCCTGACATGGGGCTCGATCTCATGACTCTGAGATCATGACTTGAGCCAAAATCAAGAGCCAGATGTTTAACTGACTGAGTCGCCCAGGTGCCCCTCACAAAGGCAGGATTTCTGTCTGTTTTTTTATACAAATGGTAGATATCACACACGTTTTTTTGCAATTCACCTTTTCACTTAATAACATACCTCTGAGAAATGTCCATACCAATATATAATGAAATTGTTCATTCTTTGCTGTGGATGCAGAGCATTTCAGTGTGTACAATACTTATTTTATGAGTCCATATTGAGGTACATTTAGGTTATTTCTAATCTCTCATTATTATAAGCAATGCTTCAAGTGACTAATTCTAAGTATACTTCATTCTGTACATATGCTGGTTTAGCTTAGCTGTAAAATAAATTTCTAGAGTAGAAATTGCTGAATCAAAGGCTAGTTGCATTTGTAATTTTCTTTTCTGAGATTTTTTTATTTTACTTACTTTGTGAATAGCAATGAACATATGTATACTGAATTCAAACAGAACAAAGAAGAAATAGTGAAAATGGATCTTTCTCATACACTTTTCTCCTAGGAACCAGTTCTCCCTTTAAGAAAAAGATAATTTGCATCCTGTATATGTTTGTTTCCAGTGACATTCAATGCATATATAAATGAGTGTGTGTACTTATACTGATATACATGCACATAGATGTGTATATACATGCATGTGGGTGTGTGTTATGTATGAGTGTGTATATTCCTCTGTGCGTGTGTTTTCAGTGTTTTCATGTGCGAACTCAGGGAGCTCTTGGCAGGATCCTGGTCACAGCCTGGCATCAGACATCAATTTCCCCATTCACCTATGGGACCCCTGCTTACTTATTGTCTCATTCTTTAGTCTCAGTTATATTTGATGATAGCAAGGCTGGTGATAATATAAAACATGAGCAGTCTTGTTTGTGTTTGGTGGAAAGATGATTTTATAACAAGTATCAAAATTTAAAACGCACTTAGCTTTGCATTTACCAATGCCACTATTTAGGAACATCACCTAACATCGGTATTTGCAGATGTGCACCAAGATCTGTGTAGAAGAACATGCATCACAACATTGTTTTCAAAAGTAAACAGCAAACAAGCAGAACCTGAAATAAAATAAGGTGTTGATCAATATGGGACTGCTTAAGGCGCCTGGTGGCTCAGTTGGTTGAGCATCCGACTCTTGATTTCGGCTCAGGTCATGATCTCAGGGTCATGGGATCAAGCCTGGCAACCTGCTCCATGCTCAGTGGGGAGTCTGCTTGAGATCCTCTCCCTCTGCCCCTCCCCCACTCTCTCTCTCCCAAATAAATAAATAAATAAAATAAATCTTTAAAAAAATAGGGGACTGCTTAAATGAGTTATGGCACATCCTGGAATATTATGGAATCTTTTTTTTTTAAATGAACTCTTAACATGATAATACCAGATCTCCAAAAACGTCAGAACAGTGTGTATTACAGGAACATATGTAACTTTCAACAGTGGTAACCTTTGAGGAAAGGAAAAGGTGGGTATGGAAAGGCTCTTACTCTTTCATTTGGAACTTTCTGTACTAGAAATATAGATTCTTATATATGCACATATATATGATTTTTAAAATATGTCAACATGTGTCAAAGATAATACACCTTAGAGGAGACCTAGGGAGCCATTTTTTTTTTTTTTTTTGCCTTAACTTCCCCATATTAAAATATACATCTAAAATGAAAGCAAAAGAATCACAAATGTGGGGAAGAAAAGGGTTACCAGATCTGAAAGACATAGTCTGGTATGTAACCAGACAGTAGGTTCCTGCGTCTTTCCTTGGGGGCATGAGGACCCCACTGGGAGCTATATCAAAATACAGATTTCAGGACTCAGTTCTGGAGATTCTGACTGAGTCCGGCTAATGGTGAAATTTTGACGCCCGGCTTCATGTGAGAAGCGCTAGCCTCGTCAAAGGCAGTGGCTCCGTTCACTCACCAAGTAACTTTCAGAGCTGGCGTTACGATGCCAAGTTACCGAGTGTTATCACGTGGATTCACCTCGTTTGCACTTGTTCAGTGTATTTGAGGGATTGGGCATAATAGTAGAAAGCACGCGGGCTTTGAAGGCACAATAAAATGGGTTTGAACCATGACCCTAAAAGGCGCTCACTGAAGAATGCTGAGTAATGCCCACAAGTTCCCTAACCTCTCTGAGCTGTTATACTTACCTATAAGTATAGGGGCTAGTATGAGAATTGGAGCCACTCTATGTAAAACACTTGACAAGGGATGTAGGAGAGCTCGCTAAGTGGTAGCTCTTGTTATTTATAGAGCCAGACACAATGCCACTTGTTCATCTTTCTATTATTATAAATACCAGCATGTGACAGGGGCAGGCGGTAACATTAGCTGTGTACATTTCAGACGTACTAAGCAGAAGAACATTGGAAAGACGGTAATTTAGGGGCAGAATGGGGACTCTTAGGCAGGTCGGGTCTTTTAGGATGGCTTTTAGAAAGCTACCTGTCCAGGGGCGCCTGGGTGGCTCAGCCGTTAAGCGTCTGCCTTCAGCTCAGGTCATGGTCCCAGGGTCCTGGGATCGAGCCCGGCATCGGGCTCCCTGCTCTGCGGGAAGCCTGCTTTTCCCTCTCCCACTCCCCCTTCTTGTGTTCCCTCTCTCGCTGTGTCTCTGTCAAATAAATAAAAACTAAGAAAATCTTTAAAAAAATTTAAAAAAAAAGAAAGCTACCTGTCTGGTCGTTTAGAGAAACTTTAATTACATTCATCTCAAACACAGTGTGATTTCATCCTGAATTCCAGAAGCAAACACAGCCTCCAGGAGGGGGGATTAGTAATCAATCACCGCATCTCGAAATTAGAGAGGCAGAAGTCATATTGAACATGATTTAGCTCAGCTCCTGCCTAGATATTGGGTTCCAGGAAGCACTCAGGCACACTTTAGAGACTCCACTTTTAAATACTCCAAGGATTATGTCATGACACAGAATGTGGAGTGGGAGAGCAGGAAGACACCTCAGGGAGTACCTACTTATTACTCCATTCATGAATTTATGCGCCCTGAGAGCATAACTCCAGCTGCCAATGATTTAGTATCCACCGCGAGCCGGGTACCGCGCTACCATGCTAGTCACTGCATGCGGACAATCTCCGATCCATCCTTCAGCCACGCATCACAGAGGGATCCTTGCCCCGGTTTACATTTGAAGAACTGCAATTCAGTGAATCAAGTAACCTGCTGAGGTGACCTCATGCACAAGGGGGGAGCTGTGTTGGGAGCCAGGCACATCAGGGTGCAGAACCCATAAACTCTCTCTAGACCCCAATAAATGCCCTACATGCTGGAGCGTTGTGCCTTGTGTTGGCGTCCACCAAATGGCACTGTGATGTGGCGAGCGTCCCTGCAGCTTGGGAAGGATGAGCGACAGCTCGGGAGAGGCTCTCCTCCTGGCTTTCCTCTTGAGGGCTGTGTGACTTGAGTCAGCCCCTCAGTGGAGCCACCCTGTTTTCAGGGCTTCAGAGAAAATGGGACTCACCCCAACCTCTCTGCAGTGGAAGCCAAGAGATTATTGGGAGTTTGCGGGGGAGGGGGCTTGTGCTCTTCCTGGCCCCTTTATGCTCTGATCTCATTCCTCTCAAGTAGAGCTAAGGATTATTTTACTGTCTCACACTGCAGTTCCTTCCACAGCACGTTGCATTAGATGAGAAATTTGTCCTTTTGTTTCTTTTAAACGCTTCCCCTCAATAAAGCATGCGCATCAGACATTTTTGAACGTGTGATAGAGTTGACAGAATATTTTCTGCCCCCTGCCCCCATGACTAGAATGATTAAGCTTTCCACCTGCTGTCCTCAGCTCCCGGTTCCTGGATGGCATCTGAATCCACACCTGCCCTGATTCCTATACCCTCTGCGCCAGCACCATGGAGGGTCCGAAACGTGAGGATTCAGGGAGACCCTGCTTTCCTCACAGCAAGCACTGTGCCGGGGGCGGGGCAGAGGAGGCAGAGGCTGAAAGGGGCACCGCCTGCTCTAAGGGGCTTTGGATTCTGAGCCAGCACAGCCAAACAGAGAGTTGCTGGAGGGCACTCACAGAGCAGAGCGTCCTCATCCGCTTTCCCAGGTTCACTCCGGTGGCTGCTCGAGGCTGGACATGCTGAAATGACACTGTAACCACATTACCTGCCTCTTCCTCTCCCTGCAAGCAAGTGCACAGTGCCTTGCAGCTCTTGTTACAGAGAAGGCTTTCAAGTACCGCACAGGCCATCCACGAAATGATAAAGCCAATTGCAAAGCTGGATCCAGGCTCAAGTTCTACGTAGGAGCGAGATGTCTACAGAGAGCTTTTCTAAGCAGGGGACCGTCAACTCTCAGGAAGGGGGCTCATGTTGTATTTGGAAATCAGGGTTCTGGTTTGCACATCTCTGCTTTCTGTATGATTTCACCCCCTCCCCTCAGCAGCCCCCACTGTCTCCCACCACCATCACCCTCCCTTCTCTTTGGGTCCTGGGCCCTCAGGGAGAGGAGAGCAGTCTGTCTCACGTAGGTCTCTGCTGGCCAAACAGCAGGCTCCTGTCTCCAGGTTTAATGAGGAAAGCCCAAGTCAGGAAGGCTGGGGCCGAGGTTTTATGGAGGCTCTGGGCCAAATGGCTTAGCCAGGAATTCAACCAGCACTGCCCTCTATCCCCTGGGAGCTGCAAAATGCAAACAGCCCTGGTAAAACAGAGAGCAATTTCCCAAGCAGGAGACGGGAGCTTTTAACGAGCTCAAGTGAGCCTGCCCTGGTCCTCTGTGGTCCTCCTGGCTGGCTAATTAGGTTGCCGGCTGCAAAGAGCCCTTTGATGGCCCAGAGACAGCAAGAGGGTGGAGGCTCAGAGGGGATGGAGTTGACAGTAATGAGTAAGCCATCTGATGGGCTCTCAGACTTTTGGGAAGGTTTCTCTTCCTCTCTCTTCTCCCTTCCTCCAGGTCATGCCTCAAATCCTACTAATGGCACAGTTCTGGATTTTTCGGAGAAGGAGGGAATGGTCAAGTGAAGCATGCAGATCTCCCTGGAGGAAGATGGGATACACTCTTAATTATGGTTTTCATTTATTCATTCATGCATTTTTTTTTCATTGACCTAGTTAGAGTCTGTGCAAGAGTTTGGGATACAGAGATGACTTTGTTTAAAGTTTAAGAAAGAGAAGAAATTCAAACACATAAAGAATTACCAAACACTTGGGAAAGTGACCACAAGGAAGCTGCTGGTAAAGTCAAGTTGGTAATGAGGGCACTGGGGGAGCTAAATTGGAAGAGGGGACATTTGACTGGGTTTTAGAAAATAGATAACCTTTTTTTTTTTTTTTGCATTAAAACCCAAACAAAAGTAGCAAGGTATGTGAGAATTAGTTACCTAGAAAAGATAGGACATTTCGGAAAATTGGAAGGATACTGGCAAATGTTAGATGTCAGAAAAAAGACCGCATATGAGTCATCCTGAATGATGGAGATGTGAAAGCTGACCTGACGGTCACTCGAAGCCAACACGAGAGCCTGCGTCCCTGTCCTCAGGGCTGTCGAGGGGGCACCAGAGGAAGGGCCTCTCTTCGCCCAGCCTCTGGCAGCCACCGAAGCCTGGGGCTACTTGGTATGCTTTTTAAAGAGGAGGTCTATGATAGACTAAACGATTATGCCTTCAAATCCATTTTTCGAAAAGCTCAGCCTCAGGATGGCCGTATTTGCAGATGGGGCCTCTATGGAAGTGCTTTGGGTTGAATGAGGTCATCAGGGTGGGGTCCTGATCTGATGGGATTCGTGATCAGAAGCCACACCAGAGAACTGGCTCTCACTCTCTTCTCTTGTGTGTGCACCCAGGAGAGTCCGCTTGAGGACATGGCAGGAAGACCGCGGTGTGCAAGCCAGAAAGAGGTTCCTCACCAGAAGCAGGAGCAGATGGAGCCTTAATCTTGGACTTCCAGCCTCAAGAACTGCGAGAAAATACATTCCTGTGTGTTTGGGTTTTTGTGTGTTTTGTGTGTGTGTGTGTGTGTGTGTGTGTGTGTGTGTTTACATTTCTGTTGTTTAAGTCCCCCAGGCTGTGGTATTTTGTTAAGACAACCCAAGCGGACGAATGCACAGTCCCAGGAGCTGCGGACGTTGTCCTTGGTTTTGTGCTGACTTTTGTTCTCAGGGGCAACCTTCAGGGGAAAATCATCTCCTGTGTCAGACCTGCCAGACTCAGACTACTGTATTCTCTTTCCCAGAATTCCCTGCCTTTCCTTTAAGATGACTGTGCATCCCCACCCTCCGCCATGAGTAACCTGCTGAAAGAGAATTCCTTTCCTCTGTAAAGTCAGGCTTGGTCTGGCCAGTGGCTGAGGACAGGAAGACCCTTGCAGGGACATTGCATGCCTCCAGCATTCCTATTCTCCATCCGCCGTGAGAAGAGCATTTTGCACAGAGGGGCTGCTTCTTCAGCCCAGAACCTAGAATAAAGGAGATGCATGGAACCGGGTCCCACCTGCTGCGGCCAACACCATGAGTGCAGCTAATATAAAATAGGAGAGAAACCTAAACCCTTGCTGTTGTTGAGGCCATTTGCTATTAGAGCTTATGAGAGAGGACACTGACCAATGTGCGCATCTCATACAATCAGCACTGATCTGATTGTCACTCTAACGAATCAGCACTGATCTGATTGTCACTCTAACTGCACATGATGTACAGCTTCACAGTACTTTCTTTGTCCCCATGTCTGCTCTGTCAGTCTTCCCCTACACCTCCTTCTTGTCCCCTTTATCACCAGGTGGTTCTTGCTTAACTTTCAATACTCCGCCCAGCCATCTGTTCCTGGGTATCTCTTCCCAGGGCCCTATAGCCTGGGCCCCCACTGATGTCCCTAATCTCCTGTGCATGGTTCCCTCACTGCATTCACCAAGGGGAACTGAAAGAATCTGCCTCTGCACCTGTCTCCCCAACTAGAATTTAGAGAACAGGGATCTTACCTAATTTATTACCCTCCACAACATTTGGCTAAAGGCTGGCACATAAGAGTGGCTTAAAAAATGAGCCATTTCTATGCTATAGACATTTCAGTCCCTAGAATCTCTTCTCTGGTAGATCCAGTCTGTTTAGACACTTGTTGAGCTCAATGACTCAGTTCTACAGGGATAGAGAAAGGCTGGCTGCACCCAATATTTTCACAGTAAGTTTAGGGAGCTTATCCATAGGTATAAAGGAGGAAAATGCAATCTCAATGCTGCAGCTATATTTTAAAGTCATAAACAAGTTTTGATCAACAAGAAGATGAACATGTCCTCAAGTGCCCAGACACTGCCACATCATGGCTCTGGGGCTGACCTGACTGTGCTTTCCAGGTGCTCGTGCCATGGCAAAGAGGAATAAGGGAGGGGGAGCGGAACTGACTTGGCAAGCACGTATTCCTGCATTGCACAAACCTCTCCATCTCATCAGGAGCTCCAGCATGCACATACACGGATGCACACATGTGCACATCCACACATACAGATATATGCCCCCCCACACATACACATGTGCACACATGGGTACATCACATGTGCATGCACACTGGCAACGAATCAAAAGATTGGCATTGACCAAGGGAAGATGAAATCACCTAAAATTACCATATTATCTTTTTTGTATTTTTTAATTTATTTTTTTCATATTTTTATTATGTTCAATTAGCCAACATTATTAGTTTCAGATGTAGTGTTCAATAATTTATCAGTTGCATATAACACCCAGTGCTCATCACAGCACGAGTCCTCCTTAATGCCCATCACCAGTTACCCCATCCCTCCACCCATCTCCCCTCCAGCAACCCTCAGTTTGTTTACTAGAGTTAAGAGTCTCTCATGGTTTGTCTCCCTCTCTGATTTCTTCCCATTCAGTTTTCCCTCCCTTCCCCTATGATCCTCTGCCCTGTTTCTTATATTCCAAATATGAGTGAAACGATCTGATAATCATTTTTCTCTGATTGACTTATTTTGCTCACCATAATACCCTCCAGTTCCATCCACATCGATTAAATAAATAAATAAATAAATAAATAAATAAATAAATAAATAAAATTACCATATTAAAACCCACCAAGGTGGAGAAAGTATTGTGCCCAGCGTGCAGTATATTCTCAGTAAGTTTGTTTTATGTTTTGGATTTGGATCTAATTTTAATTCAGTATTATAAGACCAGCAAAATGAAGCTGTTTTAAAATAAATGAAAATTAGATAAACTTATATTTAAAAAATACTTGTGTGTTTTCTCTGTACTTATTGCTGGGCTAGGTAGTGAGAAACTGGAAGTAAGAAGACATAGTTACTGTCTTCAAGTACCTCTGAGTCTGGTGAGAGAGACAATCCCTACAATAAATAATTCAAACATTTGTTAGAATTGCTGTCATTGATGTTTCTGAAGGAAACAATAGAGGTAGCAAAGGGGGAGTCATCAATTTTAATTTGATGGATCAGGGCAGTTTGGGAAGAGATAATAAGTGATATAAGCTTGAAAGATGAGTTAGTGCTCGGTGAAGAGCATCTACACACACACACACACACACTGATTTGTGACATAATATGCATGGACTGTATTTTTAATGAATAAAAGTAACTCTAAATAAATGAATTTCTCTGGGGATGTGGAGAAACAGTGCCAGAGAGAATATCTGATATGTAACACTGGATCTAATGTAATTGATTCATTAAACAGACAATATTCATTGACATTTTCTGATTTCACACTCCTTATCCAATTAATCTTTCTCCTAGACACGGGTACCCATGGACGAGAAGAGCTTCACTGTAGCCCCACAGAACAATAATTTTGCATTTGTCTGCTAGCTTAATGATTCCACTTAGGATACGTTGTAGTTTAATGGAAAGAAAAATGGACTTGGTATCGGAAATACTTGGGTCTCTATCCTCAACCTCTATGAAAATGTGTTTAATTTGGCAAATACCTGAGACTCGGTTTCCCTTCTGTGAGATGAGAAGAAAACTAATATAATACTAAAAATGGTAACAAAATAAGGTGCTGGTCAGGCAATAGGCAGTCAACAAGAGAGTGTGAGTAACTCTGACCTCCCACATTAATTAAGCTTGCTAGGAGTCAAATAATTTTTACTGTTTCTAGAAATCAAATCCACAAATTTATCTGAAAGTTATAAAGATTTGCAGTTCTTTAAGAACATTCAAAACAGTTTGTCTAGGCTCTAACGGTAGATAAATAATAAAGTTTGGAGTACTGTATCCCATTTGGGGTCTTAAAGCTTGGGACTTTCAAGTTGAGACATTTTGGATGAATCTTGATTATAGAATTTAATAGCTGTGCATTCTTGGGAAAGTCATTTTATTTCTCTAGGGCTACTGGGCCATATACAATAACAAATATGTAATAATAGATGATCAATAAATTTATGAAAATAAATTAGAGATTAGATACATAAAGCAGTTACATCAGTGTAATCACTGTATTTATATCAATTATTTTCATCTTTCAGTAAAATGAGCTCAAAATGAAAAACCTCTACCTTCATACAACCAGTACTGAACTTTGACCAAGAGGGGCCTTTGTCCAGGGCTCCACAATTTAGATAGAGTCTTTTCTCTGTGGTTTAACCACAATCTTCCCCAAGGGGTGAGAAATCATTCCCCTACCTTCTACCCATTCTCTAAGGACCTAGGATCCTGCGGTTCTCTGCCCATGTTGCGCAGAGCTCCCTTCACAAGTAGCACAGTCCTCCTTCCTGGGTCCATATGGCCACAGGCTGATGGTGCCACTGGTGGTCATATCCTGGATGTAAGGGATGGTCAAGACTGCCTGAGCAGAGTGCACACAGGCCAGATAGGTTAGAGGATTCACAGGTGGGGAGGAAGGGACAGTGGGCTGGGGGACTGACAGTTCTCCATAGCCTTCTAGGATGAGATTTTGTCAAGGCAAGGAGTTGGATGTTCAAACAAACGTTGTTTTATTGAACAAATATTTAGCTTGGTTTATAACTTTTAAATATACGAGTATAGGGTATATGGGTCCTCATTTATAGATATTTTCAAAGCCTAACCAATATTAGAGGACTTGCTTTTTCCAGTGAAATTTAAATGTCAACCATGTGCCTTTTGAGCAGGAGGCCCTTAGCATTTATACTTTATTCCCCCCCAACCCTCCCGATGGGGGATAGAGGAACAGAGAATTAAAGGGAAAACCAACAGAGGTTCAAGAAAATTCTTGGAATACCTAAACAGACAGGTGGAAACATTCCCCAGATATTTTTAAACTGCTTAAATTTCCCCAAGAATTGCTAAATGTCAAAATGGGCCATGCCTCGATGTCATCTTGTCTTCATCTTTGTAACTCCTTTACTGCACATAGAAAAAGAACGGATTTAAGAACATTTGCAAATGAAATAAATCCTCTTTTGCGCTATGTATCCTCAAAGAAGTATATTTTTAAAAAAGCCAAAGAATTGTACAAAATATCCCCTAATTTGAAAGCAGATTTGACTTCCAGGACCCAAATATGACATTGCTACTCTCCTGCTTAAAATCATTTCAAGGCTTTCCATGTCAAAAAAATCAAGTCAAAATTATTTAATCTTCATATGAGACTTCGTAACTTGGCTTCATTCAGATCCATTTGTTTGCACACAGAGCTTTCATCAGGCCAGATTCTCCTCTCCTCCAAGTCCTGCTGTGTTCCCTCTTGCTTCCTTATGTTTGCACTTAGGAATAAGTCAGTGTTTCCAGTACCGTGGTCCTGATCTAGGGTTTCTGACTCCCAGTGCATCTGCATATAGAGGACTTGTGAACTTGGAAAACAATATTTTCTTGTCTATTGTCACTCACATCAACGGATATTTACCATTTTCTTCCATTATGAACTTAGCAACACACCATAGCAATAGTATTATTAATAACTTGTGGTCTTGTCACTAGCAGAGAGCATCGATTTTTTTATATCACGTTTCATCTATGATAGATAACTTGAAACTGTTTATCCTAACCACTACTTTGAAAATATGATAATTATTAGGCCGCTGCTAGGGGATTGTGTTTAATAAGATCTATTAATGCATTGACAAAGAGGGAATATATTACAATTTTTTGAATATTTTAAAATTGTATTTTAATGCAACATTTTAAAACCATATAATTGGTTTCCTTTGTAAGTCTAGGTATTTGCTTTTATGCATTTAAATATCATATCATATTTTAATGCTTACAAGTCATTACTCTGCAAAGGAATTTACAGGTTTCACTAGACTGTTGAAGAGGTTCATGTCATAAAAGGTTTAAGGAAAGCCTGAGTTAGAAGATTTTCCTTTGTTCATGCTTACCAAACTCCTACTCATCCTTTAAAGCCCATTCAAATGTTAGCCTTTCTCTGAGCCTTTCTCTGAGACTTTACTTGGCATACAAAGTCACTCTATTATGATCCACACCATCATGGAGTTACCTCTATTACAAACTTTTACACTGAATTGAACCGTCAGTTTCCCTGTCTAGCTGGGGAGATAGGGCTTTTTCCTCTTAACATTTTCGGTGACCAATAGAGTTCCCCCGTATGGGGGATGTGTTCAACTTAATAACTGGCGACTTCTTGGAATGAATGAATGGTCAATATTTGACCATTTGGCAGGTGGGGAAGGTCCAGATCAGTTAACTTCTTGGGATCAGAGGCGAGAACCAGGTGATTTCAACTACAACAGCACATACACAGCATATGCCATTTAAAATAAATCTGAAAGTGAGATGCAAATGCCATAGCATGCCTTCTCTAAGTGGGCCCCCTTTATATCCTCTCTCCTCCAGAAACTGGCCTTTGGTTCCAGGAACAGCCACAGTAGCTCTGGGCTGGAGCGCTTGCCTTTGTTAGCCCCCCACTCTGGAATGCTGTTCTTTCATCTCTGCATGACCGGCTCCTTCCCAACTTTGAGATCTCAGGACAAATACCACTACAGTCAGTGAGACCACCCCAGGTCACGTTAGCACACCCACTCTCCGCCACTATTTTCCTTGTGCAGAGCTGCCCCTGAGCTGTGGTTTGGGCATTGCCATGGCTCCAAGCCGAGAGGGTGGGGGTGCTGAAATCTGACCCATGGATTCGCCCAGCGTGCTAGAGGAACTAAAAGGTGCTATTGAGTAGACAAGCTTTTCATCACAGAGGGATTGGTACTTCTTTTTTCGACTTTGTCCACCCAGAGAGGGCAGTTCTTTCTAATTCATACAATGATATCTTGAGAGCGCGTTCATATTATCAGATATTTCTAATTTGGTTTGCTTATTTATTTGTCTGCTCATTTTTTACTTATTGATCATCTACTTCCACCCACTAGCATATAGATTTCATGAGGATAATGACCTGACTGGGTCTGTGTGGTTCATTTCTGGGATCTCAGATTGTAGAATATTGCATAGCACATATTAGTTGTTCAGCAGATATTTATTGGATTACTTAATAGGAAACCATCTCTATTCATAATTTAAAACAACATTAAATGATACATTACATACTGTGAATTGCTAAAAAATGTCCATCACTTCTTATGCCCCAGTGTATATCCTTAAATGGACCTAATTTCTGTTCCCTCAAATGTCTGGCATGTCTTGAACAACAATCCTTTATTGTTTAGGTTTGCTCTGACTATAATGTTCTTTCTGCCCCCTAGGTATGCTTGAAAAAATCCTATCTTCCTAAATAAACTTTGAATTTTCCAAATAAGCTCCCTAGCTTTTGCCCTTGGAAATATTGCACCCTCTCCTGTACTCACCAGGAAGGTAGTTCAGCGCTTGGGAAATTCTTAGCAAAGAACATAGCCTATAGTAGGTTCTTGACCAGGGCCAATTATCCTCTCTGACACTGGAGAATCTTTGAGCTAGCACTCTGTTTTGTTGTTGTTGTTGTTGTTTTAAATCAAAGTTATTTGTTTTACTTTTCTTGTTTCTATCAGAGTATTTATTTTATTAGAGTATTTTGATCACACATCCTCCTTCCCAGCCCAACTGTGCAGTCAGTCTATAGAGGAAAAGTATTGTGTGTTTTACATCTTTGTATTATCCACGAGGCATGTGTTAGAAAAATACTGGCTAAATATTTTTTAAAAGATTTTATTTATTTATTTATTTATTTATTTATTTATTTATTTAGAGAGCACGTGAGCGGGTAGGGGGGCAGAGGGAGAGGGAGAGAGAATCTTAAGCAGACTCCCTGCTGAGCACTGAGCCTGACACAGAGGTCCATCACAGAGGTCCATCCCACAACTCTGAGATCAGGACCTGAGCCGCAGTAAGAGACCCTTAACTGACTGAGCCACCCAGGTGCCCCCTGGCTAAATAGGTCAGCAAAAAATGCATCTATCTTAGATGCTCCAACAGTCCACCTCCCAAGGATATTCATGTGTGGTGGAAGGGAGTTGGATCCTCTTCAGGTCCATCATTAGGATGGTGAATGGAGAGAGGGGCAAAGTTAGGCAGCCGCTGGAAATAATGGACATGTGGCATGATGGATTCATATTAACAACATAGTGCACGGGGACAAAGTTAGAAACAGAATGGGATATAAAAACCATGCCACTTGGAGAAACTAAAATGCATGCATACCAGCCAACAATGAACACAGAATATGAAGATGTGCAAAGGTAAAAACTAACCAGAATAGAATTGTTGCTGATAGCGGGGGCAGGAGAAATGAGAATGAGGAAGGGCAAAAAAGGGAAATAAATAAGTAAATTGACAAACGTATAAATAAATCAAAATAGGAAAAGGTCCTTATATGGGCACATGTGGATCATCAGCCAGGGACGGAACAGTATGGTTAATCCATGCCTCTACCTTTGCAATCCCTAAGCAAAAAGGGACAGCCAAACCAAAAGAAACAAAGATAGCTTCTCCAGGAGGCAGCCTCTGGCACTGTCCTCTCTCCCGCTCGGTGGCCTGGGGTCAGAGCATCTAGTCCCCTGTTGGCTTCTGTCTCGGAGCTTATCTCAAGACACTGCAATCTTCTCTGCACCTGTTTGTGCAAACTTGGGCAGAGTGATGCCTGTCCTAATCTCCTTTATTTTTCCAGCAACTTGCCCAGCAGTAGATACGTAGAAAGTGTTTGATAAATATTTGTTGACTACATTAATTACTGATGGAGAAAAAGCAAGGTGTATTGGATGTAAGGTGATAGAAGTTAGCAACCTTCGTCAAGCTGGCTAAGTATTTTTTTTTTTTTTTAGCCATATATACCCCTCCATATATATGATAGGGATAGAGATATATTTTATGTGTTTTTAAAATGTTCAATGTTGTCTTCAAAATAGCCATCAGAAAACTCCCTTCACTGTGACTGCTTCAAATCAACAAATCCTATTTCTGTCTCCTCAAGTTTAATTTCACAAAATCAGACCAATCAAACTATATCAAGCTCCTTTCAAAATTAAATTTCAAAATTGGGTTCTCAAGGCAGACTGAACCTGATCATTAGGCCAAATCCCAAATAATAAAGGAAGGATAGCAAGGCTGAGCGGTGGGCATGTCACATCCGTAAGCACACCCCGAACACACACATGAACTTTTGAGTCCTTTATTTTTTCCCCGCTAACTTTAGTATGTACCAAGCAGGATGGCTTGAGAATATTTTTATCCCAAGGCTATTTCTGCAGATGTCAAAGAAGCCTTGCAAGTTTAGCTCAGTGCCCTGGTTGCCGAAGATAAGTTATCAAACAGTTCAAAGGCAGTTAGGTCCCCTAATATGTGCTTTTGTCTGCGGTAAATGTATTTGCCTTCGCTGCTGAATCCGAAACCACTTATCAGTGCTCTAACAGCCACAGAGCTGTGGGACAATGGCTGATTAACGATGGCTTTACAAAAGGGCGTGTTACGGTTTGTGTTCTGTCATAACTACACCCCTTAACTACTACAAACACCTTCCCTGCCCCAAAGACCTCTTTGACGGGTCTCCCTAAAGCTGCATGACTTTAGATGAGCAAAATAGCTCTGCATTCCACTGCGCTCACCAAGCCTGAGGATATTATTTAAAAAAAAAAAAAATCAACTAGAAACGGTGCTGCATCTGAGCATGGTGTTTATTTCAAATGTGCAGTTCCACGGACTGTCCTGCTATATTTAAGGAAGGATGTCTAGCAATTATAATAACTTGACTCAAGAATAAAATATTTAGGGCAGCAAAACCATGTCTATTTCGGGCTTTACAGCTGACGTGCATTCTTAGGATATACAGGATAAACACAGTATTTCATTTCAAGTTCCTAAAAAGGGAAATGACCATGAGCATAATGAAAAGGCTTTGTTTCTACACATTGCACACATTTGCAGCTAGCTGGGGTTTGGGCAGCTGAACCACGCCATTAATAAAAGTCTGACACAGCCTGTGACGGAGGACATTGAAAAGGTGGACATAGCTGAGTCTCTCACAGAGGTATAAAGACATGTACATCCACAGAGTTATTAATACATTAGTCGAGCCTATAATTATTACCCTAATGGCTCTTATCAAAAACAGCAAGAGGTAGACAAGAAAGGGATAATTACAGGATGAGCATCAGGAGATGGCTCTTCTTGTTTCAAAAAGCTTTCCATCAGCATAATGACTGAAGTATAAGGGACCCATTCTGAAGTGCATTAACCAGATGATGTGATTACTAGGTCACTTATTTAATTAGCTCTGTTCACCAAAGATTAGTGCAATCCAGACTCCCACCCCTCTGCCCTACCTACCCTAGGTGGAACCGTCCTTCTTCCCCACCAACCAACAGCTACTCATCCTCTTACACCCAGCTTGGCTGTGTCATTGCTTCAGTGATACTTTCCATACCTCCCTCAAAGGAAAATCTATCTCCCCATCTGTCTGTCCATCCATCCATCCATCCATCCATCCATCCACCTGTGCATCATCTTAATTTCCTATGTCTTTCCACAATGGGTTTGAATTGGCTGACAACAAAACATTAAATACAGTAATTTCTTTTTAATCTAGGGAAGGAAAGATGAAAGAAGAGAGAGAGAGAGAGAGAGAGCACCGAAATACAGCCAGTATACAAAATGGATGCTGCATGGTCCCGAAGGGCTTTGGTTTTTTACCTCCATCATTGTCAAAACAAAGAAAAAAATACATATATAATCCCTCGTAGAAATAACTGTGTCCTTAAGGCAGAAGCCAGCCTCTTGCTAAGGGAATGTACACCTATTTTGTTTTCTGAGATCAAGATGCTTCTCACCCTTGGCCTTCATAGAGGGGGCACATGGGAGGCTGTAGATGTCATCCTGCATAACATCCGCCGCTCCCTTAACACACCGGCATATTTCCTATGACTGTTTCTTTTATTTATTTATTTTTTCATTTTTTTTTTTTTAAATCAGAGAGAGAGAGAGTGAGCACAAGCAGGGGGAGTGGCAGGCAGAGGGAGAAGCAGGCTCCCTGCTGAGCAAGGAGCCCGATGTGGGACTTGATCCCAGGACATTAGGATCATGACCTGAGCCGAAGGCAGCCGCTTAACTGGTTGAGCCACCCAGGCGTCCTGAGACTGTTTCTTTTAATAACCCTTGGGCAGCTAGGGGCATAACAGCAATATGAAAGCAAGTAAAGGGAGATTGATGAAAGGCCAAAATAATGGGGTCTCTTAGCACCTTTGATTATTGCAACTTTAGCAATTATTGCAATGTTTTACAACCTCTTGTTTTGTTATCTCCATAATATCAATTCCTTGGGACAAAGAAGAGTCGTCTGTTCACTTGTGAAGCTGCAGAGATTAACACAATACCTAGAACAAATGGTATTTCTAAATGAATTAATTCATATGTTGTAAATGTAAGTTGTTCTCATTTTTACTTTTGTTTTTCAGAAAATATCCTCTCTGAGAGTAAAAAGTTGATACCTTGCTTTAAAATGATCAGCAGAGAAGCACTGAAGAGGCATCCTTGTCTTTGCTGTATGTATTTATATATATATATATATATATATATATATATATATATATGCACACATGTTCATTCTAAGAATGTTGTGGTGGTTAATTTCATGTCACCTTGTCTGAGCCACAGTGCCCAGCTATGCATTCAAATGTCATTCTGGATATTTCTGTGAGGGTGTTTTGGAGTAAGATTTCCATGTAACTCAGTGGACTTTAAGGCAGATTGCCCTCTGTAATGTGGGTGTGCCATACGCAATCAGTGGAAGGTCTAATAGGACAAAAGGATGACCTCTCTGGAGCTAGAGAGAATACTCCAGCAGATTGCTTTCAGACTTCATGAGCACCATCCATGTTCCCTGGTTCTGCAGCAGACTGCCTTCAGACTTGAACTGTAACTCTTTCCCGTTTCTAGCCTGCTGGACTCTCCCATCAGCTATTGAACTCTCCAAACCTCCACAATCTCATAAGCCAAATCCTTCAAATCTCTAGATAGATAGATAGATACATGATAGATAGATAGATAGATAGATATACAGACAGAAAGATAAAGATAGAGATATGATGTCTCCTATTGGTTCTGTTCCTCTGAAGAACCTTGACCGAATACAAATACACTCACTGGCCATGAAGTGTAGATGGCTACACTTCAAGTGTCCTCTCTTGCCCTGACTCATCCCAAGATTCATCCCAGACATCACAGTGTCTGCTGCAGACTTCAGAGCCTGTGGCTGCCTGTGATCCTCCTTCGGAAATACAGCAGATCTGGGACGCCTGGGTGGCTCAGTGGGTGGAATGTCTGACTCTTGGTTTCAGCTCAGGTTATGATCTTAGTATTTTGAGATGGGGCCCCACGCTGGGCTCTGCACTCAGCACGGAGTCTGCTTGAGATTCTCTCTCTCTCTCCCTCTGCTCCCCCCTCCAACTCTCTCTGTCTCTCTAAATAAATAAATAGGTATAATCTTAAAAGAAAGAAAGAAAGAAAGAAAGAAAGAAAGAAAGAAAGAAAGAGAAAGAAAGAAAGAAAGAAATACAGCAGATCCACTGTAAATAGGAGCCCAGATGGGGAGGAAGGAAGGCCACGGAGAGCCAGTCATGAAGATAGTAATAATTCATCCAATCAGGGAGCAGCAGTGTCAAGCCAGACCAGAGAGGCTCTGCAGCTAGGGAAAGAAGGACGTGGGAGTGACCTTTAAGGACAGAAACTAGGAACTGGATGGCAATCAGGTGTCACAGGGGATGTTAAAGTGGGTAGAGAGTAAAATCTAATGGCCACATGGCTTTTTCCCCAACATGCCAGGCGCTTGTTAAGAACCCAGAACACAAACAGCACTCTGGAATTTGCTGGGTTCAGGGGTGTAAGTCCATCATTGAGACTAAGGTCTTACCATCTAGCAAAATGGAGGCTTGAAATAGATATTCAAGTCAGTTTCTAGAAAATAAAGCTATATTTCTTGGAGACTTAAATTTTTTTGTAGCCTAAGATTTGTACCGCTGCAAAACTTAATGTTCTAGAGTAAATGGTGATATATCTGTTAATATTTAAATTATATACATTAAAATATTAATTTAGACACATGCAGCAAAATAGCATGCTTAAATATATTGGTAAATGAGAAAAATGTCAAGTTGATGGACAATGATAACCATTAGTTTTATAGTCATACAGAACCGGGCTTGTATCCCAGATTCATGGCTTGCCCAGGGAACGTCAGCCAGGTGCTGAAATTTCCTTAATTTATATGCTTATCTGTAAGATGGGAGAAACTCTCCCGATGGACTTTAGAGGACTTTTGTGAGAGATAAATTCAGTTATAAATATAAACCACCGAGTCCAGCTTCTCCCTCAGTAGGTGGTGTGCTTCTTTAATTCTCTCCCACAGCATAAAATATGAATGAGTGATAAGAAAGTCTGGAAGGGAACATGTGAAATGAAAACACTTTTGTTGGGGTCATAAAATGATGTGTGATTTTTTTTCGAAGATTTCTGTAATGTCGCATCATTTTATCATCAGAAAACAAAAGTATTAGAAAGTTTTCCATCTCTGCTGCGGGCCCTGCAGCCTGCAATGTGTAAACACTGAGATATGTCAGCTGCATTTGGCTTCTAAGTCCTGCTGCCTTAACACCGAGAGAGGAGGGGCCCCGCAAAGCCGGAGCACTTCCTCCTTGGTTAATCTCAGCCAGGCTGACTGATTGCAACACTCCCAAGCCTCGTGCTTTTCCGAGCCTTTGAGTATCTTGCTGAACTGCTGTCCAAGGGCAAATTTTTTTTTCTGTCAAACAGACCTGCAAGGTTGCTAGGCACATACAAGGATGAAGAGAGCTTCGGGTTACCCAATACTTGTTTTGCAAAGTCTGTTTTAAAAAATTGCATCATATCCCATTTGATGATTGTGCAATGCAGGGTGGATACCTACACTGAAAGCTAAGTAAGTCTGAGCTCTAGGCACCTTTGCAATTTAGACACCCATTTATACTCAAGTGGAAAATATTCAGCAGTTCTCAGTTTGAAAAAAAAAGAAGTGTAGACAGCCAATGACAATAGAAGCCAATGTTCCTTGAACGTATGAAATATACGTAGAATTTCCCATTCTATTTCTTTCTCGGGTGCTTGGTGCATTATATTCATGTGATGAATATAAATAAGATTAGTCCTTGATCCTTGAGAAACTAAATCCCTTATAACACTTCCAATTCACTCAGGGCTGTCTTTTAGTAAAAAGAGCAATAATGATTGAATTACCCAGTCTGGGTTCAAATCCTGGTGCTGCCACTTACTGGCTAGATGACCTTGGGCAAGTGACTTAACCTCTCTGTGTGATTTCCTTCATCTTTAAGATAGGAGTGATGATAGTTAAGTCCAAAATTAATGGGGAATAGCTATAAATGACCGAGGACACAGCCTGGCATGCAGTGGGGATCAACATACATTAGTTCCAGCCCCGACCCTTCCCCATTCTTAAATTGCTCAACATAAGCAGTCCTATTCCATAGTCACTACTGGACACCATCCATCCCAGGACTGACACTAACAGTGGTGGTGGGACTGGGGGCACAGGTACAGGGGAGAGTCACACTTGGGCACTGCCCTTCATGCGGCTCCCAGCTGGGGGACAGGTGCACCCCCCTCGTGAGTCCTATAAGGCAGACAGTGATGCATGCTGAGGCAGAAATTCATGGAGCCAGAGGAGAGTGGGAGGTATTGAGAGAGAGGGGAAAAGGAGATTCTTCCAAACAGAGCTCCCAGAAATTCCTCTGCAGGAGCCAGGCTTACATCGAATAATGTCCTATGAGCAGGGCACGTACTAGAGAGTTTGAGTTGTTCCCCTAAAAACAAAACAAGCAGCTCACTGTCTATTTGCACAGGTGCTCCTCTACTTGGTATTTCTTTAACCTCGGGGTGTCAGTTACCCTCCATCAGCTTCCGTGCCCTCAATCTCAAAAATATGGCCAACATTCCACACTTCCTGATTCTGAGGGAAGGGTTGAGGGTAGAAAGGAATGGGACAGGGTACAGGAAGTCAAGGCTTAATGGCAAAACCGACATGCAGGTTTGTCACATGAACGTGAGAGACTTTTATGGTGCATAACTAATTACACACTTAATGCAAGAGAAGTGGCTTTTCAATTAGACAAAGGACTCAAGGTTTTGTGCAGGTTCAATCCTGGCACTTTGAATAAGATGGATGCCCTTTTATTGAGATCGAGGAGAGAAACAGATTATCTCAGCCTGGAAGTTTGCACAGGAGACGGAAGCGCATTGCTAGCCTCAGGCTCATTCCCTCACCCAGCACATTCTCTATCACACTCTGCTGCCTTTGGCTCAAGAAGCACACACACATGTTTTCAAAGGGCACATGCCAATGCAAATGACACATTTTCCCCAAACATGTGGGATTTATTGTGGCTGGGATAGGCCTGAAGGCTTAGGGGATAATCAAACCAGAACATTTTTGCAGAGTGGATTTTTTATTCCTGAAGTGAGTTCAGAGATAGGTACATTTTCTTTTATTATTATTATTGATGTTATAAAATAAGCAAACTTGAGATGAAGCCTCCATTAAAAGAAGCCTGACACCATCTAGAAACTGAGACTCTTTGGCAGCAATGACAGCATGGGAGGACTTTAAACTCAAAGTTAATTTGGTATTTGTGTTTCCAGAAAAAATAGAAGAGGGGTGTCATTGTATTTTGAACCTGAGTATTTCGGGTACAGTTGTTAGAGCTCCGACAATTTTGACAAAGGTAGAATAATTATCCTTTCAGGTCATTTACTCACATATTCACTCAAAAATATTGATGATATAGCTTATTCACTCATAAATGCTAGAGAGAAATTTGTCTAGTCCCCTCATCATTAATTTACTTATTCAACCATTTGTTATCTTACTGTGGACTTCTTGACATTTATTTTATACTTTGGTTTGAATCCCATACTACTTTATTCATTTTGTCGAAATTGTTCTGGCTTTGGCCATTGGCAGCTCTTTCACGTGACTCCTCAGTCCCTATGACTTACACCATCACAGTGTGTGTGTGTGTGTGTGTGTGTGTGTGTGCGCACTTCCTTACATTCTGCCACTACAATCATCTATTTCTCCAAGAAGCCCTGGTTATTTTTATCGAAGAATGGTATTAGAATCCAAAATCTGAGCCCTGGATGTGCTTGTTCAGCTGGAGTGTATTGCTTCTGGGCTCTCTCAACTCACAAATTAAAAAAGTGTATGTGTATATACTAACCTGCTTCTATAAACGTATCTATAAATATTTCTACCTTTAACTGTAACTATATTCAGCTAAACATGAATTCACACTGACGTCTCCAACTCTAATCTACTGCCACATGGATCATATCCTTTCTTATCTGCAGCCTCCCACTTCAACAGTGAGAAACCTGGCTCCCACCATCCCTCATCCATTTACTTGTTCACTTCTGGGATACAAGGATAGCAGTATCAGAAATGTCAACCCAGACTCCAATGGGAAACAACTTTATCAGCTGTAACACAATTCTTATGTACAGTTCCTTTTGCCTTTATTCCTACTGCCTCCCTCCACTCATTTCCAAAGTTAATTAGGGTAGCATCTTCCCCCCCCACACACACACCCTTCAGTGAGGTCATTTCATGCATTTGAAATTCAATTAGATTATTTTGTGACAGTCTGCATTTTATGCTGGAACTAAGGTTGCTAAGCCAACCTCCTATATGTTTTTTTAATTTGCATAAATTAAAGTTCATTCTTTTTTTTTTTTAATTAAAGTTCATTCTTGGTGCTGTAAATTTCTGTGGGTTTTGACAATGCATAGTGTCATCTATCCACCATTAGAGTGTCATATAGAATAGTTTTGCTGACCTAAAATAACCCCTTGCTTCATTTATTCAAATCTTCTTCTCTACCCAAACCCCTGAAAGCACTGACCTTTTTTTTTTATTATTAATTTATTTTTGAGAGAGAGAGGGAAAGAGGAGGGGCAGAGGGAGAGGGAGAGAGAATCCTCAAGCAGACTCTGCTGAACATGGAGCCTGACATGGGGCTCCATCCCAGAACCCTGAGATCATGACCTGAACCAAAACCAAGAGTCAGATGCTTAACCAACTGAGCCACCCTGGTACCCCTGGAAGCACTGACCTTTTATAATCTCAGTAGTTTTGCCTTTTCCAGAGTCATATGAATTGAATTATACATAGATAGCCTTTTTAGATGGGTCTCTTTACATACTAAGGAGAATAAACTGTTTTAAGAATGTAATAATTACTGGGGCGCCTGGGTGGCTCAGTTGGTTAAACGACTGCCTTCGGCTCAGGTCATGATCCTGGAGTCCCGGGATTGAGTCCCGCACCGGGCTCCCTGCTCAGCGGGAAGCCTGCTTCTCCCTCTGCTTGTGCTCTCTCTCTCTGACAAATAAGTAAATAAAATCTTAAAAAAAATTAAAAAAAAAAAAGAATGTAATAATTACTAATAAATCATATTAATTCATTATTACAGATCTTAGCACTAATTTTACTTCAGAAATACTTGAAGGCTTGTCTCTATGAAGGTATGTACTTTGATGCAACTAAATGTTCTCTTAAACATTTCCAAGCCAATCAAAATTTGTAACATAATGTAGACAAAGAATTGTCAGAGTTTACTTATAGACACCTATTTAAATCAATAAGAAAGCCCCTAAAGATCAAAGATCAAAACACTCAGCCTTGAATTTTATATAAAGAAATGCAATCTAGGGGCGCCTGGGTGGCTCAGTCGTTTAGGCGTCCGACTCTTGATCTCAGCTCAGGTCATGATCTCAAGGTGTTAGAGATTGAGCCCTGTCTTGGGCTCCTTGCTCAGTGCAGAGTCTGCTTGAGATTCTTTCCCTCTTTCTCTGCCCCCTCCCCCTGCTCCAGCTCACTCCCTTTTTGTCTCAAAGTAAATAACTAAAATCTTTAAAAAAAAAGAAATACAATCTAAAAAATCTCTAACCTATTTTTGCTTATGCTGTTAATAAAGAATTATGCTTTAATTATATAAGTTATACTCGGGGCACCTGGGTGGCTCAGTTGGTTACGCATCTGCCTTTGGCTCAGGTCATGATCCCAGGGTCCTGGGATGGAGCCCTGCATCAGGCTCCCTGCTCAGTGGGGAGTCTGCTTCTCCCTCTCCCTTTGTCCCCCTCCTCCAGCCCCACCCTGCTCTCTCTCAAATAAATAAATAAAAAATCTTAAAAAAAAGTTATGCTCATAAATAAAATGCTGGTCAGAATGTTATTTGGTAAAACATTTTTTGAAAGACTTTTGATAATATGTATCAAGAAGTTTAAATATATTCAAAACCTTTGACCCAGTAATCTCAACCTGAGGCTTTATTTTGACAAAGTTTCCAAAGCCATGGGAGAGTTAGAAGAATGTTACAGCAGCCACATGGCAGCAGGTGAAAAAGTAAATGGGAAGATTATCTGTGACAAGTATGCTGTTATGTAATGAGACATTCTTAAGACATTTTTATTTTGAACTAATTTTAATCTTACAGAAAATTTGCTGTGGTGACACAGAGAGTTCCCACAGAGTGTCAACCAGGGTCCTCTAATTGTTGCCACCTTAAATGATAGTGCAATTAACAATGCCCGAGTCTAGGAAGTTAATGTTGCTCAACCAGAGTTTAATTGAACTTTGCTTGATTTCCCATGAACGAAACTTTTCTGTCCCAGGATCCTATCCAGAATTTCAGTTTGCATCAAGCTGTCATTTTTCCTTAGTCTGTTCTAATTAGTAAAATTTCCTCAGTCTTTCCTCGTGTTTTGTGATAAAGAAAGATATTAATAATCTATGCTGGATGAGGAAAGCAGCACACACACACACACACACACACACACACGTAGTGATCTCAAGTATGCAAAGAGAGAAATGACTAGAAAAACATCAGGAGGAAATTATCCAAATTATCCAAAATATTAACTGTCCTTAGCTTATCTCTGAGTGAGGGATTATAGTCAATTATTTTCCTACTACTTTCATTTCCTCTATTTTTAAAAAATATATTTTCAAAAATGGTCACCCAATATTTAAAAACAGAGGAGGAAAAAAACTACAGAATATAAATTCTCCACTTTGGAGAATTTAGCTACATTAAAAGGTTTGTTCTTCCATTTACTCTAACTGAATAGTATTTCATTGTGTTGTAGGTATGAACACAGTTCTAGTTCTTCTTCTAGTTCTCATACAGCTCATATTTTGCCAGCTCGTTCTTTCTTCTTTTTTTCCCCCAACATCTAAATTACCAAGTGTGGAGGAAGTACCCATATATGAGTGGTTCAGAGGCATGAGGGTCTCCTCATCTGGAGGATCAGAAATACAAACGCTCCCTGGAGACAATGGACATAGCAGTAATCCACCTGAACTGGATCTTCCTGATGGAAGGAGGAGCCATTATGGAGGAATGGACCTCAGCTTTCCAGTCTCAAGGTCGCCTGGGAAATATTGATGAGCACTCCTCCATGGGCCTTGTAGAATTAAGACTGAAGAAAAATATCCACTACAGTCATATCTATTCAAAGGTGCTAGGAGCAGGAGGTCAATGTTCCTAATAACACATCACAAGGGTTTTGTATGACACTACACTCTTGGCTGACTCATTCATATTGGCTATTTTTGTCACTTCTAGTTTGTCACCAAAGTGAATGACAGCAAAGTCCTGAAAAAGAAGAGCCACCCCCTTTGTTCATAGGCAGAAAAGAATAGCAGTGAGAGGGGTCCCCTTGCTTCCTAGCTGGGGGTACAGAGGGTATTGGCTGTCCCCACTAAGGGCTAGAAGAGCAGTCTCTTGTGTGGGTGGCACTGGGAAAAAGGCCAGCAGAGGAAGCCTGACTGGCCAGGTCCCAGATGAGCCTGTGTGGTGAATGGAAAGCACCCACCCTTGCCCTTTTGAGCCTATAGAATTTGGATTTGGATCTTGGCTTACCCACATGTAATAACATTTCTCATTTATTGAGTACCTATTATGTTTTTTTTACCTCAATGCTAAATCTTTAACATACCCTTTAACAATGCTAAATCTTTAACAACCCTACAAAATAGGTAAAACTAACCCATTTTACCCAGAGGGACGAGACTCTTACAGAGTATGTAACCTTGAACTGTGTAATTCCATTTCCTCCTCTGTATGATGAAAATAAAAATCCCTTCCCTCTAAAACTATCAAGATTAAATGAACCTCACAGAAAAAGCACTGAACACATTTCCCAAAACCCAGTAGGTTCTTTGACGCCCAGACCCCACAATGATGCTGTTTCTGGGACACTTTCCCTAAAGTGCGATCTGGTTTAGATTTTTTAATTTAAGCCCAGAAACCTAAGGACCTGCCAGAGACAGAAACTCTTCTTGGAATCTTCCTGAAATGCAAACAGTTTAAAGGTCACTGAAAACTTCATCCAGCCTATATTTATATTTGTCTCGTAAACTCTTGAGGAGAATTTTCCAGGAGACGGTGGAGTCTCAGGAGACTTCTTGCTGAGGCTCCCGTAACTCATTTTCTGTTTTTTTTGGCCTCTGCCTCTTGAAAGGAAAAGGGAACTCAGTGAAAAATGTTAAACAAGGCCAAAGACATAAATATATTTAAAAAGCACTAAATTAAAAGTGTTTGAAACCATTGCTGCAGGGGGATTTCTCAGTCAGTGATGCCAAGCAGAAGACTAGCTTTGGTACCCACGAATATTCCTCCTCCAGGCTTCCTGGAGCTCCAGGCATCCTGAATGAGGGGGTTTCTGCTTACTTACTGACAGTGGTTGAGGTGTAAGAGCAGGGTAAATCATGGGAGTTCTTTGCAAAATGCTCTAGCAGGTAAGTGTTGAGTGCCTCCAGACTTCTATACTACATCATCCTTTTGTGGAGAAAAATAAAAATATATCCAGGTTGAAACTCAGAGAGGGATGGAGAGTTATCTCTTACCAGCTGTGTGCTTGTGTGTATGTATATGTGTGTGTGTGTGTGTGTGTGTGTGTGTGTGTGTGTATGTGTGTTTGTGTGTTTTACTGACAAATAAAAATTGTATACATTCAGGTTGTAACAGGTGATATTTTTAAGGTATACAGTGTGATGATCTGATATACATATACGTTAGAAATTGTTACCATAGTATTTATTTATTCTTAATAAAAATGTATATGTGTAAGGTGTACTACATGATATTTTGATATACATGTACATGGTGAAAGTTAATTACCATCTCTGGGTCCTCACATAGTTACCCTTTTCTGTGTATTTCTGGTGAGAGCACCTGAAATCTGCTCTCTTAACAAATTTCCAGTATAAAATACAGTCATCATGCTGTATACTAACTACTGTTACTATGTTGTATTTTGCCTTTAAATATTTGGTGGAAATCAGAGATTAGGGATTAAGTAATTAGTCATTGATAATAGCAATTGTATAATTAATGTTATTTCTCACAGCACATCAAAGGGCACTTCACATACCAAGACTCATGATGATGATTGGTGGAATGAATGAGCAAATGAACAAATAAGCTCAAAACTGTTCCTGCAATTGCAATTGCCTGATGCCATTTCCTCATGATCTGTTGACAGGCTGTTAGACTTTCTTATAGTAGGGTAGGTTTGAATCTCTGCAATATGCCTCATGGTTTATGGACCATTTACATTTAATGTAATCATCATTACTGCTGGGTTTTAGTCTGTCAACTTGCCTTTTGCTTTCCATTTGTCCCTCTGCTTTTGCTTCCTCTGTGGTTGCCCTCCTGTCTTCTTTTTGGATTAATTGAATATTCTTTAGTGTTACATTTTATTTTCCTTATTGGATTTTAGGTATGTCTTTTTTTATTATTTAGTCATTTGTTTTACAGAGATTGTTCAGAGTCCAGCAATGTGTATCCTTCAATTTACTCTACACATAGTCCATATTGTATTTCTCTGTGCTCTACACTTTATACCTCACACTTTCTACTTCCAACTTCTTGATGCACACTTCGAACTTTCCAAATCTATAACAGTAAAACAGTATAGTACCATGTACCATGATCCTTTGTTTGATCATTGTCATATTGTTCATTTTGCAGAAGTTGACTATGATGTGCATAAATTTAGTTCTTTGTTTACATTTATCCTCCTTGGGGTTTATTGAAATTATTGAATTTCTGCAGTAGTGTTGTCTGTTGGTTTTATTTTCTGTTTTCATCAAATTTAGGAAGTTTTCAGTCATGATTTCTTTAAATATGTTTTCTTCCCCAATCTCCCACTTTGTCCTTTTGGGACTCCAATTACACGTATGTTTGATGCTTATATTATCCCATAGATCCTTGAGGATCTTCTAATTTCATTAATTTCCCACTCCCCCCATTATTCAAATTAGATAATTTATTTTAATCAATCTTCAAATTAGCTGGTCTTTACTTCTGCTCACCAATGTATTGTTAGACATTTCACTAATAGTTTTTGTTTCAATTATTGTATTTTTTATTTTTAGTACTTCAGTTTTGTTCATTAGCATAGTTTCCATATTTCTTCTGAAGTTTTTTATCTACTCTTTCATTAAGACCCTTTCTTTCATTCTCTGAACATATTTTAATTTACTTCATTAAACATATATTTATAATCATTGCTTGCATATATTAGGTTCAACATTTGAGTCATCTTGGATTTAGTTTCTATAGACTGCTTTTTTTTCCCTTCAATTGTGAATCATATTTTTGTTATTGTTGTATGTCTAGTGATTTTTGATTGCTAATGGGTATTATGAGTAACAGGTCGTAAAAACTGTAGATTCTATTATTCTTTCCTGAAATGTTGATTCTTGTTTCAGAAGAAAGTTCAATGACTGGATAATCATCTTGAACATGTGTACACTTGATTTTACACTTTGTTAGTAAATATTTGTGAAAGAACAAGGTATATCCAAACCCATTTAGCTGGACAGGACTCAACTTCCTAATTCTGTCTTACCCAAACATCCTTTTGGGACTTTGTTTTAGGCTTTTTAGGAGTGCATCTACAGTAGGTTTAATTCTATGTCATTATCCTTATTCTTAAGACCTCCTGCAGTTGATGTGGTCTCTCTACTTAGTCAAGGTGGGAACTCCATGAATGCTCTTCCTCCAGCACTGCGTGACCTCTGGTATCTGTTCTGCTTTCCATCCTGTAGCAGCTAATCTCTCTTAAGTTCAAATTGTCTTGGGGTGCCTCAGTGGCTCTTGATTTTGGCTCAGGTCATGATCTCAGAGTCCTGGGATCAAGCCCTGTGTTGGGCTCTGTATTCAGCAGAGAGTCTGCTTGAGGGTTATTTGCCTCCCTCTCTCTCTGTCCTTACCCCCCTTGTGCTATAAATAAATAAATAAATAAATAAATAAATAAATAAATCTTTAAAAAAAAGTTCAAATGGTCTTGCCCTGTGTACATACGATCCAGCCTTCATATGGATTTATGGAGGATCTCCATACTGAATTCCAGGGCCCATCACTAAATAGCTTCCTTCCTCTCATGCTTCATCTTACACATATCAGCAGATTTAGTACTCTTAAATCTATCTCTGCCTCCCAAATTCAGTGAGATCACTGCCTCTGCTCAGACTCCAGTTCTCAGTGCTTTGCTGCAAAAACTGACCCTCGTCAGAAAGGTCGATGATTATGGCATTCCTCTTGTGCAGTCTTATAGTTTTGTATGGCAGGGGGGCTTGTTTGTGTCATTTACTCCATCTTAACTAGGATAAGAAGTCCCAGTATAATACCTTGCACTAATGTATGTTCAGTAGGTAATTGTTCTTTGTCTTATTGTTTTTCTATTGCTTCTATAACAAATGACCACACACAATGGTTTTAAACCACACAAATTTATAATCTTAAAGTTCTGCAAGTCAGAAGCTCAAGGTGGGTCCCACTGGGGAGCTATACCTGAAAGCCTAGGTTCTTCTTTCACATTTTTACATTCTATCAATTATTTCATGATATAAGTTAAAGTTTCCAAATATTCCTTAAACCTGCATGTCTATTCTGTCCCTAGTACCACTTCCTTTTGCATGTTTTACCATCTCTGATTTGAACCTTTCCATAGACTCTTAATGGTTTTCTTTTATATGGTGTGATGTAGCTCAGTCTATACTCAACACCACAGCCAATGTGAACTTAGTGAAACATGAATGTGTCCATGGCCCTGCATAGCTTAAAAATCAAAAATCTCCTAACCCCAATAAGACCATCTAGAATTTTGGGTCTGTCTCCCTCCCCAGTTTCCTATCCCATCATGCTAATCTCATCACCATACTAGGATTCCTAGGATTTCTGGGGCATGTTTCTCACCTTATAAGCATCTTCTGTACATTTATAGAAGGCTGCCTCCTCTACTTGGCCTAGATAACCTCTATCTGCCTAGTAAATCTAAAGTTATCCGAAGACCTTAGATCAAATGTTACCTCCAGTATGAGTGCTGCTTTGGTCCATCCAAATACATTTCCTCCTGTATACACTCATAGTGCTTTGGACATCCTTCTATCATGGCAATTATCTTAATGCATTGTCGTGGAACTTTTGTGACTGTCTTTCTACCCAAGAATGAGATTCTCCAGAACAGGGGCTTTGTCATGATCCTATCTATGGTCTCCCTGCCTTTGTCATCATGTAGAAAGTATTTAGCAAATTGTTTATTGGGTGATTCAATTGATACATTCAGTTGATTTCTCATTTTATGTGTTCTTCACTTTAATAAGTAAAAGATTCTTCTTCAGGCAAAGGCTTTTATTTTCTTTCCAAATGATGTGCTCCCTCTCCTCTTCTTCTGTTCTGCCATTTTAAACTCAGTTGCCAGTTAGGGAGCAAGGGCACCTATGGAGAATATTCACTGGTTTCTGAAATTTTTCTTTGTAAGGCAATAGGTAGTAAAATTTTTTTTTAAATTTCAGTTGTTTATGTTTAGTTGGAATTTGGGGAACCATTTTTAGAATTCAAATTTTGGCCTTTTTAAAATAAGATATATCATACATATAAAAGAATATATCTTGAATATATGCTCAATTAAAAATGATAAAACAAGCACTCGTATTCTCCCAAACAGACGTTAAAAATATTGCCATAACCCTGAAGTCCTCTGTTTTTCCTTTCCCAGTTACACCTCTTTTCCTTCCCCTAAGAATTAAACAATAAGCTGATTATTATGTTACTATTCCATTGGTTTATTTTTCTAAAGAGTTGTACTATATACTATTTTATTTCTAAACAATGCATTAGCTTGGTTTGCCTATATTTGACCTTCATACAAATGAAAGTTATTATATACTTTGTGCTCTTTGTCTCTGAAATTTTAACTTTATGAGATTCATACATTTTTTTAAAGATTTTATTTATTTGAGAGAGAGCACTAGCAGTGCAGAGGGGCAGAGGGAAAGGGACAAGTAGACTCCCTGCTGGGTGTGGAGTCCAACGTGGGACTCGATTCCAAGATCCCAAGATTCCAAGATTCCAAGATCATGACTTGAGCCAAAGTCAGATGCTTAACCAACTGAGCTGCCCAGGTGCCCTGAGATTCATACGTTTTAATATATTTAGCTATACATTTACCTATTTTCACTGATGTAGAGTATTTGAGCACATAAATATACTAGTCTTTATATACTCTATGCTTGATAAAAGACTACCTCTGTAATGTTTTTTACTATTAGGCAAAATGTATTTTCTAAATTGATAATATTGTATTTCTACTTTAATATAAAAATATTGTTGATTATCTTAATAGATTTTTTTTTTTTTAAAGATTTTATTTATTTATTTGAGAGAGAGAGAATGAGAGACAGAGAGCATGAGAGGGAGGAGGGTCAGAGGGAGAAGCAGACTCCCCGCCGAGCAGGGAGCCCGATGCGGGACTCGATCCTGGGACTCCAGGATCATGACCTGAGCCGAAGGCAGTCGCTTAACCAACTGAGCCACCCAGGCGCCCTATCTTAATAGATTTTTTTGAATGCCGAAACACTTCTACATTCCTGGGGAACAACCAAGTGGTTTGTTATGACTTACTTATTTTTTATGCTCTTCTGAATTCAATGCCAGTATATTTTAGAATTTCTGCCTCTTGGTTCATGAGTACAATTGCCTTGTGATGTTTCTTTCTTGAACTATTCTCTGGTTTTGATATTGTGGTAGACAAAATTCTAAAAATGGCCCTAAGATCCCATGTCTTAATCCCTGGAACCTATGAGCATGAAATATCACTGCTCTGATCATGTTATGTTTTATGTCATAGCTGATCTTAATAGGCAAGTGATCCTAATCTAATTGCATGAACCCTTCTAAAAGCAGAGAGTTTTCTCTGGCTGAAGGCAGAAGAGTAGGTCAGTGAGATTGGGAGTACTAGGGAGATTTGGTTCATCATTGCTTGCCTGAAGATGGAAGAGAACATGTGGAAAGGATTGCAGGTGGCCTCTAGAATCTGAGACTCCCAGACCACAACCAGCTAGGAAGTTGGAACCTCATTCTACAGCCTACAGAAACTGAATTCTATCAACAACCCGAATGATCTTAGAAGTGAATTATTCCCAGAGACTCCTGATGAGGACTCAGACCAGGCAACACCTTAATTTCAGGCTTGTGATACCCTGAGTATAGAACACCGTAGAGCCTGCAGAGACTAGAACTTACAGAATTGTGAGCTCATAAATGGATGCTTTTTTAAGCCATTGAGATTGTGGTAATTTGTTGCATAGTAATAGGAAATGAATACAAGAATCAAGGATACAGTAGTCTCATTAAATGTGCTGGTGAGTTGGAGAAGCATTTGGAATTTGTTGTTTCCTGAATGTTTGCTAGAATTTACCAGTGTCTGTGCTTTTTAACTAGAGACTATAGCCCACTTGTATTTATCAAATTATATGTTGGTTTTGTTTCTACCCTGTTAATTTGTGATTTCTATTTGTCTTGATTTAACCCACTATCTGTTTTTCTTTCTCTTTTCTTAACCTTCTTTTGAATTGATTGAGGTTTTAAGATTTTCTCTTTATCTTATCTCTTTCCCACTACTAATTTTGAAGTTACATACTGTTTCCCTCTTTTTTGTGGTTATCCTAGAAAGTTTAACTTTTATATTTTAAGAATGTCCAAAATTAATCAATATCCACTATTCCTGAAACACAAAGATTTTAGATCATGAGACAGAAATAGTATTCACTGAACATTCCAATTCTCACCCCTATTATTTCCAAGCCTCCCTTGAAGGTATATTGGGGCCAAGTGACTACTTCAGGCCAACAGACAATGAACAGAAGAGATGTGTGTTACCTCAGGGGTTAAACATTTAAAGGTGAATATTTCTCATTCATTTCTTTCTTCTTCTGACATGGGACCTTGACGTGGAAGCCACTTGAAAGTTTTTCAGGTCATTGCAGAGCACACAGCTAGTGTGAATTTTGTGCAGAACTGACCAGTCCCAAGCCATTATGAGTCTTATCAGGTAGTTTACAAAGTATGCAGATATATTATTTTCCACCCAGAGCTGAGGAGGGGCCAGGTGATTATCCTTAAGCTTCTCTTTATGGGAGGTTTTTTTCTTAATAGTTCACCTGTTGAGGATGTTAGCTTTTGGGGGTCCTGTTTGTGCTCAGGCTCAACCGCTGTTCTCTTGTCTTCATGCACTTGTAGTGTGTGGTCATTGAAACCTAGACACCAGCCCACCAGGGGTTGGGAAATGCTGCCAGGGTTAATACCAACTCTAAAGATTGCCAAGCTTTCTGGCTTTGAGTTTCTCCTAATCATTGGACTTTGAACATTTCTCTTTTTTCTTGCCAGCCCAGCCACCTATTTGAGAAACTGATTTTTAATAGGTATTTTATACTGAGTTTTATGGATTTTATACTGGACGTAGTTTTCTAGAGATATAGACTCTCCTATAGGTCAATATGAAGCAGACATCATAATTTATTATCAAGAAGCTCTATTCTTTTTTGCCTGACTAATTATAAGCAACAGAACGTGATTAATGTCTTTTAAAATGTATTTTTAAAAGCAAGAGAAGTAGCATGAATGATCACTTATTGAATTAGGAGCGGTGAAGTTTTGATGTTGGGTGTTTGAACACATGCATCTGCAATATGTATATATGTGTGTGTGTGTGTGTGTGTGTGTGTGTGTGTATTTATTTATTTATACAGTGATGTACATTTATCAAAACAATTAACTTTTAACCCAAAAACCAATGAAGGCCATTTGCTATGTTCATGACATTGGTTTGAAAAGTAACAAATTACTTGCAATTTTCCACTGCTTTTTAGCCCCGTGTGCCTGCACATCTATTCCCTCTGTTTATCATTTTTCCTTTTGTTATTATCTGCTTAATTGTGCAATGAATATCTAGTGTGTACCATTCAGTGGCTGACAGCTTGCACCATCAGGGATAACTGCTGAATAAGCAGGAAGTCATTGGGTCATCACAATAAAACTAATCATATGTAGCATGTACTAGGCATGATAGCTGTGACTTTCAAATATTTTCTTTAATTATTCTCAAAACAAAATCTATGAGGGAGGGATAGTTACCATTGTTTTAAATATGAAGATGCTGGGACTTGGAGGGGTTAATCAACATGCCCGATGCCACAAGGTTAGTGAGTATCATTGATGGGACTTGAGGTTACATGTCGTGAAACCAATGCCTGTGACTCTCAACTATAGGGCTGCTCCTTGCAGCTGCACTCCAGAGACTGGAGGGCATGCATTCTAATGTGACCCATGCAAATATCCCCATGAGAATCTGGGGCTTTCAGGATAACGACAGAGGATAAAACCATGATAACACACCATTGGGAACTATTTTTTATAGGAAATGTATTTCTCTATTCTTGAAACTCTTGGCTTCCCAAATTTCACTGTCCATAAACATTCCTTGGCTCCTAAGGGCCCCTGGGTGGCTCAATCGGTTAGGCGTCTGACTTTGGTCAGGTCATGATGTCAGGGTCCTGGGATCGAGCCCTGTGTGGGGCTCTGCACTCAGTGGGGTCTGCTTGTCCCTCTCCCCCTGCCCCTCACCCCCACTTGTGCTCTGCCTCTCTGACTCTCTCTCAAATAAATAAATAAAATACTAAACAAACAAACAAACAAACATTCCTTGGCTCTAACTGGGAACAAAAGCAGGTAAGCATGATATGATTGAGGCTCACTTTGTAGGCTACATCCTTCATGACTGAATCTAACATGTTTATTGGGGCTAGACATGATGACAGACAGGCTACACTAGGCAAATCACCCAGACTAAAAATCTAGCCCCTGCAGGGGGCTGTGATATCCTGGGCAAGTCATACTGCCTTTCTATACCCTCTCTGTGAAACAAAGCGCCATTCTTTTTTTTTTTTTTTTTTAAGATTTTATTTATTTGACAGAGAGAGGGACAGTGAGAGGGAACACAAGCAGGGGGAGTGGGAGAGGGAGAAGCAGGCTTCCCGCCGAGCAGGGAGCCCGATGCGGGGCTCGATCCCAGGACCCTGGGATCATGACCTGAGCTGAAGGCAGACGCTTAACGACTGAGCCACCCAGGCGCCCCAGCAAAGCGCCATTCTTTACAAATGGAACAGTGACAGCATTAAAGGAAAACTATGTACAATGCTTAGGAGAGTGCCTGGCACACAGTAGGCCTATTAATTGGTTGTTATTTTCATTATTAATTTATGATTCTTGTTTTGAACAAGCCCTTAGTGGAGAAATGGGGCAGTATTCATGTTTAAAATCAATAAAAGGTAAAAGGGATTTTTATTCATTCAGCATTCATGTTATTCAATGTTCATCAAGAATCTACTACATAAAAATATGAAATTACTTGAGTTGTAAGCCTGGCTTTTAAGTAAAGAAAACGTGAGGTAAAGGAGCCTGATTTTGGATATTTACTCTGAAAATGAGGGGAAAGATCCAAATGCAATGTCACTTTACTCTGAAGGGAAAGCTGAGTGGCCTTGTAGGCTGATTAGATATGAAGTTTCAAGGAGCAGGGAGTCAGGCTGACTTGGCACTTCTGAGCCAGGCCAACCTAGAAAACAGGGAGCCATTAACCTTGCAAGTGAGGAGATATAAGAGAAACAGTGATTTTTTTTTTCCTTTCCCCTGGAAGAAGCTGATGAATTCAGCTTTAGACATGTAGACAGTGAAAAATCTAGGCATGTCTCAACATAAATTGCCACTGCAAAAATTAATTGGAATTGAATAAATAAATAAAAGTACTTTATATCTCCCTAGGAAGAGGCAAAAATAGATTTATTAATCATCCAATTTGAATGTCCAACAGTGAAAGAATGACTAATAAATTATGGCATTTTTTTATACACTAGAATTATGACATACAAAATAAGGTTAACAGAGTTGTTGTAATAACATAAGAAATTGTGAGGTAGAAGAATGAGTAGAAAGAGCATAGTGCAAGATGGTATATAGAATATAATTTTATTTTTTGTGAAAGTACAATATGGAGGGAAAAAAAAGCTAAGAAAAACTAAGGCTGCAGTTGTTGCTTACGGGCTGTTGGACCATGGATGATTTTTTTCCTACTCCATAATTTTTGTTTCTTTTCAAGTTTTCTATAATAAAAGCTCATTAATTTTCTTTTTTAAGATTCCTTTATTTATTTTTAAAATATTTTATTTATTTCTTTGTCAGAGAGGGAACACAAACAGGGGGAGCTGCAGGCAGAGGGAGAGACAGGCTCCCCGCTGAGCAGAGAGCCGGATGCGGGGCTCGATCCCAGGACTCTGGGATCATGACCTGAACCAAAGGCAGACTCTTAACCAACTGAGCCACCCAGGCATCCCAAGGTCTATTTATTTTAGAGAAAGAGAGAGAGAGCAAGCAGGGGGAAAGGCAGAGGGAGAGGGAGAGAGAATCTCAAGCAAACTCCCTGCTGAGCACGTTGCTGGATGCAGGACTCGATTCCATGACCCCCAGATCATGACCCGAGCAGAACCCAAGAGTCAGACACTTAGCCAATTGAGCCACCCAGGAGCCCCCATTAATTTTCTAATAAGTCAAAAGGTGTGAGAATAACCATAATGCCATATGGGAAGAGTTTAAATCATCCAGGTAATAATATCAGCAAGAACACATGTGTCCATGTATCTATGGACAAAGATGACTGTTTGCTTCTGGAAAATTGATTAATATGTGGGGTTCTGAGCACTTTGTATTCAACCAAAGTGTACTAAAGGGTTTAACTAAATCTCCATAATGAAATTAATAAAAGGTTAGTTTATTCTATGTTGACACATCATTTGGCACGTGACTCACAGTTCGGCAGAAGGGGATCAGGCTATTTCCTTGTATGGGAGGCAGTGAACACAGCAATAAAAGAAAAAGAACTACAAATTTATACTTCCACACTTGCTTACTCACTGTGTGAGCTTAGTAGATTACTCACCTTTGCAGTCCCATTTTCCTTAAATGCTAAAATGTGGACAATAATACTGATAGAAACATTTTTAGGATTGAATTAAAACACAAGTCGAGAACATCTGGTGCAATGCTTGGTGCTGGTCTCCATAAATGATAGCCATTCTTGTGTTTCTGTATATATAATTGACGATCTGCTTAGCTACCTATTCTGCGTGTCTTATTCCTATATACAGTACAGAGTATGTCAATTCAGTATGGGTGGTGATTGCATCAGCTTTGTTCGACACTGTATTCCCTCCAGACAGGAAAACACCTGACAGAGAAGGCTCTCAAAAAATACTTACTAAATAAATGGGTGATAACAAAGAGCACAGGGTAGAATTGGGAATGGGGTAGTGATTAGTTCAGGGCCAGGTGTGGACCCATCCTTGTGGGTACACTGGGGAGGGAGGTTCTTTGCCTCTGCAGATGTGCACAAATTAGCACGTGCCCTTGGTCGCCACCGCCCACAACCCTCCCGAAAACATGAAGGGGTCACTGTAAAAAGATGAAGCTGACATGAGATAAAGCAATGTGAACAGAGAGGCAGAAACAAGGTCCTTGGTGATCCCGTGGAGCCACTGGGTCAGGCTTTTCCAGCAGCCCTCCATAACCCCTACATTTTTAGGTCCCACTGTCATAACAGCTAGAGCTGGGTTTTCTGTTATTTCCGGCCAAATGCATTCTAGATGATATCCCTGTCGATTTGCAATTTTCTCACCTTTAAAATGGGAAGAATGATAATCATTATACTATAGATGATTTGTATCACTGTATCCATCCACTTTATGTGGATTGTTGTTTTGAAAACCACCCTCGAATCTCAATCGTGTATCAGTAAACTTCTATTCTTGTGCTCATAAGTCTGGTGGTCATTATCAGATCTAAGATGGGTTTGGTGGGGGGGCGGGCGGGGCAGCCTTGGAGTGCATGGAGAGCATGCAGATATTTTGTGCAGGCCCTGACTAGAGAGACAATTTAAGTCACCTTACATCAGAGTGTCAGCACCACTCGGGCAGGCCAAACACCCACGATCCCACAAAAGAAATACAACACTGCCTGGGAGAGCTTCTCTTCCTTGGGGGCTCTACTTGGCTGGACAGCTCTGCTTCAGAGCGTGGTTGTCCGGTTTGGTAGCTAAGGTGCAGGATGGAAGCCTGGTATAGTTGGTTCATTCTGGCCTAGGCTAAAGAAACAGTGGCTACCTGAGGTCTGTTCTCATGGATCATTATCATCATCATTATAATCAAAGCATCCCACACAAGCCAGACCACACAGGCACATTTATGACCTCTGAAATCCAATGGGTCAACCCAAATCCCATAGAAAATTATACTCTGTCCAAAGTAAGAGAGGTCTGGGACTGATTAGATGCTGGAAAACAATCTAAACTCTCAAATCAGTCCGTCATTAATCCATATAACAGGCATTTATTGAGTGCTAATTATGTGCTAGGCACTATTGTAGAGGCTGGGTGCACAGCGATGGACAAGGTGCAGTCCTGGTCAGCAATATCAGTCTAGGAAGGGAGACAGTCATGTGAACACACAATTACAACACAGTGAATCAGATGCTGATAATAATTTAGTGAGCACATAGCATAGGTCAGAATTTATTCTAAACCCTGTGCATGCCCTAATTCATTTGATCTACTCAACAGTTTTATAGGGCATGGAGGGGTTAATTAATTTATCCAAGCCCACACAGCTAGTTAGTGGCACAAGACTCAATGCCAGACAATTTACCTCTAGAATCTTCAACAATTACTGTAGTGTGTTTATGATAGCACCAGTAGAAAAACTCAGATGGGAAAGTGAATTGTCAACTATAAAAAAACAAAAACAAAAATACCACATAGAAACCAACTGTTATTTTTATTATCTTTCAAATATTCCTCCAAATAGATTCATAGAATGCCAGAGTTGGAAAGTGTCTTAGAGAAAGTCTGGTCCACTCAACAAACATTGTGTGGATAAGGACACTGATGCCCAGAGAGGAGGAGAGACTGGCCTCTCCCCCCAGTCATGCAGCTGGTCAATGGGGAGTCTGAGAAGACTTTTCTCATCTCCAAGCCCAGTGCTCTAGCAGCTGTACCAAATTATCTTTCCAGAAGATGTTGTGATACCTGCCCTGACAGGTAGGATTGATGCTATTGAAAAGAGATGTGGTCTGACTCCCTAATGGGGGTGGGGGTCACGGGCCTGGGATGAATGGACAAATGTGCGCATATCAGCCTTTGGTCATTTAGAACCATATTGTAGATATATGAGCACCGGCTCCTTAGGTGTCAGACCCTGGGTTAGCAGCACAAGAGTGGGGCTGAAATGTATTCGATTATGGGAACTGGGCCAACTCACCCATTCATTGCACCCTAATAATGGTTTTTGGAGATATTTTTGCAAGCTCAAGGGTTGTCATAGTGCAGTGGTTTTCAAACTTTTTGATCTCGAAATGCTTTTACACTCTTGAGAATTATTAATAGCCCTAAAGAGCTCCTGTTTATATGAGTTACATCTATTAATATTTATCACATTAGAAATTAAAACTAAGAAGGTTAAAATATGTATCAATTCATGCATATATCACAATAAGCCTGTTACTATTCACCTAAATAACATTTTAATAAAATAACTATATTTAAAATAAAAATATTTAGGGATTCCTGGGTGGCTCAGTTGGTTAAGCATCCGACTCTTGACTTTGGCTCAGGTCATGATCTCAGGGTCCTGAGACCAAGATCCACTCTGTGCTGGGCGTGGAGCCTGCTTCAGATTCTCTCTCTCCCTCTGTCCCTCCCCACCCTGCTCATGTGCATGCTCTCTCTCTCAAAAAGAAATAAGTAAATAAATAAGTAAATAGATAATATTTAGTGAGAAAAGGGATATTGTTTTATATCTTTGTAAATCTCTTTAACATCTGGTTTAATATAAGATGATTGGATTCTCATGTCTGCTTCTGCCTTCAGTCTGATGTGGTGTGTTTGGACTGATGTATATGAAGTAACATAATAGAGTATGAAAAAACCACTTATGTGGCTTCAGATTCTACATGAAAACAACCATTTAAGAAACTACCACATGTCAAGTTTTAGTGTAGTATCAAAGGAGAATAATTATTATCTCCTCAATTATTAATTACCTGAATTCTCCAATTAACTAAAAAGGCTATCGAAATACTCCCTTTTACAACAACATATCCGTGTGAAGCTGGGTTTCTTCACATACTTTAGGCAGAAGTCAAGCTCATGATGGCAGATACCAGTTTTCTAACCTCTAGTTTCTGCTTAAAAGCTTGCATTTTATTATTAATAACAAATAATGTCAGTTGTATTCTATAAAGTGACAGGCTCTCTTAGTTCGCTTTTGAGAAAATATCTTTGAAATATCCAAATCTGAACAAACAAAAGAAAACAAAATATTGTGTACCAGTTATCCTTTCAAGTAAAAATGGCGCCCACAGATAAGAGCTGCTTGAGGTAGGCAGTGTCCCTCAATTCATCCCACAGAATATTAAAATGCTCAAAGATTGGGGTCTGATGATGAATTTTCATGGCTTCATGAAAGACATTCATAGATGAAGCTGGTCATTTTTATTTGTTTGTTTTCCCTTTTTTAATTATTTAAATTCAATTAATTAACATATAGCGTATTATTAGTTTCAGAGGGAGAGTTTAGCGATTCATCAGCTGCATGTAACACCCAGTGCTCATTCCATCACGTGCCCTCCTTAATGTCCATCACCCAGTGACCCCATCCCCCCATCACTCTCCCCTCCAGGAACCCTCAGTTTGTTTCCTATGCTTAAGAGTCTCTTATGTTTGTTTTGTTTGACTGCAAATGTGTGATGATGAAGAATTCAATGACTACAATTCCAGTTTGGTGCTATTTCCTAGATTCTTGCTGAAGACCCAGCAGTTTTGCCCCCAGGGCCTTAGCCCCATCCATGCAAATATTAACACAGTGGAAATGGCAACTAATCATGAAAATGCTCTTGACCTTGTGGGCCCCCTGGGAAGATGTCAGGGCTTGTCAGGAGCATACGGTCCACACTGCTGCTACAGTGCACCCTGCTTGAATATTTTGAGACAGCAACAGCTCTGGCAACTTGAAGATATGGCATCGCCCACAGGTTGTTCTGATTACCCCTCCTACAATCTTGTCCAGCCCAGAGTCTTCAAGCTTGGGAAAATATTTGAAAGATACTTTTGAATATCAAAGACAGATGACCCCCGAATTCTGATTTGAACACCCACACATATCTATCTCCCCGACAAACCCCCTGTCTTCAATAGACTTTCCAACTTGAGAATATCTCCAAGGGCATATCTGATTTAAAGGGAATCTTTCCTGGTGACCATCCTGATGATCAACTCCAAGGAACTCAAAAAGAAAGCACCAAAACTGTCTCAAGACTCCAGCTCAAAACAAAAACAAAAAACAAAAACAAAAACAAAACCCTCCCGAAAATCACATTAATTGAGGCTAAGATGGCAAGGGTCTAATATCCATCAACATTCTTTAAGGGAGTGTCTAGATCTGTCATACTTTGCCTCAAAGAACTTCCCCAGCTGCCTTCCTTCATTCCACTGTTTAATAAACATGTACTCAGCACTTAATGGGACGTGCTCAGGACTCGCTCAGAGCTCGGGCATGCTTGATGGCCAGTGGGCAGTGCGGTGCGACCGGCTTGGGCTGCAATGGGCACAAGGAGAGGAGTAGCCACCACTAATCACATGGAGGTGGGGGACAGAGAGGCCAGGGAGGGTATCCAAAAGGAACGGATGCCAAGCTTGTCTGGAAGGACTGGGCATTTACTGGGAGAGGAGCAAATGCTCCAGGCAGAGGGAAAGACAAGGGCGAGGACCAGGGTGTGTTGGGGAAACTTAATTCACAAGTTCATTGTCATTCTGTCTCTGCCGTCAGCGAGGTTAAAAGAGGCTGTGTGAGTTATAGGGTTTCCTCTGACCTCTGGGCACTTGGAGAAGCCACAGGCGATGGAAGAGGTAGAATGCCCCCACTTTCAATGAGGCTTGAAGCTCCAGTGACCCCAAAGTCTTATCAGGGACAGCTGGTTCGGTCGGTCCCTTTTCTGAATCTCTCCCGTCCCACGTAGAGCAGGGGGCACACAGAGTAAATGGGAGGAGGGAATGGATGGTGAGGGAGGGGCAAGCCTACTGTGAATGATGACCTGAGGTTGGAAACCATAATCCTAAATCAGTTCACAAAAAAAGTACCATCAGGATGTCTTAACATGAAGTTCACAGGTGGTTTAAAAAAAAAAAGTCTGTAAATACTCTTCAATTTTATGTAAAACTTTCCATGTGCACAGGTGTAATTTGTGGGGGGATGTCAGGCTTTACCTTTAATATTTTTAAAATGTCCTCACAACCCCAAACACTTGAGGCACATTGGACTGGATGTAGAAGATTCAGAAATAAATACAACCTTAGTCTGCAGAATCAGTTTCCTTGCGTGGCAAAACAAAGTAAGAATCTGAAAAGTGGATAGACTTCAGTTCAGTCCTACACCTAAGTTAGCCCTGTTACTTATTAACTGTGTGACTTCAACCAATCACTCAACCTCTCCGGTTTTTTTTCCTGTACTAACACCTACTTAGATTTTGGTGGGGGGAGGGAAGAGGGTCAGCATCAAAATAAAGTGATGTAAACAAATGTTTAGTACATAGTAGGCAATCCAATAGCATAGCTAATTATTTTTACCATTATTTTTACTGATATGCTGGGGGCTGCCCAGGGGACAGAGGGATTTTCGGAATGAGTTTTTTTGGCGACAATATTTAGAGAAAAAACAATGTCTGGCTGGAGGCCTCTGTCTCCATGTGTTCTGGCAGAGTGTTGTTCTTGGCTGTTCCTGGCTGGTGTCTGTCTTTACCTTGAACTGCCCTAAGATTAGAATTTCTTGTAAACAGTGACTTTATTCATCTGCATCCCTTCACAATGCTGGACTGCTTCCCCCGTGAACAGGGAGTCACCCCTCCTGTGGCTGCTCAGAGGACTGGAATTAACCTCTGTGATGTGATTGCTCTTCTTAAAGGCATTCCCTCCAGCCCCCGAAGGATGAGTGCAGGAAAGTTCCCAGATCCAGGACGCACTGCCCGGCACACCCACCTGCTCCCCATAGCCTTGGGGCCGGGACCTGCATGGGCTCCCCTGGGGCTGGGTCCAGGTCAGAAGGAGGTGTGTCTGAGAAAGATGCAGAGGAGCTCACCAGGAAAAGTCTTAGCCAGCAAACCAACGAACTAGCTCCGTATTACAGGCAGTTTCATCTGACTCATCCCAGGATGAAAGTAGATTCTTCTGCTCTGACCTGCTGTCCGCTCCCAGAGCAGACAGCATCTCCTTCCCAAAGCCTTACCTGAACCCCAGACTGAGGGAGATGCCCTTCCCCTGTAGACTGACACGAGAGCACACCCGTAACAGGCACCTTCCCTCCTCGCTTATTCAGATGTCTCTCTTCCCTTGGGCAGTGATTTCTGGGAGCCCAGCCCTGTGCCCTCCTGCATCAGTCTGACTCAGAATAAGGGCCCCCAAAATGGTGATAGGACAGACAGAGGCAGAGAAGAAGGAAAGAAGGGAGGGAAGGAGAGAGGGACAAGGAGGGAAAGAGGGGGAGGGGGAAATAGGTACCGGTTCTGGAGGGAGAAAGTTATGATTCTCTTTCCATGTCCACAGGTGTCTTCTCGTAAGCCTCCAACAAACCTGACTTTCTGTGCGGTGTAACTTCCCTATCTGTGAAAGGGGAGGATGCTACTTGTCTTGCTGGATTGTTTTGGGGATCAGATAGGATCAACACATGGAAATGAAAACAGATGGGATTGAGGTAATTATGAAAACAGCTTTCACTTAAGAAATAAGGTGCCTGGCCCTCCAAAATTCTATTGTTTGCTAGGCTTTAGCCCCAAAGGGTGGATTGTGGCAGAATGTCTCCAGACAGGTCTCCACTAATTTGAGCTGAGCATCTGTAGGCTGATCCCCCACCCGACCTGCCCCTAGGATGTCCCCTCATTGGGCTGCATTGTCACTGCCCTTGCTCAGGCCGCCCTGCAATTTCTCTGGTGGGACTGCTGTGGACTCCCACCTGGGCTCTGGAACTCCAGCCTCTGTCCCCACCTGGCCATCCCCCATGGAACTTCCTCAGTTTTCTTTCTAGAACCCAGATATTCATGCTGGTGCTTAAAAACACCCCCGAGCTCCCCAGTGTCATCGGGATTACACGCTAGCCCCCTGGCACAACCTTCATGGTCCCTCTGGACCTGGTCTCTGTGGTGTGTGATTCTCCCTGCATTCTCTCCTGTCACCCCCATGCCAATCCTGGGCCCCCTGGAATCACCACTCTGCTTCCTGTCTCCCTGCCTTGTTTGGCTTGGGCTGTGGCTTTTGTGGGGACCCCTTCTCTGTGCCCCCTTTGCTCATTGGTCCACCAGGAAATCTCCCACCCTCATTCCAAAGTGTTCTTCCTCTTGGAAAGCTGGTTTCCTCCTAGACAGAATTCACGGCTCGGTGCCCAAGATCCCGTTACACTTCTGTATTACATTGCACATCAGGCTATCTTAGCTCAAACTCCTTGCTTTGCCATTATTTCCTGATGTGTCTGCCCCCCAGGGGCCCGTGCAGTCCTCAAGGATAAGGCCTGGGGCTTTCTCTTGGATGAATTCCCTGTTACATGCTAAGTGAGTAGATGAAGTAATGAATGTACCTCGAATGCATCCATCCTTTCTAAAGACAACGGGGTATCTGCTCCCTTGAGAGGGTCCTTGGCTGACATGTGAATGGGGGCCTGGCAACCTGTTTATTTCACTGGCCTGGCTCCCCACCTTCCCATCGGTGCGGTCTTGCTCTTTCAGCCCCAAGTAGAAGCTCTCTGTCCGCACTTCCTTTCCTGTGGAATCAGCCTCACGGCTGGACTGCAAGCTGTTTGAGAGCTGGGCCATGTCCTCCTCTCTCATGCACCCCACCCTGGGGTCCAGCCCCGCACTTACAGCCACGCTGCCATCCTCCCTGAGATCTTCCTCAGTGTCTGCAGGGAAAAACAAGCAGGCTCATCGGAGCCCAGAGTAGGAAAAGGTGCATGCGGCCTGCCGAGATAGTGTTTGCTTGCCCCTTCTCACTGCATGCCATAAAGTGACTCCATAAAGATTCAGACACCTCGGGCTTCTCTCCCCACCTCCCTGCTCCCAGCAGGTGACCTGTCAGTGACACTCTCCATGTTTCTGCCTTTCTATTCTTTTTCATCTTCTTCTTCCTCTTCTAAATGCGGCCACTGCAATAAATTAAACTTTCATGGTCCCATTTCCTTCTTTCCCATTGCAGAACCTTGACATATTTCCTCAAGGAAATACTTTCAAAATCATAATTGAAACACAGTAATTTATAATAGAAGCGGGAGGAAGAGAGTAATAGATTTAGCTCTCATTTCTGGTGGCAGACATGTTAATTACATTTTCTATTTCCTCTCATTAGCATGGAGCATGTCTCCAACAGGCCAGGCCAGCCTGCTGCTTTCCCTCCCCTGGCTGAACCCCACCCTCTCTCACACAGCGAGCCCAAGGCAAACTTGACAATGCAAAATTGACCAAGTGGCTCTCGGGGCTTGAAACCCATCAGTGTTCCGTGCCCCCCACAGGTCCAGTTTCCGTGGTGGGGATCCCCAGGTCTAACTGCTTCACTCTCCTACCTTAGGGGCTGGACACCCCGAGTCAGTGCAGTGCCCTGCATGCGCTTGGCCTCCTCTTGCTCCCAGCTTTCCATAGGCAGCTGCCTTTTCCAAGGACACCTTTCCCCTTGAGGATGTCAGGAAGGCCACTACCCGGCTACCTTCTCCTCCTCCCTGTGCACCTGCTCTGCTGACAAGGTCAGCACTCTGTCTCCTTCTGGCATCACTGGCCTCTCTTGCTTACCGTCTGCCTCCAGAGGCAGCGATGGTGGCTTTCTTCTCTCTGCTCCTGTAGTCACTGGGCTTAGCCCTGCTGTTACACTTCTGATACCACATTGCAATGGTGTTTTCACTTTCTGTGCCCTAGTTCCTGCCTGCCCCACCCACCAGTACTCAGACCAGCACAGTAAATGACCAGGGACTTGGGGGTAGGGGCTTAACTTATTTCTGAATTATCAGCATGTAGCCCAGTGCCTGGTTCAGAGTACATGTCCACTGGAATTTTCAAAAAAATGTACATAGAATAAAAAAAAAATCATTCTTTTTTTTTTATAAACAAAGATAAACAAAAGATGGGATAAAGAAGCTATTATGAAGCCATTACTGATATATGAAGACTAACTGATTTATTTCAAACTTAAAAGGAGAAGGCATTGATATTTCCAGAAGTTTCTGAACTGATTAGGGTGGGAATTAGGACTTGGGCCCCAAGAAAGAGAGATTTGTGTACGGCCAGACTTCTGGCATGGAGCCTCTCTTGGGGAGCAGCAGGTGGAGAAGGGTCCTTTCGGGCTCGCCTACATCTTCCCCGTGCCCCATCCCAGAGTAGGCGCTACTTCTTCCCCAAAGAGAGCCTTGCAGAGCCAGGCTGGAGCCTGAGACTGAAGGGAAGATGGGAAAATGTGCACCTCCATGCATACTCACCAAAATACCTGCCTATATTTTGATCCAAGTGGAAAATTCTAATAAAAGTTGACTACACACACACACACACACACACACACACACACACAACATGACTACATAGAAAGCCCTGCATCGTGCCGTCTGTTTTCACTTCATGGTTACCCTTCAGGAGTTCACCCAGCAGCGGCCAAGAGGGTGGCGCCGCTTTGGGGCCTGGGGCTTTCTGGAAAGGACTGTCATGGTTGCATAACACAGGCCCGTAAGGGGCGCTTGGGCGGCTCAGTCAGTTAAGCGTCTGTCTTCAGCTCATGTCATGATCCCGGGGTCCTGGGATCGAGTCCCGTGTTGGGCTCCTGGCTCAGCGGGGAGCCTGCTTCTCCCGGCTTCTCTCCACCCCCTCTGCCCCAGCTTGTGTTTTCTCTCTCTCTTTCAAATAAATAAATGAAATCTTAAAAAAAAAAAAAAAGACAGGGCCAAAAAACACATAAACAACAACAGCCTGCCTTTTTTTTTTATTATTTTGTTCATCAAGGATAATTAATTTAATTTAATTTAATTTAATTTAATTTAATTTAATAAAATATTGCCTTCAAGGGCACCCGGGGGGCTCAGTCTGTTAAGCGTCTGACTCTTGATTTTGGCTCAGGTCATGATCTAAGGGTCATGAGATCAAGCCCCACATCAGCCTCCATGCTCAGCAGGGAGTCTTCTTCAGAGTTGCTCTCTCCCTCTTCCTCTGCCCCTCTCCCTGCTTGTTTGCTCTTTCTCTCTCTCTCAAATAAATAGTAAATGGAATCTTTAAAAGAAATTTAAAGAAATAAATACTGCCTTCAAATACTTATCTTGACTTCTGAGATTTTGATGCATACTTAAATTTTGTACCCAAGATGAGAGCGTTCCTGGCCTCACCTAACCCACCCCTGCTCTTCAGCAGCCCCTAATGACCTCAGCCCGGTTTCCCCTCCTCCTCTGAGTTACTTTTCCTCAAGGAGCATCTGATCCAGTGGGGGAAGGTAAGCTTGTTGACTCTTAACTATTTTTTTGGCGAGATAGAATAAACAGGTGCAACAGAAAACATATGAAGTACACACGTGAGCAGAAGAGGGCAAAACTCAGCATGACTCTGTGTTTCAGAGAAGATGGGAAGCAAAATGGGGCATTGGAGTTGGGCCTTGAAAGAGAAATCTCTAATAAGTCAAGGAGAAGGACGAACATTCCAGACGGAAGGAAGAGTGTGAACAAAGCTCAGAAATAAGGCAGTCCGGGGTTGCCTACCAGACCTCAGGGAGGAGGAGAAGGTTCTGCTGCTCAGGATGATGCTCACAGGAAGATGGAACCTTGGGAGGGCTGGTTAAGGCACGGAGTAATGAGAGGTAAGGGGAAAAGAGCTTCCAGCCCCAGCGAGGCAGGATTCCAGCCCCACGGGGGAGCTGGCTCAGCTATTTGAGCCTTCTATGCTCCCACCATCCCGCGTGATCCCCTCTTCCACAGGTCTAATGAATAACAGGATCATGGTGACTGGGTAAGTGGAGGGGGGTCTCTGCTCTCCTCCCTGATGCCTGGGGAGCATTCTTCCCTGAAGAGTTTGGCTGACAAGCTACTGCATTCCACTCTGGCTTCCTTTCTCTGTCACACCCCAGGTGGCTCTCAGAAAACACATTCCACATCTCTCTCCTCCTGTGTAAGTGGGGCTGCCTCATCTTTGGTTCTCACCGATGGCTCTAAGTTTGGCCTGCTCGCCTCCCCCCGTGGGGACAGCGCACCTCAGGCTGCACAGGGCAGGTGGGGGCAAACTTTCCCGAGCTCTGTCTGGGTTGGGCACAAAATTGTCTTCTTTCTCAAGTTTATCTTATTTAAATCACATCGACACTGAGCAGTAGAGAGTTTTATTCCTTTTTTTTTTTTTTTCCAAATAAGGAAGCAGAGGTTTACAGAGGAAGTAATTTGCCTAACAACCTCTAGTTAGAAGCAGGTTCTCTGGCTCCTGAGCCAACAACTTTTCTTTTTTAAGGCACTATTTTATTCTTGAGGTGCAAGGCCTTTCCTGGAGAGAAACTGAGACAGAGAAGAAAAAGAGAAAACCATCTGAAGAGAAGATAAACCATTCTAAGAGTAATTTTGTCAGTTCAATCTATTATTTCCTTCAAATCATGCTTAAGGAGTGTCTCTCATAGTATGGACTAGGCTGTGGCCCCAAACTCCAGCTTGCCATGGGACAACCTCGTCTGTGCAGTGTTCTTGAGGGAGAGTGTCTGGAGATCCTTCCCTGACACTGCCCCCAACCAAGGGAAAGTAAATAGCTTCCTCCTCTTGGCTCCCAAACAGGTTGTACACATGTTACACTACAGCTCTTAGTGCTAATTCAACTATGTGTTGTCAACTAAAAATGAGAGAGAGAGAGAATTTTATATATCAGCTTGACTGCGACATGGGACATCCAGACATTGGGTTAAATTTTATTCTGGATATGTCTGTGAAAATATTTCTGGATGAGGTTAACCTTTAAATCAATGGACTGAGTAAAGTAGATGTTCCTCCTTAATGTGGGTGGGCCTCATCCAATCAGTTGAAGGGATGAATAGAACAAAAAGGGGGGATAAGAAAGGACACTCTCTCTCTTCCTGACTGTCTTAGAACTGGGACACAGGTCCTTCTTCTGCCTTTAGACTTGGACTCAGACTGGAACCACCCTATCAGCTCTCCTGTGTCTCCAGCCTGTTGACCTTAAATCTTGGGATTTGTCAACCTTCATAACTGCGTGAGCCAGTTCCTTAAAATAAAGCTCTCTTTATATTATAAGGAATTGGCTCATATAATTTTATATGTATCTTATGGGTTCAGCTTCTTGGAGAACTCTGAATACAGAGAAAGGGAGAGAGGGAGAGAGAGAGATTCTCTCACCTTCCAATAAAAGTAGAAGTATTATGGGGCTAGAATCTGAGATATAGAATATCTCTGTAGTTACACAGGGCAAAGTTGGTCAAAGCACAACCAAACCCATATTAATTCTTCAGTGTCAGGGGAGGTCTAAGATAGGTTCTTCTAGAACATAAAATGATAAATTGAGGTGAATAAGAAATAGCTTCTGCTCTATGGGGTAAGCCAGGTGAGGGCAGGTGATGGTACACAGAGCAGCATTCCAAAGTAAGTCCAGTGTCTAGGCATGTAACTTATTAGACCTGCGAACATTTTCACATTCTTAGTCTCCTTTAATCCCTAACTGATCCTCCAAGAGAAGTGAGAGGAAGATAGGCCAGAGGTTGTCTTCTGCATTAACTTCACAAATATTGGCTGAGTACTGATCCAGGCTAACCTCTCTACCTAGAACCAAGGAGACAGAAGTAAATGAAACTGTCATGATCACTGCCCTCATGGAGTTTATATTCCAACAGGGAAGAGACTCTGAGCAGGGACTTATGACTGTGCTATCTTTTATAGAAGCAAAGAAGTTGGCATAGAAGAATAGCAGAAGGAGATCTAATGGTAAAGGTCATGGATGGAGTCACTGAGCAAAACACATTGCAGCCAAAGCTCAAAGCATATGCAGAGGCTCTCAGGATCTTAGGACTCTGCTCACAGCCCCCTCTGATGGAGATTGAGCAAACAGAGCAATAGCCAACTGGAAAAGTAAAGTTGCAGCCAAGCAAGCATTTGATAATTCAGAACAAGGCCTTGGCAAAACCTGGATCAGAAATTGTGACTTAGGCTTGAGGTTCTATTTGGACTTTGGTCTCTGAATCTCAAGTTTTAGCTCTGTATACTCAGGTGTACCTGAGGTCTGGAAAGAAGGAAGAGGAAAGAGAAGGAGCCCTGATTCCAATGAATGAGATTGGAGGATGGAAGATAAGAGGGTACATGCATTCAGAGGTGCCAGAATGCCACATGAGGAGTGCTTTGAACAAAGAGACAGGGCCCCCTAGTAAAACATGGCCTCATAAATTCAAATTCCCACCGTCGGATTAATAAAGCCTCCCCCTTTGGGGAAATGGGGGCTGGCAGCATATCTTAAATCATACCCTCCAATGGGAAGAAGGGAGAATTCTTTTCCAGAGTTCACATTACTAATGAGGACAAGTAGAGTGTTAATGAGTTCCCCCCATATCCCATATCTCCCTGACCTCCCTCCCCAACATGAGTGAATAGGAGGATTGTATGGACATGCAGGCGTGGTTCAGCTATGACGGACCTTGGGAGCTGGGTCAAGAAATTTGGACACAAACCACTGGAGGTTACTCAAGAGTAGAGTTACAGGATCAGATCAGTATTTTGAAGTCATTACTCTGATTGCAGTAAAAGCTATTTGTCAGAGGCACAAGCAGCAAAATTAGGATTCTGTTATAAAAATTAGGGAAGCGATGACAGTAGCTCAGTCTGGGATAGTAGCAGTGGGATGGCGAAAGGGGACATGTCCGAGAGAGGTCTTCAAGGGGTGATTGGATGGGCTGGGCTGAGCCGAGCAGAGGGGTCCTGTGACTCTCCCGAGTTTCTCACTTACTCAGCCCGGTAGATTGTACTGGAACAATGGCTGAGGAGCTGCTCTGGATAGCAAGAAACTGTGAGATCAGTTGGCGATGCACCAGATTTGAATTAACTCTGAGTCACCCTAGTGAATTTGCCTTAACATTGTTGGATATATGGGTATGGATTTCAGGAGGGAAGACTGGGCTGGAACCCGAAATTTGGGAGATGTCCGCAGATACTTAGTCAATGTATCCAGGAACAAACAGTTTCCCAGGAGGCAGGACTTGCGGTGCTAAAACCAGGGACACGTCTGGCGAACCCACATAAGTTTTGTACCTTTTTCACAAGCAAATGTGCTGGAGAATGGGCTGCCAAAGAGGCCAAGGATAATGGGTTTTCCAGCTCTTCTCAAAAACGAGTTAGCAGACAAAAATGGGGGCTTTGCTTAGCGTCAAGAGAGGAGTAGCCCTACTGGAGCAGGATTTGAGAGGTTCAGGCAGCACACTGCCCGCGAGCCCGCTCAGACGCCTGATTATTGTAATTACTCTTTCATTTGCTCACACGAGTGTGTCATTACTTCCCTCAAAACAATTAGATTTAGGGTCTTCATTGCCCAGAGCACAGTGTTCGAACATCTCAGGTAAACACCTCTGTCTCTCCACAATGATAATCTGGCCTTTCCTTCTTCTTTTCCCCCACATAACTCGGACCCCCCAGCCACATGGACTCACTTTCTGTCCTTGGGAGGACCCATTTCTTGTGCACAGTTTTCCCTTAGAACATACAGCCCTTCCCTGACCCCGACTGTCCAGCGCGGAGACGCTCCCCCCGCCACAGGCTCATCACCTTCTCAGCAAACATGCAGGAAGCTCCCACATTTCAGGCTCTGCCTGAAGATACAGATGTGACTGTGGGGACAGGTGTTGTCCTTGAGAGGAACCTGTGAGTTTAGGCTCCCCCTTGGGGCTCCCAGAGCACTTATGTGCCATCTACCACACCTGTGTTTTAGGGACTTTGCTGTGCATCTGAAGGAAGGAGGACAGACTGGACAGAACACAGGACTCAGGAGCTCAAGACCCTCTGCTACCGGCCTTCCTCTGGTCCCCTCACTGCTTTGAGCGTCCATTCACTCATTTATAAGATAACCTCATAGAGTTGCAATAATGATCTAACAAAATAATTGATATAAAAATGCCTTCTTCCCTATAAAAAAAAATTTTTTTTTTGACTTGCTGCTCAAGGTCTAAGAGCATGGGTCAGCTTTGCCTCCATACCACAAACTCATAGTAGCTGTCTCTGGTATAGACTGGGATGCTCTGTTCATGATATATCAAATCTGAGGGGGTGGGGGGAGGATCTCACTAAATGCGATCTGATCAGGCTAAATGACCAACTTTACCACTTAATTTATAAATATGCAGAAAACTTGAGACTTTTCCTCAGATGTCTAAAAGGAGGTGAAGGAGAAGGGATGGGAGAAGTCCCCACGCATCTGACACCTCATGCCAAAGGGGACTCGTTTTCCTCAGGAAACATGGGGGCTCTTGCCTCTTCTTTTCCTGCCGGCTGTTAGAATTGTAGGAATGTGTATTCCCACAGCACCAGGGACACTCTAGAGACTCCAGTTCCCTTCTGATGTTCAGGTGAGGAAATGGAATCATCTCAGCCAGAGAGAATGAAAGGAACGGAAGGTTGGGCTCCCAGGTCCTAGATGCGGGCCCCGTGGCTCTGCCCCAGCCGTGTCTTCTTCCCTGGAACACCAGCCAGCCCTGCCGATGAGTCATCAATTGGCAGCTCTCTTGTTTTTTGGTCTGGAGCCACTTTAAATGTGATAAACAAGGTTATTTAAAAAAAAATAATAGTGCCATGTCCAAATAAAAATGTCTCATGTTCCGTCAAGACCAATTGGAGTACCTTTTTGTCTCAACAGGGAGAAAAGGTACTTCATGTCAGAGATAATATGTTAAATTAGTGAAAATGGGTAATTTCAACAATCATTGTCCAAAGCTGAAGAGGACGCCAATATTTATTGATGCAGATTTTTTCCCTGGTAGTGTTTTTGTATTACTGATGTCCCTTTGCACGTATCTGGGCACTTTGAGTTCGTGAAAAGAAAAAAGAAAAAAGAGAACGGGAGATGGACAATTTAAGATGAAAAGGTGGTTTTGGTCAGGTATAAGGCAAAAAGGAATATAAAGTGCATGAAACCTTTCCTCCTTTGTTCTCTGGTTGGGTTGCTGGTGCAGGTTTGAGGTCTCTGCTGTTTTGCAGGAAAGGGTGGGAGCTCCCTCCACCCTTCCCCTTCCTGCCCCTCCACGGGTTGAATAAGCAAGAGAAGGTCAGGACGACTCATACCGAAAGCCCAGGGAGCCCAGGCCCTGGCAGATCAAGGTCACCTGGCAGGGCTCTTGCTTCTCGAAGCTTTGGTAGAACTCGGAGCCATGTCAGCTTGGCAGGAGTGCACATCTCAGTCAACACAAATACACATGAACTAGAGGAATTGTATGGTTTGTGAATTATATCTCAATAAAGCTGTTACAGAAAAAGATCACACCCTCCCCCCTGCGCACACATAGACAACTGTGAGACCATATGCAGGATTCGGCATCAATGAGTCTCAAAAGTACCTTGCATTTGTACAGCTCCTTACGGTTTCTACGGATTGTTCATAAACCCGAGTCGATGCTGCTCCACCGAGGCATTAAGCAGGGAAATAGGGATAAGGAAATGGAAGTCCTGTCCCCACAAAAGAATTGATTTTCCCAAGACTGCACAGCCAGTGAATGTCAGATGCAAGAGCTTGGGGTTTTGAACCCAGTGTTCATCATACCACTGCACCACTATGGTCCAAATGGAGGTGAGGGTATGGGCTTTACCAACATTTGGATTTTTTTCAGGGTTACTGTGAGCTCTGGTGTTAAAGAGGCAGTGCTACAAAAAAAAGAGAAAAGTTATCTCCTGGAAGGAAATTCTAAATAGATAGTTTCTATTATGGTCTAGAAATATGCAGCACAATTGAAAAAATTCTGGAGTGTCTATTATGTATCAAGTGTATGCATAATAACTATCAGCCCTCAGTTAGTTCCTGTGCAAAATTAGGGGCTTTCAGGGAGCCCTGCACAAGACTCACATTTGCTGAATTCTGATTTCTTAGAGAGGTAAAATTCAGAATGGTGACTTAAAACAGGACTGTAAGCCATTCAAGGTTTCTTCCTGAGAGAAGTGGTATCTGAGCCTTGCTGACTGGGTGGACTTAGGAACTGGGAAGAAACACCGCTGATTGGAGACTAATGTATACAGACCTGTGAACTCAGAAATTCAAGGCACATGTTAGCAGATGTAAGTAGATGTAAGAATATTCTGGAAGGGGGCAAATGGGACATGCAGTTGAAATCAGAAAATTTGGAACTGAAAGAGAATCCAAGACTTGGCAAAGGGTAGAAAGCTTTAAAATGAAAGAAGCAGAGCCCAAGGCTGAGGTAGTAACTGGCTGGCTCGGGGCCAAGCAGCGAGACCACACCAAAGCTGCCTGGCACAAAAAGTCAGGTTTCCTGGTTCCTGGTTCAACTCTCCACCTGCCACTGCCCCTGGGGGCTTCACATCTGAACGTGAGAGCACAGTCCAGAAATCTTCACTGATTCAGCCTGTCTGCCTCCACACCTAACTGCCACCCATGCCTCCCCGCCCCGCTACTTCCCACGTGAAACATCTGGCTTGAGGTTCACCAATGACAGCTCACAAACCACAGGTCTAAGTTAGTGGGACTTGAGTTGTCAAAAGAATCACCCAAAAATCCAAGGAAAAGGAAACAGATGACTTGGGTTTGAAGGTTTTCACCCATGCCCTCCAGATGGTGGTTTCATATAAGGATGCAACACAATCAGTATGGCAGTCTTCGCTCGCTTTTCCATTAGACAACCAGCCCGACATTCTCAGAGACCTCAGTAGGAGCCTGCTATTAAATCTCGGGGGCTGCTCTGGAAAGACAATGGTTGCTTTTTCTGTTACCAGTGATGTGTTTTTCCATCCCGTGAATTAATTATTTTACGAGAGTGGAAGGGATTTGATGTTGAATTCTCTGCCTTCAGCCCTCTGACTGGGGAAACTCAGTTAGCGAAGCACCGGAGGACACCCCCAGCTGCTCGTCCATCAGCACCATCTTGTCATCCTGAGCTGAACTGAACGCTTCTCCCCCTAACCCCCTCCACCCGTGGGATCCCCACCCCAAGGAGAGGAATCCTCACCCATTCCACTACACAATTCAGAAAGACAGGAGGAATTTACATATAGGTCAATGAACAGACTTTGTGACCAAAGATCCTGGGTCGGAATCCTGGTTCTAACAGTTCGTAACCTGGTAAGATACAACAATTTTTCTCATCTTGAAAATTAGAGCCGTAATACCTTTCCATGACTTTGTCTTGAAGAATAAATGAGAAAAGCACTTTGCACAGTGCCTGGTATGTATTAAGTACTCGATAAATGCTAGGTATGATATTCTAACTCTGATTCATACATCCTTAAATCCCATCACGTGGCCCGGGATGTGACACACAGTAAATACACAATAACTATCTGATCCCTAAGGGAATGAATGAATTTGACATGTCCTACTGACATCCCATGAACTTGATTTTATATAATTTATTTAAACAAACCCTGATGATAGATATTATTTCTATTATGTGGAAGAGTAAACTGAGGCCATGTTGGGAAACCAGAAATGTATTTTTCTGAATAATACATTTGGTGGCTTTGAACCATGAAGATAAATATATGGATGGATGCTAGTAATGCTAACATAAGTTAACTTATTATGTTAGAAATAAGATGGTGTGCTCCCTGCATTCAGAATCTGTGGAGATTTGGGAAAGTTGCCAGGATATTCCTTACCAGCATGTGCCAGAGAGAGTGTGTTGTGCATTGCCAGATATCTTGATAGTGCTTGACTGTGCAACCCCGGTGAACACCCAACACAGCTTGGAAGTGGGAGCTGCTGTTCCCATTTTACAGAGAGGGGAACTGAGGCTCAGAGTCAGAGTAATGTTTCCATATTACACAGATTGTGAGTTTTAGAATCAGATTCTAAACCTGGGTCTGGGTGACTCCAATGCCTTTATTCCTTCCCACAACAACACACTGCCTCCCACGGGTTTCCTGAAATAGAATGAGAAAACTGTGTGACTCATAATCTTCCTCATCCCAAAGTCATCTCGAAAATCTGAGGCTTGAAAAAGACTTTGAAGGACAACAGATCAGGAGATCCTCCTGATGTTGGAATCTCCTCTATATTTGTCCCCCAAATATTCTGTACTCTCCTCAAACATGTCCCGGGACAGAGAGCTGGCTCCTTGTAGGGATGGTCAACAAGATAGTAGAGGCATGGAGGGCCCCTGATTCAACCCTTCATTATGTTGATAATGACCCTGAGGTCCAAAGAAAGGATATGTTACCCAGGATCACACACCGAGAAGCATATACCCAGATGATTGAGGATAGTTTCTAGAACAGCTTCACCAGACCCCAAGGCTGCACTGAATAGATTTGAGAGATGATACTACCAAAGCAAAGACTCTTCAGCCCAAAAGCTTCATTAAAATAGAAAGAAGTGTTTCTAACACAGCAGGGGTAGGATCTACCCTTTCCAGATTGGTCTCTCAAGGTGGAATATTTTCCAGTCCTCTGACAACTTCTATGACATAAAGGCAATAATAAGATTAGTCAGCATTTATGAAGAATGTTACATCTGACAAAACCTTATCTTAATCTTCACACTAATCCTATGAAGAAAGCAGTGCAGAAATTATGGTCTCCATTTGTCTTACAAGGGACTGGAGACTAAGTATTGTTTTTTGCCAGTATTGCATTCACATTGCTACCAGAAGAAAACTTTTTTTTTTAAGATTTTTAAAAATTTATTTATTTTTCAGAATGAGAGAGAGAAAAAGAGAGAGAGAATATAATAAGGGGGAGCGGCAAGCAGAGGGAGAAGCAGGCTCCCTGCTGAGCAAGGAGCCCGATACAGGACTCGATCCCAGGATCCTGGGATCATGATCTGAGCAGAAGGCAGACGCTTAACCCACTGAGCCACCCAGGTGTCCCCAGAAAACTTTCATATGTGGGCGCCTGGGTGGCTCAGTTGGTTAAGCGACTGCCTTCGGCTCAGGTCATGATCCTGGAGACCCTGGATCGAGTCCTGCATCGGGCTCCCTGCTCGGCAGGGAGCCTGCTTCTCCCTCTGACCCTCCCCCCTCTCATGTGCTCTCTGTCTCAAATAAATAAATAAAATCTTAAAAAAAAAAAAAAAAACTTTCATATGTAAATCTGCTGAGATGTGGGGTGTTTGTCATTCATTTCACAGTCCTTTGTGGGTCTGAAGTGGGAAGGTGGAGAGGATTCTTCATGCATTCAGAGATCCAGGCTCCACAGAAGGTCTAGAAATACATAAAACAGAATTTGTGCTAGGAAAAAAAAAAATCCCCTACTGCCTAGTAGAGAAACTAGAAAGATCGGTAATTAAAAATGAGTTTGGCGAGCATTGTAATAAATGTGGGCACAAAGAGTAATGGCAATATAGGCAAGAGGAAAATAATGGTGCCTGGGGAGGGTTTCAAGGTGGAAGCAATTTTTAAGGCATTTGTTGAAGGTATTTTTGATTCCCAATGAGCACATGTAGACAGAAGTACCCGTCACAATGACCAAATACTAATGAGAACTTTATCTCAGATGATGCTTTAGGAATATGATAGTGGAAAAATGATAGGAGATAAGTTTGAATTCCTAATTTGTACCCAGACAGCAAAAATTTGAATGGCACATAAATAATTTCAAATTCTTGCCTTATGGCATGATGGGAGGAGGGGCTGAGCTAAAATTCAAACCCTGGTTTTCCAAACTTGCTTCCGGATCATTGTACCCATCTGTTCCTGCTTCCCTCTTGACTTAAAAAAATAAGTGAAAATTTGTATCTTGGGAAATTAACTGAGAACATTAACTGATCCACCCATAGTTTGTTTTCTCTCTTGCACTCCTCTTCCTCTCTCATTTTCCCTAAGCCATTTCAGAGTAGTCATTTAATGTCAAGTCCTGAGCCTACATATTTAGAGATTTGCATGAAGTCAGTGCCTTCAAGGAGTTTTCATAATCTACTAAAGGAGGCCAACAATAGACAATGAATGACAGCCCAGCACATGCACTAGAATATTCCTCAAAAATGCTGGGGGGACACCTGGAAGTGGTGCCTCCATCAGAGCCCACCAGGCTAAATAAAGGATATGAGGATATGATGTCTGTGCAATTTAATTCCAAAGGAGCCTTGCTTTATTGAATTCCCAGCAGGGACTTCTTATTTTGAAGAGGTTCAAATTACACTGCCCTACGAGAGAACATGTTTGCGGGTTACATGAATCCAAGACCTTTGAATAACCTGGGTTAATGGAGTGGCAAATTTGTGGCATTCTAGTACGGCAGAAAAAGGTGACTTCTTTTGGCAGAGGTCTTCATGGTGTCTTTTAAATCATTGATAATTACATATTGTACCAATTTCAAGAAAGTCTGCTTCTAAAAAGAAAAAAAGTCTGCTTCGGACTATTGGCCAAGTAGATGTAGAAGAATGATCTGGTGGGAAGACTCAATGCTTTCTGCAGGAAGAACACTCTTCAGAAGCCACAAAAGCATCCTCCCACATTGACTGTGACTTCTGGTCCACAGCCACATCTCAGGAGCAATGACACTAAGCTTTTCTGTCTCCAGGATGCACCAACCATGTCCTTGTGGTTAGCAGATGCATTGGTTTTGCAACGAAAGGCTAAACAAGCCTGAAAGGAAACCATGAGTCTGATCTTGGAAGATTTTATGTTCTCAAGCTCACTGAGTCATCAGTGAATTTATGAGCCAGGTGAGGAATTTCCAGAGGCCAGATGTCATATACTATTTCCCCAAAACGTGACTTTGGAGGAAAGGGAGAAGAAAGGGGGTGAGTACCACCAATCTTCAGATCTGGGAACATTCTCTCAAACTCCCACCTTGCCTAAGATTTGTTGGCGAGAAAGTTCAGGGCCGAAGTCCAGGCCCAATGTCCTTCACGGTGCTGTTTTACAGGTGAGATAAAATAGATTGGCTTAAAAGGGGGAAATGTCTCTTACAGAAATGATATCATTCCTTTTAAAAATTCCTCTCTTCATGATTTTTTTATGACTTCATGTTTTGGCCTAGATCAGCACTCTCCAAAAGAACTCTCCGCAGTGATGAAAATGTTCTAAATTTGCACTATCCAATGTGGCAACTACCAGTCACATGTGCGGATGGAGCCCTTGAATTGTGGCCTCTGTGACTCAGGAACTGAATGTCTAATTGTATTTAACCTTAAATTAAATAAACTTACAGCTGGTGACTCCCATACTGGACAGCGCATGTCAAAAGTGTAAGTGAATGTCCCTTTGTTAATATCAACCGTAAGATCTGGTATCAAAATTCAGCAGAGAAATAGGACCTTTTTTTATGTTTGGGGGAAAAGAAAAAATCTCTATATGGGGAATCTGGCTCTTCTCTGCACACAGCTTGGTTTCCAACCACTTTAGAATATAGTTCATGAGCTTAAAGTTCAGGAAATCTTAGCTCTCTAAGTTCAAGGACCCAGTTTCCCTCAGCCTTAGTTTAACCTTCATAGGGAGGCTGGTGTACTAGACACACGTTACAAGAGCCAAGAGGAAGAATGCATACAACAAATCCCTGGACCCTACAGAAAAGGGCTGAACAAAGAGGAAACTTAGAGTCCACCTTAGAATTAAAGAGATATGCACAAAATAAACGATCTGTAGGCGTGAGTTAACAGTCCAATGCCTGGGAACTTAATGCACTTTTTGTCTGCTGTTTTTATATGTCTTATCAGAGAAGCATGTTACATTGCCATCTTTGTATTTGAGAGAACTATGACATTAGTCAATGAGAAGCTGATTTTTCCATACATACTACAAATAATTCTCTGACTAGCTGTAATAATTCCCAACATTTATAAGTGTCTATCTTCATTGCCCCTACTCTACAGGTAGGAACCCTGTAATTCAGAGAGTTTAAACTACTTGTCCAAATCACATGTCATTTGTTCTTCATACTTGATGCTGATTTCAACAGGTCATTCTTGTTATCCTTCCCCGCCACACACCACACCCCACGCCCACCGGTCATTGCCTTGTTTGGTCCGGACTCTGGTTTTCCAAATTGAATATGATGTGTTAGAATGTGCAGGTGCATGGATCCAGGCACATAGAAGTGCATTGTGGTGGATACCCTTGGTGGGGAAAGAAGCACTGGGGGCTGGTGCAACCCCCACCACCTTCACACGAGACACCTTTAAGTCCCAGCTCCATGATTACCTGTTTTGGAGAGTCTTGGTTCAACTACCTTCTACTCACCCTTAGTCTTTCTTGGATACTGAAAACAGTATTTAAATCCAAACAATAGCAGCTAGCATGAGTGCATTAAGCAATGTGGTTTGCTTACTAATTTTCATCCAATATCTGGAACTATCCTGTATCATCCCCTTTTTAAGGATGAAGTTGATGAGGCTGCACAGAGTATAACAACCAGATCCAGCTTCAGATTAGTGCAGCCCTTCAAACTAGCTATGATGAAAGAGGTTTCTTTGGTTTTAATTACCCAGAGAGATCATTGCTATTGACCAAATGCATCAGAACCGAGTCCCCCTGGGGCCTTGTCTACACAGCTGCATCAGGACCACACCTGCCTCTGGGTCGTCTTCACAGACCCCTTCCTGGGGAGAACCACAGCTGCCTGACACTTGAGTATTCCAGCTTGATTCCAACAAGAGACGTGTGCCTTTGTTTCTTTTGAGATCCCTGCATTAGCCAAGGCTTCTTTTTCCATTTCTGCTTGGTTGGTTGGTTTTGTTTATGGAATTATTTTTTGCAGATACTGAGAATTCTTTTTTTTTTTTAAGTTTATTTAAGTAATCTCTACACCCAACATGGGGCTCAAACTCATGACCTTGAGATCAAGAGTCACATGCTCTTCGGACTGAGCCAGCCAGGTGCCCCAATACTGAGAATTCTTAAATGGAGAATAAGGAGAGTTTATATTAGGACCTCTAGTGCTACTTCTGAATCTTGGGGAAGAAATATGGTAGGCTTTGGTTTCAACTGGCCTGGCTTCACGTACCAGTTCTGATAGGAAGTAACTGTGGGACCGGAGGCAGGTCACAGCATCTCTACGACTCTGTTTCCTTGGCTGTTTACTGGAAATGATGTGTGCTGTATGGATTACAGAAAACTATCAGAGCACTTAAAAGATGGCCTTGCCCAGACTAAGTTCTTATTACAACTTTATCAACTCTGGAAATGTAAATAATGCATTCCAGATTTTTTAAGAATAGTCCAAATAATAAATATTTGCCTCATTATTAAATACTGTGTCCCTAATTTTGGTTCAGAATGTGTGGTTACTTCCTAAATTAAAAAAAAAATTAGTACATATTAGCCGCTTCATTCTTGAGGGTTTAATTCTGACCACCCTACCCCAGCCAGTGTTTCTCTCTAAGTTCAGAAATCACAACTGCTAATGATTAATTTCTCAAGAGGCTCTATTCTTTGGCTATCACTGAGTTGACTTTCTAGAGTATCTCCATTTATGCATTCACAAACACCTCCAAGAGAAGTACACAAATACAGCCTTCAGAGTCAGGTCTGTGACAATAAACAGCATCTTCCTGTCATCTGCTAATTATAAAACAAAAACATAGACTATCAGATTGGTAGAGGTTCCCTGATGTTATTTGGTCCAAACTTTCAGTTTACAGAGGGGAAAATGAAGCTAGGAAGGGCATATTCTCAACCAAGAAGGTAAAATAGTGGGTTAGCAAGACCTAGACCTGGAATCCAGTTCTTCAAGTCCTGAATATCCAGATGCCAACCCCGTCCCACAAAGGCATGTCAAGATCCTCATATCTTCTAATTTGTGCCTATGTTTAGCTCTGATAAGGGTATTTCTGTACCAGGGCTACCATCATCCTGGATCCACAGCTCTGAGGATAACTTTTTTTTTTTAATTTAAAATCACTTAGCCAACATCATTAGTTTTTGATATAATGTTCAGTCATTCATTAGTTGCATATAACACCCAGTGCTCATCACATCATGTGCCCTCCTTATTGCGCATAACTCTAAAGTTAACTTCAGTGCCCGTGGGCCAAATCCTAGGGACAAATACATCTGCACAGATGGTCCCATGAAGATAGTTACCCATGCTCCTACAGAGAAGTCCTGATTCTGCCACTACTACTGCCAATGGCTCCAGCAGCTGGAACTTTCCCTGGTGCCACCAGGAGGAATACCATCTGAGACAACATGGCATTCACCACACCGCTTGGTTTGAGGCTGTCCCTAAACCACATGGTGAGGCCATAAGACTGGTTTGCATTTCTGTTTCATTCATGGCAACATCTACCTGAGGTTGGTTCATCATGCCTACAAATTTTCTTTAACCTCAGCCCCTACATATAGTGACTCACAAAACCCTTTGTCTCTCCCTCCTAACTATTCCTCTTATCTACTTCCTTTCTCGTGCCCGAAACCACCAACCTGCTCAGGCCACCACTGTCCGCAGCCTGGGCTACCTTAGAGTATCTCCCCAACTTGCTATAAAGTCCTCATCCTTGAGTGCCTCACCTACCACAGCACTCATCATACTTGCTTTGTCAGTGGCCCCTGTCCTTGCTATGCTGTAAGCTTTGGGAGCATAAGGCTGCTATAGGACCCCCAGCACCAGTCACAGGACTTGAAATATAATCTCCTCCAGGGCAAGGATTGCACATCATCACCATTGTGCCTATCGTCCTGCCCCACCTCAGAGACTAACACAGAGTCTGATTCCCAGTACATACTCTTCATGGTTTGCTGATTGAAATGAATGGAAACGTTAGATCTTGTTGTTTTAACCACTGGAATATGGCATCCTATTCACAGATGCCAGGGAGTATGCGTGTGGTCCAGACCCACAATAAGCAAATCTGTATCCAAAGCCTCTGTGTTTGGCACTACTTGTTTTCAACAAGCAGAGCCTCAGTGGAGGAGGTACAGCTAATCCTCAGAGTCAGGTGGGGATGCTGACAAGAAGCTCTGGGGAGGAAGGGGACGCCAGGACAGCACCAATACTGAAAAGAAGAAAACCAGAAATAAGACTTAAAATCTGATCTCAATCAGATCCATGCAGGTTGACAGGCTTGAAATGCTGTTTCTCCAGAGCCCTTCAGCATGAAGACGTGGTCCCAAAATCTGGCTTGAGGTTTAACTGAATCCATCACTTTTACTGGAAAGTGTTCAAGCACCACAGCATAGGACATTCATCAAGAGTGCTTCAATGGGCTTTAATTGATCGTAAGACAGAACATTTAATTTGTTCGCTGGAAGATGTACTCTTAACAGATGAGGATGCAGTGTGTTTGTGTGTGTGTGTGTTTCTTTTTCTTCCTTCTTCATGCTCCTACCAGTCAAAGTCCACAAATTGTCAGCAAGGAACCTCTCTAAATCAAGAGATACAACCAAGCCTCACGCTACATACGGCTGGGTGGGTGGTGTCTCTTCTGTCTGGACTTGGTTTAAATGAACTGCTACGTTCTGAGGGATAATTTTTCGAAAAAATCTGACAGTTGAAGATGAAGGTCAGCTCCCAGCAGCTATCTCTGCTGAGTGAGATAACATCAGAACATGCCAGAAGTGCTGAGGGAAAGTGTGAGAACCAGCTTACAACAGAGGTCAAAAGTGAAATGTCCCTACAATGGCAGGGATATCTGGCCAGACAGAGACTAGGGTTGAGTACCTACCATGTGCCGACACCATAAACTGATTGAATCCTGTTAGCAATCCTAATGTGGTTCTTTGACAGATAAATGATCGGAGGATCAGAGAAAGCAAATGACTGGCCTCAGGTCAAACATATACTACTTGTGTTGAGGCCAGATTCATCAATCGAGGAACCTCTCTGTTTCACTTCACCAAAACACTAGGTGCTCACTGACCTTGCTGACCTCACTCTCCTATGACAGGTTGACTTCAAGGTATTTTTTGAAAAGTCTCTGATGAGCAGAGTGCCCTGTGCATGTAAGGGCACCCGGGCCAAGCTTAAACCTCTGCTGTGAGGAAACTTTCCTTCCCAAAAAATAACTGTAAGTAAGAGTGACAGACTTGTAATATAACTATAAACAAACTAAGGCTCAGACATACTCATTAAATCACTTGCCTAGAGTCACACACTCAGGACCGAACTCAAATGTAGCTGAGAAAAAAATTGTATGCTCTTTCTAACACTCTTCATTGTTTCACCTTAAAAAACATAGAAAAAATATTTTGAGTCTTCATATTTTTCACATCCATAAGCCTGTGTGCGTGTGTGTATGCATGTGTGTATGTGTCTATGCATGAGTGTGTATGTGTGTGCGTATGTGTGTATGTGAGTGTGTGTGTTTTCCATCCTGCTAGTTTTCTTTCTCAAGCTTAAGATTCATAACTCAGCTAGTTTGAGATCTAGTATTGTGGGGACTATATATTCAGTTTCTTCTCTCCACTGATGACCACCATAGCCAAGGGTGCTGTTAACAATCTCCTCACTCCACAAACCCTTATAGTTCCCTGATTTCACCTGCCATTCATTGCAGTGGTCTGAGCCCACAATATAATTAGAGAAATTAGTTCATATCTCAAAGGCGGTAACTCTTTTGAATGAAGAATGCAAATTATAACAGTGAGTATAGACTCACCATGATGCTGTTCCTTCAATCACGTAGGATGTGATGACACCACTGATTGGCGCTTGTAGGTACTGTCAGGGGACTATCTGTAAACCATTTCAAAACAAAGATCTCTCAGGGAAAGTTTTAACTTGATTTTCTCTTCCATCTCCTCTATTCTTCCACTGTGTTCCTTACCTCCTCCCTTCCTGCCCCTGATCCCAACACAAATGTACCCTACAAGTGATACCAGGATCCTCTTCTTTGAGGATATGTGATCAGATGTACTTACTGTGTAAATATGTTCCATGGTTTCTAATTGATCCTACAATGAATTCCAAGTGCCATGGATTTGAGACCATCTATGAGCTAGCGCCTTGCTCTGTACCCTTGGTCTTGGTCATGGCTCTTTATTTGCTCTGCAGACCGTAAGTTATAGCCTAGACTCTTTGTCATTTACCAAGGACACCTCTAAAGGTGATCTCTTTTCCCCTGTGATATGTCTGCCACCATCCATGTCTGTGAAAATCCTACCTGTGAGTCGCACTGAGCTCAAATGACAATCGTTAAGGCTTATCTTCTGTTTAGGCTGGACATCATCCTTCTTATCTTTGAACTCTTCATAGTACATAGTTAGATGACCCTTTGCAAAGCACTTATCATTTTAATGCTATTAAAAGTATTTATTTATAGTCTCACTTCTTTGTAAGTTGCTTTTTATTTGGTTTACACAACTTGTCTGTACTTTCCTCAGGCCTAGTGTAGGGACTTATATAGGATAAAGGCTATATAAATTTTGTGTTAAAATATTTTTTCAACTTTTCAAATCTTAATGCCAAAGAATTGGTATTTCAAAGAATTTGTATTTCAAATTAATAATTTCAAAGAATCCAGTGAACCCTTATTTTCTGGTGATTCAATGATGGCATACAGCTTTTTATCACAGAAAATTTATATTTTATATTTATTGAAAATGTTCTTTAGACATGTGAGATATTGTTTTTAATCTTATACCACTTATGCAAACATAAAAAGGAAAATATAAGTAAAGTTAATTGGTTAAGGGATACTAAAATTACTTCCTACTCATAATCACTTGTCTGAAACAATTTTCAACTACTTACTGATGTCCTTTTTTTTTCTCACATAATATTATCCTCTGTGTCAACAAGAACTTTCCACTATTGTTTCAAGACTTATATCCAAGCCACTTACATCAATTCTGTAACTTCTAATTCTGGCAGATATTTGATATTACCAAAAGGTGTCAATAAAATCTTTTCAGACAACAACCAGGATTCATGTTCATTCCTTAAATAGTCTTTAAATGGTTGTTGGCTGAAACATCAAAAGAGTTCCATTTTCTTGTCATGCTACCAGAATATTAACCAACTTTTGCCAGAGTGAATATAACAATATGGGTCTGGGCAACTGCAATTGTAAGATGCTTCTAAATTTTATTGGTGTCAAGATGGATGGATGGATATATATTCAAAAGCGCATCCCAGAATTAATAGGAAACAGACATTGCAAAACATCATTCAAATTCTAGTCATAAGACTCCTTCCAGTAAAACAAAACAATAATCTAAATTCATATTTTCCTTTTAAACAATTGATGAGGAGGAATACTGGAGCATAGCTATCCAAAAGTTATGACACAATGTGATAAGAGTCAGAAGACACTAATGGAGAATTGCTTTGTCTTTAGGTGCTATTTCTAGGGTCAGAGCTAAACCAGAAAACAAGCTGGAATAAAGGGATCTGAAGGGCCAGGAAAGCCTCCGTGACCACTGGAGAGTGTCAGATAGTGTCCCGGTGTCAGACAGTGTCCCTGGGAGAGGCCCAGGTTGAGAAAAACATATGAATGTGGGTGTCTGGAAGGTTCTGATCAGATCTTGGCCAGGGGAAGTATTCACTGGAATGAGGGCATTGAGTTCATTAGGACACTAAAAATTCAAGTCGTGACCAAAATACAGCTTTCAGTTTTTGTAGTATTACATCCCCTGTCTGCACTGCCTGGCATTATAGCATTCCCTCTGAGCAGGCCATCTTTCCTCTGAAATGGAATATTTCTAGAAAAACCATTTGATGTCACTTTTCCCGATCACCAGTAACACACTTTTACATGTCTTGACAAGAATCTCCCCCTCTGTGTTTCTACTGTGTATTCACAGACTAACTTTGAAATTGTCAGAGAGAAGATGTTAACTGAATCCGTGTATCACCATCTAATCTAGCTTATTTAGGAAAACAAGAACAACAACAAAGCGAAAACATGGATTCATTCATGAAACACTTACTGATTATTTTCTTTCTGGGAGGCAGGCACCATACTGGGTTTGGGAATACATAGATAAAAACAATGGACTGAACTTCCAATGCCCACAGTCCTGCCCTTACTTACCTCTTACTGTCAGAGTGATTTGTGTATTTCTGCGTGGGTCATAGAACCAGCTTGTCAATTTCTATAAAAACCCTGACTTGATTTTTATCAGGACCGTGCAGAAGATACAGCTTAACTTGATCGAATATGCTTCGTAACTTTGAGTCTTCCAGTAGATGAACATGGTATATTGCTCCATTCATTTAAATCTTCCTTACTTTCTCTCAGCAATGTTTTGTCATTTTCAGCATACAAGGATTGCATATCTTTTACCAGCTTTATCCCTAAGATTTTATATTTTTGATGGTATTATGAATCCTTCAAACATTTTGAGGAATTCAAAAATAAAACTTTGCTTTATTACAAATGATTTACTGAGGAATAAAGTCCTAAATGCGTAGATAACACAAACAAAATTATTCCATATAAAGATACACCTTTTTCTATCATGCCTATGAGGTGTTCTTATTTTAGTTTTGCTTTTCAAGTAGTTTTCTTGCAGTTACACCATCTGCACATTTATAAATTCTCTATAGGACCTACTAAACAAGTGACACAGAATAGGTACTCCATGGACTTGCTGAATTAGCATTATTGAAACAAAAATCCTTCCTTCTTCTCCATTCCAAAATATTTGCCATATTAAAATACTATAGGTAGACAAGCTCCAATTTCCCTCAGTTTCTCACTTGTAGAAAGGGGATGGTAACAACTGGGTATGGTTTTTGTAAAGTTTAAGTGGGAAATGTGAGTTGTACATAGCACTTAATTTTTTATAAAGATTTTATTTATTTATTTAGAGAGAGAGTGAGGGGAGAGGCAGAGGGAGAGGGCGAGAGAGAATCTCATGCAGACTCCGAAGGGCTCTAACTCATGACCCTGTGATCATGACCTGAGCCAAAATCAAGAGTCAGACACTCAACCGACTGAGCCACCCAGGTGCCCCTGTATGTAGCACTTTAGATGATGAGATATGGAGAATTATATTTTTCTGCTTAGATGCTACTAAATCTTCTTTTAATGACATCGCTGTGGGGGATGTGTAAACCTCCAATGCCTGGGATAGGTTAGCTGTCTACGTAGAGGAACTTGGACAATATCAAGCCAATATCAAGAACTAACAGGAATAGGGAGCTTTTATTCTTGCTTTCATCATGTGAAGTCTAACATGACAGCAAACCTATTGATAGGCCTTTCTTGGCATAAAGTATATTTCTGCCTCTAAAGCTTGGCCCTTTTCCATCAATTCAGTAGAGTTGTCTTAAGCAAACACAAACAAAAAACCACAGAAGTTTGGAGCAGAAAAGGAACATAGAAAACATCTGATGGCACACATCGCTGCGAATTTCACCCACAGTTTCCTTGTCAGGATTACCGAGGATCTCTTGTTGATCCTGTGATAAGGAATGTATAGGACAGATGATTTCATCTTGGATTACTGAGTCATAATCCCAGTGAGTTGAAATCTCCCTGTTCAAATTGCCTGCCTAATGAAGCTCACCCAGAGTGAGTCAACAGTTTTTCTTTCTTTATAGCCACTCTACACTTGAAAACAGAATTGGGGTCTCCACTGAGTTTTCTGTCTTCAGCTAAATATTTCTTTTTCTCTCCATGTTGTTCTCTCATTAGAGGTGGTTTTCTGGCCTCACAAGACTTAATATACTAGTCATTTTTCTCTGGACAAACTCTTATTTGTCAGTCTTATGTTTACACTTTAGTGCTCAGGGCTGAGGAGGATGCACTTGGTGTACATCATGGAGCAAATGAGTGCAGGAAGTAGCCAAGTTCACCTCCAGCGACTGTGTCCCAAGGTCTAGGTGTACCGTAATCACTCCTAGAGTCAGGTCAAGAAAGACAAGATCAGCTCCGGTGGAGTAAAGTACAACAATGTTATTGCAGCTGACACCCCTGTCAGAAGCAGACCTCTCTCCCTCCCTCTCTCCTTCCCTCTGTCTCCCCTCCTTCCCCCTCCCCCTCTTTGCTTCTCCCCCTCCCTCCCTCCCTTTCTTGCTCCTCTTCCTCTTCCTCTTCTTCATCTTTGTCTTCATCTTCTCTCTTTCTCTTTCAAACCTCTTTGTCTTAAGTTATATTTTGTATATAATTGACTTTGCTGGAAGCTGGCCCTCTGAATAATAGAATTCATTAAATATGAATTCCAAATAATATATTCTACATGTACTTGGAAAGAGCTTTCCTAAAAGTAGCCTTACCATTAAAATTCCTTGGTTCTAACCATGATCATTGATGATATGTTTTAACCCCTGAATCATATTGTGTCTAGCGTAGGTTAGACTGTTAATATAAGGCCGTATCTTATCATGACAAAAAAGTATTTTACAACTGAGTCAGGCTGTGTACCTCCAGTCCACAGATAAACTTTTATAAAGAAATCCTACTTGAATGTTCATCAATTGTATGTCTGGGATGTGTCTGTCACTCTGTATTTTCAGGTCCAAGGAGAAAGTTGGCTTTATTCTTAGTTCCTAATGAAAATAAGAAATTTTGAAAACTAAAATAAGAGGTTTTAATTTATAGAGGGTGTATTCTCTTCCTCAAGGCAAATATCTGCAATACTTTCCCTCCAGGGAAATGCTCAGCTTATTTGGAGAAGATGAAGAGAGTTTACTATTTCCTGTGCTTCTTAACTGCATGGGTATTTCCAACCCGATATGTCATGAGGCCATGTGGGGACTGTGGTGTCACCTTTGATGGCTTAGTAGGAAGAGTCTGAGGAGGACAAACATCCCTGCCAGGAATTAAATGGCGGCACAAGGAAACCATCTTTGCTTTTGCAAAGCCATCTTCCTTCATTACACAAGACCTCTTTTAGGAAAGACTTCCAAAAGCTTCAAATACATAAACAACACCTAAACAAAGGCTCACTGATCCCTGAGCTTGCTTCACCCTCAAGATGACCATTCACAGCAAAGTCCTTGGCTTTGACAGCGAGGAGGGTCAGAACGACTACGGACAGACCAAATTGGTCTCTGACTGCACTTTCTAACAGGAAAAAAATCTGCCTTGGAACTCACTCTGAAGATTTCTTAGTCTCCCTGAAATGAGGAAAGAATCCACCCCACAGGCTCAAGCAACATGCTTGGCTCAGCTTCCCATAAAACCAACGGCTGCTTGCCTTAGAAACTTTCTTTTCATTGGAATAGCTTAGGGGCATGTCATCATTGACTCATATCTCATAAACATAAGACTTGGTGTCAGCTGGGTTTTATTAAACTGTAAATTTTTTAAAAACCTGTATCCAGAATATCCAACAGCTTAACACCCGCAAATTCACTGGCTCTCCTCTTCCTGCATCTTTTGGAGGCTGATAACCCTAAAAAAAGGTGCACCTCATCGACCCCCATCAACTGCTGTCTGCACTGGGGGGGAAAACCTTCACATTCACAGAATTCCTCAGCACAGATACTCGTGTGAGCGTGTGTGTGCATGCACACCACCAGCACAAGCAAAAAATGAGGATTTATATAGTGATTCCAAAGAAAACCAACTACTCCATTCATACACAGCAAATGAGAAAGTCATGCGGTGTCGACCTAGAAATACACATTTTTAAGAGCCAGACTTATTACTTAAAAAACGAAAAGTGCTTTGGTTGAACTTGTCAGGGAGAAGCAGTGAAACACGAAAGAAAATAGGATGCCTGGTCAGTACAATAATTTAATTAAAGGGCATTGTTCTGACTCTGACAACCATTCATCTGCCTGCAAATATTATATACAAAGTCTGTTCTCACTGGTTCCTTGAGTTCATGGAAATCTTCATGTCATTTTATTGGATTGTTTTATATTTTAAATGATTATTATATAGGGCTCCTGGGAAGATTGAGAGGCATTGAAAACTCTAGAGACCTTTTCTCTTTACTTTGTATAATAATGTTTATGAAATCATTCAGAAGAAAAAATAATGATGCAGGATCCTCAGCAGAACCCAAAATAAGTGACCAAAATTATGCACTTTGGATTCTGAAAGGTATTTACTTGGCCCTCACACCAATAGGCTGGATTTGAACAGCAATGATAATAAATGACTTAGAATTCATGAAGAGACTCAGTTCAGTTACTGGGTTGATAGTGTATTTTGTTAGAGTAGCACCATATGTCACAAACAAGTGAAAAAAATGTATGAGCAGCAATGTGATGGAAATCTATTTTTTTGCTCACATAAATCCCAAAATTTATGTTCCTCATTAGCAGCGCAGACTTTCTGGGACCTGGTGTGTTCCCATGGTGTGGCTCTGCTATCTTCAATACGTGCTTTCCAAAACAATGACCAGATCCATCTGTGTGAAGCTGGAAAAAAAGGGAAGGGTACAAGAAAGCATGTGTAGGTAGTAGCCTTCCATGGACCAGAACGGAAGCAGCCCTTACCACCTCTGAACACAGCCCACTGGCCGGAATTCAGTCACATGGCCTCACCTAACTTCAAAGAAAGTTGGAAATGTCTCCTTGCTGTGTGTTCAGGGAAAAAAAAAGAAATGGGTTTGGTACATAGCTAGCCAGGCTCTGCTGCCCCAAAAGAAAGAAGATACCCTCAATTCTCCATCTCTCCTCTTCCAATCAGAAGGCATGGCAAGCACCACAGTTCATACGCATTCAGCATGCAATTGGCATTTAGGATAGATTTTCAGCAGTGATCCCAGGAACCGGACTATCCAACCCTCACCAGGGGGTCCCTTTTCCAGGGAGTGAGTTTCAAAAGTGGAACTTCCAACCAGTCTGCCTTGGACAAGGGTTTGGGTATAATGAATAATAATGCCTGGCCTTTGGCTAAAATGGCTTTGGAAGTCAACTTTATCTGAGTCACCACATCAGGGAATGTCTTTCCATTATTTTTTTTTTTTAACTTTCAAATCTTTGTGTATTCAATCAAGCAGAAATTGACTCATTTATCTTTCTTTTTTTTAAGATTTTATGTATTTATTAGAGGAAGAGAGCATGAGAGGGGGGAGGGTCGGAGGGAGAAGCAGACACCCCACTGAGCAGGGAGCCCAACGTGTGGCTTGATCCCAGGACTCCGGGATCATGACCTGAGATGAAGGCAGACACTTAACTGACTGAGCCACCCAGGCCCCTCACTCATTTATCTTTCCATTTCTTTCACAAAGTAAGTTGAAGCAACCCGCAAAATACACAACATCCAGTAAGAAAATAACAAAACCAGGAACTTGAAAAGGTAACATTATTGATAGTAAAATTAAAGGAAGTTAGAAGTGAGGGTACTGTATTTGATATATACATGTAAGTCTCTAAAAGAGAGGGTGAAATGGAGGGGTCTACGTGGGCTCATTTGATAGTGGCCAAAGTAAGGAAGGGAGCCTCCAATGTTGGGCACTTGCTTACCTTCCATGCTGGTCTGATGACCTGATTCCTGACAGGGGCTCCCAAGTGTCCTCAAACCCATTGATAATGAGAATTGAATAGTAGGGAACACTCCTGAAGAGAATACTCAAGTGAGGGATGAAATCAAGTACTGAATTTAAAGAGAAATGGATGAGCTAGGAAATTATTATGGCAAGGAGAAAAAAAGGCATAGTGAGGGAGAGAGAAGGAACGCCCTGGCAACCTAACTTGTTTCCTTGTTGGATGAAAAACAAAGCACAAGAAGCAAGTTGTGTGTGTGTGTGTGTGTGTGTGTGTTTTGAGGAGGGCTGTCAGACCCCCCAGACTAAACCAGCGCAGAATGAGCAAAGAGAAGGTGAAGGAGGACAGCCAACGTGCACAAAACTCCATAAAAGGGGAGACGGGTGCTGGTGTGTTTGACTAGATGGATATAAATAGAAGATCACAGCATCTGGAATGTTTGTGGAATGTCTTAAGATAACCATGAGCATCCTATTAAAAATGGGGTTCTTACCTTCCAAATTCTATCAAACTCTAAGAGAAAATAACAAGAACCAAAGTACCAAAAGGCATAGTAAAAGTGAAATGAGTTATTTTGTGTATTGACATGAATGTTTTATCACAGAATGGGGACTTAACTAAGAAAACAACTGAAATGGTTCAATAATTTATGGCACATTCCCTGAATAAAATATTATGTAGCTATTAAAACGAACATTGTGAAAACACCATAGCAACAAGTAAAATTGTTTATTATGCAGTAATAATGAAAAAAAAAAGCAAGGGTCAAAAGATGTATCATCATAGTATATATATTACGATTACCACTGTGTGAAAAACAATTGTGGGAAAGGGGTGGAGGGAAATAGGGCAAAAAATGTTATATATTCAGGGTGATGGGAAAAACAGAGTGTTTTTAATTTAAATAGCTTAACTGTTATATTATCATTTCAGTAAGCACTGCAGGTGGCCTATGACATGCATAGGCACAGAGCTGGCCTGGGCCAGCCCTGCTTGCACTCCAGCTGGTGGCCTCACCCAGCCTTCTCCAACTGTACAAAGGCTGACATGGGGTCCTCACAGCAGAGCCAGGAGCATCAGGTGCCCTGTGTTGGGCCCCAGCTCCTGTGGCCATTCCTTGGGCTTCTGCCTCAGCTTCTTCACATGCTGGTATGGGTGAGAAAAGAAACTATGTCCTCTGGGCCTCAGTTTCCACCTGGGTCAACCTCGCAGACTGGGTGTGAGGACTGCGGGGAGCATAGCTAAGTACAAATAGGGGTTGCTACTGATAATTGTGTGAACACTGTTAAGATGCCATAAAGATGCTTCTTCCTTGTTATAGTCTCCTGCCCCTTCTGCCCCTCTTCCTCTTTCTTATCTCTCTTTGTCTGACATGCTTTGTCTCTCTCAGTATCTGCTTCAGTCTCTCTCCATCTCTGTTTCTTTTTTGGGGGGAAGGAGGGGCAGAGGGAGAGGGAGAAAGAGAATCTCAAGCAGACTCCACGCCCAACACAGAGCCCCATGCGGAGCTCGATCTCACAACCATGAGATTATGACCTGAGCTGGAATCAAGAGTCCGATGCTTAACCAACTGAGCCACCAAGGTGCCCCTCACTCCATCTCTGTTTTTCTTTCTCTCTCCGTCCCTCCCTCCCTCCCTCCCTCCAACCCTTCTCTCCCACACTACCCTGTCTACCTCTGTCCTCTTTCAGTCATGTGCTCACACACACACACAGGTATTTAAACACACTCATGCACACTCTCTGCTCCAGATACACTCAACTCTGCGTTGGTGAACACACCCTGCTCTCTTGCCTCCAATAGGCACCTGCTGTTCCTCTGCTTGTCTACTTCATCTCCCTAAGCCTCTTAGGGTTCCCCTGAACACCCTCTTCGTTTTTCCATCTAATAGACACCTGCAATGAATGTTTCTTGTTGTCATCTTCGATAGGACACAGTAATATTGCACTGTGGTTAGACTCGGTGTCCTGTGTCTCAGATGTCCCAGTATAGCTGGTGAGGCTGATTAACTAAGGGAATCCTGGCACCAAGGTGCTGACATAGGTGTTAACTACGTGAAACACTCTCAGGGTTTCAAGGCACTTTACCAGTATTTATTTTATTATTTAGAATAAAAAAATTTCATTCGTTATTTTTTATTAACAATATCACAACTCAAGGAGTTAAATAGAGCAGATTGTATCAGTGACACCATTTTACAAATGAGCAAAGTGAGGCTCAGGAATGTTACTAAGGTAAGAATCTAACCAATGGAAGAACTGGGAATGGAATAGAGGGCTGCCTGCACCCCAATCCTAAACTCCCCGAAGGACACTTGTATGTCCCTTGCACGGGCAACTCTGGTCCCACAGATAAGAAGGCAGTATTTGCATGTTGCTATGCAATCACCACATGGCTGGGCCCCACCCCAGGATTTCTGATGAGTTTCTGACTCAGCAGATTGGCAGCTGTAGAGCCCAGAAATTTGCATTTCTAACAAATTTCCCAGGCAATGCTGATGCCGCTGACCTGGAGACCACACTTGGAGAACCACTCATCTATCCAAGTGCTCTGAGCTACGCAGTGTAAACCACTGGCCGAACATCTGTCAGATCACCAGTTCCTTCTGCATACATGACATTTTAGAAATTACCATCATGCAGAATTGTAATGGTGCTGTGCTTTTCCTGGGCAGGTTTTCTAAGTTATGAAATGCCTTCGGAAATTGTGTTTAATGGAGTGCATGGTGGGGAAGGAGTTGCCAAATGCATGGGTCTTTGGCCCTCATTAATATTTAGAGCTTCCGGAACCTTGAGGAAAGCAGGGCTCAGCAGCCTGGCAGCCGGACATGCCCAAACAAACAGACCTATTCAGGCAGCCAGGAACCAGCTAACGTGCACGTTAAATGTTAACTCCCTTTAAAAATAAAAATAGCGCAAAAAGCAATCTTCGCTGAGGAAATAGATCACTCTAGATTAGGCAAAAGTTGTTGTTTCAGGTGGCTAACCCTATTGCTCCCAACCTGAGCTGGGAGTTAAAAAGCAAAACCACAAACCAGAGGGCTAGTCCACAGTGCGGTAGTCTGAAGGCAGCACTATTAATGGTGAGTTAACACCATGGATTCGGGACCTTTTCTCTGTGGCCCCTTTTGCTGCTCAGGAGGACTTAAAATTGAAGAGCGCTGCCCAGTGAGCACGAGCAGTTGACTTGTCTTCCATCACATGCCTGGTGGGAGGTACCGACTTCACACGTTGTATCCTGGAGGAGTATTTCCCAGGTCAGGGGTACAACCCTGTGGGGGTGCCCATGGGTCGGGGGAAAGTGGAAGGTCCCCAGCACAGAAGTTTGGACCACCATCTTTGGAAACCATTGTGCATAATTCAATGGTCTTGGAATTTGGCTTCACTAATATAACTTCAGTCACGTGAAACATTAACCTAGGGTGGACGGTGGTCATCACCGGGAGAGCGTCTCCAACTAAGCTGTTGTTGGGCTGGCCACGTGCACCATGGCGCAGCGGATGCGTTGCTGTGCTGAGAAAGTCATGGCCGCCATACCAAGTGAGCCCAGGGACCTCAGCTCTGAGAAGCCCAACAAAGTCCTCAGTGACACGAACAGGGAATAGTCCCCAGGGGAGAGGGGAGAGGTGCACCCCAATGATGTAGTTTAGCAGTTTGAATGGGAAGCAAACACACAACAAAACCTGGTCATAACCGCTGCTCTCCCAGGCTTCAACATTCAGCCAAGCATCCACACTGGGAGTCTCCAGGGGATTTTAACCCCAGAGACCTTCAGTAAAATGCCAAACCACACTGCTGCCATCATGTTCTTTGTGTTCCATGAAGAAGCCACGCATCTGCTCATTGACACCTGACATTTATGGAGTTAGTTCTGTGTACCAAGCATTAAACTGGTGAAATTTCACAGTATCATTTCATCTATATTAAGACCTTCTTGGTAGACATTATTAGAATCAGCTCACAAATAAGAAAAGTAGATGATGGGTCTAGTAATTTACCCAAGGTGAAATAGGGAGTAAGAAGTGAGATTCCAACCAAAACACCGTGGTTGATATTTTAGGTGGTGTTCTCTCTGCCTATAATATTTTGTTTCCCATTTTTTTCTACCCAGGCAACCTCCTCTCTTTTTCTGGGGTCCTGATCCAACGCATCTCTTCTGTGTGTCTTTCCTGAAACCTGTCCTCTGACCAAGCAGAGCCATTTACACTTCCCTCCTCTGTGTCCTTACAGCCCTTGGTGTATATATATATATATATATATATATATATATATATATATATAGTATTTGTCACACACTGTTACACAATTATTTACATTTATCTTCCTGACTACATATACATTGTACTCTTGAAAGCAGAAACCCTGCTTTATTTCTCTTTACACACGATATCTGGTACTTAGTGAATATTTGTTGAATCCAACTGAATTATACTTGTAATTTAATACCATTCAGGTGGTTGGCCTCTAACGATATCTAATAATGTAGTCCTTCAGTAAAGCTTAAGTCTAATTGTGAACTATGGAATAAGGCACACCCGGGCAGGTATCACATGGAAACCCCTTCAAGGGCACTGAATTTCACTGTATATGGCCCAAATGGAAAGCAGGGATCTAGGCCTTAGGGACAATCTGCGTGATGATCTTGTATGGACACCCTGGTTAGGAGTTGCCATCATCTTGGCAATCCCCAGCATAGGTAATACACATGATGTTTCCAAGTGTCCTCATAGTGACTTGTGTGATCCTCACCACAGCATCAGGATGCTGATTGTAACACTGCTCTTTCACAGATGAAAAATTGAAGTTCAGTGATGGTAAATAAACCACCCAGTGTCACACAGCAAATATATCAAAAGAGCGTGATTTTAATCCAGGTTTTTACAAACCATAACCCTTTCAAACAAACAATTCTGTCTTGAATAAAGTATGAGGCGAAGACAACAAGATCCATTGCTTTAGAGAAATGAAACAACAACAAAAAATAAAACATAACATGATCGAATCAAGGGCACTGCAAAGTCCAGACATCTGGCTTCTCATCTGATCTTTCTTGAGTATTAGCAATGTAGCACCTCCCAAAACAGCAGAAGCCTGGAAACCTCCATTTTCTTTTGGAAACTCCATTAAACAGCATAATCGTAAGTGCCCTTCTTTCTTTAGAGGAATATATGCAGCTGATGCACATGAAACCTCCCAGTAAACTGTCTAACACTCTACAGGTCTGAGAAGCCATTAGAGGTGTTTTTAGCTTTGAGGGAATGATGAGATTGGTTGGGGCAGGTTTGGTTCAATCATGTAATCATAAATAAAAAATTCATTCATGCAAACATCTTCAAGGAAGATACATTGACTTCTTTGCAGAGTTTATTCTGTACCAAGTATACAAAATGAATAACCAGTCCTTACAGGTCTTTGCTAAATTTGAATGAGGAGAAAGTTCTGGATATTTTGGATGAAATTAAGACTACATATTCTAGAAGAAAGAGGAGCGATATGATGGCAACATGTGTGCTCTGATAGAACATGAGGGGGGTGGCCCAAGTGATCCTGGGCACTGCTTTTCCTCAAGTCTGTGGTCCTGACCAGCCATTAGTCCTTCTCCCCCTGAACGAGAGCTATTCTGCCTCTCTGTTTTCTGGGATGGCTAAACCCAAATAAACAGTCTATGATCTCTGTCTGAGGTCAGAAAGCCACACCTTAATTCACCGGGGTTCCCTCATGATGGCTCCTGAGTTGTCACCTTGGTCTCTTTAGATCATAGGCCACAGAGATCCATCAAAATTTGTGGTCTGTTTATTGCTTAACCTGAGGAGTTATTGGCTAGAAAGTTCTTTAAAAACATCATCCGAAAAATTGTGTGCAGGATATCGCAAACAAAAGAAGCCATGAGGAGAAAAGGATTTTGTGACGCATTGCGTTTTTGCAAAAAAAAGGGAGAAACTCATGATACTCCAAATGTGTAGTGTGGGAGAGTCAGTGACCCAACCAGGATATGGAGAAGGAAGATTAGGTTATGGGAGGTCCTGAGAGAATTTAAGGAATGTGGTTTTAGTTACATTGAGTTCGAGGACCTGTGGTGTCTACAGATATAAATGTCCATCAGACAGTTAGATACTTGCAGACATAGGGTTCAAGCAAAAGGCTACATGGGTGGTTAAGAAACACACACACACACTCACACTCACACACTCACACACAGACCTGGGAGTAATCCACACACCAGGGAAGCAAGGAAATAACGCACGAAATACAGTGGATATCACAGAGATGACAAGAGCATTACATTAGCTGTCTAGGTCTCAATAATAGTCTTAAATGATTATTTATGGTTTTGCTAATGTTAATCATGTTCACTAAATAAAATATAAACTTTTCATAAATTGTGATTATAATTAAGACAGAGCCAAATGTTTGAATTTCATATCCAAGTTGATGAAGACCACAGTCCATTATTTCCTAAGCTAGATAGGAGGTTCATGAGTGTTTATTTCATTATTATCTTTTAATAACAGGTATCATCCCTTAAATCATACAAAAACATTACATATACTCTTTTTATATAGGCTAAATTTCGAAATAATGAAAATCCTACAAACATAGTATCAGAACTGAGGAGAAGTTTATTCAAAACTTAATTTTATTAGGCAGGTAGAGAGGTGATGATTTGACCCACTATTTCCAACATGGTCCATTGTTCTGACCCCAAATTTCATGAGGATTTGGCAAACTCTAGACGTCATGTCTATTATGATTGTGATACTGAGAAATTTGAGTAAGTTGGATAAAACTGTTACGGATTCGGATCATACAGCAGAAATGTACATGCAGGTAATAACTTTTCAATTACGATCATTCATCCATCCCCCAATTTATTCAACTAATACTTTCTGGGTGACCACTCTTTTCCAGGTACTATGCTGGCTCTTGGGGGCACAGAAATTAATAATACAGAGCGACTCCCTCGAGTTGGAGTCTACAAGTGCACTATCAGCTATAATTCTACCTGATAGAGGTTGACACAAGACACCAGAGAGCACAGGGGAAGGATATGTGCCGTGGAATGAATGTTTCTATGAGGTGACATTTGAGCTGATGATCACAGATAAGAAACTAACAGGTAGATATGGAGAGGAACAGCATTTTAGGAAGAGGGAACTGAGTATGCAAAAAGATAAAATTTTTAAAGCATCTATGATAGCATTGGCATTCAGCCTTAAATAAAAAGAAAATACTCTATTATGAAAATCTGCTTTCTTAGACTAGAAACACAATAATCATTCTCCCACTGAGTGGGGACCATCCCCAAGGAGGTCCCGCCCCCATTGTTCTGCTTTGCTCTGGTCCTGTACCTCTTCTCAAACTCTTCCAACAACCTATGTGATTCTCATTAAATGTAATGTAGAAGAAACTCACAGCAATAATTTATTATCCAGGTGACTGAAATAAGTGTTTTGGGAGTTTACATAGACAGGAAAAAAGAAAGCAGGAATGCCTCCCTTCCCTGGGGGCCTTCTCGAAGCCCTGATGAAGTGTTGCTCTTTCTGGTTTGCAAATTCGGAACCTCTGACAATCCATAGACTGATTCCATGAGAAAGCCACAGCGGATGGTTTGTTGAAACTGTGTTTAGTATGTGGCAACACATGGCTCGGAATTTTAAAATATTTCAGTGCTGCAGTGATTGAGCAACCTAAAGTGGTTCCACATGGCTGGTAAAAGCCTCATCCAGCAGAGAGATCTGGACTATTTCTCCTACTCTAGATTCTTATAATCTGCAGCCTGTTTTTTGTATTATGGAATATAACCAGCAGCTTCAAGGTGTATCCTCAAAGGGAAGGAACACAGTATCTGATTTCCCTCCAAACCAGTCTAGTGATGTGCCTTTTAAGCCAAGAGGGGGACAGCTACCCCAAACCTTAACTTTGCCTCCTGTTTTTCTGAAAAAGACATCAAGAATTTTATCTGCCTTTGGCAGTTCAGGGTTCTGAAGAGATCTGGAAATTATATTCAGATTCCATTTTAATTTAAGAAAAGGCATAGAAACAATTGTGAAAGGTGTTTGCTCTTATATTTTAGTCTGTTCAGACTGCTATAATAATGTATCATAGACCGGATGGCTTGTTAACAACAGAAATTTATTTCTCACCGTTGTGGAGGCTGGAGATCTGAGATCAGACTGATCAGGGTTCTAGTGAGGCAGTTTCTCTCTCTTGTTGCAGGCTGCTGACTTCTCTTCGTGTCCTCCCAGGGCACAATGAGGGCAAAAGAGCTCTCTGAGGTTCCTTTTATAAGGGCACTTACCTCCTTCATAAGAGCTCTGCCCTCATGTCCTAATTACCTCCCAAAGGCCCCAACTCCTAATGCCCTAGCATCGAGGGTTAGAATTTCAACATATACGTTTTGAGGGGACACAAACATTTAGCCTTTCCCATGTTATTTTAAATTTGCACTTACAGAGCATTTTCTATTACATAGGCCCAACATATATTTTATAAGGACGTGATAAATAAATGAATGGAAAAGAAACGCACAAACCTGGTCGTAGTCACAGACTGTGGAAGATCACTCTGCTGCTTGCAAGGGCTTCTTTCCCATCAGAATCTGCTGCTTCTCACAAGAGTAGGAAGCACCGTGATGTAACACAAGTCCTTGGTGATGAAGCGAAGTAAAGAGGCGATGGTAGATTACCACAGACTGAATCTGAGATCACCGACCGAATGAAAAAAAGCTGGAAGAGAGCCCAGAGTCCAGTTGCCTCTCTACAGATCCTGCCTAGTGGTGCCATGGAAAGAACATAGTGTTGAAAGGGAGTCTCTAGAAGTGACCCCCAGTGGACACTTTCTTCCAACACATCTGGGATAAGTATCCTGGTTCACTAAGAAACACAAGTAGAGAAATGGCATGGAGTCAGGGATAATTAAAAGGTCTTCGATGGGGGTAGAAATGATACGGGGTTTCCACTCAAGCAGCACTGGATGGAACACTCAGCTCTGCCACTAATGAACTATTTAACTCTGGCAAGTTTTTCCTTAAGTCCTTGAAGTACCTTCTCCCTGTTTGTGACTTGCAAGAACTTTTTAGAAGCATTCAGTGAGCAAATGCACTGAATTAGTACCATGATGGGCTCATGGTTGACACTCCAGAGTTGGAGATGTCCACAGCTATCTCTTCAACAAAGTTCTGACTCGACAGAGAGACAATCACAGGACCCAGGGAGATGAAAATCCAAATACAGTGAGAAAGGCCACACTGGAGAATATGACTTAGGTTTTGGCAGCAGTGGGCTTCTGTCCTGACTCTTAGAATTGGACATACTTACTTACCCAATCACTGTCAGTGGGTGGCCACTTCGTGCAAGGACATAGCCAACCCCTAAGAATCTATCCTGTCTGCAGGTAGGCAGATCTGAAGAGAAAGGAGAGAAGCGGAGTGCATTCTCAGCTCCTGCTAAAATGGCCCGCAGAGTGCCTGCTCGTGCTGGGGGCTGTATGGTGAGCGCGGGGCCAGCAGAGGAAGAAAGAGCGGGACTTCATCCCTACTTTAACAGTTTACAGCCTGAAAGGATAAGGCTGCTGTGAGGCTTGAGTGAATACTTATCTTGAAAGATGCTGATGCATTTTATTTTATTTTATTTCATTTTTTAGATGTATTTATTTATTAGAGAGAGGGAGAGAGCGAGTAGGGGGAGGGGCAGAGGGAGATGGAGAGAAAGAATCTCAAGCAGACTCCCTCTTGAGCACAGAACCCAACATGAGGCTAGATCCCAGGACCCCGAGATCATGACTGAGCCGAAATCAAGAGTCAGCTGTTTAACCGACTCAGCCACGCAGGCGCCCCTAAAGATGCTGATACATTTTAATGCACTTTCAGATGCTTCATGAGATATAGAGGACAGTGATGAAGCATTAGGAAATTTAGTATGGAAGAAAACTCCCCAGCTTAGCATCTGATAAGTGCATTTGGAGAGAAGAAAAAGGCTGCTATGAAGAAGGTCAGGTACACACTTACAGATTCCTGCTATTCCTGCAGAACATATTTCAGACTTTTGCATTTCAAAGGTGTGAATTAGAGATAAAAATGGCATCAGGTCTGAAAGGAGGAATTTTGAATTTTGGCATTGGACTCAATGTGCCCTAATTCACTTTGACAATGACCTTTTCTTCTTCCACCATCTGCATGCAAGAGGACTCCCCAACTTCCCTCTCAAAATTCAAAGGGTTTATAGCTACATTTTCACATCTCCTAGGGTGCAAGCATTTTAATACACTGAAACAAATGTAATATAAAGTAAAGTACTTTAAGAGGCAATGGACAATGATTCCACTGGGGGGATGGAAGTAGCACTAGGTGGTAATGGGCAGCAAAGTTGGTATTTTTGTGGCAGGATCCTAATACACATAACCAAAAAAATCGCCTCGCTTTCCCTGTCTCTTAAGTCTTGGTCAGCCCAAAAAGGAAAAAAAAAAAACCAGGAAACACTTGCTCCTGTTTTAGGCATTGCCCTCAAACTGTGCGGTTGTGGCAGCAAAGCAAAAAACACAGATCAGAGATAGAGTAGGTCAAAGATACAGTCAATTTTAGCTGAGTCTGTGGACATTGAAGACAGTGGAATGATGCAATCTTTTTTCTCTTCCAGAATGTTAGGTCAAAATGTCCAATTGGTAGGACAACCATAGGGACTGACATGCTACCATCGCTTGATACCATGTCTTTAAGATGTTCATGAAGTAGACCCAATCTGAAGCTGCCGCTCAGACAGACTCTGTAGCGAGGATGAGAATTCTTGAGTGATTGTTCATAGCTCCATCCTCTCATTTCTGGAGGCTCACTGTTATGCTGTAATTGAGCATGTGAGAGTATTTTGGTCAGGAGCGCAGTGAGGAAAGAAATAACTTTAAACAAAACTAAAATAGCATGATAGTTTAGACACATATTTTAAAAGGACCTTGGGGCTCATCAACTTCACCATGATCATAAGCATGAGATGAGCACTACACGTGCCCCCCGTGATGTGAGACCATCATAGGACAGTGACATGGTCTCAGACCTTAACACCAGCGCGCCTGGGCTTGATTCCTTCTCCCGCAATGACAGGTGCGACTTGGGCAAGTTACTTAACTTCTGTGATCCTCACTCTTCATCTGTAAAATGGGCTCAATATGACCAAAAGGGAAACACGAACCACCCACACAGGGCTGAACTAATGAATGGATAGTGCTGGAAATAGCATTTATCAACAACAGAACATTCAACAAATCTCCATCCTTCAGTTATACAGGTTGAAAAAATGCACACTTCTGTGTGTGCATATGCATGTGTGTGTGTCTGTGTCTTAGTGAAGAATACATGGAAACTGTTCTAATTGAAAGACCAAATAGCAGCTGAATGGCATTGTCCCAAATCTCTGATTTGTTATCTAGCTTTAAGCATTGTTTTTTTTTTTTTTAAGAAATAAAGGCAAATCTGGAATATGATTAATACTCAGCAGAAAAACATGGAAGAAGAAGTAGAATAAGGAGGAGGAGAAGGAGAGGAAGAAGAGGAAGAAGAAGAGGAAGAAGGAGAAGAAGAAGAAGAAGAAGAAGAAGAAGAAGAAGAAGAAGAAGAAGAAGAAAGAAGAAGAAGAGAAAGGGGAGAAGAAGAAAGATAAGAAGAGGAAGGAGGAGCAGGGGGAGGAGGGAGGAAGAGGAGAGGAGAGGAAGAAGAGGAAGAAGAAGGGGGAGAGTGCTTTATCTAAGTCACTAAGTTTTTTCATTCTAAAAAAAGAAAGCAGTGAAAAGCCTATAAAATATATGGTGTAACCAATTGAAAAGAGAGATACTTCACTCTTTAGCTTCTTAGAAGCCTGTATCTATAGTAATGAAAACAAGCACTTTTTCAGGACCAAAAAAAAAAAACACGCTCTGAGTATCGTAGGTGTATGTCTAATTCCTTAAAACCTGCCAGTACTTTGTCACTGAAGAAATTAAAACTGCCAGCACTGGCGATGGGAATTGGGCTGATATAAAAGTGAGTTGCTTGGCAACAGATTAACTTATTTAAAACTTTTACCGCTGCTTTGACAAAGAGGCTGAAAAAGGAAATATGAAGGCAACAGTACAATCCTCAGGATCAGAACCTCCAGGAGACCCTCCAAAGTAGAAGACTCACTGACCTACATAAAGCTGCCCGTTTGCAAGCCGAACTTGCCTAGCACCCTGGCCAGTGGGTTTCCTGTTAGATTCAGCTAGTGAGAGGTGCTGGCTGCAGACCACCAGACCGGGGAGAGAAGCAGGAGGTTTGTGCCTCTGACAGTGTCAAAGCTGTTGGATAGAGCTGGCCGTGACCGTCGGGGGACTGCAGACTCCAGTGGCTGGGGAAGAAGTAGCCCCTTTTTTGTAGCCCCAGCCATGGCCCATGGGGTGCCCTGGGGTAGATTCAGGATCGGCTGCGAGAGTGTCTCTAAAGCTCAGTAGCAGGTGTTAGACCTGCAGACTTCACCTCCAGGGTGTCAGTATATTCTGCTCTCAGGGTCATACCATTCTTCCTTTTCCCCTCTCCACACTCTGTATTTTCTCTTCTGTTCTTCCTGCCCTCATAACACCCCCCACCCTGTTTTAAACTCTCTTGAAACACCTAAAATGGTTTCTGATTAGACACTGACTAACAGAATCTTAAAGGAGTTTAAAGGCTCTCCCAGTAGACTCAAATTGCAGGGTGGTATGATATGGGCAAAAGTAGAAATAAGCATTATAAACCAAACTAGGAAGGGTATTGTGATGGGTAATTTAAACCTCTTGATAGATAGAAATCTTTATAGACATAGACACAGATTACAGAAATGATGCAGATGGAAATATTCTATTGGTTCTGTTTCCCTGGAAAACTGACTCCTGCAGGTGCTATGACCAGCGTGGGAGGTGATGCTGTTGGCGGCAGAGGCCAGACAATGAAGGGCTCTGATATCAGCTGAAGGTTTTGGGGTTCTATTCTAACATTCATCAGAACCCCTACTTTTTGGGGCACCTGGGTGGCTCAGTCGTTAAGTGTCTTCCTTTGGCTCAGGTCATGATTCCAGGGTCCTGGGATCCACCCCTGCATGGGGCTCCCTGCTCGGCAGGAAGCCTGCTTCTCCCTCTCCCACTCCCCCTACTTGTGCTCTCTCTCTCTCACTGTTGTCTCTCTTTGTCAAATAAATAAATAAAATCTTAAAAAAAAAAGAACCCCTACTTTTAAGGGAGAGGAGTGAAATGGTCATATTTTATTTTCTTGAAAACCACCCTGGTTGTAGGAGTGTGGAGGATGGATCTCCAAGGAAACTAGATTTAGGAGAGCATGACCCTCAAGAGAACAACTCCTTGGAGCATTCAGCTAAACCTCCACACATCCGGGAGTCATGTGTTTCATCTACCAGCTATCCAGACCCTCTTCTTCGGCAGAGTCCAACTCACTCTTCCCCACTGTAAGATCATCTGATGATGATCTTGGGCCACAGTGGGGGCCATGGTTTCTCCAAGTCTCTGCTTTTGATCAGACCACTGTGTTCAGGAACTATAGGCGAGGGCAGATGGATCAGTGGTGTGAAGCTATTCTTCTTGACCCAGAACCATTTAAATGACTACAGCTATAAGTAGACAACATGGGTGCCAAAAAGCACACGGACTCAGAGATGACTTCTATGTCCAGACCCTGACAGACTTCATGGTCACAAGAGATCTTCATAGAAAGGTCTAGATCTCCAGTCATGGTCTGGCGCTTCGCATGTGGTCTTGTTATCCCATTCAGGGCTTTCCAGAGGGAAGTAAATCAGGCTGCCATTCCACAAAGTCTCCAAACATGGAACCAAGGGTATGTTTTCTGTGCATTTAGCGAACTTAAGCCTTAGAGCCCTGGTGTATGTGCATGGGCCCCTCCTGGGATCCGCAGAGGGACAGCCCTGACAGTGTGTTTAGAGTCATATGGTTTTATAAAATTTGCAAAAGTAAGGTACTTTAACCACAATCAACTAAGACTGCTGTCTCTTTCCCTTCCATCTTCTCTGCCAAACTTCCCCTTGTGTTGGGTGGTATTAAAGTCGCCATCAGCATTTTGAAGATCTCACTGGGAGGAACTCAAGTTGGGGTTAGTCTGGGTTTATTGAAATGAATTTATGTATCTCAGTCACTTCCAGAGCAGTTGAGTTATTGTAGCCATTCGGGTGTAGGAACAAGTTCTAGAAATATTCCTGTCATCCACGGTTTCGCCTCACCCAGGGCCACGACAAGAAAGTGCGGGGCCAGAGGCTGGTTCACAGTGTAACCTCACTCCGTAGTCACAGAAATAGGCAGGGAGCAGCGGAGAAACAGGTCTCAAGATGTGCAGAGCCAGAAGTTCATCTGTGGAAATCCTTCCAATCATCAAACATGTAGAATTGTAAGCAGATAATTTGAAACAGAAGTTCCATCCTTCCCACAAATATCCTTGATAGCGCAGCATATACAATCAAAATACCCCATATTTTTTTTCTTTTTAGAAGGGAGTCAAATGAAATAGAATTCTTAAAATAACTTTAAATTCTTGTCGATGGGACTAAAATACCAACATCAACAAAAATAACAAACTTATAATACACCATTGTGACAAAGACAAAGACAATGTGACAAGCTGGTTAATGAGTCGTCTCGTCCAAGTTTTTTAAAAAGAAACTTGAAAAACTTGAAAAGACCTGAAATCTTAGAGCTTTTAGATAAAAGAAATGTGATGGTGGTTTTTCCACATTTGTGGAAATATTTACAATAGTAAATATTTCCATGGCATTACGGATAAAAAGTCATGATGCTGAAAGTTTGTCTAACTATTAATAACTAAAAGAAATCAACCAGCTTTTTGAGATGAGAGTCTGAATTATCCTTCTCTTCTCTTTAGAGAAAAGATGACAAAGTTATCAAAGATTATACCCTTTGCCATACTATTATGTTAACAAAGGCTAATTGATTCATAGATAAGGAATGTGAACTTTTTCCTTAAAGGTATAAACTCTGATCCAAAAGCCTAGAGGATATGGATGCTCAGGGAATATATGAATTTAATACATTGAAAATACATTTTATTTTAATATATTAAAATTAATATAATTTTAATGTATATATTTTCTGTATATTAATTTAATATATACAATAAGTGAATTTAATATATAGAAATATATACAATGAGGAAAATACTGTTATTTATTCATATGAATACTATCCAACATTTACCGAGTGGTAACTATATGCAAGGTATTTGTCTAAGTACTTTATGCATATTATTTTTCAAAACACATACATGCATTTAACCCATAAGGTAATTCAATTAACTCACTCAGGGAGTACAGAGTCACTAATTCCAAATTAGAACTGTTTTGTCATAGGTAATTTAGGTAATTGTTGGACATTTTCCTAAGGTCAGAAAAATAAGTTATCACAATATGTTGAATTGCTTTTATTTTGCTATAAAAATTCAGCATTTAAGGGGGGGAGCAGGGTTGAGGAAAACAGCTTTGGACCCACAAAGATCTGAGCCTAAATGCATGTTTTATTATTTACCAGAAGATTTTACAAAGCTACATACCTCTCCTCATCATGTCTCGATCGGATAGTGAACATGTCAGTGAGGGCACATGAGTGAGAGCCAAAGTTTAATTTCTTTATTTTGGGGAGCCATTTCCCCAAACCTTAAGCTTAGGAGAGGGAGGGGAGGGAGCTATGTTTTACCCAGGACTTCCTTGGCCACTGCAGGTTAGTTGCTGGTCAAAAACATTCTGCCTCCCATCCAAGTACTAACCAGGCCTGACCCTGCTTATCTTCCCAGATCAGACTCGAGATCAGGCACATTTAGGGTGGTATGGCCCGGAGACTCTTAACTCTAGGAAACAAACTGAGGGTTGCTGAATGGGAGGTAGGTGGGAGGATGGAGTGACTGGGTGATGGGCATTAAGGAGGGCACTTTATGTAATGAGCACTGGGTGTTATATGCAGCTGATGAATCACTAAACTCTACCTCTGTAACTAATAATACTCTATATGTTAATTAATTGAATTAAAAAAAATTCTGCCTCTCATTTACCATGCATTTAAGACTTTCTTAGAAGAAACGTGGGCTCAGAGAGCCCAGGAACTGCTCCTACCCTTCTGGGGGCATCTGGCTGCCTGTGCCAGGAAATCCGCTGTGATCACATCCTACCTGATGCCACCAATCACGGCCCTTCCTGTCATCACCTACAAGCAGGGGCTGTGAACACACAAAGCCACCTGCCCTTCCTCAAACACGCCTCGCTTCCCACATCTCCCCGGGCCTCACACACCACGCCTCTCACGGGGATCCCTTTCCTCTCTCTTCCATCTGTGAACTCTTAGCTATCCTTCAAGGTCCAGCTCTCATGGCCTTTGCTCAAAGTACTCACATTCCTGCTGTCTCTTCTTATAAGGACACCAGTCCTATCGGATCAGCTCTATCCTTATGACTCCGCTTCACCTCCTTCACTTCCTTAAAGGCGCCTTCTCGAAATACAGTCACATTGGGGTTAAGTCTTCAATATATGAATTTGTAGGGTGACACAATTCAGCCCATAATGGGAGGGGAAGGGCTAAATTGGAAGCGGGATGTGAGCCATCCAGCGACTGCACCATGGCAACTCTGCAAGAGATGCCTGTCCTGGGGCTTCTGAGGAGCTCCCAGGTGGTGGCACTCACTAGACATGCTGCCTGAGAGAGGCTGACACAGATGAGCAACCCAGGGGATGAAAGGCCATGTCCACAGCGCGCCGAAGCTGCTGCTTCGGTCTCCTGCTCCGGCCACCGTGCAGGCTAAAAGAAGAGGCTAAGGCGGGGCTGGGGAGCCAGGAAATAGCAGGAGAGGGGGTTGCTGAGTAAGGAGTTTGTCCTCCTAAGACCAAGATGGCTCAGAGATATGGATGTCACATTTGTATCTTTGATTCCTAGGAGCGATCAGGGCACAGAGTCAGTGTTCAGTCATTAGTCAGTGCATTTCAGACGGTTGTAAACATGAGCGCATAGTGAGCTCCCCAAAACTGAAGACTTCCCTGCAGAGCCTGCATCTGCCCAGAAGCTGTGGAAGGTGGTTATGCTTTGGATAAGACTTTGAAATTCCTGTCCTGGCCTCATAGTCTGATTCCTCATTTACAACATCATAAAATGAACCAGAAAAAAACTTGCCATCTCTTTCCACGCCTGAGTACATTTTTTGTTTACGCTATGATCCTATGAACCATACTATTATTTTACTTATGAGTTGGCTTCATTTTTCGGAGGCATTTTAAGAGGAAGACAGCTTACAAGTCTCCTTCATTAGAAACATCGTACATCAAAAAAAGGTTCATGGCTCTTTGCCATTTTGTTGTACATATATAGGGAGCATTCATAATATCTCATTAAAGCTTCTCTCTTCTTTCAACAGAGGCCATAGGTTGAACTCGTCCTATGAGCCAAGCTCCACTGTTGCTTTGCAGTTGTCCTGCCTGCTGAGGTGCAGGACTGAGCCCTGACCACTGGCTCTAGCTCTTTCTAAGAGGGGTGCTGATGTCCACTGTTCACCCCAAGAATTAGACTAGACAAAGTAGGCCCAAACATAATAAGATAGCCCATTAGAAACATTTTCTGTGCTTACATCTTACTGACTTTTATCATAAATTAGAGATTTTGAAGAGAGTGAGTCATAGAAAAAGGAAAAATAATAACGTGGTTCGGCAATCAGCAAATGATATCTCCCTGATGACTCATAACATCAGACTCAAGTCAGGACAAACAGAGTTCCTGTCAGAAAGAAGTGCAGTTAAAAATAAAGGCAAAATAGGAAGGGGGCGAGCATTATAACTGTACCTAGAACTTTCCCCACCCTAGATTCCCCTTAAGGAAGGGTTGGAGGGACAAATGAGCTGAAAAGCTTCCATCATAAGTCAGGAAGAAGCAGCCCCAAGGATCCAAGACAAATGGATTTCTGAAAAAAAATCCTCCAGGAAAAGAGGGTTAGCCTTTCTCTCATTAGCCTCCCCCGACCCGTTTGAAGGATAATGCATGCACCCCCAAAGCATGCATTATCCTTCAAACGGGTCGGGGGAGGCTAATGAGAGAAAGGCTCTTCCAACAAAATTACGGTAGGACAGAAGGAGCTCAGGTTTTAGAGTTAAACAGACTTGCATCTTAATTTAAGCTCCACCAGAATTTGCCGTGCAGCTGTAGGAAAGGCCGGGAGTTACTTATCTTCTCTGGTCCTTAGCTTTCACAGCTGTACACCACGACGACAAGAGGCAGCCCAGAGCCATGATGAGGATGAATGTTAAGTGTGTGAAGCACTTAACTTGGTGTATCAATTTATTGGTGGGGCATTAGATAATTCTTTGCCTTCAAACAATGGATGAAAACAAATCCTGACAGAGTTTTCTAAATCTCTAGTTAATAAACTCGAATGAGTGTCTGTCGAGCATGATGCACAGTCCCAGCCCCATGAGGATGGTGTAAAGCTCTGCTCGCTATTGCTCTGATCCCCTCCACATTTATTAGAGTGGAAGAGTTCCAGGGGCCTCGGCTGGCCCAGTAGTCCCTGGACAAGGGGCCTTCTTCCTCAGTCTCTCTCCAACCAGGGTAGCCTGTCTTTCAATGCACATTTGGAGACCTGAAAATAACTTTAGATCAGATAAGTTTGGCATAACCACTTGCTACTTATGTCACATCGGCAAGATGATTAACCTTTTGAGACTTAGCTTCCCTGCCTGTGAAATGGATAGGTAACTATAATCTCAAATAGATGCTGTGAAATTTTATTTATTTTATTTTATTTTTAGGAGATGCTGTGAAATGTTAAATAAGGAACTTTAAGGACCTAGCATAGGTTAGGGGCACAACAGTCATTGGTGAACTATTTTTATTCCTCTTTAGTGACTAATCTCTGCATCTTTCTGAGTATAAATCAGCTAACTGACAGCAGAAAGTACCCCCCCTTCTTGACAAAAGCATAGTTGGAAAGGAGTCAGCTAGATGTCTGTTTACATGAGGGAAGGCGTGACTGTCCCTCCCCTCAGGACAGCCTCTCTGGGTCTTTGTTGGCCTCTGCTGTCTTGTTCCCAGGGAGGGAGGAAGAGTGAGAAGTGTGCTCTTCACTGCGGCCTGTGTCGACACTGCCGTGAAAAGGTCACGGCCTTCAGAGACAGACCCGTGTGGTTTCACGTCCTGGTTTCCAGTTTCATAGCTGTGGGAAGTTAGGACCTGGGAGGTTCAGTTTCCTCCAGTACCACTCAGAGAGCTAGCTCCCAGGGTTGCCATGATGGTTTGACAGAACAAAGGAAGAGCCTGACCCACTGGTCCCTATGTCATCATTGTTGCTTGGCTGTCCTGGCCACACACCATCCCACATTGTGATTCTTTGCGTAGGACCCAAGACTGCTCTTCGCACTTCCTTTGACAGCAGACACCCCCCACGATCTCCTTTGAGACTCATCTCGATAAACAGTTGCAGCCTGGAATCTGTCTACAACTCACATTCTTCCCCCTTGATCCTAAAGCCAAGTGCCAGGGTTCTCTGTGATGGCAACGCACAGGGCGAGTGGCAAGGTTTTAGTACCCTGCGAAATCTTTACATTTGTGATCCCTGCCTTGGGGTTCTTACCTCCCTTCTGAGAGGGTCTTGAGCTTATCTTTGTTTTTTGGGATAAGCCTCACCATTACTGTTACCGTTGTCGCTTTTGATCTGCTTATGCCACAGTGTTCTTGTTCTAGAAAAATTGAATGCCTGAAATAATAAGTAGGACTTGATGTGGCAGATTACACTCTCCAAAAAAATGGCCACAACAATTCTGTCCCCACATGTACTTCTAGAACCTTATCAAGAGGCAGAGCATATTTATGCTCACCTCGAGTCTTGGCTGGCCTTAACGGCTGGCCCAGCAAGGACAAGGTGTCAAGAGGGACGAGTGTGACTTCTGAAGCTGGATGATAAAAGGTGGTTTAGACTCTGCCTCTCTCTGTCTCTGGGCCTGTCTGTGCCTCCCAGCAAACTCACTTTGGAGCCCTGATCCGTCACACAAGAAATGCACTGTTCTGAAGCCTCCATGTCTCTTCCCGACACCATAGATAGGAAACTCTCCAAAGGAGGAAAAACTGTTAGTCCTCAGCAATTGACCCCTAACCTTAAGAGAAGGCAAGAGTAGAAATAGATCATAATTAATTGTTTCCACTAAACAGCAACAACAAAATAAGATGAAAACTTGACGAGATTGGGGCACCTCCTGAGACAGGGAATAGTCTAGAAGGAAGTAGAAAAAGAAGTTCTATGGTCTCTTTTTCTGTAATGCTTGTTCAAACAATGAATTTCACTCATTGCCCCTCCTCTAGCTGGGGAGAGAGAGGGACAACAGCAGAAGAGAGCCCAGGGGAATGGTGGCATAAAGCTGTTGTATCTGGGGCACATGGGTGGTGGCTAAGCATCTGCCTTCGGCTCAGGTCATGATCTCAGTGTCCTGGGATCAATCCCCTCATTGGGCTCCCTGCTCAGCAGTGAGTCTGTTTCACCCTCTCCTTCTGTGATCTCTTTGGCTCTCTCTCAAATAAATAAATAAAATCTTAGAAAAACCTTCCAGAATTAGGATGAACAGGGTGATGCAAATAAAAATTAAAATCTAAAACATAAGACACCACTATCTGAAAGACTGAATTTGAAAAAAGAAAAAACACACCCACACAAACAAAAAACCTATCAATACCAAGTGATGGTGAGGAAGTAGAACAACTCTTGTTGGTGGGAGGGTGAATGTGCACTATCAATTTAGAAAACTTTTTGGTAATATCACCTAAAACTGAGCATTTGCATAGCCCATGATCGAACCATTTCACAGTTCAAGATATAGCCCAAGGAAATACACACACACACATACACACACACACACACATATCAAAAGATAGGCACAGAAACGTTCTTAGAAACATGTTTCATGAAAGTTCCAAGATGGAAAAAACACAAATATCAGTGGATTAATTGTTACAAATGCACACACTCCATGCTATGCTGCCATGGTCAAGTTTTAACTATTGTTACATGAGACGTCAGGGATGACTAGAACAGACAGAATATTGAATGAAAGAATAGGAATGCAAATCAGCACACAGAGTATGATTTCATTGACATCAAGCTCCACAAACAAGCAAAACCTACTGATAATTGAAATAAGAATAGAGGTTAGTCTGAGGGAGAAGGCACACTAACCGGAATAGAACAAGAGGGTGGCCACTGAGGTCCTGGTAATGTCTCATGTCCTAATTTCTGTGATCCACATGGATTTTTTTCCTTAGTAAAATTCACCAAGCAACATCCTTGTGATTTTTATACCTTCCTGTATTTGTTACTCTTCAACGAATATTTACAATGTTTACAAATCACCTTTTTGCCTGTTGTGTGATTACCATAGTCATAGGTAACCCAGAGACTTTAAGTAACTTGTCCAAGGCTCGAGGCCCGATACGGATCTTCTGACTCAGAATTTTGTGTTCCTCTCACTATCCTCTTGTTGCTTAGAACATCATATTTTTGCAGATGACTGATAGTTCTGATAGGAGGCTGTCATAAATCTGCAACCATGGGACTCGAGATCACAGATGCACACACTCGGGATCCTCAGATGCCACTGGCATTCCCTCAAGTCACAGGCTGGCAAAAGAGTTTCCGTGCTCGAAGCGTTAAAATTTAAGCCCACTTTGGATGTGGTAGTTCAAAGCCCTTGCCAATAACTCTTTATTATGTGCAGCGTTTTCAAAGCAAAATTACAACATGTTAGAAAGTGAATGAGGCAAATTACTGATGATGTCATCAAAGTAATAACTGTTAATGAGCATTTTACTCCTGGGGGTTGCGTGATGCCACACTGACAGGAACAACTGATTTGCTTTCTGCGAATCTATTTGGATTATTTACAAGGCATCCTGAAAGTTATAAAAGCATAATGTAAGAAAAATGATAGATCAAAGTTTGAAAACAATACAGAGATGACAGAAAGGAAAATGTACTCTCTCTTGTGTAATGGGTATTTTGACAAGGGTTTGGAGGACTTTCCTAAGAGGTGACAACAAGCACATATTTAAATGATTAGATTTCCACCAAAATTAAAAAGAAGCATAAACAAAATTTAAAACAGGTTTTTATTTCCCCAAAGCGGTTTGGAAGAAAATGGTCATTAACCCAGAACTTCATTCTGATATGACATCTTCTGTTCTGGACACATGCATGCTATGGACACTGGTCCTTCAGCAGTTTATTATTTGACAACTGGTGATAATCCAAGACTCAGGCTTCTGCTTGTCCTCTCCCACACTGTCCATCTCTCTGCATTCCATTGTCCATTAGCATCATCCCCAGGGGGCGAGAAGCACAAAGAGAAAGAAATTGAGATTCTCATTAGTCATGTGGATATTTGCAAGAACTGGCATAATAAAAAGGAGAGAGAAAAGAGTTGCTGTTAGTGGCTGGGAAGGAAGAGAAAAAATAAGTGAAAAGATGTCTAAATGTTGATGGGCTCTTGTGCATGCATTAACGGTGAGCTATAAAGCCTCGGTTCCATTTGCGAGTCCACTGCCCATGAATATCCTGGTCAGGTGGAGGTCCTGGGAGACTGGCTAAAACACTTGAACGACGACCCAAAGAAGCTGGCTAAAATGTAATCAACATGTTGCTGCAGAACACGGTCAAGGAAGAGCTAGAAAAGCATAATATCTGTAGCTTCAGGTCAGAGACACACACAGGAGAGAAAGCAAGGCATGGTGGGCCTTGAAGGTCCAGATCCGGCCCCCAGCGCCCATGCTTGAAAGGACCCACGCTTTGTTGAATACTTTGCTCTTGCCATTTTGAAATTCTGTGTAATTTCATTTTTGAACCTATGCCTCCTAAGTGAAGTCAGATGCAACGACGGAGTGTGTTTGGGAGCAGATATGCACAATGTGTGCTCACCTCCCCCCGGGGCTTTATGCGCATGTGGTGTTTGGGATACCCCATAGGCACAGAGTTCCGATGGACCTTCCCTGCACTGGAGCTTTGGGAGGCCCGAAGCACCTACAAGTGATCTGTTACATCTACTCCTGAGTGAGCAGGGGTGCAAGGCTACACATTCCTTTGAAAGCAGGATTTGCTTCAAATGCAAAAAAAAAAAAAAAAAAAAAGGCAGTGACGTTCTAAGAAATTTTGTCTTCTCATGGTCACATTACTTCCCTGTTATTAGCAAATCCCCTATGAGGATAATGACAACATGGAAGGAAAGGGAAAGATAAGGCAATCCCCGGCCCTACCCTTCCAGTCTGCCCTTCTCATCAGTGAGTCAAAGGAGGAAGGGCTGCCCTGGCCTGCTCAGTCAGTGGACCGGGTAATTCTTGATCTCAGGGTTGTGAGTTCAAGCCCCATGTTGGGTGGAGATTACTTAAAAATTTAATTTTTTTTTTTAAAAGGTGGAGCACAGTAGAATGTGCTTGTATCAAGAAGTGAGATTAAAAACAAAAACAGTTGAGTTTATTTCATGCCATCTTTCCACTGTTCTGATAAGAATGAAATGCAGGCGCCTGTGGGAGCCAGTGATTGTATATGGGGGCTACACGTGTCTCATATATTATCTAATGTTCTACTGCACAACAGAAGTGCGAGTTTTCCTTACTTAGAATGGCATCAAATGACAACACCATAACGAGTACAGAAACCACAGAAGAAAGGAAAAAAAAAAACACTTTTATTTGTATTTTTAATGGTACTTTTATTCCTGCTTTTTAAACCAAAGGTCCCATAATTTTTCTTTTGCAGTGGGCCCAGCAAATTGTGCAACCAGTCCTGGCCAGGAACAAAGTCACGATGGTTACGATGAGTGCTTCCAAAGGCAGTCAGTGGCCTATGAGGAGCTTTGTGTGTATCCACAGAAGAACTGGCCCATCATTATGATTTACATCATAATGATTTCTCCAAAATGGAACACGTAGTGGGTTCCAATGAGCCAGTTTTATACTGACCTCATTTTTATGGAAATATTAATTAAAATTTTACAAACATTCAATAAAATTTCAAAAAGGGAAAGCAGAGTATTCTATTTTAACATGACAATCTCTTTTATTTCATGGCAGATTTGGCTTCAATCTCTCTTTAACCTCTGTCTCTTGATTCCTTCCCTGCTACACACCTCAGGATGGGACTCTCAGCATGACCCCGCCCTCAACCCCTCCCCGCCACTGCACCTCCCCAGGCATGACAGGGCTGCTCCCTTGCTTGCTCAATAGCTCAGTAACAGTTGTGTGCAAGAAGGTCTCCTCTCCACCCCCTGGGACTGGGTGAGCAGTATTAAAGCAGCCCCTCTTCCTCCCCCCAGGGAAGAGCATGGATAGCTTTGTGAGAGTCTCAGCTTCCTGAGGGTTGCAGCCTTGTGAGGATCCCAGCTTTGTGAGAGTCACAGGACATTCATGTCCCTTTTTATGCTCACAGCACCTGGAATGTACCTGGCCCAAGGTACTTTTTTTCCATTAAAAAAAAATGTCAATTTGCTCAAACTATTTTTGATTGAGAGCATTCTACACGTGATGTTTTTGTCAAAGTAGAAAGGAATGAGTGGAATGAATGGAAAGAAGATTTGTAAATCACTTAATATATGTTGATTTTTATGTAATAAATCACGTTCGGTTTGGCTTCTCAACAGAGGAGAGTAGAAGGGTCCAGAGTTGATGATACTGAAAATCACAGGCTATGGAGGGAGGCTGCAAATATGATGGCAGAAAGCAACAGGGAATTTCTCATCTCTCCAGAGTGCAGGGTTCTGAAAAGCGGCAATCCAAAATTAATCAACATTTTAAAGCTCCCTGATGAGACTCGCCCCATGTGCAATTCTTGAAAGAAGAGGAAATCTTTGCTCCTTATCCCACCAAGCTTTGAGTGGGGAGGGTATACGTATGGATTACAGGGCTTTGACTGACTTTCTGGGCCTCAATTTTCCTCATCTGCTAAATAAACATATAAACACAGATTCTAATTTCTTCACCAGGACTTGGAATTATGAGACAGATGTCTGTGAAAGCACCTGGCAAATTCTAAAATCCGTATATAGTGAAGAAAAGGGAGACCCCGATTGTCGGATTGTCGACCTCTCTTACACACCAAGCTCTATGGTTGACACCTTAAATATATGATTTCTCTTAATTTTCATCATGACTATGAGAAGTTCTGATTGTTATTTCTCGTTGGGGATGAGAAGCAGGTTCAGAAGGAAAGTGAATCAGGTAATGTTACACATCGAACCGCGCCAGGTCCCTTAGACATAGAAGCAAACTGGAAGAGGACCCAGGCTTGGCAGAAACTGCCCCCTGCCCATTCATGCTCAACCCATCTGCTCTCCTCCTCTGAGAATTTCCCAGCTTTCTCTCCCAGTCTCCTTCTCCCCTCCAATATGTAGAGTGATTGGGATTGAGAAATGCTGAACCCCAGCACAGGTGGCACATTTGGGGAGAGCCAAGCCCCACCCCTCACATAAGAGCGATCAGAAGAAGCATATAAAGGAATTTGGGGAGCTAGAAAGCAGAGGTGCTGGGATTCAAAGGCAAGTCCATCTTCCCGCAAAAACAAGGATTTCACCTTATTTCTGGAAGCAGCTCTTTTCCTCCCACAGTCAGATCTGCTGGTGGCTGGTTGCCTATAGCAGGTGAGGAACACTACTTTTAGGTGAATTGAAAGAACTGGGGCATGGGGGCATTGGTGGATTTTCTGCAAAAGGCATATGCTGAGCCAATCTTTGGTAATTCCTTAAAATAAGAGTGATAATAATAAAATCCTTCTAGGCTTAAACCACGGGATGATTTTACACTGGGCAATAGCTCAGGGGTCTCCGCTGAGAATTTTTGCAAATTTCTGTCCAAGTTATCAGCCAGTTAGAGAGAAGGCTTTCACAGCTGTGGACATGAGGCCCCATGACAAATGCATGGGGGACACAGGCAGCCCTACTTTCCTCCTTCTAAAAACTCTTTCTGTAGCTCAGAGACAGGCAAGGAGCAGGTAACTGAAACCAGATCTGGTTTCAGGTGACAGCAGTATTTGAAAAAGATGTTCCCAAGGGGTGGGAAGAGAGCTACAGAACCAGTGGCCTTGCTTACCAGTGGGAGCTATTTTGGGCTCAGAGACCAACAAATTAATAAATGAGTTTATTTTGACACAGCGCTGAAATGCACCATCATGCCCTGCTTTGTTTCATATGCATGTGCTTGTTGTTACCTCCCGTTGAGTCCTCGGAACACCGTGCTGTCAGTGGCTCTGGGACAGCTCAGACCTAATAGTCAGTCATGACAAATTGCTGCACAGTCCAGCGAGTATCTTCACTTCCTAAATATCTTATAATATTACCAAAAAAGGGTGGAGACAAAAAATATATTTACTGCTGCCTAGTTATTATGAAAACATAAATTTAGCTAGTTGAAGTGATGTCACCTTAATCACATACATGATGCAGCAGTGAAATAAACCGGGTTTGGGAGATAGCCAGGACCAAGTTCAAATCCTACCACTTCTTGTCATTGAAGGTCCCCATGATCAGTGTTCTCATCTAAGTGGTGGGAAACCATGATACTGACTCACTTGGTTGTTGGGAGGGACATACATTCTTGCCTTAACCATTCCATTCTTCTCACTTCTACAGGGGGACCAACTACAAATCACTAATATGTGACTCACCTTCCCGCTCAAATAACTTCAAGAAGCCCATGTCCTCTATTTCTCTCCATAGACTGTTGTCAATACTCTTTACAAAAGAATGTAAGGCGGTATGACAGCACCTTATCTTTCTAGCCTCATCTAATAAATACTCATACTGGACTTCCTATGGGTTTCTACCAGGGAAAAAATGTTTGAAGACCTTCAAAGTCAGCTTGAAGTTCTCCCATCTACCCTAACTTTTGTATAACCCACATAATTTATTCACCAAGCATCCAGTGAATAGTTGCTATGTGCAGGATGTCTCAGCTCAGAGGTCCTTTCCTTTGTGACGCTTTCCTTGGGTGCTCTCTTTTACGAGCTCTCCCTGTAATTGAGATATTATTTAATTATAACACATATTGAACAATATTAATGTCAAGTGTATTTTTGTCTATCTCCCCTACTGGATTTGATGTATGTATCTTGGTATCACTGCCCCCTGGCATCATATTTAACACTTAAGAGACAATTAGTTTCTATTGACTGGTTCATTTTGAAACTATCCTTCCATGTTCTAAAGAATTATGGGAGAAGATATTTGCAAATGACACTACAGACAAAGGGCTGATATCCAAAATCTATAAAGAACTTCTCAAACTCAATATCCAAAAAACAAATAATCAAATCAAAAAATGGGCAGAAGACATGAACAGACACTTCTCAAAAGAAGACATACAAATGGCTAACAGACACATGAAAAGATGTTCATCATCATTAGCTATCAGGGAAATTCAAATCAAAACCATATGGAGATACCACCTTACACCAGTTAGGATGGCAAAAATTGACAAAATTGGAGAGATTGTGGAGATAGGGGAACTCTCTTATACTGTTGGTGGGAATACAAGTTGGTACAGCCACTTTGAAAAACAATGTGGAGGTTCCTCAAAAAATTAAAAATAGAGCTACCCTATGACCCAGCCATTGCACTCCTGGGTATTTACCCTAAAGACACAGATGTAGTGAAAAGAAGGTCCATATGCACCCCAATGTTCATAGCAGCAATGTCTGTGATAGCTAAACTGTGGAAAGAGCCAAGATGCCCTTCAACAGATGAATGGATAAAGAAGATGTGGTCCATATACACAATGGAATATTACTCAGCCATTAGAAAGGATGAATACCCAACTTTTACATCAACATGGTTGGGACTGGAGGAGATTATGCTAAGTGAAATAAGTGAAGCAGAGAAAGTCAATTATCACATGGTTTCACTTATTTGTGGAACATAAGGAATAGCATGGAGGACATTAAGAGAAGGAAGAGAAAAATGAAGGGGGGGAAATCAGAAGAGGAGACAAACCATGAGAGACTATGGACTCCGAGAAACAAACTGAGGGTTTTAGAGGAGGGGGGATGGGGGGGATGGGTTAGCCCGGTGATGGGTATTAAGGAGGGCACATATTGCATGGAGCACTGGGTGTTATACACAAACAATGAATCATGGAACACTACATCAAAAACTCATGATGTACTGTATGGTGACTAACATAACATAATAAAATTAAATTAAATTGAGAAAAGAATTAATAGTTTAGCTTCCATTTTCCCTACTTATACCTAAGGATAATTATTTTTGATAATTATTCTTGGATTTACTAGAACCTGGGGGAATATAAACTTGGGATAAAATGATAATTCTGTGTTTCAATAGCAGGGATAAAACTGGTCCTGCAGAAAATGGAAGGAATCCTAATTTCTTGCCCACATCTTCCTTAGGCAGAGTCCTTAGGCATGGTAGCCATAGAGATGTAGCACTCATATCCCTATGGAGGAAGGACTTGGCTCCTCAGCTGTTGGTAGAGCTGTTAGAAGATTAGCTTCAGCTGTTATCTCTTTCAAGGACTGCCTCAGTGACAGAAAGCCACCTTGCCCAAGGTCATACTCTTCCAAAAGTGACTCACATCCAATGACTGATCAAGGCAGGGGCATAAAGACTCATCCATTTCAGTCCAATTCAGGGCAACTTTGATGGACCATTTTAGTTCCAGAGCTCTCCATGGGATTGGTTGAGACTGTACCTGCATGCTAGGCTCAACTTTCCCTTTTCTCCAATCCTACTTTTTATGCTTCCCTTCCATGGAGATTGATTACAAGCATACTCTAATAAACCTGCTGAACATTAAACTTTATTTTGGTGCCTGTACCCTAGTGAATCCAAATAGTTGATCAATGCAAGCAGGATGAAGTTGGGATTTGGTAGCTGTATTACTCACCACCCAACTGGTAATTAGGAGGCAGTCACTTGCAGTTGGTTGTGCACATATAGTCCTGGTACCAGGTAGTATCCACTTGTTAAAACTTTCCCTGGAGGTGAGTTAGGATGCTATACCAACAGAAGGGAATGTCCTAGTGCCACTGTATTGCCTGTAAGGTGACTGTTACTGTATATTGTCTCTGTTCCTTTCTGGTCTATGTTGCTTTTAGGCTCTCTCTTTGCTTAGAGGACTCCTTTCAATATTTCTTGTAGGGCTGGTTTTGTGTTTGCAAATTTTTTTAGTTTTTGTTTGTCCTGGAAGCTTTTTATCTCTCCTTCTATTTTCAATGACAGCCTAGCTGGATATAGTATTCTTGGCTGCATATTTTTCTCATTTAGTGCCCTGAATATATCATGCCAGTCCTTTCTGGCCTGCCAGGTCTCCATGGATAGGTCTATTGCCAATCTAATGTTTCTACCATTGTAGGTTACAGACCTCTTGTCCCAAGTTGCTTTCAGGATTGTCTTGTCCCAAGTTGCTTTCTCTTTGTCTCTGAGACTTGTAAGTTTTACTATTAGATGTTGGGGTGTTGACCTATTTTTATTGATTTTGAGGGGGGTTCTCTGTGCCTCCTGGATTTTGACGCCTGTTTCCTTCCACAAATTAGGGAAGTTCTCTGTTATAATTTGCTCCAATATACCTTCTGCCCCTCTCTCTCTATCTTCTTCTTCTGGGATCCCAATTATTCTAATATTGTTTCATCTTATGGTATCACTTATCTCTCAAATTCTGCCCTCGTGATCCAGTAGTTGTTTATCTCTCTTTTTCTCAACTTCTTTATTCTCCATCATTTGGTCTTCTATATCACTAATTCTGTCTTCTGCCTCATTTATCATAGCAGTTAGAGCCTCCATTTTTTGATTGCACCTCATTAATAGCCTTTTTGATTTCGACTTGGTTAGATTTTAGTACTTCTATTTCTCCAGAAAGGGTTTCTCTAGTAATTTCCATGCTTTTTTTCAAGCCCAGCTAGTACCTTTATAATCATCATTCTTAACTCTAGTTCTGACATCTTACTAATGTCCGTATTGATTAGGTCCCTGGCAGTCGTTCCTGCCTCTTGTTCTTTTTTTTTGAGGTGAGTTTTTCCATCTTGTCATTTTGTCTAGAGGAGAACAGATGAATGAGAGAACAAAATGCTAACAGGGTAACAACGACCCCAGAAAAATATACTCTAAACAAATCAGAAGAGACCTGAAACCGGGGGGAAAGAAAGGGAAAGAAAGAAAAAAGAAAAAAGAGAATATGATCAAATATGATCAGGCTGGTGAGTAGATCAGTGCCACACACTAGATTTTGGGCGTATTTTGGTCTGTTAGAAGAAAGTGCCTCCCAAAATTTTAAAGAAAGAAAAACTTATATATGTACAAAAATAAGGGTAAATACAATGAAGGGATAGAATATGACTGTAAAGATGAATATTATAAAAGATTTTATAAAAGGAATGGATAAGATAAGAAGTTGGTTGAAAAAAGAAAGAAGAGGAATTAAAAAAAAGGGGGGGTAGAGAATGTGATCAGGCAGGAGACTAGAATAAAGCCATACACTAGAGATTTAGGGTATATTTTGGTCTGTTAGAAGAAACCATATCCCAAAATTTTAAAGAGAGAACAACTTATATATATATGCAAAATGAAGTTAACTACAACGAAGGGATAGAATATGACTCTAAAAATGAAAAATAAAAAAGATCTTTAAAAAAGGGATTGATGGGTGCCTGGGTGGCTCAGCTGGTTAAGCGACTGCCTTCGGCTCAGGTCATGATCCTGAAGTCCCAGGATCGAGTCCCGCATAGGGCTCCCTGCTCAGCAGGGAGTCTGCTTCTCCCTCTCCCGCTTCCCATCTTGTGCTCTTTCTCTCTCTCACAAATAAATAAATAAAATCTTAAAAAAAATAAAATAAAAATGAAAAGGGATAGATAAAATGTTGGTTGAAAAAGGGAAAAAGAAAAACTAAAAAAAAATAGAAAGAGCAAAAAAAGAAAATTAAAAAAATTAACTTTGAAAGACTAAAGAATCAGGGGGGAAAAAGCCATGAATTCTATGTGCTGTATTCCCCTAGTGCTGGAGTTCTGCCATTCTCATTGATCGGTAAACTTGGTCTTGGCTGGCTGTTCTTGCTGATCTTCTGGGGGAGGGGCCTGTTACAGTGGTTCTCAAATGTCTTTGCCCGAGGCAGAATTGTCCCGTCCTTGCCGGGGGCTGGGGAACAAATAATCCAATCAAGAAATGGGCAGAAGACATGAACAGACATTTTTCCAAAGAAGACATCCAAATGGCCAATAGACACATGAAAAAGTGCTCAACATCACTTGGCATCAGGGAAATCCAAATCAAAACCTCAATGAGATACCACCTCACACCAGTCAGAATGGCTAAAATTAACAAGTCAGGAAATGACAGATGTTGGCAAGGATGTGGAGAAAGGGGAACCCTCCTACACTGTTGGTGGGAATGCAAGCTGGTGCAACCACTCTGGAAAACAGTATGGAGGTTCCTCAAAAAGTTGAAAATAGAGCTACCGTACGACCCAGCAATTGCACTACTGGGTATTTACCCCAAAGATACAAATGTAGTGACCTGAAGGGGTACTTGTACTCCAATGTTTATAGCAGAAATGTCCACAATAGCCAAACTATGGAAAGAGCCAAGATGTCCATCAACAGATGAATGGATAAAGAAGAGTGGTATCTATATACAATGGAATATTATGCAGCCATCAAAAAAATGAAATCTTGCCATTTACAATGATGTGGATGGAACTAGAGTGTATTATGCTAAGTGAAATAAGTCAATCAGAGAAAGACATGTATTATATGATCTCACTGATATGAGGAATTCTTAATCTCAGGAAACGAACTGAGGATTGCTGGAGTGGTGGGGGTGGGAGGGTTGGGGTGGCTGGGTGATAGACATTGGGGAGGGTATGTGCTATGGTGAGCGCTGTGAATTGTGTAAGTCTGTTGAATCACAGACCTGTACCTCTGAAACAAATAATACATTATATGTTAAAAAAAAGAAAATAGTGGGAAGGGAAAAATGAAGGGGGGGAAACTGGAGAGGGAGACAAACCCATGAGAGACTATGGACTCTGAGAAACAAACTGAGGGTTCTAGAGGGGGGTGGGGGGATGTGTTCGCCTCGTGATGGGTATTAAAGAGGGCACGTACTGAATGGAGCACTGGGTGTTATACGCAAACAATGAATCATGGAACACTACATCAAAAACTAATGATGTAAGGTATGGTGATTAACATAATAAAATAAAATTAAAAAAAAAAGAAATGAGAAAAAAAAAAAAAGGGAATGTACTAGCTGGTGCAGTTCAACAGGTACCTGAAAGGGATGGAGAAGATAAAGAATATAAGGGCAGTGAGATTATATTACTATCATTAGATTCTGTTTAAGATCTAGAAAAACATAACAATAAGGTTAAGATTGATTAAGAAGCCAAGTGTGAAAGCCACAGTGTCTGTGGTGGTGAATAAAAAGGCTCTAATCTCCTGCAGCAGAGAAAGCTGGGGAACCACCCATTACTGAATCATCATGGTATCTGAGCTACAAAGAACGGTAAACATATAACCAAGGACTGTTTATGCCTAGGTAAAGGTCTGATTAGAAAGAATGGGACCTAGATACGTGGAATAAGAAACATGTGGGTTGATGCCCCTGAAAATTTTAAATTCTCAGATTCCCCAAATCTCTGTGTCTGCAGAAATGGTCTTCCCCGCTCTTTTAACCCACCCAAAGGTCTCTCTCCCGCAAGACAGCAGGTGCCCCCTCAGGATCTGGCCCCATCTTCCTTCCTGGCCATTAGGCCAATAACTAAGGTAAGTGGCAGAGTAACCCAGCCAAGAATATGCTGAACCTGGTAAAGGAAGAAAGAGACTATATTCCAAAGAAGTTGTAAGACCTGTTAACATGGACTAGCTGGGGCCAGGTGACTGGTGGGGGATTGGATTATGAAGGTGCTTAATCAAAGAGGCTGGAACATAAGAGGGGATAAAGGTGGCTTTAGTGATTTGGGATCACTGTTCCACCTTGTAGGATGTAACACTTAGCAAAACCCTAGATGACAGTGAAAACTGGTTTTTAAAATCCTGCAACTTGTTCCTAGAAGCATGGAAAAAATCATACCCAGGATAAATGAGGTCTAAATACCAGAATTTCTGTGTCTGATGGGATTAAAAGGCTCAAGGAGTGGGCATGCTGAAGGAGATATACAATGTATGAGACTCACAGTATGGTTATATTTCATTAGAAATTCCAGAAGAAACAAGGAATGTGCTGATGATGGGCCACCAACATCAGCAAGAAGTTCATGGGTGGCTCTCCTTTGTAGGCAGGGTTGACAGTGGGAGAGGACATTCAGAAAGAGACTCACTCATGGCAATGAGGATGATAGGATGCCCAATGAGGCCAGGTGATAGCACTTAATTGTTAAAATATAGGTAAACACAACTATTGTTGTGTGGCAAGTTTATGGTAGCAAGCAAGAGGGCCTTACCCACAGAGAATTATAGAGATAATATAGAACAGCGTGTCATTAGAGTCAAAACAGATGGAAAGCCAATAAGTATAATACTCAACTTGTCTTATCAGAAGAAATCAGGGGTGAATGACCTAGAGCCTGAAAACATTTGACCGCACTCAATATATATATATATATATATGTGTGTAGTGTGTGTGTGTGTATACGTACATATGTATATGTTCATATGCAGGTGTACATATGTACACATACACACACACACACACACACACACACACCCTGAATAGCTTCTGGACCTGAGCCAGTTTTAGAACTGAGAACCCATTAAATAAAGGAGACAAGAGAAAGAAGGACCCTGCAACAAAAGGTGAGCTGTATAGGAATCATGATAATGACTTCCCCAGTACTTTCCCAAAGGGATTAATAGACACTTATTCCAGTAACTTTATACTGGGAATAAAAAAACCCAAACTGACATTGATACTAGAGACCCAAAAAGCCTCGATGGCCCCCATGTTGGGGTAGGGCCAAGTAAATAGACCAAATCCTGGCCAACGTCCAACCAATTGTGGGTCCACAAAATCTGCTCTTTTTTCCAGGCCCTTCTGAAACTGATCCTCCCACCAAGTCCAGATAGTAAATAAAAAACAGTATCATAATCCAGGGGTTTGGCAAAAATTAGTTTCATTTTCAAGTATCTAAATGATGCCTAGGGAGTGGTCCCTGTCAAATCCCCAATTAATTCATCAGTCTCCTGCAGAAACCAGATGAATCATGGAGAAAGATAATGTAGCACCATAAACTTCACCAAGTAGTGACCCCAACAGCAATTGCAGTCTTCACTGCAGATTGGGTATCTTTGGTACTGCAGATAAGCATGGTCTCACTGCATGGTTTGTGGCCATTGATTATGGTCATTCTTTTCTATCCCCATCAGGAAAGAAGACCAAACATAGTTTGTATTACATCCAATAGATGAAACTGTAGGTTCATCCTGGTCTCCCAAGGTGATATTAACTCCTTCCCTCCCCCATCTTATCAATAATATAGTCTGAAGAGATCCTGAACCATCTGACATCCCATAGAACATCACATTGAATCACAACATTGATAAAACATACTTATCAGACCAGATGAGCAAAAACGACTGCCTTGTTGAAGCCTTAAGAAAACACATCTACAACTGAGGGGAGAGATAAACCTTACAAAGACTCATGGGATACCATATCAGTAAATATTCTGGTTTGGGGACAAACTAGGATTCCATATGTATTGGTTTTTTGTGTCTACTATAGTGAACTACCATAAATGGGTAATTTAAAACAGCAGAAATTTATTTTCTCAATTCTGGAGGCCAGAAGTCCAAATTTCTAGGGTTGACATGCCCATACTTCTTCCAAAGGCTCCAAGGGAGATTCCATTTCTTACCTGTTCCTGCTTCTGGCTCCAGGCATTCCTTGGGTTGTGACTGCATCACTCCAATCTCTGCTTCCATGGTCACATTGCCTCTTTCTCCTGTCTGCAAAATCTCCCTTGTGTCTCTTATGAGAACACTTGTCATTGGAAATGGGGCACACCCAGATAATCCAAGGCAATCTCTTCATCTCTAGATCCCTAGCTTAATTACATCTGTAAGGACCCTTTTTCAAAAAAGATAACCTTCATAAATTATGGGAATTAGGCAGTAGATGTATCTTTTTGGGAGCCATCATTCAACCTACTACACCATCCAAATTAAAGGACAAATTATTCCATAATATGCTTCTTAGCACACAAAAAAAGAAGCACACCACCTAGTAGGACTCTTCACATTCTGGAGACAGCATAACCACTGCCTGGGAATACTACTCTGGTTTATGTAATAGGCAACATGAAATGCCACGAGCTTTGAGTGAGGTTCAGAACAGGAAAGGGCTCTGTAACAAGTAGGCTACGGTTCAAGCAGCCCTTCCACTAGTGCCACATGACAAGCAGACCCTAAGATATTATACACATTAGTTCTGGGAAAAGATGCCTCAAATAGCCAAAGACAAGCCCAAGTAAAAGAATTATAGAGCAAACGTTGAAATTCTGGAGCAAAAATCCCAGTGGACACACACAGTGTACATGCAGTGGAGAAATAAACACCTTTTGAAAAGTGACTTTCTGGCTTATTCTTCACCCTGGTTAAAACAAAACAAAACAAAACAAAACAAACAAACAACAAAAATGGAGCACTTATCCATGGGATTCTTTGTTACTCTGCACACTGAACTGTCTGCAATAAGATGGATTCTGTCAGAACACTCCATGTCATAAAATTGTACATGGCCAACTGCACTACATTGTAAGAAGGAAGTGGTATATCAAAAAGCACAGCAAGCTTCATAAGCAGGTACCCCTGACACCTATGTCATCCACCCCTGATGCACCAGTGGGTTCACACACCGAAACCATGGCCATGTGGGGAGATCCCTATGCCAGCTGACGAAGGAGGAAAAATCCTTTGTAGAAGACTTGTTTCACAGATGAGTTGGCTCTGAATATGAGCCCAAGTCAGAAATAATAGTCTCAGTCGGAGACAACCTTGAAGGAAAATAGTGAGGAAAAATCCACCTCCCCGGCCCCACAGTGGGTACTGCTTTGGGAAGAACATGTAGTGATGTACTTGTTGTGTGAAGGAAAGTGCCCTAGAGTTAGAATATACGGATTCCTATACCGGCAGAAGTGAATAGTCTGACCAATCTGGAAGAACTAATTTTGGAAGAATATGGACAAGGAAGTGTGGGGTGGAGGTATATGGATGGATATTTGGAAGTGGTGATGATGCATGAATATTTGGGCATCATACATTGATACCCGTCAAAGACCATGTACTACAGAAAAGTCACAAAAGAACCAAGTAGACATATGACTGAGACCATCAATGGTAGCCATTGTCATAGACCAGCCCAATGTTGGCACAAGGGCACAGGACCAAAGTGGCCATGGTGACCGAGATGGAGAACCTGCATATGGACCCAACAGCAGAATTTCCCACTTACAAAGGCTAAACTAACTAGCCTTACCACTGAATGTCCATGTCAAAAACAGACCAACACTGATTCTCTGATACAGCATCATTCCTTCAGCAGACCCAGCAGGTGGCAGTTGACCAACTGACCCTTTCCCATACCGCAAGGGTTAGCATTTCATTCTAAGAGGAACTGACAGATGTTTCAGAGATGGATTATACTTTCCTGCCTACAGGGTCTTGGACAGCACCACTGCATCCACTGGCACGGGACCTTACATAAAAGTGCAAAAACCCAGTAAGCCCACTAATGACCAGTGCTGGTGAGGGCATGGGCCAATGATCACAGAACTGGTTATAACAAATACTACATGGCCGAGAAACTGCTGGCCTGAAAGAGCATCAAAACAGTGAAACCACAGCTGAAGCACCAGCTCAGAGACTGGTGAAAGATAGACTATCATCTCCAGGAAGCAGTACATGTATAAAGAAGTAGGGTCTCTATATGATGCCGTGTTCCCAATATGAAAAACACATGGGTCCAGGAACAATGAGGTAGAAGCAGAAATGGCATCTCCTTGAAAACTCAGAGAGAATCATTTTCAACCAATATTCTATATCATCCTTAATATCAATGATGCATGATTATAAGATAATCATTTTGACATACTTACAGCCTTGAAAAATTATCTGCATATACTCTTTCTTAGAGAGCTACTCAAGGAGGCGTTTTACCAAAAATTTTACCAATTCATTACATTAAGAATTCTATAGGAGAGAGCCCAGGGGGGATCTGTAGGGTGAGAGGGACAGGGGATTCCGGGGTGACAGGTATAAAACAGGTTCAGCAAGATGCCAGTCCAGACAGAGCCTCCAGGAGAAATGTCTTCAAGTTGGTGAGGTTTTTGTATTACTGGATGTGCCTAACTGTATTTTATTTCTGGGGAAATTTTGGGATTGAATTGGTAATGATTAATAGAAAAGAAAGGAATAAGACAATGTTAGGGAAAACAAAGCAGTGAGAGGTAATTCATCAAAGTGTAGTATATCTCTCTTGATTAAGAATGAGCTTTTACAGTCATAAGGTAAACACTAAATTTGATCCAAATAAAATTATAATAGAGATAGGTTGGAGGATGATGGGCCAGGAAGTGTGCCTGAGTAGGGCAGGGAAGGGGGTATGAAAGAAAGGTGAATTCTCACCTTCAAGGGCCTAATTTTTATTAACGTGTGATTTGGCAGAAGGTTATCAGCCCACATGCTGGAGCCTTATCAGAAAGGCCTCCACCGTATTTGCTTTAGAGAAACGTTTGAAGATTAGTTTCCTTTTATGTTCACGTCACCTTTATGAACAACTATAAGGTAAATTTCCCTCTGGTCATTTTACTCAGAAATGTTATATTTCCCTTGAGAAAAACCTTTTGTTGTTGTTGTTTTTACGTTCTCCCTCCAAACACAATGAATCTTACAGTCATCAGTTCTCCGTGTCTTGCTCTGAATGCTAATAGATGCAGATGCTGCTCTGCCCCTCATTTTTATCATGTGCCCGGAATATGATGACATTCATCTTGCATGGTAACTCTGCTGCTGGAGTCGTCGTATTTTCCGTACTTCCTGTTTCTTTTCTCCATAGCGTCTTCATTTACAAATTCTTAGAATGGCTGTATTTCTTCAGAATGCCTTAAATTATTTGGTTTTGGAATGAGGCAAGGTTAAAAACAAACAAACCTACAAATAAACAGAACTCTGGGCACATTAATAAATTTTGGATGCACTTTTTGTAACCGCTCTGCTTGTTTATACTGTGCTGTCACCATGTCTTCCCACTGGAGCATAAATTTACAAACATCATGCAAATGCATTATTTGTAATAAAACTGACTAATGAGCATTAAAAGCCAATTATTTCTATACATCTGCTGGCTACGGCTGGCAATAATCATGCATCATTCAGATTTGTGGCTATGTGTTCGCCTTAGTAAGATTTTTAATCACTCATTAATTTATGGATTACAATATGCATCATGGGAGCCAGCATTCCCCAAACTGCCTCAGACTTATAAATCAAATAGCGAGAAAACTTGGAATTGTGACAACATAGGCTTCTTCTCCAAGGTGCAGCTTCATGCGGATGATGTCTACTGAAGTGTCATAGATGGGATCAGACAAACTCCTGATAAAACACATCGAGTGCCATTGATCTTCTAGTCCACTGATGAATTACTTATCATTTTTTACAGTGTCAGAAGATGTGTTTTTGTGTTACTTTTTGTCAGTTAATAACTTCTTAATAGTCTAACCCTAAGGATATATGGTACAAGGAGAGTGGTTTCACAGGTAGAAGTGGGCTTGAATCTTGTTTCCAATCCTTCCTTGTTGCAAAATCTTAGGCAAGTCACTTAGTGTTTCTGGATCCATGCCTATAAACACATTTTTAATAGAAAAACATGCAATATAATTAGATCTGAGGATTCTGATGAATGGCACACCAGTCTTGGAAGGAACTGTTCTTAACCTCTGCTTGGAATAAACTTACAAGGGGAAGGATCAGTGAGTGACTCCTACCTTGACCTCTGAACCAGGAAGAGGAAAGGCTGGAGGGATGCAGCCACTTCCACTGTATGTCCCTCCCTCAAAAAGGGTTTATAGGCCCACTGCCCATGATCCTCCTCTACCAGGTGATACCAGACCTGTTTCCTTCCCTCCCAACCCACTTCCCACTTAGGCTCATCACCTCTGATCTCAGCAGGTCCAGCTCCAGAATGGGCATCACATGGTAGGACATTGTCTGCAAGAAATCCATGAGGGGAAGCAGAGAATTAGAAGCACTATACTATGGGTAGCGCATTTTCACATACCCCACACTTATAAAAACGACCAAAAAAATGCAGATTCTTTCAAGTACACAGGGGGTAGGATGGGAAGATAGTCAGAAGGCCATAGTGAGGGGATCAGAGAAAAGAATCCCACCTTACAGCAAAGCAACACATGCTAAAGGCCTACCAGATACTGAACATGTGGCTGGGGGCCGTGCTTACAACACAGTTTAAGAAGGGCAGGGACTATCAAGGCAGCACCCGGGTGGGCAGTAAAAAAGATCAAAGTCAGCACACACTCATGCCTGTTGGCAAGCTGCAGACACACACAGATCTCACCTCATATAGGAAGAACTGAAGACAGCAACAGAAAACATCGTGGGCTATACGAAAAGATTCTAACATATAAAGAGGTAAGACACAGCTGTAAAGATTCAGAGTAAAAGCACATTTAGGAAAATAGTTCAATACAAATGGCAGAAAAAATCAGGACGCGTCTGCTTTGTGTTCTCAACATATTAGGAAACATTAGTGCGTGAAGTGGATGGAATGTGTGATCCACACATCCAGGAGGGGGGAAATACAGTTAAACCAAAAATGCAACCCTGAAAATTAAAATATACATTGGAGGTAGCTAAAAGCTAAATCAATACTTATAGAACTAATGATCTAATAATATAGGAATCAGCAAATAATGGGCCAAGTCTGGCCCATCTCTCATTTTGTATTGTCCGTGAGCTAAGAATGATTTTTTGCACTTTTAAATTGTTAGGAAAAAAATCCAAGAAGAATAACATTTTGTGATGTATGAAACATTTGAAGTTCTAATTCTGATGTCGTGCATAAAGTTTTATTGGCACACAGGTGTCCCTCCCCATCATTTACATATCATCTGTGGCTGCTGTCCCGATCCACAGGCAGAGTATTTGTGCAGGGATCCCATAGTGTACAAAGCCTAAAATTACTACTTGGCCCTTTACAGAGCAGATTTGCCAACTTCTTACATCGAGGCCTATTAATGAGAGAAAGCTGCCTCTCTAGAGGAAAAAGAAAAAATCATTAGAATTACAGGAGAGAGGAGAATAACTATTAACAGGTAGAATGCGAAAATTGGGGCACTTTTGAAGATCCTCTTTCATGGTGGTGGTGGTACCAAAGTAGTCATCGGAGAGTAACAGGAGAAGATTTACTTTCATCAAAGACAAATAAATAAATAAACTGTGAGTACAGAACGAGAATACACCATGTTCCAGAAAAGCACGAATGAAAAGAGAACTATTATTTTGTGTGAGTTTAAACATAAAAGAAAAAAAAAAGAAGAGAAAATCCTTTGGACATTTAAATGAGAGAAGTTTGGGAGGAAGGTGACTTGTAAAGAAACACAATCAGACTAATCTCAAAATTGCTTTTTACGTCACTAACTTCAAAAGATAAGAGATTGTCTACATAATTTGTAACATGCCAAATAATCACTTGCAAAGGCAAAGAAAAGACTTTCTCAGATACTTAAGGACCCATTACTGCCTCTGGCATTCACCTCCAGAAGAACTTAGCTGTATTCAGGGTGACCAAGACATTGAATCAGAAGTCAACCATCAAAAATGCAGAAGTCAAAAAACAAAGGCACTAGATGATCCCGCATCATATCTATTAAATGTAGAAAGTTATGAAGAAACAAGTGTTGTTGAAACAGATATAAAATTGAATGTAAGAAATAAAAAAAGATGAAAGAAAAAATTCTATGAATAAAACACACAGTGGCAATTATAATCATACTAATCTCTGATCATGGATTTTTAAAAAAATAATGCAGAAATTGAGAAATATACAAACAAGTGAAAATGTTAAATTTCCCAAATGACATAGGAAGTAGTCTAAAGTTCCTATGTTGTTCAGGAATTTGGCAGTTAGAGAAATATTCTGTTGTAGTCCACTATAGCAATTTATCCTAATTTAATCATCTACTATCTTCCAAATGAATACTTCCTGTGTTTTGCCCTTTAAAGAACTTTTATAGAATGCTGGTAATAGTATTGTACATTTTTAGAACAGGGATTCTCAACTTGAGGTGGCTTTACCCCCCCCCCCCCACCCCAGGGGATATTGGCAAAATCTGAAGTTCATTTTTGATTGTCATAACTCCAGTGGTGTTACTGGCGTCTGAAGGTAGAGACAGAGACTCTTCTAAAACTCCGGTGCACAGGACAGTCCCTGATAACATAGCCTTATCTGGTCCAAATCATCCATAGTGCTAGGCTTGAGCAACTCGGCTGCAGGCTCTATGCTTATGAGCGGTACTGTTGATCATAGTTGAGTTGGTATTACACTGTATGAAAGAGCTTCTCTTTCTCCCACCATTTACGTATTTACTGGTTTATTTTTATATTAGTATATACTCAGAAATCCTTAGTTTATGTTGTGGGTTATAACCCATTATTATCATTATTTATTTATGCCCTGTGTCCTTTTTAACATGCCCCCAGATTTTTTTTTTTTTTAAAGATTTTATTGATTTATTTGACAGAGAGAGACACAGCGAGAGAGGGAACACAAGCAGGGGGAGTGGGAGAGGGAGAAGGAGAAGCAGGCTTCCCGCCGAACAGGGAGCCCGATGCGGGGCTCGATCCCAGGACTCTGGAATCATGACCTGAGCCGAAGGCAGACGCTTAACCGACTGAGCCACCCAGGTGCCCCGCCCCCAGATTTTTTTTAATCCCTTGTTTCTGGTGTAGCAAAAAATTCAAGGCTCATCTTGTGCTTACCCTGCCCCAGTCCTTGAATCAACCATTTCTCTAAGGAGCCCTAATTTCTTTTAGTGGAGAGGGTTATTTAGAAACCAAGATTTTAGCGCTAAGTGTGTTCATTGCTATTGAGATGTTGTCGACTCTGGGCTCCCTCAGCAAACAGAATTAGACGCACACACTCATATACACAACCTTTTTCATCTTTTAAATCTATTTGTACCTATTATCTATCTATCTATCTACCTACCTACCTACCTATCATCTATTTTAAAAACCAAGAATTCAAAATGTTATTTCCAGTTCAAAACCAACACTACAAAGTCCATTCTAGTCTTCTCCTTTTCTATATTTTAACTCTCTCCACTGAAAATGAGAATCTGTCCCCCTTGTCCACAATATATTTATTTGTTGGCTTAATACTATCATATAGTACCACACTTGCTAAACCACCACTACTGAAAAATAGGCCTACTAACTAGAGTTCAATATCTGTTTATAGTTCTCTTCCTCCTTAGTATGTTAAAATACAGTCAAAACACCATGTTCAAAAGCAATGGGTTTCTTTGCTTTTTTTTTTTCCCTTTTATTGTTACTTATTGCTATTCACTTGGAATATAGTTAAGGTCATTTGTTTCTGTTTGCATTCTGTTTGGGTTGTTTACCCTGTTGTTCTAGTTAATTTAATTTTTTTTAATATGTGAGATATTTACATAGTCTTAAATGCCAGAACTGTACAAAAAAGTATACTCAGAGAGTATCCCTTTACTCTTATTTTCTCTATCTATTCCCACTTCCCCATCCTTCCACTCTTTCCCCATTCCCCCTTAGAAGGCAATTAATGGTGGGGCACCTGGGTGGCTCAGTTAAGCATCTGACTTGGTTTCGGCTCAGGTCATGATCTCAGGGTTGTGAGATCGAGCCTCACGCTGAGCGTGGAGCCTGCAAAAGACTCTCTCTCTCCCTCTCTCTCTGCCCCCTCCCCCCCAAAAGGCAATCAATGTCATTAATTTTTTATTTATTGTGTGTGTGTTTGGCAAAAATGAACACATGTATGTATATGTATTTTCTTATTTCCCCTTTTTTCTTATACAATAGATAACATATTATATGTAATTTTTGTGCTTTCTTTCCATTTAATAATATATTCCAGAAATCACTTGATATACCAGTTCATACAGATATCTGTCTTACATTTTTAACGCTGCATAGTACTCCATCATGCAGAGATGCCATAGTGTGTTTAGCCATACTCCCATGTCCTACATATGGACATTGTAGGTTGATTCCAATATTTTCCAATTACAAACAATGTTGCAAAGAACAACCTTTTGCATATGTATTTCCATACTTTCTGAAGTATACTGTTTTTATTTTACATGCAAGAAAATGTAAGCTTAGGGAAGTTAAATTTTTGACCAAAGAATACAGCTCTGAAGTCTATTTCACCTCAAAAATCATTTTTCTTTTTGACCAGTTTGGTCACAATAGTATCAAGGTGGTAGAAATTTTGGACAACAAAAAATAAGAAGGGGATTCTTCACAGAATCAGTGACTTGGTTCATAAGAATAAGCTACAGTTTAGGTACTCAGTGAATTTAAAGAGAATCTGGAGGGGCAAGATAACATTAATCCAATCAACAAATATTTATTGAGAACCTATTATGTGTCAAGCATATTTCTAGAGCTGGTGCAGCAGTGAACAATCATAAGAAACTAAACAAATAAACCCCACTCTCATATAATGTGTAGTTTAATAAAGGAAAGAAGTAACAAAATAAGTAACCGAATAGATACACTACATTAAGGGAGGTTAAATAATGTGGAGAAATATAAATTGGGGAAGGCAGAGAGAGAGACTTCATTTATAGCCAGAAGTTGCCATTTAAAGTTTGATGGCCAGGGGCATCTGGGTGGGCAGTCGGTTGAGTGTCTGACTCTTGGTTTCAGCTTGAGTTGTGATCTCAGGGTCATGAAATGGAGCCCCATATTGGGCTCTAAGCTCAGCAGGGAGTCTGCTTGAGAGTCTCTCTCTCCCTCTCCCTCTGCCTGTCCCCCTACTCACGCTCACTCTCTCTCTCAAATAAATAAATAAATCTTTTAAAAAATTAAAATAAATTTGACAGCCAGAGAGAACCTTGAGAGATGAAATTTGAGTGATGACCTATAATTGGTAAGAGAGTGATTGATGTGAATATCTGGGGAGGAAGATTTTAAGCAGAGTATTGGAATAGCAAAGGCTCTGCCGCATGAGCATCCCTAGAGTGTCTGAGAGTAGTAAGGAAGCTGTAAGTCCTGGAGAGGATCAGGAGATGAGGATAGTAGCAGGAGAGAGGAACAGAGAAGTAACAGGAACCAACGCATGTAGAACCTTTTAGGAAACTGAAATGCCTCTGAGTGAAGTGGAAAGACTGAGCAGTGGGTGGTGGGTTGGTGCTACCCTGCTGAGAATTGTCTGCAGGATGAAAGCATGTGGGCATAGAGACCAGTTGGAAATAACATCCATATTTCAATAACCTGCATGTGAGATGATGTTAGCTTGGACAGGGTTGGTGTGGGGGTGGAGGTGATATTTTGAATATATTTTGAAGTTAGAGCACAGTGGTTTCATGAACGGATTAGCTATGGGGCTCAAGACAAAGAAGAGTCTAAGAAAAGCTGAGAAAGATTTTTAATCTGATCAATTGAAATTGGAATTGTTCTCTACTCGAAAGGGGAAGGCTATGGAATAGTCTGGTTTACTGAGCAACCAGCCTTGGCATTTTAATTCTTTCCCAGCTATAATTTAGATCAATGATTCTTAGCCCTAGCTGTACACTAACATCACATAGTAGGTTTTAAAAAATAGTCTAATGAGAAAAAAGAAGAAGAAGTCTGATGCTTGGGATCCACCACCAGATATCCTGACTTAATTGGTTAGGGGAATGGGTCTGTGGCCTTGAAGCTCCATACATGATTATAGGAACAAGCATGTAGGACAGCTGCTGCGGTAGATTATAGGGAAGCTCGTAGGGACATCTAATTAGTTCTACTGGTGGAGAGGAGAAACAGAAGCAGAATTATACTGAGAATAAAATCGGGAGTTTTCCAGAAGGATTAGCACATTGACTGGTACATATTTAGTGTTCAGCTCACGTTTACTGAATCAACAACAAATAAATGAGTAAACTGTGATTTGGGAGCTGATTTTTCATGAAGCATTCCTTTCTCCCACAATGGTCAAAGGAGGATGAGGGCAGGTACTGCAGAGTGTATGATTTTCTTTTTCAAGATTTCTTTATTTGCAGGGGAGAAGGGTAGAGGGAGAGGGAGAATCGGGACCAGACTCCACGCTGAGCATGGAGCTTGTTGTGGAGCTCGACCATGACCTGAGCTGCAATCAAGAGTCTGACGCTTAGCCAGCCACGCAGGTGCCCTGAGAGTGTGACTTTCTAATCTTCACAGTGCCCAGTTAGTTTCCTACTAACTCAGTAATGCTGAGTGCTCAGTGATGCGCATGTCTGCATTCTGCTTTCCTAGAAGCATAGATGGTTTGAAGTCCTCTTCCAAGCTCATTGGCTGTTGATAGAATTCAGTTCCTATGGTTGAGGGACTGAGACATCCACCTCCTAAAGGCCACCCACCATTCCCTACTACATGGCTCCTTCCACCACAAGGCAATTTGCTTCTTCAAGACCAATAGGAGAGTAAGGAGAGTGCTTGTTGCTGCCTCTAGACAGTTTTAAAGGGCTCACCTGGTTAGATCAGGTCCACCCAGGATAATTCTTCTTTACGTTACCTCAAAGACAATGGGGGCTTGATTACATCTTCAAACTCTCTTCACTTTTACCATATAATGTAACCTAATTACAGGATTGACACCCTTCACACACACACGTCCTTTCCACACTCAGGGGGTGGAGGTTATACAGAGAATGGTCATTAGGGGTCATCTTAGAATTCTGCCTACCATATGGGCTCTTCCCTCTTCCCATAGGCTTATATGCTGTCTAGGGGAGCCACTGATCTCACAGAAGAGTGACAGAAGTGATGGACGTCAAGATTGCATGTGTGTGACCATTCCAGAACGTGAGCAGATCTGGTCAGCTTTGTGACCTCAAGCAAATCACTTCAAGTATATCTGTTTTTCCTTTTGGGAGATAATTCTCCATTGGGTTCTCACATTTCAGCATGTGTTGCAAGCAGAAGCCCTAACAATTTTGTTCTGATCTGTCTTTTCGACAGCCTTGAAGATAGTATCACCCTGTGGAGCAGAGAACAGGTTTGCTTACTATTGAGTAAAATAAATATAATATCTCCCTCCAAGGTCAAAGTTGCAAAATTTGCTTGGGGCCCAAGAGAAAACATGCTCTTTTCTTGAACTTGGGGTTCTGCATCTGTGATGCAAACCTACTGTGCATGCAATACCCCCAGGGCCCATCTTTTCTCCCCAAGAGAACTGGGGGAGAGGAGAACCAGCACATCTGTGAGCTTCGTGCTGCTTCTTGTGTGTCCTCAGTAATAAAGCCCTTTGTCTCTGACCTGGGAGTCACATTTCTTCTGCCAGCACCCATGAAACTGGGGTAGCTACTTTTTTAGCTTGCAAAGAGGATAAAGTCTCAGACTTTTCATGGTTCTTAACATTTCCACACAGTGCCATATGCTTCTGTCTTTGTGTGAGTGATTCTCCCCACTGAATGTCCTTAGCACCTCAACCTCTGGCCCTTCCAAATCTCTCTCAGACACCACCTCTTCCTTGGTAGATTTCTTAACTCATCTACTCTCTCCCCCAGGAAAAATCAATCACACTTTCCTTCACCTCACCTTTCAATTTATGCTCACTGACCACAAAGGCCAGATTAAAAGGCAAAATATCTTCCAAAACAATATTCTTTCAAAAATAGGGAGTCGTAGTATGTCCAATTCCACACAAAGTCAATCATAGGGGATTCCCCTCAATATTTTATTTTTCCAAATCAGAGTGGTATTTGGAGAAGAGGCATTAGCACAAAGCAATCTCAATAAATGTTGGTATTGGAGCCTTCATAGAAGTCACCTAATGGAATTATTAACAAAGGGGGCAAAGAAATTTAATTTAGGTGTAATTTCTCCAGACTGGGGATAGGCTCTGACCTCCGAAGTCCATTCCTGGCATGTTGTCACAAACAAGGCTTTAAAAGAACACTTTAAAAAAAAGCAAGAGGGGCGCCTGCGTGGCTCAGTCAGTTGCATCTGACCCTTGACTTTGGCTCGGGGTATGATCTCAGGGTCTTTCTCTCCCGCCCTCAGCTCCTCCCCCCACTTGCCCACGTGCATCCTCTCTCTAAAATAAATAAAATTTTAATTAATAAATAAATAAATAACTTAAAAAAAGCAAGAAAGAGATTTATGTTGGACAGATCGTGAATTGTGAATGGAAAGTGTGGCTTGAGATCGTTTCCGGGGACCAAATCTTATAAGGATTCGAGAAGAGCTGCCTGTCCAGCAGATGGAAATGAAGATGCCGTGTGTTTGCTGACCATGTGCTTCTGACGAGAGGATACTGACACCAAGGAACCACAGGAAGAGTTTGAATAAACTTGCATCATGAAATGAGAGCAGAAAGATTTAACATAGTTCATAAATGATGCAAATTTAAATGTATAGCTGATTTGAAATTTAAATATTTTATAGAATATTTGACCAAATTAGCTGCTCGTAGTCATAGTGTGTGTGTGTACGCACACATGTGTGCAACCCTAATTTGAGCTTTCTAATTGGAAATATAGGGCTCTCGTTACATCCCTATCTATTTTGTATTCAGCCCTATACTGCGAACATTCCTCGCACCGCGTTGGTGAGTGGCAGCCTCCAGAGCAAGCTGAAGTTAGGGATCCTTGCATCCTCAACATCTTGCATAGTGTCTCACACATGGTGGATATAAAAATTCATGTTGCAAACTAAAATCCTCACCTGAGGGGTCCGCTTCCTTCTCTAGGAGACAAAGTGATCTGACCCCCCCATCACCACTGCCCCCCTGGGCCTCGGACATTGCAAGAGCCTGTCACCAGCAGCCCCGCCAGCCAGCGTTGCATGCGGAATGGCCCGCACATTCCAGCGGAAGACTCCATTCAAGTCTCCCCTCAGAGGCCTAACCAGAAAGCCCTGCCAGTGTTGAATGGCGCCTTTGTGACCGCCCCTCCCCCACACAGTGGAGCCAGGGTCTGTGGGAAGCGGGGAAGCGCTTGCTTTATGGCATGTTTTGCTAATGTGAGAATCAAAGACTTTCCAGGTGTTAATGGTGGCAGCGGTGCAGAAAGCCCAGAGTGACCTAACTTGGTCCTGGTCTGTGTTGGTGTGATTGCCTCTCTTGGCTCAGCTAACTCTTCGTTTCCTTTCACCTCCAGGTTGCAATGAACCCGGTGAGCTGAGGTAAAGTTTCCCAGGGATTAGGATGTGAACCTGATCTTCCTGCAGCCCAGATCCCAAGGCTGGGAGTCCGCTGGCTGAGGAAGGGGAGGGAGGGAGCTGGGACCTGTTCGCTCCGTGAAAACTATAGCTCTCTGCATTTTCCAGAGATGCTGGAGAAGAAAACAAGCTTCAGAGAGGTCCCTGCATTAAGAACCAGAGCCCATCTTTCCTTTTCCAAGTTAATTAACGCTGTTACCTCCTTCTGCCCGCACAGAAGTTGAACATCTTATTCTGCCTTGTTGGTGAAATTCTCATTTTAAAGAGCTCAACCTGGCTGCCTATGGTGCCTGGCGGCATGGGGACAGCCCTTCCCAATTATCACCTCCAGAATAAACCTATTCAGCTCTCTGCAAAAACAGATTACATCACCAACAATAACCTTGCCATCGCATGCCATTTACTCCTTTCTGAGCACTTCTGCCTGCTATGGGTTCCCTCTAATTCCACACAGCCCAGGGAGGCGGGCCATGAAGCCATGACTGTTTGCACTGGCCGACCGGGAACATGCCCACAGAGGTGAAGCAGCTTCCTCTGGATGACCAAGGTCCTGGCTCTCAGACCCAGAGCGGAAAGAGCACCTGAAGACAACCACTTCCTGGAGGGTCACCCCAAAACTGAGCTTTCTATGGCTGCAGGGCTGATGTGTGAGGCAAGGGGAAAAAGAGCAAGGTCTTCAGAGTGAGTTAACACCCCATTCAGACCCTTGTTCCAGAGTTTACCCCCAGTGTGATGTAACTTCTCTAGAGCTCAATTCATTCATTTATAAAATCATAATAATGATGCTTTTCTCATGGGGGCTTCTCAAAGATATAAATGCTGACATAAAAGTAAAATACTTCAGCATAAGTTACGTTCCCAACAAATATGAATTTCTTCCTCCTTTTCCTTAAGGGATATATCCCCTCACCATCGGGAGTGTGACTTGCAGATTGCCCGAATGGCAGGGCTACACAGAGACCCAAGAAAGAGAAGAGATTAAAATCTGAGGCCAAACGTCATGCCAGAATTTCATGGTAGAGATGATTTAAAAATTTGGAATTTTCATCCCAATCTCCCCAGTTGGGTGAGTCCCTCTCTGGACACACACCAGCTTCCCTTTAGCTGTCAGTCCTCTTGTTAGCTCTTATAGCCTGACTAGTCTGAGAACTGGACCTTAGACCCCAGGCAGCTCACCAGTGGTTGTTTTCAAGTTCTTGAAACAAAATGGTGCCCAACAAGAGAACCACGGCACATTTCTATTCTTCTATGTACCCAGAAAGCCAGATCTCTGACTCCCAGAAACTTCCTCTGCACTGAGGGGCCCGCCAGGCTTGTCATTCCCTCAGGCTCTGAGCAGAATACCTGCCCTGGTTAATAACGCTCCCTGGGCTCATATAGTTACAAAGCTACAGTGTTCAAGGCCCTGGTTTATTTTGAAGCAAACACATCCAGCTGAGGATGAAGAAGCCCACTTGCTCCATAGATGAAAATAACTTGGGTCAGGCATTCAGAATCTGAGACTGGAGACGTGCGGGAGGAACAGAGAAACTTCTCTGGAGCAAAGGTGTTGAGTTTTTTCAAGTATTTGCCGGTCAACTGAACTTCAAACATATTTACACAGATCCCTCTTTCATCTCCATTTTTTTTCCACACGTGTTTCTGATTCAGTCACACTTAGCTCATCAACATGTTTTGTCTAAATAATTTAATACTGAAAAAACCCTCCAGTATCATGAGTCTCTTTTGAAGAAGAAAGAGACACAGGACCAACTACATACTTTGCAAGGCCCAGTGTGTATGTACAGCCCTTTTCAAAAACTGTTAAGAATTTCAAGAGGGTGACAAAAGGTCATAACCACGCCTGGGGCCATTCTAAGGACAAGATCTTATGTGATGACACAGGGCACAGTCCCGTGAAGCCCCCCTCAAGAGACATTTCAAAGAGCTCAAAAGTGATTGTTGTTGTTGTTTTTCTTTAAGATTTTATTTATTTGAGAGAGAGGGAGAGAGAGAGAGAGAGAGAGCACGCACAAGCAGGGGAGGGGTAGAGGGAGAAGCAGACTACCTGCTGAGTGGGGAGCTCGACTCGGGACTCAATCCCAGGACCCTGGCATCATGACCTGAGCTGAAGGCAGAAGCTTAACCGACTGAGCCCCCCAGGGGCCCCTCAAAGAGCTCAAATGTAATTGTTAAAGGCCTTCAGGACTGGGCATCTTCCCCAGATTCTTTAAAATATGCATTTAAAACTGATGATACATGGGTCTCTAAATGCAGGGGAGTCAGCAGTCGGGGTCCATTCACACCTCACGTCATCCAGTGAGGCCCTGCTGGGGACCACGCACACTGCTCAAGGCCGGGAATGCACAGATCTGCGAAGATGGGTATTTGCTTCTTCTTTCTATCTCCCCAGCACGGCAGAGAGTCTTCTATATAAGAGACATTTTGTAAAGGTTATTCAACTAAATCTGTGGCCTGGTTGAGGAACTCCCAGGGGCAGACAGACGGTAGACAGTGCGTAATCCAGCGTGGCCACTGCTCCAGCAGAGGCATCTGCAGAAGAAACGTTATCCTTGTCGCTTGATTGTATGATGATAGCTATATGGTCATATCAGCTGTTCCCATGACCTTCATTGCCCTTCAGCTGTTAATTTCATAGGCTCAAGGCTTCCCAGACTCTGCTTTGACACCTGCACGGTGATGCAAAGAAGACACAAGCAATGATGCCCCAGGAGTCCAATGGAAGGAGGAGACGGCACATCCACTGATGTGCACAGCGCTCAACCCACAGCCGGCAGAACCACTGCCCTCCTGAGGAGCCAGAGGCCACCGTGAGCAAATTCTCTGCTAGATACATCCCAATCCTTTATCCCCACAAGTAGGATCCCGTACATTGCTCCCTAAGCCGGTGGTGGTGGGAGAGGTGGTGACTGATTTACAAATAACAGCATCATGTATGGGAAAGGAGTAAGCGAGATAGTCCAAACCAGCTCCTGGTCTGCACTGGTCACCATCCCCATGTGAGTCAGGCACGCTTCTGAGCATCTTCTATGTGCAAGCAGGGATGCTAGCATGGTGCTTTGGTTCTGTGAGGTCAGTACTTCTCTCTCAAATTTACTAATGAAGAAACTGAAGCCAAGAGAAATCAAATACCCTTCCCAAGTGAGCACTCAGCCTGAGATGCCCAGGCTCCAACTCTTTACACTGTGAGCCTCTGCATCCTTGTCTGTAAAGTGAAAAGCAAACTCTCTGCTAGTAATGTCAACGGTTGTTGAAGATGCAGAGGTAGATATAAAACCACGTCAAAGCTGTGAAACACAGCAATGAATATGTAAATGACATTATTATTTATCAGCAAACGAAAATGCACATTTTATACAAAAAAGCATTGATAGGAGGGGTGCCTGGGTGGCTCAGTCGTTAAGTGTCTGCCTTTGGCTCAGGTCATTGATCCCAGGGTCCTGGGATCGAGTCCCGTATCGGGCTCCCTGCTCCACAGGAAGCCTGCTTCTCCCTCTCCCACTCCCCCTGCTTGTGTTCCCTCTCCCGCTGTGTCTTTGTCAAATAAATAAATAAAATCTAAAAAAAAAAGCATTGATAAGAAAGTGATATATACATTGTTTTATATCCTTCACCAAGTCTTAGGGCAATCATTTTGATTTTTACTATTTGATTATATGACCTGATTATAAAAAATTATATTTTATTACTATGGAAGATATAGAATAATACAAATAAAAAATAAGCAAAAATATACCTCTAGTCCTAAACCCTAATGGTAAATATCTTATATCCTGTGTTTTCTATGTTTGGGGGTCTATAAAACATATTGTTGAAAGAAGATGATAGAATGTATGCATACACATATAATTCACTTAACATTCATTCACTCATTCGATGCTTTCAGGCATATTCTAGGTCCTGGGAGAATAAAGATGAGCAATACAAGAGATGAAACCTAGCAAGGCAGGTAGATGCAGACAAAGCAATTATGAAAGTGAACCTAATCAAATCTAGGGTATTAGAAGGAAGAATGCATGAAAAGAAACTAGAGGCAAAATAGAAGTTATTAGGATATAGGGTGGATGGGCCTGGAGGGGAGCAGCCTATGTGTAGGAACAGGAAAGAGCATAGCGCACAGTGGGTGCAGAAGCAGAAACAAGGTCACTATGGCCAGGGCCTAAAGACAACTGATACACAAGTGATAGGAGGTGTAGTATCTGGAATTTCCCAAATCATTTAAACTTCACAGAAATTATCATTTTTAATGTCTGTTGTAGGTCTTAGTGGTAACACTTTAAAATGTGAGGGTGCAGGGGATCCTGGGTGGCTCAGTCGTTAAGCGTTTGCCTTCGGCTCAGGTCATGATCCCAGGGTCCTGGGATCGAGCCCCACATCGGGCTCCCTGCTCCACAGGAATCCTGCTTCTCCCTCTCCCACTCCCCCTGCTTATTTTCCCTCTCTCGCTGTCTCTCTCTCTGTCAAATAAATAAATAAAATCTTTAAAAAAATTTTTTAAAAAATGTGAGGGTGCAGGTGGTAGACAATTGTACCTCTAGACTTGTAAGCTGGGAAGCTTTCTCTCCCTGTAGAGAGATTCGGAGCAAGCTCCTAAGGGTCTTCGTTGCTGTCATGAACCACCTGTCAAAAAATGCTGCCTGAAATCATTGTATGATAATTCAATAGTTACACTATATTCTGTTATTTATCTGCGTGTATCTCTGGCTCTTCCACATCTTCTCCTGACCCCTTCAAATCTCATCTCTAAGGATTTGTCTGTCTTTCCTCATGATGTGGAGCTTTGAATCCGTGCAGCCTGTAGATCCAGGTCTGGCCTGAGAGGAAGACCACAATTCACTGCCTCCTCTCTCTAGAAGATTCTGTCTTCTCTTAAAGGAAGACAAGATGGCGTCCGGTACACAAGAGTTTAAGGACTTTCCTGACACTTAGTAAGTGGCTGTAGGCATCACTTAGCCTCTGAGTCTCAGTTTCTTCATTGGTGGAAGAGGGTGAGTGGAGGTGGGGGTGGGGATTAGTATTAGATGGGCGAGGAGGTGTGCAGTGCCTGGCGCTGGGGGGCTGTCTAATAAAAGGGAGTTGTTCTAACTAACCCCCAGACTTGCAGTCTACAGTGAAAGGCCTCAGGGGAGGAAATGGCAGGGCCCACTCTGTGGACGGGCATTTCCTGACAGGACTGGGTCTAACAAATGCTGGATTGATAGGCAGGCTCTTTTTTCATATCTGTCCAGTAAATGAAGACTGGGTCTGGTTATCAGGATAATTGGTGTTTTCATGCTGTGTATTCACTTTAACATGATTCCCCATTTTATAGGAACACTTCCAATAAATGATTAATTTAAACTCCCTAGTATATGACTTTTAAAATCCATTTATTATTCAACAAGGAAAGCTAAGACGTTCATGCTTTGTAGATCATGGCACACTTGGAATCAATTCATGTATTTTATCAGTTCTTGAAGCAGCCCATTTTCTCCCCATCCACAACATGCCTACTATGGTGGGCACTGAGGCCAAGGAAAAAGGGTGAGGGAAGGAACGTAACTTTGCGGAGGGCTTACTAAATGACAAATGCTATTTCATTGAAATTCTCCCCACCACCATTTGAGACAGGTGCTATTGTCCCCAGCTTATAGAAAAGGAAATTGAAGCTCAGATTTCTGGATGGTATCAACAAGATATATGACCAGGAAATGTTGGTGCTGAGACTTGAAGCCAGGTACATTTGGTTCTAAAGTCTCTGCTCTCTTGACTCACTCATATGCTCTCTCCAAAGTTGAGTGAAGTGTCCCTGCTCTTGGTGGCCTCAATTATGCTACACTTAAGAGGATTTAAACTGAGGGGAGGCTGTAACCATTCCAAGCTCCCCATTCTCAGTTCTTTTGCTCAAAGACAGACGTGGATGGCATGGGCTTGGTACACTCATGGATGGGTCCACTCTTTTCATGGCAAACCAGTATGAGCAAGGGGAACATGGGTGTCCAGGAGAGTCTGCAGCACTTCTTTCTAGAAAGGATGTTGACATGGAGAGGTGGGCAGATTCCAAAGGCTCAGTCACCCCAACTCCCCTCAACAAGGTACTCACAATGGGTTAACAGACCCAGAGGCCAATTCAAAGTTTTGGGAAAATAAGTTTCAATGATTCATTTTGGAGAAATGTCTACTCAGTCTTTTGTTCATGTTCAAATTGACATTATTATTATTATTATTATTATTATTATTGCTACTGAGTTGTAGAAGTTCTTTATATATTTTGGATTTTAACTCCTTATTCAATGTATGATTTGCAAATATAGTCTCCCATTCCATAGGTTGCTTGTTCACTCAGTTGATTGTTCTTCTTTACTGTGCAGAGGATTTTAGTTTAATGTACTCCCACTCGCCTCTTTTCATATGTTCCTTGTGCTTTTGATGTCATTACCTAGACCAATGTCATGAAGCCATTCTCCCATTTTCTTCTAGGAGCATTTTCAGGTTTTATGTTTAAATATTTAATCCATTTTGAGTCGATTTTTGTGGGTGGTGTAAGATAAGGGTCCAATTTCATAAGACACACAAAAGGCTATGGAAATGTATATGAAAAATGCCCAATATCGCTAATCATCAGAGAAATGCAAATCAAAACCACAATGAGGGTCACGCCTATTCTTATTAAAAGAATAAAAGTAAGAACAAGTGGTGGCAAGAATATGGAGAAATGTTGGTGAGAATATAAAATGGTACAACCTCAATAGAAAATAGTACAGAGGTTCCTCAAAAAAAAAATTAAAAATGGAGCTACCATATGATCCAGCAATTCCACTTCTGGGTATATATCCTAAAGAATTGAAATCAGAGCCTCAAAAAATATCTGTACCCTCATGTTCTCTGCAACACTATTCACAATGGCCAAGAGATGGGAACAACTTAGTGAATGAATGGATAAAGGAAATGTGGTTTATACATACAGTGGAATATTCCTCATCCTTTAAAAGGAAGGAAATTCTGCCACATGTCACAACACGGATCAAGCTGGAGGACATAATCCTAAATTAAAGAATCAGTACCAAGAGGACAAATACTGCAGGATTCCACTATATGAGGCATCTATTACAGTCAAACATGTTGAAATAGAGACTAAAATAGTGGTTGCCAGCAGCTGGGGTGGGGGTAATGGGGAGCTGTTGTTCAATAAGCATAAAGTTTCCATTGTGCAAGATGAAGAAAAGCAAAGATCTGCTGTACAATATTGTGTTTACAGTAAACAGTACTGTATTGTGCCCTTAAAAATAGAAGAGGGACCTATCTCATGGGAAGTGTTCTGACTACAGTGAAATGTAAATGATCCTCAACTCCTACAAAAGGTAGGTGTGTCCCACACCAGCACTAAACTGAAGTGTCCATCAGTGGTGCTCCTCTTGACCTGACTTAGAGAAGTTTTAACAAACACCAATGCCTGCATTTCACCCCAAAGTGTCTTGTTTCATGGCCTGGGGTGTATTAGGCAATACTAATTAGGCATTAGTATTTTTTTTTTCTTTAAATTCAATTAGCCAACATATAGTATATCATTAGTTTCAGATGTAGAGGCATTAGTATTTTTAAAAAATCTACAAATCAATCTGTCAGGCAAGTTTGAAAATCACTGATTTAGAAAATTCTCTTATCTTCCATGGAACTCATTTGCCCAGGCACAATTTAAAGGACAAATTAAGATAAAATAAAATAAAATAAAATAAAAAATAAAAAATGAATTACATGGTGTCACTTTTCTCCTCTATCTCTCTCAAGTCAGTGGCCTCTCCTACTTACCACTCAGTGTACCTTCCCTCAGCCTCTTACATCCTGCTAATGGCAATACTAATTCAACCCAGGGCACTAACTCCTCGGATTTCTCAACTCAGAGAGTATTTCTATTTACAAGAGGGATGTCAATGTCTTAAAAACAACAACCACAACAAAAATTGCAGGAGATCTGAGGGAACTTTTGAAGGCTTCTAAAGGAGCCTGCTTGGGAAATGCTATGCTGTTGCTGTGTATCCACCCACCCTACTGAGGGAACCAACATTCCTTAGAAAACGGTCACCTGATTCTAAGGTGAAGCCCATTCCTGAGCCCTTGAATTAGTTTATCTTTGGATTTAAAGAAGGATTTATTTCTCTTTTGATGGAAGATAACTTCATAAATCCTAGTGGGCCACAACATTCCCAAAGCTCCAAAGGGACTCTCCAGCAGGTGAGCCAGTTAATCCTGGACTCCCAGGATTATGTCTTGTAGTTCAGCACACATGACCAAGCATCTGCCCTGTGCCACACTGTGCTGCATTGGGCCCCTAACCTCAAAGAGCTGCCTTCCAGAAAGTTAGAGAGAATACAGGGTACCACAATTATAGGACAGCGAGACTAGTACTTGACAGCGTAGAGGATGATGGTTTCATCACTCAACCACAGCAGGTGTGTGGATCAGGGAAGTCTTCTGGAGGGGATAAAGACTGAACTGAGGTATTAGGGCACATCACAGTCCCAGGGGAAAGGCATCGCTGGCAGAGGGACCAGGAGAGGTAAACAAAGGACTTAGAGGAGCTGGGAGGATCACTGAGCTGGACCCAAGAGCTTTGGACAATTCTCAGTCTAATACAGTTTGAAGTTCTCCGTGTGCATTATGTAGATGGAGCTCCCTTCTCTGAGCCCCGCTCTGTAGCTATACCATAAAGTAGTGACAGGTCCTCTCTATCCCCAATTTCCCAAGATTCTAAGTTAAGGAAGACTTCCCAACCACTGTCCCATGCAAAGCAAATAGTTACATCTGCTCGGTGATTTGTAATTCTCCTTTTGGTGATGTGCCAGATGACAGCTCTCTCTTTACCCACCACTGCACCAGACAGCAAAAGAGGCCAAAGGAAAGGAAAGGAAGTCTTGTGTAACAGACCAAGCTGCACAAACGCTGCTGCTCAAGGCGTGGCGCCTCCATCTGGCCTTGCGGACTGTCCTGAGCCACATGCTTGGCTGCGTCTGTACAAGCAAGCGACAGCCAAACAACAGTCCCTGCCTCCTCTCAAGGCAGAGGCACCGGGGCCTGGGCAGGAGGTCTAGACTAGCCATCCACTCGGCTGTGGTTAGTAGGCTTTGGTTTACGGTTCCCAAGAGTGGGTGGAAGGGTCTTCAGAGCTGTGTTGCTTTGATTTCCTGACTCTTCATTCTTCTGGAAAAAAAGTTAAACAAAATTTGTTCAGAATCCAAAGATAACAGTGCCTGTGGCTGGCACAAGGCAGGTCTCCCTCCCCAGGCTGCCCTGTAACTCATTGCATGACTCTATTTTATTATATATATATATAATAATATTTTATTATATTATTATAATATAATAATATATATAATATATTATAATATATTATATACTATATATTATATTATAATATTATAAATAATATAATATTTTATTATATTATTATATTATTATTTTATTATATTATATTATTATTATATTATGGGTTGGATCGTGTTCCCCAACTTGCTGGGCCCTAACCCAGAATGGGAGTATATTTGGAGACAGGGCCTTTAAAGAGGGAATTCAGATAAAATTAGAGTATTGAGTGGGCCCTAATCCAACATGGCAGCAGTCCCTATAAGAATAGGAGATATAATATATTTTATTATATATATATATATTTAGCTATACTAAACCCTGCCAATGCTAGGCTTTGCCTGCTTAAGTCCTCTGGAAGACTTCGGCCACTACTGTTCCCTGGGCTAGAGTTTTGTCACCATTTTATGCCCAGCTACCTGGCTTGGAGGGGAAAGGCAGGAGGCTAAGTCTTATTGAGTACCCACTGGCACCAGTCTTTTCAGATGAAGCAAACATTCTCATCCATCATGGGATATAAACATTATTATTACTCTTCTCATATTCTCATTCTCATTTACAGATGGAAACCACCAGCTCTACCTTCACTGTTGGCTTAAACTGCATTACCTCAGGGCCTTGTCTGAGATGGAAATGGTATTGTGGGCATCTGTGCCCCTGGACAGTCCGGCAGTCAAGGGGAGGAGCTTTGAAACAAGGGCAGACCCAGCCCCACACCCCGCAACGAGAACAACCACAAAAATGAAATCGCATCCAGTGTCTGTAAATTTCAACGATCTTTCTGCTTCACCCTTTAGATAAATTTCTACCAGACTAGGGAGAAAACAAACGAAACAACCCTCTGTCCATGGTAGACAGAAGCCTGAATCATTCAGGCAATAAACTCCCTCTGATGTCACAGGCACCACCAAAGTCCTCTTGCCCTGTGAGCACCAGGGCAAATGCTTCCCTCCCTGGAGGCTTCCCTAGCTCCTTGGTTATGGGTTGGATCGTGTTCCCCAACTTGCTGGGCCCTAACCCAGAATGGGAGTATATTTGGAGACAGGGCCTTTAAAGAGGGAATTCAGATAAAATTAGAGTATTGAGTAGGCCCTAATCCAACATGGCAGCAGTCCCTATAAGAATAGGAGATTACGACATGCAGACACATACAGAAGAAAGACCACGTGAAGACAGGAAGGAAGCCATCTACAAGCCTGGAAGAGAGGCCTCAGGAGAACCCCATCCCGCTGACATGTTGATCTTAGATTTCTAGCCTCCAGATGTGTGAGGAAAGAATTCTCTATGTTTCAGCCTCTGTGGTATTCTGTGGTATTCTGTCATGGCGGCCTGAGCAGACTAACACCCCCATAGCCAGACCCTCTCCCATCCCAAGTGGAGGTAATTTTCCCTCGACCAGATGCTCACATTATCGGACTCACAAATGTTTATGTTGTCTTTTCCTACAAGGAAAAGAATGCAATAGATGTGTGTAGTACAGACCCAAGTGGGGGTGAGGGTAAGGGCTTTCAGATATGTAAAATTTTAGGTCTCACTTCAACAGATCCAAAATTATCCTTCTCCCCGCCCCTTTTTTGTTTTGTTTCTTTATTTGTATGTTTATGAAGATTTCTTTACCTAAGTGACCTTCACTTAAGTTTTCTCTTCTGGAATTGGAGATGATCACACCAGTCATTAAAACCTGTTACAAGTATTAAGATGTGATTGAGTATACAAAACACCTCATAGAGCACTAGGTGCTCACCATACGGACTCAGTTAATGCTGATTTGTTTCCCATTTTAACTGTCCTCTCTGAGAATCTCTGATCGAAAGGAGTCTTACACACTATCAAACGTATTGTAAAAGTTGGTAGGGTTGCTCTAGCAAAGCACCACCAACTGGGGGGACTTAAACAACAGAAATATATTGTCTCATACTTCTGGAGGCTGGAAGGTCAAGATCAAAGTGTCAGCAGGGCTGGTTTCTCCTGAGGGCAAAGAGGAAGAATCTGTTCCATGCATGTGATGGTTAATTTTATGTCAACTTGACTGGACCACGAGGTGTTCAGATTAAACATCATTTCTGGGTGTGTATGTGAGGGTGTTTAGGATGGGATTAGCATTCTGAATCTAGTGGTCTCAGTAAAGCACGTTGCCCTCCCTGGTGTGGGTGGGTCTGAGTAGAACAAAAGGTGGAACAAGGAGAAAATCATTCTCCTCTTTTTTGTTTTGCCTCACTGTTAAGCTGGGACACCTCATTTCACATTTTTCTTGCCCTCAGACTGGGATTTACATCCTTGGTTCCCTTGAGTCTCAGACCTTCAGACTCAGACTGAATTATACTACTGGCTTTTCCTGAGTATCCAGCTTTTCAGGGGACAGATTTTGAGACTTCTCAGACTCTAAAGTATCATGATCTGATTGTGCATAATAAATCTCCTTTTATATATACATATATATGTATATATATATATGCCTATTTATGTATGTACATGTGTATATGCATGTGTATCCCATATATATATATATGTACACATATTATATATAGGATATATATATATATAAGATATATAGGGTATCTATATATAGAATATATAGATATCCTGTTGGTTCTGTTTCTCTGCAGAACCCTGCAGAACTCTGACTACGGGAATGCCTTCCTCCTGGTTTCTGGTGGTTCACTGGCAATCTTTGGCTTGTAGAGGCATCACCCCAATCTCTGTCTTCATCTTTACATTGTGTTCTCCCTATGTGCATGCCTCTTTTTCCAAATTTCCCCTTTCTCATAAAGACACCAAGCATACTGGATTAGACCTCACCCAAATGACCCCATCTTACCTATTATATCAGTCAAAAACCTATCTTCAAATAAAATCACATTCTGGGGTGATGGTGGTTAGGATTTCAATTCATGAATTGAGGGGGTGGGTAACAATTCAATCCATAACACTTGTTTACCAGTTGATGCTAGAATCCCATTTACAACTTCTCTGTGTCTATGTTTGGTTTAAGTGATGAAACTCGACTACCTTCCCAGGCAATCTTTCTATCTCTGGATGCCTTGAAACATCATTACCTTTTCCCTATAATTCTAGCCCTCATGGACACAGAACATATCCTTTTTTCCCCCTTCTGATTCATTGAAAGAATATGAAGAAAAATGCTCTTTGCTGAAAAGCCCAGGCTCCTTGAAGTCCCACATCACAGACATATTCCACCTTTGCTGACCATTAGCATCACCTAGAGAGCTTTAAACAAAACCTAGTGCCCAGGACCCATTCAGACCAATCACATCAGAATTCCCAGCCAAAGCCTCAGTTTGCTAGTCAATACTTTGCAGGTAATTCCAATGCATAGCCAAGGTTGAGAAGACTGATCTATTAAGATCCTGGAGGTTTATCTCATCTCTGCAGATAAGAAAACTGAGTGCTGAGAGCATATTTCAAGGTCTTTGGAGTCCACTAAATGCAACACACTGGCACTGTAACCATTAAAAGATTGGGAAACCCTGCATAAGCTTGTGTCAAATATTCCTTCCTGATTTTAAGCATATATATATATATATATATATATATATATATATTTTTTTTTTTTTTTTTTTTTTTGGTATTTTTAAGAGGCAATATGAACCATCTGTTTGTAATTCAATGATACTTAAGTCCTCATTGAAATACTATTTTGTAAAAAGCTTGCTGATGCCTCAGGACTCCATTTGAAAAGACCTGGTTGCTCAATCTGGAAGCTGAGTGTCTTGGGTTGGGTTCGGCAGGCAGGCAGAATGGAAAGGCTTAAGGATCTAGCCAGCGTCCCAACATGTACTCTGTGAGTAGAAAAGCCCAGAATAGCTAATTTCTTTATTTTTAGGACTGGGGATAATTTTGATGGTTGTACTTTTTGAAGGGTGTGGGGGACTGTGAATCTCAAGTGTCTCTTTGTCCTTGTCGTATTGGTATTTCCTGGGAGTTTTGGGATCATGCTTTCCCTCATTCTCTCATTCTCTCTCCTCTTTCTCTCTCACCAAGAAGTCTTTAATCCATTTATCAAAACTAAACTGATTTGTGCCAGGCTCAATCATAGAGAAAACAGACAAAAATGACTAGTTACGATAACATCTGAGCTGGATGAAGCTCAGTTACAGAACAAAATAAATGTTTCAAGGTAAGACATAAGTTCTGGGAACACAAATAGCTCTGAGGGAAACACATAATGATGGAGATCATTGTGAGATTTTGTAACTCACATGGAAGAGAACATTTAATCTGGTTCTTTCACTTTATAGATGAGAGATGGGGGCCAAGAGCATGAGACACAATAACTTACTCAAGGTCACAGAACACTGTTGACACATCTAGGGCAGAAGCGAGATCCCCTGCCTCCCAGACTAGGGTTTTCCAAAATATCATCCTGCTGGGAGATGCCCAGATAGAAATACAAATTAAAAGTAGTGTGATTTGTTTTCTTTTGCTCCAGTAGCCTTGGCCTGTAGCACCACTAGCCTTTGGTATGAAAAAGGATAGTTTTGCTGGCAATCGGGGGAGAAGGCAGAGGCTGATCAAAGGCAGGAGCCAGGCAATGATAGAATGGCTCAGGGTGAGGGCTCAGGGTAGAGTCTGCTTCAAGGTCAGGTAGGAGTGCAGGAGAGCTATTCTGTACCCAGGTGGGTGACAAGGCCAGCTCTGCATTACTGGTCCGTTTTCCAGCCCCAGCTATGCATTACAATGACCCAGCAAGCTGTTTCGAGAACACTGGTCCCCAGACTCTGTCCCTCCCTCAATAATTCTAATTGATCAAAAATGGGGCCCGGAAATTACCATGATTTTACAGCTTCCGTAGTGAGTGGATATACAATAATCGTGCAGGTGAGAAGTAGTGAGAGGAGGAACGGGCATGGTGACATTGGGGTCGAGCAGCAGAAGAGGCTGTAGGCAGACACAGGTAAGGGGAGACAGAGGAAGTGAGTGATTAACCGGATGAGGGGTGAGAGAAGGGGAGCTTTTGGCTCTGGGGGCTTGGCAGATGATGCACCCACTCATTAGTCTGTAGAGAATGCAGGGTTCGAAGCAGCTTTGACAAGGGTGCTGATAACTCCACATTTAGACCTGCTGAGATTGAGATGCCCATGAAACAGCGGGGTAGAGTCTGTAGCCATTGACCATGTGAAGGAGCCAGGAGCTTGGTAAGCAGAACATTGGAGAATGCTCTATGTTAATATTTATGAGCTCTGATCTTTACTCCAGGCAAGAAATGAAGGTTCGAGCCAGGAGAAGGGCAGCAACCAGGTCGCTGCGAGCTCTGGAAAGATGAGCATGCTCACTGCTGCTCTGACCCTGCCCTCCACCAGATGACAGCTCCAGGACACGGCATTCCCCACTCCAGGTTTCTTGCCACCCTGGGGCTCAGCCTTACCAGAGTTTGCTGTGATGTGGGACATGTCAGATTACTAAGGAACATCAGTGAGGGCCTGTCCCATCCTGGAGACCTGAGTATGTGGGGAGGGGAGGGGGGAGAGGAGGGGGACATCCGGGATGTGGGACAGTCAAGGAGTAAGCAGTGGGGAGGGAGTGCGGGGACTCTGTGAAGGCATTCCATTGCATGTAGGTAGCTCTGAAGGGAGGAAGAAACATATCAATAACACAAATATCAGGAACTGGAAAAAGATACAAGTAGAGCCCCACACACTGTTCTCACCAAAAAGTTAAGCAAACAACTCAATCTTACATCATGGCCTGGATATCGCCAAACATGGCTGAGGCCAGGCCACCAATGGGGGCCCTCCCCAAGGCTCTGGTAGCCCTCCTATGTTCTGCGGCCAAAGCTGTCCTGCTTTGCTTGGGGAAGTGTGGCTCTGGATGAGAACAGGGAAGCCAGCTCAGCAAATATCTCCTGAGCCCTTGAGGTAGAAGAGGGAGCCACTTACTGGGAAGGCATGAGCATTTGTAATTCAGTTTTTCTGTGCATGGCTGCAAGAGACAAATGTCCCCGATTGAGTCTCACCTTCACACATCCCATGTTAAAGTTCATAAAAGGAAGAATGGGGACCTCTCCAATCTTGGAGGCCCTCTAACAGCTCTATCTGACCTCAAGTTCAGACCTTTTCATATTTAATCCCCATTAAATCTTCACCAGGGTTTTGTTACCTATTTTGACTAGGGTGACCTAAGCCATGACTGGGGAATAAGGAATGGGACAAAGGTCTGTCCAGATCACTCCTATTCCCCATCAACTGTTGTGCATTTTTTCCCACTTCCTAAATAGATAGAGACATCTATAGCCTGAGACATTTCTTGGACTGCCCTGCTTCATGTGTTAGCCTGAACGTACCAAAGGATATTTGTTGGTTTGTCAAGGGATATAAAAAGTAATACACCAAATGCTAGGAACCCCAAATTTAAGTTTCAGCTTTACTGTTCACTACCCTGATAATTACGAAGTACACACTTCTCCTTCCGAATAGCAATTTTCTCTTCTAAATAGTAGGGATAATAATACCTAATTCATTTTTTTTTAAGATTAAACATCAAAACTTTTCCCAATATGCTAAATTTGCTAGTTTCTGCTCACTGTCTTTAACATTAACTAGGGAGTAAAGAAGCTACCTGAATATTGGACTCTAGCAAAAAAAAAATATATATATATATGCATTATCTTCATGTTGGTTTTGAGGAGCTAAAGGTTTTTATATTTGGCTATCTGGAAGTGTTAACAATCTAATTCAATGGTAACTCATTCCACTGTCATGACGTAATAGCACCATTGACTAGTGAAATGAAATATGATTATCCCTTTAAAATTGAGGCTTGATAATGATTTGACGTGCCTGTCCATGCATGCCTTCTCCCTGAGCTGAGATAAGCAAAAACTGCCAAACAATGAACCCAATAGGGTGTACTGGTGAGACCTACGGGCTCTGGCAAGGCAGGAAGAAAGGACCCTCTCATTCCAATTCAGATGAAGATTCATTTCTTTGGCTGAGGTCTAAAGAAAGCTGGGAGAGCCAGGGGCTCTGTGGTCTCTACACTCACCTAGGCCATGTCTCCTCATGTAGGTCCAGGGGCTTGCTTTATAATCTCATTTTTGTTAGACTTCCATATTTCATCAAAATCTGCCTAGATGGTTTGTAATAAGTATAGGTAGAGAGAGGGACAGGCCTGCTTTGACCTCAAAGGTGCATGGTTTTTCAAGCCAGACATTTGTGAATCTGGGTCAGGAAAGGCAGAGCAGAGCTGATTTGGAGCTCTGGTCGGCTTCCCCTTGACTCACAGTGTGGGCGCTCTCAAAGTGCAATAAACAGCCGGCTCCAGAGAACAATGCCCCCATTGTAGGAATCCCTGCATTCGCGGGCCTGAGCCTTCTCTGCACCCTGCTAAGTGTGCCCCGGTGAGAGGCTGAAGCGCCCCTGGGGAGGAGAAGGTGCATGCCAGTGTTTTCTGCAGCTCCTCTCCCAGCCTGTCTGAAGGAGTCTAATGGGATGCAGCTGGATTATCCCAGCACTCTGAACTTGAATTTGCTTGAGAAAGGTGGAGAAAAACAGTTCCTGTTGCATTTGGAGCTCTTGGGATAATGACTGGGAATCTCTCTGAAATCACTGAGTACATCTGCCCAACTGCCAGGACTCAGCCATAGGACAGTGAAGTCACGCTTCTAGAATGCCTGCAGATTACATTTATCTCCAGCTGGCGACACTGGGAATAAAAATTAGTAAGAAGAATAATAGTAATAATTTGTAGCATCACTTACTTCTCAAACTATTTCCCCTTGTATTATCTATTGATTAACTATATTAACTCTGTTCTGAAAGCAAGATGTTTTTAAACTGGGGTACACACACAAAGGGGGGTAATATGATGGGAAGAGCATGATTTGGGTTCAAAATTCAGCCCTGTGAGTTACCAATAGTTAGACCTTGGGCCAGGTACTTAAAACATCTCGGTCTCTGTTTCATCCGGTTACAAATGAGTGTATAGAAAAGGACACCACAAACTGTAACAAGGGATTATAAAAGATGTGATCAGATAGTAATGAAATTAGACTTTTTCTTTTCTTTACTTTTTTTTTTTTTTGGTGGACCAGAAGTTATATGTCTATGTGAATGTATTTCCTGCCAAGTGATTCCTTCAAGAGGGAAGAAAGCTTATTCCTATTGTATAGCAATCCTCAAAACACTTTTGATTTCAAAAATGGGAATTGATAGAATGGCTTGCTTATGAAACTCTTGACTTTGTATGACGTGATTTTATAGTCACATTCTTTTGTGTTTATTTATTTGTATCCCCATTGGTAAGTCACTCCATTTAGCTACTTGCCTTGTCTTTGAATGATTTTTGGCTTTTTACAAAAATCAAATCCATTCCTAAAGTTCAAAGATTTGGCATCAATGAAGAAATTGTAAAGTCTGTTCCTCCACATCTTAAATCAGTCCCTTACACATTGTGAGCAATAACCATGCAAAGATTCTATCTTTCCTAGTGAGCTGCTCTACAGGAGATAGAATTTACATTAATTAGATGCCTAATGTATGCCATGCTCTATGTTAGGTGTATAACACACATATCTGATTTTATCACCATAATAATATTGGAGATTGGTAATGTTATCGCTAGTCTAAAAATGAAGATGCTGAAACTTGGATATTTTAACTTCTCTCACCCGCCAGATCAATAGGGAGCTGGAATTAGACTCCAGTTCTCTCTGAGTTCAAAGTCTGCATTCTTCCACCATACCAGACCATGTGGGTACATAACCAGCCTCATCATTTTATAGTCAGACCTCCCTTCTTTATTTTTTTATTCAACCACATTTGTTGACCTCTTCCGTGAATGTGGTCTTAAAGGTGGCCTATGAGAAACCCAGGTCTCTACGAGACACACTGACTTCTCTATGCTCCATATATCCAAAGTGTCCCATTTCCCCAGTACTCAAACTAAGTATCATGACAGCGTCACACGTTTAATGATTGTTGGAACTGAATGTGATACAAAATTGATTCCTCACATGTCACAAATCAATAATGCTTTGTCCTCAGAACAACCATAATGATACTTCAACTGGACCCAGGTAAGACCAAAAAGATCTAGCTCAGAACTTACCTCTTTGTTAACTGTCATCCTAGATGCATACATATGTGTGTAATTTTGGAAAGTTGTGCCAAAAGGAAAGATATCTCAAATTGTATTTGCCCTTGGGCTTTCATTAATATTGGAGATGTAATTCTGTGGATCAAAAGCAATACAATTTATCTCCCTCCTTGAGCCAAGGTGGAATAACAGAACTAGATTTACCTTCCCACGTGAAAAAAATAAAAGTCAAACTAACAAAATACATGAGAAAATGGTTTTCAAGTGTACATCAGGCAACAAGAAGACAGTGATCAGTGAAAGACAGAAAACAAATGACTTTAGGACTTATTATAAACATGCAGTTACCGAGATAGCATAGTATTAGTGCAAGTATAGAAAGACAGATCGATAGAACAGAACAGAGCCCAGAAATTGACCCACATGTATTTGGATAATGGATTTTCAACAAAGATGCAAAAGCAATTCAGAGGAAAAAGGATAGTCTTTCCAATAAATGATGTTGCAGCAATTTGATGCCCACATGCAAAAATAAAATAAAATAAGCTTAGATCTATGTCTTGCACCATATACAAAAATAGCTCAAAGTGGTTTATTGACTTAAATTCAAAAGCTAAAACTATAAACTTCTAGAAGTAAACCTTTGTGAGCTTGAGTTAGGCAAAGCTACAACATTAAAAACAGGATCTATAAAATAACAAATTGATAAGTTGGACTTCATCAAAATTTAAAAGTCCTGCTTTTTTAAAGACCCTGTTAAGAAAATAAAAAGAAGAATCCAGGAATGGAGAAGAAAATTTACAAAGTATACAAACTACTTGTATCCAGAATACATAACAAACCTTCAAAACTCAATACGAGAAAATAAACAACCACAAAACCTGAGCAAAATATTTGAATGACACTTGGCTGAAGAAGATAAAAGCACATGGAAAATAGGCTCTATATCATTAATCATTAAGGAAATGCAAATTAAAACCACAGTGAAGCACCACTACACACCTTTATTAAAACTGCTAAAATTAGAAAGAACAACCATATCAAGTGTCGGTGAGGACATGAATCTCTCATACACTGCTTGTGTGAGGTCAAATGGCAAAACCATGTTAGGAGGTAGTTTGATAGGTACATCTACCATTTTATCCATTCTACTCCTACTTACCTCCCCAAGAGAAAAGAAAATGTATGTCCATACAAAGAGTTGTTCAAAAATTTTCATGGCAGCTTTAATCACAATAGACCCAAACTGGAAATAATCCCAATGCCAATAACAGGTGACTAGATAAACAAGTTGTGGTATACCCATACAATGGAATAAAAAGGACCAAATTATTGCTATGCTATGGATGAATCTGAAAATAATGATGTCTATTGAGAGAAGGTAGAGTAAGGAGTGTATGCTGTGTGATTCCATTTAGATACTATTCTGAGAACCATGAATGAATGTACAGTGAGAGAAAGCATGTAGGGGTGCAGAGAAGCAGGAAGCAAGCACCTGGGTAGCTCAGTTGGTTAAGCATCTGCCTTCAGCTCAGGTCATGATCCTAGAGTCCTGGGATCGAGCCCCACATCCGGCCCCGCATCCGGCCCTCCATCAGGCCCCGCATCCAGCTCCATATCCGTCTCCATGTCTGGGTCCACATCAGGCTCCAAATAGGGCTCCTTGCTCAGCAGGGCATTGGCTTCTCCCTCTCCCTATGCAACTCCCCCCCCAAATAAATTAAGAAAATCTTTTTTTTTTAAAAAAAGAGAGAGAAGCAGGAAGGAATGATTACAAAGGAGCACAAGGAATATTTGGAGGGGATGGATATGGTTATTATCTTGACTACAGTGATGGTTTCACGAGCATATACATCTGCAAAAACTTACCAAATTCTTTGTTTTAAATACATTTGTTTAGCTTATTGTAAATAAAAATAATTAGTATGGTTTTTAAGAACAGTTCTACTTAAAAGTGCAATCAATCTTTCAAAAATCACATTTCCCAAGGACATAAAAAAACCATTTTCTGATGAAATATTGATTAAAGTGTCCAAAATAAGCCACAGGATATGAATGTGAAGCAGCGATGCTTGTCCTGGGTGGAATCATAGCTAGACAGTCTGAAGGAAAAACAGTGACAGCTTAGCCGAACAGAATTCAGTGGAGTGGAAAGTCCCTCCAAACCCAAGTGTCCCTCGTAACTATTTTACAGTGGGAGGAAAGGAAGCCCTTTTTAGTTCCTTAATGGGTATTTCTCAGCACTTGGAAGGCCCTGCTGGCTTCCAGAAACACACAGGCGAAACTGGCCTGAGGGTAGATGGGCAGAACAGGAAGCTACAGAAACTGAAAAACCGTAATAAATAAATAAAAAATAAAATAAATTAAAAACAGAGGAAAAGGTGGAAATGTTTTACCTCCTTTGACCACATGATTCGGTGGTCCCCACTGGAGGTGCAGAAGGGCTTCAAATTCTGATCATGGGGTGGGGCACTTAACTCAGAAAGGCGGGGGGCTCTGAGTCTCCATCCTACCAACCCCACGCTCAGGGCAGAAATAAAACCAAACCCTGGTACTTGCTTCTTTCCTGTGTCTCTGCACATTCATCCAACGCTGAGAGATAGCACAAAGCCTTTACATTGCCCAAGATGGGTCTCACAACACCTGTTCTCCGTCTTTTACTTTTCCCAAACTTCTCCTTCCTAACCCTGACTGTCCTGCTTTACTCTTCCTTGGTCTCCCTTTTTCCCTCTCTCTCTCCTTACTTTCCTCCTTCCTTCCAATCTGCTTTAAAAGGTCTTTGAACAAAGCAGGAAATATGTAAATTAAATATATGAAGATCATTTTGTCAGCAAGGAGTTGCTAAGTGGTTCCAATGTCCCTGGAAACTGTGATTTGCACCGGGGGTTGGGGGGGGTAGGGGAGCAAGTGAAGAATAAGGCCCTTGAAAAGCTTACTGTAAATCGAAGGGACGAGTCTGAACTGATGCACTGTAAAATGATCCACATGTGCTAAAAGCAAATATATATAAATCGGTGGTGGGAGTGTCCACCGGAAAGGGCGGACAGTTTTGCCCCTCAAGTAGCTGGGGAAGAAAACAGCATTTCAGCTGGACTTTGAAGAAAGAGCAGGAGTTCATCAGCCCAACAAGAAGAGGATATTTAGAAAAATGGGGGCATTTCATGCAACAATGCAAGCACAAAAGCAGATAGTGGTAAGTGGAAATTTCTATGATTCACAGTGAGAAATATTGTCTGGCTGGAATGGGGCATGAGGATGGATTTGTGGCTGGAGCAGCCCTGCGGATGCCAATTAAATGCCTACTCGATCTGGAGCCTGTGCAAGCTCCTAGCTCAGGTGCCCTAATTTGTTTTTCTCCAGGAAAGGGGGAGTGGGTTGACTTACTTCCCTCTAATCTTGGCTCTAACTCTGGGATCTATGACACTTCCATGTGTCAGCAATGGAATCTCTGGTCTTTCTTGGTACATGTGTGCACCCATCAGCCTGACACATTCATTGTATCTTTCAAGAGTATGAATGATAAATCATCTCTCTCTCACATAAACAGAATCTACAAGGAAATCTCTCCCTTGAAGCCAAGGCAGGTTTTGGCCCAAAGCCTGGCCTTTAGATGTAGTCAAGGATAAAGAGAGGTGATCTAAAAGTGAATATTTTCAACAAGGAGTGCAGTGAAAGGAAATGGATTTGACATCCACACACCTCTGCCAGCACCGTTAAATGCTACTCCCAATGCAACAGACATATAATAGAACAGTTATGTTCACCCCACGTGTCCCCCCTTGGCCTTGCTCTCTGGGAGGGCAACATGACAGTTGAGGATTCAGCAGAAGACCTACAAAGAACTGCAAGCTGGTCAACAGCTTTATCTCCGGTTTGTGCCGACTCTCAATGCCCCATCCTGTGGTCGCACCCAGCCTGCCCTGCTAGGATGCAGATGGGTACAGTGTAGAATTGGGATTCCCAACTTCGATTGGATAGAAGAGAAACCTTCTTAGAAGGCTAAAGGAATGGATTCCAGACCAAGTCTTGAAGAGAAGTGAAGCCTCTTAGTGTCACGGTGGCTTCTAGGAATCGGTGTGAGAGAGATAGAAAAGCAGGGGTCATGGAATCAGTGAAGGAATTCTCATGCTGCTCTTTCCTGGCTGAACAACGTTTAGCAGGATGGTTGCCTTCTCTGCATCTCCTGGTCAAATGGGAATAAAAATATCTAGGGCAAACGATCGCCAGAAGGACTGGAGGTAACGCATGGGAAGGGCTTGGCATGGTGCCTGGTACATATTCAGCACTCGTTTAGTGAGTCCAGGATAGCGTATCCACTGCATGAAGCCTGGCCCGTGTCTCTCTGGTGACATATAATAAAGGCATATATCATGTGGAGGTAGGATTAGGAAGCAAATATAGGTAGAAAATGACATACAGTCAAACTGCCCTTGATAATCATTTAGGGGGGTACCATGGCAGGGACCAACATATTCGTTAATAACTCCAACACAGTCAACATAATCAGTGTTTTGTTTTGTTGTTTCAGACCCAGCAATGTAACAGATTACCACTTTATTTGGTTTGACCACCAGATAAAGTAATTGCTTTATGTTTTACGATAATATTCTACCCAGTTGTTTTTAAAGAGGCATGCAGACGAGATCCGGCACGTTCAGGGTGGTATGGCCGTAGACATGCAATCAAGGTGGCTGGCGGAACAGCAGATTCTTTGTTTCCTCATCTGTCAAAAGATAACAATTCCATATTAGATGCCTGTCCTCCTTAAAACTTTATTGTGAGGGTCAAATAAGAAAATGAGAGAAAAAAAATGTTTTAGACTATAAGACATTTGCAAGTGAAAAATACTGAACAGATCTCTCTTTATGCAGTTGATGGAAAGCACCCCAGAAATTCCTGATGGCAATAAAAAAGATGGAAATGAAGATTTGAAATGCAATGGGTGATATCAGTCACATCTCATGGTGGCTCAAATTCGGTTTTTAAACAAAGGCCACGGGGATTTAGAGATGCCCCACCTGATCACAGATATCCAAGTGTGGTTTTGCCTAAGGAAAGTGAAACTGAACTGTTTGTATTGATCTCTTCCACGTGGGTAGAGAGTTATCTGCCTGCAGGTTGGATTCAAAGAGAATCCAAGAGCAAGGTCAAGTTAATGTAACACAAATTATCTCTAGCTGATAAAAAACAAACAAACAAACAAAAAAAACCATAAAGAACTGTTCTTATCTCTTGAAGCTACCATTTTTCTATCAGGTCTAATCTGTAGGGCTTTGTTTTTGTTTTTTGACATAATAAATCCACATGCATCTTAAGTGAGAGAGTCTTAAGATCACTGCCAACAAGGCATTGTTAATGGAATTGTCACTAACGGAACAGTCACGAACTTGGACTTCGCTGTTCACATAGTTTTCACTTCCGTATCTGAAACACTATACAATAAAATTACCATATGCCCAGTAATTCCACTACTGGGTATTTACCCAAAGAAACCAAAAACACTAATTCGAAAAGATACATTCACCCTATGTTTTTTTTTTTTTTGTAGCATTATTTGCAATAGCCAAGATGTGGAAGCAACTCAAGTGTCCATCCATAGATGAATAGATAAAAAAAGATGTGGTATGTATATCTATACATTGAAATCTTGCCACTTGTAACAGCATCTAGGATCTAGAGGATACAATGCTAAATGAAATAAGTCAGTCGGAGAAAGACAAATGCCATATAATTTTGCTCATGTGTGGAATTTAAGAAACAAATGAGCAAAGAAAAAAGAGACAAAAAAAGATAGATTCTTAATTAGAGAGAATAAACTGGTGGTTGCCAGAGGGGAGAGTGGGGATGGGTGAAACAGGTGAAAAGGATTAAGAGGACACTTATCCTGATGAGCACTAAGTCAGGTATAGAACTGTTGAATCACTATATTGTATACCTGAGACTAATAGGACACTATATGTTAACTATACTGGAGTTTAAAATGAATAAATAAACATTTCCAAAAGCAGCTCTTTCGATAAGTCTAAGATACAAATTTGAAGTGATAAAGAAGCATTGTGTTACCATATAATGACAGCATTTTCCCCTCCTCTTGCTCCTCATCCTGCTTCTTGGTGGTTCGTAAGATGACGGTGTTTCTTGTACTTGGTGTGTCTTAGGTAAGATGAAATGCAAGTAATCCTGCAGAGGGGATGTAGCTGAATTGCACTATGTCTGAAGATTCTCCAGTGTCCTCCTCAGCCTGGTTCTAGGCTCGCAGAACAGCCTGTCACTACAATTTAGCTTCCCCAGCACCTGTCACTAAATGGGGAGACTAGACAAACAGTAGACATGAGTGCCTGAGGCAGGGTGTTTCTCAGCATACACCAGTAACAAGAGAGCCTGGTTTATACTTCTGTTGCACGAAGATTTGATCGGCTGGTTTGAGAATCCTGAGTCTGATCACTAAAGGGTGCTTTGGCAAGATGCAACATCTCAACTGGAAAAATCTGTGCAAAGGATGCCAAACCACGGTGATCTCATCTCATTTCCGTCCCAATGCAAGTCTGTGCCTGGGCAGCCAGCCTGGCTCCCACAGGAGGACACTGCTGTCCTCTCTCTGTCTCTCTCTCTCTCTCGTCTCTCTCTCTCGCTCTTCCTATCCACGTCCATCCCAGCACCTAGTGCAGCCTCCTTGTACTGACTCTCCGTTACTTGTCAGTCTCCACTTTGCTTGCAGACCCCATCCTTGCCCACCCCTGCTCTGTGTGGCAGGAGGGCTGGCCCTATCTCCATTTCCCAGGTCCTCGTGCAGCTGCTTCAGCTTGGGCTCAGCCAATATGAGGGGACACTAAGAGATGGGAGGCTGAGAAGGGCAAAGCCAGAACATTTCTTTCCTTCTCTCTGCCTCAAAATCTGTCCCCAACAGCAGCACCCTCTGTGTCTGCTCTGTGTCTTCAGCTCCCCCAGGGAAGCTCGTGCTGGCTTCAGTTCCTGCCAGGTGACCCCAGGTGACCCTAGTCACCAGCTTCTGGTCGCACCACCTCCTCCCTTTGTTTTTCCAACAGCCACAGAGTAGTAAGAGCAGTCTACTGCCATCCCAATTTCTATATTGCTTCTCTGGGATCTGGTAGGCTTGTCAGGCTTTTTCCCTATACAACCAATTTCTAGTAACACATGGGTCTGAACCCTGATGTGATTATGAACTGCTGGAAGTCAAGAACCTCACCCCATATCTTTGTGCACATACATTTGGGTGGGTAATTGGCAAATTATTGTCCAACTGAATTGAATATTCCCTGGCATTGAAATTTTACATGACCTCTAAGCTGACAAAACTGATTGGCTTGACAAGTCATTCTTTTATATTCTTAACATTGCTTCCTTTTTACTTTTCCCATTCTTAATTGCAGTAAAAGACATGTATTATAACATTCACCATCATAAGCATTTAAGTGAGAAGTCATTCACTTTAAGTGGAGGCTTTTGCTTCTATGTTTAAACCAAGACTTGGTTTAAGAAAACCTCATGGTCATGCCATTCCCAGGAGCACAGGTGCCTGCAAAATCACGTCCTTTGAAACAATCACTGAAGCCTACCTGAGCACCTAGTAGGCACCTTAAAGAGAGGGCTTACAGTCCTCACCACTAATCTCCACAATGCATAGTACCAGTCCCAGTTCACAGATGAGGGAATCAAGGTTCAGAAATGATGGCTAACTACTCCAGGTTCATTCATTTAGTGTATCACTGAGTCAACACGTATGTAATCCATTAAGTCTCTAACTTGAAAAACTGTAAGAATCAAGTCTCTGTTACAAATGGAAAGCCCAAAACCCATACCAAGAGGATTTAGTTTAGCATGTCAAAAGTTTATTCACACCCCCGGTTTCTGATACAGGTGGTTCTTTAGTCACACTCTGAGAACTGCTGCACTAGAACATAAGGAAAATGTATCTGTGTTCAATGAAGTTCTTGATACATCCCCAGACCCTAACCAAGGCCATGGTACTTAGCCAATGATCAATAAGTAATTGTAGAATTGATAAATGAATGAATGAGTGAACGTTAACTTAGCCATTTCTTTTTGAATTTAAATCCTAAACAGTTTCTATTACTATTAGCTAGCTCTCATTTTAGACAGCACGCCCACGCTTATTCATTTATTAACTCATGCAGTGAGTTTTTTATTAACTCTTACCATATGATTTGTCAATGCTAGATCTTGGGGAATGTAAAGATATTCATCAAATATTCAAGACATAGGCCCTATCCCTCAGAGAGTTTCAATTATTGCAATGGAAGGGACCAAGCAAGTAAGGACAACAGAGATCTATAATAACATGTTAAATGGATATTATCATAGAGCTCTGTGCTGCAAATGAGTTAGGACAACAAAGAGGGGAGCAACCCATTTTACCTCAAGGCATGAGGTTAGAGAAAGATCCCACAGAAGAGGTAGTGCCCACAATAAATCCCAACAGACCGATGTCTGTCAGTCACAGGTAGGGTGGGCAGTAGCCGGGCCATGTGTAGGTGCAGGTGAACAAGCCCCTAGAAGTGCAATTGACTCTGCAGAGCTTGGGGCTCCAAGTATGAATCTCACATACCCACAGATACGTAAAACCATCTAATGCAAAATCATTCAAATAATAGAAATAGCAAAAGGATTGCCCAATCAGTTTTGGTTGGGAGGCAGGAGAATTCCTCCGTTACAAACTATCCCTTTCCTCTCCCTGTCCCAAAGACCTATAGGAGTCTCCCCTTATCCACTCTTCTGCTTTTCATGGTTTCAATTACCCACAAGCAGATGACTCCTTCTGGACACTACGTCACAACGCCTATGTCGCTCACCTCATTTCATCTCATCACAAAGGCATTTTATTATCTTACGTCATCAAAAAATGGTGAGTACAGGACAATAAGATATTTTGAAAGAGAGGGAGAGACCACTTTTGTGACTTTTATTACAGTATATTGTCATAGTTCTCTTTTACTATTAAAGTTGTTAATTTCTTACTGTGCTTAATTTATAAAGTAAACTTCATCATAGGTGTGTATGTATAGGAAAAAAAATACATTCTATATGAGGTTCAATACTATCCATGTCTCAGGCATCCACCAGGAGTCTTGGAACATGCCTTCCAAGGATAACGAGGGGCTACCGTACAAACTTGAAGGGGTGGAAGGGTCCTTTAGTTATTTAAACCTTTAATAAGTAAGTAGTTAAAGTTGGGCTTCCAGGTCAGGGGAGGCTAAGCCCAAAGGCTGGGCTCTTAATCACAACATTCACTCCATCTTCCAAGAAACTGGGGAGTAAGGGACGTAGGGAAACAAGACTCTTGATCCAGCTTTTCCAGTATGTGGTCTCTGGGCTCTGCTTTAATGCAAATCCAAACATTCATCTAGTGAAAGTCACGTGGATGACCCTAAGTTAGATGTTTTTATCCTCACCACCTCATTTTGTCCTCAGCATGTTTTTGAAATTTGTACGATTTCCTTCATTCTATAGGTGGGGAAACCAAAGCTCAGGAGTAAAATGGCTTATCCAGAACGACTCAGCTGGTAAGCAGCTCACCTCCAACCACTAGTCATTCTTTTTTCCTGTTGCTGTGTCTGATGATGTCAGGAATATCTAGATAACAATGTAAATACATGCACTGGTAGACCACCTATAGCTATAAAGCAGTTTAGCCATGTCTCACTTCCCTCTGCAACAGTATGCATTATCGCCATCCTACAGCAAAGGTTATTGAAAATTAAATATGTCAGGTGAGTTGGCAAGCCACACAGCCACGGAACAGCTGGGCTTCTTAACTTAACTCACCTCTTACTTTAGCCTGATATTTCGTTTCCTTATTTGGAAGAAATCCATTTGTTTCTGGATTATCTTTATTTCCCCAGAGTCATTTTTCAAATATAACTATTTAATATGGAAAACTATTTTTGTTCAATCTGGAGTTAAAAAGGGGGGGGTTGGTCGGGATGATATTTGATGGATTAAATATTAGTTGAGCCATAATCTGAGACCCTGATTTTATTCTCTTAATTTGTAAGCAGACCACCAAACCATGACAAGTTTGACTTCTATTGAGGAACAAAAATATTTAAAATGGCCACAACATTAAACTTTCAAAATATTTGCAGCAACATTTTTCTATAAGCTTTAGTCTTACTCTTTAGTATTATCACATTTGACATAATTACACCCTGTAAATACCTCAAACTTGTAATGACATCCTTTCAAGAATTATTGCTAATTATTATACTTGACGTGACAAATTAAACATGTTGTTTGATGTAATTATACTAAATAATTCAAAATGCTAATTATGCTTAGAAATAGCAATTAGCATAATTAAGTTTAAAAAATTAGCTACTGTAAATTTTGCTACTGATTCAGTATCACAAACTGGAATTTTCTAGATTTTAATAAAGATAGACTGATGTGACTTACAAAATTATATCTTTAATCAAAAATGATGAGACATTTTCAATGACTTCAAGAGCCCTGGAAGAGATAATAAGAGAATAAAAGCTTGGTGGCTATGGATTGTGCAAAGGGTCAAGACTTTAGAGGTAGCCAGACTTGAGTGTGAGTCCCCAGCTGGCCACTACTAACAGGGTAACTCCAGTCTAGAGATGCAGTCTTTTGAAATATTTTTTTTCCCTCTACAAATGGGCATTATATTTGCCTCTAGGCCTGATGTAGACATTAGGATCTTGGAGAGATTTAATACCCTCATGCTCACTGCAACATTATTTCCAACAGCCAACATATGGAAACGAACTTAGTGTCTATCAAAGGATGAATGGATAAAGAAAATGTGGCATATTCGTACAACGGAAAATAATTCAGCCATAGAAAAAAAAGGAAATTTTGCCACATGACAACATGGATGAACCTTGAGAACATTATGCCAAGGGAAATAAGCCAGTCATAGGAAGACAAATATCATATAATTCCATGTATAGGAGGTATCTAAGAGAGTCAAATGCATAGACTCTAAGAATGGAACGGTGGTTGCCAGGGGCTGGGGGGAGGGGAAAGGAAGATTCACCAATCAACAGGCATAAAGTTTCAGTTCAAGGAAATAAATAAGCTATAGAGATCTACTGTGTAGCATGAGCCTATAGTCAACAATAATGTACTGTACGTTTAGTAATTTGTAAGAGAGTAGTTCTCATATTAAGTATTCTTACCACAGTAAAAGATATTTTTTTAAAGAATAACCTAAGGATGACGAGGTGCCTGGGTGGCTCAGATGGTTAAGCATCTGCCTTCAGGTCATGATCCCAGGGTCCTGGGATCGAGCCCCACATTGGGCTCCTGACTCAGCGGGGAGCCTGCTTCTCCCTCTCCCTCTGCCTCTCCCCCTGCTCATGCTCGCTCTCTCTCTCACTCTCTCTCTCTCTGTCTCAAATGAATAAATTTAAAAAATCTTTAAAAAAAAAAAAGAATAACCTAAGGATGTAAGGATATAAAGTGCCTGACACAATGCATGACCCCTAGGAAGGGCTCAATAAATTCAAGTCTCCTGAATCTTGCTCATTAAAGTTAAGGATATATTGACTATAAAATTCCTAAGCAACTTGGAAACAAAAGAAGAAAGGTATAAGGTGGATATACATATACATATATATATATATATATATATATATATATATATATATATATAAAGAATCAATGGTCTGAGGGCCACCTGGGTGGCTCAGTCCATTGAGTGTCCAACTCTTGGTTTTGGCTCAAGTCATGATCTCAGGGTCATGAGATCCAGCCCCGGGTCAGGCTCCACACTCAGTGCTGAATCTGCTTGAGATTCTGTCTCTCCCTCTCCCTCTACCCCTCCCCTCACTCTGTCTCTCTAAAGTAAATAAATAAATCTCTAAAAAGAAAAAAAAATCAATGATCTGAAACGGAAAGGAAACGATCTCTAATTTGTAGATTTGTGAGGACGTGGGGAGGTGATATTTGTAAACATGTAACTACTAGAGTGTCTGGCACATAGTTAGCTCAGCAGAAATGATAGGTTCTTTTCCCTCTTAAATAGATTTTTAAACTTGAAGTGGGAATGTTGCATAACAGCCCAAGGTTAGTGAGTAAGTTGATCAGGATTTGATCGCAAGTCCGAGACTGACAGTCTCTTTGCTTTTTGCTGTTCTGTCATGAAGGGGGCTACATCTCCATGCAGCCCCCGGTCAAGGCCACCCCTCCTTTTGTTCTTCTGGGTGTGTTCCATCCTCCTGTGTCCCCGCTCCAGCCTCCCATGGGGCTGCAGTTCACAGACAATGCAGGGAACATATTCAAGCTACCACCTCTGTGGGAAGGTGATCCACGCGTACATTCCTAATGCCAAACCGGCATCCCTGTGATGTCAAAGCCAGAGAGCTAGACACCACTTCTATTTGAATCTTGACAACTTTCTCCTTATTTGTAAAGCACTGTGATAAAGTAACTTTTTGTCTAGGTGAGACAGCTTATCAGACATTTCATCAGGGAAGAACAACCGTCAAAGGCATTCATTTTTTTTTTCAAGATAAAAAGACACAGAGACAGAATCTTGTTCTAATGGAAATGAGTTGACTGGCAGGAACTCACGCCCTGCAGAGGTTGGAGAAGGTCTTATCAGCTCAGAAGGTAGAGGCTCCATCCTGGCTTCTGCTCTAGGTCAGTCAGAGAGCCAGGGATGAAAAACTGGACCACTCAACCTACCTGAGACCTTGAACTCCACGATGCAGATGGGTTTCTGCGGCCGAAGTGAGAGAAGAGCAAAACAACGTGAGCACGCATTTTTATAGCCCGACTATGTGCAAGTTGACTTTTGCTCAGCACGATGTATGGGAGAGGAATGAGGTGAGGTTGTTATGCTGTTGAAAAGACACATTTCTTACAAGGTTATCCCAGGGACACAGCATGAAAAACATGATACCAAATAAGAATCAGGAGAAATGATTTGAATCCTAAGAAAGAGATATGGTGATTTAATCCATTAATCATTAAATTAATCCACTAGATACATTTTACTCACTGACAGAGGTGCAAAGGTATGTGTGTGTATGTGTGTTACAGTTCCCAGACTTTAAGAAGATGATGGACTGGGGAGGAACCAGTTTTGGAGACAGATGGGATAGGACACCAGCTTTTTCCACCTCTGCTGGGTGACCTTGGGAAGGTTTCTTAACTTCTCTGAGTCTGAAGTTACTCAGCTATAAAATGAATGAGTGTCAGAGGAATGGTGTCTATGGCACAGAATTGTTAGCATCAACTGTGAAGGGCCTCTTCCTGCTGCTCCTCAGAAATCCTCCATGAGCTCATGCTGGATGCCCTTCTGCAAGAATCATTTTGGCTCCATTTCCTCTTAAGCTCTATCATTCACACAGCAGCCTAAGCGAATATAGTTGGTATTTATTCTTCGCCCATTTCAAATGTAGAAGCCCACCTTTTCTGGTGTCTGTGCATAACTACGTGAAACATCCCAATTACAGAAATGTTAAGTGTAGAACATAGAATCTGGAGGCATAGAATCTGGAGGCAGAAGACTCAAGTTTGAGTCTGGCTTTGCCAATTACATGGCAGGTAGCCACGGGAGCATCACTAATCTTCCCTGAGTTGGAGTCCATCATTTGTAGAATGTCAGACTGTTAGCACACGGTGGGAGAGAAGAAGCCTGGGCACGAAGGTGGTAGACAAGACAGACCATGATATGGCTCTAGGTGAGACCAGCAGAGGCACCTGGGATGGAGACAAGATGGCACAACAGGGAAGAATTCTAAAAGAAGATCAGGCAACAGTCCGCTGATCGCTGTAGGGACCTGGACAGCAGCAGAGGTCAAGTTTGGTTGGCAGGTCTGCATGAACAGAAACAGCAGGGAGAGAAAAGCCAATGGGATAAAGTGGGGAATGTCTGGGGACAGACCTATTGTGTTTTGTATTCGATGTGCTGAGTCACAATATACAGGGTGTTCTGTGGACGTCAGTCCCTCAAGTTGGTTCGGTATCAGGGATGTAAGTGTGGATCATCTTTCTGTAGAGGTGATAGCCTGAATGAGTTCTCCACAGCAGAGACGGGATAGAGGGGAAAACAGAATTCTGGCACCCGTTGCCATGGGATGTGGGCCAAATGGAGCGAGTAAAGAGTGCAGAGAAGCAAGATGGCAGGTTCAGAGAAACAGAAAGTAACCAGAGCAGTGCATTGCCACCAAATCAGAGGATGTCAAACACAGAGGAAGGATGGATGAAGAAAGAGAACTCGTGTCAAAAGCAGTAGAGATCTGGAGGAGGAGAGATGGAGGAAAGGTGCCCACCCGGGGAGGCCATGGGGAGACTCTCTCTGTTCTGCTCTAGCCCTTGCTCTCCACAGCAGTGTCAGTAAGAACAGCCCCTATAGGGGCTTTGTATAGCTTGTGTCTATAGGCTTGTATTCTCAAAAGGAATCCATTGCCTGATTAATAATAACAATAATAATAATAATAGGTAGACAATAATGGGACACCAGGGTGGCTCGGTCGGTTAAGCATAGCCTTTGGCTCAGGTCGTTATCCCAGGGTCCTGGGATCTAGTCCTGCATCGGGCTTCTTGCTCGGCGGGGAGCCTGCTTCTTCCTCTGCCTGCCGCTCCTCCTGCTCGTGCATGCTCTCTTTCTCTCTCTGATAAATAAATAAAGTCTTAAAAAAAAAAAGTAGACAATTACTACTTTAGGCAACTACTCAGTACCCACTGCCCTAACCAAATGCCCATATAAATGCGCCATTTTCTCCTCCCATGGCCACTGTCTCCTGGTTTCTCAGCCTAGTGTGGATGGCACCTCCAGTTTCCTCCCATTCCAATTCCTTCAAATTGCCTTCTGGCATTTTGTATCCTGTCTCTCCTTAGTAGCTCTGGGGTAACAAAACTCCAGATGGTTGCACCTTCTAGGTCTGAGCTGGGAAGGTAGTGGTAGACACCACTCCATCTTCATTTGAGTGAAGAATCCACATACAGGAGGCCTGGGGATAAGTGTGGAATGATATCCAGAGACTATTACTAGCATGGCAGTGCTTGAGACAAAATGGCAGGGAGGACAAACAGGATGCAGGGGCAGCAAGATTAAGGGAAATGCGGGTTTGTTTTGACGGGTCTTTTCCAGATTGGAGGGAACACGAGCATGCTATATGTTTGGAAAAAGCTGTCAGAGGAAATCAAGAACTTAAGTGTGTTCGAGAGCTGGAGAGAGAGCGAGCACGCGGAATGCCAGAGAGAACACCAGCAGAGGGGGGTCTGAGAGGAGGAAAGCCCGGCTGGCAGAAGGTAGTAAGTACTCTTTATCACTTAGAGTTTGCTAAAGGAGGAAGAGGAGGACGGAGACAGGAGGGAGTTATCTGGGGTGGGGGGAAAGAAGTTAGGTTCCTTCACTCTCAGCCTGGGTATCTGGGTTATATCAAACACAACAGAAGCAAGGAAGAGCGGAAGGGAAGGAAGAGGCGGGAAGTTTATTGAATGCTTTGGCACTTATATCCATTAGCCTATTTAATTACCATAGTATGAACCCACGTATGTTGACATGACTGAGAGAAATTAAAAAACTGTCCTCAAAGTCAAATTACAGCTTGTGGTCCAGCCAGGGTTTGAATCTGGGTTTATCCCATTCCATAGATTACATTTTTCCATTTATTTTTTTTTTCTCTCCCTATCTGGCCATGCTTCTTTCTCCTACTGTCAACAAGTTTTTGGTTAGTGAATTTACACAGGGACAGGTGTTCTTTTGTGGTCTCACAAACCACCAGCCAAGAAGCGCCTTTACATTTGTTCACAATTACAAATAAATAAGAAAGTGATTTTATTTCTTGGAATCAAAAGAAAATATCTGTCAAAAAGTCTCTTTCTCAGAGCCCAGATGTCTATTGACAGATGAATGGATAAAGAAGATGTGGTGTAGATATACAATGGAATATTATGCAGCCATCAAAAATGAAATCCTGCCATTTGCAACAACGTGGATGGAACTAGAAGGTTGCTAAGCGAAATAAGTCAATCAGAGAAAGACAAGTATCATATGATCACACTGATATGTGGAATTTGACAAACAAGGCAGAGGATCACAGGGGAAGGAAGGGAAAATGAAATAAGATGAAACCAGAGAGGGAGACAAACCATAGGAGACTCTTAATCTCAGGAAACAAACTGAGGGTTGCTGGAGTGGAGGGGGATGGGAGGGATGGGGTGGCTGGGTGATGGACAATGGGGAGGGTATGTGCTATGGTGAGTGCTGTGAATTGTGTAAGACTGATGAATCACAGACCTGTACCCCCGAAACAAATAATACATTATATGTTAATTAAAAAAAAATCATCAATCAAAAAAAAAGTCTCTTTCTCTTAGATTTCCTTCCTCAGCTGCATGCCACCACATTGCCAGTAGATCCAGTTCAAAATCTGAGTCATCCCAGACTCTTTCTCCCACATGAACACATCCCATGATGTTACTGCCTAAATGTCTCTTATATCCAGACCCACTCTCTTCTCTTGCTTTGGGTCCCCATCTTCACTTACTTAGAAAACTTGAACCTACTTCTCCAGCTTTTAGTTGTGCCAATCCTCATCTTCTCTCCCTCTCACCATTATACTACACCATCTTAGACATTAGGATCTGTGTCTCATTCCCAAAATTCTTCCATAGTCTTCATGTCTGTGCTCATACTAATCTTTTTTTAGAGCGACCATTTACTCCTTCTTCAGCCCAGGCACACTTAGAAAACATCTATTTGGTTTCAATCCTGGCCAAGGAGCCTTTCCTGACCTATTATCTGCACCCCTGTCCCCCCAAGGATTATATTCTACTCCTTGTGCAGAATTTCACCAGAGAGTCTGTAACATACCTTTGTACCTACTTGCTGATGCATCTCCAAACTTCCCTGACCAGGGAGCACCTTAAGCCTAGCAACATTCCAATTTATTCTTGAGCCCAGGGGTCTGTATTGTGTGCCAAACAGATGCATTAATCAGTCAATCAGGTTTGACCTTTGGCTGAACAACCACATATATATATTTTTTTCTCGTCTACATTGGAATTTGTCACAATGTCTATTGGAATTAAAGCCTTTATAAATATAAACCTAAAAAAAAAAAACCTCTCAAAACTTCTTCATTTTGTTTGTTTTCTTGCATGTATTATTCTGCCCATCAGTCTCGGTTGGAAACTGGATGGACAATTAGCATGAGAGCCCCAGTGATTACTCCCATAATCTGCAACTCCTAAGTAGTGGGAAATAGAAGCCTTGGGTAGACTTTGAGTATATTTCCTTATTAGGAAATCACAGTGATTTCATGAAAGTCACAAAGGAAATGTTTTTACTGAGAAATCACATGCTAAAACTAATGAGGAAAGGAAAAAATATATGTATTTTTAAATCCTACATACTAACACTATGCTTAACAATGTATGTATTCAGGAAATTCTAAGCTTACACTTGGCCTAGTTGAACAGAGAGATGCTATTTCGTCTGAACCCCCTGTGTATAAAAACACATCTGAAATGATAATGGCTTGCAGCACTCTGCCTCTTGTCAGTTGCAGATCACTTTCTCATGTAATCCTCACAGTGGGTAGGTAGCTTTCACCTGTTGAACAGAAATGGAAACTGAGGCTCTGATGTGTTAAGTGACCTGTCTGAGAACTTGCAGTGATCAGGAGAGAGCCAAGTTGTGAGCCCAGGTCTGTCTGATTCCCGCTGCTCCAGAACTGTACCCCTTGGTTATGTATGGACCATGAGTTATAATCCAAATAAATCAACTTAGAGGTTAGTATGAAATCATTGCCATAATTACTGAAAAACATGACAGAAGCTCCTTGAAGGTCTTTGAAATTCTCTTCAATATGTCCTTCAAAAAAAAGTATTTTTACGTGAAAGAATAAAGGAATGAAATAAAGCTTAAGACACAAGCTACTCTGGTTCTAGTCCTGGCTTTGATGACAAATTCACTGTTTGACCTTGAAGGAGTCATTTTTTTTACAAACTTGATCCCAGACAAATGAGGTGTTTGGGCTTGCTAATTTCAAAAGTACATCAAATCTCTAACTACCTTATGTTATGGGAAAGCAGATGGCAAAACTAAAGAGAAAAAGATTTAGGATATCCTCTTAATGACCAATCCTTAGACTAGGAAGGATGCTCAGGTAAGGTTGCTAGCAGCAGACCAACAACCAGAACCTACCAATATTCATTTTTAAGTAAGTAAATGAATTAATGAATCAGTTATCCATTCTTGTATGCTTACTTGGATTTAATATTTCAAGAAATTTATCTTCTTGTGGATGCTTTATACATATCCGACATGTCTTAGCCTCTACGCATACATGGAAAATATAAATTGCTGGTAGCAGGATAACATTAGAACAAAGTAAGAGAAGTTGTGGAAAGGAAACAATTAACAGCACATATCAGTGAGCAACATCTCAGCTCAGCTGAAGCAGAAAGATGAGTGTCGGCAGGACTCTTATGAATCACTGACTCCATGAGAGTTGATATCCTTTCATTACATACTTTGTCCACGATCAAATCTCTTCTTCCTTTTAAGGCAAGAATATTGTGAATGTTGTCTTTCTACTTGACAAATGCCAAAGAGATGTGAATCCACATGGCCCAGGACTTCAGCGGAGAGTCTTTTGAATGGTCCCATACTGACCCTGACATCATGTTCAGAGTTTTTTCCTTACTACTATACACCATAATTTCTACTTACTGGGAAAGGCAAGCTCTGCTCATTTCTATAATGCATACCTTTCTGATCTTAGTTACATATTCAACAGCTCTCTCTGATCCTAGGTATTGATAATAATTTCTTCAATTCCTATTAATTCAATGAATTCCCCTTTAAGCAAAAATTGTGGGTCAAGAGCTTGATTCGGTACATTTGAACAACATGTTCCAAAACGCCAGGCTGTTCTGGGCACTAGAGATACAGGGGCAAACAAACACAATCTCTTGCCCTTGAGGTTTTTCCCAGCTAATAGGAAAGACAAGTATGTAAAAAACAAACGTTATTTAATGTGATATGTGCTATAATAAAAAAAGAGTGCATGGCACGTGAGCCCTAGCAGGGCCATCTATTTCAGAATAAGGGAGGGTTGAGTCAGCACAGACCGTGGTATATGATGATAACAAACAACCCTAAAATCTTAGCAACTTACAATACACCTGAATTTCATACTCACTTCACATGACAATCACAGACTGATTTAGCGTTGGCTCCACACCATCTTTATTCCAGAATCCAGGCTGACGGTGCATCCCCTGACTGGGACATGTGGCTCTCCCACCACAGGACATGCGCTAGAATGGCATGAGGGGGTCAGAAGTGCCCCTTGTCACTTCCTGCTACCTTTTAAAGCAAGTCACATGGCCAAGACTGACACCCAAGTTTAGGTTTAATGCTCCACATGGAAAGGCCCAATAAGGAAAGGCATTGAATATTTTGAAAAATAATACAACCTACCACTGGGGAAAATGCCTGTTATTTATTATGACTAGAGCATAAGGTGAGATGAAGGGTTAGTGAGAAAGGAGACTTGATATTAAGGCAGAAAATAGATAATGAGGGATTTTGTCATACAAAGAAGCTAGGACCAGGAACGGGATTATAAGATCGGTAAGTCTTAGCCTGGCAGTGGGGGAAAGGGTTAGGATAGTCAAATCCTGTCTCTGTTGGGGAAATGGTTCTTTGGCAGCACCCTGCTGGCTGGAGCAGAGAAAGAGACCACCTCTGAAGAGGTGATGGAAGTATGAGCTCGGGAGGTGAGGTGGGAATGGAAAGGAAAAGAGAGCTTAAGAAGGTGCTTTGACTACACTTTGCATGGACAGACCCATGGAGAGAACACAATATTTTTTCCCTTTTTCCATGACATGATATGTTACTACTAACAAAATGTCTGCTTTATTTGCAAATGACAACAGAGGAGAGACAATAAATACTCCGTGTGGGGCTCTCTGAGGCCCCAGACTTTCTGAAGAGTCTGACTCAGTGAAGCTCTTGCAGGTGCAGTATCGACAGGGAGAGATGAACAACAAAAGCCAGATTTGCCACAAGATTGGCCTGCTTGCAACAGACACATGAAAAAGTGCTCAACATCGCTCGGCATCAGGGAAATCCAAATCAAAACCTCAATGAGATAGCACTTCACACCAGTCAGAATGGCTAAAATTAACAAGTCAGGAAACGACAAATGTTGGCGGGGATGCAGAGATAGGGGAACCCTCCTACACTGTTGGTGGGAATGCAAGCTGGTGCAGCCACTCTGGAAAACAGTATGGAGGTTCCTCAAAAAATTGAATAGAGCTACCATACGATCCAGCAATTGCACTACTGCGTATTTACCCCAAAGATACAAATGTAGTGATCCGAAGGGGTACGTGCACCCTGATGTTTATAGCAGCAATGTCCACGATAGCCAAACTGTGGAAAGAGCCAAGATGTCCATCAACAGATGAATGGATAGAGAAGATGTGGTATATATACACAATGGAATATTATGCAGCCATCAAAAGGAACGAAATCTTGCCATTTGCAATGACGTGGATGGAGCTGGAGGGTATTACGCTGAGTGAAATAAGTCAATCAGAGAAAGACATGTGTCATATGACCTCACTGATATGAGGAATCCTTAATCTCAGGAAACAAACTGAGGGTTGCTGGAGTGGTGGGGGGTGGGAGGAATGGGGTGGCTGGGTGATAGACATTGGGGAGGGTATGTGCTATGGTGAGCGCTGTGAATTGTGTAAGACTGTTGAATTACAGACCTGTACCTCTGAAACAAATAATACATGATATGTTAAAAAAAAAAAAAAAAAAAGATAGGCCTTCTTGATTGCATGGCACCTCACAATTCACAGAGAGGGATTGGGAAAACTGTGGGGGCTCTGGAGGGAGACAGACCTGGAATTCAGTCCCAGTTGGACTACTTACTAGCCAGTAGACTTGGGCAATTTACTTTATTTCCTTGAGTCAATTTCCTCATCTAAAAGGAAGGAAGGAGAGGGGGAGGGAAGGAGGGAAATAAAGAAGAAAGGAAGGTATAGTAGTCAAGGTTCCCCAGGGAAACAGACCAGCAGGAGAGAGAGAGATCGTTATAAGGAATTGGCTCCTGTGATTGCGGACTCTTGGCAAATCTAAACTCTGATGGAGTAGGCCTGCAGTCTGGACACACAGGCAAGAGTTGCAGTTGAACTTCAAGGCAGTCTGCTGGCATAATTTCTTCTTGTTCAAGGGAGGCCCATCTTTTGTTCCATTCAAGCCTTCAACTGATTGGACAAGGCCAGTCAACCCTATGGAGGGCAACCTGCTTCAATCCAAGTTCAACCATCTAAATGTGAATCTCATCCAAGAAAACACCTTCACAGAAACATCCAGAAAAATGTTTGACCAAATATCTGGGCTCTGCGGCCCAGCCAAGTTGACACATCAAATTAACCTTTGCAGAAGAGAAAGGAAAAGAAAGAGAAGAAAAAGAAAAAGAAGAAAAAACGCACTATTCTGTGGAAGACCCAGGACCTGGTAGCAGCTCACCAAAATGACGCTTATTTTATTATTTTTAGTATCATTATATCATTTTTTTCTGTTCATCCAGATAACGAAAGTGAGATTTGGACATGCTACATGCAGGCTGTCTTTTCTCTGTCTTGTTGAGGTCGCTCAATCACTGGGTGTATGTGGTCATTTATCAGACTGCAGCTAATTCTGAGACAGACAGAATACCCAGGTTTTGTATGTAACTGACATAATTCCCTGTTCAGCAAGACCAGTCAGAATGATCAGTTGAGAGTACAATTGAATTCATTTGTAAATAACAGAAACAAAAACTGACCTAGTTTATATTGTCGAGTGGGGCTCCAGAGTCTCCATGTCCGCTTAAGGGGAGCTAAGACGGCCAAGGGGCTTTGTGCCATGTGGACATCACCAATTTATTTGCTGATTTAACAGGACATTATAAACATATTATATCCTGGCTGTGCCTAGCACAGCGCTAGGCTTTGAAGGGACCCAGAAAAGTAGAACACGCAGCATGTATTGAATTCTCACATTCTTGCTATCTTATTTATGTCTAGGACCTAATTTACCCTCGTTTTATTTTCAGCTGGGTTAAACATTGGGAGATATTAGCCTTCCTGGTTTTACTTTGTTTTAAATGATGAATAGATTGTAAGAGGACGGGGTGCTGCAGTCCTGCCTCATGGTTACACAGATGAGAAGCCGAAACATCACAGAAGAGTGTCATCGCTGTCCTGGACAAGCAGTGTGCAGTGGGAGGTGCAGGCGGGTTGGACGCCCCAGCACCCAGTGGGAGAGAAGGCGGCTGAGGGCAGCATCATAAAGATCCATGAAGACAGATCAATGACAACAAGCCCCTCTGGAGGGCTAGAGGGTCCAGAGCAAGCCCAAAGCACACAGCTCATCGGTAGCAAAGCCAGATCCAAACACCTGCAGACAGGAAGTGATGCGCTGCCCCTGACTTCCGTCCTAGCACCTCTCCCCACCAGGTGCAGCCCTGCCCTGGAGCTGAACTCCAGAGATAGCAGGGCAGTACTGTGGCAAAAGAATAAGCTTGGAATCAGAGAAGAAAGATAAAAAGACCTTGGGTCCCAACTCAGACACGCGTTGAACGTGTGCTCTTCGGTAAGTGACCCGCCCAGCCTCTGGAATGGGAATAGGAATGCTGACTGTGCAAGGCTCGCCCAAAGGAACGATGGCGGGACTCTACGTAAGGTGCCAGCCCAGCACGTCACAGGTTCTCCAGATGGGGTGCTTATGCTTAGTACTTTCTCACCCCTGTTATGCACAACACTCTTAGGGAGTTGTGGAAACGAAACTTCTGCTTTACCAAGAATTCAGCTATTATCTCTCTATCTGGACACAGCCATGCTCTTTTGATCTGAGATTGACAAAGAGGCTATTCTGAGGACTAATTCCAGAACACATCCGGTGAGTGCCCCTCTCCCACCCACACACAGTTATTGGAGCTGCAATGTGACATGCAGTCAGCCTGACCATGTGGCCTCAAACCTCTGGTACCTGTTGGCAGCAGTTGCCCATAGCAACAGCGTGGGGAGGGGAGATGGGAAGAAGGAAGTTACTAATAGTGTCTGTGTTTGGCTTTGTTTGTGAATTCTTGGTCTTAATGTCTATGTATGTGTGAGGGAGGGTGTCCTCAGGAGTGAGGAGAGTCACATGGCGATAGTTGGAGAGGTACTTCCTGTCTGTGTTAATTGTGATGTGTATTTTTTTTTTTTTTGTACAAGGTCTAGCTGGGGAAACTGCTTATGCCCATTTATTTGCAAATACATATGTAAGAAGTAGAGACCCTGCTTCATCTCACTCCAAGTCATTCGACTCCCCTGGGGGGCAGGGGGATGGTTCATGCTTCTCTAGGGCTTTTGTAAGAAGAATTTTGCGAGGAGCTAGGCTGAAGCACATGACAGCAGGGGATCACACAGAAACTTCCACCACAGGGAAACAAAAGCACTAAAGCAGACCCAAGGCTGCTTGCAGTGGGAGTTGGGATGGCCCAGGGTTTGCCATCTCTGCATAAGGGAGCTAACAATGGGATCCTCTGTGTCATCAGACCACCATTCCTCCAAGCCTGGGGATTTACCGGAACTTCTCTCGGTGGTATAACTTTGGGCACATCACCAGCCTGCCCAGGTCTCAGGTCTTGGGGACTTTTATCCATCAGATGAGAATAGCTTTTATCCTGCCATTGCTATAAGGATACACCGCAACATAGAAAGTCCCCAGCACAATGCCCGACTTCTTGTGGCACTCAACAAAGGCACCTTTTGTCCCTTTAAGGGAGCACACCGTGATGGAGCAGTGTAAATGAGCTGAGAGGCAGAGAACATTTCCTGCCTACCTTTCTTGCCTGATTACCTATATGGTTCCCATCACCTACATCCAAGATTTTGCCACTCCCTGGCTACATGAAGACCTAGGTGCGTCCTTGCACCTTCTGAAATTTTTCTTGGTTTGTAAATGGAGCTAAGGGTGCCCGCTCCTGTAGGCTGGAGCTTCCTGAGTACTGGGTGTGACACTGCACAAAGCTCACTGCCCAGCATCGGGGTGGCGAGGTTTGGTCCTCTTGTTCTGGACCCAGCCTTCTTAAGGGCACAGCATGATATAACAAGGAATAGAGGTTTGGTATTTTGTGACTATGGGAAGAAAGTCTTTTGAATATTATTGTTTTTCAGTCTAAATAAAAGTATTACATGAAGGGAAAGATGAGTTGAGGTGGGAGAGACAACCACTTTTAGGGTGATTTTTTGATAGTGGGGGAATTAAGGGAAAGGGAAACCTGAAAGGAGAAAGAGAATTTAAATAATACTTTCCCTAGAAATTTTTGTTTTCCCCAGTGCCCCAAAGAACTTCATCTGTGCCTCATTTCCTTTTTGGTTTATTATTTTTAATGCAGGTATTTTCTTTCTTAACCATCAGTTAGTGTTTTGTTTTGTTTTGTTTTATTAGAAAGTAAAGTAAAGGGATGCCTGGGTGGCTCAATATGTTAAGTGTCCGACTCTTGATCTCAGCTCAGTTCTTGACCTTAGGGTCATGAGTTCAAGCCCCACACTGGGTACCACACTGGCCATGGAACCTACTTAAAAAAAAAAAAAAGAAAAGAAGAAGAAGAGGAAGAAGAAAGTAAAGTAAAAAGAAGGCACTAAAACCATGTACAATGTCACCATCTGAATGTTCATCTTGCCATATGTATATATTCAAGTTTGTATCTCAGTATTTTCCCAAACATTAAATATTATTCAATAATTATCAGTGTATTGATTTCTAATGTAGCTTAACATTTTTTATTAGTTTACGAATTCTTTGAATTTTCTTTGAAATCCCTCCTGATGTCTTTTATTTGATCCTTGTTGTTCTGATATGCTTTCCCATTGGCTTTTTCAATTTGAATTTTAAAGTTTTATGATATGCAAAATACTTTAATATGTATATATTCAGATCTGTTTTCTTTGTGATATTTTTTCCCCCATTGCTATGGAAATTCTTCCCAGTCCAGTAACAGTTAAATATTCAATTAAATTATAAGTGTGCTGTGGATTTAATTCTTAAATCCAACAAGAATATATTTTAGTATATGACCTGCCTGAGGTAAGAATTAATTGTAACTTTAAGAACATTCTTCGCCAAATTTTTTTTTTTTTTTTTAAAGATTTTATTTATTTATTTGACAGAGAGAGACATAGCGAGAGAGGGAACACAAGCAGGGGGAGTGGGAAAGGGAGAAGCAGGCTTCCCGCAGAGCAGGGAGCCCGATGCGGGGCTCGATCCCAGGACCCTGGGATCATGACCTGAGCCGAAGGCAGACGCTTAACGACTGAGCCACCCAGGTGCCCCTTCTTCGCCAAATTTATAAGCATATTTTAATGAAGAACTTATCCCCTTTTGTTTATTACATATATTTGATAACACATTAGATTCTTATCTGCAGAAGAAGTCATTTGACTGCTACGTTTTCTGTACCATATTTTCTATTGCCAACTTTGTGGAGCCACGATACTTTTTTAGTTTTGTGTCTGTGTAAGAAATTATTACATATGATCAACTAAAGTCCTACATCTCACTTTTGTTTTTCAATTTCTTATCTACTCCTATTTGTTTGTTAACAAGATGAAATTCAGAAACATTTTGTCTCTTAAAAACTCTAGAGTATGATATAAATTGTGTTAAATCTGTAAATTAACCTGGAAAAGGCTGATATTTTTGCAGCATGACTTACTTATTATTGTATTGTATTGTCTCAATCATATGATCAGATCTCCTGTCTCATGTGATGAACAGTATCCGCTCCTGATATTTCTTCCCAAATCAGCGCTCAGGGCCTGACCCAAGGGCTTACACACTGTAAGCATTCATTACCTGTGAGAGAACACAGAGCTCCAGGAATAATGTGGTATTGTTTTTTTTATTTTGGGGTTTTTTTGCAGTAGTTTTGCTAGAACCCATATATTCTAGGATCTTCAGACCTCAATCCTTGACAATTTCTAAGGTATATGTACTCATTTTTTCAGTGTGAGTTGATTGTATTTATCCTAAGGAAAGAATGTGAACATATCAAATTTTTGAGAAAATTAACCACATTCGGGAAGCATCTTTTTGCCCCCAGGATGTCTGTACCAACAGCACATAGCACATTGCATGTATAAAATCTTCCACTGAGGTTCCACATCCATATTAATGATGAATATGAAAATAATTTTAGCATGAAAGTTCATAAACACCTTATACTTGTTCTGAGCCCAAAGGTTCATAAACAGACACAGGGAATTCTTATTCCAGCTTTCCAAATGCCAATGATGTTTAACAATTTAGGTGACCAAGCATGCAGCATCATCTTGAGCAAAAGCTGGATGCTGCATCTACCTCCCTCGGGGCCTCAGTTTCCTCAGTGGGAACTGTTGAGATTGGAACAGAAGGTCACTGAGGGACCTCGGACCAGTTAGTTCTCCAGAGCTATTTCCTCACCTGTGAAATAAAGTTAATCTCTAATGGCGTGGATGAGACGCAATCTCAAAGTGGGTGGAGCCCTTGGGGCATCTGCCATCCCCTGTCCTGATGGTGTCTGACAGTGGAGACAAAGAGAGCCACTGAGTTTGCTAAACCCAACGCCACCACAATCCACACAACTCATACCACCTCCGAGGGCCACCAAGCACAACCCAAAACAATTCAAAATCACTTTTTTCTGAAGCTCTGAGAGCACTCTTGGACGGACATTGTATTTTCCTTTGAAAAATAAAATAAAAAAAAAAGATGTTACAGGAAAATAAAAGTAAATGACAACAGCAGCCGAATGTTTTATGATTGTCAAGAAAATGAAGAAAATGAAGATGGAGACAGGCACCTGGCACTGATCTTCCAGAAGCTTTCCTCGGCCTCCATCTCCTAGGAACTGGCCTCTATTGGCACCTCCTTTCAGAACTGCGCAGATTCAGGCCCCGGGGACCTGGGCTCCCTGTTCTCCATCCTCTCTCTTCCTTCCATCCAAGCCCCAGCTCTACCGTAAGTACACTAAAGGGAGAGCCCACATCAAATGCCTCGGTAGTGCCAAGTGCCCTGAATAGTGTCTTCCCATGGGAGGCTATGAAAAATACATTTTGAACCAGGGGGAAAATGCTTTATGATTGAATATTTAATGACTACATTTCCTCCAGAATTAGGAAAGAAAATGAAACATTTCCGGAAAAGAAATTGAATCGGAAACTGGAAAGAACCCTGGGATCAGGCAGATCTGGGGGCGAATTGTGACCTCACTCAGTAGCTGCGGTAATTCACATAAGCTCTATTAACGTCACTTTCCTCACGAAGAAACCGGGCTGATGGTAATCCCCATCTCAGGGGTGGCTGTGTATCACATACACAACAGTAAAGGACCTAGCAGCGGAGTTTGGCATGGAGGGGACCCTGGGACGGAGCCTTTCCTCACGTTCACACCCAGAGGTCTGAAGGAGGGTGTTTTGTGGCAGAGAATGCCTTTTAAGAACTGGGCTGGTGCTTGACGTTTGTAACATCCCCCACGAATGGAGGCCACCCTTGGGGTGTGGACTGCTTTCCCTTGCTTCTCTAACACCAGGAGGTTGATAACAAACCCACTGGAATAGACAGTCTATGAGGGTGTCCTCCTGGAATTTGGTCAACAGCTATGAACTAAGCACCAATTCTTTGGTCCGAGGATGAACTTGCCCTGTGGACTCTCAGTTTTCCTGCAGACCCTGAAATACGCTGGTCACCCCTCTGCTCCCATACCCTGACCACCTTTTGCTTCAGGGACCTGGTGGTATTGTCTTTGGTCTAACCTCTGAATCCACACGGGTGAAGGGGGTGCACACACTGTCCTCCCTCTCTCTCTCTGTCCCCCGCTTTCTGCTTTAAGCACATACTGAGCACTACTGTATATAGGCCTTGCAGAGGCAATGTGGAAACAGGTGAATTAGCCCCAGTCCTGGACCTCAAAGCAGACTGGCCACTGAGATATAAGGATTTGAAGCGTGTGATGATGAAGACACACAATTCAAAGTGACGAGTGCTGCAAGCTCTCTGGGAGCAGAGGTAGAGTGATTACCTGTACCTGAAGTTTTTAGGAAGGATAACGACAAATTTACCAGAAGGCAGGGTCTACGGGAGAAGGTCATGTCAGGCAGAGTGGATGATATGTATAATTGCACAGAAAACTTTCCTGTAAAGAGGCAATTATGGTTAAAGCGTGTTGAAAAAAGTTTCATTCTCAGAAAAGGATCAAGTTCTCTTCGTAATGACCAAATAGCTGTACAATCATAGTACCTATTAAATTATCATCATCCTCATATGCATTTAGATTGAATCTTACACTTTATTCAAAATACTCTAGGATATGAATCCTAATGTTGCTTCATGAAAAAAAAACAAAAAACAGTGGCTAAGAATGAGCTTCGCCCCTAACCACCCCCTGTGGTCATCACCAGTTTACCTCTCTGCCTCCAGTTACTGACCAGCTAAGTAGGAATAATACCATGGCCTCCCTTGCAGGGCCGTTGTCAATGTCACAGGTGGTCTATAGGAAAAGTGAAGCAGGTGGTCCATGTGGAGGGAGCCCCGTCCCTTTCTGTGCTGAGCAGTCACGCGGCGCCAACAGGGCGATGCACCAGCACCAATGTGGGGGACATACGAGGTAATGGTTGAAAGTTCTCCATCCAAATGCTGCCTGAGCTCTGCTCCTTATTATAGAACAGTCAATTACACCGCCTCCTTCAGCAGCACTGCTTTTCCGAGGAGATTACTCTTCAGTTGATTTCACAGTCCTCCCTGGTATATAATCCCTCTGGTTGTGATGGCATGCAGGCTCTTAGAAAGACATTCAGTACCGCCAGCAAATGACATTATATCATTTATATCCAAAGTTGAAATATGCACTGTTTGGGGAGGTTAAAAAATGGATCCCCTAGAATAAAGCTGTAATCAGCATGATTTATAGCTTTTAATTGCCTGGGAAGGTGAGAAGCATTCTTGAAAATGAAGCACTAGACAGTAGTGATCATCTGTAGAAGCACAAAGAAGTGTGTGCTAATTACTTATGACTGCAAATACCGGAGCTTATGGTTAAAACTTCTTTTTCTTCTTTCTTAGGTTCCCCTTGCTGATCAATATATATATATAATTGTCATGGTCTTTCCTGGGGGTAGAGACACTGGGAAATATATATATTGCATATATATGGAATAAGAATATTTGAGGTAGCCCTGGGGGGAAGGTGGGGGCAAGGGTGGAAAGGAGCTGTTCCCAAGCAGAGTTTGGGTTCATGACTCAGACAAATAGATGTTAGATTACAATAGCAGGTCTGTTTGTTAAGGAGAGACCAGCACTTGGGATCTGATTATTGATTATTATTATTATTATTGATTTTATTATATGATTATTGATGATACATTTCAATTGTTTTTTTCTAAACTTCATTGCTTACACCTCCTCATCAACATCCGTATTGTGAGCTCCCGAAGGGCAGCTACTGTGCCTCATTTTCATTTCTCAACATGTAGCATAGGCCTACTACGTAGTAGCCCTCAGTTAATGTTGGATTTCTTTATGTTAAAAATATACATATTTATTAAAACCACACTCTCTCTCTGTCAGACATGGTCCTAGGAGTCCAAGTTTCCTGGCCCCTAAGAAGTCAGAGTGTAGAGGGTGAAACAGAAATGCCAGATGTATGCCTGAGAAGGAAAAAGAAAGAAGCCTCAACCATTGCCAAATGGATGGGGCAGGCTGCCCAGAGGGGAGAATGCTTGACGTAGTCATTGAATACTGATCCGGAGCTTGCCACCTAGGCAGATGAGGAAAAGACAAATGCCATAGGGTGTTTTTAATGGCAAATAAGTGAATAATTACAGGAATGGTCTTTCTGCCTCCATCGTTCTGAAAAATTGAACCATCTTGCAAGAAGATCCCCACATACCAGGATGCAGTGCGATTAGAAATAATTCTGATTCCAACAGAAAATCACTTAGTTCAGCACCTCGGCGAGGCACCGATGGCCCCACGAGCCACACTGGAGAAGGAGAAGGTTTGGGAGGCTTGCAGCAGATCCTGCTCTCTCGTGGCAGCCACGCGGTGAGATGAGTCGGTCCAGCTGGCACCGCCCAGCCAGCTGCAGCAGCATGGGTCTGATCGTAACGGCCCGACCTGTGTCAGCTGGGTGCTCGAGAAGCCCACCCTGAGAGGGGGGTAGGAGTAGCGGAGGTTTATGGGGGAAAGCTTGTGAGGAATAAGAGTGGGGGGGATGCTGGGTTGGACCCTTGAAGCCTTCGGAGCCCGATGCGGACTTGCCACCCACGAACAGGTGCAGATCTGACCACTTCGGCCAACCCGACAAGGAGCTCCAGAGCCGGGAGCGCTATTAGAGGCGTTCTGTGTGGGGAAGGATGGGCCGATCCCGGTACATAGCCATGCTCAGTCATTGTTTGGGGGTGCTCGGGAAGAGCACAGCCTTGACTTGAAAAGCGAGGCCGATCTTGAAAGGCGACTTGCGGCAGATGAGCTACTGTGAAGGGAGAGCCTGGTGGTGCGCCCGCACGGCTGCCACCCCGCACAGGACCCCTCCGCCTCCTCAGGAGCTTCTACAACTGAATTGGATTGGCCTCATCCTCACCCCCAGGTCGGGGGCAGCTTACACTCTCTGGCCTTTGATGGCCTGCCCGTATCCACCGCCTGGATCCACTGTGCTGATTCTGTCCGGCAGCTTGCACACTCTCTGCACATACCCCCGTTCTAGTAAACGGACTTCACCTTTGTTCCAGGGTCCAAGCTGCCACATTTCTCCAATTCCTGTAGCGTGGGTCCCCATCCTACTGACCTCTATGCCCAAGCCAGGATAAGACCATGAACTCCAAATGCAGGGCTAGCATATATTGCAAGGCAAACTGTTTTCTCCCCGAGTCCTGGGGAGGAGTAAATGTGGCGACAGCTCTGAGCAGACATCCTAAGCCAGAGGAGGAAACAACCGTGAGACCTCACTACAGCTCTCTCCTCGGCCTACCCTGGGGCTCGCCCCACCTGCTGATGGTGAGGGCTGACCAGGACGCACGGCTTCCCAAGGCCGCTCCCTGTGAAGAATGTTCACATACATTTCCTCATGTTTGCATTTTCTCATTTCGTCTCTTACTCCCCATTAGCCAAAAGCTCCCCAAGAGTTTTGGGGGCGGGGGGAGTGGTCTGATCTTTCTCTGCTGAGTCCTCACAGTTAGTAAAACAGGACCTGACAGATATTAAGCATTTAAGAGGCAATCACTGAATAAATAAATGGGATCCTCTCAGTAGCTCTCAGAGGAAAGTGCGATGTTTTGTAGGAGGGGACACCGAGGCTTGAAGAGAAGCATTCACTTGGAGAAAATCACCCTGGTAACCAAGGCTGTCCCGAATTCAAGGTCTGACTGACTCTCCATTTGGGATTCATTCCACTCTGACTCCAGATTTTACAAAGGTCCAACCCAAACACCAGCATGCCCAAAGGCTACAATCAGAATATTTGGGTGTCAGTTGTATTTTTCCTCAGGTAATCCTCACAACAAGCCAATGAAGCAGGTATTGATCCTGTCCCCATTTACAGATAAAGAAATATAAGCTCTGAGCCGGGGTGCCTGGGAGGCTCAGTCGGTTAAACTCTTTTTTTTTTTTTTTTTTTTTAAAGATTTATTTATTTATTTATTTATTTGAGAGAGAGAATGAGATAGAGATAGAGAGCATGAGACGGGGGAGGGTCAGAGGGCAAAGCAGACTCCCCGCCGAGCAGGGAGCCCGATGTGGGACTCGATCCTGGGACTCCAGGATCATGACCTGAGCCGAAGGCAGTCGCCTAACCAACTGAGCCACCCAGGCGCCCCGCAGTCGGTTAAACTCTTGATTTCGGCTCAGAGCATGATCTCAGGGCCCTGGGATGGAGCCTGGCATCGGGCTCCATGCTCAGCGGGGAGTCTGTTTGAGATTCTTCTGCCTCTGCCCCTCCCCCTCCCTGCTCGCTCACTCTCTCTCTCTCTCTCTCGAATACATACATACATACATCTTTACAATAAAGCTCTGAGAGAAACAAATGAACAAACAAAAAACAGAAACAGACTCATAAATGCAATCTGGTGGTTGCCAGAGGCCAGGGAGGAGGGCGTTGTGAGGATGGGTAGAACAGGTGAAGGGGATTGAACTTCCAGGTATAAAACAAATAGGCCATAGCGATGAAAAATAAGGAGATACAGTCAATAATACTGTAATCCCGTATGGTGAGTACACCTGCAGTGGGGGGCCCCCGCGTAATGTATAGAATTGTCGAATCCCTATGTTGTGCACCTGAAACTAATAGGACATTGTATGTCACCTACACCTCAATAATAAAACTTTGATTTTTTTAAAGAAAGAAAGAAATTCAAGCTCTGAGGGTTACGGTCAGCCGGCAAGTGGAATGCACAGTCCTGGGTCTGCTTGGCTTCACACCTCTGCCTTTCTTGTCCCTTCTCCTGAGGATGCTCTTTCCCTGTACATCCACCTGGGCGCTGCCTTTATCCTGGGGGTCCAAACTCCATGGATCCTTCCTCTGAGGTGGAAGGCCTGGAGCACGGCGAGCACCCCGCTAAAGCAGACCCAGCTCTTTCCCTTCTCCCAGTACATGAGATCAGCTTACTCACCTAGGGGTTTGTCTCCCTGCACCGGGATCAAGTCTCTGTCCAGACGAGTACTCTGTCTCATGTGTTGTTCCATCCCTGGCATCCAGACAGTGCTGGGTTTGATAAATACCGTGGACTGACCACCTCTTTCCAATCCAGGCAACTTCTTTTCTTCTCGGGGCACGTTTGTGTGTCCCGGGCTGCAAGGTCCCGTCTAGGGGTGCCAAGTGAATGCCCCTGCCACTTAGACACAGGGGAAAATGGCAGTGATTTTCATATCCTCCGAAGATGAGAATGACAACTTTGCTCAGGAGCTCACTTCCTTGTCCAACCACCCTGCCGGGAAACTCTTCTACAGATCGGACCTAAAGTTGTCCCGCTGTGGCAGAAACCAACTTTGTCCTGGGTGGTCCTCAGAGGGGCAGCTGCTGAAAGAACTCTTTGTGTCAAATGACACCGCGTCCCTCACTGACGTGCCCATGAGAGGGAAGTCGGGGCTTGGTGCATGGTTATGGACTCGCTGACCTCGCCGGCTCCAGTGATTCAGCCAGGGTGCAGTGGCCAAGGCCCCAGAGAAAATTGGGAAGGACTGGCCTGACCTTCCATCTCCTTACCTGCCTGTGGGTGACCTGGGCGAGGTCAGCTAAGTGCAGGAACTCCATTTCATCACCAGCAGTGTGTCTAATAATGCCCGTCTTACAAGTATTCGAGGTGATGGTGGGGCCTTGTGGCCTGTTTCTTTCTTCATTTATTTAAAAAAAAAAATGTTACTAACTTATAAGGGTTGTGAGTCCAGAAGAGAAAACTGACCAGCCCAAGCTCAAATTCATGGCGGAGTTCAGAATATCTTTCTTCAAAGTCACAGCATTACCTTTATGATTCTTCCTTATCCTTCACACAGGTTTGAAGCTCCTTCTTATTGTCAAAACTGGACAAAAGTTTTTGTTAAACAGAGAGAGAGCCCCAATGTAAAATCATTTTTAAACCGTGGGATATATTCCCAAGAGGAAGCTGTAGGCCTCAGCCTACCTGGCTATACGTGTTGGGCTCATAACTTCCCCCAACGGCCCCACCTTCCACCAGCTGAACTTGCCTAAAGCCCTGTGGTCCCCAATACCCCCAGAGACCCACAGGTGGATGCTGGCAATTCACAGACACCTACATGGCCAAGACTTCAGACGTGGGCTGTCGTGGCCTCGGTCATGGGTATAAGGCAGTCATTTCGGACACCTTCCTGCGAAGCCAACCCAGCTGTGACTGGTCTTGTCACCGTTTTTTTGGTCAGTTCAATAATGAGCATACTATTTTGAATGCAGTAGTCTGAGCATATAATTTATAAACAAATAAATGTATGTAAAAGAGAGGTAAAATCAAATCATTTATAGATTACTAGCTTAGAAATATTAATCCAGTCAACCAAGGATTCCATCTAAGCCAGGCTGGAATGCTCTAAATTCAGTGATTCTCAAACACCATTCCACAAATCTGGCTTTATGAGAATAACTGTTAAAAAGACAAAATTTCAGATGCCACTTCTGGAAATTCCATAGGTTCAGAGGAGGAGCCAGTCATCATTTCTTGTCATCTTACCTAAATGAACAATTAAAAAAAAAATTTACCTACAGGCATCAGGGACAGAAGGACTCCTTAGTGCTTAGTGCCAGAAGGCGCCTTAGCTCCTTCTATGTGGTACAGATACAATAGCTAAAGGGCACAACGGTGGAGTGTCTGATTTTATGACAGGGCAGGGCTAGAACCCAGGCCCTACGTCCAGCTCTGTTTCCTTCCCACAGTACCCCACTCTGGCTGTTAGGCGAATCTGACTCAGGAAATCCCACAGGCATGTAGAGAGTTTCCTGTTCTCCCTTAGTTTGGAATCACAGAGTTCTTGAACCATGGGATCCTACTCGTGGGTGTGGCAGCCATTTTTCCTATAGTCTAATTTATTGCATGTTGCTGATACCACTGTGATTCAGAACAAAGGCTCTGGAGACTGAGTCACAGGGTCTGTAACCTGGGCCTGACACTCACCAGCTGTGTGTCCTTAGGTAAACCCCTTCATCTTTTCTGTCTCAATTTCCCTGTCTACGAAATAGTGATAGTGAACCCAAGTGGCATCATGAAGTTGATGGATTAAATAAGTTGCTAGACATTCACCGCTTAGAATGACTGACATTTAGTAAGCCCTGAATAAATGCAACACTTATTTCATTATTTCTATTTGATAGATAAGGAAACCGAGGTGCTCAGATGCAATGTCAGAGGGTAAATTAATGGGAATGCAGAAATCTGCATCGAGGTTTCCAGACTCTGGGCACAATGCCCTCTCATCCATATCAGTCAAATTAATAGAACCACAATGTGTCGAGGCTAGAGAGGGCTTTCCACTCCCTTTTGCCCAGTGGCTCTGTTGTACAGGAGAGCCAAGGCCCGGAAAGGGGCCTTGTCGGCTTTTACTGGCCAGCTAGAAGATGACAGGAAATGATGACTGGCTCCTCCTCTGAACCTATGCAATTTCCAGAAGTGGCATCTGAAATTTTGTCTTTTTAACAGTTATTCTCATAAAGCCAGATTTGTGGAATGGTGTTTGAGAATCACTGAATTTAGAGCATTCCAGCCTGGCTTAGATGGAATCCTTGGTTGACTGGATTAATATTTCTAAGCTAGTAATCTATAAATAATTTGATTTTACCTCTCTTTCACATACATTTATTTGTTTATAAATTATATGCTCAGACTACTGCACCCAAAATAGTATGTTCATTATTGAACTGACCAAAAAAAAAAAAAAAAAGTAAAAATTTTATAAAGGAGTGAGTATAAGGTAAGAATAAGTAGAAGTTCCGATATTGTCTTTCCATTACAATGGGTCATCCTCAGCACTGCCTGGTGAGCGCACCCCATTTTCAAGACCACGGCTCTAGAGACCAAGATATTGTTTGTTGTAAGGCACCGAGGGGCATGTAATCAAACCTCTGCTTCCCAGTCTCCTCCCCTATTCTATCACTGATGGCACATTTGGGAAGGAGAACCTGGTACACTATCACTGATGGTACTAACTTCCCCGGAACTGAAGGAATTGCTGAACTGGTCATTGGGATCCAGCATGTGTTGGGGAAACTCCCCAGTATGCCCCTTCTTGTCCCTCCCCCAAGGAGTGAGCGGTGCTAATCTAATTGGTCATGCATTGAGTCAGCTCTACTGGTGGGTGGGTCACTGTGTGTAGTAAGGTTATAACATGGGTGCGGCTCTTATTCCTTTGTCCACGTCTGGCTGGAGTGGTAGCCTGACCTCAGACAGACCAGTTCCCTTCTCCCTTTCTTCTCTAACTCCAGATCTTCATATTTGGGTTAAGTGACTTAAAGGTACATATGTGCCTCCTTGAGCTCTGCCTAGACACCACACTTTGTTGACAGCACTTTGCTTTGATCCTTGTGCCCTCACAGGAAGGAGGGGTGGCTGGGTCATGTAGACATGGGCCCCTTTGCATCAGTCCCCCTTTGCATCATCTAGATGGTCTCACTGCATATTCTCTACTCACCACAGATCAGTTTGATTCCAGTAACATTTGCTTAATATGCTTTTTAACAGGCAACTTTAGTTCCAAGCTCAGACAGCATAAATTCTGTGGGCTTTGAACGAGCTAATATGGGTTTCATCACTGATGCTTGGGTGACCATGGGCAAACCAACTGATCTAAAAGGGTCTATGTTCTCATCTGTAAAATAGAGGTACTAATAACCCTGCCTACCTCATTTGACTGGTAGGAGATGAAATTTGTAATGCTTTCCATAAACTTAAAAAACCCCATTCAAATGAAGAGGATATGGAGCCACCAATGGGGGGGGGGAGACTTTTGTTTTTAATGCAATGCAATCTGAAACTCAGTGGGCTTTTTCTCTTTAAACAAAATTCTCGTTGGAATGAGCATACTAAGAAAATTTGGTAAAGACTTTGAGAGATAGGGAAACTTTACATAAGGAGTAATCATTCATTCTTCATTCCATGGGAAATACATACTGAACCCCTATTTTATCTCAGACACACTTTGCCAAGTATTAGAGATAGAAGGTGAGTGAGACCAGTTGTGGCCCTCAATGAATTCACAATCTAATGAGAGAGAGAGAGAGACAGAGACAGAGACAGAGAGAGTGGGGTGAGCAACCATGCAATGACAGGGCAGTGTCCTAAGTTCTGTGATGGGGATGTGAACTCAGAGCTGGGAGAGTGAACAGGAGGGCCACCCAACCACACCCAAGATGAGGGAGAAGTTACCTGAAATAAATGCTGAAATATACAGAAGACTAAATAAAACTAAAGGCGGAGAGGATACATTCCAAATGGAGGGGAGGGAAAAATATAAATATTTTGAGATAAGAGAAGGCTTTGCACCTTCAGAGATTGCCAAGAGCCCTGCATGGCCAGAGCCCCCTCTACACGTGGAGTGTAATGTGTGTTCTTCTAGGAACCGTCTATTTCAGAAGCACCTGTCATGATACTAAAGAAATTTCCTAGGCATCTAATGTAATCCAGGCCCTATGGGGAACACAAAAGTAAATTAGATTCAATATCTGCCCTGAAAAATGTTCACAGCCTAGTGGAGGGAGACACAGTGTAATGCAAAAGTTGAGGAAAATGACTTTGGATTCAGATAAACCTTCATTCAAATTCAGGCTCTGCCTTTCATTAGCTAAGTGATTATTAGCAAGCTTCCTAAGCCCATGAAGCTTTAGATCTATAAAATGAAAATAATATGTTCTCTCAAGGTTGTTGAAAGGATTTCTTGAGTCAATAGACGCAGAACCTTTGATGCAGTAGTGTCTGTTATATCCTAGGCACTCAGTAAAAGAGAACTACGATTATTTTATTTGTGCTACAATAGAAGTGGGCAGGTGATTCAGTAAACACAACAGAAAAGAAGGAACTAAGTCAGGTTGGCAAAGTCAGGGAAAACTTTCCAGAGAGAAGAGAGGGGAAGGAGGAAGCTGCCAAAAGCTTTGAGATATAGGGTTCAAACAGAAAGAGGAGTTGAGTCTGGGGAGGTAGAGTCGTCAGGAATCCTGGAGGCCATGTTAATCTTGACCATCTTACCTTGACCTGGATTCCATTGTAACTTTGACCATGCGTTAGTGAGGGGAAAAAAAAAAAAACCTACATGGTTTTGTAAACTGATGTTAATTGAGAATTAACATTATAGTCTTCTAATTTCACACTCATGAAACAGAAACTATTTATTCTACTGGAGCAGTGTTTGGCCTCACAAAATCATAGTGGACACCAACCAGTCAATTGAACAATTAAGGTTTCAGGCCTCAATTGGAGAAGAGCCACTATACCTAAGAAAATTTGTTAAAAAACTGACTTTTATCTTGTTTAGGTCTAAAGCATAGATAACGAACTAAATGAAAGACATTCTAAAAATTCAAATTTAAAAAACTCAGCTTTTACAAAACAGTCCCCTAATGCATTCCACATGTCTCTTTGCTTAAAAAAATACCATATTGTCACATTTTCTGAATAGCACAGAGTCATCACCACACACATGAATTACTTAGTGGTGCCATTGGTGGACCCAGTCTTAGCCATTCACCCACCATGAAGTGTCCCTGACTGAACAGTTCTTATACTGCCCACATCTGCTCTTGTTTTGCTCATGAATGTCCTCCCTCAGCCCCTCCCTGTGTGCTCTTATCAAACCTAACCAAGGCTCAAAAAGTGCCTTCCCACACTTGATCTTGTCTAATCTTAATCCTCCCAATAGTGTTGGGAGGTAAATACCATTGTCCTCATTTTAAAGAAGAAGAATCAAGTCTAAGAGCTTAAAGGCACTCAACCAAGTACCCCCAGCTAAGTAGTGGCAGATCAAAGCTGAATCTATTTGACTCAAAGCTCTTTTCACACCAAAGCCTCTTCCATTTATATTCATTCATTTATGAAGTGAACAAGTATTTATTGGGTCCAACTGTGTGGGGCCCCCGTGCATGCTAGATGTTGATGTTTATCTTGTGTGGTCTTCTTGCATCTTTCACCTATTTTAGTCCTCATTTTCTCCCTTGAGATTTAGCAGATTGGCTACTCTTTCAGATTCCTGAAGTTGGATATTGGACAACCACCAACATACTCTTCAAGAGTATCTTCTATAACCTGGTCCAGTTATAGTCCAATCCTGGTCTCTTTTCTCTGAACATATTCTGCTCATTAATGTCCCTGCAGAAGTGCAGGGCTCAGCTCCATATATAATTGGAGTCATCCAACATTTCACTGACCAATGCAGAGCTTAGCCAAATGTTGCTTCCCTGTTCTGGGGTGGTTCTCTCTAGTTCCAGCCAACAGGATTCCAGGAAGATGGACTTTTAGTCTAAAGCAGCATTCTTTCCCATCTTCACAAGTACCTCCCTTACACTCGTTAGGACCCACAGACAGAGTGAAGATAAGCATACTAATACAGAGAAGAATCATCAGATGTAAAAATTATCCCAAGCCTCAGAACCCACCGACATCTGAATGCTTTTTCCATCCACTCAATTTCCTGAGCTGCAGATTCCACAGTCTACTGTTTTATTAGAACTTCCTCCAAACACTTCAGTAAATCTCAATGGAGTCCCCTTCTGAAAAGCCCAATTGCTCATGGAAGAGATGTTTAATCATGGTGCTCCATGTTCTTAAATAAGATGAGGCAAATGAAAGCAAGTATTCTAAAATTCATGATGTGGACTCTCTCAGAAAACTTTTTTTAAATTAAGAATTCTATTAAAAGTCTAATCATATTGCACACACAGGTGACTCAGAAGCTAGAAGATGCATAGCCATTTCAGGAAAAAGTTCAGAATGCTTTCAGAGCCATCTAGGATGAAGGGGGTCTGGAAATCGGAATAAGAAGACAGGCAGTAAACCCTTATTTGTACACCTGAAGATATTCAGGGAGGAATACTTTTCAAGGAACCCAAATTATCTGAGCATTGGGTCCGTTCCATGGGTTACTTCCCTAAGTGAGAAAGACAGCCTGGTACACCACAGATAATAGGCAGGTCACCAGGAATTGACTCCCAGCTCTGCTACTTACAGACTGTGACCATACTAGGGACTGGGCCTCTCTGAGCCTTGGTTTCTAGTTTTATAGTTGTGAAGATTAAGTCAGGCAATGAGTGCAAAATTCCAGCTTCACAGCAGTTGCTTAATAAGTGGAAGCTGCTTTCAGGTTCAACATTAGCCAAGTTATCTAGGTAGAAAACATTCCTCACTGAATTTCATACTTCTACCCTCCCAAACTGTGATAGAATAAGTTTTTCCTGTTTTCAGCCACCATATTGGTGATGATTTGTTACAGAAGATTAAGGAAACTAATACACTATCCTTGGGGCACCTGGGTGGCTCAGATGGTTAAGTGTCTGCCTTTGGCTCAGGTCATGCTCCCAGGGTCCTGGGATCGAGCCCCACATCAGGCTCCCTGCTCAGTGAGGAGCCTGTTTCTCTGTCTCCTTCTGCCCTTTCCCCAACCCCATCCAACATAATAAATCCCTTATCAACAGATGGGATCCTAACTTGGAGTTCCATATTGTTAGAATGAATAGATTACAAGCATAGTTAAATAGCTATTTGGAAGAGCAGAGCATTTAGATAACCCATCTCTTCAGGGTAACAAATAAAAGAAAAATTTTTGCAATAAGGAAAAGTAGAGTAATCAAGAATTGAATGGGGAACGAAAAGACCTGGGAATTACCAGCAGTACATAACAGATATGAGTCAAATTCGTATATGATCCGGAGAGAATCATTAACTTTCTCTGTACTCTATTTTCTTCACCAGAAGATGTTGGGGCTGGAATATATTATGTCTAGAATTTCTTCCAACAAGACTTCCAAGTACTACCGTTAGGGGCATTTCCAGAATATATCTAGAAATTCATAGAACTAGACATACCTGAAATTTGTATCAAGTTGTAGTTTATTTCTATGGCTACCTTGCCAAAACTCACTGGCTAATACAAAATCCAATCAGAACTTTAAAAATATCATTCAACAAAAGGTTGAACTAGATGCAAAATCTAAGTCTATATTGAACCTTAACAATCGGGGAGAGATTCATTTCCTAGATATCAATTTGCCCTCTATGATAAGCAGGTTCTTCCTACATGAACAACTCCTGATATTTGACATCACTTTGAAGTTTATGAGGAGCTTTCATACACATAATCGTTGATGTCCACCCTGTGAGGTAGGCAGATGTCACCAAAGATTGACAGAAGGAAAACAGGTCACAGCCCATGAGCCTTGTCCAAGGTCACACTGCTAATAGAGGTCAGAGCCAGGACTGAACACAAGCCCTCCTGGAGACAAAGCCTCTCTTTCTTTTCCACAGTACTCAGCGCCTGCTGATGACCTGTGGACCTAAAACGTTATAACGTCAGCCACTTTTTGATTTCAGTTGGAGAAGTGGCTCTCAAGCTTGTAGTCAATGCCTCTCGTCTCCTAATTGAAGATCACTCTTTGTCTTCGAAGGCAATAGCTTTATTTTATTTTCCCCAGCACCTAGAACATGGATGACACTCCATAGAAACTTAATGAATAAATGAACAAATGAGAGATTAATTTAATTCATTAATTTGGGAGTTGAAGTCCAGAGAGAGAGAAAGCAACTTGACCAGAATCACCCTGTCAATAGTGCCAGGACAGAATTTATTTCTAGATGCCTGGAGAGAGCAATTGTGAAGGATATGTATATCTGAATCTCTTTATTAAAGGTTTTCTTTGGTTATGTTAAATGAGAATTTTATCTTGCCCAAGGGACAATTTAAAGTTATAAAAATTTATAATATAAAGATATGTGACATAAGCTCAAAATCACTGCATTTGTATTCTTGGAATAAGGCAAAGAACGTGTTTGGATAAGCTGGAAATTTTCCTAAAATGTATTTGTGCTCTATCGCAGATGCTGGGTCCACAGTGTGATGTGTTTATCTCTCTGTCGTGCTCACAACTTCCTCTCCATCCCAGGTTCTAGGCCCATTTCCTTATGTGTTCACTCCCTTTAGCATAACTTGTCCAGTTCTGTAATTGTTCCCTTCATCAGGAGACCTCAGAGGTCACTCATTATATAGCATGATATCAAGACAAGGGCATCCCCTGCAGATGAGGCAGAAGTAAAAGTGGGCACAAGCCACCCCTTCTGCCTGACTCTTGGGCACAGCTGCCTCTCGTCCCAGCTCAGGAGGCTGGCGTGGAGGGTTTTAAGCACATGGGGAAAATAAAGTATGTCCTTGTAGCAGTGAGGGCAGAAATGCTGCTAGCTCTCTACATCTCCCTAGGGAATAGGGGAGCCCCTTTTGGTGGCACTTCACATCATCCTGAAGGTGGCTTTTGAAATACTTGGGAGCTGGAGAAAGACGAAATGAAGTTCATGGAATTCACTGGCTATGCTTCGCCCGACCCTCTGGTCCAGAAACAATGAGAGCATTCCAGAAATTAATAGGTCCCAAGGGACCAGTTTAATACCTTCATTTCCTTTGCCAAGAGAGGAGAAAGGAAATACCAAAGGTCACCCAGTGAATCTGTGGCAGAGGTCAGTCTAGTCCCATTTACCCAGAGTGTCCGAGACTGATTCAAATCTGCCCAACTGTACCAAATAACAGGACATCAGAACCAGAGAATCAAGTGTTTAACGCTGTCTAGAATTATGCCTTTTATTCTGGGACACCATTAACAAATTTGGTAAACTGCAGGCACATAGTATGTAGACTTATATCTGCCTGGTCTACCGTGTGGATTAAAAAAAAAAAAAAATTGAAAGGAGGATCCCAGTACACATAAACCTTTCAAAGTCTCCATTACCTATTCTCCTGCTCTCTCCTCAGCTAGCCTCTGCCTCTTCACTCCTGAACTCATTTTCCCAAAATCCATTCCACAACTGGCTTTTCCAGTCTCACAGTGCTGCCCCATGTCTCTTACTTGGACCTTGAAACCTTTACCAACTTCAATCCCATTAGATCTTATTTCTTTATTGTCCAGACCCCAGAGGTCCCTGGATTTACTCACTGAAGGGAGTCAACAACCAGGATCTGGGCATGACTGCATTAAATTGGAGTCATTTCCAAATCATTTTACTGATTCAAGGAATCATAAAAGGGAATTTCAATAGTAGCCAGGAAATCCAGGTTCTAGCGTCAGTGGTTTATTTCGTAGCCCTTCTTCTATTTTGGTCTATGTTGTCTTCAACTCTTAAAAGAATCAATAAAACTTGAGTTCTGGCTTTGGTATTGAATGAGTTTATGAAGTGGGGGAGATCAGACAGGTAAGGAGAGAGGCTTTTCTGAATTAATGACGTCTCTCATCAAATTCGTCATGAAGAAATTTACTCCCTGGAGAATTGTTTAGCTAAGCAAATGCTATGCAAACAGGAGAAATGACATTGATTTTCTTTCTTTCTTTTTTTTTTTTTAAGATTTTATTTATTTATTTGACAGAGAGAGACACAGCGAGAGAGGGAACACAGCAGGGGGAGTGGGAGAGGGAGAAGCAGGCTTCCCACTGAGCAGGGAGCCTGATGCGGGGCTCGATCCCAGCACCCTGGGATCATGACCTGAGCTGAAGGCAGACGCTTAATGACTGAGCCACTCAGGCGCCCCGACATTGATTTTCTTAAAGTCACAAGCTGTAAAGAAATTTATTTTTTTTAAAAAAGGAAAAATGAATTGTCTTAGTCCACTGGGAGCCATTTCTCTTATGATTTTTCCCCCTTCCTCTGAATGGGGCATCTTAGACTGGAATATTCAGGAGAACTTTTGAAGAAGCTAGATTCTGCCATTAGAAGAGCAGATGGAATGGAACACTGTTCTAGTGTCCCCATCTCATCTAGTGCCTACTTTATGCAATTCAGCCTTTCCCTGGGTTATCTTTCATTGTTCATGCATTCTCCATCTCTCAGAGGAAGAGAGTATTTTTCTGTCTGAGATTAACCTGACTTCTTAACTCTGGATCCCACCCAACCATTAAAAACCCACCTCCCTTTCTAATTCTTCCAATATCTTCCTCTTAATTGATTCCTCTTGAATTCCCTGCCCCCAACATTTTAAGAAACCCCAGACAACCTCCTCAATGTGCAGTAGACCCACTCTCTCCTTTGCCTATTTACAAACACCTATAAGAAACAGGCCTCTTTCTTCAGAAACAGAAACCTCCTGGCCCCTCTCATCTCTTACCTGGATTCTGCATAATCCCTGGCCTCCAACTCAGTCCTCAGACCTGCTCCTGTCAACTCTCTGTCTTCACAGCACAGCCAGCATGGGATGTGGTTTTCTCGGGTCACTCCCTGCCTAACAGTCTCTGTGTTTACTCATTGTCTCCAAAAGCCCATACTTCTTAGTCTATCGTATAATCTGATACTACCGCACTTGAATGCATATATGCCTTTGTTAATTCACACTTCCCTTCCCTTACTTTAGGAAAGAAGTATTTGGGCAAACTTTATTAGCATTCCTCATGTGGCTTAATTAAGAATGGGCACCCGAATTTGCAATGACCTGGATGGAACTGGAGGGTGTTATGCTGAGCGAAGTAAGTCAATCAGAGAAAGACATGTATCATATGACCTCACTGATATGAGGAATTCTTAATCTCAGGAAACAAACTGAGGGTTGCTGGAGTGGGGGGTGGGGTGGGAGGGATGGGGTGACTGGGTGATAGACACTGGGGAGGGTATGTGCTCTGGTAAGCGCTGTGAATTGTGCAAGACTGTTGAATCTTAGATCTGTACCTCTGAAACAAATAATGCAATATATGCTAAGAAAAAAAAAAAGAAGAAGATAGCAGGAGGGGAAGAATGAAGGGGAGAATCGGAGGGGGAGATGAACCATGAGAGACTATGGACTCTGAGAAACAAACTGAGGGTTCTAGAGGGGAGGGGGGTGGGAGGATAGGTTAGCCTGGTGATGGGTATTAAAGAGGGCACGTTCTGCATGGAGCACTGGGTGTTATACACAAACAATGAATCATGGAACACTACATCAAAAACTAATGATGTAATGTATGGTGATTAACATAACAATAAAAAAGTTAAAAAAAAAAAAAAGAATAGGCACCCTAAGCCCGCCTTTCACCAGCTTCTATTCCCATGAACTAGGAATGTTCATGGTATCCTCAGGAGAGCACAGCCAACTCCAAAAGACTCTAGCCAGCCTCACTCCATTTCCAACCACATATCAAAAATGTCATTCCGAGGCTTTGTGATGGTATCTGTATTTTTAATTCTTTCTCATTCTTAAGGTTTACTCTCTATAACCCCTCTCTTTAATGTCACTTGTACTAGTAACAGTGATAAAAGTAAAAACTATAATTAATGTTTGCATTGTACAATTTATATCACATTCAGACAATGGATTTTCCAAATTAAACTTTTAATTTGAAATAATTTTTTAAAGATTTTATTTATTTATTTATTTATTTATTTATTTATTTATTTGAGAGAGAGAGAGGCAGCATGTGAGTGGGTGGGGAGGAGCAGAGGGAGAGAGAGAATCTCAAACAGACTTCCTGCTGAGCCCAGAGCCAGACTCAGGGCTTGATCCCACAACCCCGAGATTGTGACTTGAGCTGAAATCAAGTAGTAAGCTGAATCAACTGAGCCACCCAGGTGCCCCTAATTTGAGATCATTTTGATTCACATGCAATTATGAGAAATGATTTAAAGATCTCATGTACTTTTACTTACTATCCCCCAATGGTTTACAATTTTGCCATGACATTGCAAAACAATGGTACAATATCACAGCCAAGATATTAACATTGATACAGTCAAAATACAACACATCCCCATCACCACAAAGATCCTTCATGATACCCCTTTACAGCCACACCCATATCCCATCCAACCCCCTTTTAACCCTTGGCCCATTAATCTAGTCTAAATATTACTTCAAGGGGGCGCCTGGGTGGCTCAGTCGTTAAGCGTCTGCCTTCGGCTCAGGTCATGGTCCCAGGGTCCTGGGATCGAGCCCCGCATCGGGCTCCCCGTTCTGCGGGAAGCCTGCTTCTCCCTCTCCCTCTGCCCCTGCTTGTGTTCTCTCTCTGGCTGTCTTTCTCTCTAGCAAATAAATAAAATCTTTAAAAAAAAAAAACAAACAAACAAATAAATAAATATTACTTCAAGAATGGAAACATACAGTACACAATCTTTTGGAATTGGCTTTTTTTATTTCACACGATTCCCTATAGATTCATCCAAGTTGTGACATGACATGGGTCAACAGTTCTTTTTATTGCTGATGCATATATGATGGCCATGACGGCACATGAGAACAACAGTTTGTATAATCATCTACCTTTTGAAGGACATCTGAGTTATTTTCAGTTTTTAGTTGTTACAAATAATGCGACAATGAATATTAATATACTGATTTTATGTGAACATGAATTTTCATTTCCTCAAAGAAATGCCTAATGAACCATTGCTGGGTCCTATGATAGTTGCATGTTTCATTTTTTTTTTTTTAAGATTGTATTTATTTATTTGACAGAGAGAGACACAGCGAGAGAGGGAACACAAGCAGGGGGAGTGGGAGAGGGAGAAGCAGACTTCCCACCAAGCAGGAGCCTGATGCGGGGCTCGATCCCAGGACTCTGGGATCATGACCTGAGCCGAAGGCAGACGCTTAACGACTGAGCCACCCAGGCACTCCTGCATGTTTCATTTTTTAGGGAACTGCCAAATTGTTTTTCAGAGCAGCTATAACATTTTGCATTCCCACTAGCAATGTATGCCTATCCAGTTTCTCCACATCCTCACCAGCATTTGATGTTAGGTGCTTAAGGGCACATCCACCTTAAGGGGATAATGGAAGGTCTAGTCTTTACAATAAAGCAAGAAAAAGAAATAAAATGCACACAAATTGGAAAAGAAGAAAAGGGAACTCCCTGTATTTGCAGATGACATGGTTTACTACACAGAAAATCCCACGGAATCAACAAGAAAAAAAATAGAATTAATAAGTGATTCCAGCAAGGTCACAAGATACAAGATCAGCAGAAAGAAAGTCATATTTATACATACTAACAATTAAAATGTGGGAACCAAATTACAAACATAATATTATTTACAATTGGCCCAAAGGAAATAAAATATTTAATATGCACTTAAAACAAGTACAGAATTTGTATGCTGGAAATTATAAATTGTTGGCAAAAGAAACCAAAGAAGACCTAAACAAATGGATTGGAAGACTCAATGTTAATGGATTGGAAGTCTCAGTAAAAATGTCAATTTTTCAAAAGTTGATCTATAAGTTTAATGCAATCTCTATCAAAATTCCAGCAAGGTTTTTAGACTTAAGACAAAATTACTCTAAAATCTACATGGAAAGGCATAAGCCCTAGAATAGGTAAAGCAATGTTGAACAAGACAAAGTGGGAGGAATCACTCTTCCTTATGATCGGAGTTACCAAGGAGCTACAGTAATCAGAGCAGTGCAGTACTAGTGAGGGGATAGATTCACAGATTACTGGAATGGAACAGAGAACCCAGGAACAGATCCACACAAAGAGACTCAACTGATTTTTTTTTTTTTTTAGTATTTTATTTATTTATTTGACAGCGAGAGAAGGAACACAAGCAGGGGGAATGGGAGAAGGAGAAGCAGGCTTCCCCCTGAGAAGGGAGCCCGATGCGGGGCTCGATCCCAGGACACTGGGATCATGACCTGAGCCGAAGGCAGACGCTTAACGACTGAGCCACCCAGGTGCCCTGAGACTCAGCTGATTTTTGACAGAGATGCAAATGCACATCAATAAAGGAGAGAGAGACTTTTCAATAATTGTTCCTGAAGCAATTGGACACCCAGAGGCAACAAGTGAATGAATAAACTAAAGAACAAATGAACAAATTTTTTAAAAATGAATGAATGAATGAATGAATGAATGAATGAAATTTGATCTCATCCAGCTTAAGGCATTGAGCTCCTTGAGGACAGAAATCATTTCTGATCTCTCTCTGGAACCTAGCACAGTGGTGGGAATATGCACACACCCTGTGGATAGCAAATAAGTGAATGATTTGTGAATGCATATAAGTAACATAAGTGGCCCAAACATGCATTTGAGGCTCTCTTGAGAAAGAAGCCTCTAAGCTGAAATTTCAGAGCTGCATGGGATTTGTCTTGAGGGACACTCTAAGTCTGATCAATGGAAAGAACACTAACAGATAACTCTGGAGAAAGATGGGCTCTGAGATTCAGCCCCAGCTCAGCAAGGCACATACCTCTTTACCCTGAAACGGTGAATTTCACTGCACCTGAAATTCTTCATCTACACAGTGGGAAAGAAAATATTTACTTAAAGAGTTTGCAAGTATGAAACACCATCAGAGTGCTCAGCATGTAATAGATGCTCAATAAAAGGTAGTAGGTCTTGTTCATTCAATAGTCTTAAGAAGTGTTAAACCAGGATCTGTCTTTATAGAACAGTGTGACATACTGGAAAATTTAGTAGTAAGTTTAAGAAGTTTTTTGTCTGGTTTTATTTAAGCAGCTTCTTCTGGTCTTAGAAATGCCCTGGGTAGAGCTTTCAATTCACAGCCAAAGTCATGTCCATTACCACTTGGATTTCTCTAAATAATTTGTACTCACGGAACCTCAGCCAACAGCCAGTAACAGGTGGATGAGTGGCATTATTCATTTCTCTCAGGCCAAGTCTGTTTTGAACTATTTAACTGAAAACATCTTTTAAAAATAAGTCTTGCCAGGGGCACCTGGGTGGCTCAGTCAGTGAAGCGTCTGCCTTCGGCTCAGGTCATGATCCCAGAGTCCTGGGATTGAGTCCCGCATCGGGAACCCTGCTCAGTGGGGAGTCTGCTTCTCCCTCTCCCTCTGCCTGCTGCTCTGCCTACTTGTGCTATCTATCTGTCAAATAAATAAATAAAATTTTAAAAAAAATAATAAGTCTTGCCAGTTGGCTGCTTAAGAGTAAAATATCTTTATGAAAAGTTTTAAGTTGTTAGCTCCAGGAGGGCTGGAGATAAAGCAAGCTCTCAACACGGTTGCTAGTTTGGTTTCAACTGAACTGTTTTCTTCTGAGCTTGGATTTCAAATCTGTGCCCTGTCTAGACCACAGAACACTACTCCAGAGAGGGATCCTAGACACAATGAAAGATGGAGGGGAAATTCAGAAAAGATCTCAAAGCAAGAGGCCCAATATTACAGCCACACTGCACATGAATTTGCCTTTTTGGATCAAATGGTGGCCTCATCCAAATGCATGAACCTCAAAGCAACAGATGGTTGATGAAAGGTCACCAGGCTGAGAATTAGAACTCCTGTGTGAGCCTGGGCATCTCTCCATCTAGGGGTCTCAGCCCCCTACTTATAAAAGATGAGGCTGCACAAGTGAATCTCTGAAATTGCTTCAAGTTCTGCATCTCTCTGAACTTTTAACTACCATGACATCTTCATTTCTCTCTTCCCTTCCAGCACATGTGGTCAGGCACCAACTCTCCAGCCATTAAGTAAAGGCACACATGGTTTCCCAGCAAGCCTGGTGAATCCAAATGTTCAGAGATGAGAGGAAGAAAATGAGGATTGTGTCTCCTTGTGATTAAAATTCCTTCCTAGACTGCTGAGTTCTTGTGCATTTGAATGAATTATCTAAGAATCAGTGTTAGTGCTTAATTGGGAGACAGAGAAAACCCCAAGGAATCTGACAAGAGAAGGCAGATGAAATAGAAAAGTCTCCAGGCATTGAAAAGTTTGACAAGCAGAAGAGCTTGTGATTTGAAAGACAGCTATTGGAGAACATGAGTCAGCATGAGATAACTAAAAAAAGTTAAATAATTAAGCTTACATAATAGGTATCTGATTGAATATCTAGATTTGGATTTAATTAACATTTCTAACCTCTCTTTGTCAGTAACTATATATTATTCAATTTAAAAGTGGAGAACTTCCATTATTAAAAAAAAATCATTCATCTACAGCATGTCTGTGAATTTATTTCCAGATTTAGCAAAGAAGCTATTGTCCTTCCAACTCCCTCCTCCTCCTGACACACACAAAAAGCCTTACAATTAGATTTCTAGAAGGAGAAAAAAATTGAAGATGTGGATACCCCATCATAATTTTCTATAGGTCAATTGGAATGTAAATGATATCATAAACTTAATTCATTAACATATGTGTTGGATGGCAGGTCCTTCCTAAGCAAGTGGTGGAGAGTATTGCTGAGCTTCATCAGAACTGGTCACTGCCACCTTTGAGGAACTCCCTGGCAATGGGAAAAATAGATCATTAAGTAAATGCTATGCAACTCTTTTTCTCCCTGGCTGCTTGAAGCTCGGCCGCCGTCATGAAAGACATAGTAACTATCCAGACCAGGAAATTCATGACCAACCAACTATTTTAGTGGGGAAAAAATGGTCATTGGTGTCCTTCACCCAGGGAAGGTGACAGTACCTAACACAGAAATCCAAGAAAAACTAGCCAAAATAGAGGAGACGACACTGGATGTCATCTTTGTATTTGCATTCAGAACCCATTTTGGTGGTGGCTAGTTATGTTATATTCAATACTGCTTTCTATGTCGTTGAAGTATGATTCAAATGGCGGCTCTTTCTACTATAACACACTGACTCGCGGGGCTGCCTTTGGGAGGTGCTTTGGCAACAAAAAAAAGTAAATCACATTTGATTCCTCACCGCCCAGCAAATGAGAGTCTAGTGGGACAGGCAAATGCATATAAATCCATCCCAAATTGTAACAGTATACTAAAACTTTTTCATAACCCTTCAGAAATCAATTCAAATATCCCGTTCCCTGAGAACCTTTCTATAAAGATTCTTATCAGAGGACTATAATGTGTCTTATGTTAAACTGTTATGTGTCTATACTCTGATTGGACCATATCTTTCAATGTTTTAGTGTTAAATGTAGTGTACTAGTAGAAAGCACTATTGAATATAACACTAACATGCTAAGTTCTTGTTCACTATCTATTTATGCAAGGAATAGTCACTGAGTGTGAATTAGGATCCAGTTTCCTCCTTAGCTGTCAAGAATATAAATGCAAATACAATGTGAGTCCTGACCTACAGGGACTTAGAGTTGGTTTAATGACTTTCTAAGAGTGGGTTGCACAATTCTAACCAGATGTAATCCTGTTTGTAGGGACTGTAGGCTGCACTTCTTAACCAGCTCATAGCAATTCTCATTTTGCCAAGACACAGAGGGTGTGCAGATAATTCTTGCCAATCCGGAGTACCGTTCTGCTGCTGGGTTGAATCAGCAGCCACCCAGGAAAAAGCAAGGGGAATCACCTGTTATCTGGAACATAAGGATTTTTCTTGGTGTATATTTGGGCATGAAATATTTAACACAAGAATGGAATGATAAATTCCACGTGCTATACCCAAACTCTTGCTAAATGCAGCATCACCCTATAGCACCCCCTTCCTATTCCCTGGGGATTTTTCTGGCTTATGTGTTGGATTGCAACACAATTTTGAAGTTTTCCAGCTTTTCCATCTCAGCAAGCATACATATGTATTCATGAACACTAGCAAGAAAAAAGACAAAAAAGAACTACTTTTTAAAGGAAAATTGAGAGCCCTTGCTTCCCTTTACAATCAGGAATAAGGTTGTGGGGTGAAGTGAGTTTCCCATTGTTCTGGAAGCAGGAAAATTGGTGCCTTGTGCATTGCCTCATGTGCCTAAGGGGAAGGCCTCTGCCATGTAACACAGCAGAGAAACTGTCCTCCCAACACGCCTGGTTGCAGGGAGCTCCATGGGGCTCGCTGGGTCCAGCCAGAGGTGGCACATGATGTGACAGATCTTGGTTGGAGGGACCCCAGCCAGTCTCAGAGTCCTGGTGGTGGCATCTTCAGGGGAAGCCAAGCTCCTGCTGTGACAATCCGGGAGAGATTGCATGGCTTTCCCTGCTTCTGAATTAAGCCACGAGCTTCCTGGAGTGTGATATACCTCATCAAGAGAGTATCTGCCCCAAAGCAAGGCAACCTGTCTTCTCCAGAAAGGAAAGAGCAAAAACTATAAAGCCCAGGGACATGACCTTCCTCTGTCCTCACCCTCTGACACAGTGGAGACAACTTATCCCCAACAGCCTTTACTTTCTGTGTGGGTTGCTGGAGCTGGGGCCACAGAAGCTGAAAAGTATTGGTAACCTTCCCCAGCAAACTTTTCAAAAATCTCTCACACATCTTCCTTCCCCTCAGAGCCTTGAAAACACTGCATAGGAAGGCAATCTCAGCAAGACCTTTGGAATAGAAAGACAGCCAGGTACCCCACCAGGGCAAGGGCTTGGGGATGGAATACCTGCATCCCAGCTTTGCTACTAACCAGTGGATGGCTTTACATTGGTGAGCTTCACTGTCCTCATCCATGAAATGGGTATGATAGCAATCCTACAGCATTGATCTAAGAGAACGCCCTTTTTAATGACCTCTAAAGTGTAATAAAAGCACTAGTTATCATTATTAATAATAATGAAACAACAGTCATCAATTTGAGTATCATCTTTTCCATTCCAGATTTTTTTTCCCTGCCTACTCCACCCTCCTAACAGAGGCCTGATGGATTTTGACAGTGATCCTTGACACAAGACCTGTCAGAGAATGGTGTGGGGTCTTAGGTTACCAAGACCAATCTAGGCAAATTGGTTTTGAGGTTTCAGTTTCTAAATGTGGTAGAAAGGACCTCATCTTGGGGACAATACGGTAAACTCACTTTCGGTTTCTCATTCTGGTAAGCTCTCCGAAGGCATGAGTGCTATCTATGTTGTCTACTCCTCTGTTCCCAGCAGCCCCCTTGTGCCCGCTGATATTCAGTAATTGTTGGTTGATTAGTAAATGTACTGGAGAGACCCTCGAGGAAACCCAAAGCTTTATTTCCTGTGTCCATGAACTTATTATCAAATCCAAGTTAAGTGAGACCAATATTCCTTTAAGCACTCTTTCTATAGTGAATGTCAGCAACACTTTATCTTCACATAAAGGAAATGCCCCCTTCTTTTAAGTGAAACTGTCAAAAAGCCAAATAAAACACAAAACAACGACAACAAAACCTTAAGTGGTAAAGCGTAGCTAAAAGTGCAGGCTCTATTACTTGATCTGGGTTTAAGTCCCAAATCTACTATTAGTGGAGTGACCGTGGGCAAGGTAACTTCCCTCTCTGGGCCTTGGTCTCTTTATCTATAAAATAGAAATAATGTGAGCACCTACCCTTGGAGAGCAGTTGAAGATCCAAATGTGAAAGCTAATGTCAAGTTCTCTAAACAGTGTCTGGCACATGCCTAATGCTCTACAAATTGTTACTGTAAACATGATGCCTGAACATTGAAGACAAGCCACCTCCACCTCCAGGCTGTGGGAAGGCACCATACTGCAGGGTTTCTTAAGTCATAGAATGCTGAAACAGGACCCAGGCCAGGGCAATATGCTCCTATGGAGTACAGGCATCCCACACAGTGATGCTGCTTGTTGAAATGAGCTCCAGACCCTAATCCACAGCTGCTGTCTTCAACTGCCTGGAGATGTCCCTGGAGAATTTCAAGGTCAGCATGTCCAAACTTGAACCCACCATCTTTCAGAGTCCCCATCTTCGTCAGTGACATTGTCATCCACCATCGTCTGGCCACCCATGTCAGAAGCCCAAGATACTTCCTGGTCTCCTCCATCATGCTCTGAGCCAAGTGATCATTAGGTCCTGCTGAACTGACCTCTTCGTGACATCTAGAACCCAGCACCGACTCTTTCATTCCTCTGCCAGTCAGGCTTCATAACCCTCCCATTGTCAACAGACCTGGTCTCCAGTCCTGTGACCTGGCACTGGTAGAAAACCAGTCCTTCCCACCTCACAGCCATGGAAGTGGCCATTCTAACAAAGAAACGTAATCACACCCTGCTCTTGCTCAAAAGTCTTCCATGACCCTGGCCTGTTCCAGGAAAGAGGTCACTCGCTTCATCATGACTTGCAAGGCCCCATGTGCTCTGGCCCCTGATGTCTTCAGCTTCTTTCCTACAACACCCCTCCTCCCATCCTTTGCTCCTGCCACCAGAGGACACCACTGGGTCATTGAGGGTGCATGGACCTCTGCCTGGAATACCCTTCCTCCCTTGGTCCTCTTGATAAAGTCCCCTTCAATTATTAAGGCTCATTTGACTGTCACTTCCTCTGTGACTCTTCCCCAGGCCCAAGGCCCTGGCTCTCTCATCCTCACCTTTGGTATTTAGGAATATCTCCCTTCCTTCAGGTTGATCCCTGAGCTGTAGTCTCCATCACACAGCGTTGTCACTGAAGATACTAGACTCTGTGTCCCACAGTAATTGCCAGAATGGTGCATTGTTCATTTGAGGCCGAAGCACCCAGGGCCGGGCTGAGAACAAAGCAAGTAATCATCAAATACTTAATAAGTGAATGAAAATCATTAATTAATTAAGTGTAAAGGTAGGGTTCTTTCCTCCAAGAAATCAATATAAAGCCATTAGAGGACACACAGGGAATCGTCTGCCTAGGATGCTATTAACCCACGGAGCTGTGTGGGCCACTTCCTGACCCCCCAAGTCCTGGCCCAAATGTCACCTTCCTGTTAGGTGACACTGGTCACTGCATTTAAAGCACCCTCACCCTGCACTCCATGTTCTCTTTTCCTGCTTCATGTCTCTCTGATGCCATGGTTATCAGGGAATATGGTTTTCTTTTCTTTCCCTTCCCTCCCTCTTTCTTTCTGTCTTTCTTTCCTCCCTTCCTTCCTGCCTTCTTTCCTTCCTTCCTTCCTTCCCTTCTCCCCCTGATTAAAATGTAAGCCTTATGAAGGCAGGAAGTTTGCCTGTTTTGCTCATTGCTGTATCTAGAACAATGCCTGTCAAACCTTAGCTGTTCCATGCATGTTACATTGTAGAAGGAATGAGTGAATGAATGAATGAATGAATGAACGAACAAACGAGAAGCATAAACTACCTGTGTTGTGGCTGACAGTTTTGTTAGAAAAGGGAGTGATCACTTTAGCCTAAAGGCTCAAGAGTCCCTTGAAGTTCAAGGTCCATTAATCCAATTTTAATAGATGCCATTTATCAAAAAAGAAGAAAGAATACTTTTCTTTCCCTGCCCCCCCCAGTCATCTTAACTCATTTTTAGTTTCAGAGTGAGCTGATAGAAGGGTCGGATGCTATCAATATAAAGTTAAAATATTAAACCAAGTTCTTCTGGAAACAAGAATAGTAGTGATGAATATCCATGGTATGGCTAATGGTCACTTGGCTTCTACTTCTACCCGGTCTTAAGCCCATTGACATATGTGAACTCATTTCATCATCACACTAACCCTGTAAGTCACTATTATTGTTATCCCCTTCTATAAAGCAGAACATGGATGTGTGCAGAGGTAAGTAACCCCCCGCCAATGTCACAGAGCTGTAATGTGGGGAGCCCAGGATTCATGCCGGATTGCAGGAAATAAAGTAGGTGAAGCAAAAGGAGTGGATTCAAAGTTCTGCCTCTCAACAGAGGAGCCTCGCGAGCAAGAAAGTCAACCTTCTGAACATCAGTTACCTCAACTGTAAAATGGGGATGATTGTATCCATTCTTATGGCTGTCGAGGGGCTGAGAGGCAATCAGGTGTGAAAGTGCTATCAAAATGTGAGCTAATGTTACTCACTGGGCAATGATGCCACATTAAGGTTTCTATCCCATTCCATGTTATGAGAGTATTACAATCATTACATGATTGCTTCCAGCCCATTCGAGGAAATAAACACTGTTAACGTTTGCCATCCATTCATATAACCTGGGTGCCTTTGCCATGAGTTGTTACTAATTTTAACAGAGCAGCCTGTGCACTAAAGCTGAAATTAGAGTCTTTTTCTGGGCCGTAGAGGTCGTCTACTCAGACCACACTCAGGCCAGATGCAACAACAGAAACTCTCCATTACAACAGTGGAAAAGCCTGGCGGTCGGCATCGAAAGGTGTGGATCTGAAGGAGACCTCTGCCCCTTGATAAAGGTCTTCTTTCCATGCTCAGACAAGTCCTGCCTCGGGGTCTTTGTGCTTGCTAGTCCGTCTCCTTGATATGCTCTCCCTTGCCCTCTTTGAACCAGTTAATTTTAAGTGCACGTGCTACTCTCCCTGGCCCCCAGGACTGCATGGGGTCTCCTACTTTGGGCTCAGATGTCACCCCATGAATCTCCCTGGCACCACACAGCTTGACGAAATCATCGTTTGCATAAATAGTAAATGTCTCTCTTCTCCTTTAGGATTAAGTTTGATGAGGTCAGGGACAATCTCCTCTTTTTCAACATCGGAACCCAGGATCCACTGTGATGACAACACCTTGCTTGTAGAAGGTGCTTGTTAAAATATTTTGAATGAATGACAGGATCAGTTAAGTCACTTTGGGGAAGACCTAAGCTCTCTGAGCCTTGGTTTCTATATATATGGAAGGATCTCCCTGGCCAATTGCATTGTTATGGTGAGGATTGTGGAATCTGAAAGCTCTTTAGACATAAAACATTAACATACTGTGTGGGACTGAGGTGCCACAGTTTCTATGCAATGCATTTTAGGAGGTGAAAACTGCATTTGAAGATACAAATAAATTGATGTACATACCAGGCACTGAGTTAATTTGGAGTAAAAACAGCCAGGAGGAAAAAAAGGACACATATCGCGATGTGAGGGCAGAAGAAATCCCAAACTCCTAAGTATCTTTGGAACTCTTGGAGCCCTTTCAGTGAGCATCCGGTTACACTGGAGATATATTTAATTTTTGCCATCCACTAAGTGGTATTTCACATTGGCCACGGAGATGAATTCTAACTTACTGTAAATAGAATGAAAAGAGCTCTGTTGTTAAATTGTTTATTGCACCTTACATCTGGCCCCAAGCAATGATGTTTTTAGGTTCCACAAAAGTAGCTGGGTATAGTCTATTGTCATTACATAAAGGAAACTCTGACAATTTACATTATAAAATATAAATTATCCGTTTATCAACCACCAAATAGCACAAAGGCTCCCTCGATTGTGGCAGTGTAGGAGGCTAGAAATAATTGTGTGCATCTTCTCCCAAACACCGGGTCCAGATTTGCCATAAAGACCCACCAATCAATTCTTTTTCGATTCTGTAGAATATGTGAAAGGCAGACTCTCCTCTCTTCTGATGAACCCCCATGCAGCTTCCCAATGCCTACGGAGAGTTAGGCTCCAGAAAAATCTTAATGGGGGTTGAAATACAGAATAAGCCCCTTAGAAAGCTTCATGTTATGAAAGACAGATTGAAAAAGGCTTTCACATCCCTCTCCCTAATTGCAATAGGTTTGGGGTTGAGGGAGATTCTACATAGAGAAACATCCCATATACCTTTTTTAAAAATATATAGATACAGATACTTTTCTTTGCTGAGAAGATACCTTTCATCTCCAAGTTTTTATTCTTTTTCTTCACTTCTACTTCCGTTGGTCTTTTCCTACTATCATTTAACTGAAGGGTTTATCCATTTGATCATTTATTTAGCAAATTAATAATCCCTTCTATCAGCTAAATTCCCAGCATCTACAGAAAACCCCGCTCCACTGTCCTTCTGTTAGAGACTCCAGTGCCCCTAGCCAAGAGCAGAGGTGAGTGGGAGACGTCCACTGTTCTTGCTGCCAGTCTCTGCCACAGGAACCTGAAAGGATGATGAGGATTTTGATAGGCAAAGACATGGAGGGCTAAGCCAACGGAATGAGCAAGAGCTCAAAGAGGGAAAATAATAAAAATAATATTTCAAAAATCTAATGTTTTGAGAGGAAGTGCAATCAACCCAGAGATACATTATAAATATGTCTAGTGCCTCAAGGACGGTAGGCTTACGAGAGAAAGGGACAAATCAATCAACGGGCAGACATGTGGATAAATGGATTAGCACCTACAGCCCAGGAGCTCAGATATTATTCTGTATCTAGAGAGAGATGCAAGTTGAACTTGGACCCTAGTCCTCTCAGCATCCTGTTCTCCTTCCACGCAGTCAAGGAAGTGACCACGTCAGGTGCTGCAGAAAGGTGGGTACCCTGAGCAGAGGGGCGAGGGGCCAGATACCTCTGCTGAGAGACCTGTTCAGGTAGAGAGGTTCTTTGGAAAGCTTACCCCTTTGCTCTCCTTCATTTGGGAGTTTAGTCTCTCTGTTACTAATCCATTGCCTCTATCCTGACAATGGGAACAGATATGTTAGGGAAATACAAGTGTGCTCCCCTTGCAGAGTGGATGGCTTCTCAAAAAGTGTGCATGGGCTAACACAATTGAATGTAAAGCATGAAGGCATGTTGGAGCTCATCGCGACCAACCCTTCCACGGGAATGATGAGGACACAGAAGCTACCTGTGCTGCAAGAGCAGCTCCAGAAGCCCAGCGTCTCTCTCCAACTGCGTCCGTGCAAGAGCATCCCCAAGTGTGTGAGAAGGTGCCATGTGCTATGGGGAAAAGGAAATTTAATGGATAAAGGAGGATCAGAAATGCCAGGATGTTGGGCAAGGTGTGGGGAATGAGGTGTGATTTTAAATAGAAGAGTCGAGGGGGCCTCAGTGAAGAGATGACATTTGAACAGAAGCTTAGGGGAGCTGAGGGGTTCATTGTATGGGCATCAGGGGAAAAGGCTACCGGAACAGTCAACGAGAAGGCTCTAAGGCAGGAGTCCACCTGCCCAGGGAAGAGCAAGGAGGCCAGAGTGGCTGAAGCACAAGGTGTGTGTGGGAGGAGGGGGGCAGAGGGAGAGGAGACAGTTAATGAGCCATAATGAGAACCAGGTGACACAGAGTTCTGTAGGCCACTGGAAAGACCCTGGCTTTCACCCTGCATGTAATGGGTGCCACTGCGGGACTGCAGCCAGGCACGAGACGGAGATCCAACTTACATTTTGCAAAGATCACTTTGGTTGTAAAGCTGGGCACAGACAGTGGGTGGTAGGAGAGCAGTGGGGAGGCCGTGGGAAGGCTACGGCAGGGTCCAAGCAAGAACGATGTATTAAACAGGAGGAAGAATCAAACCGTAATTTCCGGGCAAATACTTGGGAGATGCCATCAGTCATTCGTATAGAAACTGTGCCGAGTAAATATTAAGAACCCTCACTCTGTTTTTTAGATGAGAAGGTTGAATTCAGAGCAAAAGGCCTTCCTCAGTGACGTGTATTTACTGAATGGCAGAGCCGGATTTCGAACCCTGGCTCTCAAGCGTTGGGCACCTATTGTACGCAGGCACACTTTGAGAGCTGGAGGGAGGGATCCCTGCTCTTCAGAGCGATGGGCAGGCAGCTGACAAGAGGGGAGGGGCCACATGCGCCAACAAACAGATGACAAGAGACAGCAGGGCGTCCTTCTGTGCCTCCGGCAGATTCCGCCCCCACGAAGTTTTCCCTGGATGCCCCCAACAAATACACTTCTCGGCGAGAGACCCATTAGGTCCTGGGCATAATTTAGAAAGGCATGGAGTAAAACGTGGGGAGTCAGAAGAAACTAAAAAATACATAAAAATAAAAATCGGAAATACATCTGCAGACTCCGGAGTGTCGAGGAAGAGATCTGAAGGAGGTGGGTCCTCCAGCTCAAGCTCTTTTCTCTATTTAGCTGCTGGAACATTCTTTCTCCTCTTCCCTCATTTTTCACCAGGCTTTATCCAAGAGGGGCTTGTACGGCCTTGCCCCTTCTCCCTGCTTAGTGGGGAGCCTGCTTCTCCCTCTCCCTCTGCTCACCCCCTACCCCCTGCTCATGCTCCCTCACTCTCTCTCTGTAGAATAAACAAATAAGATCTTTAAAAAATAAATAATAATGCCAATGGAAAGCCAATAAGCTGTGCAACCCCCAGGCCTGTCTGCCCATCCATCTGTTCCTGGCCTTTTCTTTGCCACCACTTCCATGGCACCAGGCTGCCCCGGCCGCTCCAGGCTCCCACCTCCCCTGCTTTGGGCTCCAGCTGACCAAAGAAGATCTTGAGAATGAGAGATGGCAACGGTAGAGGAAGGGAAACTGGGTGGTTTTCCCTCTCCCTCCTCTCTCCAGCCTCAGGGCGACTTGCCCCCCTCGCTGGTGATGGGCCCCTGACCTTGGGTAGCGCAGCTCCATCCCTCTCTGCTGTCCAGTTTGGGATGGCTTTCCTCCTTTTGCTAATCTCTGGGTCGCTTTGTTCTGCTTGTAATTTATTCTAGTTGGCTTTGCCTATCTTTCATCGCCAGTTGTAGCTAATTCCCTGGATGAAATCCCTCCTGCTTTGAAGGCTTGAAGTAGCTTCTGCTTTTCTTGAATGACACACAAGCATACTTTCAAAGGATAGAAAGCCATGCCCTCAAGAATGTGCTGCCCTAAAAACAATACAAGACGAGTGCTTGCTTCGGAAGCACATATCATAAAATTGAAATGATTCAGGGAAGACGAGCATGAACCACCACCCCCCCCCCACACACACACACAAGGACAACACGCAAATTCCTGAGGCATTCCATATTTTTTTTAAATGAAAAAAAAAGACAGGATTTAAATTTTGAAGTCCCTGCCTTAAAGATTAGTTCCATGATAGATCTATAATTTTACAGTAAAAAAATTCATTTCAATAGACATCAAAGTGTTTACGGTCAGAAAGATAATTTTGAAAGAATAATCATCAGTTTCTTTAAAAGTTTTTATAATACTCTATGGTCAAACAATCTTTGACAAAGCAGGAAAAAACATGCAATGGAAAAAAGACAGTCTCTTCAATAAATGGTGCTGGGAAAATTGGACAGCCACATGCAGAAGAATGAAACTCGACCATTCTCTAACACCATTCACAAAGATAAACTCAAAGTGGATGAAAGACCTCAATCTGAGACAGGAATCCATCAAAATCCTAGAGGAGAACATAGGCAGTAACCTCTTTGACACCGCCCACAGCAACTTCTTTTAAGATACATCTCCAAAAGCTAGTGAAACAAAAGCAAAAATGAACTTTTGGGACTTCATCAAGATAAAAAGCTTCTGCACAGCAAAGGAAACAGTCAACAAAACAAAGAGGCAACCCACAGAATGGGAGAAGATATTTGCAAATGACACTACAGATAAAGGGCTGGTATCCAAAATCTATAAAGAACTTCTCAAACTCAACACCCAAAAAACAAATAATCAAGTCAAAAAGTAGGCAGAAGAGATGAATAGGCACTTCTCTGAAGAAGACATACAAATGGCTAACAGACACATGAAAGAATGTTCATCATCATTAGCCATCAGGGAAATCCAAATCAAAACCACACTGAGATACCACCTTACACCAGTTAGAATGGCAAAAATGGACAGGGAAAGAAACAAGAAATGTTGGAGAGGTTGTGGAGAAAGGGGAACCCTCTTACACTGTTGGTGGGAATGCAAGTTGGTACAGCCACTTTGGAAAACAGTGTGGAGGTTCCTCAAAAATTTAAAAATAGAGCTACCCTATGACCCAGCAATTGCACTACTGGGTATTTACCCCAAAGACACAGATGTAGTGAAAAGAAGGGCCATATGCACCCCAATGTTCATAGCAGCAATGTCCGCAATAGCCAAACTGTGGAAAGAGCCGAGATGCCCTTCCACAGATGAATGGATAAAGAAGATGTGGTTCATATATACAATGGAATATTACTCAGCCATCAGAAAAGATGAATACCCAACTTTTACATCAACATGGATGGGACTAGAGGAGATTATGCTAAGCGAAATAAGTCAAGCAGAGAAAGTCAATTATCATATGGTTTCACTTATTTGTGGAACATAAGGAATAACATGGAGGACATTAGGAGAAGGAAGGGAAAAATGGGGGGGGGAATTGGAGGGAGAGATGAACCATGAGAGACTATGGACCTGAGAAACAAACAGGGTTCTAGAGGGGAGGGGGGAGGGGGGATTGGTTAGCCCGGTGATGGGTATTAAGGAGGGCACGTACTGCATGGAGCACTGGGTGTTACACGCAAACAATGAATCATGGATCACTACATCAAAAACTAATGATGTATTGTATGGTGACTAACATAACATAATAAAATTAAAAACTACAAAAAAAAAGTTTTTATAATGAAAGAAGACACATTATATTCCACAAATTTTCTAAAAGGTTCATCAATATTTAATTTTCTTCTAAAAGCCACATTAGGATTAACATTACAAAGAAAACAGGCTTTTGTTCCAAGGAAAAATGTACCTCTGTGATGCGGCCGTTTTATCTGATATCTCTGTTAGTGGAATATGGTGGAGGGGAGTATATTTATAATAACAACAGATCCGTTTTCTGAATTTCTGCCCCTTGCTACTTTTACAAACTAAGCATCATTTTACCAGCAGGAAGACACAGTACATAAAACTTTGCAGCAGCAGGATGTGTTCCCAAATGTTTGGCTAATCTTTGGGTGATCTCAAGGGAAGGTAATGGAAAAATTTTAATAGTTAGCCGGGGTTATGTGAACTTCTCTTTCTGATACCTGGCTCAGCTAACGCTTTGCGAGATGTTGGGGAATAAGAACCTAATGAATATGTCCAGAATCTCTGCCCTGCTCTATTCAGAACCAATTTGTAGTTAGTTCCTAAGTGCTAAGCTTTAATAGATATGTCTTAATAATTAATCCTTTCCTTAAAGTGCTTTGATTTTTCTGATTCATATTGAGTTGAGTATATATTTGGCAACTCTAAGCCTATTGGGCCAAAACAAAATTGTGTTATATTTCTGTCCCTGTGAGATTCTAGTGGAAGAAGTTAGAAAGGTGTGCTCTCCTAACCCTTGAAGAGAAGCTTGGCATTATTCACCTCACCAGAAGGGGCACATTTAGCCCAAATTAGAATATTCATGCACACCGGTCACCATGCATGCTGGTCAACATATGTGTGGCTCCACACGTGTGTGCCTTTGCTCATGCTACTGCCTTCCTCACTTTACCTTGCAACTCCATGCTCAACTCGGAAGATTCCGCCATTGCCTCCTCCGAGAAGCCTTCCTTGACTCCACCCCACCCCCAGCCTTGCTCCGGAGCCTCCCCTCAGCTTTCTTTCAGCAAATCTGCTTTCTTCTGCACTTGGTTCCAAGGTGATCTCTTTGTGGGTCTGCGGCACCTGCAGACTCCCAGCTCCTGCAGAGCAGGGACTATCTCTGTATGTGAGCACGCAGCCTAAACAGCTCCTCCGTACATGTTTCTTGAACACGGCTGAGCTGAGCTGAGCAGAGTGGCTGATAATTTATGAAGTCTAGATCTCGCCTCCAGCAAAACTGCAAAAGGCAACAGTTCCTCCAGCCCTGTGTTCCATGACCATTTCAGGACACAGTGGAACATTCATCTCTTTTCTGTAAAGTCGCCTGCGTGGTTTTGCTGCTTGCATTTTTCCTTTTCTTTTTGGCTTTCTTCCTATAAGAATTACACAACCTTCTGTCCTCCTCTTACCTCCTCCTCCTCCTGCACTGTACCTCCGGCTCTGAAAAGCTATGAATAAAGAAAGACAGCTGGTACTTCAGGATCCTGTTACTAATTCAATACGTGCATACCTTTCCTGTGAGTCCTGCAGAGCTCCATTTTCTTGAGAATGGCAAAGCCAAAAAAGCCTTTCACTCTAGCCCTGCAGAAAAATACGGATCTCAGAGGCCTGAAAAGGCTTTCAGAGCTCAGACTCACCCCATCCTTTATGGGAGCGTGTCGGATAACACAGACATGGGTTAGGCGAGGCTCCACCATTTGCTTGCTCTTCACCACCCCAGGCCAGCTCCTTTGGCTCTTCGCTCTAAAATAAGGTCAATACCATCTATCGCACAGTGTTCGGGGGAGGATTAACAAGATCATGTTCTGCAGAGTCCGGCACCTAATGTTCAAAAATGGGTAGAAATAACAATAAAGAGGATGATAATAGTAACATGTTTATTCCAAGTGGTTACAGGTTAAATTTTATCCTCTCCAAATTCAGAGGTTGAAGTCTTAACCCCAGTACCTCAACATGTGACCTTATTTGGAAAGAAGGTCTTTTCAGAGATAATCAAATTAAAATGAAGTCATTAAGATGGGCCCTAATCCAGTATGACTGTGTCCTTATAAAATGGGAGGATTTGGCCCCAGACGCATACACGGGGAGAGCGCTGTGTGAAGATGAAGGCAGACGTCCCCGTGATGCTTCTACAAGCCGAGGACCACCAAGGATTGCCAGCAAACCACCAGCAGCGGGGGAGAGGCTGAGAACAGATCTTCCCTCACAGCCTCCGAAGGCGCCACCACCACGGACACCTTGACCTTGGACTTCCGGCCTCCAGACCTGTGAGAGAATAAATTTCTGTTGTTGGAGCCCCGAGTTTGTGGTGTCCATACTTTTGACAATACTGAGAACAGAGACACTAGACAAATGCCTGAGGTGACAGAGCAGAGAGGAGAGGGAGAGCCAGAGTACAGGTTCATGGGGAGCATGCTGGCTGACCCCCTCTGCAGCCACACCCCCCACCTGTCGCCTCCTCCAGCTCCCCCTCCCAAGGCCCCTTTCTCTACACACTCAGAACGTGTCATCTCATCTTCCCCAATAACCTGGGCACCTTCCCGTTTCCTACCTTACACTTCAATTAGGAATTACATCCTTCCCACGAGAGATTCTGATTTAATTAGTCTAGGGTGGAACCCAGCCCTTGCATTTTTAAAAGCTCTCCAGGTGCTTTTCATGAGCAGCGGGGTGAAGACGCTGCACTGGGCCACATGCCGCTTAGAGCGAGGCCATGGCTGCCTTACCAGGTGTCCACCATATTTGGTTCAATGGGTGCCCCGATAGGTGGGGGTTAGTGAGTTGCATCCCAGGTAACAGGTCAATACACAACTGCAATGCTCCAGACCGTATTGGACCCATCTGTTGGTTGTGTGAACTTGACCATGAAAGTTGTCTGACTCCTCAACACCACTCTCCCTCCTTTCCTCCCATGCTCTGTGCTCTCCAGGGCCGCCATCCTCCTTGTATCAGATCTCACTTCACTGTCGCTCTCCACCATGGGGCTTTGATCACCACACCTCCATGTTTTTTTAAATTTTTTAAATTAAAAAAAATTCCCGTTTATTTTCATACCTATCCAGAAGTGAATGCAAACCCTAATGTGGCCAGGGTGTTCTTTCTGAAGTGTAACAGTAATAATAAAGCAATCAAGAGTCAAAAAAAAAAAAAAATCCTCTCCCTCTTAAAAACAGTTGAGTGTCTCAGGGCACCTGGGTGGCTCCACTGATTGAGCATCTGACTTTTGGTTTCAGCTCAGGTCATGATCTCAGGGTCGGGGGGTGGGGGGGAGGACTGAGCCCAGAGTCAGGATCCACACGCAGCAGGGAGTCGGCTTGAAATTCTCGCTCCCTCTCCCTGGGCCCCTCCCCCACTCGTGAGCTCTTTCTCTCTAAAATAAATAAGTCTTAAAAAGAGAAAAAATTTGAGTGTCTCTCCATCACATACTTCAAAACGTTCAAACTCCTTTTGTGACTCATCACACCTGTTGCTATTCTCACCCTTTTCCCGCTCGCTTCTCCGAAACAAGCTGAGATTTGCTGCCCTAGTCAAAGCTCCCTTTCCACAGCAGGCTTTCTCCTGCCTCAGGGCTTCACTCCTGCTCTTCCCTCTGCCTCACAAACCAACCAGGACTACTTTCCAACACTTAGCTCAGGAACCTCCGCCCCTGAACCTGGCGTCTCATAGATGCTCCACCCCCACGGGCCTCCCTGGCAGGGTAGACCTTGGAGTTCCCGTTCGCTCTCTTGGTTTGGCGACTGTGATTATGCATTCATATTATCTGTCCCCCCAACTCTCTGCAGTCCTGGGAATGTTGACTGTCTCTTTCATGTCTGTGTGGCCATTGCTTAGCCCAGCGTCTGCTACAGACTAGATGCCCAGCAAATATTTGTAGAATGAATGAGTAAATCATATTAATTGATATTTACTAGTGCTTTACAGTTTACAAAGTGTTTCAAATGGCAAGTAGTAGGGGTAAAAGGGAAAGAAAGATCATGTGGATCTAGTGGCCATTTCTCCGAGGCTCCCACCAGCCCTGACTCAATTTTTCAACGAGTTACTGTTCTCCAAGGGCCTGCAGGGGGCATACAGCCATTAGGGGAATGTGTTGGCTTTTGGACTTGGACAAAGGAGGATGAGTTCACACATCTTGGTGCAGAGTGGAACTGGCTTCATCCGCCTGCGACTGGATTGACACCATGACCCCTGGCCACTCCATACTCCAAGCAAGAGCCCTGAACGCTGCCATCTACAAGGACAGGTCAGCACAATTAACAGATGTTGCCAATGGCCATGCAAAAGGACAGGTGGTAGTGTGTCCATCTGTCTGCAGAGGCCACATCTTGAAAACAAAAGGCTGTGGTTCCTTGTGGTTCATTCAAGGGAGTCCTTCCTTATCCATTTTGAGTGCTAAGCCCATTGTCAAGACTTCTGGCGAAGCTATTGGGAAGTGCTGAGGGACAGGGGATTAGGGTCACACAGAAGGAGGACTGGCTTTGAAGTAGCTCCTGGGCAGGACCTCCCTCCTGGGAGCCCCAGAGAGACTAATGGACTGATAGGCAACGGGCACAATCCCAGGCCTGTCTACTGTTCAACTGCTCCATCTCCTTAAGTACACCCCGGGTGGGCCTCCAAGCCCATGTGGTGCCGGCATTAGAAGTCACTACCGTCACCCACATTCTGCCTTTGGGATTGTGCCAGGCTACCCCGCATCTGTCCACTTTGCTCCTGCTTCCAATCTGCTTTCCTTCCAGGATTCACACCGCCTCTTATCTTCATCTCCTTTTGGCTCCAATTCTGAGTCAATCTCCATGGATTGGCACTTGATTTCTGGCTAGCAGTCCCAACTTCAGTGGCCACTGCCCCGCCCCCGCCTCCCACTTGTGCCTCCAGCACACCCAAGGGCAGATCTGCCAGGCTCTGCTCCTGGCTTCCAGTGCTGAAAACAAAGCTAGAGGCTATAGATTCTAGGTAGTCCTCATTTGCTCCTCTCCCTTCAGGACCCCCTCTGGCTCTTTACAATCTGTGTTACTATCAATCCTGTCCACATTTCCATCCTTGAGCCCACTCGCTCCTGAAGCCCACTTCTAAGTTAACACTATTGATCGCAGAGCCATGGCGTGGAAAGACACAGCGTGTATTATAATAAACATGCTACTGTCAATAGAAATATATGGGGAAGGTTATTTACCCAGTTGTTTGAGAGAAGAAACACTGTCTCCTTTGTTTGATACAAAATAAAATAATAAACTGTCCTGTTAGGCATAAGCCAGAGGCAGAGGTCCTTGGGCACATCCTAGCATCAACCCCATGAGTTGTTTGAGTCACCTGGTGAACAAATTGAACAGATACAGAGTGGTGGGCTGTGATGAGCACACACAGATGCCACTTGAATCCTGTACATATGGCAGCCTTTTTCCAGGCACTTTGTTTCCTTTAGCCCCAAAGTCTTCCCGATATTTCAGATTCACGCTGTGATTTTTTAGTGAAATGAGATTACAGCAGTCCAAAATTATATCAATAATTATATTCTGCTCAGATGAGAATGAGTGTGTTCCAAACTGCTAGCGGGACCTCTAGCAACCATCAGGAAAGCAGTTTCTTTGTGCCAAATAATTAAGTAGAGCATTTTAGCAAAAAAAATTAAGAGGAAAGGCTGTGTGTGAGCTCACTCAGACCTGAGGAATTTTACCTCTGTCATCCACTAGCCAAGACTTAAGTCTTTGAAACCTTAGTTCTCTTCTTTGTAAATTAGAAATGATGCTACACTAGCATATGTAATTGTGATGATTTAATGAGGGATACATTGTTACGTATATTATAAATTATATCAGGGAAGATAGTGCATAAGAAATAGTCACAAAATGAAAGATGAAAACTCTTAACTGGGGCTCCCCGGGGAGTCCCTGGGTGGGAGATTGAGTTACTATTCAAAAATATTAAAAATTTTCTCTTCTAGTTCCAAGAGCAAACTACCTCTTCACCCCTTCACTCTGGGATTGGCTGCACAACATGCTTTGGATTATGAGATGTTAATTGGTGTGACGTAAGCTTGAAGAAGAGTGGCAGGGCTGTTCTTGTCTTCCGCTGGTTCTGTTATTGCCCTGAGCAAAACTCTATGCAGGCAGAGCTGCCTGGCGGGTGGGTGTGGGGGGAAAGAAACATGGATCAGAGCCCAGCCACAGTGAGCTGATCTCAGTTGACTGTTAGAAGCATGTGGAAGCCCAGCAGAAATAAGAACATCAGCTGACCCACAGAACCATGAGAATAAGTGATTGTTATTTGAGGCCACTGAGTTGAGAGTGATTTGTTTGCAGTAATTTTGTGACATTAACTTTTCCCTTCTCTACCTCGGATGACCATATATCTCTGTTTACGCAGAACAGCCTTGGTTTACATCTGTTTTAGTGTCTCACCTGTTTTACATTTTCCTAGTCTGTCTGTCTTTCTTTCTTTCTTTCTTTCTTTCTTTCTTTCTTTCTTCTTTCTTTCTTCTTTCTTTCCTTCTTTTAAACAAAGTATTGCTATTTGTTGCACTGAAATAAGCTCAAATGGGTTTGGTAGACCTTGACTTTGCACTTGACCCTTTTGCATGATCTATCTATTGGAGTTGAAATGAGTGCACTCAAGAGACACCCATGTTAACATATGATTAAATCTGAAAGGTGGCTAAAAAAACACATCTCTCTTTTCTCGACCGTCTCAGACAGAATGTAACTAACACCTCTCTTTCAGTGACAACATGCAAGGGACTCGCAAATAAAGCAAAATGTGCTCGGGCACTAGCAGCTAAGGACAGCTAACTCTTTCCATCCTTGAATGGTAGTGGGAGAGAAGCTGGAGCTCCTGCCACCGGTCAGCTGGTATACCATCCAGCTGTGGTAGGTCCACAAGGAAGCTTGAAAACTGCACAGAGCTCCTAGGCCACTAGTCAGAGGCGTGTGTAGGAACGGGTAAAATACAGGTTAGATGTAGATGAAGTATGTGCAAGAAATAGTTTGAGAAGCCTGCTTTAGAATGTTGTAGGAGAAGAGGATGTCATCTATTAGTTAATACAAATCTACAACCATATTTTAATGGTTTTATTTGACACACTTTTTTTCTTTTGCTATTAATTATGTTGGCACAAAGAACCAAAGAAAAGTGTGTAATTAGTGAAATATACATTATAAATTTCTCTTTTCAAGAAAGTTAATTATGCTAAGTCACAAAATGCTTGCAAACATTTACTTTCCACCATGGAGGGCTGCTGTGATGTCACTAACCACAGGGAATCTAAAAGACCAACTGTACTGAAGAAGCATCAGTATCCATTTCAACATAATTTGAGAAGACAGTGCCCAACCACCATGATTTAACACACGAAGTGGCAGAAGGTGTGTTTGTAATCACTGTATGAAGCATGACTTTGAATTTAGATCAAATCACTCTTCAAATTAAATTGGCTCTTGTTTCATCCTGAGTTTTCTTGTGCACATACCAAATGTGAAACTATGATGGCTTATGTGTTGTCTCTACGAGCAGAAGAAGTTCACAGAGTGTTCAATGATTCCAGTTTTATTACATAAATAAATACTTCAAATGGAAAGTCAGATTATTTCAATAATTAATCTTTTTTTTCAATTCATGAAATCAAGGTAGAGCTATTTAAACGTTACTGCAAATTCAGCATTAAAATTAAAGATCAAATTATTTGTCTTTACAGGGTCATGTAAAAATAAGAGTAAGAAACCTGCATGACAGAAGCTGGCTTGGAATTGGCTGTGAGGCAAACATAATTAACAATGCCATTCATACACACTGGAAACTAATACAACGTTTTATGTCAATTGTACCTCCGTTTTAAAAAAGCCATTCAGATAAATTATAGGGAATCTACCAATCAAAATAAAAGCTGTAGTTGTCAAAATGTAAAAATAAATACATACACATGTTATGTACACCCACAGGCAAATAATCATCCCTAGTAGCTAAACTACAAAATTGTTGACTCAGCTAATGTTGAATTATTTTTTAAAAAAAATCAATCTATGTACGTCTACATTGTTTATTCCCTTTCTTTATTCAGATTTTAGAAACGTTTCATTTTTGCAGAACTACTCTGTAAATCAACCCAAATGTCCTACAATGCCATTAAACTTTTTGCAAAAAGACCTCTACATTTTGGTTATATTCTGTTCAAAACTAGATGGAATCTTGAATCAAAGTATTCGGCAAATGGCATGCACATCATCACTGCCCAAAATAAACAGCAAAATAACTCCGGGGGCTTCTGAAGCTCTTAAGTTGCAATTAGTAAAACAAAGCTTATAAACAAGAAGATCTTGAAATATTCCCTCCAAAAGCAAGGGAAAAAATTAACAATGTCGAAAGTGTAATTTACAAGTTTGCACTCTGAAATTTCTTAATATGTTGGACAAAAAATTCTAAAGAATTATGAACAGAAATAACCTATTTGAAGAGTTTTTTCTACTACTGCATCTGACGAAGAAAGGTTCTCTGAATGAGGCAAAATTAGGCCCAGGGACAAACTTTGAAGAGTGAAATACTTAGACTTCTCAATATGAAGGGAACTTTTTAAAGATTTTATTTATTTATTTGACAGAGAGAGACATAGAGAGAGAGGGATCACAAACAGAGGGAGTGGGAGAGGGAGAAGCAGGCTTCCTACTGAGCAGGGAGCCCGATGCAGGGCTCAATCCCAGGACCCTGGGATCATGACCTGAGCCAAAGGCAGACGCTTAATGACTGAACCACCCAGGCGCCCCTGAAGGGAGCTTTTTAAAGTGTGTTCTAGAGAAATGAGTCAGTTGGAAGTGTCAAATGTCAAATTTTTAAATTTTAAAGTAAAACTTTGAAGAAGATTAAAAACAATTTTATTAAAATGAAAGATAAGACTATTGAATAAATTTTCAGGAAAGTACATAATTTTAAAGACACTCTAAGATTGTTCATTCAACTTAGATTATTTTTTGTTTGAGATAATCAGTGTAAAGAAGTTTTGACATTTGCTTTAATGTACATAGATATATATTGTTTTTTTCTGAGTATGTTATTTTTACTTAAAAATTATTTTTAAAAATAGGTTTGACTAGAATTGGGTTATAGATCATCAATATTATACAGTTAATTTGTCAGTCAATAAATACATTTTAAGGGGTACGTGGGTGGCTCAGTTGGTTAAGCCTCCGACTCTTCATTTGGGCTCAGGTCATGATCTCAGGGTCCTGAGATCAAGCCCGGCATGGGTCTCTGCACTCAGTGGGGAGTCTGCTTGAGATTCTCTCCCTCTCCCTCTGCCCCTCCCCCTGCTTTGCACTCTCACACGCATTCTCTCTCTTTCTCTCTCTCAAATAAATAAATAAATCTTAAAAAAAACATTTTAAAAAACATATTTAATTTCAATTCTTTCAGTCTCAAAATTTATCCTGGCTCCAACAATAAATTGGAGAGTCACTGTATTTCAGGTCTCTTTCAGTGTCATATTGTTGTTTGTTTTCTAAGTAAAGCAATCAATGAGCACTTCAAAAGTCCCATTTTCATTGTGCAGAAGAAAAGATTACAGAACAGTGTTTCAGTATTCAGCCACACTGGGCCCAGTAACCCGGAACGACAGAAGCTTCTGGACGAAAAATCCAGGGTTTGGATCAAGAAAGTTCTGGGTAAATACGTAGTAGTGCAATAGTGCAGGATTTTGATGTTCTTTTTAGGTACTACTTGCGTTCTTTTAAATGTCCTTAAAAATCACTATTCATGTTTACTTAGGAGAACCTCTCTATTAAGTAGTGAGAAATGTCAAAGTTATGGTTAAAAACGATACTCTTTTGTTGTCACAAACCAAAAAAGTTGGTTACCAATGTGCTAGCTATAAAATAGTATCTCATGGGACAATCTGTCATGTCTGTTGCACTGGCCTGGGGAAGAGACATGTTTCATGGTCTTTGCTACAGCACGTGGGCAGAGAATGTCAGAATAAAATGGTCACAAAGGGTTTTAGAGAATATTAGGATTAGCTTTTGGCACAAAGACCAAGAGATTTCAGTGTTTCCTTATTGTTCAAAGTGAACCTGAGTTGTCAGAGCAAACAAACGTGTTACAAAGTGTTTTCTATACACCGTGAATCATGTATGGTATAAGGGTGTACTTCCTTACGGCGTACTTCTATTAGTCATTTCTATCTTCATTGGAGGCTTAACCATTAATGCCTCAGGGTTAATACCTTTTAAAAATAGCTCAGACAAGAATGTTGAAGCCGTTTTAATGTGACAGTGTGTAAGTCGTCACACATGTGTCTTTGGATCCCAGGATATGTTTCCTAGTTATAAAACACGTATGTTCCAAAGGTCACAGATACTTGTAAGAACTTTGCACCTAAGATGAAGGCAACATGAAGCAATCCAATAGCAATCATTCATGTGATTCTCAGAACATTCTAGATACAGCGTTGGCACCTGTGAGCAGTGTAATCACCATTCTCACATGGATGGCTGTGATCCTTTTCACTTTAGATGACTCTCCTTGATATGTCACTTCATTGGATTTAGAAAATCAACTGTGAGGAGGATAGACCAATGTTACAATTCTCTAATATTTCTATAGAAAAATTCAAGAGTCAGATTTCCCTTTTTTCAAGTTTTTTACATCGCTTCATTAGATCCTGAAAACAATCTGACGAGAAAGTCAGCATAAAAATTAGACCCCTTCTCTGCCCCAGGCTGTTGGAGTTGAAAGTAACATCTTGCAAACTTGGTCAGTTGAAAGGGAAATTTATTGTAAGGATTGCCTTTCCAACTCACATGACAAGTAACAGCATCCCACCAGCCAGAGGAAGACTGTTCTCTCCCTCCAACCACGGGTCACCTTGAATTTTTTATTTCTGCTTTTCTTCATCTCTAACTCAGCTCAATTGATTTCCTCGGGACCCACAGTGGCTGGCAGCCCCTAGGTCTCTGTCCAACTGCATCGTCCTCAATCCACCACAATCATCTAAGAATTTTCAGGGTCTCCTAAAAACATAGAAAATCTGAATGACTCAACCCTTCCTGTGACCTGGTTCCCTTGGGTTAGAGCATCACCCTCACCCAATCAGCCATGGATGGGGGTGTGGGAACTTGTCAGAAAATGTTGGGAAGTTAAGTATCTAATTAATATCTGTTAACACTCTCTATGTGCCAGACACAGGGATAAATATTTTATATGCATTTTCTTATTCTATCTAGTTAACAACTGTATGTGTAGGTAGTACTATTATTTTTATTTTACACATGAAGAAACAGATTCACTGACTCGTCAGATACCACAGGTTAGAAAGTTGTAAAGCCATTCTTTTCATTCTGGGCATTTGAATCCAAAGCTGTGCTTTTATTCACTGAGCCATATTGCATTTCATAATCTCTAAATTTAGTACTATCTCAACTTTAGGAAATCATTCTGAGATGTTGATGGAGCTTAATCTTAAAGCCTAAAGTTTATCTGGCTCCTGAAATGTCTAAGAATTACTGAAAAATGCTGGAAATTAAAGGAAGACAAATGTGGGATACACACACTCACAGACACACACAGATGAAAACAGTGTGGCATTGTTGTAAGGTGCAAGGTAATAAAATAAGGATTTCAGAAAATGATCCATTTTACATATGAGTACTTGGTATATGAATAAAGCTAATAATTCAAATCCCAGAGAAAGAATAAACTATGTACAAAATGAGGCAAAGATATTAGCTACCAGGATAGAGTGATACTTCACAACACATAAAATTTTTAATTTTAAATTCTGGATGCATTAAAGGCATACATTATTTATTTAATGCATATTTATGAAACATCACTATTAGCTAATGCTATGAGAGGTAGCATTAACTCATATCCGAAATGGTTCTTATATCAGTTTTGTCATGTCAGTTCTCCTCGAGCCCAAGTTTTTCATTCAGCAAACACGTGCTAAGCATTTTTTCTGGGTCATGCGATAGGATTACAAAGTTAAAAAGCACCATCTCTGCCCTTAATTATCAACTGTGTTATTCTTCTGTGTTTCTCACAGAATCCAGTTCAATTCTGGTCAACAAAGAGTTTTGAATACTCATTGGTGGCCAAGAACTTTGCAATACTCTGAGTAGAGAGTGGAAGAAGAAGAAGAGGAGGAAGAAGAGCAGGACCAGAAGGAGGAGGAGGAGAAAAGTAAAGGAACCAGGAAGAAAAGAAAGAAGAACGAGAGGGAGGGGGCTATGATTAGTTCCTGCGTTTAGGAAAAGTATATTCCAGTTGGAAAGACGTACAAACAAATTATTTCAATATAATACGACAAATGCCAAAAAGGATGTCATGGCTGACTGCTATGGATGCACCAAGGAAGGGCATTTAGCCAGGTGTGGGCATCCCAGGAAGACTTCCTAGAGGTGGTGATGCTAGAGCAGGGAGAAGGCCAGCAGAAGTCAACTGCCAGAATAAAGAATCGGTACATATTGAATACGTACTGAATTGATTGAATAAACAATGAATGGTTCATTGAACAGATCAACACAAAGTGGATGGAGGAATCAAAAACACCTAACATGTGATGTCTGACCTCTAGGCTTTTAATTCCCCACTGGAGAAAAGAAACAGAAGGACAGGAACTCAATTATTCTTCCAGAGCAAATCTGAAGAGAACTTGTCTGTCAGAGTGTTTTTGGCAGCCTGGAACAGAACACAGGACTGAAGCAAGGCATAATCCCGAAGTGTTCATAAATGAACCTCTAGGCACATGAATGCTCCCAACAGGGGTTTGGTTATTTCACAGCTCAATTAGACCAGGGCAGCTCTGGGCAGCTTCTCTCCGGTTCTTCTGGACAGGAAAAAACAGCACCCCTGGGGTGTGTTTCCTTTGCTCACAGGACTCTCCCCCAACACTACTTCACGTGACACTAGAGGTGTAGATTATCCACACGTCAGGCAATTCTGTGATGCGAACTGGATGTCCCTACTATTGAACTCAATTCTGACCCAGAGATGGTGTCAGATTCCACGGATTCAGGGCTCTCTTCCCCAAGATAGCCCCCCCCACGCCCGACTGCCTAATACACACACACACACACACACACACACGCATGCGCGCGCTTCAGATGCCAATCCCAAGTCTGGTAGTCACCAGTGCTTCTGACAGATAGACTATATAAATCAGAGGTTCCTACAACCCCCTCCTAGGTTCAATTTAATTTGCCGGAGTGACTCACAGAACTCGGGAAACCAGTTTAGTTACTAGATTAACCGTTTATTACAAAGCATATTAAAGGATACCACTGACCAGCCAGATGAAAAGATACATAGGGCAGGGTCTAGAAGGGTTCTGAGCACAGGAGTTTCTGTCCTCATGGAGTTCGGGGTGCACTACCTTCCGGTACACAGATGGTTCACCAACCTGGAATTCTCTGCATCCACCTTCCTGAGTTTTTATGGAGACTTTATTACATAGGTATGGCTGATTAAATCATTGGCTATTGATGATGAACTCATTCTCCTTCCCCTCTCTCTTCCCGGGAGGTTGGGGGTGGGGCTGAAAGTTCCAACCCTCTAATTTTGGCTGGTTCCCCTGGCAACCGGCACCCCCCCATCCTTGCGGGCTTCCCAAAAATCACCTCATCAACATAAACTCAGGTGTAATTGAAAGGGGCTTATTATGAATGAGAAAAGTCACCCTTTCATCTTTATTGTTCTTGCAGCTATTTCAGGAATGGAGGACAAAATAAAATATTCTAACAGAAGATGCCCCTTTGGCTCTTGCATAGGAAATTATAAGAGTTTTAGGAGCTGTGTGCCAGGAACAGTGGAGGAAGACCAAATGTCCATTTCTTATTATAAGTCCCACTATCCCAGCTTGGCTTTCTTCCCTTTGTGGTCCAAGATGCTGTTAAAGCCTCAAGCATCACATCCTCACACAGCAAGACAAGACAAGAGAAGAGCTTCTCCTTGTGAAGCACTCTTTTTTTTTACCAGAGGGAGAGGAAAACCTTTTCCGGAAGTTTTCTCGAGTATACCTTTCCACAGTTCCCCTGGTCAAGATTACATCCCATGGCCTTGTTTAGTTGCAAAGAAGGCTGGGGAAAAAGCATCTGGCTTTTCAGCCCCCAGAGAGAGAACCCTAGAAGAAGGGTAGGGGAATGGCTGTTGGCTCTGCACACAACGGTGTGTGCACATGAGCTAAGCAAACACTAACGAGAATTGCCGTACCTGTGATGATGCTTTGCATGTTAAGGGGATGCAGGTGGACATCAGCTCTTAAATAGGAACAAGTAATAACAAGTCTGTAATTTACACTGACTCTTCATGTTCCTTTTATGCACAGAGTTGTCCCCATAATAAAAGAAGGGTCTTTCTTTTAAATATCCTATCCATAGCAATGCAGAAAACACCTTTTCTCTTCCTTGGTCAATACCTCACTTCGACTCCAAAGAAATCACTGACTCCACTAGAAACTTGGAACTGAGAAGAGATGAACATCCATTCCATGCGGACTCTTTACTAGATGCCTGTCACACAACCCGTCACTCCTCATTTGATGGAAATTTGATGCAAACTGTGGCTCACTGGGTCAAGTACTTGTCTCAAGTCAGAGAGCCAAGAGATGGCATAGCCTGGTGTCCATTTTTGGCTTGTCCGACTCTGAAGAGCATCCCTCCGTTGGAGCACCTGCATGTCCGGAGGTGATGTCATGAGGGTTTGAATGTGCCAGACATCCTTCTCTTATAAGCACTCCTGCTAGAAAAACTGATGGTAGGCAGAAGATGTCTCCTTTAAGCCCACTCTTGCTTATTAATTGATTACATCACTGGGCCTCACACTGTGGCGCCCATTTTCACAGCCCAGGAAATTTACGTGGATTGTGCAATGACAAACATAAATCATAGTCGAAACAACTCTGAGAACAAAAACACCAAGGGTTTGCCTGAGGTTTGCAGAACCTTTCATCCGAAAGATTACGTAATTTGTTTTGAACCTACACATTCATTATTCATTCAACAGATATTAACGAAGCATCCACCGTGCATCGTGCTCTGTACATTTGTAGTTGTTTATAAATGCTGACTTGTGATCTGTCTTTGATTCAACACATATTTCCTGATTGTCCACTACGTGCCAAACAACGTGATAGATTCCGCTGGGTTAAAAAATGAAGCAAAACCTGGTCCCTGCACTCCAGAACTCTGTCACTTGAGAATCATTCTTCAATCGCTCCAGGAAGAAGAAATGTGTTCTGCCCTTTTGCCTATTGTAGAAGCATAACGACATGTATAAAGTCATAGAATATGTGCTGGTATTTTTGTTTTCACCCCCTCCGGATGTATTCTCTCCTCTTTTTTTCACTTCTCTGTGCCACAGGAGGCCAGTTCCTATGTGAGCTCCCTTGCCTGATGTCATGGGGTCTGAGCCAGGGGATGCACCAGTGACAAACTGGACTAGGAAGGGGATAAGATACAATTCAGGTTATTTCTTCTCTGCTCAGTCCTGGCATCCATATTGCGTGTCTGGGAGGGGCTGTGTGACCCTCTGGACTGGGGCTCCTCCCAAGTTCTGGGTGGGTCTCCTCCAGAGTTCCAATTCTCATCGGGCTTCAGGAACCCTGTTTTCCTTTTGTCCTTTGGCCGTGGGAGTGGTACCTGCCTCCTGCCTACTCTCTAGTGGTCCCTAACTAGTCTCTGGGTGCCTAACTAACTGTTCCTTATTTGTTCTCTTAACCTGGCACGCACATCTACAAGGGGTCCCTGTCCTAAAAAATCTCTTCCGGTGAGCCATCTGGATCAAATTCTATTCCTTACTGGGATCATGGCTAATCAGAATATCAAAGCTGATGAAAATTTAGAACTCATCTGATCTCTCCTTTTCATTTTACAGGGACAGAAATCAAGTGCCGAGAGAGAGCACAGCTTGCCTGAGGTCACTGCGCCTGTGGGGAGAATGAGCACCAGCTCACCTGCGTCTCCAGCCAGCGTTCCTGGAGCGGCATCCCAGACCACCTCTCCGTGTGTGGCTATTTTCTCTCTGGGGTCTGACCTTCCAAACTTTGGACAATGGCCCCTTCTGCAAGCTTTTGAGCTTGCAAGCTAAGGACATGAATGAACTGAGTCATCCCCACAGAGCTTCATTAATTTTAAGGCAATTTAAGATTTCTGAGTCATAGGTTTCAGTCATTTAGACTTTCCCAGCTGGTACTGTGCTTGCCCACACACATTTTTCTTTCAAGATTGCATCTGTGTCTAGATGTGTGGCTCTGCCCACTCTTCATCAGTGTCTGAGAGAAACGGCCTCGTAGAGCGATCCGTGCTGGGCTGTGCTTTTTCCATTTGCATGTGCATTTTAGTCTCTGCATGTCTTTAGTCTTTCGTCTTAATGGAATTAGCAGTCTGCAGCTTGATCCAGACTCTATCCACCAGAGACCTGCCCAAGTCCAAATTCTATATCCAACACAATATTTTACCCAGCCTCCCGAGGAAACTCAGTTATGCCATATGGTTGACTCCACTCACTGAATAATATTTAGCAACTTGATGAACAAGGACTGAATCATATCTTAACCATCTTGGCCAAATATTGTTTTATATAGCAACAGTATTAGTAATATATATGTTTTATTTTTTTTTTACACTAGTACTTCCTGCTACACCCACTGAAAATTAAGAGCTAGACCTCACTGAAAGTAAACTGCACAATAAAAGAGTCCTCACTCATTAGCGATCTTCAATTCAATATTGCATTGTATGTATGATACATTCAGAATGTCTGCTTTTTCTTTTCCTCCAGAACAGCTGCTGGGATTGAGCAATAGTCTCCCGGGGTAACGCAGCAGGGAATCCTGGGGCATTTCCCAGACACTGAAAACAAAGGCTTTGTATCCATGGGGAGGACAGGGCTCGAGCTCTCTCCCTCCTACCAGGGAGAAGTCCCAAATTCTCAGGATGTGGGAAAGAATATTAGCAAGCCTCTGTGTGGGGGCCCCTTTGTGTGTGGCTAGGTGATCTTAAGAAAGTCACTTTCCTCTTTGAGCCACGGTTCAATTGTTTAAGGGGGATAATAAAGAACACCCTTTATAAACTGTAACAGTGCTGGGTCCGTCAGTTACAACGTGCAGGCGCTGTTCAAGCCTTATAGATGCAACCATGAGTAAGATGCAACCCATGCTTTCAAGGAACTGACAAGTCGAAAATAGGAATATATGCAGAGGTCATCTCAACAAAATATGACTTGGCTAAGATAGAGCTGTGCACAGTGGAAAGACTCTTAGCTCTTCCTGAGAATTCCTGAAAGAGATGGTGCTCAAGATGAATCCTGGCAAGATTTATGGAGATGTGAAGGGTCTTCCATAAAGTCAAGACCATGAGCTTCAGTTACTGGAAAATATATTGCATTGCACAGAATGATAAAAAAAATAAGCTATATTTATCGCTATTAGAAAATATTAGTTATTACTACAAACATCAGTATTTTCTGAAAATCAAGAAGAGCATTTTGGGGAAAGTCTTCATACAATGGCAGTTGCAACTCACCTTCCCCGACCCCCATGGCAACTACTGTGCCCATCTCCAAGGGAAATTGTTTGCTGTAAAATGCTGAACTTATTAAAATTAAGAGAAAGGAAATCATCCTACTTTATCTAGATTCTCCTTAGTATGCAAATCCCTAAAGAAAGGAACCCACTATCTTCATTCTCAGAGAAACATGTGTTGCTTTCCATGATCTAGTAAAGTTTTGTATGGCAGCTGGGCTACCAATGTTTGAAAAATGAATGATTAATAAAACTCCTTGTTGGAATACAGACTGTTAGAGATAGAAGGAACTTGAGTGTCATTTAATCTCATGTCCTTATGTTACAGATGAGGCAACCAAGCTCTAGTGAGAAAAATCATCTGGATCACAGGCCCCTGATAAATTAGTGGCAGAACAAGAGCAGATATGAGGGTCCCTGAATGATGTCAAGGCTCTTCTAAGGACTGGATGAATTCTAAAGCCTCTAGACCAAAGCAACTGTGGTTTTCTTGATGGATTTGCATTATCTTGGCATGCGTATGTACCCAACACTGTGACAAGTGCAGAACGGAGGAGAGGAGAGAAGAAGACTGGTCCTTGCCCTCAGAGAGCTCCTGATCCCCTGAAAAAGTCATGTTCACTTCTTACAAACATGACAGATTAATCAGGATTCATTATAAAATCATTGTCAAATGATGATATGCACATCAGGAAAGAAGATATTTCTTTAGCAGATTTGTCAGGAGAAGGAAGGCCTAAGATTCATTCAGCCTATGTTTATGAAATATTCTCTCATTATAGGATTTTTTTTTTTTTTCTCCTCTGGATAAGTCTTCCAGAGGAATTGCTTTAGCCGACTGAGTAAGAGGACTATACTACATTGTTCCAGTTTTTTATTACTGAGTAAAAAATACCAACCTGACACTTAATGCAGTAAAACAACCACAACTTTATTAGACTGTGTTTTTGTGGGGAAGGGATTTGGAAAGATGGCATAACTGGGTCATCTTTGTGGTACTCTCTTGGGTACTGCTCTGGTGTGGAAGAGTCAAGTCAATTTCATTCTTGTGCCTGGAGCTTTGTCAAGGTTTGGTTGGAAGGCTTGGTTCCATTGGGCCCCCTCCCTCTCCAAGTAGTCTTTGAGGCCTTTCTGTATGGTTTCTTCAGCAGGATAGTCGATTGGACTTAATGCATGGTTGCTCAGGGCTCCAAGAGGCCAATGAGGAAGCCTCCAGTCTTCTTGAAGGCAAGGCCTGGGCCTGGTCACCCATAATATCCACCATTCTCTATTGGTCTAAGTAGTCTCAGACCAGTCCATATTCAAGGGGAGGGGAATGAACCCTACCTCGCAACAGGTGGAGGATCAAAAATGCATGGACATCTTTAACTGGCACGTTTATCTTTCTACTGTGTTACTTCGTGTGTGTAAGAAAATCTTGGTGATTTATGGCCCAAGTAAAAATGTGATAGGAAAAAATGCAAAATCTCAGATGGGAAAACAGGGCAGTGTATGAGCAGCTTCCGTCATTAAATTGTGAGTTCCTATCTGATCCACTGTGCTCAGTCCAGCACCTAGCACTGTGCTTGACACATAGAAGGTGATCCATCAACAAAACTGAGCTAATGGACAGGCATTTGTTACTATATTTCTTGTTATGTGAGTGAATTTCTCACACTAAACCTCCCAGGAAAGGTGCCAGGGGAATCTTATTGCAAAACTAGCAGTTTATTGGGTTGACAAAGAGAACATTCAATTAAAGAGATTTTCAGAACACAATGGAATCATTTTAGTTGTGAAATGTGGACTTAAAAAGTAATCATTTAGAAACATCCATAAAGTATTTGAAGACTGGATGACACCATGCAGCCCCTTTCGCTTGAGCACAAACAGCAGATTCTGGATGGGCACAGACATACAAAGGCACAGACAGATTTGGGTCACTCCCAGGTCCCTCTGCCCCACTCCGAGGTCCGGGTTCTTTTCATAACACCAGGTTTCTAAGAGAAGATCACTCCTGGATTGACTTATTGAGAACAATGATAACAACCAACATGTGTCCATCACTGTCCTAGCACTATGAGTATAGAGGGAAATAAAATATGGCCCTAAGTCTCAAGGACCTCCATGTCTCCAGATTGGGGCATTCTCTGCCCATTCTTAGAATCCAGGGAAATTTTCAGGTGTCTCGAGGTAGATCAAGATAGTAGAGGGGTAGAGAAGCTGAGATAGCCCATTGCCTAGCCATGGAGCCACCATGTCAGAGGGAAAAGTCTTTGAAGGATATCAGAGGGCTATCAGTTCTTCCAGTGTGGGTCAACAACTTTTAGCTTTCACCCCTTCCAGTTAAACATAATAATCTCCATCCCAAGATTCTGATATGTCACCCTAGAGAATGCCAAGGCAGGCAACTTCTAAAATGGCCTCCAATTATCCCTGTGCCCTGGAATTCACATTCTTGTGTAATTCTCTCTTGTCATTTTGGGGTGGCCCTGGTGGCTTGCTTCTAATGAGTCGAATATGACAAAGTGACATGGGATATCACTTCCAAGATTAGGCTAAAAATGGTTGTGACTTCTGTCTGGCTTGTCCCCTCCCTCTAGCCCTTCTCAAATATTTGCTCTCATGAAGCAAGCTGCCATACTGTGAGCTACCCTATGGAGAGGCCAGTGGCCCAAACTGAGAATGGTTTCCAGTCAACATCCATGGAAGAAATGAGACCCTCAAGCCAACAACATACAAGGGCCTGAATGCTGCCAATAACTCCATGAGTGACCTTGGAGGCAGAAGCTTTGGGGAGCTACTGTAATGCAGCAATAGATAATACAAGTGTATAAAAGAAGAAGAAAATTCAACTAGGTCAGTTCTGTAGCTAGTGTGTTTTCTACTACACCATGCGATTTCTGGCTAATAAGGATCTTTCATCCAGAGGCCAGGGGACCATCTAGCCAGTGGAATGATGTCCAAGCATTTTAGCTCAACATTCGTATTCCCCCATGGTCTGATAGCAGCCTTGTCTCCCTCCCTGTAGCCTCTGCCTCTGCCTTGAGCAAACCTGGCTGCCTTTGCCTTCCTCCCTCCAGGACTCCGCATGGTACCTTTTCCTAGACACTCTTCCATCTTGACCGGCTGATGTTCTGCTCAGACTTCAAGGCCGGTTCAAATGCTTCCTTTGCTTCATTTCCTGGTGGGAGAAATTATTTTTCTTCTCCAGAATTTTATATATGTATGTATCCCCTAATTTGTGCCACGGACTACTCTAAAGGATGAAGGGGCACACAAAATCCCCTGTTCTTTACTCTAGTTTATATTTTACAATTATAGTTTTTAGGACTGATTGTATAGTATAATTTATGTATACCTTGCATGCCTCAACTCAAATTATTAATTTGGAAGACAGAGATATGATCTTAGTAATCTCTGTGATGTTTATGGTAACAAAATCCCAGAGCACAGTGACGGCCTGTTAGGGCCTAAACTGTGTCCTTCCCCTCCCCCACACCACCAAATGCATACGTTGAAGGTCAGACCCCCAGTGCAACTGTATTTGCAGACAGGGCTAGTAAAGAGGAAATAAAGGTTAAATGAGGTCATCAGAGTGGGGCATCAGTCCCATAAGACTGGTGCCCTTATAAGAGAAAGAGGGGAGCCTGTGTGGCTCCGTCGGTTAAGCGTCCCACTCTTGGTTTCAGCTCAGGTCCTGATCTCAGGGTCATGAGATGGGGTTCAGCATAGGGCTCTGTGCTCAGTGGGGAGTCTGCTTGGGATTCTTTCTTCCTCTTTCTCTGCCCATCCCCCTGCTCACTCTGTGTCTCTCCCTAAAATAAATAAAGAAATCCTAAAAAAAAATTTAAAAATAAAAAAGAAGAGAAAGAGGCACCAGGAGTGTAATACACTGAGAAAAGTCCACAAGAAGACACAGGGAAAAGGTGACCCTGGTCAGGAGAGAGGCCTCAGGAGAAACCAACCCAGCCGACACCTTGATCTTGGACTTCTAGCCTCTACAACTGTGAGAAAACAAAATTCGGTTGCCGAAGCCACCCAGCCAGTGGAATTTTGTTATGGTGGTCTGAGCAGACTAATACACTGTCTTTTGACAAGAACTCAGCCAGCACCTCAGTAGGCTCAGTGGATCCATAGTGGTGTGAAAAAGTCAGAAGCTGTGGGCTCAGCCTCATCTGAATTTGAATTCTCTTTCTACCTGGTGCCAGCCAACAAGAGCAGCTCAACCTTTTCCTTTCCCGTAAATGCGGTTAATCATGCCTGTTTTACACTGGAATCTCAAGGAAGATAGGAGATAGTGTTTGCAAAGTGCTGGTCATAAACTAAACGCAGAAAAAAAAAATAAACTACTCGTTTCCTTTCTTTTCTTCCCTCTCCTGGGGAAAGCCCAGATCAATCAGTAAGAGGGCCAGAGAAGCCTTTTGGAGCCTGAGGCAAAAGGAAACATCACAAATTCTGATCTACTCTTTATTTAAAATCTGTATATATTTTTCATCGTGGATTTTTTTCCCTTAATTTTTATTTTTTTAAATATTGCCTTAAAATATTATTTCTCTTGATTACTGAGGTTTTTGGTGTTCTTTAAATTTTGTACCTGAGACAAGGGCTTTACTCTCCTTACTTAGTTTGGGCCCTGGTTACATAACTCACAAAGAAAGCCTCCTTTAGCCTGAGCAGAAAGTTGATTCAAATTCTTTGGGGATTGTCCCTATTTTTGAAATAGCCCCCCTCCGGCCTCCGACAGGCTGTGCGAACAACACTGGTGTCTGGAGAAAGTGCTGACTCTGTCTTGTCATCGGGGGATGAGGCCTTCCGACATACACTGGGGCATTTTTTTTTTTTTTTTCCCTGAGAGGGGCCCTGCAAGCAGGGAAGATGATGAGCTAAGTAAAGGTTTTTCAAAATGTGATCCTTTGCCAGTTTTACCTGAGGAATTTTAGGGAACTTTGAGAAAAGGAATGGGTCCAAGCTGTCAAGGCTTGGCCAGCTCCCGATGGAACCGAATTGAATTTCTGGCTGGGATTCCCAGCGGTGCCTTTGGTCTTTATACCTGTCCCTGAGGTGCTGTCTCCTCACCAGGCTGACAGCAGCTCAAGGGGAGGCAGGGGACCTTAGTGTACCTTTACCTGTATGGTCAGAGCAGGGTCAGCGAGGAGAACAAAGAGGAGAGGGAGGCAGGGAGAGAAGCAGGGGGAGCAGGGGAGGGGCAGAAATGGGTCCTGGCGGTACTGAGTAGTGATGGTGGTGGTGGCGGCTCTGTGGTAAGTAAGGGCCCACCTGAGCACTTCACCTACATCACTGAACCCTCATGATGGCGGCCATTTTAAAGAAGCAGAAACTAAGGGTGAATTATGGATGTCCCGGAACTGACCTAAGGTCACAGAGCTCCTGAAGTTCCAAATAAGGGCTCACTAAATGTCTTCTGGACCTGTTGAGGGATGGTTGTTTGACTTTTGCACTGAGCTCTTTCCCAGACGCTGTTTCCTCAAGTCTGTCAGGGATCAAGCCTCGTGGTCACTGAGCAACCCTGGAGCCCATACAGAAAGCGGCTTACTTCCCTGTGGCAAAACCCCCTAAAAGTCATATTTGTTAGCAGGCTCTTTTATCATGCAAATGGAAAGAATGACCCCTGGGCCCTGGGGCATAGCTCATATTTACAACAAGGGATTTTATTTCAGCAAACTCTCCTCCAATTTACACACTCAGGACCTTGCACCATCCCCCAGGCCCACACCTACAGAAAGACTCATTTTTCTCAAGTGTTGTGTGAATTGCTAGGAACCATCCATCCAGTGCCAAACAAGCCTCAACCTTTGAGTTCTGGGTCCTATAGCGAAGGATATAAAATTTCATGTTGTCTCCAGCGATAGCAATTATGCTGAGATATATTTTTAATTGCCTACATGGGAAACTATATTATGAAATCAGTGATTTGTTTACATTTTGTATTTTATTAACCACAAAATCACGTATGCATATTTGAAAGCGAATCGCACGGACAAGGGTGAGATGCATCCTGTGCCTTCCCCGGGGGGTCCGCTGAGTGGGCTGCCCCAGGTGGAGCTGAGTCCCCATTGCTGGATGGTGCTCTGCTCCAAGCCCACCTGGGGATCCAGGGCTCACAAGGTGGAAACTGCTATTCTATCGATATCACCTTTCTATTCAGACGTACTTTCCTTGTTTGTAACTTCATAGTTGTCATCAGATGAAATCCCATGCAAGGACCCCCAACATATGATCCAAAAATGGCTTTAAATTTAAGATGATACGTGGACACAGATGGAAGAAGAGAGAGAGGAGACACGCAGAGGAGGAAAAGGGACAGAAGGGCCGAGGAAAAGAAGGAGCCATGGTAGGAAGCAGATCTGGATTATAAAGTGTATGCAGCCTGTGCTATCAGATGGACTGGTTTTGTGCTCATTAGCTGGCAATGTCAGTTCCTTGAGACTCAGTTTCTTCTTCTGGAGCTGATAATGAAGCCTCCTTATGGAGCTGTTGTGAGGCTAAAGGGGACAAACCTGTAAGAGTGCTCTCTAAGTTGGCGAGCCTGCTGCACATATTAATTCTTAGAAACCTTAATCTGAACAGTCAGGGCCATCCAAGGCCATGCTGCTAATTGGCTGAATTGGGGCCCAAATAGGATGAAAACTCAATGCACCATTGTTCAGACATCCGTCTACTGGTGACGAGCCTATTTTCCCCAGTACTGAAGTTTGGATCTTAGAAGCTGGAGGGGGACTGAGGCGATCATCTGATTTCTCCTCTTCCCTCTCTCAGCAAAGTATTATTATCTCCACGCCTCGGAGGGAAGGAAAGGTAAGGACCCTTCGGAGCCCTACAGCCTGTGGGGGCTCCTCCTGCCACATATGGAAACACACTCTAGATTTACCGAAACAGCTTCAGGCTGAGTTCGTCTGGACAGAAACCTAGCAGTCTAATGACTTGTAAATGGGGACTTCCTCCTGGACAAGCCGGTTCATTTTACCTGCTTTCCCTTTTCTGTTAGCTGCTCAACAATGGGTAATAGGACCTTAGACCATCAGCAAGACCCAGAAAATTCCCAGAAGCTGGAGCTCCTACACTCCTCTTAATGTAACAGTAATAATTCTCTTCTGCTCATTTCCCTGGTGAGGACTCAGAACTACTTTCCTGTGTGAAAAGAAGAACTATAAAACCAGGGCTTGGGAGGAAAATGGTTCCTACATGGCGATTTCTTTTGTATTTATACACTGGACTTGCCCCAGTGGGCCATTTAACCAAAAAGAAAAACACATACCCTACCTCGCTGTGATAAAACAAACAAACAAGAAGTCACCTTTTATTTATTTATTTATTTATTTATTTATTTATTTATTAGCTCATGACCCTGAGATCAAGACCTGAGCTGAGATCGAGTCGGACACTTAATTCACTGAGCCACCCAGGTGCCCCAAGAAGTCACCTTTTAATATGTACTACTAGGAGTCATCTTGTAAATAAACAACTGCTTTCTGAGCATGAGTGGTTTAAAAAAATTGAGAAAAGAAGTCACTGTTATGGGAAGGTTTTGAGTTGGGCATTCAACCTAAAGGTTTAGAACTCTCTAGAAAGCCTGGTGACAGGCAACACGATGTAATAAAACATCATAGAGTTTCAGAAGAAACTCATTGCCCTGCTCCCCTTCCTCCCCAACACACACACACACCCCTACACAGCCACTGAGCAATAACAGGCCACCGTGGAAAAAATTAATTGGTCTATCTGGGTCCTGGTTCCTTCATCTATAAAGTGAGGGTAATAATACTTATTTAGAAGCATTGTGTAAGAACCAGAGAGAAAGAAAGTGGTACTCAAAAGACATAATTAAATATAACTAACATTAAAGTTGGTAATAGAGAAGATTCCAAAGTAATGGGACAATTTATGGCATGGAACCTACAAGCAAACAACAGGCCTCATCACCACTGGAGATCTATCTCCCGGTCCCGACTACACTTGAACCCCGGATCACAGTGAACCTGGCCAAAAGCATTTCAGTGGCTGTAGCAGTGGATGTGTGCACCTTCCTCCCTGGATCTTTTTCTTCCTCCTTACACCAAGGGAGGACAGAAACCCTTTCTAGAGTTGGCAGAATGTTTAAGGAAGGCAACAAGGGATATGAAGTTGAACACAGAATAATGAAATGCTTCTAATGGAACCTGGAGAGACAGTGAAGGAGTCAGTGTAAGACAGGGAACCTCCTAGAACCACTGCAGAGCAGGATGTAGGAATGGCATCCCGATTTGGTCTTGCATACACTGGCTAGTTAAACCTTGCTTGGAGGAATAGTTAGGGGCACTTATCTTGGTTACTTTTACTGACCCTCATGCTAAGGCATCTGTAGATCCTATCAGGCATATCTAGATGGCAACTCATACAAGAAGACCACAAATCTCCCCATTATTGACCAAGCACACCCATACCTCCTTGACTTTGACCACAACATTCGAAAGCTGAGGAATCCATAAGGTCAGCTAGAACTGGGAACATGAACTTGAGCTGGAGAAGTCGAGCAAGGTGGAAAAAAAACCTTGGCAGGGAGTAATTCCTGGGAACCAAAAAGGCACCAAACATGGAGGAAGGTATAACTCAGGTCACAGCCTCAGTGGTGGGAAACTGCAGTTCACAGAGTGGTGAGTAGCTGCTGGGTGTGTAACAGATGAGAATGGGAGATGAAGTGGTTAACTGCTTGAATTCCAGCCCCATGGGTCTAAACTCCACGCTCCACGTATGGCCAAGAAAACTGCTCTGTATGCCTCCAGGGCTGCCATTCAGAGACCTCGATGGAAATGGATTGTTCTGGAGTTGTGGAGTCCACAGTCTGCGTGTCGGCATACGGTGGCATTCTGTACAATTTGTCCTGGATGTTGGCCACAAATTTTTGAGCTTAGCTATGGCTTGCTGTGAGAGCTGCTTCAGAAAGATGAAGGTCATCACATTTGGTAGATGTTAGCCCTGAAGTGATACAGTCGTCTTAGGAATTCTTTTCAAAAACCATTTATCTGATCAATAAACACAGCCCTTAGCTTAGGACTTCACACTTAGCAGGTACTTACTACCACATGCTTGCTGAATGAATGAACTAATGAGCACGGGTGTAAAGGAGTGAGCAGTTAAATTCATTGCAAAATGGAGAATGTTCTGGAAAGCATGCACAGCAGGCTAGTAAACTAAGGCGACTGGATTTGATCCAGTCTCGATGAAAGTGGGTGGGTTAAAATGTGCCTCCCTTCTCTAACTGCCACATATTTTATCATAGCTGCATATTATATGTAGCCATTCCTACCACTGTATATTTAACCACTCCCACACATCTTACCAATACTCTAAGCATTTTATCTATTTTATCGATTATTACTATTTTTTAAAGATTTTATTTATTTATTTGAGAGAGAGAGAGCATACCAGAGGGAGCATGAGTAGCGGGGAGGGGCAGAGGGAGAGGGAGAAGCGGAGCCACCCAGGCATCCCTATCTATTATTATTATTATTAATCATTGCATGTTGGATTACTCTGTATATGTATATTCCAATCATAATAATAGTAGGAACAGTAATAGTAATAATAACTATTTCTACTACATGCAAGACATTGTGCTCGTTGCTTTATACACATCTTCCATAATTTTCATGTGTTAGGTAAAATTCAGATAATAATTTCACCTTAAAATTAAGATATTCTAAATTCATCCAAGGTCGTATGGCTAAATAGTGAATGAATGAGAAGTCCCACCCAGATCTTCCTGCTACTTGCTTTTTTTCAATCTGACCACGATTACTGTTAATAAGCATAAAAATATTGAAGGCACTTGGTGTAATTATCTAATTTATCCTGCCCTGTAGTAGCTTCCAAAGGACATGAATCTGGCCTTTGAGAATGAGGAAGACTTAGCCATTGCATACTTTACATCAGAAGTAATAAATACACCATTAATCACGTAAGCATCAGTTCCACACCACTATCAGTTTATAATTTTCTTGATCTCTCTGGCTACAGGGCTCTCTCTTTCCTGGGAGGCTCGCTGGAATGTTCCTCCAGCGAGGGTTTTTCTAAAACCCCAATCGGACCCCGCCACTTCCCAGTTTAACTCCAGACTTGACGCTGTATCTCCTCTACCAAGAAGAGCATGGTCTCTAGCTGGTCTTCCAACCCCTTCCCATTCTAATTCCAACCTATTTGGGCAGCCGCAGGCCTGGCCACTGCTCCTAAACTGACAATCCTGGAGCCGTGGCAAGTTAACTAGAAATTTCAGAGGATCCCACTGCTTTGCTTTTGCACATTTTTCTTTCTGCCTGAAATGTCAACGAGGATCTCTTATTCATGTTATTTTATGGCTCATAGAATTTTTTCAAGGTCCACCAAGACAGGAAATGTATTTTTTTAAATCATTGTATCTCCATACCCAGTGTCTGGCACATAGTAGGTTTCAGTAAATATTTGCTCTGGATTAATTCAAGTTAAAAAAAAAAAAATCACATTTTCTGGGAAAAGTCCCTGAAGTCCAGGAAAAGTTGCTTCTTCCTGCGTGCGCCCTCGATGTTCTGATTGCCACATTGTTATGCAATGAAATGATGTATTTCCATGCCTTTCTCTGGGGCTAGACTCTGAGCTCCTGGGTGGCAGAGACCAAATCTTACTCATACGTGGGTCCTTAACAACCAGCACAGGGCCTGGCTTATAGTAAGCCTGCATAGATTTCCTGGAATTGAAAATGTAATTCTAAAGCAATCACGTGAGCTGAGCAGGGCGGGTGTTATGCTTCTCATTTTACAGTTGAAGGAACAGGGACCCAGGGAGGAAAACAGTCTTGACTCAATTTTCATTTAAAATCGGAGGCCCAGACGGGGCTGGGACAACGCCTCCCAACCCCTAGTTATCAAGCACTCTTGGTGGCCACTGAACAGAGGAGGCCAGTGTCTTTCTGATCCATCTGCAGAGGCTACTTCAGGCTGCTCCTGAGACCAGCACAAACACTTGAGTATCTTCAGGGGACAGAACTGGATTAAAGGACTCTGCTTAGCAGTCATGGTAATAGTCGGGGGGAACCTGTGAATTCCCCTGGGGCCAGGGACCAAGTCCTAGGCAGGTTTGCCAGCTCTAAGCTGGTGAGAGGTGCCAGGACCCATGAGGCCACTTCTTGACCTTCTTTTCAAACTCTGGCCCTGTGGTGACCTGCTGTTTGGTCAGTGTCCTCTCTGGCCAATTTCCCAGGAACTTCTTACCACTAGAGTAACTCAGTTGTGCATAGTTATAAATAGGTCCCCTTTCTACTCAAAACAGTCCTACTGTGGACAATAAATCGTATGGCCCCCTTCCCTCCTGTATTAGAAAATATGCATATGTCCATATAGAAGCTCAGAGGGCTCCAAAAGTCTTTTAAATTCACCTTTCCCAGTCCCTTGCTTTTTTTTTTTTTTAGATGTTCATCTCCCAACCACATTGCTTCTGGTTTCCCAAGATACACTAGGTTAAGGCCTTGAGTTCCAAGCCTCCGAAGAGTTCAAGCCCTTTGCTGTGCTTCTGCCCAGGCCAGAGGACTGGAGTCTCCCTAGAACGTTGGGAATAATTGGCGGGGAGGGGCGGGCGGTAAAACCGCGCCTGATTCTCCGTGTTGAATGCCTTTGCTGTACTCGCGTGTGCTGGGGCCAGGGGTGGGGGACAGAAGAGACCTTGTGCAGCCCCGCACTCCGGTGGGAGCCAAGAGCACTCGGGTGCGTGTGCGCAGGTGTCTGTTTCACTGGGTTACCAAGGCCCTCCGGGCACTGCCCCGAGAGGGGAAGAACTCGTGATTAAAATCGGCCTGAGTCAAAAGGTGTCTTCAAGCTGAAAACACTCAAAGCCCCGGTGGTGGAGAGTGGAGGGGTAGGGAGGTGGTGACACCAGGGTGACACCAACCCAAAGCAAGCGATTGTTTTCTTTTTAAATGGGGACTAGGGTGTCGGGGAAAGATAATGAAACTAATTTTTGGAACTACATGCGGCACCACTGAGGCAAGGGATCACCAACAGGGAACAGCTCCTGGCTCAGAGCGGCATCCGAAGCGCGGTGGCCTGATGCTCTCAGGATGCCCGGCTTTCCGGGGGAAAGCGCCAGCAAGGGGAACTAGGTACGCAGAAGTACACCGAGCACCGACCGAGCCGCTCGGGGGAGACGCGTGCGTAGCTGCGGCCTGGCGACTCCTGCACAGACGCTCGCGACGGGGCGCGCGCTCCGAGGCCTGCGGCGACCCCGCGACCCTCCCCCTCCGTTGCGGGGCCGCCTTCTCCCAGCCCGGGCCGCGGAAGGATATGGCACTGTTGCCGAGCCGGGGAGCCGTGAGGCCGGCGCCCGCGCCGGGGCCGAGGGCTGCAATGGTAGTGGCAGCGGCCGGCGGGCGCGGGGAGCCGCCCGAGGACTGGCAGCGGCGGGGCTGATTGATGGGCGCCCGGCTCAATGAGGGGGGCCCGGGCGGGGGTGGGGCGGGGCCGGCCCTGGGCTGAGCCAGTCGCGGGTGCCGCGGAGGGGGGGGGGGGAGGCGGAGGCTCCGTGGAAATGTGTCGGTGACATTGAATGGGGAGACGGAGCGCGAGCGAGGCGCGCGCGCGCACACACGCGCACACAGGGCCCCGCTCGCTCCGAGATCCCCGGCCACGTAAGTAACTATTAATACCGCCTCGCCGGGAGTTGCGGGCGTGCTGAGCTCGGGGATTGGCCTCGGGCACCATCGGCCATCCCCTTCAATTTTAAATACACATTCTTCTTACCTCTGGGGAAGAAAGAAAAAAAAAATAAATAAAAGACGAAGAAGAAAAGCCATCAGTTTTCTCCAAAACAAACCCCACCGGGCAATTTGGGTTTAGGGTCGGGGGAGACGGAGTGGTTGTAAATTATTCCAAGGCAAGATCCAGTTATCCAGCGGGAAAGGAACGCCGCAGGTTGGCTGGGGGCGCATCCCCTTCCAGCGCCCGGAGGATTCCCCCCCACCCCTGCCCGGAAGCTCGTGCCGGGGGAATCGGAGACCATTGATCTACCCTCGTCCGTGCCCGCACTTCTCGCTTTATTCGGAGGACGATCTGGAGCACGAGCGAGCTGCGACAGCATGAGCCTGTGCTGACCTCCGCCCGGCGGGCCAACCCGGGCTTTGTCGCGGTACCTGCGCCCGGCCCGCGCCGCAACTCTGTGCCCGGCTTTTGCAGTCTTTTGTTGGCAGCGGTGACCGCTCTAAGTTAAATGCTCCCTTGCTATTCTTTTTCTTCTTCTTCTTCTTCTTCTTTTTTTTTTTTTTTGTCTGTTTGTTTAAATTTTGGAGAGCTCTTGCGATCTTGGAAAAGCCTCAGACGCCATCTACAGTTAAAACGTAGGTAACTACCCTCGCCGGCGCCCCCCCTTCCACGCCCCCCACCCTTTCCACCAAAAAAAGGGGTGCAGCGCGGATTCTGTCTGCCGTGCGGCGCGAGCCGGTAGACCCGTGCTTATTTCCTTTTTCTTTTTGTTTGGTTTCTAACGCGTTGAGACCAAGCTGCTGCCGTGCGCTCCTCGAAGATTGCACAAACTACAGCAGGGCTCCTCCGCCCCGTCTGCGATTCGGAAGGCTGCGTGGGGATCGCTTCGGGAGACCTGGCGCTGCAGCTCCCCACCTTAGCAGTCCAGTTACTCGTCTAGATCCACGTTGGAAAGAGAGAGAGAGAGAGATAAAGAGAGAGAGAAACTAAAAGTGCGGAGATTCTGCAAATCGCTGGCTGCTTTGGGGTAACAAAAGGACCCGAGTTACTGCCGACTGAGCACCCCCGGGAGCCGGGCTCGGAGCAGACGAGGTGCCCGGCGGCGCCCATTTGGGGGCTTCTAACTCTTTCTCCGCGTAGCCCCCTTCCCGTCCCCTCCCCTCTCGTTCCCTTTTAAAATCCGTGGCACGGAGGCGCCTGCAGCCGCACTCGCCAGCGACTCATCTCTCCAGCGGGTTTTTTGTTTGCCGAGTGCGATCCCCACACTCATGAACATACACAGGTCTACCCCCATCACAATAGCAAGATATGGGAGATCGCGGAACAAAACCCAGGATTTCGAAGAGTTGTCGTCTATAAGGTCCGCCGAACCCAGCCAGAGTTTCAGCCCGAACCTCGGCTCCCCGAGCCCGCCCGAGACTCCGAACTTGTCGCATTGCGTTTCTTGCATCGGGAAATACTTATTGTTGGAACCTCTGGAGGGAGACCACGTTTTTCGTGCCGTGCATCTGCACAGTGGGGAGGAGCTGGTGTGCAAGGTAAAGAGCTCGGGGTTTGTTTTTGCTTTTTGTCTTTTAAAAAGATTCCCCGGGGCCGTTTGGAGGGGGCGGGAGGTCGCCAAGCTGCGGAGCCTGGAGGAGGGAGACTCGCGGGATAATTATCCGTGGCCTCGTTAAATGGGTTTATTTATTTGTTCACGTTCGACTAGTTGCGAAGTTTTTAGAGCGTTGCAGACAATGGGGCGGGCTGCGGCGGGGGCGTTTTGGGGAGAGCCCGGGTTTGGGAAGGGCGGCGGGACTGCGCGGGGGCCACGAACACGCGTGCTCCCAAAGGCTCGTGGAGCGCCTCAGCTCTAGGCCGGGTCCCGCTGCCCAAGGGGTTTCTCCTTGTGTCTAGCCCCCTCCCCTTCCACCGTGAAGTAGGGAATCCCCCGCTAATTTTAAGGCACTGATGACTGGGTTCCTTTTGCAGCCATTGTTCTTAGAAGCGTGCAGGTGTTAAACCTTTGTTCAGAAGGTGCCCTTTAAAAGAGACACACAAAGGTGTCCCCTCTGGCTGAGCCAGGGGCCCAGCGCGGGGAAGGAGTTTACAAAGAGCTCTCTGCTCCTTGCAGCCTTGAAAGGAGGTATTGGGGGTGGAAATCAAAGCCACCAGCGCACCTTTGGGTGTAGGAAAGAGTGAGTCCTTTGGGTCCTCCTCTCTTGTCTCGTTTCTTCTCATCTCCAGACTTCCGTGCGCGAACACCCCCTCGCGCCCCCCACCCCCAACACACACCTTTGCTAGTATGGTTTACAGGCCGGCGTTTGGAGCCCCAGGGATTCACAGTGCTAATACAGAGATGGGCACTTCAGTTTCCTTTTTGTCTTTGACCCCTAACAGTGACTGGTGTGTCTGTGTGTCTTTGTGTGTGTGCACTCCAGACAAGGGGATGAGAACAGTTGCAAAAAAAAAAAAAAAAAAGGAATAGAGTAGAGCATAGGGGATACCCAGGCATTGGACAAAGATCAAGAATTCATTGTCAATTTTACATTTGGTCACTCTTGGTTTTTCTTGGGGGAGGGGTAAGGGGATAGTGAGGAGTGAGGACCTCTGCCTGTCTTTGAAATGGGCACTCTGCACAGCTGTGCTACAAATAATACATCACACTTTTTACCATTAACCACAGATTGCTTTATTTCGTGGGGGACTGGAGTCTTTCATTGTAAATATGCGTTTTGTGGAGGTCTTCAATCAGTTTTGCAATTGCTCAGTTCAGATCTCAGGGGAAAATCAGAGACTCTTCAAATATAGCTCTCTGCTTGTACTAAGCATTTGGTATTTTGCATCTTCTCCCAAGTTATTGAGACCCAGAGCAACTGTGCCCGGTTAACCAAAATTCCGTAGGCTATTCAGAGCTGGATTGAATTCTCAGAAGACCTACAAGGTTGCACAATAGGGGAGTCATCCTTTGAAATGAATGAATTCCACAGAGCTGCCACTCTTCTATGAAATATGCACAATCGCCCAGCAGTGTGTTCACTCCTTTTGCTCAACTTCGGTACAGCATTTTAATATTTTTCAAAGGCTGGAGATGCTTTTAAGTAAAGGGACTCTGCCTTCAAATTCTGCAGGAGCATCTTGCTGTTATTTCTTTGTTTAAAGGCAGAGGTGACCTGCCCCTGCTCTTTCTTTCTCCCTCCAGATTCTTCAAGACATATTTCACTTTGGGCTGACCTTACGGTGTCATTCGTAGACGTGCTCTTTGGCCTGAAACTGTACTTAATCTGCTGGTTTAGTTATTGCAAAGATTGAATCAGCCCTCACCAATTACTGTGGGGCTGCAAGTGGATTTAAGTGCAGTATCATTGTTCTGCTTGGCAGAGGTCATCCCTTTAAGACACAGCAGCCTGTTTTCCTGCCTTTTTACCAGAGGTGACATGGGTGACTTTTTATGCAAGCATAGCTGTGTATATCCTAGGAAGCTCCAAGTGGTTTTTATAAGGCTGCTTCTATGAGCTACCCTCAGATACACAGTGTGAACTCAGCTTACTGCAAGGCACTGTGAAATCTACACATTGAATCAAGTTCCTTTTGATGTCTCAGAATATAGAGTTCATGTCTCCTAGCTCTATGTTGACCCAAGGAAAAAGTCTTTGCAAAAACAGATCGAATGTAAAGATGCCATTCCTATAGAGGACTGTCAGGACAGAATGCTACAGGACACCATTTGGGGTCGTTTAACCAAAATAATCAAGCCTGTTTATTGTCTCCCTGAGCCCACTGTAAGCTAGGCAAATGAAGGAAGGCAGCTTTAGGGGGTCTTTACCTTATTATTTTCATGGAAATGCTGGTAGCTACTATGCACATTGACATAATTACTATTTTGGCAAAATGGGCACTTGGTTTGGGGTTTTTTTTGGTTTTTTTTTTTTTTTTTGCAAATGCTACTAATGATGGCCTAATCTTCCTGCCTTATCTCAACTGTCACATTATATAACTTAGGCTCCAAATTAAACATTTAAAAGAAGCTGGCAACCAGGCTTATGGCTTGATTTTGCATTTGAAGGTGATGGTTTAAATACCAGTCCAACCCCCTTAAATGCCTGTTATAACTGCTACTAAAAGTTTGGTACCTACCCATTTGGGAGAACAGAAGTAATTGCTTTATTTTTCATACTCTGTCCACCATCTTGGAATTTGATCTACAGAGGGTATTGGCTATTTTGTGAAGCTGCCATGAATATGTTGTTTTTTTGTTTTCGTTTTTGTTTTTTTAAATTTCTGTGTCCGTTCAGTTTTTCATCAGTGGGACGGGGTAACTGACTGAAGGTGCTGAGCAAAAATCACCTTTTATTTTTTTAAAAATGCAACTTGAAGGAGGAAGTATATGATAAATCATCGTAACTCCACGAGCGCTGGAGAGACCAAGCCTGCAGCCTCCTGCTTCAGAACCCGTCCCCCCCCCACCCCCCCACCCCCGTTATATAACACGGGGTGTTTACATTAGCCACTGCAAAACGTTTATTACTCTCTGTGAAATTTTTGAGGCTTTCCTAGGTTTCTGCTGCCCGCAGCCTGGGTGTTAAAGTTGACTCAGGCATTTCAGATTCCTAATTGAACGGACCTCTGAGGTCACTGCTCGTGGGTCATCATTTGACAGTATCAGGGTGTGATTTGTGGTCTCTGGAGACATTGAAGTATTCATTCTTAAATTCTAGCAGCTGTGCCGCCTTCCTGAGATGCCTCATTATGGTTCATTCACAACGTTAACTTTGCTTCCTCGCCCTGGGTTAGCACCAGCCCTCCTGAGGTTCTTACTATCCTTGTTTGACTCACAGATTTCTTTTGGTTTTTGAACCGAAGGGCGACTTAACTTCAATCATGGATCTTAAATGGCAGCCTGTGTCCCTGGATGGGTTTCCGAAGGCCTGTGAATCCCCTGAAAATGAATCCAGTATTGTGCGTGCATTGGAGGATGGGCATTGTCAGCTAGAGGGGACAGAGCTTTTATCAGGTTCTCACGTGGGATCCGGACCCAAAAAGGTCAACAGGGTTCTAAATCAACGTCTCCAGGTTAGGAAGAGGAGGGAGGCCCAGTGACCCTGAGTGCTTTATCCATCTTATCCAGATTATTGGTGGCCAAGCCAGGATTAGAGCCTCAGTTGGGTGATTTCTAGGCCATGCTGCAAAATGAGGATCAAGGAGAGGATGTTCTCACTAATGAAAAAGATTTAAGAAGCTAAATGGTGGTGCACGGGGACCATTTAAGGGTTTGTTGCTGGAGGCTTCTTGGCCTGCAGTGCTTTCCAGCAAAGCACCTCATGCCTGCCCCTCACTCATGCAGGCACAGAAGGGAGTCATGCGCCTACATTCCCAGGCAGATAGTAAAACCACATTCCAAACCCAGGGATTTGTATTCCTGATTTAGTGGAGGTCTTGAAATGAATGAAAGCTTTTTTTTCTTATGACCTCAAAGATTCTCTGTAGTGTTAATTCCTCTTAGGATGGTTTCAAAAAGGTATTGAGGATGGATTTTCTTTTTAAATAACCCCACAATGAGGTGGCATTTCACAGGCTAATTTTGATTCATAGAAAATCATTGCATAACTGATTCATTGAGCTAGATAGTGTGGAGGGAATTGAGAATTGTGTCTGCTTTCTTTCCTATTAAGGACTGTGTGTCCTATTCCTTAGCTCTGCCGCTGGGGCTCGATTTGACTTGTTCTCTGAGCCTCGATATCCACATCTGTAAAATGAAGGTATTGAATTAGAGGACCTTAAGGCAAAGTCTGCGTATTTGCTCTGTTAATTGCTAATATGTTGTGGAGTGCTGTACAACACAGTTGCGTAGTATAAAATATATTGTATACAATCGCTGTGGTTGTGCAGCGATGCCCGCTTCTGTTCTGTTTTGTTTTTTGGAAGGAAAATAAGGCTTTGTCTGCGTAGCTTGGGGTGGGTCACTTTCAGATTTTGCCTTAGTTCTTTTATAAACAGGTGATTGGGGTAGAGAGAAAAAAGTAATAAGACTTAACCATTTGTGTACCGTGTTACGTCTTGCAAAGCATTTTTACCTCCATGTTGTCAAATAATCCTCCCAACACTGTGAGTCAAGGGTCATTTGCCCATTTTACCCATAAAGATTTGGAAGCTCAGAGAGGTCAAGCAGCTTTTTCAACGTTACACAGCTGGGAGCAGGCAGGGCCAGTGTGGTCTGGGTCCAAGTTCGGTCTGCCTTCTATCTCCTCAAAAGCCTGTGCCATTCTGTGATTCCGTGGTTTAAGACGCACCCCTGACTCTTGGTCTTGTCGTGAATCCTGCCCTAGGTGTTCGATATCAGCTGCTACCAGGAATCCCTGGCCCCGTGCTTTTGCCTGTCTGCCCACAGCAACATCAACCAAATCACCGAAATTATCCTGGGGGAGACCAAAGCCTATGTGTTCTTTGAGCGAAGCTATGGGGACATGCATTCGTTTGTCCGCACCTGCAAGAAGCTGAGGGAGGAGGAGGCGGCCAGACTGTTCTACCAGATCGCCTCGGCTGTGGCCCACTGCCATGACGGGGGGCTGGTGCTGCGGGATCTGAAGCTGCGGAAATTCATCTTTAAGGACGAAGAAAGGTGAGTGTCGTTCCTGTCCAGAGCCCGTACTCTGATGGGCTGCTCGGGAGCATGCTTGCTTGAGAGGTTGGAATGGACAGTTTTTTTTGTTTTTTGTTTTTTGTTTTGCTGCCTGCCATCCAGGTGTGAAGGAAGGGTGAGCAGACAGAAGGAGGTGAATGAATATTGTGATGTTTTAAGTGCCCCGGGAAACTAAGTTGCCACTACTCCCGCGGTGTTAATGAATGCTCAGAGGTCGGGTGCCAGGATTGTCTGTGACCTGGTGATTAGGTTTTTTTTTGGTTTTGTGAACTCTGAAGATGGCTGCAAGCCTGTGTGACATTTTCAGTGCGAGTAAGGCATGATTTTGCTTTTGAAATAATCCTACCTTCAGAACACTCAGTGCCTGTCCTCACTGATTTCTAATTCATTCATTCATTCCTTCACTCAGTAGATGTTTCCTAAGTGTACGTGTATGTACGGCTAAAGTGTGTGTGTATTACTCACATTTCTCAGTACTGTGAATATCGGGGTGCGTTAACTAGTCAACTCACCTACAAAGGAATGTTCCAAGCCCTGAATGAAGACTATATACGGGGTTAGATGGGACCTGGGGGCTGGGATGTCCGTTTTAACTGGGACTTGGAAGTCAGGAAAGTTTTTATAGGAGAGGTGCTTTCGGAGCTCACTTGAAAGATGAGTATGTTACAGACAATGTGGGAAGGACCGGCATTGCAGGTAAGGAAGCTGTCAATACATACACACAGCAATGTGAAGGTCTGGGTTATTGTAGGAGACAGCTGGGCAGGACACTGGGCATCTGGGTTCCACTCATGGTTCTTCTGCTCACTCATGACATTCTGTTGAGCAAACCCAATGGGGCCCGCTTTCTCTTCCAGCTGACTTCTCTTGTAAAACTCTTTCGAGCCACTCTTTTTCTTTTGAAGAATGTGCTTTTTTAGAGGGGTGGAGGCAGGTGATTTATATTCATTGCTGACTATTCCAAAGATTGTTCTAGAGTTTCTACCCACGTGGGTCGGGGAATTACCATGACGGCCTTAGGCATCCTCGACTCCTCCTAGGGAAGTGGTTGGTGAAGTGGAGGTCCATGGGCACAAAGCTGCTAAGGCCCATTTGAGTACACAGCTAGTGCATGCCATTCATTTACTCACTCAACAAACATATCTGGAGTATTTTTTTTTTTTTAATCTGGAATATCTTTTATGTGTCTGATGAAGAACTGGCTTTCAACCCTTTCTACCTACCAGTTACTGTGCCATGTATCTAATGGCCTGTGATATTTTAGGCTATTGCTTAGGGAAGTCTGTTGATGTCCTATAGAAAAAATATTTAATGAGATCTAGTGGTGTCTGCTTTGGTTTTTTTCATTTTATGGTTAGAGCTAATTGGGAGGTAAATGTCTGGGAAGCATTTAGGGATTAGCAAAGGTAAAGGGCCTGTGTTTACTTAATGCAAGTGGAATAATTTGATGACAGTTTATATATATATATATATTTTTAAGATTTTATTTATTTATTTGACAGAGAGAGAGATCACGAGAGCAGGAGCACAAGCAGGGGGAGTGGGAGAGGGAGAAGCAGGCTTCCCGCCGAGCAGGGAGCCCGATGCGGGGCTCGATCCCAGGACTCTGGGATCATGACCTGAGAGCCGAAGGCAGGTGCTTAATGACTGAGCCACCCAGGTGCCCCTGATGACAATTTATAATGCAGCCGAGTATACAAAGTGCCGAGGGCCACTGGCCACAGAGATTGGTTATTGTTCCATATTTTTTCCGCATAAACAGGTATCTTAGGCATTCATGGCAGCTAATAGCCTGGTTTTTGATAGTGCATGGTCTTGACTCTTACTAACAAATGGAACAAGAGGGAGCTATTCTAAGATCTCGAGTGTGGGGTGACACATATTCTCTTCTTCAGCTCAAATGCATCTGCCCTTGGAGCCTGGAGACTCAAGTTATTACTCTGGTTTCACCTTTAATATCCTCTGTGACCTTTTAGTTTGGTCCCTTCCTCCTGGCCTCAAGTTTCTTATCCTTTTATTGTCCTGGCTCTGTCTTATTGGTTCTGAGGTCTTTCTGAGTTATAACATCAGGTGTGTGCTTCTTTGAATATTCTCACTGGAAGTTAAATATATACGTGACCCCCAGCAGAATACTGACAAAGATACTTTCTTTGTCCTTCTGCATTCCACCTTTCTTGGAAATGTAATAACTCTAACTACAAAAATAAGAGGTGATTGTTTGGGAGCACTTTAAGGTCTTATTATTAGGTTATTGTTAACCTCACTTACTTCTCTCTGCAAATGGGGGTAGGGTGGGGATCGTCATGTTCATTTTATGGAGGAGGACTCCAAAATCTTGTGTGCGGTCTCAAAGTTATAGATAAGAAAGAGCAGAAGTAAGGACATATTCTCTATTAAATCAGATCTCAAGAAATTCACTTGCCTGCCACAGGGAGTAAGGGCGATGAATGCCCTCTCTCACGGGAATCCAAGTTTTTAAACGTCCCCTTCGATTGTGTCTCTCTCGAGAGGAATTTCAGGCACCAGTGAGTTTATGGGGTGGTGCGTCCAGGGATAGCACATACATGGTAAATACATATTTATGAAGTGAGTCATAGTAGGGTGGACATCCTTAGGTCACAGAACATGGGAACACAAGTGAACTCCAGGGTCTCCAGAGGGCCCATCATCCTTCAGTTTTCTCCTGTTGCTGCCTGGAATCAGAACCGCAGAGGTGAGGGTGCCGGCCCCAGGGCCCACAGTTAGCTAGAAGCAAATAAGGGGCTGAGTCAGACCTCACATTTGCTGTTGAAGGCCTTTTCCTCCAGGCTTCTTGTCCTTTATGGGAAGTTGAGCTAAGAGTGCCCAGGAGTAGATGGTGGCAAAGCTGAAATCCTTGATGTCCCAGGGCCTAGAGAAGAAATCCCAAGATGTCGGAAGCTTCCAACACAAGGACTGTGAGTCTCTGGCACTGAGTTTGGAGCTGTGTTTGACTTTTGCCAAAGAGCATGACCCTTTCTAGAAAGATCTAGAAAGAAGTATCCTGTATGAATGTGAAACCAGAAGACTTCACTGGAGTAAGCATGTCAAAGTGAAATCCTTTTTAACTTTAGTGAGCATTTTCCTCCTGAAAAAGGAAGCGTCAGTGACAGGGAGGAAGCTGCTCATCATCTGTCCCCGGCATGTCTGACGGCACCTGAGCCCATGCAGCCCTGCCTCCCTGTGGGACCAGCAGGGAGAATGATAGCTCCTCATCCGACGGGCGAGGTGACTGGGTTGCACAGGAGTTAAGTGACCTTGCTTACGGTCATACAGCATGCATATGCCGACGGAGCCGGCCTGGAAATCCTATCATTTCAGTCCAGAGCTCTTTCCCTGCCCCCCCCACCACGCTGAAGTCCCGGAGGACTTGGCTGTTCCTAGCATGACAAGTGTCTCTGGGCAGCTCTGAGAAGGTCACTCTCATTTTCAAGGACATTCCAAATGTTCTCATCAGTAGCTGATAGGAACTTTTCCCCCAGCCATCTGTCAACTTTTTGTGAAAGAGGGATAATGCCTTGTAGACTTCCTCCTTGTTGTTTTGCCTTTGAACGTCTTCGATTTCAGAGTAGGAGACTCTGGTTTTGTCACTCAGATTATTTCTCCCTCCGTGTGTCTCTGCAGCCGTTCAGTTTCGTGGCAGTTTCTCTTTGTTGGTCCGCACAGTGGCTTGTGTGAAGGAACCTGCCTGTGTTTTGAGGGGGACAGCAGTCTGGGACCTTACTGGGCTGGCAGCCCCCACCATCCATCCTAATCAGCAAGACCTCATCAATAGGTATTTCAATAGGACTAGAGTCTGTGTCTCTCCTGACAACACCCAGCGTGTGAGAAAACAATGGGTTGAATTTGAAAGGCTTTTGAAACGTTGAAGGATGGAGTCTGTGTCTGTTTTCTGGCCCTTTATGCATTGGTTTTTTGGAGGGGGGAAACACAGAAGAGGCTTTTGGAAGTACTACTTTATTAAGCTTCAAATCACCAGACCACACTTTTGTGCATGGTCTTCTCTCTCTCAAGGATGTGCACCTTTTTGTCTGATGCTCTTGCAAGGAACTGAAGGTGAAAGAATTACATAGTGAAGTTGGCTGAGCCCCACCAGGTTCAGAATGAGACCAGCCCGTGTGCTGACTCTTTATGCATGGATTTCTGATACTGGACCATCTGTAACTGAATCCTGACCACCCATGAATGTGTTCTTGGTAGAACGATCAGGTCCATCAGTCCAGTTTCCCATGAGCAGTGTGAAGACATGATACACGCATGACAGCCCATGTTACGTGAGGGCCTGATACCAGTGTGCCTTCTGCCTCTGTGTTGAATTAGTAGCACTGCCGATTCCTTTGCTTCCATTTTATTTTGATCTGGATTCTAGATTCGGATTCTGTCTCTACCCCTCATTAGCTACCTGGTCTTGGATGAGTCCTTTAATGCCTCTGAGCTGCAGATTCCTCCTGGCAGAAATTAGGACTGCATCCCTGTGGGTGATTGTGAGAGCCCAGTGAATGATCCAGAGGTGCACAGGGTGGGGCAGGTGCTCACTGTAGCCCGCCGGTCCTGAAGTCATTGATAAAGTGGTGCCATTTTCGACCAGCCGTTCCCAGGGTGCGGGAGGCTCTTGGAGAATGTGCTCCACCTCTTGGGCAGCCATTTCAGGAGGAGTGGAACTCTTGTGATGTGAGGGTTCAGATTTAAGCCACATCCTCCTTTCTTGTTTAACTACAATATTGGATCAGTGGGTGATTGACAGGGCAAGCACCAGGTGCTAGAAGGGTGATTGACAGGGCAAGCACCAGGCTCAGAAGGGCCAGAAGGTCGACCAGATGTACGCAGGGGAAGGCGGACACCAGGCACATGCAGGGAGTGAAGGACCCCGCTTCCCGGGCCTGAACTGGCCCCGGTGTTCCCAGCCTTGCACTGCTGCTTCTCCTCCATCCCTGGGACGTTTCTGCAGAGCAGAACTAAGGTGATTTTTTTTTCTTTCTGAGGAAGTTAAACCCCTACCCTGATTGTACTCAGCGTGGACACACCCTTTGCATCCACAGTTTGTTCCCGTAGTAAAATCAGAGGTGGGCTGTAGAGTGGGAGGGGCCGTGTGTGGGAAGGGGCCCTGAATCTGATAGAAGGCAGTGCCCGGGTCCCCCCACCTCCCCCTCCCTGCTGTGGTAGTGGGCTGATCTGCCTGGCCAGCAGATCTTCCAGGAGGCCCCCAGTTTCACTTTGAGCCTCTAAGGGAAGGCCTGAGCTTTGGGAGAAGACCCGTTACTCCCATGTGGAGGATGAGTCACTGTCTGGATTCTAGTCCCTGCTCCTGCACTGATTAGCAAACTTAATCTTGACAAGTTGCATAACCTCTTTTGTCCAGATTACCTCATCTGCAGAGTGGAAATATCCAGAAGACTTTCCTCATGAAACTAAATGAATGAATGCAGGTGAACCCAGAGCTTGGCACATAATCAGCCACGGACAAGTGGTAGCTCCCACCGTCTTCACCTCCCATGCACGTAGTGTCTGGCCCCCCGGGTGACATAGGGCAGCTTGCTGAGTCAGGATGTGAAGAGCCCAGGAAGCAGGTGCAACCTCAGGCTGCCCCGGGAGCGAGCCAGTGTTCCTATAGCGGCCCGTTTGGCCAGTTTGCTTTCTCTTCTCCCTTGGGACCAGGCTCCTTGCCGCCCCCCGCCCCCTGCCCCCAACCTCGATTCAGTGTTGACATTTCCCTGCGCAGAAATAACCCCCTATGAATGGAGAAACATGCCTCTGTGCATGTTTCTTCTTTGGTTAGAAGATTTTTATCTCTTGACGTCACAAGTTGCATTTCCTCTGCTTTGTGGAAGCTGAACAGTGCTTGCTTCTGCAGGAGGGAGGCTGGACCCTTTGTAGAAACCCAGCAGCCCTGGGCCTCTCAGTGTCACCTGCCGCCATCCGCCCAGGCACGGGACCTGCGTCTCCGGTGTGGTGGAGGCCTTTTCCCTCCTCCCACCAGCTGAGGTCTGCACACCTTCTCTCTCTCCTCAGATTACTTTCTGTACTGGCTCTCCTTGTAGATCTTCAGCCTCCATTGAGGCTTTAATATCTAACAAAATAGAGAGCCCAGACTGGAGACCAGACCCTGCCTTCTTTCATCAATAGCGATTCACATGAAGTTGTAGGCTCATTGTATTTTAGCAAAAGACCTGACCTTTTTGCTTTGAAGGAGACAGAGCTCCTGGAATTCCCTTCTTTATGTTGACCACTTCTCTGTGCTTCCGGCACTGCCAGCCCTTGGGGGAGGCTTACTCCCCCACTTCTCCCTGGGTGGGTAAGTGATCCCCCTCCCATAGCACACTGATACTCTCCCCTCTACTCGAATTGTCCGTGTGCATCCCTCGACTGTCCTCATGCCTCATCTCCTGCTGGGCTGGGAGATTCTTGGGGACAGAGGCTGTCTTGTGGTCCCTGCTGCGGGAACACAGTGGCATTGAATGAATGAAGATCTCCCTCATTGAGTGTATGCATCTCAGATTGGATTCTCATGACAGAATGAGAAAAGTGGGAATAAGTACGGATCGTTGGCCTCTAGGACATTGCCCAGAGTGGGAGCCCTGGAAGACTAAAATGTATAAATCTCCCACGTAGACACCTTTTCAAAAAGAGCTCCTTCAGCGTTCTGCATCGAATGAGAAATTAACCCATTGTTCCCATTTTGATTTAATGATTCATGCAGAAGTGACATTTAAGACACTGTTATCAATGTCTGTGGTGGGGTTATTTTCATTTATGAAGGACTTCCCTAATCATAGAAGGGAGAGCACCCTCAGGGTTCTTTGCTTAGAAATGGGATTTCTGGCCGAGCTGTTTACTGTTTGTGCTTAATAAATTAGCTGATGGGCTAGACTGAGACCCTGGGCAAGCAGAGCCAAGGGCACAGCAGTAGGGTCTTCTACTCCTTCACTGAGCCATTTGACCTTGGCCTACCTTCTCTGACGTGGGTCAGAGATCATGAACTTAAGAGTATCCAGCAGGGTGGCTGCTGCACTGCAGAGCCTTAAAAAGGCACCTGTCATGACTGCTGTTGATGATCAGCCGTTGGCTTTGGCCCTCATCACCCAACAACCTGGAGATTCATTTATTTATTCGACAAATAGTATTGAGCATCTGTCATGTGCCAGGCACTGTTCTAGGCTCTGCATATCCTGCAGTACCCGATGAGACGGAACCCTTCCCTCACGGGACTTACGTTTCAGTGAAATATTATCTGGCTTCTGCCATGGACCAGGCCCTGTTCTAACTATGACACTTAAAGGAAAACTGATTTAATCCTACTTAACTACTGTATTTACATGAACCAGTTTAAAACCAGTGAGTAAACTAGTGCTATTATCACCATGTTATGGATGAGGAAGTTGAGGCTCAGGGCCTCACAGCTAATCATTGGCAGTCCTGGGGGTCTGCGCCCAGGACACTGGAGTCCCGTGCCTAGGCCTTCAAATACCACTCTGGCTCTAGGAAATAGACACCAGGTAAAATACCACCCCTTGTGTCCGATCCATAGAAGGAATTTTCTCATGCAATTGGGCAACAAGTGAACACCAGGAGGACCTGACCAACACTGAGTACTGAAGCTCAGTACTTCCTTTTCTCTGAGGGGTCATGGGCCACCAGTTAACCAACCCCACGGGCAGTCCTGTGATGTCCTGTGTTTCCATTTTATGGAGTGGGTTTTGTTTTCTCTGCGGAACTGTAAAGTGGGGTCCAATTCTCTTTCTGTCTTCCCTACCTAGCACAGGACTAGCCTTGTAAATACTTCGTGAATGTCTGACAATTGACTAAATGGGTGTGTGAGTAGCCCCTTATGCTGCCCTGGAGGCATAAATATTATAAGAAAAATCCCCTAGATATATTGATGGCAGAAGGCAGTGGATGGAAACACATTTTAAATGCCCTTTATCCGGGACTCTCGGGAGTTTCTCTAAAGCATGAAATAGAGTCAAGCCTATTTGAAATTTCTTTGGACTTGAGAGAGTGCAATTCTTAAGCAGAATCGCACCCAGATACCCTGAACTCTAGGCAGCATGTTGCAGCCGGGGGCATCTTCGACATGGGATCCACACTATGTTGCAAATATTTATTAAGCATCTATTATGTGCTACGTTCGGCACAAGGTATTGAGGGTACGAGAATCACCTCTGGAGAATCCTTTTCTAATGGAAGACATAGTGTAATAGTTATTTTTCATACCATGTTACAGAGAATGGGTGTACATTAGAGAACTCTATGGGAGCAGGAAGAAAATGTCCTAATGGCAGAATGGGGTGTAGAGAATGAGCGTGTCAGGAGGAGATGGGCTCCTTCTCGGGTTGGTCTGAGTGAAGTAGAAGGATGTTCAGAAAGTGTGAGTAAAGGCCAAGAGACAAGAATGAGCCCTGGGCAGGGAGGGGCGTGCTGGTGGAGAGCACTGTGGGGGATCAGAGATGAGAATGAAGAGGCAAGAAAAGGCCTAGGGCCTGGATGCATGCCCATGACCTTGAACTTGACCTGAAATCCAGGAGGAGCCATTGAAGGGTTTTTTGTTTTGTTTTGTTTTGTTTTCGAGACAGGATGGGACGGGGTCTGGTCGTGATTCTGGAAGTGTATGCGTAGGATGGCCTGGGCATGGGTATCGACTTCAGGATGCTGACAGGGACAAGGACCCAAGCAATGGGATCAAGGAGGGGTGGGTAAGAGGCAGAATTAAACTCAACCCTTTGATCTTTACAGATGAAGAAATGGGGAGGAAATGTCCTTCTCCCAAGTTCTAGAACATGTTGGTGGTGTGACCCAGAGCAAGAGGCCAGATTTTCTGGCTGACGGAACGTGTGTGGTATGTGCCTGGGCCATCTGGGTGAGCCCCAGTTCAGGACTCTGCCAAGTGGAATCCCTGTCTGGCCCAGGGCTGCACCACTGCTCCCAGTGCTTGCTGGGTCAGTGGGGTCACAGGGACCGGCCCGAGCCCGGCTCCTGCCCTGCCAATGGTGCATGGGTAGGAATGTTCTGGACTCTGAGTCCGCCTAAGTAGCAAGGGTGGGGCACCTCCTCAAGGTGCACCTGGCTCTTCCTTCCTGGAAGAATCCAGGCTGGGTGGGCCCTCGGAGCAGCGGTACGTTGCCTGCAGAAGCTTCTCTGAGAAGCTGAATCGACTGACTCGGGGCCAGGGGATCCTTTGGGACCAGGTCTTCCTGCAGAGGGGCAAGAGGTGAACAGAGTCCTGAGGAGGGGTCCAGAGCTGCCCTGCCTTCCTTCCCTGTCCGTCCCTGTGGAGATCCAGGCTGCGCTCGAGGGGTGCTTTCCTGCGGTGCGAAGGCCTAGGAGGTGGGAGGTGGGATGGTTTCCTGCTGTCCTGTAGCCACGATGAGTCAGGGCACAGACAACACAGGCCTTTCTGTCGTGACGGGGCAGCGTGAGAGGACACACCACCTAGTAGAACCAGCCAGCCCCATCCCTGGAGACTCCCCTCACCCTGAGCTGAAGTGTTTCCCTGTGGGTCACCTGCTGTTCTCCTGCTGATGTGGAAGGAGCTTGACCTGGGTGTTGGGTCTGTTCACTGCATCTTCAGGAGCCGGCATTTCAGTGGCTCGCAGAGGGAAAAAATCTATGCACACAGGAAACAGAATTACAGCGACGATTTATTTGGCAGAGTTTAGCTTCATTTATTTGTCGAGTCCCAGTGGTGGCTGTCAGGTCAGCTGGATGCGACGTAGGGTGCTGGGACAATCCTATTCCCCCCTGCAGTAGCCCCCCGGGGGGGACCCTTGCTCGTACAACCGAACTGACAGCCAAGGGTAGCTTTGCGGTGTTGGGCAGAACAAGGCCAGACCTGGTAGTGGCTGACCTTTCTCAGTTGACCCTTCTCCTGCTTGGACCCACCCTGCGGAATGGCCTTCAGTGGCTTCTCGAATTCCACTGACCTCAGGCCACCGGACTTCCCGTCCCGGCCAGGCCCACTTGGTCTGGCGGAACTCCCAGCCCAGCCCCACCCTGGCCCACCCTGTCCTGATCTCTTCCTGCTGCGGGAGCCCAGGGCGGTGTTTAAAGGTTTCAAAGCAGAGCATGATTTGCTGGGGTAGGCCCTGTTTGATGTTTTGGATGGCACATTAATTTGGAGGTTGAAAACCTGCTTTTGAATCCCAGCTCTGCCCCTCATTTGCAAGGTGGCCTTGGACAGGTCACCTCTTTGTACCTCAGTGTCTTCTTCTAGCCAATGGGCAGGTCCTGCCACCTCTGTCCAGCTCATGAGCTCCAGCAGTTAGGTCATGGATGCCAGGGTTTTGTCTGTGCTGAATAAACCCGGGGCCATGTTTGTCTCCAGAAACCCAGAATCTTCCTTTCACAGATTCTGTCTTTGACACTGAGTAAATCTGTGATGCTGGTGCCAGGATGTATTTTGCAGATGACACCAGCATGACGATCCTCCTGATGTGGACTCAGCTGAGTTTTTCAGGTACCCCGTATGTGGCCTGGGACCTTCCAGCCTCTGTGCCTCGGTTTCCTTATTCTGTAGGAAGTTGGCATGTATCGTAATATTTGCCTTTCAGTTTTGTTATGAGAAGCAGAGATAGCGACTGAGCAAGTCCCAGCACATAGTAGGTGTGGAATTCATGGCTGCTGTTGTTGCTGCTGTCACTATTATATACGTTATGACCAGGGTGTCGTAGAAGTGTTGCAGTTCCTATAGTTTCAGATTAAAGGAAACTTAAGCTCAGGAATTTTGAAGCTAAGAGAGCCCTTTTCAGGCCATGTTCTCGTTTTACAGAAGGGAAACTGAGGCCGAAGGGGCCCGTGGTCACACTGCTCTGGCGACCCCGGGGCCGGGAGGGAGCCTCGCGGGCCTCTGCTGAGAGGGGGCGGGGCACTAGGACTTCGAAGGCCTATGCTGCATGCTGCTCTGCGGAGGAAGGAAGGCATCCTGCTGGTCCTGGCTTCCTCACCTGGCTGGGGATCCGATGGCACCAGGAATGGTGCCAAGTCCACAGGCTGCCCCCGCGTGAGGTTTTTTCATTGAGAAGTTAAAGCAAAGCAGGCTGGTTCCTGCCTATGCCAGGGACAGGTTGCAAAATGCATGCAGGGTGCAGCTTCTTGGCCGAGTCAGTCCCGCCACAGGCTAATGGCTCTTTCCTCCAAGAAGCTGCAGGAGATAACCACTGTCATTCATAGCTTTTTGGTCACAAAAATTCTCCACCAGCCCTCCCTTGTCCCTTTCGGGAATCTCTGTTCTTTGTGTACCGTCTTTATTCCCACCACCTCCACAAAGCCCACTCTGATTGCCTTCGTCAGGACCGAATGAAGTGAGCAGAATGAGCTGGGCACATCTGGGTGCGGGGGGAGACCATTCGGGGGAGGGGGTGGGAAATAAGTGCAAAGTGCCTGGGAAGGAGCAGGGGCACAGAATTCACATCCACTTGGATCGTGTTCATCTGTCTTCTCCTCTAGACTCTGGGCTTGAGGTGGGCGCCTTATCTTACTAATAAGATCAGTTAGAGTTGCCACCAGTTTTTGCAGATTTCCTATGCTGGGCAACTTGGTAGAGACTGTGCTTGCATTGTTTCATTGTTTCAATCCTCACAAAAACCCGAGAAGGTGGGCATTACTTGTCATGTCCTTATCCCTGGTGGGTGCCTAGTTTCAATGCCCTAATGATTAGTGGGACATTTGAATTACTAGGACCACCGATACCCTTAGGGATTGTTACGAAAATCAGTTTCCTTTGACTGGGAATACATAATCCCCAGACTGTTCAGGGGACAGCAGAAGTTCAAAGACTGTTCGTTCATATCGTCCCATGCTGACACGAGCAGGTGCTCTGCCAGGCGCGCCCCCCACCCCCCCACGCTCTCCAGAGCAGACAGAGGCAACCTGCTCCCCAGAGCGGGAACCAAGCCCCGGGGACCTTCTGACGGTCCCTGCAATTGTCCAGCAAGTCCACGGGGACCGGCACTGGGACTGGAGCACGGCCTCGGGTTCCTGACATGCGTGAACCCTGGAAGGTCCTTGTTGAAAGACATAATCCCGACCACTTGCTTTGACCCTTGCCTGGGAGTGATACAGACAAGTTCAGGGCGTTCCGAGCAGGAAGCAGGGTCAGAAGCATGCACTTCCTCCCCAGCTTTCTCTAGGCCCCTCTTTTTCTCCTCTCCTCGCCTGCCTGGGATGTCTGTGCTGCTCCATGGGAGGAGCGGGTTCCTGCCCCATGGGCTGGCTCTCCCTGACCCTGGGCGCATGTGTGCTCCCCACTTTGAGGAGGCCTCATCGACGGGGACACCCCGGCTGTGGTTTCCTGCACCCCCTGCTCAGGTGGGTGGGCCAGGCCTGCGGGCTGGCTGCTTGGAGCCCCGGGAGGGATGGGCGCTCAGCCCCTGACTGGCCTCACTAGCCATAGGGGCTTAACTCACCCTTTCCCAGCATTAGGCTCCGTGTCCACATAAAGGGATAATAATTCCTGCCTTGGACGTGGATTTTATAAACTTTAAAGAGGAAATCTCTGTCGATACCTAGCACCTTTCTAGGTATAGAGATGGTGCTTGCTCTTTGGTACTTAGTAATTTTCAGAGCCAGAATCGGAACCCAGGTCTCTGACTTCAAGACGGAGCTGGCCTGGTGTATGTGGGGCAAATTTGGCACAGCACGCGCTGAGTCGGATGTGACGAGCAGATCCAGACTCGCCCCACCTGGAGGCTGGCTTCGGAAGGGAGGAGGCTGACGTGGCAGGTGGGTCAGCTCCAGGGCGGCCGAGCGTCCGCAGCACGTGTGGTGCACTTTCCACTGCACTCTCGGGTCCACTGGGTATTTGCACAGCCCCTGAGGCCTTGAAGGGGAGGAAAGAAGTGAATGCCAGGAAGGGCATTAATTGACAAGATCGAACCCTTCCAGTATAGGGGGGTCAGGCTGGAAGTAGGGTCCCTGCCACCTAGGGGAGGGGGTGGGTCACAGGGGGAAGGTGAGAGTCACAGTGTAGCGCTGTGGCCTGGAGGGAGGTAAGAATGGAAAAGGGCTTCAGGTGTGGTTTAGCATCAGGAGCTTGAGGTGGTGACGTCTGTCCCCTGTAAGGGCTGAGCTAGCAGCAGCTCAGGTCTCCCGAGGCACATCCGTGCCCGCCCTCACCCCTGCCAGGGACTGAGGTATTGGAATTTACAAAGCCTGTTCCCCATGGATACTTCATCTGACATCCACTTAATCCTGGCGAGGGAGGCAGAGCAGGGCTGTTGTTCCCTTAAAGATGGGCACACCGAAGCTCCGAGGGGTTAATGGTGTGACTGTCCCTTTCCCTCTCAGACTGAGTGTCTGCTGGGTGGCCGATACTAGTCTCTGTGCTGGAGAAACAGCAATCAACACAGGTGATGTTCTCTACATACAGAGCGACCTCAGCTACCTGCTCCCGAGCTCCTGGGGGTGGGAAAGAGGCGATCACCCTGCAGTGACCATGGGAATAATACAGAGTATAAATGCGTGACCATACAAATACAGATGCATAGTATTCCAGGTCGCAGCGAAGGGCAGGAGAGGACTGGGCGTGCAGTGCTCCCCTCTATAGGATGGTCAGGCAAGGGCTCTTTATGAAGCTCATTTGAGCAGAGACCTGAAAGAAGTGAGTGGGAATGAACCGTCCACGTATCTGGGGGAAGAACATTCTGGGCAGAGGCTGGGAGAGAACATGCGTGAGCTGGTGGGCTGTGGCGAAGAACCCAGCTCCAAACCAGATTCCACGTCTGGTGCTCCTTCCACCGGACTGTTCCTTGTCCCACAGCTAATTACAGTTTCCACAGCTATAGTTATTCCTGTCGCTCTCCTGCTGCCACGACAGTGACCTTGGAGGCCAGGAAGCTGGCCAGCTCCTGAGGCTGCTGCCGGGGAGGGTCCGGCGAAGGAAGCTGTTGAGAGAACCCACTTGGCCCCATTGTGTGCGCCCCCTCCCCTCTGCCCTCTTGGGTTTCCCTGACTCACCTCCAATCTTAGAACGTCTAGGGAAGCTGGTGTGGGTCCACCCCACCTGCTGCCTTTGATTAGAAAGAGCAACAGGAAGAACAGGATTTGCTTTCCATCAGCCCAATTCCAGATGAGCACATCTAGACCCTTCCTGCGTCTGTAGATCGTTGGCTGAAGGGGGAGGAGAAGAACGTGTGTGCTGCAGGTTATCGTAGAATTTGGGTGAGCGAGTAAAGAAGACATGTTGCTATATATTACAGAATTCCAGAATGTTAAAACTGGCAGAGACTTTCAGACTGTCTTGTCCAGATGGATGCCCAACAGTGGGAATGTACTTAATGCTCCTGAAGTATACAGTTAAAAATGGTTAAAATGATAAATTTTATATATATTGGACCATCACAAAAAATTAAAATTAAAAAGAAGACGGCCTTGTCCAACGCTCCTCTTTAAGTTTGAGAAACAGAGAGGTTGAGTGACCTCCCCACAGCCACACAACAGATGAGAGATGTAATCTGGCCTGGAATCTGCTCTCGGAGCTCCCTGCCCAGCACCTTTTCCAGAGACTACCACCATTTATTGCTCATTGGCAGAAATGAGTACAGGGAAGTAGTTACTCCTTAGTCTTTGAAACTTCTGTAATTCAAATATGAGATCTCATAATCAACCCAGGCTTTTGTCCGATTTTTTTGCTATAGAGAGCTAACTTGATTAACTTGAACCTCACCTTCCTTCTGTGGCTCCCTGAGTAGCCGTGGTGGTTGCTCTTTTCAGAGCAGGCTGAGACTAAGGCTAAGACCTGTAGCCCCGGGGAGGAGGAGGAAAGCAGCTTATGGACCTGAGTCACAAGCTCTGATTTAGGCAAATGCCCCAGTGTGGTTTCTCCAAGCACTTTCCTGTTCTCCCCTCATTGGAGCCTCGTCACCCCTCGGGACAACAGGGTACAAACTATGATGTGCATTTTTGAGACGAAGGAACCCACTGCTGTGAATAATTGTGACCTTGTAGGCCCTTGTAGGCACCGTCTACAAGGCCCTGACCCCTCACTCCAGCCCCTCCTCCCTGGCCCACGTCACCTTTGTGGCAAGCCTTCATTCGTGGGATGGAATGAGACTGAGTCTATGGGGTTTAACAGCTCTGAGAACTCTGCTGTTAGAGGGTTCTGGCCAGGAGAACAGGAAGAGGATTTCCATTTTAAGCCCTGGAAGGTCGCAATACCTAGCTTTCCACTCAAGGAATGGCAGAGCAGGGAAACAGGATTCTTGGGAGTCCCCTGAGCCAAGGAGGTCTAGAAGATTCTGGCACTGGGTGGGGGGCAGCCGTCAGTCTTGAGCAAGTCATTTCATGTCCTGGTCCTCAGCTTTCTTCACTGCAAATTAGTATAGTTAATTTTAAGAATTTAACTTATTTCCAAAAGTATTTACCAAGCGCTTATTTTATGCCCAATGTTCATATCAGGTTCTACTGTATAAAGAAGAGTGCTGGGCCCCAGGGACTCAGAATTCAGTGTGGGTTTTCTCCGCCTCCGTTCATGAGTGCAGCCAGGAGGCATCCTGGAACCTGTCAGCCAGCTCAGCCATCCTTAGAAGGCAAGGGGAAGATTGACACACACACCCCTGCGCACATGTGAGAAATCAGATTCACATATGTACATATGTGTACGTGTTGGCACAGGTAGAAGTTAGAGGTAACTAAGTCAGATAAGCATCAGGTCAAGGACCAGCCCCTGGGAGTGTGATGGGCCAGATAGGAGGCAAGTTCAACGGTAAATCTTGGAAAGAAGATGGGCTTGCTATGAAGATGTCAGCCTTGGAAGGGCTTATGGCAATGCATACCTGCTCGAACATTCCCCAGCTCTGCCTATGTCCTAGAGAAAGGCAGCTTGGTAGTGGGGAAGGAGCAGCAGGTGACTTCCTTAAGGAAGGTGTGGGACCAAGTCTTCTCTGTTTCCCAGCTAAAAGGCACTGGACAAATTACTCAAACTCCATGAGCCTTGATGTTTTTATCTGGAAAATGGAATCATCAGATCTTCCATGTCTAACAAAAGGACTGTCTGTTATAAAGCCAAGATGCCATTGAGTACAAAGTCCTTTCAGACTGTTATATCATGTCAGCCAGAAGCTTGCTGTAAGTTGTGGACAGAGCTTCTGGGAGCTTCCCAGTTGGTTGGATCTGAGTTCAAATCCTGCGGATCTCCATCACTACCTACATGTGTCTGAGAATAGTACGAATCTCCTATTCCGTCATCACTGACATGGGGGAGATGATGATGTCATTTATGGTCTGTTTACTTGCTGGAGGTGTGGGTTCACCCCAGTAGATCTTAAGCATCATGCAAATTCCCTGTCAGTCTTATTCACTCCTGGGCCCCCCACCCTGGAACAGTGTCTGGCGCCTAGAAGGCCCTCAGTAAGTCATGTTTGGCTGGTTGAATGAATGAATGAATGTGTGCATGGTCTTGGAAATACTAAAGCGGGGGCTGTGATACAGTGATGGGATTCACGTGCCTCAGCCTGCCCGTAGGAGCTCACGCTCTCCTCTCTCTTGCAGGACTCGGGTCAAGCTGGAAAGCCTGGAAGATGCGTATATTCTTCGGGGAGATGATGACTCCCTCTCTGACAAGCACGGCTGCCCTGCTTACGTGAGCCCAGAGATCTTGAACACCAGCGGCAGCTACTCGGGCAAAGCAGCCGACGTGTGGAGCCTGGGAGTGATGCTCTACACCATGTTGGTGGGGCGGTACCCTTTCCATGACATTGAGCCCAGTTCCCTCTTCAGCAAGATCCGGCGTGGCCAGTTCAACATTCCAGAGACTCTGTCGCCCAAGGCCAAGTGCCTCATCCGAAGCATCCTGCGGCGGGAGCCCTCAGAGCGGCTGACCTCACAGGAAATTCTGGACCATCCTTGGTTTTCTACAGATTTTAGCGTCTCGAATTCAGGATATGGTGCTAAGGAAGTGTCTGATCAGCTGGTGCCGGATGTCAACATGGAAGAGAACTTGGACCCTTTCTTTAACTGAGCTCGTGCCCCACAGAGACTTAGCAGGTACCAGGAGCGAGAGAGGGCAGTGGAGAGTCCTTCCAGGGGACACGTATCGCCTGGCTTGGTAGCAAGAAAGACACTGACACTCAAGTTTCTCGGTTCAAAGAAGGAGAACCTTCAAGGAGCTGACTGAACATGTAGCATGGGGGCGAGAGATGTGGGGTGGGAGTCTGGGGTCGGGTCAGCGGGGCAGGTGCCCCTGGAGCTTCTCTTCCCTGACGTAGCCCCCTGGAGACCACCCCCATCAGTTGGGCTGCTTCGGCCTACCCCACTTTTCATTTGTCCCAAAATAGTTGCAGATCCCGACAGAATCAAAACTCTCTGCCTCAAACACACATCTTGGCATCGCACTGTTAGCTTTTAACTTCTTGTCATGATTCAGGGAAGGTACAATTGGCCAAGGATTTTTTTTTCTTTTTAAACAAGACAACCACCTATATGATACTTAATGCGGTTCATTCAAAAAAAAAAAAAAATTCGGTGCACACAGACTGACCAGAAACCTGGGTGCTAAGCTAAAAGAAAATAGAAGTCCAGTTTGTGTCTCTTAATTGCTCTTTTCAACTCATTTCTTCTAAATAAACTATTTAATATCCTGGTCAGGAAATAACATGTTGATGCTTTGCTCCCTGAAGGGGAAAAAAAAAAAATCTGTCCTTTAACAAGCTATTCTGTTCTGTGTCCATGGGTTTGTGACAGGAAGCTATTAGAAGTCAAACTTCTAGATGCATTAACTGCTATCGTAGTTTAAAGAAAGAAAAGAAAAAAAAGGAAGGGAAAGGAAAAGAGAAATTCACTCCTGAATTTTTTTTTCCTTCGAACGATGAGGGCTGCCTCATTGGGGGTCCTCTCTGCTGGGATGGGGGCAACGGGGTGAGATCACGGGAGGCGCTTGGAGTCTGAAGCTTTTGCGACACTCTGGTCTCAGCTACACCTTTTGTCTTTGTTTTATTGGAAACTAGTGAAACCAAGCAGATTGTCCCACGTGTATGAAATACAGGGCAGCTATTTCCTTTTCTTTAGGAAGAATGATCCTTTTGGCTTGGAAGGCCCTCTGGTTTGGACAAAAGCCCTCGGTAGAGACAAGCGGCAAGAAAAATCAGCTGGAAGCTAGGATGATATAAATAAAAACAGCTCTCTTATCCCAATACGCACCTTTGTATTTTCAAGAATTCTTCTATTTATTAAGGAAAATGTCACATTGTGATGTATTAAGCCAGTACTTCAATTACGGGTTGACTTGGGATGACATGTTACATGCTGTAGTTAACATCTATATATTTTTTCTTGTTTGAGTATTTCTGTCCCTGAAATAACCTTTTGTTTGGCTTTTCTAGATAGCTTTATTTGATTTCGAGTGGCAAATGTTTTTTTGTTGTTTTTTGGTTTTTTTTTTTTTTATTACGGCTTTTCTATTTGCTGTATGATACAGAACTCTTTTGGCATAAATATTTGTGTTTCCAGTACCTCAGTTGTTCGGATTTTACTGCCTGTATACGTTTTGTGAAATGGTCATGTTTTTGGGTAGGTAACACGTGGACTCTAGTATGTAAATGTTACTTGAATCTGTGCTTTATTATAGTACGTGGCATGTGTGTGCAGATCTTGGATGCTTCATGCCTGCTCAGCAGGAGCCCAGCCTTCACGTTCCCAGGAGGGCAGCTTAACCGTTCATAGTCAGGAGACAAGGCGGCCATGGATTTGCCCTTGATTCTATTTTGATAATGGAAGATACAAAGGAGAGAGTTTTTTGGTTTTGGGTTTTTTTTTGTTTTTTTGTTTTTTTTTTTTTTACATTCTGAAGATGGTGCTGTGTCAAGAAGGACCTGTTTTTCTTCCCCGTCCCCTATTTTTTCAGTACCCCGTAGGAGGAAAGATTGGTGATGTGCATGGTGGGAATCTATGGCCTCTGGTGCTTTGTCCTGTATTTGGTTTAATGTTTTTGTCCTAATCTCTTCAATCAATAAAATTGTGCGTATTTAACTAAAATGTTGAGGTCCTGCAAATGCTGAGTCTCTCCCATCTGTGGTTTGTGGCCACCACGCACCAGCCAGGAACTCCTACGTCCTCCCGGGGGTTCACTCTTTTAGGATGAGCCACCATGACTGTTAATACAAAGCAGAAGCTAGCTTCCATCATGTGTGGGCGTATGCTGGCCAATTTAGAGGTAGTATCTCACAGCGAATTAATCGTTACTACCACGTGAGGAGGTGTGAATTATGTTCCTATCACAGATTAGGAAGTAAGCCCAGAAAGGTGCATCACTTGCCTGGGGTTAAACCACCTGTAAGTGATGGAGTCAGGCATGGACCCCCATCTGTTAAATCCTGAAGCTCGTTATGCTTTCTATGATGTTAGAGCCCAGAGGCTTTCAGGACAAGTATGCTAGTAGCTCTGGAGTAGCCAGGCTCACCTGGACTCGAATCGTCCAGGCTTCCACACGATTCCTTAGGAAAAGGAAAGCATCTGCTGCAGACCCCATTGGAAACCTCCAAGGAGGAGACCACCGAACTCCCAGAAACTAATGTCTACCGAGCAGCCCTTCCCCCAGTCCGATGCACAGATTGTCAAACTTGTGGGCTTCGTGGGCAATGCCATCTCTCTTGCACCTCATTTAGTAGAAGTAACTACAGCCCAGAGGGTCAATTTGATCCTGGAACATCTAGTGCGTGCCTCCCCTGTCATTTCAGTGCAGGTTGGGGAACAGACATGAAAGCAGACGAAGGCGGTGGGCAGAATGGAGTGGTGGGTCAACATAGATCCATGGAAGCCCCTAAGTCTAAACCTGTCAGCAGGTGTCCTGGAAGGGGTGGCAGCTGAATTAGAGCCCAGCAAGAAGTGGTTTTGGGTAATAATGGAAGACAAACAGCAGTAGCACTAAGCAGGGGAACTGTACATTGAGAACTTTCTGGAGACCCGCCCAAGTGAGCACCACTAGGGCCAACCTGTGGATAGATCTCCTCAGAGTCCTTGCGAAGGCTGGGGTTTGTGGCATCCGGGAGGACGTGGCTGAAGGGGAGGATTTCCAGCCAGTCGGACCCATCTTCTAAATTCACAAAGTGTTTGACACCCTGCAGTGTCACTTCTGTGTCTGTTCCCAGCAGCACCTGACCCAGCGCCTGGCCCATGGGAGGTGTTCAGTCAACAAGTGTAAATCGGTGTATAATTTGTGTGGGCACTCCGTATGCTGCTAAATTTCCTCCCAACCCCAGGTTTCTGAGAGGCACATCGTTAGAAAACAGCCTTTGCAAGTATTGAAGCCCACTGGTGGCTTTTGCTAGGGCTTTTGCACAGATAGGCTGATCCAATTTCTTTGCTCTTTCACTGCCTGTGTTAAGCAGAAATGGGCCTGCTGCCTAATGGATGCCTGTTTGAATTGGATTCCGTCAAACCTTCGCATGTGCGGCGGCCAGGGGGAGGGGGGTGTTGGCACACACACTCCCAGCCTTTATATATTGAGCTTCCACCTTGGTGGGAACCCAGAATCAGCAGGCTCCCTCCCTCTTCACGTCTCAAGGCTTTGCCAGCAGAAATCTTTTATATTTCTCATCCCTTCGGGCACTGGTACTTCACCCCCTTGCTATTTAATCTGGACCCGGGTCAGGGCAAGGGGCCTGGGCCGCTGGGAGTGAGGGCAGGGCTTGGGGAAGTGGTAGGCCAGGGCTCTGAAGCTTTACTATTAGCTGTGACTGGGAAAATCACTTAACTTTTATAAGGACCAAGGGTGTTGTGAAGATGAAACTGACTTAGGGTATGACAAGGGAGTGTCTTGTGCTTGGCTGGGTTAGAGACTTACTATTATCAGCCAAGGGCATGACGGTGCAGTTCTTTTGACTGGGGAATGCTACTGGAGTTGAGGATTATCAAGCTTTATCAAGGCCATCAAGAAGAGGTGACAGGGGCCCACTGAGACTCTTCCCATGCAACAATGAAAGCAGTTGCACTCCCAAGTGTAGTTCTGATGTACACTTATAGGTAGGAAGATAAGGTTTCTGCAGCAAGATAGGTTTAAAAACTATCGAACAAATCCAACTATTGATAAAGAGTTGACAAAGGAACTTTGATAAAGCATCCAAGGTCCAGAGAAATCAAAGGCATCACTAGAATGACCCAGAAAGTAGGTATCAGACTTCAAACTGGAGGACCAAAGTGTGAAAGAGCTTTGTAGGTGGGTGGCCTTAAATGAACATCAGGGGATTTGTTATTCACCTGACTTCTCTCACTGTGATCTTAGGTCCTTTCCCCAGTGGCCCTTGTCCTTGACCCAGCCCGTTCTCTCGGTGACTAGCTCAGTGATGGATCTTTAGGTCATTAATGGGTGTCAGATGATAGTCTGCCGTAATTACATATTATATACAGGTAGCTCAATACACAGGTACACAAGGGCCAGGGAGCTCAATTTTGGAGATGGAGTCCCTTGCTGAGCCCACAGGTGACCCCCGCCAGGTCTGTGCAATTTCTGTGTATCTTGAGTCTCTCTGTATATGTTGTCACTTCAGGAAACCAAACTTTGAAACAAACACCTGGCCAGAAAAAAATGAAGGGAAGGAGGAAATAGGAATCAACATTTCCTATTTAATCCACTGATAAGATTTACAAATGAGTAGTGAGCTTCCAAGAGATTAAATTAATTGAAGGATGCCATCCAGGTAGTTAATGCTGAATCCTGTGTTTGAATCCTGGTTTTACGGTCTATAAATCCATTCCACCCTGCCAGAAGGAAACACTGCATCTCAGCACAGAGACCTAAATACTGAAACTGGGGAAGCTGAGACTAGCCCTCCCCCATTCCCAAACCCTGCAGAGAATGTTTCCTGCAGCTCCCAGAGGTGTGGGACTGGAGACGAGCTGAGGGTATCATATTGAAGCTAAATGAAGTTTTCGCCTTTTCCTGAACTGAATCACAACTCAACCGGATTTGCACAGCAGCTTTTGCACACCTGAATTTCCTTCCTTCCCCGACGAGAAACTTCTCTTCATCCAGACTGTTGAAGCTTTTAAAACATGGGCATGTAGGTTTAACGAAAAGACAGCAGGGTTTGGAGAGATGGTTTCAGTTCGAATGCCCATTTCCCACACGATCTGTGGCAAGTCACTTCCATTGTTAGAGTCTCGGCTGCTTCGTGTGTGAAATAGGAACAAAGGGTTATTGTGGAGGTAACTAGTTTCTTGTTATTTTACATGCTATGTAAACTGTAAAGTAGTCTACACGTGCTTTTACAAGGACAGATGGCCCGAGCCATGTTATATCTTTTAGGTACTAAAATTAAAATTCTAAGTCGGATGCAAGGGTGGGGGCCAAACAGGACTCCAAGAAGTGGGGAAGCAGCCATGGGCACAGCCCCAGGCTCCCCTTCCCAAGGTGCCGCTGCTACACCAGTGAGGCTATTCCTCCAACACCCCCTCTGAGCTCCTGGTCTAGGAGCCCAGGCTCTGAAACCGCTGCGGAAGCTGAGTAATAAGTAGCGACTCAGGGAGGGCCCCCAAAGAAAGGAGCTTGGGCCATCAGGCTGATCCTCCCCAGCTATATTGTTTCTGACTTTAACCTCACAAATCCTTAGCCCAGGACGTGCTTGCAAGAACCTCCCAACCCTTCTTCATTTATCCGTGATGAATTCTCAACACATTACCTCTACCTGGAAGCCTAGGAGACATTGTACTTTCTTTTAAGTAGCCGATGAAAAATTGGGCCATATATAGTTTACTTTGAAGATGGTGTCCCGAAACATCAGATCTTTTAAAAACTTTGGTGAAGGGGCAGGCCGTTGAATCTTCAGAAGGTTTATCTCCCATCCTTTAATTAGAGGCATCTTATGAAGGCTAGCCAACCCTTGCTCCTCCTTCCTGACTGCAGAATGTTATCAATGGAAAGGCTGAAGGCGATGCTCTCCAGACAATGCTGTGAAAAAAACAGTAGCATTAGCATAGCTCTAGGCAAATGGGTGAATATATATTGTTGTCCCTTCCATGTCAGTGCAAACTGCTTTTTTTATTTATGAGCCACCATGAAATGTAGTCTTCTGGTGGATCTCCTGGCTTCACATAACACATCTGTTCCAGCAAGTTTTCTTCCATGCAGCTGCAATCCCTTTCTCTACTGTTTTCCTTAGTAATTTGGGCATCTTAACTCCATTCGGTGTTGGCCTTTGCTTTCTCCAGGGTTCTAGGAACACTCACCCTAATAGCATGTTTGCATCATCCCCAGGACCCTTGCTGGGATGGTGTAGGAGCTTTCTATTGCTGCTGCAACACAGTGTCACGAACTCAATGGCCTAAAATAATACAAATCTATTATGTTATAGTTCTTTTTTTTTAAGTTTCATTTATTATTTTTAGTAATCTCTACACCCAACATGGGGCTTAAACTTGTGACCCTGAGATCAAGAGTCAAGTGCTCTTCCAACTGAGCCAGCCAGGCACCCTGTTATGTTATAGTTCTATAGGTTCATCAAACACAGAGGACTCACTTGGTCAAAATTAAGGAGTCAGCAGGCCTGCCTTCTTTTCTGGAGGCTCTGGGGGAGAATCCATTCTTGCCTTTTCCAGCTTTCAGAGGCCACCCACTTTCCTTAGCTTGTAGCTCCTCTCCTCCTCCAGCAACACACCATCCCTCTGATTCTGCTTTCATTATCATGTGTCTTCCGCTGACCCTCTTTTGCCTTCCTCTTCCTCTTTTAAGGACCTACCTAATTAAGTATTAATTCCTTCTGCAACCCAGTTGCAGGTAAACTGACATATTGAAAGGTTCCAGGGATTAGGACTGGCACATCTTCAGGGGCGGGTAAATATTCTGCCTCCTGCAAGTAGTAAACCTTATACCCAAGAAGAATATCCCCAGGTTAACAGACTCCCCCTTACCTAGTTTTATGTTCTAGTCTCCTTGATCAAGAATCGCTAAACTCTGGGACCATAAATACCCACTGGTTCCCTAATACATGCTAGCCAGTAAGTATAGCTATTTTGGGGTATAGTCCCAGTCTTCCCTTATCAGGTGCCATATGGAGCCATGATGACACTTTGGGCTTCTGGCTATCTTTGTCAATCCTACTATGTGACCAAAGGTCCTTAAAATGTCTAGGAGATCATTACAGTACATATTTGTAGCTGGGTGAAGCAGCTGCTACACATAATTTATTGACTTGGTTATTCCAAAAGAAGAGCGTTTGAAGGAGGCCGTGTTGTCTTGAGGTGTCTCCCCACACAGGAGGAGGGTGACTTCTTTGGACTGTGAGACATCAGGATTCTAGGGAGCCAAAATCTTTGGGGGAACCCACCAAGATGTTCAGCGACCCAGATTTTCCCCACCAAGGCCCTGACTTTGGTACAATGGGCCTGCCTTAGCTGCACATTCAGTTGTCTTCGAAGCCCTCTACTAAGTATTAAATCCTGAGTCTAAACTTCAGTATTTTGTGTGCTCTCACTAACCCAGATATGAACTTCCAAAAGGGCCCTCAGGTCTTCACACTGTGTCCAGTTGTTTGTTAACTGCCCAAGACTTGTCACTGTCCTCCACTCTCCCATGCACTCTTCACCCCCACTTTCCAAATGTCTGAATCAGCACTCTGGCCAGGGCATACCTCTTCACCACACGTTCTTTGAGAGTTACCACTCTTGAAAGTTTTAGTAGTTGGCCACCACTTTGTACTAGAAGCCATCTGTGTTCCACGTACCACCTGGTATGGAGTCCTCGATGCAGCTGGGTGATGAGTGATCCAGTCTTCAAACCCCATCTTAACACCCACTTTCTCAGTCCCCCCTACTTCTGGTACCACTGTTCCAGTTGGGGCTGCTCAAAGAAGAAGCTAAGTCAGAATCACACATGCAGGATGTCACTTGGGGTGAAATTCCTGTGGAAGGAAACTGGGGAATTCAGGATTGGGCAGCCCACCCACAGTGATTATTATCATTGTACCGCCATCTTGCTTAGTCCTCAGTTGGGCCAACCTGAGAAGGACCTGGGGTTGTTAAAAGCTGCAGGCTGCCAAGCAGTCACACCTGAGAAATCCTTCCCTGAAAGGGGATCTGAGTGGGAGCCTTCCTGGGTTCCCATTTGTGGGGTAGATCAAGTGGATAACTCTTAGGGAAATGTAAATTCCACTCCGAAGATCTGGCTTCTCAATTTAAATATGCCCCTTCTGTGAGACTGGCATGAGGCATGGCTCTTACCATGAAGGAGCCTTTAAGCTTGTTGGGGAGACACAGGTTTAAGGCATTACATTTTCAGAGCCTATGGATTCCCAGTTCTCTGATTGTTCCTCATTAAAAAGTAATAAATTCCAACTTCAAAGGGAAGTACACATCCTCCCTGGAACAACCCGGCCCATAGCAAGGAGAAACAATGGGTCACATCCTTGGGCCAGCTTTTCCTCTTCTGGGAAGGAAGTGACATCTCTGGGGCCTGGCAAGAATCTGAAGCTCCAGGTCCTCCCTCTCCCTGGCTGTAGTGGTGGAGGTTTGGGGCCCCAGAGGAATCTGGAGAGGGGGGTCTGGGTGGACTTCCTGGTGATGGGCCTGGAGGAGGTTTGGGAGGAGGACACCCACCCCCCGAGTGAGTACTGCTCATCATCACCTTCTGCTGTTAGCACTGCTATTCCCACAGGGCCCTGGAAACTGGAGTAGGAGATGAAGATATTTGTCCTGTGAGACCAGATCTTGACACTGATTAGCATCCTTTCCCAGGAAGACACCACACCAGGGCTGGTGGACAGGTCTTTTGACTTCTAGGATAATGAGCATCTAACCGAACCATACTTAGGGCATGAAAGGAAATTCTAAAATATAAGATTTTTATTAGTGATAAAAATGAACACATATCTGAAATCTTCCATTTGTCTTATCCTGTACAATTACTGTCTTTAAATATTTGCTACTTGGATGACAAAGAAACCTAAGAATTATCTAGTTTGGCCCCCTTCTTGCATGGTTGAGGACACTGAAAGTCAGTGAAAGAAAGGCTGTTCTCACATCAACCTTCAAGAAAGGGCTCTACAGGGGCGCCTGGGTGGCTCAGTTGGTTAAGCGACTGCCTTCGGCTCAGGTCATGATCCTGGAGTCCCTGGATCGAGTCCCACATCGGGCTCCCTGCTCAGCAAGGAGCCTGCTTCTCCCTCTGACCCTCTCCCCTCTCATGTGCTCTCTCTCTCTCATTCTCTCTGTCTCAAATAAATAAATAAAATCTTTAAAAAAAAAAAAGAAAGGGCTCTACAGTCACTTCTTCCAGGAAGCCGTGCTTGAGCTGCCACCTGCCTAAGGGCTCTGCTTTACGTCTGGACTGTAGTCTCCTGGCTAAAATGTCTCTATCTTCACATGGGTCTTAGCACAGTCAATACCCATCAAATGCATATTGAATGACTGAAGATAGATCAGAGACATTTTCAGGGTCAAGGCAGAGAAATACATCGAACACAGTTATTCAGAGCACAGGAGCCTGATATGAATCTCACAGCTGAGATGGTAATGCCAGGGTAGGGAAGGAGGACAGTTGCAGGGAGGACAGTTGGAGGGAGGACAGCAAGGAACAACTGGTGAGTAGAAGAAAATATCCTTTCTAAAAATTACCAACAATTTTCTTTATGACAAAGGAAGCTTTGTAGTTTTTACCGTATTGAATCCAGCTGGCAGCTGGGGTGGTGTACAAAGTTGTAAATACTAAAGTGCAGCCACAGTCTCACTGAATGTCTGAATTCTTCATACCATTTAAGGGACTCAGATCTAGACCTTATAGGCATCTTAAGTAGGCGCCATGTTGCATCCTTGAACCCTCACAGGATCTGGTAAGTGGCCATCAGCCAATATTTGCGGAGAGAATGAACACTGGGTTTAACAGACTTTTGGATCCTCACAAAGCTGAAGCAGCTGGATACCTTTGTTCCAGGGATGTTATTCTGGAGAGTAATTTTGAAGTCCTCTCAATGTGACTAAGACTCTTTTAAATTATTTTTACAATGTTCACCAGTGTCAGTATGAAATCTATTGAGATACTTAGAGTAATGGTCTGGGGATGTTCAGTGCAGTATAAATATGAGGCCATTCCTGCTAGATAAACTTCTCAAAGGACAGTACTCCTTTGGATAAAGCTTGGCAATCTTTGCACCCCATCCATCAAGCTGGATTTTCTGGTATTTTCCCCAGGAGTTTATTTTCAGTTATTTTCATGATGAGATTTTTGTTAACTTTATTTTAACAAGGACACTTTTGTTCAACTGTATTAAACGAATATATTTCTAGAATGCATATCTCTCTAAATATAAGTTTGCTATGTTATTAAACAAGCTTTTTTAAGCCACACATGTATCATCCTCCTCAAATGGCTTTCTGACCTTCCCCCGTGGGAAATGTCTCTGTAAGTCTTAAACCATCCAATCATGAGAGCAGAACCCTGGACTCAATAACCCATATCATGGAGTCCCACAGAAATTTCAGGGGCCCTTGGCAGTTAAGAAGAAGTATAATGAATGAGAGATGAGAAAGTCATGGCTCAAATTCCAGTGTTGAGACTCTTTCAATATGTGAATTTGGCTAAATCTCTTAGACTCTCCAGGCCCAAGTGTGATTTATAAAATTGGAGTATTGACAACTGTTTTGCTGATTTCTAAAACACTCTGTGAATGGAGTTAGCCTGGAAGGGATGGGGGTGGGGGTGCGGACTGCAGACATCAAGGCCAGGAGGAGGGCCAGGCTGACAAGTGCACTTTCCTCCCTTCTTAGTTTGAACTGCTTAGTTGTAGACTGTCCCAAGACAGTCTCCACAGCATCAATTCTCCGTCTCCCCCACCCCACCAGCAGGGTAGCAGGGAGAAGGGCTTGAAAATTGCAGTTGCCTCTTCAATATAAGGTACAGTTTTGCACTTCTGATCCATAAATGTTATTGACTCAGTTTCCCTATAGTCCATTTACCTCCCAGGACACAGATGTCCCAACAATTCACATCTCTGTGATTCTGGGCTATAGTGAGTCCTGGGGTTAGCAGAATTATCAATCGCATTGGTATTATTATAACTGACTCCACAGAGATCTTACGCATATTTATAAATTTACTTATATCACTCACATCTTTTTTTTTTTTTTTTAGAGAAAGCATGCAAGGTGGGGGAGGAACAGAGGGAGAGGGAGAGACAGAATCTCAAGCAGACTAGGTTCAGAGCTCAACGCGGAGCTTAATCTGAGGACCCTGAGATCATGACCTGAGTCAAAATCAAGAGTTGGACGCTCAGCTGACTGAGCCACTCAGGTGCCCTCTACTCTTTCTTAATAAAATATTTTTATACAACTTTAAGAATAGAAACCAAAGAATAAATGGATAGAGGAAGATGCCGGAGTTACTGTTCTTTTTTTGGAGAGTGCATACATGTAGGGGGGTCTTAAAAACATGTTATGAAATCTTTCAGATTTTAAAGAATGTGCAGAATTTGTATAACAAAAATCTGGATACTCATCCAACCTCAGAAATAAAACATGGCCATCATGGCTTAAAAAAAAAAAAAAAGATAGAGGAAGAAAAAGTAAATAGCTGAAAACTCTAGGGTGATCATTTTTAGGATTGAACATAAATTTAATTCTGACCTCCCACTCTCTTCATTTCCTCCTTCCCTCCCTCCCTCCTTCCTTTCCTTCCTTTGTATATTCATTCAGTTAGACATTAAATCTGCAAATATCCCGGATGACTTGTTCTGCATCATGCATTGTTCAGGAAATGCAGACATGAAGGATACAACATTCCTGCACAGAAGGAACTCAGGGTATGATGGGGAAGCTGACAAGAAACTAGACAGTCACAATGCTCCTTGAGAATTACTATAGCATGGGTAAGCTGGAGGCATTATGGGGCCTCTTGATCTAGCCTAGGGGGAGGTAAAGAAGGACTCACTGAAAAAAATATGGCCAGACTCAGTCCTGAAGGATGAGTAACAATTTGTGAGGCAAGAAGGTAGATAAGTATTTTTAGGTAGAGCGACTGGAAGGCCCATCCGTAGGAGACTATGGTATGGTCTCAGCTGCTGCTGCCCAAAGCTGAAACAATTGGTTATGAAATCCGCTGTGTCTGAGTAAATAAAATTCATGAATTAATCATGAAAAACACACTTTTCCTGTCATCAAACTCTGACAATTCTTTTTCTCAGGTGTTAAAAAGAGCATACAGTAATATGATAAGCAATGTTTTCATGATCAATTTTGTCACAGGCATAGACACAAATTTTATCTGATCATATTTCACAGTCCCTTCAAAGTCCCAATGAGTGAGTGCTCGGCATTGACATGGGTGGCACAACCTCCCAGAGAACATAGAAACTTAATAAAGAAAGACAGTTCCATGGGGACTGAGGTCATCTGGAAAGACATTCTGGAAAGATGCCTCTAAATTTGAACTTTTATTGATTTCCTAGGATTAAAATTTCTGCCAGATGGGATTGTGTAACTCTTGTTACCGGGTTTGCTGACAGCCAGGCCTCACTCTCTAGTTTCGGGATGCTCGTGTTGTAGAACACTGCAGAGGACAGCCCAGATTGGGAAAAATCAACACAGGAACGTTTAGAACAAATTCCATCCTACGCCATCAGCTCAGGTAGCACTGCTCAAGTAGAATCTTGTCCTCTTGGGCCATTTTTTCCTTCTGGATCCCAAGTCTAACACCTGATCTGCTTTCACCAAGATTCAGTTTATATTGCCCATATCATACGAGTTGGAAAAAATAGATTCATCCTGTTTTTCAAAAAGCTTACTTTCTCACATTTACTAAAAGAAAACATAGCTTCCCATGCCTATAGACATAATGGAGTTGAAAGCCTAAGAAGAGAGTAAGATGCCATTGGTCTGAATTCTGGCTCTGCCTCTTTGAAGCAGAATGATGTTGTCTAAGTTATTTCTCTGTGTTTCAGTTCCTTCATCTGTAATTTGGGGCTGATATTACCTACCTCATTTGTCTGTTGTGATATTTACATGGGATAAGTCATGCAAGAGATGCAATAATGGCATCCTGTGGTTTTTAGATGGCCAGTTTCAGTGTCTCTATCTTAATTTGCTTCTTATGGACCCTCAAAATCTTTGGAACCAAACATGTGCTAAGAAGAAAGAGAAAGGAAGCATGACTACCAATTGGCAGTAGATGAATCCATGGTTTCCCTAGGAAGTCTCTGGATGTTCCGTGTGCCCAATAGATCTATCTGCAGCACAGTGCCAAGGGTTCTGGGCTGAGCAGGGCCAGGGCCAGGGCTGGAGGTGACCTCAGGTGTCCCCATGCATAGCAGTTCAATCACTCAGGAGAGATCCTATGGAAACTAAGATAGGAATGCCAGGAGGTGTTGCAATGTTATTTTAGAGAATTCATCTGCTTAGTATTATAGTTCCCCTCATTTAACCCTCAGAGGTTTTGGACTCTGTCTGGTGTGAAAATTTTTTCTGTTTAGAAAGAGTTCCACTCATTGCTCATTACTTTAGCAGACTGCATATTAGGAGAACTTGTTTATCCTGCTCTATACTAAGCCATGGAATGATAGATTTGGAAGGATTCTCAGGGCTCATCTAACTCAGCTCCTTCATTTTACTGATGGGGAAATGGAGGCCCAAAGAAGAGAGGAAGTTGCATAAAATCACACCATCCTGAACCTGAGCCTGCAAAGCAGGCCTCCTGATCCCAAGTCCCATGTGTAATCTACTAAATTTCGCAGACACCTACAATGTTCCTAGGAGGAACTAGGTGGAAAGGGAATCATGCTAGATACTATACACATCACGTTCCAGCTAAACCTCTCAGCAACTATGGAAGAAATTCATATTTAAGAAGGGAAACATGACACTTAGTGAAGGAGACAAAAATAGAATGTAACTCCATCATTCATTCTACATAAATTTATTTGTGCATTTACTCCCCAGCCATAGTGCTAGGCACTGGGATATGGGAGAGAACAAGACAGATACAGTCGCTGCCTTTACTAAGTTTATGATCTAGTGAGCTCTAGCATCGATACCACATAGACGGTTTTAAACCTGGTTACTTGGAGCACTGAGGTCCCACAGAAATGCTTCATGGTCTACTATGAGGCTGCAAAGGAGATCAAGCTGGGCTCCACATTGCTCCCTCCACTCATCTCCACGTCACCTTTGGAGTGCCATTTTGTCTCTTTTGATACTAGGACTTCACGTAAAATTTCACTTGAAGATAAGATTCCTTTGATTAGTCCACTAAGTTGATCCAGGCTGCTTCTATTATTCAGAAAATCTTCATCCATAAGTGCAAAAACTCTACTCTTCTTTTCCCTTTTTGTTTCTCCACTTTGCTTATGTCTGCTTGGCTTCATTAGTCCTAATTGACCTCCAATAGTGATGATATGACTGTTGACAGCCCTAGATTTATACTTTCCAGAAGAAAGAAATATCTTCTCTCCCTATATGCATATAGTCATCCCAGGGAAGAATATTATTGGTTATGCTTAGGTCCCTTGCTTATCTCTAAACCAATCAGTGGAGCCAAGGGCAGAGGGACACTTTTAGTAGCCAACAATTGCTCAGGTGCCAATGTGGGTGGAGGGGACTGGGCACTATTATGGACAGTCTCACCAGAATTAAACAAAAATAGAAGAGTAGTTTTATAGAACAACAACAACAAAAAAGATGAGAATGTGCAGGTAGGAAGACCAAAGCTAAGGTATCACAGTCTATTATATTACTTCTTTCTCTCTAGTTGATTCCTTGATAACCTATCACCTTATTCTACCTATTTTTTTTAATATTGACTAACTTCAAAGATGCTTCCAAGCAGCTCAAACTAGAGCATAGCAAAGCTAGAACTCAAATCCTTGATTTCAAGGTAAAAGACAAAATGGAGTGACCATTACACTATTCCTAGATGATGTAGCTGGAAGAAGACATAAAAACTGAGAATACAGGCTTCACTGTGAGTTTCTAGAATTCCAGACTAAAGAAGAAAGAGGAAGAAGAAGAAGAAGAAGAAGAAGAAGAAGAAGAAGAAAGAAGAAGAAGGAGGAGGAGGAGGAGGAGATGCAGGAGAAGAGGGAGGAGGAGGAGGAAGGAAAAGGAGAAGGGGAAGGAATGGAAGAAGAAGGAGGAGGAGGGGTAGAGGAAGGAGAAGAAAAAGGAGGAAGAGGAGGAGAAAAAAAAGAAGGAGAAGGAGAAGAAGATTGTGTGCATGATTTTCATTGTCTAATATTAGAATCTAGTTGCCAAGGTATAACCAACTTTTTTTCTCACACTGAGATCTAACTTTGGTTTGTCCCAGACTCTTTTGTCTACGAGGCATTTGTGTAATTCGTGTAGGTTTGTTTGTTTTATCAGCAGATAATCTTTCTAGCCAATGTCTACAACCTTGGAAGGTTCTCTATCCAACCTTTGTGAAAAGTAAACAGAGCCAGGATCTTTTAAAGATGTGCTTCAGGGGTGCCTGGGTGGCTCAGTCAGTTAAGCCTCTGACTCTTGGTTTTGGCTCAGGTCATAATCTCATGGGTCATGAGATCGAGCCCCATGGAGATTCTCTCTCTCTCTCCCTCTGCCCCTCCCCCCACTCACATGTGCACTCTCTTTCTCTCTCTCTCTCTAAAATAAATAAATAAATCTTTAAAAAAAATAAAGACATGATTAAATGAGGGTGCCATGCTACTGAGAGCTGGAGTGTGTTGAAGAAGGTAACAATGCTGAGGGTCAGCTGATCACTCTAGAAGTTTCTAGGCTACAGGAAGTACCAGCCACAGCCATGCTCTCCTCAGATGGAACTGTTTTCCTTCTGTCTCAGTAAGAATATGGGGACCATGAGAACTCACTGTAAATTAGGAACAGCTTCATTGAGAAAGTCACTACACAGGAGTCACCTTCAGATAATTTTGTTACTCACGGTATAATGCTGGTGAATTATTACTGCATTGTCATTCCTTGGACAAGGAATGCAAAGAAGAAGCAACCTCTCTATTTTCCAGGTAGGAGAACGCACACAAATTCCACAAAAAGGCAAAAAGGGCTTAGTGTACTTAAAAAATAATGTTCCTCGGAGCCAAGGAATGTAGATTCTGTTTCTGGCTCTGTCCTCATTTGCTGTGAGGGACTGTCGAAATCTCTTTCTATTTGGGCTTTGTTTTCAAAATCTGAAAAATACAAGTCTTGGTTTACATGATTAGTAAAGATTTCTTCTGGCTTTAGATATCCATATCTAGATCATATTTTTAATAATACAAATTCTAAAAAAGCGATGCCTGTTTGGTTAAGTGAAAATATTGTTTCCCACATGTAGTTTTTGGAAGTTGGTCTTGTTCATTGGCAGTCAGCTCTCATATTTCCAACATATTCTTGTTTTTTTCTGTTTTTCTTAACAAAACTTACATTGTGCTGAAAAAGATGTTGAATGTCCATCTCTCTTAATGGTTTCTCTTTACGAACAGCCCTCCTCCTCAATATGCAAATATAATTTAAGATTCAGAGCATTCTTTTTTCTCTGTAGCTTCTCCTTATGATATGCACTTGGATCGGTCAGTCACCCTAGGGGCTTGTCCCACACCCTGCCTTGTAGGAGGGCATCTGACAGTCACAGTTAGCTTTCCCTTCCTCCAAAGAAAGGGACAGAAATCTCAACAGAGGAACAAGCCATAATCTTGGAAGGCTAGTACTTCTACCTACGTGAGGGTGTGTGTATGTTGAAAATAGGGAATAAATGCTTCCTCTGAAAATATTGAGATTCTTCTCCCAGTTCAGCCCATAAACTAAGTATTTAAGAATTGCTAATATTGATATGCCATTTTGCAGTTTCCAATACCCTCCCAAACGTATTATCTCACAGGATCTGCACAAATAACCCTGCACGTCGGCAGTACTCATCGTGTTTCCTCGATGAGGCAATGAGGCCCAGATGGTTTAAATGAAGTGCCAAGACAGCTAGTGGGGAAGGAGGGGACCCAGGGCTGGGATCCAGCTCTAGCCAACCCACTGCGGGAGCGGGGGCTAGCACTTTATGGCCCTGGGACTCAGTCTCCCCACTGGTAAGCCAGGAACCGTGACCCCAGCTTACCTAATACAAACATCATTCATTTCTTATTGACTGAAATCCAAGACTATTTCAATAGTTCAGCAACGTGGTCAAATATCAAAGACCCGAATTTAGCAACTCCTAAAGTCAAAACAAACCCAGTGCCACACACACTGTGCCTTCTCCTCAGAACAAGGTAGTAGTATTAAGCCCGCTGCTGACCTAGGATTCTATCCAGTGGGACCCGAAAGGGAGAAATGAGCTTTACATCTGCAATTTTGGTGTGGTTTGAGACCTCATTTGCAAAAAAGAAGTTACTTAGCAGGGAGGAGGAGAAGCCTTTTTGCGGATATAAAAACTGGAGATGAAATAGGAAAAAGAAATCAGAGATTTGAAAATTTTACAAAAATAACAAATGAATAATTTACAGCTTTTCCTTCATTTATTGAAAAACATTGGAACATGTTCTTAATGCAATTCTTGAGTTCTCCTCTTGCAGCTAGTACTCACTTAGTCATCATCTTTTTTTTTTAAGACATTTATTTGGAGTCTGTTGCTCCTGGCTTTTCCTAAGGCACCAGCAGAACACCGCCTGCAATCTACCACCCAAGCTTTCAGCCTTCAGAGGTGGTGTCTACTTGCCTCCTCGTCTCTCAGGCTCCCCTCCCACCCCACGCTGACTGTCAGAACCGCCCCCACCCCCCTTCTCTGGCCCTCCCCAGGAAGCTTATAAGAATTCCTAGCTTAGGGGCACCTGGGTGGCTCAGTCGGTTAAGCCTCTGACTTCCGCTCAGGTCATGATCCCAGGGTCCTGGGATCAAGCCCCGCTCGCAGGGAGCCTGCTTCTCCCTCTCCTTCTGCCTCTGCCTGCCGCCTTCCCCCTGCCCCCATCTCTCATGAATAAATAAATAAAAATCTAAAAAAAAAAAAAAGAATTCCTAGCCTCGGATTATCATCAATTCACCTTTAATTCTACCCTTTGAAAATTCTCAAGTGTCAATCCTCTGACCCAGAGTGGCCCGGATACCTGACATTTTTTTGATCCCTGTGGTTTACACAGGGCTGTCAGATTTAGAAATACAAATACAGGATCCTCAGTTAAATATGAATTTCAGATAATAAACTTTTAGGAGAAGTATGCCCTGCATATACTTGCGATCCCACACTTGAGACAGGAGCAGAGCAGGGATCGCGACTTCTTTACAGAGCAGAACACTGAGATCCACCAGGGGAAACACATTGCCCGAGATCACACTGGAATGGGAACCCAGGTTGGCCAGTCTCAAAGCCCATGCTTTTCTACGGCAACGTGGTATCTCTATTACACATACTAGCATATCTACAGTACTTGACAGTTTTCAAAACAGTTTCAGATGCATGATCTTAATTAATCTTCATAGGAGCCCCTCTGAGATAGGTGCCACATTTCATTTGTTCTAACATGTTTCTTCCCCCCTTTTTTAACACTCTGACATCTCTGATATCAGGATGTATTTTATTGTCAATAGTGTGTCAGTATAATTGGCAGCAGATTTTTTTTTTTCTTTCTTAGAAGTGCATAAAATAATGGCAGCTTGGATTCAATGAAATGCAAAATTATTATGTATTTTCTGCAGCTGAGAAAACAGGCTCAGGGAAGTCTGGTCTCTAGCTTAAGGTGGCAGACACTGCAATTAAACCTATCTCCCTGACCTTCTACTGCCATGTTGACAAGAAATCATACAGGCTTTCTCCCCAAGACACACGATGGAGATAAGATGGGTTCGGTGAACTCTGACAGTTATTGGGCTTCTCGCGGGAGAGTAGAGCTCTGTGCTCCCCCTTTCCTCAGTTTTGAGGTAAGCTTAGCACTTTAAGACTGAGCAGGAGACATAAAGAATCTCCAAGGGGTGGCTTCTCCCTTTTGTCTAAACCTTCCAGAGGAACCACACAGAAAAACCCACAGCTAGCTGCAATGTCATACAGATGCAAGAAAGATTTGAAGAAGTGAGAGACACAGTCCGCCTCCCTAAAATCATCCTGTGCCTGGCCCTGCCAGCCAGAGAGCATTCCTGGGAAGAAAGACACAGGCTGCTTGCTCTACGCCTGGGTCCTGGCTTGAAGGCTTAATAATGACTCAGGAAGCATTGCTACCACTACTTCTCCTTGGAGCCCCAGTCTACAGTCTAGACTGTGCTGGAGGCGATCATTCTTGATATTGGGCCCAAATGTCCCAGCATGTATTCACAGAACATCGTTTCAAATGTTGTGTTCTTGGGCTCCAACCAGCTAACTCAGGAGGGACACTTCACTAGAAAAGAGAAATGCATTTTGCAGGAAAAAGAAGGAGGAAGCAAAGGAGGAGAAGGAGGAAAAGTTGGAGAAGGAGGAGAGGAGGAGGAGAAAAATTATGCATTGATTGGAAGCAGGCAGGTCGGAGATTGAACTGATTTACTTGTTCAGAGCTTAAGAGGCAAGAGGCATCTGCCAGACAGATGATCATTTCAAAAGAGATAGAATTGAAGGCATTCAACATGGTCCTATCTTTAAAAAAAAGAGCTTATAACTGGAAGGTTGTACGGATCTAACTATAGCATCGTGACTATAGTTAACAAAACTGTATTGTACACTTGAAAGTTCTTAAACGTTCTCATCACACACAAAAATGGTAACTCCGTGAGCAATGGAGGTGTTAACCTTATTGTGGTGACCATTTTGCAACATATACGTGCATCAAATCATCAGGTGTACACCTTCAACTCACATAATGTTATATGTGAATTATATCTCAGTGAAGCTGGGAGAAAAAAAAAAAGAGAAAGAAAAAGAGCTGATTCCAGAGCAGAAGCCTACCCGTGGATTTCCCTTTATGTTGATAACAATCAGAAACGTTACATTTCCCCAGGCTCTCAGTAATAAATCACATCACTTAAGCTTGCCATCAAGCCTATGGGTCAATGTTCATGTTCTCATTTTATAGACAAAGAGACACAGGCTCAAAGACCCCAGGGACTTTTCTCAAGTTGACAGACTATTCATGGCAGAGTTGGGAGCTGAGGCCAGATCTTGTGACTCCAAGGGCTACATTCTTTTTACAGCTTGCACCTGCTACTGGCACCTCAGGAAATAAGAACAGAGATCAAGTTTGGTTGGGTGAACTTGGGAGAAAGTTGCGGAGGGTTAGGGTCAGGGGAATGAGAGTGATAGAACTTCAGGGGGGCTCAAGAGTCTGCCCTGTGACTTGTAGATACTGCCCCTCGGAGCCTGCAGCACGTCTGTGAATGGGAAAGACAGGGAGGAGGAGAGGTTAGTCTCAGGAGAGCCATCTCAGTAACCCTTGGAGTCTTAATGGAAGAAGGTAAAGGCTTACACCAGGGAGGAGGTCCCAGAATAAAAGGCCTTTGCTAGTCAACCAGAAGGTTAGGAAGAAGACTATTACCTCCTTACTCCAAGAATGTTGATACAGGAAAAAGCTTTTTTTTTTTTTTTTTTTTTTTTTAATAGCATCATACTTCCTCCCTTGTAGCCAAAGTGGCTCAAAATGGTATAATGGAAAGAGAATCATCTTTGCAACCAGATGCAATTGGGCTGAGTCCAGGCAACACCACGTACTGATTTATGACCTGAGGCAAGTCATCTGAACTTCCTGAGTCTGTGTTTCCTCCTCTGTAAGGCAGAAGTGATATCACCTCTCTCACAAAGCTTCCAGAGACCGCTCACATGAGGCTGACCCGTTCACTCTCTCCTTGGGCTCCCAGAACCTGACACTGTCATATTTCAGTGTCGCTTTGCTTCCCTGTCCCCTTTCACTTGCTCAGCTCCTTGGAGATTTCACATCACTGTCTCGCAGCACACGTGGTGGACTCTTGGAGTCTCCTCTGAGAGGGATGCAAGGAGAGTGGGGAGCTGGAAAGGCAGGAAAGAAAGGGTTCTGTTTAGGGAACTCCAGAAATCTAGAATATGTCCCCCACTTGCTCGAAGACCTTTGCCCTTCTTTCTCTTTCCAACCTCCCAAGCCCTGGTCACAAGCCCTGCCTCCAACTGGCAGGCACCTTCAGTCTTAAAGGGACAGTTTGGGGATAAATTGTGTCTTTTCACAGAGGGGTAGTGAGTTTATAACAATTAAACATTGGTGTTTTGCAGTTGACATTGGTCTTTCACAGGATCATCTCTTTGGAGTCTAGCAACAATGCCCTCTGGGAAGAGAGGCAGACAGTACTATTTCCATTGTACAGATGAGGAAACTGAGTCTCAGAGGGGTATAAATGAATTTTCGAGGTCATGCTGATACTAGTGACAAAACCAGAACCAGAAGCCATGCGGCCTGACTCCCTCTCTTGGCCTCCCTGTGCTTCATCTCACAAAGATAACGTGAAGCTCCCAAAGCTAAAAATGATGACGGGAGAGACATTTCCCCAACCTCACGGATGTGAGTGGGCTCTCCCGGACTCTGAGACGGTCGCGCTCTGCGGCCCACACTTCCTGCTCACTCATCAGACAGGCCTCCCGGCCTCAGAGGAGAGGAGAGCGGGTCCTGCAGCACCCGGCAGAGCTGAATCATCGCAAGCCCGACTGGCGGATCGGAGGAGAATGGTGTGGGTGGCCGCGTCCCAGACAGAAGACGCGGGGCCAGATGGAGACACGCCTGTTAACTTGGATGGGGCTGTGGTTGGTGTCGGATCCTTGGTGCTGCTCTCTTGATGGAAGCAGTGGTTGAGGAGGCAGCTGCGGGGAGCTACCCACTGCTCCAGTAGTCCCTGGAGTGGGGACAAGTCCGAGGGTGACCAGGGGTCACGCAGCCGGCTGGGGGGGGGGTGCCTGGGGCAATGAGAAGGGCAGACACAACTTATTTCTTGGTAAGGAAATTTGGGCAACAACCACAGCGTGGCAAAGATGCTATTTATACAACACCCATCTGGTGAGCATTCTGGGTGCTTCCCTCCAGACACACAACTCAAATACAGCAAGTTCTTCTGCTGAAGCCCAAGGCTCACTCTGCCACAGCTTAACTGCCTGCCAGGGTCCTGTCCAGAACAATCCCACTTAAATGGAGGATGATCTTGAATGGCCCTCCCTCTCTCCTCTATAATGATCATCATAATAATCAGGACAGCTACAATTAGTCTGTACTCTGCTAATCAGTTCTAATTTTTATAACAATTCTGCTAAGTAGGTGTCATCATCCTCATTATGTATGTGAGGAAATGGATATTTGCCAAGGTTAAATCACCTCCCCAAGGTCACACAATTGTGAGTGGTGGGCCTGGGGCACTCCTGTCTGCTGACTGCCTATGCCGGGGTCCCTCAGCCTGCGGGTGACAGAGCGAGGTTAGAAGCAGGGTCTATGGGACCTCAGAGCCTGGCCGTGCTCTGTTTCACACCCTGCACCTTCCTGCCCCCACCCCCCACCTAGGTCCCCAGATCGTCATCTCTGGAGGAAGGCAAGAAGATTGTTGCTCTCATTGAGATTTTTTTTTTTTAATGGCTTCAATCCTCTGGAATTTGTAGGCAAATGTTCCACTTTTGTCTTTGGCCAACCCAACTGCACATTTCATACTGACACAGCCTGCCTGAGCATGGGAAACTCCTACTCCTGCCACCTCCAACTTCCTTGGCTCGTTCTCTGCCTGCCCCACTCCTCCTCATGAACACCCCCGGGCCACGCCAACAGCGTGGGGGTCCGCAGCCTGACTGGGAGGGCGTCTGGCTCCTTGGGGCTCCTTCCATCTTGCAGGGAGTCTTGTGTGGGCCCAGTCAGAGTCTGAAGAGGATGTAGGAAGTCATTTGTTTAAGTTTGTCCCCCACTCTGTCTAGGATGGGAAGAAAAGAGGGAAGAGGGCCAGAGAAAAGATCTCAGAACCCCTTTGAGAGCATTTATAGACATGAATGAAAGGAGAAAATTATAGATCTATAAATCTAACCAAATTTGGGGGAAAAAATCACAGGAAAAAAAAAAAGCACAAAGTCCTTATAAATTACTTTAATCTAATGAGAAGGAAGGGGAGGAAGGGACAGGGAAGGGATGAGGGTATAAACAAACAAAACCAGCATTTGCTACCTAATCTTGTGTCTTGCACAGTGGTGGGTGCTCGGAGACCAGGATGAGAGACCGACCGCTTTTTAGTTCAGATTCATCATTCAATGACATGTGACTTTTGGCAAGTCATTTCCCTCTCTGGGCTTTGTCTTTCCATTCCAAACCAGGCTGGGGGAGTTGATCTCCTAACTGCCATCCAGGCCGATGCATCTAGACATGTAGAGTCTTAGAGACCAGTGTTTGCCCCTGCACCCACCGTGAGTGAACCTAAGCAGGATCCAGCACCTCTCCGTTTCATAGGCGGGGCAGCTGGAGTCCAGGAATGAGGGCTTGCTCTGGAGCTCCGTGCCGGTGCTGACCGGGGAAAGCCTACTGCCTTTTCGTTTTAGCATGGCATTCTTCCTTGTTGTTTAGGACAAAAGTCTGGCCCCTAGTCTGGGAAGGCCAACATGCGTCATGAGTAGATCTGAGCAGCAAGGATACGGGGGAACTAAGGGGAGGTCAGGCAGAAGGGGTGGGGAGGAAGAAGCAGGAGGCCAGCCGCGTAGGAGGGTATGGCGGAGGAGGGCAGTGGCCACGTGTGTCTGAATGGTAGATCTTCAAAAGCTAAGTCTCTCAGCAAGACCAGCTCGCTCTATTTAGGGAGATCGCTGCGTGCAATGGACTAACATAGTAATTACTGTCAGAGGACTTGGGTTCTAGTCCCAGCTCTGCGAGTAACTGACATGCACCTTTCCCTTCTTCTCTTCCTCTATAAAATCAGGGATGGGCAGCGGCTTTTTCAATGAGAGTCTTCCTCCGTAATGTCTTGCTCGATTACCATGGCACCCCACAGAACACCCAGGGCCTCTTCATGTGCTCAGCTCGCTTGGCCATGATGCATTTCTTATCTCTCGGATTTCTCTAAGGACTCAATTAATTTTCAACAAAGGGTGCCCATCTTGGAGCTGGCTGCTTTTGGTGGAGTCTCCACTCCTCCAGGATGACCTCGGGTGCCGCACTGAGCTGCCTCTCCCTCACCTCTCCACTTTCCTCTACCACATCCGAGTCCTCTGGACGGCTCCTTGGGGAATACCTTGGAGTGGTGCCAAGGTGATTCTTGCATCAACGGGGGATGAACTAGATGTTCTCTGAGATACCCCCGAGTTTTGAGATCGAGAGACCGAAGTCTGTTCCACAATCAGAAGACAGAGCAACACTTGGCTCCGAGGAAACCAAGATCTTCAGGATATTAAAAATATTTACATGGTTAGGCCTATTTTCTTTTAGGTTTTTGGTAAAACTAGGTCACGGGTTGTGCCAAACACTCTAACGGTGGGGCCTCAGAAAGCAAGAAAGCAAGCACGAAGAATAGGTGAAAAGAAGGGAAAAAGGAAGGGAGGGAGGGAGGAAAGAAAGAAAGGAATGAAAGGAAGTGGGAAGACGAATGGCTTGTAGAGAAAGACACAGGGAGGCTGGAATCCTAGATATGAAGGGGGAGAGAGGGGGGAGGGAAAAAAAGGCAGAGGAGAAGAAGAGAGAGGCAGGAAACGGGGAGACTAGCGTGCTCCGGGGGACGGGTCTCCAGGCTGCAGTCCTGCGCCCCCCACCCACGGGCATCTGTCCTGCCACGACTTTCTTTGAGCAAGAACTTGTGTAACCAGTGGAGCTGAGCAGGCTGCCCTGGCTGGTCGTCAGCACACAGTCACTGCTGTTTCTGAAGGATGCTGGAAGTGGGATAATTAGCACTTGTCCCTTTGCCAGGGCCAAGCCCGGAGAGATGGGCTGCCGGAGAACTCGGCTTGGCTGGTGGCTCGCTGACTCGCCAACCGCCCAGGGGCTTGTGCATGCATTTGAACTTCTAGGCCGCGGGGCAGAGAAGGTGGCAGGAGGATGCTAGGAAGTGGGCAGTCGAGGCCCAGACTTCCCATCGCGGTCAGGAGCCGGGGACTAAGCCAAGTAATGTGGAGACAGTTGAGAAGGCAGATCGCAGCGTCCTGTGCAAAGTCCCTTCCGAATCATCTTTACCGATGTTGTGAAAAACATTTAATCAGCCTCTTCTGAAGTAAATGAATCCTGAGCCTTGGTATCCTAAATCCAACTCCTGCCTTCATCCTGAGTGAGCCACTTCTCCTTTCAGAGGCTAGGTCTTCTCATCTGCACAATGAGGGTGACCCTTGCAGAACATGTGACAATTAGGGCCCTCGAGGAGTGCTGGTGGCTTCTTGCTGTGCTCCCTGGTGCTCGGCAGGTGCTCAGCAAAGGTCCCTTCTCAAGCCCTCCAAGCACCTGCTCCCAATTCAATTCCATTCCATTTCTTTCTTCCTATTTCCATTCGATCAGGTGCACCAAAGCATATGCACTACTAGAAAGCAATCATTTCTTTCCAAAGGAAAAGATTTTATGTGGCAACTATATCCAAGAGGAAGGAGCAATAATTATGACCACAGAGGCGGCGTGATGTTCATTCATTTGCTAAGAGGTTGAAGGTAACCGGATAACACCCAGTTCCTCCCGACCCTCGGGTGACTAAGCTGTCCTGCTAGTTCCTCCTGCCTTCCCTTCACCCGCGGTTCTGCTTGTCACTCACTGTGGCACCAAGGGCGGTGTCCCTCACAGCCCTTATCACCTTTGGCTCCAATAATTTGTTTTCTTAATGCACAGCTTTTACTCTCTTCTGCAGAGTTTTTTTTTTTTTTTTCTCTCCTGAAAGTTTGAAAATTATTTTTGTATTCATCTATTTCCTGCCTTTTCTTAACCAATTTTTCTAAGGAGATTCAGCTGTTCGTACCATCTGGTCATAGTCTTGAGAATTAGAAAAGAGTTCTTAGTGATAAGAAATTTCATCTTGACTTGCTTCAGGTATGCAGGCAGGAATCGAGATCGGGAGGACAAATGGGTCAAGTTTGATGCTATTGGGCAACACTCGTGTTCAGTACAGGGGAATCTTTTGAAGGTGGTATCATATGACACACACAGATGTGGACACACACACACACACACACACACACATACTACACAACAGACCAGGGATGAGGAGATCCGATTTCTAATGCTCCCTCTGCCACCATCTTGCAGAGTGACCTTAGAATAACCACACGATCCTATAAAGCAGATCATATTATTTCAGGATTTTTTTTTAAAGATTTGTTATTTATTTATTTGAGAGAGAAAGGGAGAGAGAGAACACAAGTGGGGCAGAGGGGCAGAGGGAGAGGGAGCCTGTCCTGGGGCTCCATCCCAGGACCCCGGGATCATGACCTGAGCCCAAGGCAGACGCTTAACCGACTGAGCCACCCATGCACCCCCAGATCATATTATTTCAATTTTATAGATGAGAACACTCAGGTACAGTGTGACTTTTTGCTCAACAGCACACTTCTGTTATGTAGACCAGGAAGTATTCAAATGTAGCCAGCCGCCTTAGTCCCCAAACCAAGAGCTGAGTTTAGATTTGAAAGGAGGGCTGTTTATGCACCTGTGTCTTGAACTCCATGCCTGCCCTAGTTTGACTCCTTCAGGCCACACCACCTGCTCCTCTTGGTCTGCACCTCACCCCCAGGAGAGAGGAGGCAGGTGTATCTATTCCATTCCCCGCCCCCACTCTTAGGAACTCAGCTCACCTTTCATACATTAGGAGGGTTACCTTCCGTCACACAGAAATTCTGACCTTCTGAGGCTGTTTTGACCTTTTCATCTTAGGAAACTTTTGTTCTCTTCTGAGCTCGTCACTTTTTTTCCCTCCCTTTCCTCCCTTTCCTCCCTCCCAGCCCAGCCCCCTTCTTCTATTGTCTGAACTGATGGCTTAGAGCCAGGTGTTAGAAAGGAAGTACACTGATGAAATAAATTTGCACCCAAGTGTTGGTGAATGAAAGCCTCCACACATTTCTTAGGGAGTTTGTATTTTAAAAAGAAGCATAAGTAAATCTAACCGACATTCTGGTAAGTTCTGGATTCTTCAGACAATGTAAAAAGGGCTCTGGAAAATCCGGGAGTGGTGGGCTGGTTTTGAGTGATTTATGACCTGGGACGTGTGGATACCTAGCTTAAAACCACCCCCAGGGACATCCACTTGGTTCAACCATTTCTGAGCCTGGGCCTGTTCATTTCAAACCTGCTTCTTGAGAGTCCTTAATTATAAAATGTGAGTATCTTTAGCCTTGAAAGAGTACTACTCAATATGTATTTTATCAAGTGCTCTAGATGATTTTTTGCATTCTTTGGGGGTGGTAGGGGATCCAAAAGCTATGCTGGGAGGCTGAACATGAAAAACAGGAGGATTTAATTAGGAAGAAAGCCTCAGCGTCACCCCCTGGGACCACACTGCCTCATTCCTGCACGAGATTCCATCTTTGAAATGTCTTCTATACAAAACTCCCCCCACCCCCCTTGAAACCTCACAGCTGTGATACAGAGGGACTCTGAAGGGCGGCAAGACAAGAGGGATTTTTTTCCTTCCTTCATGGCCATATTTAACAGCCAGTTCCCAAATGGTATTAATAAACATTTAAACTTCAAAAACTTAACTTGACATTTCTACATCCTTTCCATTGTTGCTATGTTTTTGTCTTTGTCATTACACAAATGACTTCTTATGGTACATTTGGGACAAAAATGGGTTCACATGCCTCTGGGTTCAGAGATGTGTATGTTGGAGTTTCTATAGGTGCCTGAGAAGTATTGGGGCAGTTACTGTTATTCTAGGGCTGGCATCCAGAGTATGAGTCCAAAGATTGAGAACCCCAACATAAGTACATGGGGTACAGGAAGTAAAAGTGAAAACCTGCTTTTGGCAAAAGGACCAAATGAGATAGGACAGTGGGATAATGGGTACCAGCTTACAACCTTTCATTTGAAACCCAGATACCCTACATTCTACTGAGTGATTTTGAGTAAGTCATTTAATTATTGTGCCTCAGTTTTTACTTCTGTAAAATAAGGATAATGATGCTTGAGATCTAAATTAAATGATCATGTCTTTATATTTTTTAAAAATTTATTTATTTATCTGAGAGAGACAGAGAGAGAGAGCAAGCACGGAGGGGAGGGGCAGAGGGAGAGGGAGAGAGAAACTTTAGCAGACTCCACGCTGAGCATGGGGCCTGACACGGGTCTCAATCCCATGACCCTGAGATCACAACCTGAGCCGAAACCGAGTCGGATGCTCAACTGACTGAGCCACCCAGGTGCCCCTAAATGATCATGTATTTAAATGTCTTGCACATAGGGAAGTAATAACACACACATACACACCCACACATATCTCTATCCCTGGTTTGTGACACAAATTTCCTAAAATCCTTACAAATAGGGGTGCTAGGAGAATCTTTTGTTCTACCATTTAGTCTTTGACCCCAGTTCCTGACATAGAGCTCTAAGTCCTTTGTCATTTCCTGAGTGATAGGAGTACCTAGCCCAGAGCTTCTAAAATCCTTACGTTTTCCTGGGTGATCAGAGTGTCTTTTGTCCTACAAAGGGGATTCTTGGGGGCTCCTGGATGGGGGTGGTCACCAGAAAGACCAAGCCAGATGAGAAGCTTGGAACTTTTAGCCCCACCTCCCATTCTTCAGAGATGGGAGAGGGGCTGGAAATGGAGTTAATAATTGATTACAACAACAGGATGAATCTTCTCTACTGCAGAATCCCAGTAGTATGGGCTCTGGAGAGCTTCCAGGTTGGTGAACACACCTGTGAGCTGGGAGGGTGGGGTACCCCAACTCCACAGGAACAGAGGCTCCTGTGCTCAGGATTCTTCCAAACCCCACCCTGTGTACCTCTTCATCTGAGTGTTCATCCATATCCTTTATTATATAACAGCTGGTAAATGTAAGTCAGTGTTTCCCTGAGTTCTGTGAGCTGTTCTAACAAATGATCAAATCCAACGAGTAGTTGTGGGACCCTCTAATTTGTAGCCATGTTGGACCGAGGTTGTGGGCAACCTTGAGACCTACTGGCGAGTGGCATCTGAAGTGGTGGGTGGTCTTGTGGGATTAAGCCCTTACACCAACTTCCATTAGAGTCAGAATTGAATTGGATTATAGGACCCCTAGCTGGCATCTCAGAGAGTCACTTGGTGTGGGGGAAAAAACCCACACATCTGGTGTCTGAAGTTGTATGTGTGAGTAAAGGAGAAACACATGCTGTGTCTCTTCTTTTACGTCACATAAACATTGCTCAATAAATAATTTTAATACTAGTGTTCACGGTTATAGGAAGAGAAAGAAAGGTTACAGGAGGAGCAAGCACTTGGAGGGGGAAAGGGCCAATGAATGACAGTGTTTGAGGCATATTGGTTGTTAGTATCCAGGCAAGTAAGTAGTCCCAAAGTTTCCCTGGAAGGCTAGAACTTACTGTCAGCAAACTCAAGCTCAGGGGATGCAGTGGTAGAAGAAACCAGCAGCAAAGACATGGTGGGGAAGCAGGTCCTTGGAGACCCCTGTCTGGAAGCAGACCTGTTCAAAGGCTGTGGGGTAACTAAATCCACGGTTGAGGAGCTTCAGTCATACGCCGGGCAAATGCCAGACACATGGACCATGTCTGCTGCTTACTGGCGTTTGGTGCCAGACTTTCTCCCAGGAAGTGCTTTGGGAATCATTTTACCCAAATAGAAGTCTGGGTTGGAGGTGACTTTGACTCCATGTGACAATGGGAGCTGGGGGCCTGGGAAGATATTGCAAGAAGTCTTGTGGGTTCATGTCTTACCTTTCCTGGAGAAAAAGAGAGTGACGGAGAAACTTTGGAGACACTCATGTCTCTAGATGTCCATTAGGATGTCCATAGGAAAAGAGTCATCGCCTTCCATATGGGGAAAATGAAGGGAGGTTTTGCATTCATCTGTAGGACACCATTTCTCAGGAATGCCCATATCTGCCCATTGCTCAGTTGTCATGGGTGATTTGGTGCTGAGAAGCTAAGAGGCAAAGAAGGGGAACAGGCTTTGGAACCAGACAATGTGGGGCTGAATTCTGTCTCCACCACTTTTTTTTTTATTATTCATTCATTTGAGAGAGAGAGAGAGAGAGAATGAGAACATGAGCAGGGGGAGGGGCAGAGTTAGGAGAAATTTGTGTGTGTGTATTTATCTATAAAATCTCCATAGGCTCATGGCCCTGACTGTATTTCTGCTTGGGTCAAAAATGCCCTACATAAGCAGTTCTGTATAGTAAGAAACTCAGTGTTCAAGGCCACAGAGCCAGGTGAAGGAGTCTGGGACACTTCATTTTTCTAAAACCGAGCTTTAATCATGCCACTGCTCTGATGAAAACCTTCCACCTGCTTCTGATCACCTTCAGAAGAAAATGCCACCTTTGTTCCTCTCAGGGACCACAGCCACAGGATGAGCCTTGTTCAGTTCTAGCTTAGTCTCATTCCACATGCCCTCCACGCCCTGTACTCACATTTCTTACAATCTCTGGGGTCTCTTTGCACCCTGACTCTGCACTTCTGTTCCCTTGGCCCAGAATGAAGCTCCTGCTCTAGGAACAGAAATTCATCTTTTAAAACTGGGCTTTTGTGGTTCGTGCCACAGCAGAGTCAACCTTGAAGGGTTGAGAGAGCTTCTGAGTGCAAATTTCTTACTTCTCTCAATTCCCAGAATTGATGACTATTTGTTTTAGGGTTGTTAGCTCGCAAGACTGTGAACCTTCCAGGGTACAGAGGTTGGGATGTTTCATCTTGGCATGTCCCAAACCTAGTACCTAGCCTGGAAAATATTTGTTGAATAGATAAATGATTGAATAACTTGGTTTCCAGCCCATAGCATAATATTTCTCATGGTGTGATTCTCAGACCACCTGCAACAGTGTGTCCTTGGGGAGCCTGTTAAAACTGGGAGTTCTGAGCCTCACCCCAGACCTACAGCATCTCTCGGGTGGGGCCCCAGTATCTGCATGGCTAGCAAGCTTCCCAGGTAATTATAGTCACGTTGATGTAAGAATCACCTGCTACAGCAGATGGAAGCAAGGAATGATTGCTATAGAGAAACGCTGGCCAGAATGGAGGGCCTGACGGGTGATTGGGGAGAGAGTGGGCTGTCAGAACCACTGTGTGACAGAACTTTCTCATGGATAATCGTGAGAGTCTAATAGATAGTTATAGTAATGACACTGCATCCTCAAGACAAGTTTGTTTTTTGTTTTTTGTTTTTTAAGATTTACTTATTTTGGAGAGAGAGAGAGACAGAGTGAGTGCACAGGGAGGAGGGGCAGAAGGAGAGGGAGAGAGAATCACAAGCAGACTCCCCACTAAGCACAGAGCCTGACACCGGGCTCGATCCCACAACCCTGAGATCATGACCTGAGCCGAAATCAAGAATCCAGCACTCAACCCCCTCAAGAAAAGTTTGAACCTATAGTCAGCAAACTTTCCCAAAAAGGAATAATAGTGTATCAATCATTTTAGGAATATTTCTACCCACAACGGAAAGGCTAAACTTTCAAAAACTGAAGAATAAATAAATGGATTATTTATTTAGACACAAAAAGTTTGTAGATGAACTTCCCAGGGAAGAGCTAATATACGACACGGATACTGAGTTCATTTTAGGCAGTTCATTTTTGCCCTTGCCACACCCACCAGCTGGCCTCATCAGCTATTTCCAACAGAGGAAGAGTCCAGGAGAAGGAGAGAACCCACGGAGGAGAAAACCCACGGATAAGCGTGTTCAGTTCACAGTGGACAGGGCTACCTAATGGAAGGGTGTTTGGGTCCTGGAAAACCTGGGCTCCCTTCTCAAGTCCCACTCTCACTCACTCTGAGTCCTTGAGTATCTATTTCTTCGTCTCTAAAGTGGGAGGGGATGTCTCAGTTACGCAGTTGGTATGAGGACTGCGTTTGGTCGTACTTAAATGCCAGGCACTTTACATATATTATTACTAAAGAAATTGTTGCTCTTCCCGAATGGGAAGAGTGAGATTGGAAGAGTGTGGGGCTTTCCCACAGTTGCTTGGATAGCAATGGGTCCCAAGTTGGTTGTGCTAATGGGTGTAACAGAGCCTGCTGTCTGGTGAGATATCAGTGAATTTATGTCCTTCCTTTCCTATTGCAAACAGAATCCTAAAAGATAAAACATAACGTGTGCAGCACCTCGGATCTCTTTGGGATTGTGTTTTTGGCTTCACCACAGAAGCAGCCAGCATCTCTCCTGGTTTCTCTCCATCTGGAAATATTAAATGTCTGTCTCAGGGTGCAGGTGACTGACATGGTGGGAAGGGCCAGCTCTTGAAAGATTGACCCTGAAGGTGACCAAGATCAAAGTAGATGTGGGCTTTGTAGATCAAAGCCCTTGCCTCCCCCGACGGAGTGACCCTGAGAGCCAAAGTCAGGGCAGCCTGCAAGCCCAGGCTGCTGGAACATTATGCTCCCATCAGTTCATGTTCTAATTAAGCAGCCAAGTGTATCAGCTAAGGCTTCTGGGTGGTCTGAGTGGGACTCTCCAGTTGCTAACCATTGCTGAGCTCTGACGGGAGGTCTCCAAGCATGCAGAATGGTGGTGGGGCCCAGACAGGGAAACAAAGATCCTACCATTCAGACAGCACAGTCAGCTCCCAGCCCGCTGGTCATTACAGTTGTGGAGACTTCTGTTGTCCTCAGGAGTCTGTTTTAAATTAGCTGGTGGTTTCACAAGTGAGGCTTAAAGAAGAGGTGATCAGAACCCCCAAACCACTTTGACCTCACGCACTGGTTTGCTGTCCTCAACAGAGATCATGACTTTTAAAGTCTGTTCTGTTAGAGGCATTGGCTCAGGGGTCCCACAATGACACAGAGGAATCAATAATTAAAACTCTGGTTGCTGAGCTTGTAGAATGTCACTCAGATCCTCACAAAATCCTGCTGATGGATATGGGTTATTCCCATTTTATAGAGAACGACATTGGGACTCAGAAAGATGAAATGCCTTTCACAAGGACACGTAGCTCAGGGTGGGAAGGGCAAGGGCTTAGATTGAGCATTTGGATTCCAAACTTGCATTCGTTATCTAGTGCCACAAGAACAATGTGTGATGAACAACCACAAAACCTCAGTGAACAACAACCATTGGCATTTAGTTTTGTTTACTGGTCTATAGGCAACATGGGAAGTTCTGCTCATTTGGACAAGGATCCACTGATTGGGGCTGCATGCATTCCTGGGTCTTTGGTCAGCTGCTGGATTGGCTGGTGTAGGCTTATTTTGGATGGTGTTGTCTGGGAAGACCCGCTTCCTGTCCCACATGGCCTCTCAGCCTCAAGCATGCCAGCCTGGACTTGTTCCCCGGGAATGGCAGGGGTCCATGGTCAAGAACTTGAGTGCACGGGCCTGGGTGTCAAACTATCATTCTGTACATCTACCTTATCCCGTTGGCCAACCCGAGGTAGAGTATTGTGTTGATGTTTGTTTTGGATATTGTGTTGGATCTGTTTAGTAGAATATTTAAGTGCAGAAAAATAGATTTCATCTGTAGGTAGGAGGAGCTCTAAAGTCACACTTGTAAAGAAGTTGTTTGGATATAGACAGGCCATTAATATTGGGCCCTTCATGTACTTTACCACAAAGCTATAATCTTTCCCCTATGCCTGTATGTCACTCCTGTAGAATGCTGAGTTTTGTACATTTCTTCTGTTTTTAGTAAAGGAGTAGGAACTTCAACATTGCCTTTTTCTTGGTTTAAGTAACACACATACTTAAGTTGAAAGATGGATAATAAAATTCTCATCAAATATATTCTTACTCTAACTGAAACCTAATGAGGAATGGAAGAAATTGAGGCATACAATTCTTTATAGTTACTTGTTTTTAGGTTTACAGACTGGGACTTTTCAGATCACAGATACACTGCAATGGCCCCTAACTGATGTCTAACATAGATGTGAAGTCCTGTTTGGTACTTTGGAATGTTACCCATCTGGCCCTGTCTTCTGTCAAATCCTGTCTCCTGATGGTACACTCTCCCCTATGCACTGCCTCATCCCTGCCCCCTGCCCCCTCCCCGGCCTCCTTCCTCCAGTCACAGGTGATTTGTTTCTCCCCAATAATGCCTGATTATCATCATCTCTATGTTTCTGCACATGCTGTTCCTTTTGTCAAGGTGCCTTCCTGTCTTCTTTCTTAACGACCTCCTTCCTGTTCACCCATCACATCTCAAGGGGACACTTTCCTGTGCATGCACACCTGAGTCAGCTGTGAACACCGTGCTGCATTTTCTGGGCTCAAGCCCATCTCTACACTGTGAGCTCCCTGGGGGACAGACAGCTTCCATCTCTCTACTTCCAGTGGCCAGCACAGTCACAGCGGGTGGAGAGCACTTACTTACCAAATCAATGGCCATATAAATAAACCATCCACCTGCTTTCAATGGGATTTATTATTTGAGGAAATGACTTTTATAAATAGTTTTTAATTTCATAACTCCTCATGCAATTTTTGCAATTAAAATTATACTTTCCATTGTTGTTCTTTCACATGATGGGCTCAAGGGGACTTTCTTAGCAGTCACACAGGTTGAGTTGGCTGGAAAGCCATGTGGGCTGAAGAGAGACATCTCATTTGAGGAAACAGAGCCTCAAGCCCTCTAATGTGGCTCCAGGTCCACAAGCTCTGTCAGAGCTCAGCAGAACGTCGTTATGAGCTGTTTCCAGAATTCCTTCCAGCCCCAACTTCCTTCTATTTGTCCCATCTCCTGAGCACTTGGCTTATTGGCTTTCCACTCTGGAACATAGCCAGCGCCCAAACAGGGTGTGTAGCTTGAAGAATGAGGGTGTGTGAAGCATTTCAATAAATAGTCCCATCTCAGAGGGTTCACTGATGAAATAGGGTGTAGTGAAGGGTGTCAAGGATATAAGGAAGGGAAACCAAATGAACAATTTACTGAATTTTAAAGTAATTCATGTAGATTTCTATGAAGATTTATGCACACACATTATTGTCTAAGTATAGTATGTATGTATGCATGTACATATTTTATGAATTTAACATATAAATGTATTTTAAATTATGCATATATCTCTGCTTTGTATATGTAAATGTATGTATCTATGTGTATCTCTATGCACATCTGAACATGTGCATACATGTATACTTACATATATATTTGACATACATATTATATATAGCATGTACTAAGTGTGCCTCATTCTGATCAGCTTTCTACATAGAGTTATAGCAAGGCTTGTTCTTTCGCACTGCATATAAATAAATTTGGTATGCATAAATGTGTGATACCCCATATATGTACTTACTTGTGTGTATATTTTTGTATGACGTAGCTATCTCTGATTATCCATATGAGTAAGCAGGCATACACATTTTTCTACATATGCCAATATATAGACACACTTGCATGTAGGTTTATCAAGTCCTAGATTTAAAATATATAACATGGATATTTTTGCACAAAAAATATATTATGGAGGAAGCTCAAGACTGTGTTTAATAATTTTTTTTTATTTCCAAGAATGTCTGGGAAAGTGCTTTGCATGGAGTAGGCACTCATGAATATCCCTGTTGATTATATCTTTCAAAATAAACTGCATTTGTGAAGTTAATGCTCATTACTGGAACAAATAAACCTAAAATCTCAGTGGGACACTGGAGATTTAGGTCCCCTCCTGCTCCTTGGTGATGCTCATTTCCTTTTCTTGGCTTTGGTTTCTTCCTCTTTAACATGAGGGTGTTGCATGAAACAGCTCCAGATTCTTTGTGAGTGATTACATGCTTTGCCTTTTTATTTTTGGCAATCTTTAAATGGACAGCCAGACTCAGCCTTGCAACGGTTTTAGAAATAGAGTAGCATGGACAATGAGAGAAGAACTCTGAAGTGCAATTTCTCTTGAAGACTCTTATTTGTGATCAGTTAGTTCTTGAACTACTCTGCTGAAGACAGTGACCACTTCAACTGCAGTTCTTGAGGTTTTTGATGGAGAGAGGTCTCAAAATAATCAGCCATATATTCACTAATTTGCTGTTATTGCCAAACTCTGTGCTGTTGGAGGGATGTAGACACAAAGAGGCAGGAGAAAGGGGATACCAGTCCTATTAGTTGCTTACTAGGTCCTTTTAGAAAGCCACCTGGCTTTTTCTCATATGTCAGATAAGATTATGGTAGTGATCTACCTACACACAGACTTGGTATAAGAATAAAAGGAGATCACTTTATAAGCTTTGTAAAATGCAAAGTGATTTTGTTGAGATGATGATGATAATTGACATCTGCTGTTCAGGTTTATAAAATGTAGTAGCGAGGCAAGGCAAACGCTTCTAAGCAGTGCCTAGAACAACAATAAACCTCCAACACAAATGACTTCAGTCTTCTGGAATAATAACAAATGCTGGACAGAGGCGTGAAGGTCATGATACGAGAGAATACCATGGGATCCGTGGTCAGGGAAGGCTTCTCAAGAAAGGCTGGGTTGACCTGTGCCTTGAAACTTGGAGATTTTCATCCATCATGAAGAGATGGTACAATTATCCCCAGAGAGAGAGTTCTCAGGCACTTGAGACAGTCTGGGACCCATGCAGACATCTAGAGTGAGTTTACCAGAGATGCTGGCTGCAGGAGCCTCTGGAAGATGTTGGGCTAGACCAAGGGTTCTTGATTTCTGGTCCAGGAACCCTCCAAGAGTCTGGGGATAGAGTTTGGGACTTTGTAAGTATAGATGGGAAAACTCACATCATTATTTTCACTAATTTCCAGCTAAAATTTAGCATATCCTTTATGAATGTAGGAGAGAAATCACAGTCACATTCACAGTACCTGTAAAATCAATAGATACCACACATATTTTATATCCCATTACAGTTGTTGTAGATATCTGGAAATTTATACCCATTGTTATTTCAGAATTCTGGTATGTATTAGATTACTGTTAGATTTTTAAAATGTAGTGTGTTAAAGAAACACAAATATTAACCATATCATACACCTATTTCAATATGATAAATGTATTCCAACATAACCCATTTTCTTTAAAATCCCTGTTTGTTTGTTTGTTTACCCATTTAAAATACTCTGAGAATGGGTTTATAGACTCCATCACACTGCTAAAGGAAGTTCATGGCATGGAAATAGTTATAACACCCTGGGTGGGACAAAGGAGAGATATTATGCAACATCACCAAGGACCAGCTGAATTGTAAGCCAGACTTGTGCTCAAACCGTGAGGTCAGAGCAGTGGTGCTGGGCAGTGGATATTAGGAGGTGGGCAAACATGGGAAGGGGAGGGCAATCATAGTAGCAGAAGCTAGACATCGGAAGCGAGAAAGGATGGGAAGAGAGAGACGCATGGGGCCATTGATTCAGATTAGTGCTTGGATAGGACCTATGAATTAGACTTCTAGCTGAAAAGCCTTCATTATATTTGTTACAGCACTAAGGACAATATCGAGGCCAACTTAACTGAGTAGATGTCAGGCGCTAGGGTTTAGAATTTTACCCAAGTAAACTCATTTAACTCTGACAAGCCCTGAAGCTCAGAGAGGTTAATTAACTTGACCACAGTCAGGCAAGTAGAAAGCTAGGGTTTAAACCCAGAGAGTCCAAATATATACACTGGACTATAGCACAAAGTAGGCATCCTTCATGTAAGCAAAACAGAGTCATTCCCAGAAGGATGGAGCCCAGGGCCCATTTCCTATGGCAGTGAGGCCCCAGCATCATGTCCCATCTCCACATGCAGGAAACTATGTCCAGATTCATCCCTTATAAAGAGAAAGAGGTTACAGCTCAACACAGGATTCCTAGGGGCAAGCACAATCCCACTTGCGGAAGCTGGCAGCATCAGTAGGGTCTCTGGGCCGGTGGAACGCACCGTGAATTTTGAATCTTCCTTAGCAGGGCCACCTTGTCCCATTTCATTGCATGCATCCCTGAGTCACTGTCAGGAGCACTTGGAACGTCCTATGCAAATCCAGAGAGTTCTTAATGGCGTTGACCACAAGAAGCCTCCATTAACTTCGTGGGAGGCAAGATGAGGAAGGAGGTTCTATGTACAACAGATGATCACTTTGTACCCTCTTTTTAAAAACAAAACAATAAAACAGCAACAACAACAAAATAACCTTAAGACTAGAGCACAGATTTCGAATTCCCAGCGCTCAACTCCTCTCTTCTGTTTTCTCTTTGAAGTTTAAGAGAGTGTGAGCTGGTGGTGAGAAAGGACCCCAGATCCCACCAGCCTTCCTTCCAAGCAAAGCGGAATAGAATGGATTTCCCAGGATCCTGCTTATCCAGGGAGCTGGGGCTCACAGGCTAAAGTGTATACCCTCCCAGAGACCAGGAATGACTAATAAAGCCTCAAGGTCTCTCTCAAACTTTACTAGACACTTGACTTTTTTCTACGACATGCTTTTTGACAAGAGATGGAACCACATTTATTTGAATTCTTTAGGTGTCATAAAAGTTGCTATTTCTAAAGGTGGCCCAGTGTATGCTAGACTTTATCCTTACAATGTATCCCCCCATGTGAATTCCCATTTCTCTCATGTACTTTCCACTCTAGCACTAGAATTTTAAATAATTCTAAAATAATTTTAACAGTGATGGCGTAACATATTTGTGGATAATTAAGCCAACTAGGTGAACAATCAAGTAGTCTTACAATCTCTCTTCCTGCCCCCTCATTTCCTTAATTACTAATATTTTAGTTTATTTAGGTCTTACTGGATCAAACACAAGGTGTAAGCAACATTAGTTCAAATTTTCTGTAATTTAATCCTCAAACGAATGTGAAAGTTTCCTCTATTTTGGTTTCTTAACTTGGGCTTAATTTTGAGAAAAAAATACCTTACTATTATTGCTCCTTTCCTCTCGTGGCATAGAATTCGGCATATATTAGGTTCTTTTTTTCAGGTCATGTGCTCTGTGCTTTCATTTAATCTTCATAACGACCATACAGATAGATATTATCCCAATTTTACAGATAAAAAAAGTAGAACTCAAGACTAAGAGTCCTGGGGTGCCTGGGTGGCTCAGTCAGTTAAGTCCCTGCCTTCAGCTCAGGTCATGATCTCAGAGTCCTGAGATCAAGCCCAGTGTCTGGCTCCCTGCTCAGCGGGGAGCCTGCTTCTCCCTCTCCCCACTGCTTGCATGGTCTCTCTCATGAGCTCTCACTCTCAAATAAATAAATAAAATCTTTAAAAAAAAGACTGAGAGTCCTGCACCCACCCAAGTAAATGTGAAAGCCAGGTTTCAAATGTAGGTTAACTTGCCTCTATGATCCTTACACTGCTATACACTATCTACCTCTTAGATAATTTACCACGTTATTTTGTAATGCTTACTTATTTGCTTCCCCTCCAGGATTTTGGTGTCCTTATGTACAGGACAGAGAATATAACTTATTCACATGTGAGTTCTTTACGTCTAACGAAATTCTTATGCAAAGTGAACACTGTCAATAAATGAATGGATGATTAAATGAAGAAAAATAAGCCTGACCACTTCATTTAATCTTCTGCTGAATACTCTATGTATTAAAGAAAAAAAGTGGGGAATCCATTACTTTCTTAGATACACTTGTTTCAATAAGATATGAAAGACTAATTATGTGGGTGGTTGCAGAATTTTACCATAGACAATGATGGGGTGGTTAGAGTCCATTGTTTTCTGTCTTGAGGCAAACTAGGTGATCAATCAGATGAGATCGGAGAGGATTCTTGGAAAAGGGATCTGAGAGGATGCTGGGGTCAAAGAGAGGAGGTAGAAGTTGAACCATGGTTCACACAAGACCTGGGAACGACTCCAGGGGAAAGGAATTCCAAAAGAAATGAATTTATTTCTATCTCCTTAGAATTCCATTCCACTGTATGAACAATATTTGGAGAAAGGACAAAAGGAAGAAAGGGAAACAGAAATCTATGTTCTCCTAGATGTTCTTTGTTAGACAGTGGGATATCAGGAATGAGAACTAGATGTGGAGTCAGAGAGATGGGTTCAAAACCTGTGCTCTGACATTTATTAGCTGTGGGCAAACTGCTCAATATGTCTGAAACTTCATTTCTTATCTGCAAAATGTGGTTGATAATATCCATCTTAAAAATTGCAATGAAAATTAAATGAGGTAATCATTGTGAACATGTCTAGCATAGTGTCAGCCACATATTAAATATTCTGAATGTGTTTACATAGATGGCCAAGAAAAGCCCTGCTCTTCCTAAATATTTTCCAGAAAAGACTATCTGCTGGGAACTGTTCGGCAGGCTGGTGAACAGCAAAAAAGATTGGACCTTGTGTCCCCAGTGATCAAAAGTTAAATCGCCTTGGCAAAAGACTAATGTGAAACAAATGTAGACAAGAAATATATTTTCTTAGGCAAACTCTCTTCTTAAGGGAGTATGGGAGAGGCCTTTTAAATCCCTTTCCACCTGCATCCAACACAGGTCTCCAGAGGGGTGGTGATGGGCTGGGCACTGGGCTAGAACCAAATATGGAAAGATAAAAAAGATGAGCTCCAGTTCTCTAAGAAATTATGGTCTGGGGGATGCCTGGGTGGCTCAATTGGCTAAGCGTCTGCCTTCAGGTTCAGGTCATAATCACAGGGTCCTGGGATCGAGCCCCACACTAGGCTCCCTGCTCAGTGGGGATCCTGCGTCTCCCTCTCTCTCTGCTTGCTGCTCCTCCTGCTTGTTCTCTGTCAAATAAATAAATAAAATCTTAAAAAAAAAAAGAAATTATGGTCTGGTGAGTCATGCAAATATTAGCAGGTGTTTTTATACATCTGGGAGGGTACTGGACATACCCAATTATGTGTTCAGATACCTAACAAGTTGTTGAGTTTCTTCGCCCTTGTAGATACTTCCACATACATGTTATCTTTCAATGTTCACTGAAACACTGCATACTATAATGTCTATCCACATATTTAGATGCCAAACATGGAAACTCAGAGATTAGATAACGGTTTCCTGTCATAAAATTAAAGAGCAATTAGCCACTTGGAAAATTAAAAATCCTTTTTATATGTAAAAGGGCAACAGTGAAACATACCCACACACATCTAGGGCAGTATTATTATAATTATTCAGTTGATTTGAGGAAGTAAATAAATGTTTCCTATCTGTTCTCTTTGGAAATCTTAAAATCAAAGAAATAAACAAACAAACAAACAAAAAAACAAGACAGAAAGAAACGATAGGAATTAAAACTTTATAATAAACTGGAACTACAGAATGAATGTGAACCTCAACAATAATAGTTTGCAAACTACTATTTTATATTAAGTAGTTTTTCATTTGAAATCATCTATTCTGACGTGATAGAATGTTTAAATTGATTCCATATTCCCTACCTTTCTTCATAAACCATAAATTCCTCACTTATGACATCTTTATTTTGATTCTTATTTCAAGCACATTTTTCAAGATCACAGATGTTCTGGTTTTTAAGATGTTTTATCATGAGAATCATTTCATTGCTGTTGTCTTTAGCACAGTGACTTTGCTGGCGATTGAAAAAAAATTGGGTCATACAAATTTCCTTTCAAATCTCTGTAGAATTAAAAAAAAAATGTATGCTGTTTTCTAATATTGCTGGAGCAATGTCTGAATCGGAAGAATTTAATTTCCTTTTTTAGTAATCTCAGTCTAGAAACTGATTCGTGGTATGCTTCTTTATCTTTGAAGTTTACTAACTTGATCAAAATATGATTGAACTGTTTGTTTTTTCCCCTACAATACCATAGATATTAGTATATTATAGATGGTACAGTAAAATCCAACAATGTCTTACTAAAATAAAAACATTTATTTCTCACTCTCTGATCAGCCCATTGGTTTGTGGCTCTTCAACTGTGGGTCGGTTGAATGCTGCTGGCTCATCTCCCAGCCCTGAGCAGGACATGTGGCACAGAGTCCAGGCTAAAGGAACCTTGATACCTGGAGCATGTCTTTCTTAGGAAGGAGGTCAGAAGTTCAAAGTGGTGACTGACATATGATGCCTCTTCAGACCTTGGCTTGGAATAGCACCCATATTCCATGGGTCAGAGCAAGTCCTATAAGCAACCTCAAAGAAAATGAGATGGAGAAGTATTCTCAGACTACAGAGATGGGAGTGGGTGGGGAGGATTGGGGTCTTCTTTTATTTCAAGAAACGTGTATATATATTTTATATCTTCAGAATTTTTTTTCTGATTTCTTCTGTGATCTCTTTTAGATATTGGTTAACAAGATATTGGATCTCCAGTGGCTGTTCTTCATGTCTGCCTATTACTTTTGGTTGTTTTGCATTTATTTATCTTTCCTTCCCTTTCTCTGCCATTTTCAAGACTGAAGCTAGTACAGAATAAATGATTGAATAGACAAAATTAAGAGTTGTAAATATCAACAATTAGCAGGCAAATTTGTCATTATTTTCCAATGGGAGATTAAAAATCTTCAACTTAAAAATCCAAGAAGAGCAAGTGAAAGAGTTTTATAAAGCTTTGGTAGCTGTAAGTTTGTTGGTTACAAAATACTTACAAGTTAATAAGTTTAATATATAGCAACAATAATTATGTAGTAAATATGATGGAAAAAATGACCACAGTCACATTGAAACATGACACAACTATTAGCTTAAATTAAAATATTTGCAGCCTATATGAACAAAAATGTAAACCTCTTCAGACAGATGTACAGAAAATTTGAATACATGGTACTTGAAATCTCAACACTGTAAAGCTGCTCTTTCTCTCTAACCTAATCTTCATATTCCATCTAATGGAAATAAGAATTTTAATGAAATAGAAATTTTCTTCTCAATTCCTCTGGAAGAATACGATGATTAAAATGCTGAACACATTTTTGGAAAAGCAAGAATAATGAGAGAAGGTGCCCCACCAAATATTTAAACCTAATAGAACACCATTGTAAAGAACAGATTTTGGTTGTTGACTCAGGAGTTCAACAACAACTCAGTGAAACAGCGGAAGGAATCCTGAAATCTATGTGTGTGATGGGGTTGAATGAGTCATAAAGGTGGTATACATATCAATAATCAGTAAATACCTTCAGGACAACTAAGGGCCTTGAGGAGGGATTGGAGGACAAACAGACTCATTGTAATATCTGTAATATATTCAAAATTTAATTAAGTTCATTAAAAAAATCATAAACTCACTAGAATAAAATATTGATAAGTATTTTTTTGATGAATATTTTTATAACAGGGTATGGAAGACATTTCTAAATTCTACCTCAAACTCAGAAAGTATAAAAACAAGTTTGGTAGATTTGAGTATAGTAAAAATTCAGACCTCTGAATAACAACAATAACAACAAAAAAACACTATAATTGAGGCTAAAGAAAAAAAAATTAAATACAGTTGCAACATATGACATCACGAGCATATCTGTTATAGAGTGATAAGAAAAAAGGAAATTAACATTGCAGTTAAGATGGATGAAGGATTTGAATAGAAAATTTACAAAAGAAGAAAATAAAAATGGCCACTAAACACACTGATAACATCCAATCTCATTAACATTTCAAAAGTTCAATTAAAAGTTACAGCTTTTAAAAATCCTGTATCACTTACCAATACTTCCATCTTGATCATACAATAGAAACTCTTTTAACTTCCCCTTAACCGACTTGCCAGATTAACTATTGCTCTTGGCAATACCAGGATGTTTCTCTTCTCTTCACCAGTCTAATTGATGCCTACCCATTTAGCTGTGTTTGTTCCCAGACTTGTTTATGCCAGTTTACTTGCCATGTCAATTATTTAATTTGATTAAGTCCCTCTTAAACCAGTGAATGCAAAATAGAGAGCTTGTTGCCATGAGTTTGAATGTTTTGGAGAGTCTCTGAAAGTGTGAATGAATTTTAAAAAAACGTTGAATTAGACATGAGAAAGACAACTCTAGAAGTTTATACCAGATAAAAGGAAACAGAAACCCTCGAGGAGTCTGCACAAAGATTGCTTCACAAGTGCTTTCAAGTTCCTCTACTCAGTCAAGAAATTGAACTTGAAAATGATAGAGGAGGAATCACAATTATCTTTTAGGCCAAAGGAAAAATAGGGATTGTCAACTAGCAATGGGACCAAAAAAAAAAAAAATTTTTTTTTTAAAGTCAATGAGCTATATCCAAAGATTGGTCTACTGCAAGTTTAACAGCAAGTACATGAAGGCTTAAATGTTAGGAAAAACTTCATGGTATCTTTATATTTCATACTAGGAATAATATTTTGATCTGATTAACCTATTAAAACATTTATAAAGAGTTAGATTCATTTTTCAATAGATAAATCCTGGTTGGAGAAAAAAACAATTAGATGAAACAGGTCTAGGTTACAAATTATCACTACCCAAATAATGGCATGTTAAATAGAACAGGAAATACCAAGAAACCAAAATTCCAAAGAAAAATATCACATTCCCTGCAACAATTCATCTGGAACTCACCAATTGCCATTTCTTGTTTGTAGCAAATCAAAGAATCCTGCCACTTTTAAAAACAAACCATTTATCATTGCCGGTTTACTGCTGTTCATAAAAATCAACAAGGAGGGATTCTAAATTACTCCAAGGAAGCTTTTAACTTTGCCCCAAGGATTTATACAGTAAACTTACTTGAACAAGTTCCTATCTCAACTGTGAACTGAAAAGAGAACAGGTAAAGGCCATGTTTTTACCAGTCTCTGCAGTCCTCGACTGTTTAATGAAATGCTACTAAGAAAAGATTTTAGTTAAGTTTTGAAAAATAAATTAGGAACACAAATATATTTTTTAAAGAATCATTTAAAGTTAGCAACTCCACTGATATTCTTTATAAAGTAACAATAGTAGGTAGGGAATGAGTTTCTCAGGACATCTATTACTCATAATAGTAATCTGTGGTCTGAGACTGACGCTGCTACAGAAAATCCTGAGCTATGAAACAAAATAAATAAAACAATTTTTTGACTGACCTCAAACCAAATTAATTATTTATGATCTGTCTCTGCCTCTAGAACAGAAGTTCTAAAAGACAGGACTTTCTATGTCTTGTTCACTCCATTGCTCAGATTGGTATTTGGCCCATTGTAGGTACACGGTAAATATTTGTTGAACCAATGAGTAAAAAGATTGAGATACCTTATTTCTAAGGTCCTTCCAGCAATATTATTCTATGGGATTATTATTGCATACTAGGATGACCATAGACTTTGGAATTGGAATATAGTTCCTACTCTGCAACTTTCTTGCTGTGCTGTGCGAGTTAGATTATTTTACCTATGGTTCTTATATAAAATCAGTATTAGACCTTTTAGACTTGTTGGTTAAAATAACTGAAATAATATATAATTTATCTGGTATACAGAAGGTTTTCAATAAGTGACAATGATGGTGATGATGATGGTGGGGGGGTGTATGGTGATAGAGGAGGTGGTGCTTGTGGTATGGTGGTGGTAAAGCTGGTGTAGGGATCTAAACTTTCACAGTGCTTTTGGTGAGTAGGGTATGTTTCCAGTCTCCAGACAGCACTCCCATGCTCAAAAAAGGCCACACTCTCAGAGAGGAAATTGCTCAGCCCAGAAACAGTTCTTCAGTGGGTCACATTGCAGAAGCACTGCTTTGGCGAGTCTAACAAAGGAGCCATTATTCTCATCCACAGACAACGCCAAGAAGGTGCTGGGTGGTCTAGAATACAGGAGACAGATAATGTAATGACTCCATTCATCAAAAAGTCGAGCATGCACACCAGCTGCCCGCCAGCTGGAAAGTGAAGCTCCTCTCCGTTCTGAGGATAATTTACTTCTGCTGGGGAGACTCCATGATACCCTTCACCTTAAGGGACCAACAGAATTCCAATAGTATCATGTAACATTGTGCTGACCCAGCAATGGGACTCAAAGGAAAGCGAAATAAAACAAACAAAGGCGGGGTGGCGGGGGGGAAGCAGTTACCCCTGATTTTAGGAAAAAACAAACTAAAAAATAATTGTAATTTCTTCCATAAATTTGCTCTATTTTTACCTTAGAGATACTTTAGATTCTCGAGTTGGTCATCCTTCTCTTTCGTCTTTGGCCATTAGGAAGTCTAATGTCAAATTTTGGTCTAAATCTAATCACAGGACAAGAGACTATGCCATGCATTTCTGTGTTGAGTAATTCTACACCTTTTAGCTGTTTTCTCCTCCAAACTTTAATCCAGTCCATGACCCACAATTATTAATTTCATCTTCTTATTTTGGATATATTTTTGAGATCATCTCATATCTTCTGATAGATGACTCATATCACAAAACATAATGAGATCATGATTTAAAGCCTACATAGTAAAACCTATAGGTGCTTCTCTCAAGCATAAAAAGTGACATAGTTCTCATTATATATTTTCTGTGAGTTTAAAAGCTGAGATTCACGGGTGCCTGGGTGGCTCAGCCATTAAGCATCTGCCTTCAGCTCAGGTCATGGTCCCAGGGTCCTGGGATCGAGCCCCACATCGGGCTCCCTGCTCCGCGGGAAGCCTGCTTCTCCCTCTCCCACTGCCCCATTTGTGTTCCCTCTTTCGTTGTGTCTCTTTCTGTCAAATAAATAAATAAAGTCTTCAAAAAATAAAAAAAATTAAAAAAATAAAAGCTGAGATTCAGAACTAATTACTAAAGGCCACAAAGCTGAGAATCAAATCTGTGTGATGTAAAAACTGGTGCATAAGATCTCCAATCATCAGCAATCTTCCTCTGATAATATCACACATTTATTGAATGTTTTCTAAATCCCAATTGATGCTAATCATTTTATAGGAAATTATCTCATTTAATCTCCACAACAAGACTGTAAGTGGGTTCTATTCTTATTTGCACATTTGGACGATGGTCCTATGTTTTAAAAATCTTAAGTAATTTACCAAATTCCTATAGTTAGAAATTGATGGACCCAGGATTTGAATCAGGATCTGTCCGAAGGCAGAGTCCAAGTCTTGAACCATTGATTCCATCAAAAGCCCCATATTTCTGCCTAAATGTATGTGTCTTTTACCAATGAGTAAAGCTCAGTATCTCATAGCATAATCAGATCCCAGGTAAAATCCATCTGGAGTTTGTGAGGCATTCTGAGCCAGCTGATGTTAGTTTGTTGATTTGGAAGCAAGCTTTCCCTTCTTCTAAAAGAGCATATGTTAACTCACACTGAAAAACACAAAGCAGTTCAGGAATTGGGTGTTGCAGTCCCCAGGGTAAAATGAAAACTACAATAGAACATGAAGAAGCAGTGTCATGGAAATAATGAAGGCTTTTTGGCATGGTTTTCTTGCAAGGAGGAAATTATTCATGAGAGAGAACGGAGGAGGGGGAAGAGGCAAGATTCCACTCTTGGAAAGCACAGAGGATGAACATGACCTGCAGGGGTGGGCAAGTTAAGTGCAAAAGATCCTGTGTTTTGTAGAAGAAAACTCTGGATATAACTTTTAGGTTACATGAACTATGTTTCCATCCAACTATTTTGCCAGGAGTAGGTTCTTTCCTGCTCTTAACATTTTGCTCATTAATCTAGAAAGACTCCCCACACTCCAACATGAAAATCACCATCTTTATTGGGAGAAATTCAATCTCCAGGAAAGGAATCATCTGTTTTAGTTCCATTTTCCATAAAAAAATTGATTTATCTGACCGCTATTTTTGCCACAGCACAGCCAGGTTTATAAATAAACTCATAATAAGTCATTAAAGTCTTATTATTTCCAATCCCTTCCTGTGGGACGTCTTCTCTAACCACTGGCCCACAGGAATGATGCTGTCCCGGGTGCCATCTGGACCTTCTTTGTATGTCTGCCACAGCTATCTTGAGGACCTGTCACCGCCTTGTGAGTGTGTCCAGCCTTGCATCATTTCCATTCTCCTATTTGATCCATTATACCTCCAAAAATCCCTGGTGCTGAACACAGGAAATGAGTTACTTAATCCCATTGTACTTCATTCCAACAGCAAGCATTCAATAAAACAAAATCAATGGTGCCTGCCACCCTTCCTAAGTGAAAGAGTCACACTGAGGACTAAAAGGGTTTCTCACCAAACTGGAAAGAGCTTTGAAGAAAACAGATCCCTATTTACTCAGAGAACATTTCAAGTTGAAGAAACTGAAATTGAGATCATAAAATGGAGGAAAGAGGGTTTGTTTGCAAAATGGCAGACTTAGCCAAGCCATCCAGCAAGGGAAATGGGGTCATTTCGTGAGGCAAAAGTCCCAGCATGAGGTGGACTGATGTGTTGTTCGTTTTAAGGTAATGGTCAGGTCATAGATGATGGGGGAGGCTGGAAGAGGGAGGGAAGAAGGGAGAGAGAGAGGGAGAGAGAGAGAGGGAACAAGCCCAGAGGAACTCAGAGGAGCTCGGTTTCCTGAGCAGTTAGAAAAGGAGGATGCCTACCATGTATTTTTTAATGCTCACTAGAATGTTATCTACCAACCGGCCTTTGTTATAACAATACCTATTTATCCATCCAACAAACTGATCGTACCAGCACTCTTGAAGGTTTGGTTGTCATCATTGCACTCACCTTATTGCTTTTCTAGAGGTCAATTCATGGGAAAATGTTTAGTTGCTAATATGTCTCACCTACCGACCAGCTACAGATTAGGTAGGTGTCAGTGAAGAGGTCAAGGTTGCAGTAGGAACATTTAGTATCAATAGTCAGAATAAACTATGAGATAAGTATGGAGAAAGCAGGACAAGACCAGTATTGGTTAAACAAGACACAGGTTCAAAAAGAACTGTCCTCATCCACCATAGATTGCTCTGGCCCTTAGCTGTTTCATGAGCTTGATGACTCCCCATATTCCCTTCTCTTCATTGAGCATAAGAATCATCTGAAGATCCTGTTAGAATGCAGATTCTGATCCAGTAGTTCTGGGATGAGGCCCAAGAATCTGTATTTCTAACAAGTGGATGTCCATTGTGCTGGTCCAGGGACCACACTTTGAAAAGCCATAGGTTACCACAACATGGCAGAGTCTTGCTCACCTGTGTCGACTGCGCTAAGTCAATGTTCGTTTAGCTTAACTGAATTGTAATGGGGCAACAATCTTTGTTCTTGATGATCTGCCACCTCAGGCATATAGCTGAAAATATGTTAATAGAGCATGGAGAAGAGATTGGGTACAGACTGGACAGCTAAATCACGCACAATCTGCAGTTCCATAAGGACAACCAAGGCAACAAAAATTGTCTACCTCTGGTTGAAGGGAAGTTCTCAGATTATACCTGCATTTTCAGGGACCCCATGAGGCACTAGGTAGACTTGTTACTGGTTCTTACATTTCTGTGGCTTGGCTTTTATCATCCATTTGGTATTACTGAGGAAGAAGGCAGAAAACTCTGGTCTTTCAGAAAAAGTTCTTCTGATAGTAGGACAGGGATATATTCCAGTCCTGCCCTGCCCATTTAAACCAAACAGATGAGTCCTTACACCAAGCTAGTAGGTTGGCAGTCAGTGAAAACTGGGTCTGGGAACTCCCTTCGAGTCTTTCCACCCTTGTTTAATTCTTGCCAGGGAAGCAAAGAGGAGGGCCATGGAACTCTGTTTAAGGGCCAGGAAGAGCTTTCTACAAGATGTGATACCTATACTAAACTCTGAAGAATAAGTAGGTATTAGGGAAGTGAAAAGAGCATTCCCAGCTGACAAAATAGCATATGCATAAGTAAATGTGGGATCTGCAAGCAACCCAGTGTGGCCAGAGGGCAGATTATGGGATGTGGAGGAGGTAGGGAGATGACACTAAGAAGTAGACAGAGGACAGATTGTTGGATAACATGAGCTTTCCTAAGAAAACATGAAGACCTCTTTGGAATGCCCTCATTTTCAAGGTAGCACCTGGACTTTGAGGCCCAATAACACTTCTCTTCTAAGAGATTGCCCATGCTCTGATAGTCCTCCTGGTAGACCACCATGAGATGCTAGGCAAGGCTTCCTCAACTACTTCTCTGCCTTATGGTTTTCATATCTTCTTTCTATCTTCTTTCTATAAGGGGCGTCGAAAACAGATAATTACAAACTGACATTTCTGTCCCAGGAAAATGGAATTTGGAGATTGGAGGTTTGAAGGCTACAGGATATCTCACACTTTACGAACTATAGCTGACATTAAATGCCGAGCAGATGTTGAAGATGGGCTTCTCACATACATGAGAAACACACAGACATATATATGTATATTCCTTACCACACAATCCAAGGACTTTTATTTAGGGTTGTTGACTTTATGTTGTTGTTGCTTCTTCCCCTTAACATGCTCAGAGCATAATTTGAAATAGTCGCAACATGAGTAGTAACCTGAAAATAGACAATGCTATCCGAGTAACAGACTTTCAACACGAGAAAGTCATGTGGTTTATTTTATTTGTATTTATTCCACCAAATAAGACAATCTCTTGCTATTTGCATTAACCCTTTAGTAAGAGCTGTGGAACTTCTACAAAACCAGTGTAAAAATTTTTGCATGTGCATTTGAAAAAATGTTACATATAACATCTGTTTTCATTCATGGGTACAGTGCATTATTTCATCATGATATATTCTTTGTGGTATTATTTTAGAAATCTATTACCCACAGATCACCAGAAGATCTCTTGTCCTGTCATCCTTGGGATAATGAACACTCTCCATATGTGTAAATCTGTCAGTCCCTGCCTCCCTGGAGTGACAGTTACTAATTTACAAATCAAAGAAATCATTCTTACCTTTTTTAATCGTTGACTGTTTTACGGCAGAAATACAGGAAGGGTCATTAGCTTGAACTATAAAACATCACATCAAAGAGCTTATCAGCAGAGAGCAATGCAATCTTCTTTGCTTTTTTTAAAAGGGATTTTTTAAAATCAAGAAATGCCAAGATCTATTCAATTTTTGGAAAAACAATTGATAAAACAGTCCCAAATCAAATCCACTTTGAAATTCACATTGTATGTAAAAGCATCAAAATTAATCTAACAATAGGGGTGCCTGGGTGGCTCAGTCAGTTGAGTGTCTGACTCTTGATTTCGGCTCAGATCATGGTCTCTGAGTCCTGAGATGGAGCCCGCGTGGGCCTCCATGCTCTGCAGGGAGTCTGCTTGGGATTCTTTCCCTCTCCCTCCCCCTCTACCCCTCCCCCTGGCTCACGGTAGTTCCCCCCCACCCAAATAAATAAAGAAATCTTTTGAAAAAAATTAATCTAGCAATAAATTATTTTGTGTCGTGATTCTTGGAATGTCCATTACTGATGTCCTAGCTAATGTTTAACCAGAGCTTTTGTTGGTCTACACAAGAAATGGTCTTCAGCAAGATATCAAAATAGACTTGGTTTTATTCCTTAGATGGGTTCTCAGGAAACAGCAATGATGGGTGTAAAAGAGTGAAGATGTCACCTGATGGATGCTCGGTTCTGTGGGATGACATCATAGGGCTTCCCCTCTCTGTTGTGTGGCCCTTTTAAATGAGCATTTATTAAATAATGTATTATGTGACAGGCACTCTGAAAAATCTTAAAATAAGTTATTCTTACCTTTACTCCTCAGGACCTCCAGGTACTAAAAAAAATACCCAGAGAGAAGTTATTAACCATGAAAAATATCTGAGATTTCAGCCTGTGCTTTTGAGACAATGCAGGTCAGAATGCTCCCTCCTGAAACGGGCAGGTGAGGGATGGGCAGAGGGCAGCTCAAAACTCTCAGAGAATTGAGAAAGAAGCAGAAATCAGATCAAGCACATAGCAGAGCACAAAACTGGAAATGTGGGTTTTGGGTTAAATGTAAAAAGAATACACTTGTCAGTGTTCCAGGAAAATTATTTCTGAATGGTTAGTTTATTCAGTATTACTCAGCGGAAGTTGAAGTGCATAAAAATAGAATAAACAATCAAATAAAAGATTTTTTTTCTTTAATAAGTTAGAAACCTTTCAATTTTAAAATAATCTTATTCAGACGTATTTTATATTATGAAGACTGTTATTAGCACCAAAGGGAATGATTTATGGTGTATCAAGCACTATTATATTCATTTAAATTGGGGAATAATCATGGTTTCTGCAAAACAGAAGTTTTTTTAGATCAAGAAAAAAAATCTGCTTCTTTGTCTTTAGTATTTTTTCCATGTCTAAAAATATGTTTTTGGGGGAAGGGGTGGTAGGAGAAATTAGAATCATGTGCTATTAGATCTCACTTTTGCTTAGGAAGAAATTCGCTTTCATGTCTTCATTAAGTTACATGTAAAGGGAAATGCCTGATCATTGCTGAGTCTCTCTATTGAATACACAAAGTCAAGAAGGTTATTGTGACGCTGGTTGCAGAATATCTTTATTAGGCTGGTGAAACCCAGAATTTCCTTTACAATAGGACTGTGGAGTAAAGGGGTGTGTGGTTGGAGTCTTGCTTATTATACCTCATTAGGGCTTCAATTCCCTTTTTCTTCTGTTTTACTATCATTTTGCAACTTTCCTTGGAATTGTTTACTTTACAGTATTTTGGTAACCTCAAAGTTGGTAGAAGGAATGAGAGATGAAATACATGCTTGTGAATCATTGAATGATCTTATTTTATCTAAGAACATTTACTCTTTTAAGTGATGGAGAAAAAATAAGAGCTAAGGGCACTTAATAGACTGAGGACCCTAGCCACAAACATCCTTCTCTTTATAAGTAGTAAAAGGGGAGGAGAGTTTTCTGGAAGAAGGATTGAATCTCCTATGTGACCCAAGAGAGGATGAGGATGAATGAATGTGAAGGGAAGACAAGTTTAGGCCAGATTAAAAGAGTCAGCTTGCCACTGTTAACATCTGAGCAGCAATACCAGGAGATATTTTTAAGATAGTGATCTTACCACCTCTGGGGGTGTGCAAGAGGAAGCTTAGTAACTCTTAGCAGTGCCATTTCTAAAGAGGACTCAAACCTTGAAGGGGTTACTAATGTGGACGGCTCTTCAGGTTCCTTCTGAAGCCGTCCAAAGTCATGATTTGGGGTCTGCCTGCCTGAGCTCCTTCCCTTCCTAAGTTTTTGCTCTACTCTCCAGGGTAGCAGACAAATTCATGTTCTTGGTTGTCCCGGCTTCTCGCTGGATCATACTTTGGGATGCACAGAAGGGCATTTCTTGCTTTTCAGCTCCCCTTACCTCCTGGAACCTGAGCATGGGAGCATCTCACTGCTGCTTACATATGACGGATGTGGAGAGAGTGCACAGCCCCCGAAGGGCTTCCCCAGTCCCAGGCCAGCACCAGTATAGAGAGCGTGTGGATTGGGATGGACTGGAGTGGTGTGCTGCTTGCCTCAGAGCCTCCGGGAGCCTGGTCTGGGCTGCAGCCTTGTCCTTGCGGCTGTGCCTGTGACCGTGAATGCGGGTGTACACTGCTCCGGTGAAGCCCTTCATATTCTTTCTCCGGGGGACCATCACTGGGGGGTGAGATTCACCATGTACCGTCTCTGAGTTCCCTGCAGCAAACCGGTTCACGCCCTTCGGAGATAGGATTTTTATCTCTTTCTTCTGATCTCTGTTCACTTCCGTAATTATCCCATAAGTTCCTTTATTTTTCAGTATCTCTAGGGTCCTTTTCTGGGACTTATGACCCAGAGCACCTTCAGTTGTGTGATGGGTTAACGCTGTGTACAAAAAAAGAAAATATGGGGCACATCCAGACCTTCTGTTACCTTGAGAAAGCCCCCAAAATAAGATTTCAAACCATCAGAGCTCAGGTTGCCATGATAAAGGGGTGGATAAATGTTGTTCTTCTCACCCAGAAAAATGAATGGAGGCATTGCTGGTATGTGAGTGACAGGCTGGTGTCATAATGAAGCCACGGATGTGTGCGGCGGAAACCTGGCCTCTGGTGCAGCCGGCCAGGCAGCTGTGCGGGCTTCGGCAAGCTCTCAGCATCCTGAGTCCAGTTGCCTCTCTTCTAAAGGAAGGAACATGAATCAGATGATTCCAAAAGCCCCTTCTAGTTGCTAAAAGCTTTAATCCAGGCAGCTGAGGCACAGAGGGGTCAACTACCTGGCCCAAGCATGCAGAGCAAAGAGCAGAGCCTAAGGACTTGGACCCATGTACAGTCTTAACACTGAAGCTCTTTTAGAGACTTTTACAGCAAAGAGCATTTATGCCCTCTCGATCTCTCCCAAGATGTGGGGAGAGGCTGAAGTGTCCCCAAATCACAAGGCTGTCAGATCAGTAAATCCCTCTAAGAACTGTGGTCGACATCTTCTGCCTTTTGGGGGGGTCTTGTCTATTTCTCCTAAGTCACTAGTACAGCAAATTTAATATTCCCAGATTCTCTCTGGTTCCTACTCTGGCCATGCGGTTTGGGGGCACCCAGTGTTTACTGTAACACCGTGACAGTGAATGCAGTGGGTTGTGGAAAACAGTGAGCTCAAGCATGTTCCGTGAGCAACAGTAAATCCCGATGTCATACAGCTCCATTTCATTTTATGTTGTTTTTTTCAGCCAGAAAGTGATTTCCTACATATATTTCCCCACATCTCCACCTATTGTCTGCCGTGGGTCGTTGTTTTAAAGAGAAAAACAGCCCCCTTCCACTGGGATTCCCGGCTGATATTGCCAAGTGGCCAGTGCGGCTCCCTTCCATCGCGGCATGAAAGTGACGTCAATCCTCAGGAGGGACTACCCCGGTCCCTGGGCTGCAACAGTATCTGGATGAACCGGAGGAACTAAAGGGAAAACCCACTTCACAATCCCATCTCCACCCATACTTAGTGTTACCGCCTTGGGGAAGCAACCTAACCTCGCTGTGACAGCAGCTTTGGCTATTAAATGGGAATATGAGGGGCGCCTGGGTGGCTCAGTCTGTTAAGCGTCTGCCTTCGGCTCAGGTCATGATCTCAGGGTCCTGGGATCGAGCCCCGCATAGGGTTCCCTGCTCAGCAGAGAGACTGCTTCTCCCTCTCCCTCTGCCCCTCCCCTCTGCTCGTGCTCTCTCTCTCTCTCTCTCACTCTCAAAATAAATAAATAAATAAAAATCTTAAAAAAAATAAAATGGGAATATGAATACTCAGGATTGTCACGGGGACAAGAAACCATGTGTCACCAGCTCAGTAGCTCACACAGAGCATGCTAACCGACACCAGGGAGGACACTGCCGAACACTCTGGAGTGTTTTCCACGCCAGTTTGACATTCAACGTTTTCCTGATGAGTTTGAAAACATGATAAAGATACCGAGTGAAGGGAACCAAAAAGAATAAGTGACAGGGGAGACTTTCTTACTCTGGTTCAGGGTATCCCTGTAAGAGGAAATACACTTTCTAGTAGAGGCGGTGCAAGGTTGGGAGAGTCATTGTGCAATCACTGGGCTCGGGGAGCAGCTGAGAGTAAGGGACTGGACGGCATATAGGACCGTCACTGGAAACCTGAGAAAATCAATGTTGCTTCTGCCACCTTGCCCAGGGCTAACAGTCAAGCAGCTGATCCCACTGAGAGACTGGAGAATTCAAATTGAAGCTGGCAGAATCCTGTGTGGGGGTGTGTGTGTCTCAGAGAAGGGGCAGACACAGATCTCTCAGTGAGGACATCAGGGCCGGCAAGATGAATCCCCGTCATTGTGGCCCCACACAAACAAGGAAGCTCAGGAAAATTCCCTTGTCCAGAAAATACACGGCAGAGAAGAGGAATCCACCCGTGCATCCTACCGGCTGTCTGTCAGGGGCATGGTATCCACTGGTGAGCAAACCCACAGAGCCCTGAACAGAGGTAGAACCTAAATGAGCAAACTCAAGACTTGTATTTGGGGTATTTGTTTTTTGTTTTGTTTTTGTTTTTGTTTTCTTGCTATTGTTTTTGTTTTCCTTTAGGGCAGATCAAGTCTTACACTTCAAAACTTCCCTGGAGATACAGGGGACCACTCATATATTTACATTTTATTTTTCCATTGCAGAAAAAAAAAAAAAAGAAAAAAGAAACAGTAGGAAAGTAAAATCAAACTGTGTAGTTTGTATATTAAGAATGTCCAGACATTCACATCTCACCAAATGTCTGTCCATTCCTCTACCACTTATCCACCCAGTGGGCTTGGGAAAATGACACCCCAGAATCCTCTTCCTTGTCTGTTAGAAACAAATACAAATGATCCATGAGAAATTCTCTTAGCTCATTTCAGATTTCTCTGTGGCTTGCCCTGCCATCCCACACTCTCTTCTCTCCTGGGGTGAATGTGTGCCCTTGAAGAATCAAAGCGCACAGATAATAAATCTTCGGTGAATTTTGATACTTCAAAGGTGAATGAGGCTCATCAAGTGGACCTTATGACCATCTGGATGACGTATTATTAAACCCAAGCCCCGACTGCCTCTCCATTGATCTCCCCGAAGGGAAGTTCCCTTTAAATCAGGAACACTCGGACTCTATCTGGGCTGAAGGAAGGGCAAACGCAGTGTTGTGATATCCTTGTGAACATGTCACTAAAATGGGTCAGCCATTCTATTTCAGAGCCGTGCTCATCTGAAAACATTAAAGGCTAAAAATAAGTACACGGTGCGCTCTCAGCTCCTCAAGCCAAGCCGGTATGTCTTTGAGAAGGCTTTGGATAGTAACAATTGACTTGCAGACCTAGCAGCCCTTTATGACTGCCCAAGGAATAACGTGGGCATTTCTGGAAGGCTCTGCATCACTCCCCCACATCTCTTTCCCAATAAGGCAGCGGCTATTTGGACAAGACAAATGTCTTGGGGGTGGGGAGGGGATAGAGGGGATACTGAACGAATCCAGCTTTCATGCACACCGAACACAGAGTCCACCTAGCTGGGGAATATTCTCTAAGCTTGGGCTCCAGTTCTAAACACTGGATTTCTACATTTAGCCTGGAAAAACAAGCAAATGTCAACATCAACTCTGACGCTCAGTTTTTTCCCCTTGTCTCTATACAATAGTAAGGGATCTTCCACAGTCCCCTGAGCTGGATGGCAGAGAGGACAGTGGCTCTAGAAGGAGGCAAGCTCAGCGCCGATTTCCAGTCTTGCCCCTAATGAGCAGTAGACAGGATGCTACAGTTCCTTTTTCCTCTCCCAATTATTTCCTTATCGATACAAATTAGCAAACACGGAGAGCTCGTCCATTTGCCCTGAGGCTTGGTGATACGGAACCTAAAACCCCTAGAACAGTGCGTGCCGCAATGTCAGGACTGTTTGAGGCTGTGTGACTATTATTACTGATGCCGCTGCCGCTACTATGATCACTCACTTGGTTTGGTATGCTTGATTAAATGTGCGGGTCTGGGGCCTGATGTCCCCTCTGGATTTTTTAATAGTACTTGTCCCTGAACTCAGAGTCTCCATACCTGAGCCAGTGTGATAGCTTAGAGTTTTATGTTTTCCCTGCTCACTAGAAAGTGCCTTGCTCAGGGCCCAGCCCAGACCCCGGTGCGTTAGAATTATTTGTGGGTCTGTCCCCTCTAGCCAGTGAGGTCCTTAAGGACAGGGAGCAGATCTGATTCATGTCTTGTTCTTCAGGCCTTATACAGGTGAGGCATGGGAGGTGTTCTCAGTTCTGTCTGCTGAATTCTTCGGGACACTGCCACCCCCTCCGTGGCTCTGTGGCTGGATCTGGCTCTCCTGCCCTCCCTGAACCTCATCCCAGAGGAGGGTGGAGTTCCAAGAGGCGGCCCTCCCTCTCCGCCCCTGGCTTCCTGCTTAGCAAGGAGACTTTCTTCCCAGAGGTCAGTTAACAGTTCAGGCACGTATTGCTAATGGGAACACAATGAAACTTGACCTGAAAAAGCTTGCAGTGATTACTACAGTCATAATAATTTATATTCCAAAGAACTTGGGAAGGAAGGAGGAAAGAAATTAAGGAAGGAGTCTGAATAAGAAGGCCAGGAGGCAAAGAGCAAGGAAAAAATAAGGCAGGAAATTCTTCTAAGAATCTGCTTTGTGATGAGCTCTTGGCCAGACACTTTTACAGAATCCTGAGGGAACTTTTTTGATTTCTGTTTTAATATTGAGAAGGTGACGACTCTGGATAAATCACTCCCTGAATCCTATATGTAGTAGGAGGTAGATTAACCACTGGAATTTGTTAAACTAGATCTTAAACTTCCAAAAAGTATATGAGAAAACAATATAAAAAACAGTCATCAACCAAACCAAAAGTCATCCAAACCCTATATCGCTAAGCCCACTCCCATTTCAGCATATGGATTTTATCACTAGGAAAAACCTCCATTAAATTTTATAAGGGATGATATTAAAGGTGACTTCCAGTATTGGTTGTAAGACCAAGTAAGAGTGGTTAGCAAAGACTTTTCCAAGTAAGGCTCTGATTTTAAACAATTGCTGAAGGTTCTATTTTTTTCCCCCATTCTTTTGACATCTTAAGAATTCTCTGCCTCCAGGAGGGGCATCACCTGCTTGCTCCTTGCTGAAGTTACTGCTAGCTTCCCCCTTCACTCTGCATGTAGGGGCACAGGGTTTGCATTTTTAAATGACAGCTGAAATCCACAGGAACAGACATCTTTTCACATTTGAAATTTAAAAAAAAAAAGACTGCTGCCTGAGCAGCAAAGAAAATGTTATGAAATGAGTATGAATCAAGAATCACTGTGATCCTTTAATTACAAAACTTTCCAGGGTTCCATGTTTTATGCATGCTGGTCACTGTTTTTGAAGCAACGACTAATCTCTGATTGTAAGCAGAATGCAAAAATCCAGGAGTTTCTTCTCGATATGCTCAGGGCATGGCAATAATTAGAAGGGCAATAATTTGTGCATGAATGAGCCCCACCATTCAGGTTCCTTATCTCCCATGTGGAATCACCTGGTCTGGTCAGTCTCCCTAGTTCTTGTCAGACAATAATTCAGTGTAACTGCATTAGTTCAGAAAATATTTGCCAGGGAAACACTCCAGGTCATTTTATCTTGTAATCTTCCCTTCTCTGAAAGATCACCAGAGAATATGGAAAAGGCAAGATCTATGCACAGAGATTGGCCCATAAAAATTGGAAATTTGGAACTGGTAAGCTGGTAAATATTTAAGACCTGGCTCTCTGAAATAAAATATGTCTAATTTTGCTGATATAAAGTATAGAGGGTACACAACTTATAAATAATAATAAAATATAAAAATAAATGTAAAATATATAAATTCCGTATAGGCGATTGCTTCTCACAGAATGCTTTTGTTGGCTTTTGCCAAACTCTTGTATCCATAGACAAAACACAGTTTCAACTGATAGACAAGTACAGTCCCAACATGAATGTGGGTTTATACTTTATCTTAACGAGTAAATCAAAGCGAAACAACAAAGAAGTATGTCTGAACTTCACTCATTTGTCGATGACGTGAGCAACTTCTTTGCCGAATTGGATCATCGTCTGCAAACGCTGGACGAATACTTACTCATAATGCACACCATGTTTATTTGCCATGTTTCAGCTACAGGAAACACACTCAGTTAAGTTTAATCTGCATTAACATTTTCTCCATACTCTGCTTAAGTCTAGATAATCAACAAAACAATAAATGAAAACTTGTATTACAGTATTTGCCAAATTGCATGATATAAGTTGACACTCCAGGGCTGATTTCAATCAACCAAGGTGACATCCCCAAAGGCTGAGCTGGGAAGAGATTCTCAGTAGCACACCATTATACAGTATCTCCAACATATAGTTACAACAGATGTAAACAACCTCAAAAGCTCAGATAAAGTGTAGTAAAGTAGGAAGTGATGAGTTTTGAGTATTTATTACCCAGTTTTTAATATAATTTTATGGTAAATTCATATAATTCAACATTTAAAAATTACTGTTTAACAGTCAACTCACAAACTTCCTGAACATTTAATAATTGGCTCTTCCAGATGATATAGGCCAGCTCTAGCGCATCGCTGAATTGGAGGTAGGTTGAGGGGGCAGTAAAAATGATAACTGAGTGCATTTCAGAGCATTGATTTCAAACTTGACCCTGTTTTCTAACTCGTTTTTCTTTAATTCTAACCAAGCATTCTGTCACAGAGACGAAGGGTGCTGAACTCCTCACACCCGCTTGCTAGGAAAAGTGGGTTACTTCAAATTGGCAAGTGTGTAAATGCAGATACGATGCAAATACAAAACTTAAGTTTTTGCAGATGTGATCAGGGTAATGAATATGCATATTGAACAGTTCATTCAAGCAAACACTTGATACATACATCCCTTATTCAATTTCCAAACTACTGCATCAGACTAGTATGAGTAAATTAGATTCTGGGAAGAAAGTCCATCAGGACCAATGAGTTGAGGGTATGAAAAAGTGTGGTTCTTTTCTTTGTTCTTAATTTTTCCCATTGGTACGTTTTATTTAATTTATTTTTTTATAGATTTATTTATTTTAGAGAGAGAGAAAGTGCAAGAGTGTGTGCATGAGAGTCGGGGGAGGGTCAGAGGGAGAGAATCTTCCAAGCAGACTCCCTGCTCATTGTGGAGCCTGACTTGGGGCTGGATCTCAGGACCCATGAGATCATGACTTGAGCCAAAAGGCTCAACTGACTGAGCTGCCCAGGCACCCCTCCCATTGGTACATTTTAAAATTATCTCTAAAGATATGTGTTTTACATTTCTGTGTAGAGAAATAAGGAATATATTTTACTGTAAGTATTTGGTTTTTAAATCTCATGGAGATTCAGACTTCATAATTAAACAAATGAACAAAGAAGAAACTAAATTTAAAAAGCAGATGAGAAGTAGTAGAAATTTCATTGAATTTAATTCAGCATGGATCTTATAAATTTGATTCATTTTTAAAATCCTCTTCCTAGTAGGGGCACCTGCGTGGCTCAGTAGGTTAAGCGTCTGCCTTCGGCTCAGGTCATGATCTCAGGGTCCTGGGATCGAGCCCCACATCGGGCTCCCTGCACAGCAGTGAGTCTGCGTCTCCCTCTCCCTCTGCCCCTCTCCCCCCACCAGCTTGTGCTCTCTCTCTCTCTGTGTCAAATAAATAAATAAAATCTTTAAAAAAAACAAAACAAAAACAAACAAACAAACAAAAAACCCTCTTCCTAGGGGAGTGATGAGGTTATTGAAAGAGACAGATACTTAAAAAAAACACACTAACTTCCAATATGTTGTTCAGAGTATTTGTCGAAACCAAGGAGTTCCTCTTTACTTTTTTCTTTAAAAAAACATACTCATGCCACATATATTTAAAGGATAAAAGAACATTATGAAAACGTTTATTGAAATAAATTTAACAAATTGAATGAAATGAACAATTTCCTAAAAAAAAAACAAACCTACAAATTACCAAAAAGTACTTAAGAAGGAATGGATAACTCGAATAGCCCTGTTAGTAGAGAAATTAATTTATAGTGAAAAACAGTCCCACAAAATTCTCTCCAGCTCCATATAGTTTCCCGAATGAATTCTATCAAACCTCTAAGGAAAAATCAACAGTAATTCTACCAAAAAGCATTGCAGAAAACTGAAGAAAAGAGAATAATTTCCAGCTCATTCTAAGAGGCTGACATTATTACTCTGAATATCAAAGGCAAAGACTTGCAAAGGAAGACTAAGACAGATCAATACCTCTTATAAACATTGGTGCAAAATTTTTTTTTTTGCAGATTTTATTTATTTATTTGAGAGAAAGAGAGAGAGCGTGAGCATGAGCGGGGGCAGGGGCAGAGGGAGAGAGTGGGGAGAGAAGCAGACTCCCCCTGAGGGCAGAGCCTGATGCAGGGCTCCATCCCACAAACCCAAGGTCATGACCGAAGCCGAAGTCAGATGCTTAACTGACCGAGCCACCCAGGTGCCCTAGTATTGGTGCAAAATTCTTAACAAAATTTTATCTAATGGAATATAGTACATTTGGCATACACCAAGAATTCCAGGTGGGTTTCACATTTGAAAATCAATGTAACTCCCTGTCAGTCAGTTCTGGTGGCAATAACAAAAACACTGACTGGATGGCTTAAGCAACAAAAATTTATTTCACACAGTTCTGGAGTCTGGGATGTCTAAGGTCAGCAGGTCCAGTGTCTGGTGAGAGCCCTCTTCCTGGTTTCCAGATCTTGTATCCTCAATGTCGTATCCTCACCAGTGTTTCCTGGTTGTATCCTCACAATGGTGGAAAGCAGAGGGAGAGGAAGCAAGCTCTCTGAGGTTTCTTCTAGAAGGGCGCTAATCCCATGTGGGGTGGGCCCACCCTCATGACCCAATCACCTCCAAAGGCCCCACCCAACAGCATCACATTGGGCATTAAGATTTCAACATATGCACTTTGGGGCATTCACGTATTAAGGGACTAAAAAAAAATTATATGTCCATAGATGCAGAAGAAGTGTCTGACAAAACCCAACATCCATTCCTGAGAAAAACTTAATAAAGTTGTCAAAATAAATAAGTAAATAAGACCTTATACAAATGCAACCTCCAAGCAAGTCTTCCTCACTTACAGAAAATAAATTTTATCTCTTGCTTCTGAATTTCTCCAGCATCTGTTATTTCTACTTCTCACTCCTCACTTGTATGTCAAGTTGTGGGTTACATAAATAATCTGTTATTTTACTTGGCAAAATGTATTGCTGGAGATTTAGGAACTCAGTCTCTGCCCCAAAGCATGACTGTACTTGAATTGGTCAACTTACCCCTCTTAGCCTGTTTCTTCATTTGTGAAATAGATATTTGAATAGAACCCATTTGAACAAATAAATTCAGGCAAAGCTGTAATTTTTACGGTAAGCACTATCTTCTCTGGCTACTAGCGAGCCATCTGCTGTGATAAGGCCTCTGGCTTCCTTTTCTTGGTAGCCCCAAGTGCAGACCCATCCCAGAGGAGCAGGACTAGACAGTGTCTGTGGCGGATTTGGTGGCCCGGTGGTGACGTGCTCCACCGCTGGGCACCAGGTCAAAGGGAGCTCGATGCTTTCTGTAATCACAGCCATCAACGGAGACCATCTCAGATCTGAGCAGGGTAAGCCCTCTGGGCCTTGGCACAATTTGTAGCCCAGATTAATTAGTTAATGTTCACAGAGCACTTTGAAGATGGAAAACGCTGTGGGAGTGCAAAGCCCATTAATGATCATCATTATATAAATTTGAGCTCCAAATTCAGCAATCGTAATTGGAAGTTGATGATTCACGTCAGGGCAGGGTCCGGGATCCAGAAAGCCCTTGTGAAAGGTGTCAGGAGCTTCTTGGCCCTGGGTGTTCTGGGGCAAAAAGGGTGCTCCAGGAAGCACATAGGCCTTGTCCCTCTGAAGCCCTCCTGCTAGACACAGCCCAGTCATGCCACCTGTCTGCAAGTTGGGTCATTCAATTTTCAGTGATCATGTGCTGGTGAACTTGCTGTATGGGAAGCCCAATTCAAATCCATATGTAGTAGAATTCAAAGTCCTCCCCCATCCTTGTGCCACAGGGCCTGGGGGTCATATAGTGCTGGGTCCGAACCCTAGCTCTGGTCATTTTACTGAGTGGGACTTTGGAAAGGCTGCATCACCATGTAAATCCCAGGATCCTTATGTTTAAAACAAGTAAAAATTGAAGATAAGCATATCAGCCTTTCGCAGTTGTGTCTAAAACATCTAGTAAGAAGCCGACACATCTTGAGTGCTCAGGAAATAGTAACTCTTACTATTTTGTTACCAAACTATTCCCATGATACTAAAAAATAGTACTTTTTTGTTTATACCCATTGATGTGGATTTTAGTTGGCATTGGCTAGTTATACTTTTTTTTTTTTTTTTGAGGACAGTCTCTTCTTTGCCTCTGGGGCACCTCCTCCCTCTACCCACCCCCACCCCCACCCCCACCTCAGCGGTCTTTATTAGAGGAAGGAAAAAGGCATTCTGTTTAATGTTTTCTTCTGCTTGCCAAAGCTCTCTCGGCCCTCAATAGTGCAGTGTTGATGACCTAGTTAGTCCATGGAATATCTCATTTTTGGAAGAAACCTGATGTCCCTAAGTGCTCTGAGCACAGAAGTGTGATCAAAGTGCTGGTCTACCCTGGCACAGCCTCTTGGCCTCAGGCAAGGCGGTTCAAGGCACACACTTGAAAGGCCTCAGACTGGGCCACTTGTTGGTGCTAAGGGAACATGGCAAGGGTTCCTTCCTTCCATTAGGTTATGCTGAATAAACTTCACAAGCTGAGCTTGCCTACTGCAGCCCCCCTTCTACCCATGTTCCTCCAGACCCTCTCTCCCGGTGGTCCCACTTGCCCCACGGCCTTCACTGCCATGCTCTGCTTGAGAAAGCTTGGGATTGAGTTCTTCACAGGCACATCAGGGGAAAGCCCTTTGAAGATGCAAAGGGTGTCTGTGAGTCATTCATAATCATCGTGATTCATAAGCCAACTTCAGAGACCAGGTTCGCTTTAATACTCATTATCCCTTCAATAGACTGAGTTGGGCCAATAGTTAATTTTCAAATTGCAGGACTCAGTAAGGTGAGACTCTACAGGCAGGGTAATTAATAAATTATTTTTTGAAGAGAGGTTGGGTCTATTCAATTTTCCAAATTTATTACACACATGAGACAATCTTTTTAATTCCCTCCCCTCAGGGCTCAAGAGAGTTCATCGTCAGCTCTCCTCGCCCTGTTCTCCGCCAGCCTCTTGTGGTCTGTCACACACACCTTAGACTGCCAGGTTGCCATGGTCAGAGGGTGTCGCTCAGAGAGGGCCCTCAACTGGCACTTGCTTGTCATAGGATGCTTCACCTGTACCTTCCCTCTGTGCCTTTGAGTAGGGCCTCATCCCTCAGCTGGAAGGCAATAAAAATGAGTCCTGAAAACCATTCACAGTAATGTCTCGGTCTCAATGACGTCACTCACCCCCTAGTTCTCTCTCCTTGCTCTAATGTTTATTTTCCTACGTTCTGGCCTCCTGGGCTTTGCTGTACAATGCAGCATGTTATGGGGTGAATTGTGTCCCCATAAGAAGATATGTTGGGAGTCCTAACTCCTAGTGCCTCAGAATATGACCTTATTTGGAAGTAGAGTTGTTGGAGATGTAATGAGTTAACATGAAGCCACACTGGGGGAGGGACTCCTCATCTAATAGGACCAGTGTCCTTCTGAGAAAATGCTAATGTGAAGATAGAGACACCCAGGGAGAAGCCTCAAAAAGACAGGAGATTGGAGTGATGTGCCTACAAGCCAAGGAATGCCAACAATATCCTGAGAAGCACGAGAATCTACAGAAAGGCAAGGAAGGATTTCCCTACATATTTCAGAGAGAGCATGACACCATCAACACCATGATTTCAGACTTTTGGCCTCCAGAACCGTAAGACAATAAATGTGTGTGGTTTTATGGTACTTTGTGGTACTTTGTCACAGAAGCAGCCCGGGCATAGAAACACACAAGGACATGGCAGAGATGCTCTCTCCTACACCTGAGCTGAGGCAAGGACAGCGTTGGCATCCAAGTTTGAAGATCAGGTAGCGTTAAAATGTTCCATCTTTATACACATGATCTAATGTAATCATCTCAACAACCTGATGAAGCGATTATCATCGTGCCTAATTTACAGATGAAGACATTGAGGCTCTGAAAAATAAAGAAACTTCTCCAATCTCATGGCCAATAAGTGGCAGACTTCGGCTTACACCCCCATGTTCCTAAACCTTCACTTGCATTCTCTGGACTACATGCTGTTGTCTGCAGAGGCTCAAGCTGGAATAATGATTTGTTCACCTGGACTTTTTAAATTATTCTTGGTCGCTTTGTGGTCATAGCATTTCAACCCAACCGCCATACTTTTTGGTAATAGCGGCTGATGATAAAGCTGATCTTCTCTGAAGTTCTGTCCCCCTTTTCTTTCCAGAGGAAAAACTCGTTGACCGAGAGACAGACATCGTTGACAGGACAGTGACAAACAGGAGTGCCTCAGCTGACAGAAGGAGACACACCAGCTAAGAGTGATGGCGGCTAGCTGAAAATACACACTAATCTAATCTTCTGGCTGTTCTAGATGAATCTCAGGAATGTGGGAGGCTAGCATGTCAGATAGGCAATTATTGGCCGGACGCAGGATTGCATAATGCAATGATGACTCCGGCTTCCTGCTTTGGCTCGCATGTGGGGAGCTTGCCAAAGAGGGTTTATCTTCCCAAGAGAAACATGCCAACTTTGGGAGGATATGAAGTAACTGTGATTATGGGAAAAAAGACATGCTTAATGTGAAAATAGTCGAGGTCTCCTTCAGCTTGTACTCTGAATCTCTTTCCAGTTTTTTTCCTTCCTTTCTGTCTCTTTCTATCTTTCTGTCATTTGGCCTTTCTCTCTGAATTTCTGTGCCCCTTTCTTTTGTTTTGCTTTTATTTTCACTGGCCTCCTTGCTTTCCACTCAGATCTTCACTAAAACTGATGTAGTGTCTGAGGAGAGTGTCTCGATGCATTTCCCGTGCAAGAAGATGCTGATAAATAGTGTCTGTGTTGGTTTTGTGTGGAGGGGTCCCGCAGATTGAAGGGTCCTATTAACAGGCAGCACACTGCTCCATCTCTCTCTCTCTGACAACTAAACAAGCAACTATCCTGTACTTCCTTTTTTCTCCACAAAGACCACATCACATCCCTACAACTGCACGGGCTACAACTGCTCAAAAGCAAAAACAAAAACAACAAAAAACATGGCTCCCATTTGGTCTCCCTGAAGTCCTGACGGAGACCCAGAGAGGGGCCGCCAAAATGCTTTTTGAGAGAAAAGCGGCTCAGAGAGGAAGAACAGAAAGGCCTCTTGGAGGTATTTCTTAGTGTTTGTTTGTTTTCAGATGAGAACAGTGAGATCCAGAGTGGCGAGGTCATGAGTGACACCGTCTCCCGTTGGAACTACGGGTCCCGTCGCCCACTAATACATAGTGCATCCTCTCTTCCTGTTAAATAAGACATTTTGTGTGGATATAAAAATGTAATGTAGCAGCTCAGGAATTATGGAGTCAGAAAACAGAAGAGTACAAAACCTAAGAACATGTATATTTATAGAAAACCCCTCAGGAAGTATTTATTATTTTCTTAGATGATCTTGCACCGTGAAGAAAACGTTACATTATTTAAGCGGGCAGAAAAAATTATGCGATAGCACTTAGAGACTGATGAAAATTGGATTAAAATTCTCATGGAAACCTTTTTTGGGGAGCTGAAAGAGGTCATCATTCATCACCTAGTTCACTCAAACAAGTTCATATTGAGTGATTAACCACTTGCTGAATATTTATTATTTGCTCAGGCTCCATGGTAGGCATTTGAAGGAAATTAACCGATACCTTTTTTAAATGAAGTTTTGTTGTCTTATTTTAAATATGAAAATCAGGTTCAGAGAGGTTAGTCAACGGGCTCAAACTGACGAAGTTGTTAAGTTGGCGGTCAGCATTGAAACTCTGGGCTTCCTGACTCTGTACTTTTCCCCTTTGCCCCATACTCTCTCTCCATTATGTGCATTAGGTACAGATGAAAGCAAGATTTTATTTCATTTTGGTGATATAACTCTTTCCCTCCTGTGCCCTCTATAAAACTGTGTGGGCATTCAACAAATGCAGAGTGAATTTTACATCATCACAACATAATTAGCCTAGATGCCAGGTTTCCTAGTAAGGAATCAAAAGTATTGTGTTCACATTCCTGATTTTCCTCCCAAATAGCATGCCTTCCTCCATCACCCCCTGTGCCAACTATCAAATAAATGCTTAAAAGGTAGACACAGTATTTTTAAGGATGAGATCCATAGAATAAAATGTGTCAACCTCCTCCCTAAATAGGGTTCAAGACTTGCAGTGAGGCTTATGTTTTGTCAGTGTGTTCTTATTATATTACCTAAATGCACAGAGATCCTGAATGTTACATGATGGCTGGCCACACGTCATTGTGCTTTATCAGTAAAATCTCTACATGGTAAACACTGTCAACCCCTACCTTGCCACAGATTCTTCCAGCTGGAATCATCCTGTCTGGAACAGAGCTCCTGAGCCAGTTTCAAGCTACAATATTTCTATCAGATTTTAGAAGTCTCACCCCGAGGGTGGTGTGTGAGGGTGCAGAGTGAGACCTGCTAACTCTCACTGTGCTGCGGTCTACTCAGGATGGACCTTGGTGTCATCAGCTTCTAAGACACCCATTACCTCCACCGTGGCCCTCCTCTTCCTCATCTTCGACCTCCTCCTTCCTCCTCCTCCTCCTCCCACCTCCTGTCTTCTTCTACCCTGTTCTATCAATCACTTCATCCCCAACATCACCATGCCTAATCTTTAAACCAACCCTAGGAGACAAAAATAATGATCTTCATTTTCCAGCTGAGAAAAATTTGATCAGAGTTCAGATCACTTCCACGAGATCACCAGCCTAGCAAATGATATGGGCAGAAATCCAACCAGGGCCTGCCTGCCTGCAAGGTGGAAAGCTCTAATCGGTACCTAGACACTGAGTTGTTTTTACCCTCCAGACTCCGCTGCTCCTCACCACGTTCTACCTTCCAGACTGTCACCCCCTCACCACCATCCTCATCACCCACCTAGCACCGACACCCAGACCGTCTCTTTAGCTGATGGGGCCCTGGACTTCCCTTGGCCCCCCTCCCCCCAACTGGGGCTGACTGTGGAGACCACTTTAGCTCCCTCTGCCCATCCTACTCCATGTAGATTTTCTAATCCTTCCTTCTCCTTCCTCAGAAGCCAGTTGTAGTTGAAATCCCAGAATGCCTTGCACCAAAACATCTCAGAGTTAAGATATTCTCAGGAAACCTTCTCTATATTAAAACATGGTTAACTGTGCCTTATTTATAAGTCATCTTTGGCCTCCTAACATATCACTTCTCTCACTGAGAAGTTACTTTCTCGTGTCAATCCCCCACCCCTGGCATTCAGTCACTCCCTAAAGACTGACTTACCCAGGAGTCCTTGAAGACAGCCGCAGACATCTTCTAGGGCCCAGGACAGACAGACAATCCTTTCTCTGGGTCCTGACATGCTTTTTCCAAACTCCATTCCACCTGGTCCTGTGGTCTGGCCTGCAACTGCTACTGATCCCTTTAAGCTCTGTTCCCGTGCCTGGTCTTGGCCTTGGCTGTCTCTCTCCCACTTGCTTCGGGCCTATCATGCCCTGGGGAGAACTCAATGCCCTCCAACCCGTCATTTTGCTGCTGAGATGGCCTGCCTTGCCCCAGCCCCATCCCCTCCCAGACAAGGAGATTCTGACAGTTTGTTGTTTGATGACAGATGAAATAGGAATTTTTCTTGTGTCTGCCACCGACCAGCAAATACCTCTCAAACCCTCTCACCTATTTCTGAATCAAGGACCTGGGGTTCTGACAAACGATAGGTGTCTGACTTCCCAAATCAGTGTAAAAGAAAGCAATCATCCAAAAAGAACAGAAGTTTCGAAAAACCCAGAGGAGCCTAGAGGAACTTACGAGTATTTCCCAATTCCATTTTATTTCATTGGTTTTCAAATAATTCTTTCCACTTGTTTACTCCGAATGGAGATGCTAGGAAAGGGATAAAAACCTTATGTGATGCTGCAGAGACAGGCTGGCTCCCGGATCCACAGATCCCAGGCGGGATGGCTGTTCTGGGAAAGCCCAGGGTTCTCTGGGGCAGCAGGGAACCCCGGGCTGGTCCCACGAGAGGCTGGCGCTGCCTTTTTTGCTCTGACACTGCCTTGTTGAGTTATTCCGGGCAAATCTTTCTACCTTTTGACTTCTCTCAGAATTCTCTCTTTTTTTTTTAAGATTTTATTTCTTTATTTGAGAGAGAGAAAGAGAGGGAGAGAATGAGCGGGGGTGGGGAGGGGCATAGGGAGAGGGAGAAGCAGGCTTCCCGCTGAGCAGGGAGCCCAACTCAGGGCTCCATCCCAGGACCCAGAGACCATGACCTGAGCCAAAGGCAGACGCTTAACCGACTGGGCCACCCACGGGCCCCTCTCTCAGAATTCTTAACTTACAAAATGAAATGGCTTCTCTATGTCCTTTCCAGAATGAAGGTGTAAAGGAAAGGTCCGCAGGTCAGGCTACCCTCAAGTTCTCTGCTCGCATGCGTGCTGGAGGGAAGGCAAATCATCTGCTAAATGCAGGGGGCGGGGAAATTAAGTGGACACCTGTGGACAGCAGTACCTAAGTACTGGGGGGCTGTAGAGAGGAGGGCTAAGGGGGAGGGGGCATTGATCGACTCACTCTTCTGATTCCCCAGAAGCCAGTCCCTGCAGGAGAGGTGAGCATATGCTTCCTTCCTTGCCATACTATACCCTGCTTCCAAGATGTTTACAGAGACTTCAAGGAGTGAACCGAGTTATTAAAAGAGTAGCAATTAGGGTGGCCCATCCCGGCAATTTAAAGTTTCCTGTCTAAGGAAGCATGTGGGGAAAGGGGGTGTTCAGGGAGGGGAGAGGAAGAAGCATTCTTGTCTCCCGATTGGACCTCCCCGCGATTCCCATTTCTGAATGCAGACACAGGACGGCTGGTGGGCGGGGGTGGGGTGGGGTGTGGGGAAGCTTGCCTGGAGCCCCCGCTCCCGGGAGGACCACATGCAGCCCCAGATGTCCCAGCTGTCTCATGGGCCCCCCTCCTCAAAGAAGTGTCCCCCGCTTTCCTCTTTCAGGGCATCCTGGCTCAGCTTTTAAAGCCTTTTGGCATCCTTTGCCTGCCTCCCCAAATTAAGCTATGCTAGAAGCTGCCTGATAAATCACTCTGCACGTTGGCTGCCGTGGGACTCAGAGAGAGGCCGCCTCGTGATTTACAGTTGCTGTGGGAGCGGGCTTTTCCAAACAGCCAGCTTAGGCCACAGACTCATCCCTGGCAACGTGAGCATTTTTGTCATTTTTGTCTCCTTCAGACCGAAGCGGAAGAGAGGGAGTGGGATTGCTTTGTTCACAACTTGCTGGCCGTCCGTCCGGCCAGACAGCTGGGATCTCCAAGTTCATTGCTGCCATACAACTTGAGCTCAAGAAGCCAGCTCCAGAGAAGGGGACTGTCATGCAAGGCCTGCAGGAGCCCAGGCCAGGGAGAGGAGAGCCTTCCCTTTCTGAAAGGAGGTTGCACAATGCCGGGCAGGCCCTCTGCTTTGTGGTCATGTTTTCCCAGAAGCCCAAGGGGCCCATCCAGGAAAACGCCCATGTTGCCTTGCTTTATCCGCTGCTTCTTCCCAAGGGGATTTCATTTCCTTTATTGTTTTCCATAGTTGCTATTCTAAGTCAGGTGCCTGGGACCCATCCTGAAAGTGAACGGCTTCCGACACACTACTTTCCACCAGCTGTGTGGTTTGGTGGGGAACTCCCGAGCCTTGTGCACACACAGCTTTTCTTTCCAGTTCCAGAGGATTCTATTGTGACAAGTTCATTCTTTTGGTACTCATGCTTCATCTCCAAAACCAGAATAAGATCTTCTTTGAGAGATTGTTGTTTGGATGAAACTTAACCTAGCTGGCACATAGGAGGTCAATGAGTAAATGCAAATAAAATATCCATCAAAGATGTTGTTGCTTGTCTTCTGCTTTTGTTTTTGTTTTGTCTCTTTTTTTCCTACTGATAGTTTTTTCAGCCAGCAGTGGAGATGGGGACCAAAAGGAATGCTTCAAAAATATGAGAGTCATAATTCAGTATAAGCTTGCTAAAAATAACTTTCCCCAGACTCAATTTGACTGGACAGTTTCAGTGATATAAAACTTATAAGGCAAAACTTAGCAGTGCTCTTATTAGCAGTAATACTTTGCAAGGGACACAGATCATGAAAAAAAATGCAAGGTTTTTCATGTGGAGAGAACACAGATTTTTATCTCTGGGGTGAAAAATCTCCTTGGGAATGTTTACTGTTGAATGACAAGTGACAGGCCATTTGAAAGAGGAGAAAAATGTTCACTTTTGCTTCCCAACAATGGGTGTCTCCCATCTCGGAAAACTAAGAACTTATTTCCTTCAGGAAGTGTGCTAGATTTACTCTGAAATATAGATCTGTTGCCTCCCACTCTACATTTTCTTACAATTCCTTATCTATGCTAACCCTCCAAGAGCAAAGGTATAAAGTACAGTTTTATTGACAAGAAAGGGAAATTGTTCCCTTTCTCTTTCTTTTTTATTTGTGGGTCTGGGATTTGGTTAAGAGCGCACACAAGTGTGCCTGATCTTGTGCTGACATCTAAAGTCTTATTCCAGAGATTCATCAGGGATGCTCATGCCTCTTGGTATTATTTAGAAATTTTGCTTGAAAGGAACAGGAATAGACAAAGTTAGTTATTGTTACTGTATCCCTCTGTCTTCCCAGATGATACCAGATTGCCTTTCCTCCATCTGTGCTTTGCATCTGTGTACGTACACACACACACACACACACGTGTGCATTCCCGGTCCATCTCCCAGGTAAGCCTCCATCCTCTGCTTTCCTCTTTCCTCTGGGAACAGCCCTCATCTTGTAGTGTCTGTACAAACAGACACTATATATTGGAGTAAAAGAGACTTGAAATTATACTAAGTTGGAATTAAAAAGATATGAGTATATCCTTTAGGTTTTGTCACAAACTGCCTGTGTGACCTTGGGGAGTCCTTTTTTTTTTTTTTTAAGATTTTATTTATTTATTTATTTGACTGAGAGAGAGAGAGAGCAAGAGAGCACGGGCGGGGAGGAGCAGAGGAACAGGGATAAGCATACCCCCTCCTGAGCACGGAGCCCGATGTGGGGCTTGATCTCACCACCCTGAGATCATGACCTGAGCCGAAATCAAGAGTCAGACACTCAACGAACTGAGCCACCCAGACACCCCAGGGAGTCCTTTCTTATTTGTAGGTCTCCAGTTTGCCCACTTAGAACCTGAGGCAATCAGACCAGCTAACTTCTAAGATCTTTTCTGATGTTGTTACTTGATTCTAGATTTTTACAGCTTCTAGTCTACCCAGGAGCTCCCCACAAGAACAAAGTCAAAGCCAGCCTCAAGTTTATGGGGTGATAAGGAAGAGGTGAGACCGCATTAAGGGAAACCAAAAGCAGAGTCCCTTTCCCCCCACTGCAAGCCTTGTCTATAGCACGCCTGTGTTTAATAGCACTCATTTGTATTATAAGAAAATGTGAACATTGGCTCCAAGCTCCACTGATTTCTCCTCCATCACCTTGGACTGTTTTAAGAATTAAATAAAATAATTCAAGGATGCCCATCAGTACCAAACAGCTAAATAACGTTTGGTATACTCACACTTTAGAACACTATACAGCCACTCAAAGAAATGCATCAGAGCTAACCAGATTGACTTGGCAAGGGTTTCTATAAGGCATTATTGATTGGAAAAAGAAAGCAGTAGAACATGTGCATATAGTATTCTCTCATTTTTACAAAACAATGCCAGAAGTTTGATATATGTGTGTGTGTATCTGTTCACAGATCATCCTACTGCGCGCCAGGCATCTCCACTCTCACCCACTGTCCCTGATAGTTTTTACCCCCTCTCCTGCTTTACTTTTCCCCACAACGCTTATCTTTTGACTTACTGTTTGTTACTTCAGTGCTTTTTGTTGATCTCCTCCGATTAGAACATGTAAGTTGTATGAAATGAGGAATCTTTGTGTTTGTTTGTTTGTTACTCATTCGTTTCATCCTCAGCAACTGGTATGATACTTGGCACGTAATTGCTGCCTAATAAATATCTGTAGAGTGAGTGAATGAATGAAGGGGGTGAATGAAAGCATATGAAAATGGAGGAAAATATGGAAGAGATCAGGTGAGGTGGAAGGTACAAAGGGGGAAAGCTACAGAAAAAAAGGCAAAGCTAAGTTGCATTAACCATGGCATGATAATGGGAGTACATTTACATACTAATGAACGTGTCTGTGGTTGAGCATGTGTCATTCCAAATATGCATGATGAATGGACCCCCTCAGACCTCTAAGAGGGTTCTGTGAAGTCCCTTCCTCACTCTTCATTTTCATATGATCTCGGGTTTTGCAAAGGGGTGCCTTCATGGTGACCCTGGTATTGGGATCCCAGTGTCTGCACTCTCTTCCCCAGACCTTCTTGCCCAGCAGTGGGAGATGTGGTGTAGTCCCTATATTTCTACCATCAAGGTGTGGCCTTGGCTAAATCAATTCCATGTACTGGGTTTTTGTTTGCTTATCTTTATAATAGACCTAAGGACATGGATCTTAGCACACACCCAGGTTTTTGTGAAGGCTGTGAAGATAGTGCCGACCTCTTCCTCTGCACTCTTCTCCATCTCTGATCCATTTTCCATCCCACCCTGTGCTTCTAAATGCAGATGGTTATTTCGCTTTCAGAAGAATGTGGATCTCTAAGCAATTACACCGTCTGCCTTATCTGTGTGTGCAGCATCTTCACGGTCCGGGTGGGGACCATGTCTTATCTTTGAATTGTCGGTGCTCAGCCAAGGGCCTTGCTCAGAGCAGGCACCCAGAACTCTTTACTAAGCTCCATGAATGTGCAGCCAGATGTCATCTGGGATCACTGGGGGTTCAGGTAAGCTTGGTTCAAACACCCAATTTCATGGCTTGAATGAGTATAGACTCCTGTGGATAATTTTGAGAATTCTGGCTTTTCTGCCTACTGTTTACCTCTATTTCTCCTGTGGTATTGTGCCTACTCTCTTGGTTCTTTTTTTTTTTTTTTAAAGATTTTATTTATTTATTTGAGAGAGAGAATGAGATAGAGACAGAGAGAGCATGAGAGGGGGGAGCATCAGAGGGAGAAGCAGACTTCCTGCTGAGCAGGGAGCCCGATGTGGGACTCGATCCCAGGACTCCAGGATCATGACCTGAGCTGAAGGCAGTCGCTTAACCAACTGAGCCACCCAGGCGCCCCTACTCTCTTGGTTCTGAATGCCCCAGACTGAGTCCAAAATTTGACCCCTTTACTCATTCTCATTAAAAAAAAAAAATAAAAATCACTTGAGTTAAAGATCCAGTGTTATGGATCTAGTAAATGTTTCTGAAAATTTGAAAGTCTCATCACTCCTGTATGGTTTTTGACCATCCCTTATAGGCACCACCCCAGCTGCCAGACACCTTTCCAACACCAGTGTTTTTAGCATTTGACTTTCTGGCTCTGTCTAGCTCCCCAGGAAGTGTCTGCTTCTTTGCCAGGTTCTTGTGCCTCTCCCACCAACCTTGAAATTCCAGCAAATAAAATGTCTCCAGCCTCCAGCCAAACCTACCAAATTATTATGATGTTCTTTCCACGGTCATATTAACCTAAACAGAGTTCCAGATGCTTCTCAGGGTACAACAGATAGGTTACTACACTTAACGCCTATGGATGGAGACAGATATTTGTATACGTAATACGGACCCGACATGTTACATTAAGTACAACTACAGAGGACAGCACAAGTAAAGTGCCATCTACCTAAAGCAAGCAAATATTAACCATTGTGAGCAACATATCTCAGTGAACCCACTGATGTAGTCAATAGTCGCCAAGCATCTGCTAGGAATGTCCATCTCTGTGCTGTAGGCTGGCCATCCTGAGGTGAGCTCACCTTCTGTTAGCACAGAGGACGTGCATTCAAATGCCTGTGATATAGGTCAGAAACTGTCGCCATCACAGAAGGAGGCGAAACACACTACGGAGTTCAGAAGCAGAGAAGTACCATTGCATAGACACATCTCTTCTGAGGTTGTAGGAGATGGTGTATCAGTCAGCCAGGGCTCCCACAACAAACCACCATGGGCCAGGGGACTTAAACAACAGAAATTTATTTCTCCTAGTTCTGGAAGCTGGAAGTCCAAGATCAAGATGCCAACTGATTTGGATCCTGGTGAGAACCCTCTTCCTGGCTTGCAGATGGCTGCCTTCTTGCTGTGTCTTCAGATGGTGGATAGAGAGAGTGCGAGCCAGCTCTCTGATTCTCTTCTTAGAAGGACATTAATCTGATTGGATCAGCACCCCACCCCACCTGTATCACCTCATGTAACTTGTGACTTTAATTACCTCCATAAAGACCCTCTCTCCAAATGCTGTCACCTTGGGATTGGGGCTACAATATATGAATGGAGGGGGGCATTCAGTCCCTAACAGATGCTATTTTGGAAAGCTTTCTAAAAGGTTATCTAGTGGTCAAGTCATTTCAGGCAAAGAGAATACCAAAAAATGATGGTGATGATGATAGTAATAATAGTAATAGTAACAATACTAATGACCATGTACTGTGCTCTTGTGAGGAGCCCACTGATACCACTTTTCAGTTCTAACAACAATATTACCAGGCAAGCCCTACAGCGCTCCTTTAATGGAGAAGAAACTCTAGGCTTCAGGAAGTGATTTTTGCACCAGATCATTCCACTGGTTAATTGGTAGAGAGAAGGTTGAACTCAGGTCTGATTACTACAAATTAGCACTGCCGTGCTGGGGACTCATACAAAATTTTCCTGGTGCAGTTAGTTGCTCCATGACCTTTGCCGGGGCTCCCCCGGTGGGCCCTGGAGCCTTACCTTACAGGAGCAGGGAACCAAACCTGAGATCTTCTCGAGTCTTTCAGCTACCTTGTGCATACTCAGGGCTGTGAAAGAGTCAATATATTTAAATCCCAAGTATCTCCTCTTAGTTTTACCTTCACACAAACATAATAGGCAACAGAGCTTTCTAGTGGAGTCTAAATAGCTTTTTGTCAGCCCACAGGCTTTTAAGCCAAATTTGCACTTCTAGAAGCAATTTCCTCAGACCTGGTTGGGCTGCAGGGAGACAGCTAAATGCTTCTCTACCTCTTCTTGTCTGACAAATTGAGTTTCCTGTAAAGAAGGGGGAAAATCCTAATAGTGATTCATCTGTAGGTTCTACTCTTTCCTGAACTTTCTGAGGGATTGTTGGCTTCTTTTCTCCCACCCCCTTTATCTTACTGTGCATTAAAATTCCACTTGAAGTCTTTATGAGTTTGAGGGCATCTCTGAGTCCACTTGGGAGAAAACCGTGCTGAGAATCAGTGTGAGTGGGTGCATATTTCACAACCGGAGCAGATGAAATTGTGTATCCTTGAACCATTTACTTAATCTCCTGACCCTCAGTCTCTCCTTCTATAGCAGCGAGATAAACATACTTCCCTCACAAGATTGTTCTGTGGGAAAATGCATGATAAATCATCTAGTCCAATAGGCACAAAGTAGATACTCAAAAACTAGTAGTATTTTAATTTCTATCGCTAGCACTTGATTTTTTTAAAAAGATTTATTTATTTATTTTAGAGAGAGAGAGAGAGGGATAGCACAAATGGGAGGGGCAGAACGAGAGGGAGGAAGAACCTCAAGCAGACTCCCCACTGAGCATGGAGCCCGATGCAGGGCTCAATCCCAGGACCCTGAGATCATGACCTGAGCCAAAACCAAGAGTTGGATGTTCAACCAACTGTACCACCCAGGAGCCCCTATCACGGGCACTTTAAAATATTAGCAACGCTAGTAATGTATTCTATGGTTTAATTCTGCTTCTCAGAAGGAAATACATAAATATGTTGTCTGACCTGAAACTGGTATATTTCGATTGGGCTGCACCTCACCAGCTCTGGAGTTCACAGCCCATTAGCAATAACAGTACAGGGATGGGTTGGGCTGTTACTGAGCACCACTGTGTAATACGATGTCTCACTCAATCTTCACATTAACTTCATGAAGCATCTGTTGTCAGCTCTGTATTATTGATAGCTGTCAGCTCCCTGAGTTCAAGGCCTGTGTCTACTGTGTTCCCCGTGGAGTATTCGGGGCCCGGGATAACACCTGGTACACATCAGACATTCGGTAAGTGCAGGCAGAGTGAATGTGTACAGCCACTTTCCCCAGGAGGTCTGTAAAGCTCCAAAGTGGGTCATGGGTCACATCTTCTCTGTTCCCTCATTCCTGAGCACAGAGACAGGCACGTGTTAGGCCCATTGTTAAAGCCTGGGTTTGAAAACTGGTAGTTGAAGGCAAAGACCGTGAGAAAGGGACCAGAGCACGCACATGGAGAAAGTTGGAGGTCACTGGTCATTTTGCAAAGAAAAGGGATGCTTCCTCCTCTGAGGAAAAGTGGTAGGGAAGAGAGTAAGCGAGAAGGTAGGGGGGAAAGAAGAGAAAAGTCCCTTTGCAAGGTGGGACAGCACAGTGATTGAGAATTCTACCTTTGTATCAAACGAAGCTTGGTTTGGTTCTGGCCTGGCAAAAGCCAAGTCATCTAAAACTTCTGGGCCCTGATTTTCTCATCTGTAAAGTTGGTATAATGAAACATACATTTCATGGTGTTTTGTGGTAATACAAAAATGTGGAAGTGCTTTATGAATTATAAAGGGCTATATACAAACGGTTCTCAATACACCTACTACAGCAAGATCTGGCACTTATAAATGTTACAGAAGGAATATCTCAATTAGTCCTGATATGCAGAATAGAGATCCTGCTTATGCTGTAAACTCTCATAATGAATCGGTATCTCCCATAGCATAGAATTAAATAAACAGCTAAAGATAGGGGTTTAGTCCATCCTTCCAACCCAATCTTTCAAAATCCTACCAAGAATCATCTATCAAGGAATCAGTTTAAAAAATTCAGAGTGAATTAAAGAAAGTTGAACAGTCAGCCAGCTCGTCTGACTCTATTGTTCAGACAAGTGATGAAGTAGAAACAAAAACAATTTGTTTGTATGAATGGAGTGGGCTTGTTCCTCATGCAGCGTGATTCACCAAATTCCGGAGCCAGTCCAACTGGTAGACTAGAAATGTGGGATTTGTGTTGATTACTTTGTGTTGTTTGGGTAAAACCAGACAAATTTGGGTATGTATAACTTTTTATTATATTTCTGAACTATGGGGGGGAAGTCTTCAATTTTTTTTTCCATTTATTTTAAATAGTGGCCTTTGAAACTGGTTTTTGGTTTTGTATATAACAGCGGAGAAGGGATGACCCACTTTCCTTCCATGCTTCCTCCCACCCAGCCTCTAAATAAGTGTGAGCTAGTCACTACCATACATGTGGGTGGCAGCTCTGTTCTTGGTTCAGGGAGAGAAAGAAGCACAGGCAAATAGAGATGCTTTTTAGCAAGTTGTGGGACTTGAAATCTTGCATTTGTAATAATCCAAGGAAAATGGAACCGAGTCAATTATTGTTGAGAGATACAAAAGTCAATCACATTTGGTTATTGTTATATGGTACCAGGCACAGAGAACTCACCCACTGCAAACTTTGTAGTCATTTTGTGAAAAACTTAATTTCTAGCAGTCAACTCCAGTAATATCAATGGTGTTGTTTCATCATATTGTTTCCGACTTGCTGGATAGTGTTTGCTCACTAGAAGCCCTGCAATGAATTTAGAAATCAGAGTGCTTAAAAACATATATCATTGAAGGTAAAGAAAAATCACCTGATAATAAATATTTGCAAAATACTTTAAAAACAATATTTTTTTTTTCAAAATTGCTGGTAGCATCTTCAGATTAGATAGTTTCATGAGGAGTAAATGGGAGAAAAAGAAGAAATCTAACCCCGTTTGGGTGTTTGATACATTCTCCTTGAACTTCATTTACTCAACTTTTATTTTATTATGTCTCAGGTATTGTCCTGTGAGTTACTCTTTACTGACCACCGTTAAACTGATTTCATAATTACAGTCTTTTCTCTAAGTATTTAGGTTCATTGGAGACAGTTTGTGGCCATCACAGAAAGACAAGGTGAAAATCAATGGGCTGCAGTGTTCCCACACATGATCTATATTTATAGATATTGGAAGTGGACTGAGTCATCCAGAGATGAAGGAAGTGTTGAGGATCTAGGACTCAAGAGACAATAATATCTCTGTTTTGTGATGTGGCTTCCTTTGCCTTCTGTCTTAGCATCAGAAAATAGAACTTTCATCCTTTGACCTGGAATCTTTATGGCAATATTCCTTGGGAAGCACCAAGAAATATTGAGTGAGTATGGATAGTGAGTACGGAGATAATCATTATGTCTGTTTTGGTGTCTGTACATGGGTTCAACTAGCTTTATTGGCTAGCTATGGAGTTATACGAACAAACACATCAGTATCTTTCAGAATCACATTTCTCGAACATCTATTATGTGCTTGAATCTACTACATTCATTCATAGAACTGCATCAAAAGACAATTCAGACATTTACTTGTTATGAACATTTTATCACGTGGAAAACAAAGCATTTGCAAACAAGGAGATTTCAACCCAAAGATGGCACGTGGCTCAGAGGCACATTGTTACAGGATGGATTACAAAGTGAGAAGGATAAAGTTGTTTAAACTTTACCTGATCGGCTATTATGATGGGTGTTTCCAAATTGCAGGGGATTGGCTAAAAGTAATTATATTAGACCATTTTAGGAAGACAACTCATGTTTTATTTCCAAGTATCAGAAGCATTTATAAGACTTGACCCAAGTTAAATTTTGCTTATGTTCATGAAATAAGCTAGATTAAGTACATTTCCCTTACATGGCTTCACTGTTTTCGTCTGCTTCAGGGATTTTCAGGTGGTCTTCATTTTTTTTTTTAATTTTTAATTTATTTATTTGACAGAGAGAGACACAGCGAGAGAGGGAACACAAGCAGGGGGAGTGGGAGAGGGAGAAGCAGGCTTCCTGCGGAGCAGGGAGCCAGATGCGGGGCTCGATCTCAGGACCCTGGGATAATGACCTGAGCTGGAGGCAGACGCTTAACTACTGAGCCACCCAGGTGCCCCGGTCTTCATTCTATTTTATTTTAACACCTGTCTAATTGGCCTCCATACAGAAATAAAAAAATTAACTGGCTGAATAAACTCCACATGTTAACACTATGGCAAACTACATGTATATAGTGTCTTAGGTAAAATAATGGCTCCCCAAAGATGTCCCAATCTAACAACTGGAATCTGTGACTATGTTGTGTTCCATGGCAAAAGAAACTTTCAGAAGTGATTAAGGTTACTGACTTGAAGACGGTAAGGATCCTGGATTATCCAGGTGGACCTACCTAATCACACAAGACCTTAAAAGCAGAGAATTTTCTCAGGTCGCGCTCAGAGAGATGTGGCAGAAGTTGGGGAGACTCAAAGTGTGAGAGGGCACTTGACCCCCATTGTTGAAGGGGGACCACCTGGAAAGCATGGGAAGAAAAGCAAATGACCTCCAGGAACAAGAGAATAGGAACCCCAGTCCTACAATTGCAAAAACTCCTTTCAACTCACAACCTGCATGATCCCAGAAGCAGGTTCTTCCCCAGAGCTCTGGAAAAGCTCAGCCTTGCCAACACCTTGATTTTGGCCTCTTGAGACTCTAAGCAGAGAACCAGCAAAACCATCCTAGTCTTTTGACCCACAAAACTGTGAGTTCATAGGTGGGTTGTTTTAAGCTACTAAGTGTATAGTGATCTGTTATGGCAGCAATAGAAAACGAATGCATACAGTTTGAGATTTGAGTTGAGTAGCAGATATGTATATCCACTACCTTTTTACATTTAAAAGCAGCCAATGAAACATTCATGGAGTCTTTTCTAATTTCCTCCCAGTAATACAATTCTAAGATTCCATTTTACCTTTATGTAATTTCAGCTCAAAAAAGCCCAAAGGCTGCAATTACTGAGGAGGGATAATAAGATACCTAACGTTTGCTACCTGAAGAGAATTGGACATGTTAATTTTCATGGAGAATCTCCAGTGAATTTCCCAAGAAATTTCATTTTCTAGAACCTTTCAGCTCAGAGCAATTTGCAGTTTGGGGATCTGCAGCTAGAACAACCAATTATGCGAGGGCTATATCATCATTTTTCAATGAAAAGTTCAGCACTGCCTCACCTGCAGCGGGATGCGAGAGGAACCCAAGACATGTTGTCTTTCTGGAAAAACAACTATCCGTTGCTGGATCACATGACACTCTTGGCCTCATTGACTAGCAGCTCCAGCCATCTTAGAGCAGTTGCCCCTCCTCTCTGGCTCCTTCTCCCGTGCAGTGTCCTAATGAAGGTATTTGTGTGGTAGCGATGTAGGGTACCCCTTCTCCTACATCCTAGGGTACCTGGGAGCAGAAAGTGTGTCTCCCACATATTTATATTCCTGCAAGTGCCTGGAAATCTGGTCTTTCAATAAATTCAAGATGATTTATATAAAAAAAATGGAAGGCTTTGCAAGCTCAGCCATCCAGTTCTTCTCCTATATGCCTGAGACTCTGCTCGTCTTTAGGAATGCATTAGTGCATCAGATACAGGTTTTCTGTTCTCAGGGTGCTCTCGGTCAGTAGGCACATGGACACCCAAACGAAGTTTATGACAGTGTGCCAGGTATTACACCTGATGAATATGCAGAGTATTAGAAACGCCAAGAGAAAGATCTGGGCCTTTTTTTTTTTTTTTCTTGAGAGAGAGATAGCATACACCAATGGGGGAAGGGCAGAGGGAGAGGGAGAGAGAGAATTGTAAGCAGGCTCCATGCCCACCGCAGAATCCAATGCAGGGCTCAATCTCACAACTCTGAGTCAAGACCTGAGTCAAAATCCCGAAATCAAGAGTCGGTCGCTTAACCAACTTAGCCACCTGGGCGCCCTTAGACCTGGGACTCTTATGGGGGGGGGGCGAGGAGGAGGGGAAACTGTCATCTAACTGTTTGTAGCAGAAACAAAGTTCAAGCATAATCTGAAAGGAAGAAGAGATGGTAGTCAGGAAAGAGAAAAGGACATGCTCTCCAAGTACTGTAGGTGGACACGGGGAAGTGGAAGAAGACGGGGTTGGAGAAGGAGAAAAACAACAAGCGATGAATGGCCTGGATGTCCCGGGACTTGGTGCTCGGGACAAGGGCATGGGAGTAAGAGAGCTGTATCCACCGGGCAGTATTCCAAAGGCAAGGACTGGCTGGCCGTGCAACAGGGATTTACAGGAAGCCCGAGGGGGGCATGAGAGACATCGGGTGGTTGCTGCCATAGGCCAAGGGCAGAATAGAAGCTGAATGCAGAATGGTGACTGAAAGGCAGAATTTGTTGCCTTTAAAAGAGATGCAGTATGAAATAATCTAGACACAGAGTTTAGAATCACCAGCAAACGATTACATTTTCAATGGAAAAGCATAATTAAGCACGTTGTTTGGTGACACAAAATAAAGATGCCAGGTGGAACAGTGTTTGCTGAACTCAGCTCAGCTTAATTGAAAATGCTGCGTGATTGAAAGAAGCGAATCCTGTCTGCCTCTTGTAAAAACAAAAGGCACTGTTCTTTCACCTGAGCTTCTCAGTGCCAAGGAATGAATGCATTAGCTGGAAGCGCTCGGGGACCGGAGAAAATGTACACCGACTGAACATTAGCTAAAAGTGCCAACGTCAGTGGCTCTGACAGAGAGAAGGTGAGTTTGGATAGAAACTCATTGTGTGTGAACGTGATCTCTTTATGGGTTTCTCTGCAGCCAAGCTGAGAACTAAGAGGGGTTCTCTGAAGATAGCAACAAAAGGACAGATTAAAAACAGGAAAAGTTAAGGCAGAGCAGGTCAGTGGAGTCAGACCTCTGTATGCAAACGTGACTTTGCAGGCTTCCACGGAGGTGGGTAGGGCACCAGGCTTTCTGGGACTCTGCTGCTCCATAAAAAATGGTCTGTACTAGTGACTATGACCCAACCTCGAGAACTGTGGCCTACTTAGAAAATTCTACTTGGCTAGTATATTTCATAACGTACCAGTTCAACCTCTAAACATCTCTAAAACAAGAAAAAAAGGTTTACGTCAATAAAGCTATCACTCCCCTCCCTGGGAAGGAGGGACACAACTTCAATCCCATTTCTTTTTTTTTTTTAAAGATTTTATTTATTCATTTGAGAGAAAGAGAGAGAGAGACCACAAGGCAGGGGGAGGAGCAGAGGGAGAGGGAGAAGCAAACTCCCCGCCAGACAGAGAGCCTGACGTGGGGCTCGATCCCAGGACCCCAAGATCATGACCTGAGCTGAAGGCAGACACTTAACTGACTGAGCCACCCAGGCAGCCCCCCTTTCAATCCCACTTCAAAAGAATACATGAATGAATGAGTAAATGAGTGAATTCCAAGGTATTAATGATCATTGAAACTTAATTACTCAGGAAAATCATGCATTTCCAAAAAAAGTCCTAAGAGTAGAATGGTGGTTATCAAGGGTTTGGGGAGCGGGGAAATGGAGAGATGTTGGTCAAAGGGTACAAACGTCCAGTTATAAGATAAATAACTTCTGAGTATCTAATGCACAGCATGGTGATTATAGTTAATAATACTGTATTATGTACTTGAAAGTTGCTAGGAGAATAGGTTTTAAATGTTCTCACTACAAAAAATAAATGGTAATTATGTGACATAATGGAGGTGTTAGCTAACACGGTGGTGATAATTATTTTACAATATATAAGTGTATCAAATCAGCATGCTATAAATCTTGAACTTGCACAGTGTCATATCTCAATTATATTTTAATAAAGCTGGACAAAAAAACAAAAACAAGACAAAACAAAAAATTGGTGAAAGGCATGAACAGCTCACCAAGGAAGATCTGCCAATGGCAAACAAGCACATGGAAAGATGCTCAAGATCACAGGTCACCAGGGAAATGCAAATGAGAACCACGAGATGAGATACCAGTACACACTTATGAGAATGGCCAACACAAGGAACACCGACGACACCGAAACTTGCACGGATATGAAGAAACAGGAAGTCTCACTCGTTGCTGGGAATGCAAAATGGAACGGCCACTTTGGAGGACACTTTGGCAGTTTCTTACAAAACTAAACATACTTTCGTCTTAAGATCCAGCAGTCCCACTGCTTGGTATTTACCTAAAGGAGTTGAAAACTTACGTCCATGCAAAAACCTGCACAAGGATGCTTCTAGCAGCTTTATTCACAATTGCCAAAACTTAGAAATAACAAAGATGTCCTTTAGTACGTGAATGGATAAATAAACCGTGGCCCATCCAGACAAGGGAATATTATGCAGTGCTAAAAATAACTGAGCCATCAACCTTAAATGCATATTACTAAGTGAAAGAAGTCAATATGCGAAGTCTACATCCTGTATGATTCTAACTATATGACACTGTAGACAAGGAAAAACCGTGGAGGCAGTAAAAAGATCCGTGGTTGCCAGGGATTGGTTGGGGGGGTGGGATGAAGAGGCAGAGCACAGAGGATTTTTAGGGCAGTGAAACCATTCTGTACGATACTATCTATAATAGTGGATACACATTATCATACATTTGTGAAACTCATGGAATGTACCACACCACACGGGAACCCTAATGTGAACTAGGGACTTTAGATGATAATGATGTGTCAGTGTAGGTCATCAATCATAACAAATGTACCTTCTGGTGAGGGATGGTGACGTGTGTGGGTGTGAGAGAGAGAGATCAGGGAGCATCTGGGATATCTCTGTACTTTCTGCTCACATTTGCTCTGAACCTAAAAGTGTTCTTAAAAAGTCTTTTTAATAAAAAGGAGGGGGGGAGTTTACCCCAAATTAGTAACTCTAATCAGATGCTACCATCCCTGGGGTAGTAAGGGAAAAAGTGTGTGTGTTGCGGGGGGTAAAATAATGTTACCCAGAACCCCAAACACGACCGCTGGGGCTGCTATGGGAACCCCCACGGCCCAAACACTCTGCAGGAGCTCGTGTTGCCACCACAGCGGCTGAGACCACCTGCCCCAGCAGCACCGTGCTCCCCAAGCTGCTGGGGCTCCCTCCCCGCTCCTGGGACCCTCCCTGGGGCCATGAAGCCAGGTTTCCACCCCTACACGTGCTGCTGGCAGCAGAAAGAACACATTTGAAAATAGAACACATTTGAAAACCTACCCCCCTGCCTTCCACTCTGCCAGCAGCGTCCCCCACTGGCAATAGCTGACAGAGAGCCAGCTGGAACGGGGACCCCGGGATGGCGGTTCACAGACTTCCAGTCCTCTGCAGGGCGGAGGAGAGCATGTGAGCCAGACGGACAGTCTACAAGCAAGTAGTTGGCTGGTAATTTAGACAAAGATTGCAAAGGCTCCTCCCTTTGTCTATCTGCTGGTCTTACCTCTTTGAGATTTGGATCAAAAGAGTATTGCGGGGGCGGCTGGGTGGCTCAGTTGGTTGAGCGGCTGCCTTTGGCTCGGGTCATGATCCTGGGGTCTTGGGATCGAGCCCCACGTCGGGCTCCCTGCTCAGTGGGGAGCCTGCTTCTCCCTCTCCCTCTGCCTCCCCCCTGGCTTGTGTTCGTGCTCTCTCTCTCAAATAAATAAAATCTTAAAAAAAAAAAATATTGCGTTTTCTTCTTTCTTTTGAGACATATTTTGATTTGCCATTTGATTTCTTTTTTTTTTTCTTAAGATTTTATTTGACAGAGAGAGAGACACAGCGAGAGAGGGAACACAAGCAGCAGTGGGAGTGGGAGAGGGAGAAGCAGGCTTCCCGCAGAGTAGGGAGCCCCATGCTGGGCTCGATCCCAGGACTCTGGGATCATGACCTGAGCTGAAGGCAGACGTTTAATGACTGAGCCACCCAGGCGCAAGTGCCGTTTGATTTCTTATTTGGCCCATTGCTTGTGCAGTAGGGTGTTGTTTAATATTTACAGAGTAACTATTTAATATTTACATTGTAGATTTTCCAGCTTTTATTGTTGATCTTTAGTTTTGTACCATTGTAGTTGGAGAATAGAATTCCTATGCTTTCAGTCTTCTTAAATTTGTAGTATTTGTTATGTCATTTTTTTATGTGACTTAACCAGGGGATTCTTCTGTGTATACTTGAAGAAGATGTGTGTTCTATTTTTCTTGGATGGAATGTTTTATATATGTCTTTTAGAACTATGGATTCTAAAGTATGCTTCAAGTAAAAAAATGTTCTTGTTGAAAGCAAAATAGTAACTTTAACTGGGCGTACTGGTTTAAAATAAAATATACCAGAGGGGAGGTGGGTTGGGAGGGATGGGCGACATAGGTGAAGGGGATGAAGAGTACACTTACCATGATGAGCACTGAGGAGTGATGTATCGAACTGTTGAATCACTATATTGTACACCTGAAACTAATATAATACCATGCTGGAATTAAAATAAAAAACTTAAAAAAAAAAGTAATCAATTTTAAAAAAGACTGGAACCACCACCACTATCCAAGGGCCTATGCCAAGTGCCTGCCAGCTATTTTGTATTCATTTTCTCAAATCCTTATAACAACCCAGCCACATAGGATTTAGATATATAAATACAAAAATGACTCAGAGACATTAAGTCACTTCTCCAAGGTCAAACAGCTCTTACGTGGGAAACTAGTCAATCTCTGTTTCATCTGTCCTCAGTTCTGTGCTGTTTTTATAACTCTTGTAGCTTTACCTAATCAGAATTGAATATTGGGTGTTTTTTTTTTTTTTTTTAGTTCCTAAAGTCATCACAAGAGGAGTTCATCCTAAAAGGTGTAAACAAAGAAATGAAGGGAAATTTGCCCACGGGTTGCCGTTAGCATTACTGCCCTTTTTCACCCTGGCCAGACCACTAGCCCAGGGCCAAGTGCATAAACGCCCCCAGACCTACAAAATGGCAGGTCTTCTTGCTGTGCTATGTCCATCTTCCTCAGTGCAAGGCAGCTTGGGTGAAACTTCCCCAGCACTAGCGGTTCAGAGGAAGGACACTGGACGTGTCCGAGAGTCCCACAGCTCGTGCCAGAGGACTCGGCATAGACTTGGTCAAAGACATTGGAGGGTGTGTGAAGAAACCCTGCCACCAAAGACTAAAGGTCACACTGTGAAATCCTGCTGGGGTGGGCATTTGGGGTTCCGTGCATTTGTCCAGTGTGAGGGGGAGGGGATGAGTGGGATGGGTGAATGATGCTTTATAGTGGGCCGCAGAAGGGGGCTGGGAATGAAAGAAATGTGCATAATGTGTTAGCTAAGGCCCTGATTAAAATGGGTGGAATGTTCATGTCTCATGTGGGGGAGAGAAGCATGGGTCTTTTTCTCTAACTCACCACTTCACCACTGTCCCCGGGCGGTGGCTGGCTCGCCTGACAACTTCAGATTTTCATTCTCTTTTCATCTATCTGGCAATGACTATGTGCATTACCTTTGTTCCACTCAGTGTACCACGTGTTGTTAACCTTTTTGGAGTTACAAAGTACTGTGGGATTATTAAGTTAGGGAGGGCACCTTTCCTGTCCTCAAGGAGCTTGAAATCCAGAAGTGGAGAAAAAGGGGGCAGACACAAAGAATTCTGATGTACAGTAACCAAATAAGGAAATGCCAAAAAAGGTAGAGGGAAAGGAAGCCATCAAATATTGAGAGCTTTTATAGATCAGGGACTTCAGCTAGGTTGTTCCATTTAAATGCCAGAGCGTCCATTAATACACATTGTTATCCTCACTTTATAGACAGGAAAATGAGGTTCAAAGCAGCAAAGTAACTTGTCCAAAGTCACAGAGTCGGAGCCACGAGAGCTGGGTTGGAGGGGAATTCTTCTGATCCCACGCCCCGAACCACAATGCTTCAACAGAGGTGTAGACAGAGTGATCTGAGACCCAACCAATGACAAAGCCCCCTGGATGGAGGAGAGAGGTGAGTGTGGAGGGAGGTGAGCTTCGGAAGTGAAGCCGCTTGACCAGACGTGAGGTATATGGCGGCCAGAGTGTGGGGAGGGGCATCCCAAGAAGAAGCAGCAGCAGTATGAGCAAAGAAATAAAACCACAAAGGCTCATGCAGGAGGCTTATATAAAAGAGGGCAAGGTCCCCTGGGGAAGCAGAGCAGTGGGAACAGAAGCATCCACCGAGTGAGCACCGAGGACTGGCCAGGCCCTGAGAACACAGAACAGGGAGTCAGTGAGGGATGGGATCCATACGGGGCTGTGAGGAACCTTCTAGAAGCCGAAGGGCTGTCACAAACTACATGGGTTAACATCTGTTCCCATGTTTTCTGTGTGGCTTCCCGTTCTATTTCTCTTCTGTTTTTGCTACACTGAGTCCCTAGTTTTGGAAATTAAGGGTTTGAACAAATGACCCGATTTGTGATTTCCATGAGCACAGTTTAAAATCGAAATGAAAGGACTATCAGTCTCCTGATGGTGTTGGATTCTGCAAATGAGAAGCGTCATAGCCATATCCCTCCACCCCCAATTTTATCTGTGAGGAGACTCAGGCCGAGAGGCTTGCCCAAACAGTATAGGTCATTGAGCTTATTTGGGGGACCCAGGGCTCCTAAAACCAGATCCAGTATCCTTTGAGGTTCCTTCTGGTCTCCCATTATGAAAACAGAAGAACAGAGCCATTTCCATCCTAAAATGGGCTCTGCTTTTTGGAATTTGAGGTGCCTTTCTGGAGCAGATAGTGAAAATCAAAGAAAGGAGTATCTTTTTATATTACAGACATGCCTCTGACAGAAGCAGCTTTTGTTTCAGCTGCTGTGATCAAGCAACAGACGCAGCCTGTGTGCCCATTGTCTGCTGCATGTGACAGGAATTGTTCTGTCTCCGGGTGAGAGCAAGGCTTCCGTGAGCTGCCAGTTGGCAGGCCCGACAGCTGCCTATAGCAAAAACATCAGGCCTAACATGTAGCGAAATTACTGATTCGTGTCCCATGAGAAAGTCCCTGCCCAGACATCCCCAGAAACCACTGCAAATTGCTCTTTATAGTTCTTCACTTTATAACCAGATGCAGGCACTTAGACATTTTGTATAAACAAATGCTGCATGGAACCAGTTTATCCGGGGGTGGGGGGCAGACAGGGGCAGGGCACCCTCTAGCACTTTATATAATCTGGGTTCGAGAGACACAGGATAGCAGTTTATGTGAAAGGCGACTTCCTGATAAAAACCACGAGCCTGATGCTTATGAAATGTGGCCCATCCCCACACTTACAGATGGAGGATTTGCCTTCGGAATGATTTTCTAGGAAAACCACCGCTAGGAGAGGGGTAGCACGCCTCTTCTGCATGCATTCAACTCCCCTGAACTCAGGGGACCCTGGCTGGCAGAGCCCGTGGTCTCCTGAGGTCCAGTCAACTGCCTTTCCCAACACTCTTGCCTCCTGGTGACTCTTAGCATTTTCCAAAAGCCAAATCGACTTCAGGAGATGAGGAGTGCTGTCCATCTCTCTTGTAGGGAGGAGCAAGATGGTGTCAGGGTTCTCTATGTGTTTCCAAACAGGAATTGCTGTGTGTTTATCCATTCATTTCCCCGTGTTGTCCATGAAACATGCATCTGAATGTATCCATTGTGTGCGTTCAAGTAGCAGGTGCTGTGCTGGGTGATGTTGAGGTACTGAGGACACAGAGGCAACCCAAACCGGACACGTCTCTCTCCTAATTACATTAAAGGAGGGAGTTTGCATAATTCCTCAAAGAACCATGTAAGTTCAAACCATAAGTGGTATGAAGAGGAGGCAGACAAAGAGGGAGACCAGAATCGAGTGGGAGAGGGAAGGGGGCTGCTCCCAGGAAGAGGTGGCGATCAGAGAATGTTGAATAGGACTTGTAAAGGAAGCGTCTGGGGCCAGCATGGCACCGAGGGAAGAGTGTGGGTGAAGGCCAGGGATGGGAAGGGGAAGGAGCTTGTGATACTCAGTGCGTTGGTGGGAAGGGGGAGTAAATTGAGCATCAGTGGCAGAGGAAGAGTGTTTTTGGAGGGGGCAGCAGAGTGAGGCCATCTCCAACCACAGGGGGCTTTGTATCCTGTTAATGTTGTCGCAGTTTATCTTAAATGCAAAGGTTTTAATCAAAGGAGTGGCGCATGTGAGTATTTCAAGAAGATTTTCCCTCTTCACCTGGGTGGCTCAGTCGGTTAAGCATCTGCCTTGGGCTCAGGTCATGATCTCAGGGTCCTGGGTTCGAGCCCCGCATCAGGCGAGTCTGCTTCTCCCTCTCCCTCTGCCCATCCCCTCACTTGTGCTCTCTCTCTCTCAAATCAATAAATAAAATCTCTATAAAAAAAGAAGGTTTTCCCTCCTAACTATAGAGAACAAACTGATGGTTACTGGAGGGGAGGTGGGGGGCGATGCAGGAAATAGGGGATGGGGATTAAATAGTAGACTTATGATGAAAATAAAATAAAATAAGGGAAAAAAGAAGGTTTTCCCTGATTGTGGTGTGGGTGGAGGTGACAGCTGAGGAGGACAAAGTGGGGAGCAGGCCACCATTTAGGAGGCTGTCATGGCGGGCTCAGTAAGAGATGGGAGTGGCTCTGACCAGGGGACACACAATGGAGTAGAGGGAAACTGGATGTATTTGATATGAAGTTTGGAGCTAGAAACATCAGGACTCGGTGATGAGTGTGAGTGGGGAATGACAGAGACAAGATAATTCAAAATCGTCAGCACTGTCATCACTTTCCCAACGGCATAGCCCCGGGAGGCAGTGGTTCTGGGAAACTCACGTAGAGATAAAGTTGAGGACGGTCAGACATGCTGGTCTGGAGTCATCTATGACCTGATTAAAAACGATCTTCAGGCCGGTCCTCCGGACAGCTATCAACGACGCCAAGCCCTTGCCACATCCACGGATTCCCTTCTACCAAAACTAAATCTGTTTCTGCGCCTTTCTTTAGCATGGGTTTGGGCACGCTCTCCTTCCCCATGCTTACACGTCTCTGCCGCAAACTGTTCGGAGCCAACAGATCCCCTCCTCTGTGCACTCTTCCCTGACCACCTGAAGGCAAGGGCCCTTAGTTATGGCCCTCTCCACTCCAGTCCAGCCCCGTGTCCCCTTTGACCACATCAGTCTGTGTGTGGAACGGAAGGGCTAGCAACATGGACTTGGTCTCAGACAGACCTGGATTCAATCCCGGCTTTCCCTCAGAGCAGCTTTCTAACTGTGGTTAACTCCCGTTAACTCACTGATAGAACAGGAATATTAACAGTGCATATCTCATGGGATTGTCATGAGGACAACATGAGATAATGTAGGTCAGTTGTGTGGCTCGGTACCCGGGATGATGAATGTAAGCACTCAGTGAATATAAACCGTCATCATCCTCACCACCATCACCATATAATCATTATTATCTGTAATTTTTATAAGTAACCTTCACTCATCTTTTGTCAGACATGGCTAGATTGAGCATTCCTCAGGGCAGATGTCAGGACATTTGTTTGGGTATCTCTGACACTAAACACGCTGTCTAGACCAGCACAGATACTCGCTTGATGTTTTTGAATGAATGAGAAAAACGAATACCAGTAAGATGAAACTCTCTGGAAAGTGAGTGGGCCAAATGATATACTTAGGAAAGAAAGCAGGGTACCGGTTACGCTCCTTTAACCCAAATATTTTGTTTTATTATATAACCTACAATTTATTACCAGGGAACTAGACATATGCCTCCTGTTTTCAAAAGGCCACTGTCTGTGGGAAACAAACAGGAAATCCCACTGCATTTCTACTTTAAAATGGAATTCCTCATTTCTCTTCATGCACAGAAAAGCAGCTGAGTCTGATGGGCAACTGTAGTTATAGGAGGAGTATCACGTCACAAACACTACATTGAAGGGCAAGGACGTGGTGATGGTGTTACTTATCTTGCAACAAAGGATTGTCCTGAAAAGTGTATTATAATACCAACTTAGCATCTGTGCTTAGCAGGACCTCACTGTACAAGGTCTGAACGTAATACACAGACATTCTTGAAGAGCCAGCATGAGAGGAGATAATGTGTTTTGTTCCTTGCAGTTCCCTGTTTCTAACCAGCATAGGTGCCTGTATGTGGAGACGTTTTTTTGTGTTTTGTTTTTGCAGTTTAGGTGGTGGGTAGATGGGCAAGGTTCAAGATAAAGATAGAGCAAAGCAAACTAAAGATAGAATTAAAAAAAACAGCTAGAGAGGCAGGGAGAGAAGTAAAAGAGAGCAGCGAATCACCGCCTGACCTCCACCATGGAAATTTCCGGCACCACGGAGATGTCTAAGGGAGATTTCAATTTGTTGTTGGCTGGGCCAACATAAACCCTCTGTCGGCTCTATGCAATCTTCAGTAAATTATATATTGCTCATGAGTGCTTTTGTGTGAATGGATTATTTTAGGGGAAAGCAACTCACTGGAAGAAACTGGAAACATAGTTATTTTTCTCCCCTTTGAGAAAGTAGTAAGACACATTTTTAAATGAGGGGAAACAAGAGATTAAAGTGTTTAGTGCCTTCTGAGCAAAGAAAAGTCTTTGTGCTTTTCTTTATAAGGATGAAGGAATAAAAAAGAGAAAAACAGAAGATAAAACAAGAGACAGAAATCTTATGCGCTGTATAAATACATATCTAATCATATCAAACTTATTCTCCCCAAGTTCTTTATCAAGCTCTCTGTGCTAGTACATTGCACAGAAAAAGAAAAGTCTATATGCACAGTCAGTGAGAAAGCACATTTACCATCGCAATGCCCTGGAATCCAGGATCCACTCCAAAGGTACCGAACCGTAAAGGATTTAATTGTTTAAGAAGAAAATAAAGTCCTTGTGGAGATTGTTGTTAAAATCAGAATAATGTAAAGATACCATGATAGGATGGTTAAACCTCAGTGAGAATATGGAGATCCCTCTTTGCAGGGTTCACGGTCAGCTGTTTCTTACCCACTGGCATCGATCTTATTGATGGGGTTCTGTCATGGTTAATTTTCTGTGTCAGCTTGACTGGGCTAAGGGACACCCAGATGGCTGATAAGACATTATTTCTGGGTGTGTCTGTGAGAGTGTTTCTGGAAGAAATTCAGTAGACTGAGTGAAGAGATCTGCCCTCACAGTGTGGATGGGCATCATCCAGTCTATTAGGGGCCTGAGTAGAACAACAACAGCAAATGAACAAAGAGAAATTTCCCTCCCTTTCTTCTTGAGCTGGGATGTCCATCTCTTCCAGTCCTTGGACATTGAGCTCCTGGTTCTTGGGTCCTGGGACTCCAGGACTGAACACCAGCAATCCCTGGGTTCTCAAAAGTTGGGACTTGGACTGTTATACCACTGGGCTTCCTTCCGGGGTCTCCAGCTTGCAGGCAGCAGACTGTGGGACTTCTCAGCCTCCATAACCACATGAGCCAATTCCTATATTAAATCTCCTCTTAAATATATAGATATACCTATCCTATTGGTTTTGTTTCTCTGGAGAACCCAGACTATGCAGATTCATTTGAAAAGGTCCAGGTCCTTCCTGTATCACTTGTTAAGTATTTTAAATATCATTCTGCCTGGGTGTCTAGGTTTTAAAGCTTAGTTTATGTGAAGGTACTGAAGTTCCCTGGTCCTTTCTATTTTTCTTTATATCCACATCTCTTTTAGCCCTAAGGATTTTGACATTGAAGTGACAGCTAGCAGTCCTCAGATTAGGCTTGTCTAGTTTCACCAGAGGTAGAGGTGATTGCCTCTCATGTTTTTATCTCTCCAAATAGACAACAGACACATACACACACACACACACATAATCATGAATCAGATACTAAGAGGTAGAAGTAGAGAATACCTTCACCATTTAATCCCTGCCTCTTTGAAGTACTTATGACCATTTTACTTGCAAGTGTTACAAACTCCAAGCTGCCAAACCAAAAACAAAACAAAGCAAAGCAAAAATGGACCTTTGAACCCCCAAGGTAGGCACGCTGCATCGAGATCAGGCTCTTATCTGAGGCAGCACCACTTCCTTAGGGGCTACTTGGAAATATAGGGGGAGTTTTGCTTATCACATTTGGGGGAGGGGGATTACTGACATCTAGGGGGCCTCAAGGAGAGGATGGAGGTTCCAGCAATGAGCAGAACATTTCGCTTAAAGGGCAATTGTCTTACCTAGAATGCCAGTAGCTTTCCCTTTGAGAAACCCTGACCAGATGAACAAAGCATTACACCAAGACTCTCAATGTCTTAGCTCTGCCTGGCATCCATCATGGCTTCCTTCCCAGGGGGCTCATGGCAGATGTTAGCACAAGAGCCTCAGGCTAACAGATTAGCAATGCCAGCAAAACAGTAGTCTCTTTCCCCTTGGCTGTAGCAGAAATCCTGATTCCATTGAGTGGGATTGGCCCAACTCGAGTTACTTGCTCATCTTTGATTTGAAAACCCTGGACAGGGGAGGGCGTGCAGTGTGCTCCAACTGGCCAGGCTTGGGAAAGTATCTCCATCTACAGCCAGGGGTTGGGCTTAGCCTTACCCAACCCATAGACACTGAGAGGAGCAGGAGTCCTCAAAGAACTATTGAAGTGATGGGAAGGGATAGTGGGCAGATGAAACCAACACCTGTTCCCTTTCTTTATGTCACATTGCCTGGTCTCATCTCTCCTATTATCTTATGCTCCAGGATTCTCTAGTGCAGCCGACTCTTCTGTCTCTCTCCCCTTTTATACACATACTTCTCTTGTCCCTAGATGCTTTTTCTCATCAGTTTTTGTTTTGCAGGCTTCTATTTATGCCTCAGGACCCAAATATCACCTCTTCTGTGAAGCTTCCTTTCTTGCTGCCCATACTAAGCTGGTGCCACCGTCTTGTCCACACGCACAGCATTTTGTGCAAGAAATCAGGAATTGAATTCATTAGCAAGGATAAGAAGCTGAACAACCCACATCCTTCTGAAAATGGAAAGCAGATGATGTTGGATTAGATAAGATCAAACACCATCAAATCAACAAATGTTTATTGAGTGTATACAGTGCCATAGGTCCCCCAAGCAAAATCTTGCTTCATTTTTTTTTCATGTGGGGATGTTTAGAATCATAGGCTTTTCAGATCTTGGTTTCTTCAAGCTTATCTAGTTCAACCACTTCCTTATTCAGATCAGGAAACTGAGGGTGAAGTGGGTTTCTCTCTAGCTCTAACAATATATGATCGGAGCCACCAAAAGGAAGGAAGGATTGGCCCAATTCTAGGCTAAGAAACCACAGCTATGTAGCTTAAACTTCCCGTCCTAAACTCCATGCCAGGACAAGGTTCTTGTATCCAGTGCCAATGACCACTCCAGCGAGAGAATCAAACTCGATCTCTCTCTGTGTGCCTCTCGGTTCCCTCTCCTCTTTCTCCTTGGAAAAACAAAACACAAAGAGAAACTAGAGGCAGGGCAAGGGTACTGGAACACTGAGGCATATTTTTTTTTTCCTGTTGTGCTGATGCATTTATAGAAGGACACTATAGATGACTCACCACATAGTGAAGAGATGTCATCAATTTTGCTGGGGATTCAAAATGCACCAACAGAGTATGTATGAAATGCCTGGTGATCACGGGGACATGAGAGTATTTTATGGGATAAAGGTGACTTATGCTTGGTGGCAGAAGTCCCTTCTGTTTTTATGACAATATCTGACTCTTTTGAAAGAGTCAGAATTGGCCAGAAATAGAATTGCATGAACTCTGTGATATTTAGAATGGAAAGTAGAGATTTATTTGGATTCCTGCCAGATATACTCAGGCATAAACACGTAGGAATATTTCCATAATATATTTTTTATGAAAAATTTCACAGGCCCCATCCTTCCCCGTGCCATGGCCCCTGTCATGTCTCTGTCTTGTCTCTGCATTCAGGCTCTCCCCACTGATCACTCTTCCACCTGCTTCTGGATTCCTTTCGATCTTTCTTTTGAACGCATCATTGTCCTGTTCACAGATTGTCTCCTAAGAGAATGTCCTGGCTCCCCAGCCTGGCTTCCCATCCTTGGGCCCTTCTAAATCAGCCCAGCTTCTCCATACAACATTGAAGTGTATCTGATGCAAGACCAGCTTGGGTTTGGTACTGTCTGGGCACCACGTGACCAAGCGGACTGCTTTTGGCATATATTCCAGTAAGAGTGCCTAACAATAAACAATTAAAGAAGTAAGTTCAGTGAAGAAAATAAAATTAGGCAATAGGATAAGGAGCTCTTTGGAGGGAGGGAAGAGAAGGCCACAACCTTGAGAATCTGGGGAGGCTCACTCTCAAGAGGTGATATTGAGGCCAGACTAACGGGAGGACATTGGCCTCTGGGAACATCTGGGGATGGCCTCTCTACACAGAAACAGAAGCAAAGCAAATTCCCTGAGTTATGAAATAATTTAATGTGTTTGAGGAATAAAAATAAAAGAGATGATCTGAGTCAGAGAAAGTAAGAGAAAGAGGTAAGCAGACCTCTGAGCATGAAGTGTCTTAAAGCCATGGAGAGAAGTTTGGGTCTCATGTGATCATGGAAAGTCAGGAAAGTCAGTTTTCAACTGGAGAGTTACATGACTGACATTATTTCAAGGTTCACTCTATCCTCTCGGTGGGGAGTGAACCGAGCAGTGGGTGGCCTCTACCACAGCTCCTACTGACCCCTGCTTCCTGGTAGTCAAACTTGGCTTAAAACGCCAGAAATGTGTTCTCTCATTGTTCTGGAGGCCGAAAGTCTCCAATCAAGAAGTCAGCCGGGCCGCACCCCTCCTGAAGCTCGAGCTGAGGCTCCATTCTTCGCCTCTTCCAGTTGCTGGTGGCTGTGAGCTTGCCTTGACCTGTGGCCCGGGGGCTGCCTCACCCCATCTCTGCCTCTGTCGTCACACTGCTTCCTCTGTGTTCCCCGCGTGTCTGTCTCCAATGTCTCTCTGCCTTTTACTTAGAAGGACACTTGTCATCGGATTTAGGGATCAGCTGGATAATTCAGGATGACTTCATCTCAAGATCCTTAACTGAACTACATTGGCAAAGACACTTTTCTCCAAATAAGGTCACATTCACAGGTTCCAGGGATTATATATGGACATATCTTTTTTTTTTCTGGTGGGGGGTGTGGGGGCACAATTCAACCTGCCACAATGAGTCAACTGTTATTATTATTCATGCTCTTTTTCTATGATCGTGCAGCCAAGATTCAAACAGATCGTTCGTTTTCGGAGTCCTTGTACTTCATCTCTTTATCATGTTGGCTCTTTTATAGGCTCAACATGTGGGTTAGACCTAGGGTGTGTAAGGGCGCCTGGGTGGCTCAGTTGGTTAAGCATCTGCCTTCAGCTCAGGTCATGATCTCAGGGTCCTGGGATCAAGTCCTGCATCGGGCTCCCTGCTCAGCGGAGAGTCTGCTTCTCCCTCTTCCTCTGCGCCTCCCCACTGTTCATGCTCTCTGTCTCTCAAATAAATAAATAAAATCTTAAAAAAAAAAAGACTTAGGGTGTATAACACACCCAGTGTTGTGCCTGGCGCACAGTAGGGCCTCAAAGATGTAACTTTTATTATTGTTGGTACATGTGTTATTAGTCAAACTTAAGATGGCTCTATTTAACGTGTGGTATTCAAATGCATGGCGGAATTCCTAGCCGGGTCTGGACAGCTAATGTCCTGGCTCGCTTCAGTGAATCCTCTAGTCAAGGCAACTTTGGATTAAAGATCTACTTCTCACCCTTAAAGTCAGGCTCCAGATCCTGACAGAACAGGGCTTTAAAGCCAGAGATGATGTATTATAGCCTCTGTGTGGCATGACAAGAATTCTAATTTCGGGTTCCCTTGCTTGCTTTTCGGAGACACAGATGAGCTGGCACAGTAAATATTTAATGTGACATGATGTTAATTCATACCAATTAGGAGTTGTGGAGTCAAATAGAAGGAGTAAGTGAATAACCCTCCTCTAGGCCAGTGTGAGTCAAGACAGTTATGTCTTCAGCTTTCTCATTTCATAGGGTTAGGGGACCTCGGGAGAAGAAAAAATAAACACCTGTAGCTTTTATCATGGCAGCTCTGCACTGAATATTCGCTAGGTCTGTTGGGCATGAGCACACACACACACACACACACACACACCTGAAGGACAGGACACACCCACATCTGGCTGCTTTTGGAGAATGTTTCCCTTTGACTGTGTTAGTACGGAATGAGGTACTGCTCATGAGAGGTAAGCATTACCTCTTACTTTTCAGTCTATTCAGTTCGTGGGGATACGGAGGGACTTGGAAAGTTCCGGGCACTCCCTCCACCCGACAGTCCCCAGTGTGGTGTGGATCACTTGAGTACTGCAGACACCCATGTACTGGGGATCAGCTTCCCTTCCCACAGGCACACCCCCAAACCCCCACAATCCCTGAGGTCGGCACCCACAGGCTCCGGGGCAGGCAGAGCTGCTGGCTCTTGAACCTTTTATTTATCAGTAATTGTTTGTTTTTCTCTCTCCTGCCTCAAAACCTCCTCACCTCTGGATCTCTCATGGTGCTTATTCTAGGTTGTTGCCACAAAAAGGAGGGGCATACGAGGGAGGCAGTGGAGCGAAGTGAACTGCCGAGCTCCGGATCGAACACCAGCCTCGGATGTGCTGGCCCTGTGAGCTCGATCCAGCCCCTGAGCCTCTCCCATCTTCATCCATAACTGAGCTCCGCGGCTAATAACCTTGGTTCTGTCTACTCCCTGGAATTGTCGAAAGGGTTATATGGGAAAATAATTTACTTAACAAACGACGAAGCCATATGGGATGGATTATTCTATTAATCGCTAGAGAAATGCATCGAATTAATGAAACCCCTTAGCTCTGACAAGTCTTCCTTGCAAAACACAAAACCAAACGCACAAACGACAACAGAAATAATAAAGACAAACCCGGGGCCCCTGGGTGGCTCTGTCAGTTAAGCGTCTGACTCAGATCTTGATCTCAGGGTTGTGAGGTTGAGCCTCGCGTTGGGCTCCGGGTTCAGCACGGAGTCTGCTTGAGTTTCCCTCTCCCTCTCCCTCTGCCCCTCCCGCTCATACTCTCTCTCTCTCTCTCTCTCTCAAATAAATAAATAAATCTTAAAAAAAGAACACAAACCAGAATTAATCCACTCCACCAAACAGAAAATGCCCCAACAAAAGAACCTCATCGCCCAACAAAACTGCCTGAATATCTCTCTTCCTAGTCTTTGGATCCTGATGTATATTATTTCTTTACTAAGATCAACACCCTTTATGTCATCATTATTTACCTTTTCTAGGGATACTTGTTTTATTAAACTGCCATTTTTTTTTTTTCCAGAAAGGCTGGCATTTGGCTTGAACTCAGACTGAAATACAATAGCTTTTGATGGGAGGGGAACTCACAAGGTTTGTTGGGGTTGGCAAAGTGGCCCAAGTGCCAAGAATTTTCTTTTTTTTACATTTTTAAATAGTTGAAACAGTCTAAAAATAATAATATTTTATGAAACATGAACGTTTTATGCAGTTCACATTTCAGTGACCATAAATAAACTGTCGTAACCCAGCCACACCCGTTCGCTTACCGTGTCTCTGAGCGTTGCAGGGGCAAAGCCAGGCAGCTGTGATAGATACCCCGTGGCCTTCAGAACTAAAATATCGACTTTCTGTGCTTTTCCAGAAAAACTTGGCCCATCGGTTTAAACTCATTTCTTTCCTTTATTCAGTCCCACATATTGAACATCTACTCAGTTCTGGGCTGGAGATAGTGACTGGAAAAAGCCTTTGGGAAGTTTGCTTCCATTAGCAGAAAAAGACAACTAGCCAGATTGTCAGAAGACCCCACCCAGGCTGGTAAGAGGTGAAGGCTGGAGTGAGTCTGTGCCTGCACTCCAGCTCAGGCAACAGGAGATCAATTTAATGACCACTGTGGCAGCCCATCTGCCCGGCCACCCCGGATCAGATGCCCAACTGTTGAGGGCTAGTCGCCAATGCACCAAGCTCTAGATACTGGCTCAGCATCATGACGATCGAGGCCAAAGATTGCCCGAGCTCCCTGATATGCTTCAGAGTCATTGTTTAGCTGGTGAAGTTCACCCCCACTTTCTTACAGATGTGAGCTCTCTCTTACCGAATTTGGGTGAAGTTTTTTGGGGCTGCCCCCACCCTAGGAGTTCTGCAGAAGCTGGTTTGAAAGCCACTGTTGGTGATTTTCTGAGAGCTGGCTTTGCTCCTAGAACAGCTCATCCTCATGAACTCTTTCTCTGTATTTGTGGTCCTTGAGGAGACCAGCCTCCTGAGTATCAATGGAGCTGGGACACATATTGGACACATCATTTAATAGGGCCCCCAAAACCTCAATGATCGTGAGTAGTATTTTAATGCAATATTCTTAAAAATACAATAGATGCAAAAATCCATCATAAACAGAAGACAGGATCAGTAACAGTGTTCTGCAGAACAATATTAGACTCTGAGTTAAAAGCTGAGAAGCAGAAAAAGGAAGAACTGAGAAGAGCTTCAGCTAATAGCTGCCTAAAAAATACAGATAGATAGATAGATAGATAGATAGATAGATAGATAGATAGATGACAGTATATTCCAGGGAAATCCAAGGATGGAGGTCAAGCTTTGGAAAGAGCGCTGAAATTTGAACCAGACACTAAGAGTGCTAGTTCTGGCTTGTCCTGCCATGCTGTGTCCCTTTAGAAGTCACAACTCTTTCCAGGGCCTTGGTTTCCCCATTGTAAATAGAAGAGGATGCGTCAATAGATAGCAAGGATTTATTCTACTTCTGGAATGTTTCTCTATTGGCTCTCACTTGGAGTTGAATTATAAACAGACAAGACTAAGGCAGGTTCCCACTGCCAGCTCGAGCCAAGGTGTGATGATAGGTCTTGCACAATCGCCTCCAAAACAGTGCTCTTGTTTGTGGGGGTTGGGAACTGCCTGGAAGTCATTTCAGTCATTGGGCCATGAGCTCACCCTTTCCAGACAAGCAATTTCTGTAAGCATTTAGTCTGGATTAACTGTGAGGTGCCGGTGGAGGGGTTGGCCACTGAGAAGCTGCAAGGTTGACAGAAATTTCTCGATGGGGAGCCATCATTCCACTAAGATCTTAAAGGCATTGTGTACAAAGTACTTGCAACATCCTGTAACAATCTGAAATCCACACCCTGCCCCCAGCTGGCAAGCCTTAGCCCACTGAAAGAAGTGGGTTTAAAGATAGATTTTTCATTTTATGACTGGTATATGTTGAAACAGGATGCTCTGCCCTCCCATGAGCTTTCTAAGGGAGTAGTCTGGAGTTTTTGTTTTGTTTTTTTTAATCACAGATAGAATACTCAAAGGAGACAATATAGACAAATTGTATCTTTGTATTACAGTGCATTTACTATGTGAAAATTATGTTTTCAGATCTTCCTTCCTCTCTTGAATTCAAGTTCCTCGAGGGCAGGAAAGGAACATAATGAGTTTCTTTATTATCTTTGCTTATCACAAAGCCTGGTACAAAATATATAGTTCCGCCTATATTATTTGAAATGAAAATCAAACTCATGTAATCACAGAGAGTAAGGAACCTTAGAAATCTAATAATTCATACTACATCCATTTTACAAACAAGGAAAGAGAAGCCAAGTTTTCATAACGATTGAGAGGAAGAAATGAAGTCAGAGAATAACATACTTGTTTTTAGTACTAAATCCTGGCGTTTAGAGGAAACAAACAATAGGAATCACCTGGCCCCAGGTACGAAATTCCCTTTGCCCGGAAGGTCAGCTGAAGATCTGTATAATTTCCGAAAGATTCAAAAATAAAGCGAAGGATTCAAAAATATAGAAGCAAGAAATGTTTTGCTTTTGTGCTGAATATGCATGAGTCTCAGCAAAGAAACACATGTTTAGGGAGACAAACAAGCAAAGGAGGGAGTCCCAATATACTGCTAACCATCTGTGTGACCTTACATAAGTGATTAAACCTCCTCGGGTCTGCTTCTATTTCAATAAACTAGGAAGCATCATGCCTAGTATTTTATAATTCTGAAATTGCATGTTTATAAAACTTAGTAGGAAGTGGCTCAAAGGGTCAGAAAGCTATATGGTTCATTTTGAAATATGAATCCTTAGGAGGGAGCAAGTGAGCAATATGTCAAAATGTTTTATGTCTTCTCATTCTTAGGGCTTCTTCGTGGTATAGCTTTCTTCCAGTCCCAAAGTGAGGGGAGAGTGGAAGGCCACAGGAGCTTGCTGAGGCTTGCTGACATCAGCCAGAGGCAAAGGAACTACATTTTCCTTGGAAACAAAGTGAAGAGTTTCCCAAACAAGGAAATCGCTAAATTATGCAACATACTTTTCTTGTCCAATCTCTCCATTCTGGTTTAAGTGATTCATAATTTTAGCTTCACCTTATCCTACCTCTCCTTCAGGGTTGATAGCTTTAACTTTGGAAAAGTACACAATAAACTTTGCTTTTGGAACTGGGTCCTAAACTCAGATCTGCCACTTTGTAACCCTGAGCAAATCATCTAAATCATTTGAACCTTACTTTTGTTATTCATACACTGGAGAGATTCCTTACTGTAGGAGAGATGATAAATAACTTCATTTGGTTTTCAAAGTGATTAACTTTGAAATACTCACCAAACATCCAACATGGCTTAATCACTTTGAAAACCAAATTCTTTAAAAAGAATTCTTACTTGCTATTAGAGTTCTCAGTTTAGGATTATTACCTGTGTTTATTTCCTTGAAGACGGCTTTTTGTCTCTGATTCTTATGTGCGTGCATCCATTCATCCCAACTTTTGTCTTTCTTGACATTTCGCCAGTATACTTTTTGGTTAACTTCAAGGAGCTACTTTGCTAGATAAATCCCCTGGATCAGAGGTGGGCAGGAGATTTCACTGAAGCCAATTTCCCCCCCCTTACCTGTCGTTGCTGATAATTAGGAATCAATTAAAGGTACTTGTTTGGAAGGCAAAACTGTGTGGGTGTGTTGTATCTCGTACACGATAGAAAAATAGCAGCAAAGACATCAAATATTAGACCTACCAGACAGTAGCAACAATGATTATTTAAAAAGGTAACAGATAAGCCTGGAAATACCCAGAGGAAAGAGGAAACTGCAAAAAGTAACATTGCAGCTTTGCAAAAGAGTCGATTAGAATACCTTGACCTGAACAATACAATAAGCATAATTTAAAAATCAATGCAGGTTTGATATAGCAAGAGAAAACGAATTGAAAAATCAGCATGAAACATAAAGATAAAACAATATGGGAAAGAAAAGAAACATAGACTAGGAAGTTTAATATATGCCTGATTAGAATTCCACAGGAAGAGAGAGAATGGAGAAGAACCACTATTGGAAGAGAAACTGAGCATTTTCCAGAACCAGTGAGAAGAATCAACACACAGATAAAAGCCAACTAGGTCTTAAATAAAAGAAAAAGAAATCCGTACCCAGACACATCGCGGTGAAACACAAAAACAAACATGAAACCAAAATAAAATCTTAAATCAGTGAGAGAAAAGACAGATTGCCCTCAAAGCATACGGACAGAAAAAAAACAAACAACAACAAAATGTCATCAGAGAGGACTCTACCCAGAGAAAATAGATTTCAAGAAGAAAGGTGAAAACAAAATTTTCAGAGAAACGAATATTTTAAAAGTTTACAACCAGTTCCTCAGCAATAGAAATTCTGAAGGATCTATTTTCCTCAACTTGTTACTAAATGGATGATCTGAGCTGCAAGAAGGAAGGACAAGGAAAATTTTGAAACTAAATGAACCTAAAGGTTCATTTGAACCTAAATGAACAAATGCTAACTTGCTTGGGTAAGAAAGGTAGAAATACAAAACGTATAATAATTTATAAGATTTTTTTCCCAAAGATTTTATTCATTTATCTGAGAGAGAGAGTGAGCGAGCTAGAGAGAGAGAGAGAGAGAGAGAGAGCATGAGCACGGGGGAGGGGCAGAGGGAGAGGGAGGAGCAGACTCCTCTCTGAGCAGGGAGCCCGATGCAGGGCTCAATCCCAGGATCCTAACATCATGACCTGAGCCGAAGTCAGACACTTAACCGACTGAGCCACCCAGGTGCCCCTAATAATTTGTAAGTTGCAAGAGAAGTAAATGTAGTTGACATGTTTTAAGAACCTTGCATTTTCCAGGAGGTCAGCAGATAACTGTTTAATTTTAGATGAAGGTACACCTGTTGTAACTTCAAAGGCAATTCTAGTCGAAGAATGGGAACAGTGCCAAACTCTCCTTAGCTAGCTTCCCTTTGCTACCCCAGGTCCATTCTTTTTTTTTTAAGATTTTATATATTTACTTGAGAGAGAGCGCACGAGCACAGCAGGGGAAGCTGCAGGCGAGAGGGAGAAGAAGGCTCCCTTCGAGCAAGGAGCCCGATTCGGGACTCGATCCCAGAACCCTGGGATCATGACCTGAGCCAAAGGCAGAAGCTCAACCCACTGAGCCACCAGGCATCCTACCCCAGGTCCATTCTTGACCTCCCTGTGCCCTGCGTGGTGCCTGGGAGCTATGCTCTGTTTGGGCTGCATCGATGGGCACCCTTGCCTTCTGGCTTCTGATGGGATTCCACCAAAGGGGAGAACCAGCCGGAGGGCAGAGGGGTAAGGAGAATGAGAGGCTGAAGTTGGGTGTGAAGCTGGGATTTTTATTTCCTCCACTGCCTGGCTGGCTGGCTGTCGGGTTGCAGTGGGCTGGCTGCTTCCCTGACTCATGATTTCCCCTTCCATCAGGCAGCCCTCTCTCTCCTACTTCTCTATCTGCGGATTCTAGTAACTGCTCTCTTCTCTCATTCCTTTAGGGCTAGAGGTTAAAAGACAGCCCTTTCCTTACAAGCTTTTTGACTTCCCTTAATCCTCCCCACTGTTTTTTAAATAGTCCCTTTAAAAGTAAACTCACATCACATGAAGCTAATTTGAATTGTGTCCGCCGTAACCGTTCACTAAGACACACTTTATAACAGAGGGAAACATAATAATTAAAAAGATCCTGAGGTAGGTAAGAAAAGAAAAAGAAAACATAGGCTAGTGGACAACATTTTTTAAATTACAATAAATATATTAAATTTAAGTCCAAGTATAAGTGGATTAAACATTGGTTAAGAGAGGAAGAGTATCAGAATATATGTACTTTACACGCGTTTTTGACATCTGTAGAGGTACACAGAAAAGACAGAAAAATGTTATGTAAATAGTCATGGAAAGAAAGCTGGTGTATTTATGTTACATTCAAAAGTTTTTCAGGCAAAATAAGCCTTACTAGTTGTCATGGTTACTTCATAATGATAAAATATTAAAAAAAAAAACTAGCCATTTTTATTTTGAAACGCACCTAAAATATGACTTCAAAATATGTGAAACGAAGCTGGTATAATCTCACGTGAAATACACAAACCAGCCATGACACTGGGAGATTGTGACATTCCTATCCCAGTAACTGGCAGAAAAAGAAGGCAAAAATCAGTAATCATACAGCATATTTATACAATGTTTGAGGAACGTGATGGAAAAATGTCTCCTGATGCCCCAATATCAAACACTGTATTTAATAATTGCTTTTTGGACATTCTTTTGGAGCATACCTGTTAATAATAGGCAGTAAAATACGCCTCAATGAAATTCAGTATTAAATCACACAAAGTATGTTCCCTTTCCACAATCAATTTGGAAATTAAGAAATATACATCTAGGGGCACCTGGGTGGCTCAGTTGTTTAAACGTCATGATCTCAGGGTCCTGGGATCGAGCCCCGTGTCAGGCTCCCTGTTCATCGTGGAGTCTGCTTCTCCCTCTGCCCCTCCCCCTGTTCATGGTCTCTCTCTCTCAAATAAATAAATGAAGTCTTTAAAAAAAAGAAAAGAAATACACATCTAGATCGCACTGAGTCAAAAGAAAATCATAAGGAAAGTTCAAGAATATTTTTAATTAAGTGGAAACAGAACACAGCATGAAAAAAGAAAACGTGTCCTTTCTATCTCAAGTGAGTGATACAATAGTTTTTTAAGCACACACACAAGTATATATACGTAATTACAAATATGACAAATGTCATCAAGGAAAATGGCCCTATAAAAAGATAATGTTTTAATGACAGTATGTCCCTTGTGATAAGGACTAGCTCCTTTGGAAGTAGACATTACCATTATTATTCCCATTTGACAGATGAAGAAAACTGAAACCCATTGAGGTCAACTAAGTAACAGCCAGAACATGGAGAAGCTGGGGCTGGAACAAGGCAGGGAGCTTTGAGAACACCTAGCAGCTAAACCTAACTGTGCCAAGGCAGTTAGGGAACTCTCCTCTTCCTTTCTTTTTAAATTTTGTTTTAAATAAAAAAAAAATAGTATTTAGCACATAGCATATAGCATATACGTCCATTGAATGAATGAACATTACACTCTGATATGGTTCATATCACTCCTTTAGGAATGGAAACTACTTGTAGATTGGCTTAGAATATTTAAAATTCATGGATTAAATGCTGGACTCCATACTGCTCTAAGGAATCACTCTCCAACAGACAGATTCAGGAGATATGTCAGCTCTTAAAAGAACTTTGAGTCTGTGAGTTATTTCTACTATCATCCTTACGACTGTGTTTCAAGGCACCTCCTTTAGTGCTAACCTCAGACACAGTAAGCACGTCCTCACCATTGCCTACTCGGCTGGGCAAGGCCATGACAGCGCAGCAATTTGGACACACGAGCCAATTAGAAACACACAGATACATGGAAGCCAGTGGCTTGAGTCTTTTACCCTGATAGAAGGTACAGGAGAAGAAAGGCTTTACTTTTACAGAATATCATGCACTACAGTCATTTTAGGGTTTCACGGCTTCCTCGTTCAGGGTCCAAGAGAAATTAAACTCCAGTGTCCTAAGGCATTAAGCCAGGGGTTCAAAACAATTGGAGGGCTTGATTGTGTGCTCCTTACCCATAGTTTCTAATGCACTAAGTCTGGGGTGGGGTTCTGACAATCAGCATTTGTATCAAGTTCCCAGGTGATACAATGTTGCTGTGTATGGGGTGACATTTTGAGGACCACCGCTGTGAAGCATACATTGCATACAATGAATTAATCTCTCTCCTATGCATTTGGCATTGTATTCAAGAATAATCATTGGGAGAACTGAGGAAACAGCTACTTAAATCGTTTTCAGCGTTCTGTGTTTCAGGGGAGAGAGCCTGCTTCTGAGAGACTCCACGACCAACCTAGGATTCTCTCCTGGTCTCCAGACTCAGATACCCAACTCTGTACTCAACATGTCCACTTGAATTTCTACTAGGCATCTTACAAGTAATAGGTCCAAAACTGCACTCCCCCATGTTTGTAAAATGGCTTTTTTTTTTTTAACAATCTTGAGTGTTCCAGTGAATCTCAGATTTTTTTTTTCCAGTTGCTCAGACCCAAAATCCTTCAGTTAAAGTTAACTATGTTCTTTCTCTCGAACTCTATTAAGTCAATGAGCACATCCCGTCAAATATGCAGAATCTGACAACTTGTCTTAATTGTTCTCTTTGCTTCGACCCTGTAGCCCATTCTGAATGCGCTGCCCAGAGCCTCCTGTGGCTTTTTTCCACGCCCCTCAGAAGGAAATGCCAAGTCCTGGCCGTGACTCACAGGGGCTCCTCTCCCTGTTGATTCCTCCCCAGCTCCGATGACTTGCTTTCTGTTCCTGGGAGGAACACAGCTCTGCTCCTGCCTTGGGAGCCTTTGCCCTTCCTGGAATGCACTTCCTCTGGACATCCTCCCAGCTCCCTCCCGCTGGGTATCTCCCCATTCAGTCCCCCATGGAGGGGAGGGGTGGGGGGTGCGCATTGCGCTTTCAACCACCTTCCTTGACCAGCCCATACCCATATAAAACAGCAAATCTTCCCCTTAACGATTTTTTTCTACTCTGCCCTATCATATTTGCCCCTAAGCCATCACCTGCCATACTTTATTTTTATTTGATTATTGCTTATCTCCTGCCACTAAAGGTTTTATGAAAACAGGGACTTTTTTTTTTTTTTTTTTGATAACCTTATCTTCAGCATCTAGAACTGCTCCTGGCAAGTGGGAGGTTCTCCTTAGTTTCTGAATAGATGAATTTTAAAGATTGAAAGGCCAAGGCTCAGAGAAGGGAAGGATGAGGTCTAGGACATAAATGGAATAGAAGTAGACAGAAGGCCACCTTTACCGAATCCCAAGCCGGTATTCTTTTGATGAAATCCATGCCAGCTTTGAGGCTCCTCAAAGTGTGACCTCTGTTTGAACTGAGAAAACTCAGGCTTAAAATAACTGTGGGTCATGGCCTTCCCTGAACCTTCTTCCTTCCTGTAAGGCCCGAGGTTCCCAGAGCCGCTCCCCAGAGGACATTAGCAACTGGGTGTGTATCTGAGGGTCCCTGGGAAGACAAGAGCTCACATTCCAAAGGATGTGAAAAGACTCCAGTCCCAGGGCCTACCATGTGACATGAGGAAATGGCCTGGCTGATATTTCTAGAAGGACCAGGTCACAGGAGTCATGTCACTGCTTGGATTTGTCTTCTGTTAATGATTGGGACATTGCTGGCAAGAAGCACCACTTGCATGATTCACAGTCAGCCCAGGGTCTAAATCCTGCCCAGATACTGTGTCCTATTCTAGTGCTGCTTTAATCACCTCCAGTGATGTGTTCATTCATTCAACAGCTATTTATTTCACACCTACTCTATGCTCCACACCAGGCTATGTGAGTGCTCCTGACCAGTTATGGACAATATTGACATGATACCTGGCCTCGAAGGCTTTAAAAAGGCTGGTTAACAATCCCATTGATAAGTGACGTTGGGGATTTTCACTTCGATGTATTATATAAGAGAATCAGAACTTGGAGGAGGGAAAAGGGATCCCAGAGACTCCAATATGACCTCACAGCTCTTGCTTTATGGATGAGGAAACTGAAGCTCAGGGATTGTCCTTTTTATGTCCTTGAAGAGTGAGCAGAGGATGGAGCCATAGTGCATCTGCATCCCGAAGTGCACACACACTGCGTGCATAGCTCGACTCAAGAAATAAGTCTTTTTTTTTTGTAGTTCCCAAGGTGAATCTTGCCTAATTTATAAAGATTTCCGGCTATGTAGCATGCACGCATATAACATATACAGCAAATGAAAGCTGATGATTCTGATTTAGTAATAGGTGTATTAAACAACGCCATGTTGAGATCCTCAAGAGTCTGGCAACGAATGCTGGTAGCGGAGCGGGGGCAGGGGGGAGGTTCTGCTGAATCTCTTTGAGATCCCCAGCATCTCAGGATACAGACGGCTGCTTCTCCTGAAACAACATCCCGGCCACACTCTTATGCATGCTGGAGATGGGGAGGTGGACAGAAAAACCAGGCTTGAGACAGAAAGCCCACTGCGCCAGCTGATAAACCAGTTGATACATAGGAGTCCGCCAATAGGCCCTCCTCTCTGGCCTCTCCCTCTCTACTTCATCCCTGTTTGCTACAAATGTACACTCTGCTTCCTTCCTTCAAGAGAGGGAGGGATGCCTGAGGGAAACTCAGAGAGTTAAAAAACACCAAGGACTTCTACAACCTACTCCCTGTTACAGAAGAGGAAAGTGCTCCTGTTTCTTCCCTTTCTTCTCTGAGTATCCCTGTATCTCTCATATATATATATATATATATTTCACAGGGGTGCCTGGCTGGCTCAGTTGGCCGAGCCTGCGACTCTTGATCTCTGGGTTGTGAGTTCAAGACCCATGTTGGGCATAGATATTACTTAAAAATAAAATCTTAAAAAAAAAAAAAAATATATATATATACACATATGTTTCCACAATATATATTAACATAACTATATATTTGGGTAATATATAATACATAAAGATAAAATTTACAAGTATTTGAACTTATGAAAAATATTTTAGATGCCACCATAAAAATGTGTGACGATATACGTAGTAGCCAGTTCCCAGTGATCCTCGCCTCCTGGGACTCACACCCCGTGTCAGCTCGTCACACACCGAGTCACAGCTGGTTGTCTGACCAGCAGTGTTCTGTGGAGGTGACAGTGTGTGACTTTTGAAGCCAAGTCATTAAAGGCATTGTGGCTTCTCCTTGCTCTCTCGGGACACTTGATAATATTGAAAACTAATAGCTAACATTTTTCGGGCTCTTTTATATTGTGCAGGGAATGTGCTAAGCTGCTCCCAGGGGTGTCATGGCAGAGAGAAGAGCATTAAGTCCAAAACACGCCACATTGAGTTTTCGATATGAAGAGACATGTCAGGACAAATGAAGGGTGAACCCAATAGGAAAACTAAACTCTTTGTGTTTGCAAAGCAGATGGAGAAGCCTCCTGGAAATGCAAGAAGGGAGAAGCATGTTGACGTGTCCCGGTTACAACCAACTCGAACCGTGCTCCTGGGGAAGTGTAGAGGCAGAGGCAGAGCCTGTCCTGACATCGGAGCCCTGAATCTTCTTGGCGACAGAGCAGATCTCTGTAAGGTGCTACACCTGGATGGCCATCTCCATGCTTCTCAGAATCTAACATTCAGCGTTCCAATTACAGATCGCATATGACTTCTTCTCATAGTCTGTCTTCATGGACTGAGATTTCTTCATGTCAATTGCAACCTTAAAAATGTGTTGCTGAGCAGCCAGTTTTGCCGAATTTGTTCAGGGAACAATGACCCCTCCTACACATGCCCACTCGCTTCTCTCTCTGCAGCCCAGTGGGAGGGTATGGCGGCTGCCCTGCATTCAAATAAAGTCCACCTCTTATAATCTGAACCAAGCCTTGGGTAATAGAGATATTAAGATTAGACCTAGCGAATCAATTAATTGCAACCAAATCGAACCAGGTGACTCAAAGTCATTAAGTTTCTTTACTAAGCCACCTAGTTCAGGACAAATAATAAGGATATTGGATTGATGATGTCTTTGCATTTCTGTACTATATGATGCGTTCATGTCTTTAGGAAACACAAAACAAAACAAGCTTTCAAAGGAAAGCTACCTATCTCATTGCAATTTTTGTGAACATGGTTAACAACATTGGCAGTGATGTTAATGGCATCTTTGCCTTAGTATTACTAATTTGTTGTCACATTAGGTGTATCTTCTCCATAATCATATGAGAAAGGTAGTATCACCCCCATTTCATGGATGTGGGACCATGACTCAGAGACATGGTATATGGTGATATAGGTTGTGCACTGCACAACTTCAGGGAATCCTTTGCCCAAAGTCACAGAGATAGCTAGTGGAGAAAGAACAGCAGGTGAGCCCGTCTTGGCCTCGAATCAAAGTCCTTCTTTTTTTCACTGAGTCAGATGTCCCTCTGCTATTTTATGTTTCTTACACAATGAGGTTTTCATTGACAAGGGAGGTGAGCATGAGGGTCCAAGAGAAACAACAGAACTTTTGAAAAACTGAACTCGTCCTGAGCTTTTCCACAGAAGAAAGGATTAACGAGAGGGTGGGGGTAAGCTGAGTGGTGGGTGGTGGGGGGTGGTGTATCACAGGCTTCGGGGTTATTTGAGCTAGAAGGGAGGATTTAATGTTAAACAGGTTGGGGACAGAAGGAAGCTATTGGTGTCAGTGGGGAAGAATTCGACTGAGACAGCTGCAAAAGCAGTTGAGACCATGTGTGATTTGGAATCTGTTTCATGTTGGATTTTGACTGGACATTTGTTTTAGGTCATCCCTGGTGAAAAAGGACCCCACACATGTGCAACAAGGAATGAAAGGGTGGAATGCCACGTTGAGGTGACATGTGTGCCTGGCACTGAATGGGGGACAAGGAAAGGCATTGGGTTCCTGCTGCAAATGCAGGCGGCCAGCCCCAGGCAGGTCCGCCTTCCCCTCGAGGCCAGCCCGGCTCCCTCTGCAGGTGCAGGGAGGTTCGGGAGCCTGCTCCCTCACAGGGGGGGTTGGGGGGGAGGTCTCTGGGCTTGCAGACAGGACTGTCCAGACTTGCTGGGAACATATCCACGGCAGAAATACAACCTCAATCTTCTAGAACATGTGGCAGCCATTTGTATGAATCAACACCCTTGGCATTAGCAGGATTAAAGCACAATGATGTTTCACTTCCAGGAGGACACCAGCGATTATAAGGCTTCCTTGGTTCTTTGCGAAGCATTTTTCTTTTCTTTCTTTTTTTTTTTTTTTTTTCACCAGCCACCCTGCACCCTTAGGTTTCCTTACACATTTAGACATTTACAGTAAACAGGGATTAGCCTCGGCTAACCAAGAGTGGCTAGCAGATGGTTCTAATTAACTACGTCTTAAAGAGAAAGGATTTAAGAGGAACGTGGAGACGATTTACACAGACCCGGTGACACTTGCACAAACCACGCGGGGCCATGCCTCCACCCAGCCTCGCCTTCTTCCTCCGTGTGGCCTTTCCTTTCTTTGTTCGATGAAGCCATTCAGATTCACAGGGCAAAACTACTATTCTATTTGTTTTGGGCCCTTTAAAATCTATGTGTAAAAGAAGAGAAACAAATATAAAGAGAATATAAAATACAAAAAAAAAAGAATATAAAATATAAAGAATATGTCCTGCGTACTTTGTTAAGTTTTGATGGTATCTACAATATAGAAGAATGACAGTCCTTGGGATGGGTAATTTCATACACCGACTTGACTAGGTCGTGGGATGCCCAGATAGCTGCTTAAACATTATTTCCAGGTGTGTCCGGGAGGCTGTTTAAGATTAGCACTTAATTGGTAGCCTGAGTAAAGCAATGCTCCCCTGCCCCCCCCCCCCCAGTGCCAGTGGGAATCATCTAGTCCCCATAGGGCCTGAATAAAACAAAAAGGTAGACGAAAGTTGAAGTTGCTTTCTGCCTGACTTCTGAGCTGTGACATCAGTCTTTTCTTGACCGAATTGCTCCTGGTTCTTGGGACTCAAATCAATACCATTGGCTTTCCTGCTCCCAGGCCTTTGAACTGCTCTTGGCCCTCCAACTGGCAGGTGGCAGATCATGGGACTTCTCAGCCTCCATAATCGTGTGAGCTAAGTCCTTACCTTACAATAAATATCATTATATATATTAAAATATAATAATTATATCCTATATTCTATTACATAGAATATAAATGTATATGATGTTATAATTATAGAATATAATTACATATTAGGATTTATATATAATACATATAATATGTATAATATCTCATTTTATAAAACATATAGGTATAGAGAGCCTAGAAAGTAATAAAAAAATTGCTTAACCTCTCTGGCAGGGCCAAATTATCCACTGGGCATAGGAAGCACAGGGTTGAGCTTTCAAGGGGGTCACAAAATGTCTTGATGTCTTTTTAAAAAATCAGAAGGAAAAAAATGAACTTTTAGGTCAAAGAAAATGTTCGAATATATAATAGTTGTTTTGATAGCTATACAGTGTAAAGCAATAATTTTTAATAATTTCTTATAGATGAAGAAGTCCATGCAAGCCAAAGTGCCTAGGGTCCAAGATAGTCATAAGGCAGCCCCGTTCTCTGGACTTTAGTTGCCTTATTTGTATAAAGGGGCTGAGTATGACCAGAGTTTCCCATGATAGATTTCTGGGCCTCACAGTCTTTTGTAAGATATTTACAGAGAGGTCTGCAAGCCAGTTTTGGTATTTGATAAAGCCCAAGAGTTACTGAACCAGCTTCTGGAGGTTCCCTTATGTGGAAAGCTTATTAGTTTGGGAATCAAACAAACGTGGTTCAAATCATGGTGGTCAGCTGTCTATCTGCTGTGTGAATTAGGGCGCATCACTCAATGCTGACCCCGAGGTTCTTTATCTACAGTATGTAAAATGGGAAAGAAGTATACCTTTCAGAGTTGTTTTGAGAATTAAAAGTAACAGAAACAAAGGACAGAGCACAGGTACCTAACCCCTGATAGGGCGTCAATAATAATAAATATTAAATACTACTACTATCATCCAATTTTTATCACTTTTGGTTTGAAACTTATCAGCTGGGTGGAATTAGCTATCTTATGCTGAACATCTGCTTTAGCAAATTATTGAATAATAAAATTTGGAGCAATGAATGAAAACATTTAACAATCTGAGAGACAACATTTTTTAATTTTCCTATAACCATTCTTCCTCATTTCTTTTTTTTTTTAAAGATTTTATTTATTTATTTGAAAGAGAGAAAAAGCAAGCGCAAGCAGGTGGAACAGCAGAGGGAGAGGGAGAAGCAGACTCCTCGCTGAGCAGGGAGCCCGATACGGGGCTCCATCCCAGGACCCTGCGATCATGACCCGAGCTGAAGGCAGACGCTTAACCAACTGAGCCACCCAGGTGTCTATTCTTCTTCATTTCTTAAGTGGAGTGAAATTTGGTGACTTTGAAGTTTTTCCTTCTTTTATTCAGTCACTGGATCAAATAAAGTAAAAATGCTGGAGCTGACTTAGAAGAATATTATTAAGAAAGAGGTAAGAAAGCTAAAGGAATGAATTTATTCCATCTGTATCTCGTAGGGACTGAATTATGTTCCTTCCCAAATTCATATGTTGAAGCCTGAACCCCCAATGTGCCTGCAGCATTTTGTTATGACGCCTGAGCTAACAAAGACAGGACCAGAGACATCAGCATCTATGTCCCTGCACCAAGAAGGGACAGAAGAGAGTAATGGGGTGGGTGCGGGGAGGGGTTGGGACCAGCATCCATGCGAAGCTCTGTGGTGGATGTGGTCTCCAGATGAGAACTGACAGCAGGAGATGCTGACATGGGAGGCTCTTTGGGGCAAGAGTTATGACGCAGAAACTGCGGAGGCCAGGGGATGGTGTGAAGCCAGAAGGGGTGGGGAGGCTTGAAACTCCCATGATGGGCAGCAGAGTGAGATCGGCAGTGGGCACGCTGGGGCAGGCAGGCCTCCAGTGACAGCGAATCCATCACGGTATTCCGGGGTGATCCCTTTCATTCCCTGGTTTCAACTCCTCAGATAGTGGTTGCCTCAGTAATTATTGGATGGTTTTCTGATCTGGCTTTTCTAGTTTTGCACAGTGGGAATGTTGGTCTGTTACTTCTAGTATTGCGAGAGGTGGAAGCCAGCACACACTCTATTTTGAAAGACAGGGTTCGTAAAGGAAAAGTAAATAATAGAAGGGAATTCCACGGTGTGAAAACAGACTGGGTATTAACAACCGCCATGCACTCTTCATAGCTTATGAGTCTCTGTATTCCTTAAGCCAAATTCCTGACACATACCTTTTGACCGGTTCCATGATAAGAAATGCCTTTTAATAATGAAGCCACGTGGCAAAATGAAACAAGCGACAGCTACGAAATGAGACCATCAGGTTCTCCTCCCAGCCCTATATCCTGCCCACTAGGTAACGTTAGGGACTCTCTTCACATCTCTGAGCTTGACTTTTCTCCTGTCTCCTAGCATTTGCTCTAAGATTTATATCCCAAAGCACCAACGGGGAGTTCCTGACATAGTTTGCATACTTCATAGGCATTATTTCCCTCGATTCTTTTCAAGGGCTTTAGTGTCTTGTGGCTGTCCCCTGTGGCCACTCATTTACGTGAGCCCTATCACACTTTTTCATTTTTATGATTACAGTTTTGGAGGGAACAGGCAGTCCTGATATTTCTTCCCCTTCTGTTATGGCTGAATATTATTTATTATTTAGATTTAGAAGCCAAACCCTTTTGCAATAAAGTCATTTCAGGGCACACACACAAGGTTAAAAGCTTTAGGTCAAATACACAGAACTATAAAAATAAACAGCTAGAGTACACAGTAGAAATATTATTTAAAGAAAAGTGGTGACTTCAACATAGTGGCCCTTTCAGTGAAAGTCACTTGAAAAGATACAAAGATGAATGAATCTCATGGAACTTACCAGTTGCTTAATTAAGGAACTGGAAAAAAAAAAACCCACCCCTCAGAATTTGCTTCAAAATTTCGGTTAAGCCAAATAGGGCAGGCAGCCAGACCCTAAACGATGCAAGTGTTCATTCATGTTTCTCAAAGCAGGGACTTGAGAAGAAAATGCACACATTTCAGAAAAGCCAAGGGTGAACTTTCCTCAATGAGACCTTATGCAGGTTCTTCCAGAGAAGTGGTGGGGACAACATCTGCAAAGTTAACTAACTGGGGAGCCAATTACATTTTTCTTGGCCTCTCAGAGAGGATGGGCCACTCTTTCCCTTGTGCTTCTTCTCGTCCCTATTTAGGCTTTTCTCACGAAATTTAAAAGGCTTGACTTGATTTTCTGTTTATGTGTCCACGTCCGCCACCGGCTCTGAGCTTCGTCCAGAAGGGACTGGTCTGTAATGTTTCTGTGTGCACAGTTCTTGGCCCATGTAACCTGCCATCAATATTTATTACATGAACGGACAAATGAAAACTGGATGTGGGCACTTTTCCACCCAAGATACTTTTTGCAAAGTTAAAATTATTAGGTAGGATATTTGCGTTTCAGCTACCTATGAAGCTTTGAAAACAGGAACTCACCCAGTAGGATTGAAACAAGCCCAAGCTGGGGCTGTTTGCATTTTAGCTCAACCAAGTGGCAGGGCTGCCCTGGCGAGAGTCTAAACAGAAAATGCAGACCAACACCTGAGAGAGATCCAGAGGCAGCCCGTCGGAAACCAGGTGCTCTGAACCATCGCATTAGGCTGGAACCCAAATCCTGTAGCACTCTGGGTTTCAGCTTTTCCAGCTTCATTTCTGAGTTCCAGGGTATTCAAACAACAAAGACTCATTCATAGGCTCCTGTTGAGTGGAGAGACTGTAGAAGTGCCCTACTCTGCAGGGAGGCAGGGCCTCTCCCTTTTGGAATCAGGGTGGTTAGGAGCATACTTTCCGATGGTCTGGGTTTGATTTTACCTATTTATTTCCCAGCCATAATCTTAGGTAAGTCACTCTGTGCCTCAGTTGCTGCACGCATGAAACAGGGATAACATGAGTACCATTCTCATCAGCTTGTTGTAAGCATTAAAGGGATTAATAGACCCAAAACATTTAGCTCAATGCTCGGTACATGATGAGCTCTCTGTAAGTCTTTGCCTTTATTATGTCTGTATCTGCTTTTCTAATAATTGTCTTCCTCTTCCTCCTCCTTCTTCTTCATTGCTATGTAATGCCATGATTTGAATGTTTGTGTCCCCCAAAATTCATGTGTTGATTCCTACCCCTCAAAGATAACGGTATTAAGAGGTTGGGCCTTTGGGAAGTGCTTAGACCATGAAGGTGGAGCCCTCATGGAGGGGATTAGTACGTCATAAAAGAGGTTCCACCTCAAGGCAACCATGCTGGCTCCTTGGAGACATGCAGCCTCCAGAGCTGTGAGCTATACATTTCTGTTTCCTATAAGCTACCCAGTCTGTGATATTTTGTTACGGCAGCCAGAATGGACTAAATCTGTGCTCAATATTTAATATGCAAAACCACTTAAGGATGTTGGTGTCATTATTTCTATTTTGCAGATAAGGACACAATCTCAATGTAGAAAGGGAATCTACCAAAGGCCACAGTGTAAATAAAGAGGAGAAATGGAATGTGAGCCCAAGCCTTTCTAATTTGAGACTTTCTGCTGTCATTCACTTCCCCTTCCCCACTTTCACAGTGTTCTTTCTGCATCTCTGATGATTAGTCACTGTCACTCTTGGTTGGACTGTTGGTTTTCAGCAGGTGACAAGACTAAACCCATTCCTTGATTTAATCAAGCCTCCAGATTGATCTGAGAACTGTCTTGTAAATTTCTCACCCACATTGGCCCAGAAAGACCTTAGTGAATTTTTCTACAAAGAATACCTCACAATAAAACTTCTCCTCTTGGAACTCATTAGAGTAAAAACCAGGTGTAGTATAATTCAGTATAAATGAGGACAGAGGAAAGACTCTAATCCATCATGGTATATCAACACATCCAGAACCAACTCACTATGAAAATCCGGCAGTTGCTTTGCCTGTCTGGATCTTGGTGTCTCCAAATGCAAAATGAGGAAATTGGATTCATGAGATGTAAGGACTCTTTCAGGCCTAACATTTTTAAAACACTGTCATCAGTTCATTCGGTCATTATAGACCAGCATTGCCCAGGAGAACTTTCTGTAGGGCTGGTTATATTCATCACCTGTAAGTAGCTCTAGAGCAACTGAAATGCAGCTCATGCCACTGAGGAACTGAAGTTTTAACTTCATTTAATTAAGTAAAATTTAAACAGCCATTTGGGGCTAGTGTCTACCATGAGGAATAGCATGATAGTCTAGCCAGCTGCTGAGGTTTGAGAAGAGTCTCTGTTCAAGACATTGGATTAAACACAGAAATGATGGAAATGTGAAAACCAAAGCAACAGCAACAAAACACACCTGCTTTGCTCAAGGATCATGAAGTCTCTGACAGATCAGTGAAGTATGATCATCATACCGTTCAGGACATCTGAGGGCTTTTTTCTGCTCTCACCTCACCTCTGAAATCCTTTCAAGAATCAGACTCAGCATTTATTTTATCTCCTCCATCAAGAAAGTTGCTTCTTTTCTTGTCTTTCCAAAGCACATTGTTTAGTCGGTAATTAAGTCATGCATGTGTTCATCCATCCACGAGGGTTTAACAGATCTTCATTAGGATAGGGATTTTTGAATGATTGTATTCTGCTATAGGGTATAATGTAGCATCCGGAAAAGTACCTGGCATTTAGTGGCATTTAGTGGGAGCTTAATGATTTTGTTCGATTGTTTCATTAATTCAACATGCTTCACTGAAGACTCACCCTAGACTAGGCTTCTGTTTTAGGCATTAGAGACACAGAAGTTTAAAAAGACATGGAACTTAGAGTTTAGTGAGGGATATAGCCATGTAAACAGCTGATTACAACTGAGGTTTCAAATGCTATCATAGGGGTAGGTACAAGGTGATTTGAGAGCAAAGAGGGATATCTGGTATAATTTGCATGTTATACATAAATTGGATTTGGGATTATTTCTTTTTTTCTTTTTCCTTTTTTTAAATTTTTTAAATTTAAGTTCAATTAGACAACATAGAGTACATCATTTGTTTCAGATGTAGAGTTCAGTAATTCATTCATTAACACTCATTACATCACGTGCCCCCCTTAATGCCCATCACCGGGATTATTTCTTTACATATACATTTTCCCTAAGTAGTGAGCTTGTGGTGAGTCTTTGTGACCCCAGCAGTTGGCACACTGCCTGCCATGGAGTAGGGTGATTGATGCTTGCTTTTGAATGTGTGAAGTGATATAACCCAAAATGGTTACATATGGCATGTTGTATGCAACTTTAGAAGAACGAGACATCACTTTTGGATGGGGGACTATATGAGTTGAATGGTGGCTCCCAAGATGGTATGTCTACATCCTAATCCCTGGGCACTGCAAATATCACTTTATACGGGAAAAGGGTAAATGTCACCCTATTTAGAGATAGAGTCCTTACAAATATAAGTAAGTTGAGGATCTTGCAATGTGAAGCTTATCCTGGATTATCCGGGTGGGATCTAAATGCAATCACATGTATACTTATAAGACAGACACTCAGAGGAGAAGACACATGGGCAGAAGAGGAGGGAAATGTGATCAAGGAGGCAGATTGGGGTGCCTGGGTTGCTCAGTCGGTTAAGCATCTGCCTTTGGCTCAGGTCATGATCCCAGGGTCCTGGGATGGAGCCCTGCATTGGGCTCTCTGCTCAGGGGGCAGTTTGCTTCTCCCTCTGCCCCTCCCCCTACTCATGCTCTCTCTCTCTCTCTCTCAAATAAATACATAAAATATTTTTTTAAAAAGCAGAGATTGGAGCTATGGGGCCAGTTGATGGTTAATTTTATGTGTCAACTTGGCTGGGCCACAGTACTCAAATATTTCTTCAAACATTAGTCTGAGTATTGCTGTGAGGGTGTTCTGGGATGGTATTAACATACGTTTATCTATCTATCTATCTATCTATCTACTATCATCTATCTATCTATCTATTGAAAGAGCACCTGCACACGCTTGTCATGGGGCGGGTGCAGAAGGAGAGGGGGAAAAAGAGAATCTCAAGCAGACTCCTCACTGAGCACGAGCCTCTGGGCCTTGATCTCATGACTTTGAGATCAGGACCTAAACCAAAATCAAGAGTCAGACCTTAGACTGAGCCACCCAGGTGCCCCTGGACAGCATCAACATGTAAATCAGTGGACTCTAAGTAAAGCAGATAACCCTCCATCATGTGAGTGCGTCTCATCCAATCACTTAAATGCTGAATAGAACAAAAGGCTGACCTCTCCAGAGCAAGACAGAGTTCTGCCAGCCAACAGCCTTCAGGCTCCATGGCAATTAATCTCTGGGTCTCGGGCCTGCCTGCCCATCTCTGCAGATTTTGGACTTGGCTGTTCTCCATACCCTCTTGAGCCAATTCCTTAAAAGAAATCTCCCGATTTCTTTTAAGAAAGAGAGAGGTAGATCTACTTATATAGAGAGATACATAGAAATACATAGACATATAACACAGTTATCTGTATCTATGTATATCTCCATCCTATTGGTTTTCATTTCTCTGGAGCAGCCTAACACAGGCCGCAAGGCAAGGAATGCTGACAGCCACCGGCAGCTGGGTGAGGGAAGGAATGGAATCTTCCCTAGATCCTCTGGAGGGAGCCCAGCTCTGCAGACACCTTGATTTCAGACTTCTCACCTCCAGATCTGTGAGAAAAGAAATCTCTGAAGTTTTAAGTTTGTGGTAATTTATTACAGCAGCCACAGGAAACTTGGGAATAAACAAGACGTATAGTATTTAGACCCTATTCTGGAGACTACGGGGGATTTGTACAAGGGCACAGGCGTGTGGGACTCAACAAGACGTGAAGGAGAGCAGACGGCGTGTGGAAGACTGAGGGACTCAACAAGACGTTGAAGGAGAGCAGACGGTGTGTGGAAGACTGAGCAGAGGGAAACCACCAGGCTTTCCTGGGGTGGCAATGAGTCGCTTACAAGTGTGAAGGCTGTGAAGGCCGGTAGTGGAAAATAAATTCTGGATCTACCATTGTGAGGACTGAATGTATGCCATATATTTACAGATTTTGTAGTGTTCTTCTTCTTTTTTTTTGTTTTTTGTTTTGAGACTGTGAAAATCTACTGGACATTTTTAGCAAAGAAGAGATATGTTCTAGAGGGGAGAGGGGTGGGGGAATGGGCTGGCCCGGTGATGGGTATTAAGGAGGGCACGTTTTGCATGGAGCACTGTGTGTTATGAAACAATGAAGTGTGGATCACTACATCAAAAACTAATGATGTACTGTATGGTGACTAACATAATAAAAAAAGAGAGAGAGAGATGATTAGATCATTCTTTATTGAGTTGATTCAATTGTATATTAACTTGGTTGACAAGGTAGTGTCTGGTAGGAGGGAGGTCAAGGGAGTCTAGCAATTGTGCAGGACAGATGCCACAAGGACAAGGATGGCATTATCCTGGATTTACATGTAACCATACAGAAACTGGGCCCATGGCATGTCCTCTTATTTTGAAAGAGAGAGATTTTATTAGAACAGTAAGACATCCTTACAACTGTTTAAAGCCTTAACATTTCTCTCTCTCTCTCTATTAGCCCCTGCTGCACTCATATTTTTGAGTTGTAGATGCATCCATCCTTATTTTATAGTTGAAAACACTTAGGTAATTAGTGGTTAGCTATAGTCTTCGAGGATGTACATTCTAACGATGTCAGAATTGAATCCAAGACTTGGCGCTTACCGCTTTTTCTTTTTTGGACTCTTTAACACTAATAATGGTATAATCATTATCATTTACTGAATGTGAATTTTCCCTATGACCCCGATACTGTGCTCAACAATTTTCATACATCAGTATATTTTAACACTCCTAACATTTTTGCTGTAGGTACGACTGTGATTGTACTTTACAAATGGAGGGTCCAAAGTTAAATAAATTAACTTATCAAAGATCCTATAGCGAGCATGTGGCAGACATAGGATAAGAACATAGATTATCTGGGGCGAAACAGTGATTCACTGACCTAAGAGATAGTAAATTCCTGGTTGCTTTTGTTGGCCAGATGAAAAAACCATGAGTAGACTAGATTTTTCAGAAGTCAGTAGGCTCCATATTTCTGGTTGAAAAGGGAATACTTCTCCAGAAAGCTGCTGGATTCCATAGAGAACGTATTTTATGCAGTTGGTTAAAGTAGTTCAGAAAGAAAAAGGAACATTACAGAACACAACCCAGACATTGTATCTTGTGCCTGCCTCTTACACTTGTTCCTATTTATCTCCACACTTATCAGCAGACAGACGAGATTAGAAAGCATAAAGTCTCTTTTGAAATAATTACCTGACCCTGTTATCTTAAAAGACTTGCAGACTACTATGTTAGGTATTTTTTTCTGAGCAGAGGTGGGTGGGATAATCAGCCTCTACCTCACTAGGTATTACCCTGCCAGCAATAATAAGACCCAAACAGCAGTCATTCTTCCTCTGCTGAAATTTTAATCATGCCAAGAAATTACTGTGGAACTTTGAGCCTTTTGCCTAATGAGAGCAATGGGGGTTGTGGAGTCATTTGGTGGATGAACCTGGAAGCAGATCCAGGCTTTTTATGAGTCTCTAGTTGTGGAGAAAATAGCCAATTCTTTCTCCAACTAGAAACCACGATCAGGTTCAAGTCAACATCAATTGACATCAGTTGTATGTGATGTTATTTCCGTGTTGTCCTATGACTCTTTATCACACAGGCAGACACCTGTAATCACCGCAATCTAGACACAGGACTGTTTGATCACAGTAAAAATCTCCCTCCTCCTATCTCTGTATATTCACACGCAACTATCCCTTCCACCCCTGCAAAACTTCTGACAACCCCTCATCGGTTTGCTGTTTCTATAATTTTATCATGTAAGAATGTTTTATAAATGGAATCATCAAATAAGGAAACTTTCGAGATTGAATTTTCATTGAGCACAATGCTCTTGTGATCCTTCTGAGCTGTGACATGTATAAAGATGTATTAGCCAGGGTTCTCCATAGAAACAGAACCAAGAGGATATACATAGACACATAGAAAGGGGAACTGGCTCTCATGGTTATAGAGACTGAGAAGGCCCACGATCTGCCATCTGGAAGCAGGAGACACAGGAAAGCCGGTAGTATAGCTCTGGTCCAAACGTGAGGGCCTGACTACCAGCGGAGCCAATAATACAAGTCCCAATCTGAGCCCCAAGGCCTGAGAACCAGGAGCACAGATGTCCATGGGCAGGAGAAGATGGATGTCCCAGCTCCAGCAGAGAACAAATTCACCCTTCCACCTCCTTTTCTTCTGGCCATGCCCTCAATGGATAGGATGGTGCCCACCTACACTGGTGAGGGCGGTCTTCATTACTCAGTCTACTGATGCAAATTATATTCTCTTCCAGAAACACCCTCACAGATACACTCAGAAATAATGTTTACCAGCTATCCGGGCATCTCTTAGCCTCATCAAATTAACACGTAAAATTAACCATCACATGAGAGTTTATCCCTTTGTATTGCTGCCTATTATTCCATGGTATGGATGTACCACAGTGTGTTTAACCATCTATCCACTGAAGATCATTTAGGTTGTTTTTGGTTTGGGGACAATTGCAAGTGAATCTGCTATGAATGTTCATGTATAGGTTTTCATGTGGACATAATCTTCATTTTGTTCTGGAATAAATGCCTAGGAAGATGATCGCTGGGTCACGTACTAAATGTATGTTTAGCTCTTTAAAGAACTGCCAGACGATTCTCCAGAGTAGCTGTACCATCTTACATTCCTACCGGCTGTGTGTCCAGTACCTCTGTAACTTCACCAGCATCTGCTATTTTAGCTTGTTTTAGGAGGGATGTAGTGGTATCTCATTGTAGTTTTAATTTGCATTGTTATGATGGTGAGTGAGGCTGAACATTGTTTTATATGCTGTTTTTCATCCACATAGCCTCTTTGGTGAAACGTCTGCTCATATCTTTTGCTCATTTTCTAACTGGATTTTATTTTATTTTTTTAAGGCAAATTTCTTCCTTCCTTCTTTCCTTCCTTCCTTCCTTCCTTCCTTCCTTCCTTCCTTCCTTCCTTCTTTCTTTCTTTCTTTCAAGAGAGGCAAGGAGCCTGGTGCGGGACCCGATCCCAGGACCCTGAGATCATGACCTGAGCTGAAGGCAGCCGCTTAACCGACTGAGCCACCTAGGCGTCCCAGGAGAGAGAGACTCTTAAGCAGTTTCCCTGCCCAGCAAGGAGCCCAACTCCAGGACTCGATCTCACAACTCTGAGATTATGACCTGAGCTGAAATCAAGAGTGGGGTGCTTAACAGACTGAGCCACCCAGGCACACTCCCCCCCCCTTTTTTTAGTAACTGGATTTTATTTTTAACATTGCTTATTGAGTTATTTTATATTCTAGATACAAGTCCTTTGTCAGATATGTGGTTTGTGACATCTTTTTTTGAAGAGAGAAAAAGAAGCCAAACAAATTCCATCTATATCTGTGTATCTTCTATCTATTTATCTACCTACCTATCTATCTACCCATCTATCTATGTATCTACCAGCCTTTCCTTGTCAGGAAAATGCTATTTTTCCTCAGACATTATCACAGCACTTTTTACTAAAAAATAGCCCGCAGGAACACTTGCATTTGAGCTTTACTCGTTAGCCAATGGGTTGGAGGAAAACCGATCATCATTGCCATTATTATTTTTATTCCACATTTAAAAGGTGAGGTATATGAAGACTTCTTTTCTTTACAGGTAACCAGGCAAAGATTATCAAACAATAGGAGATAAACTATGATCTTTGTGGTGCTTTGCATTTTGGAAGAATTAACACAGCTGAAAGGACTGTAAAAATCATACCCCTCCCGCCTGGATAACTGATCTCCATGGTATTCCTTGCATTCACTTTTTACTGTATCTAAATTCTCCCTTAACCACCAAACCAGCTGTTGTGATCTAAGCCCCCCGAGATGTATTCAAAGTAGGACATAAAAGGCGGTTTCCAGTCCTTCCAGTGCTTTCATAAGACAACTGGAAACTACGTTGTTTGGGGAGTTGAAAACTATGTTTCTTGCACTAATGGCTGGGGTAACCACCCTATAACCCTTCCCCTGTTTCTCAGGTAGGGAGGTGGAAACCCAGAGTAGCCCGAGTTATATTGGTTGAAAATAAAAAACTGGTCAGTGGGTTGATGGGATAAAGTTACATAGGAATCGTGACACTTTTGAGCAACAGGGATTCTGTTTTCAGTGGAAACTCCATGTGGAAAGTCAGGGTTCCTTTTCAAAGTGATGAAATATTTCAAACATAGGAAAGTATAATCAGTACCCATATACCCACAGGGCCACCACAGCCTCGGTCTTTGTGCTTTCTCTCAGGCAGAAGCAATGCGGGAGCAGGAGACACGGTTTGGCAGTGGGGGCCGGGGCTGGGCCCCATGAACGTGCTCCACCACAGTGAACGAACAGCCATGGGTGGAAGGAACCATGGCCCAAATTAAATAGAAGTGAACATGTTGCCGTGTTTGCTTCAGAATTTTTCTGTGCCCAAGCCTTAAGAACTATGGCCTGAGGCTGGCCACTCTCTTCCTTACCTCCTCCCTCCCTTGCCCCATAGGGAACTACTGTCCCAATATTTGCTGTGCATCATTCCCATAAAATAATAGGAACTATTGGCCTTTGCATATAATTTTGCACAAATAATCTCATGCCACAGATTTTGTACTATGCTTTAACCACTTGCTTTCTTCACTTATGCTACTTACAAAATTTCATTAATGTAGAGAGAAGCAAAGTGAATAATAATATCAGTGTATTGTTTTTAAAGATTTTATTTCTTTATTTTTAATTTTTTTTATTTAGAGTATGAGTGGGGGGAGGCGCAGAGGGAGAGGAAGAGAGAGAATCTCAAGCGGACTCCGCACTGAGCGTGGCGCCTGATGCGGTGCTTGATCTCCCAAACCTGAGATTATGACCTGAGCCGAAATCAAGAGTCAGTTGCTTAACTGACTGAGCCACCCAGATGCCCCAGTAGCAATATATTTTTATTATTCTAGCAGTAAGGATGAGAAGAAGAGCTAACTGTTATATATTCTGCACTATGTACCGGGTGAGTTCCAAGCCCTTATGCATATTATTGCATGAATCCTGTCTTTGCAGTGATGTGGTGTCTATCTGATAGATAACTGTGCATGTGCATATGTTTAATTCAATGTGCACTGTTCTCTGAGTGCTCTTTTAATATGAGGATGCACATTACTTCATCACTTCAGGAAACCTTCAGTCATTATCTCTTCAAATATTGCTTCCCTGCCCCTTTTTCTTTTGCCTTCTGCAGTCAATGTGGATTGGACCTTCTCATTCGATCCTCACATAAGGAACCTTTATGTTTACCATGTCCTTAGAATTCCTTGCTTTATTCTGGGAACGTGGACCAAATAGATTTCTCATTGCACTAACTCCTTATTCTGAGGAGTGTAATCTGTTCCATCTGTCCCAGCAACTTTTAATTTCAAGGACTTTTGATTTCCAGAAGTTCTTTTTTTTTTTTTTGTCACATCTGACTGCTTTTCTTGCATGCAAATATTTTCTTTTCTTTTATTACAGTGTTGATTTCTATTTTTTAATCGTTCATCTTTCAGATTCTTGTTTTATTAATGAATGTCCTTAGGCTTTCACAGTCTGCTCGGTTGTGTCTGCTTCACTGTGCTTAGGCTGGTTGGTTTCCTCATGCATTTTGTAATTTTTGATTGTGAGCTCAAATTAAGAATGCCTCCCTCTCCCCACTCTGTGCCCTGTGGAAAATTTTATATAGTTTGTGTTACTAGAGTGCCTTCAAAGTTTTGTGTATTTATTTCTGGTGAGTCAGGTGGTATAAATTTAGAGTCCAAACTCATATGAAGTGCTGGCAGAGACAGATCAATTTTCTTGCTAGTTTTTAGGGCAGAGGGGAGATTTATTTTCCCATTCACCTTTCACTGAGGTTGTGATATTTGGGGTACTAGTAGTGGTCTCATTTACAATTCCTGGTTTATTTAGGCCCAAGGTCTCACCTCCAGGCCTCATGTGGGCGTTAACAATCAAGATCCTATTGTTTCTGGGTTTAATAAACCCACTGAAGGTCAGGTGCACCATGTGCTCACATGCTTCAACTTCTGGTTTTTAAGTCCTTATTAATTCAAGGGTATACTTTATCCTGTCTTTTACGTTTTGGGTGAAGACAATCTTTCCTTCCTTCCTTTTTTGCATTATCTTTCCCTGCCATCTTATCAGACCTAGGATTGCTAAAACAGGTTTGAATGCTTTGGGATTGCCTTAGCACACTGAGAAAAATGCAGTTAGAGAAAGGGCAGCTCTTAAAGATAATTAGTGACAGAATCACAACATCATACTGCTCTCTTCCATGTTAGTGAGTCAAACAGGTAGCCAGCATTTTGTAGGGTCCATTTGAGTATGAAAAGTCTCTATGGAAATGACTTATTTGGTAGAATTTCTATCTTGAGCAGAATTATAAACAAATCCTAGGAGGATCTGAGATTAGTAACAAGTCAGTGAAATGCTAACCAGAATGCTAAAGAAATAAGAGCAAGGGTCATGGATGGCACAGCCAATTTAAGAAAGGAGCATCCGGGCCGGAAGGTGGGGCAGCCAGGCCAGGGAAAGGTGCTTCTCTGGGCCATGTTGGCTAATGAGTCTCACCTGTACCCAATATTGCTCTTTTGCGGTCTGTTTTTTCTAAGTAATGTGTATCTCCCCAACCCCGTTTTCTACAGAGTACAGACTCTGTTCTTAACAAGAGACTTTGTCCTCTTTATAAAACTGAAAATGAGAAAAAGTCCCTTTAGTTATTCTTAAGAAGAGAAATCGAGCCCAGTGGGACTTTGACCAATAGAGATCACCACAGTTCTGCTTTCTAGGGCTGAACAAACAGGTTAAGAAATCCACTTAGGGAACAATTTTCTTAAAAAAAAAAAAAAATACCCAGTGTATTAGTTTTCTATTGCAGCTGTAACAAATTACCACCAAGTTAGTGGCCTAAACATTACAAATTTATTATTTTACAGTTTTGCAGGTCAGCAGCACTAGATGGGTCTCATGGGCTGCCATCAATGTGTCCGCTGGCCTGTGCTCCTCTCTAGAAGCCCAGGAGGAGAATCTATGTCCTTGCCCATTCAGGTTGTTGGAGATGTCAGTTCCTTGGGGTTCCTGGCTGTCAGCTGAGGGTTCAACTTCTAGAGGCTGCTCATATGTTTTAGTTCATGGCCCCCTTCTTCCATCTTCAAAGCTGGCAAGCACCTCTCTCACATTTCACTTCTTTCTGGTCCCTTCTGGTGTGGTCTCTCTCTGATTGACTCTTTTGACTTCCTCTTCCACTTTAAGGGCCCAGGTGATTAGATTAGACCCACCTGGACAATCCAGGAAAACACCCCTGTTTTGAGGTCTATACCCCTATACCCTATACCCAGGGAATAGGACATAGGCATTGTTGGGGGATCATTATTCTGCCTCCCACAATGGCAGAATTGAGTGAGGAGAAATGTTACAGACCATGATATCAATTGCGCTGGCAATTTATCAAGAGAAATCTCATCAATTTTTAAGCTCATTTTCTAACTGCTCACCTTTGACCTACTAATCTTCCTATCATCATTTACATTCTAATGATGAACATGTTATAGAAATGTCTGAATATCACAAGCCAGGAGGGCAAGAAACAAGGAGCTAAAAATGAAGAATAGCATGTAATCTATAAGCAGAATATGAAAGCATGTTGAGCTAGCCACATTGTTGCCTGGTGCTGCATTTCATGAGTCAGTAGGATCCAACCGCATGAAGGGAACAATGAGTTATTCTGGGTCAATCAGGGTCATTCTGGGGAATTTTCAGGGTTGGACAAGAAAGGGTAACTACCTCTTTTACTTTGGCTGCAGCCATTGGTAATGTGAGCCCGACCTGCTCATGCTCTGAGTCTTCTTTCTCTTACAGGAGACCAGTGGAATCCCCTGTGACCCAGTGCACCGGTGAAGCCAGGCTGAGACGTAGTTGATTCCGAGGCAGATTTCAACCCCTCCTTTCCATCTAATCTATTCTACCCATGCATCCATCCATCACCCTTGCATCCATCATCTGTCTGTGCTTCTATGTACTTATGTATCATTTATCTCTCATCGTCTTCCATCATTCACATTTGATCTGGCATGGGTTGTCTGAACACAAGGGGATTCTGACTAATATACTCATCACTTGGCCGAACCCTTGTATTTTACAGGTGAAGAACCTGGACCTTGAGGAAGGAAGGGACTTGAGCATGTTTCTCTCTGATATCAGGGCCTGCATTCTTGCCATCCCTCAAGAGTCACCATGTGCTTCCTGACTATCTCTGTATCTGTCTGGGCATTCAACTGCCCTTCAACATTTTAATTTGACTTTCCCATGTTAAATGAGCTTCCCTTGGGAGGAAAAACAACAGCAAATAGGCTGTTTGCCTTCTAGGGGTTTTTTGTTGTTGTTACTTTGAATTTTAAATGTCAAACTGCTATTTGGTTCTGAAACAAGAGACTGGGAAGGGTTCTGCATGGTGACAGCCCATGGAGCCACTTTAATGGGTTGAGGGGCACTCATGTGTCCTTACTGGGTAAAGGAAATTCAGTGCAGGAAAAGATTTGAGAGAGTCCCAGCTATGTTCTGCTGACCACTAGCTGTGTGATCGTGGGCGAGCTATTTAAATTCTCATTTTCAGCCTCCACATAAGTATGAGGGGGAATAATAATCAAACCTATTTTGCAGAGTTCTCATGGGGCTGTGGATTGTGCCAAACATAGTGTTTACTGCATAGTAAGAACTGTATAAATGGGAGTTATTATTGCAATTTAACATAAGCAGGGATGTTGAGGACCCCTTTGGAGGAAGGATCTCTTTACTAATGAAGAAATTATGTTAAAATCCTGTCTTGGAAACAGGGACAAAGAACCTAGCTATGCTCTCTTGCTTACTGCCTGAGATTTCAAACCGTACTCATTTTTACAAGGGAATGCACCGGAAACACATTGAGAACCCCTGATGGTACCTGCTGCTTTTATTTCTTTTGAGTACTTCATTTGCAGGCATTCTGCACACTGTTTCTACATTTCCACACAACAAAGTTCATTCACTCTGCAGCCCCTAATTAGCTGGTTTGGTTAGGATTGGGGTTGTTTTCTGATCTCATCAATATAACATTTAATTGGAGCCATCAAAGAACATTGAGGATTATCCTGGTACATCAATTCTGAAGCTGTCCCTTTTCCACTGGGGCACAGAATTTTTGGAGTTGCCAAAATTTTGGAGTTTATTTATTTATATTTATAAGTTTATTTATAAGAAAATAAACAATAGGTCAGGAAAAACAAAAGTGATACGTTTGCCAGGGTTCATTGTAAACAGGGACAAGGGGACCTGCTTTGTTGGATTCTCCTTTGATTGGTTAATCTAGATACAGAATCCCTGTCCATGAATGAAGACTCGACTCTATCATGGATGGAGGCCCAATACCTTCTATGCTCCTCTTTTAGGTTTTCAGTACTAATATCCTTCTCTTAGAAACACACCATGCATAAAGTAAGAATATATGCATTAAAGAAACTTGTTTTACTTTGCTTACCCCATCACTTCCCAAATTATGGAACAATTTTGAGCACATAAGCAATTTTAACATCCCCCAGAAACACAGTGTCATTGAATATTCTTTGGGAAAGCCTAGGCTAGTCTGGGATCATCCGACTATGCATACGTTAGAGTTAAAAGTAGTAGAATCCATTAACCAAATTCCATTAGAAACATAAACCACATGGAGGGCAAAATTAAGTCTACTGCAGAAAAAAAAAAAAAAGAACATGCTCTTTTGAGATTGTAGGAATAGAAGTAAAATAGAAACCCCCAAATTTCCTGGTCTAATGACCCCATATGTAGTTTTGCAAGTTATATCACTCTCAAGGAGTAGACCTAAGTGGGGGAAGCATCATTATGACTCAGTGAAAAGCCCAAATTACGGACCATTATTAATGTAATGTAATTGTATTACTTGAATTTCTCAGTAATCACAGAGCAAATAACAGCAATATTAGAGAAACATTTTTTGCCTAAGCTAACAATAGTAAGATATAATAACCTGAATGCTGGGGAAATTGTAGCAGAGCATAACACTTACATTGCTGGTGGCATTGTAAATTTGTTCAACCATGTTGGAAAGCAGGAGAGCAGCAGGGACATCAGGAGCAATAGAAATCTGCCAAATGGCAAACACTGAAAGAGCCAACAGCCAGAAAAAGTTAACAAATTATTCTTCAGGTTTTAAAGATATTTATTTATTTAAGAAGTGGGAGCAGGGGGAGGGGCAGAGGGAAAGAATCTCAAGCAGACTCTGCACTGAATGCAGAGCCAGACGAGGGGCTGGATTTCACGACACTGAGATCACAACCTGAGCCGAAATCAAGAGTCGCGCACTTAACCTACTGAGCCCCGCCACCTCCCCTATTCTTCAGTTTTTAAAGTATGATATAATTATATGAAATCATAAAATAGTTTTACAGATGTGGAGAGTTAGAAGAAAAATGTCTTCATTGTGATGACAAGTCGAACAAGGAAAAGTCAGAAATTTGGAAAAAGAAAAGTATGTCACGGCTGGGGTTCTTAAGAGCTATCTGCTGACAAGTTTTCTTTAATAGCCTCTCTGATACTATTTTCATATAAAATGCTTAAATAAAAATACACTGTAGGTATAAATTTAGCTGTGTAATTGAATAGCTAAATACTGATTGCGCCTATATGTTCTGAGTTGTTAAAATTCTTGCCAATACATCAATAAGATGCAGAGAGGACATCTGAACAACTGGTGATTTGAAAGGGTATCATACTCATGTGCTCTTATTTTCATAAGCGCATATATATATATATATATATATATTCATTTTTTGTAAATAGCATCCTATCTTTTTCTTATCATCTCACATTTTCATTGACAGGGTCCTGAATTCATTCATCTGACCAGCATGAATGGTTAGAACTTACCAAATCAGATAATACCAGGATACAAGAGGAAAAACTCAAAGTCTCTACCATAAGAAAGCTCTTATCTATGTTATTAAAAATATATTTTAATTAATATCTTGAGTAACACGAACAATCTACTTTGATAGAAAGGATTTGCAGTAAGAAAAATGGTATGATTAATTTCTCATGGGTGCGGTGTGCAACACAAACCCTAAACCTGGGGTGAGGGGGTAGGAACCGGGCTGCCGAAGGGAAATCTTTTTTTTTTTTTAATGTAATAATCATATGCTACAATTATTTTAATAATTGAAGTAATCTTTTTATAATGTAATAATTTTTTTTCATTTTAATCTATGTTTACTACTAGTTTTTTTAAAATTTTTTATTGTTATGTTAATCACCATACATTACATCATTAGTTTTAGATGTGGTGTTCCATGATTCATTGTGCATAACACCCAGTGCTCCATGCAGAACGTGCCCTCTTTAATACCCACCACCAGGCTAACCCATCCTCCCACCCCCCTCCCCTCTAGAACCCTCAGTTTGTTTTTCAGAGTCCATCGTCTCTCATGGTTCGTCTCCCCATCGGATTTTCCCCCCTTCATTCTTCCCCTCCTGCTATCTTCTTCTTTTTTTTTTTCTTAACATATATTGCATATAATGTAATAATTTTTAATATGATAATAATTATAATAATTCTAAGGTAATCTTAATTCTTCCCTTAATCTTGTTACTTCCTAGCATTTAAACCACATGACTTGCTACCTCTCCTTCTTTCCCGCCCTCATTTATTCATCCACTAATTCTCCCGCTACTCAGATAAAGCCAGTGAAAGTACAGAAATGAATGATCTGGTTCCTGTCTTCAAGAGCCTTGTGGTCTAATAAGGGAGATGGAAAGTAACAAAAAAGCTTTAGCAGAGCTATGACACCAAGAGTTTGAAAAGTTTAATAGGGACAGAGGGAGAAACGGCTAAGTAAGCTTCAATTCCCTTATACCTGCGGTAACCGTGTCCAGTTATTCATGAGGGTGAAGCCAGAGGTCTCGCACACATTCACCTTTGCTGGGCGAATGGACTCAACACCTTTATCATCCTAAAGAGTAGTTAGAATGGCTGTTCACAATGGGCCTCCAACCTGTTTGTCCTATCTAGGGTCATTTCAATCTTGCCCTATTTCGCCAGGAGCTTGAAGCTGTTTGCTGTTCTCTAAACAAGGCATGATTTCTCACACAGCTGTGCCAACCGGGCTCAAGCTGCTTCCCCCTGCCTGGGAAGAGGCTTCCTTCTGTCTCCGACATGAGCCCTCCTGACCCCCTCTGCTCTGTCCTCTGTCTAATGAGCTACTCCTCATGGGGCAGACCCAGTTCAAGCGACACTGTAAAACCTCCTTGGGGCTCCTAATGCAGGTGGTGACCTCGCTCTCTGCACCCTGAGTGCTTTCGCCCCACCTCTAGTAAAGCACTCGTCAAAGCCACACGTCTGTCTCATTCACCGTGAGCTCCCTGGGGACAGAGATCTCGTCTTTCTCATTCCCTCATTGCCAGCACCTAGCAACGTGCCTTGGTAAATGTTGTTTATAAAAATGAATGTATAGGTAAAGAACATATTATTCAATGAAAAAAAGCCAAATACATGAATGAATGATCAAATTAACAAGTCAGTAAATTACTGAGTAGTGATTGAGGAAATGAGGAAATGTTAGAGCCATAAATTGTATAGTTATGTAATTAATGAATACATGGATACATTATTTAGTAAGTGAATAAATAAATGGATGGCTAACCTATAGGAGCTCATTGCTGCTTCTTTCCACATCAAAGAAGAGAGGATTTCCTCCACTCTCTTGCATGCCTCCGGGATTTTATTGGACACATAAGCTTTTCACCTTTAATAGCTATGTCTCCCATTATCCTACTGCACATAGGATTTTTGCCTGAAGGATTAGGAACAGCTCACCTTTTAACTATTCTAGACAATTTGCAATTATAATATGCAACAAAGTTACAGTTTTGACAATATTTCACAAACCTTATTTTATGACTAATATGACAATTTAAACATAGCCCCCTGTAAAATGCTGTTTTTTTTTTCTCCTCCACCTCCTTCCAGCTATGGGTAACAGAAAAATGACTTTTAGAGTATATCCAGGCTCACACATTATACTCTCTCAGGGTAAACGGGTTTTAGCTGACTTTGATTTGTAAGAGACAACATCAACTTAGAAGAAGACAATTTCTTTTTTTTTTTTTATTTTTATTTTTTTTAAAGATTTTATTTATTTGACAGAGAGAGACACAGTGAGAGAGGAACACAAGCAGGGGGAGTGGGAGAGGGAGAAGCAGGCTTCCCGCGGAGCAGGGAGCCCGATGCGGGGCTTGATCCCAGGACCCTGGGATCATGACCTGAGCCGAAGGCAGACGCCTAACGACTGAGCCACCCAGGCGCCCCAGAAGAAGACAATTTCTATTATTTCAGTAAAATTTACTCAAATAAAAGCAGGCTTGTAGCATTTCCTTTGCATTAGCCAAAGTACGAAGCCGTTAGCTTCAGAAATGGCATTTAGGGGCGGCCACCAGGAGACAGTGCCTGTGTTTGCAGAACAAAACTGCACATAATCTCGATTGTGAAGACTGCACGGAGGGGTAATCGTTTGGTATTTTGGACACCCATTTCTCAGGAGCATTCTCATGAGCATTGCCAAATAAACAGATCATTAGGTTAAGATTAAGACTGTCGACAGAGACTTGATCTGCTGGCTGAGTGTCTGATGGAATGGAACCATGCATTTTGCGATGGTCAACAGACACCGAATTTGTAAGATTCCATCCTTACCTCCTTTTTAATGTAAGTTAAGTAAGAAGGCAAGGCCTCTGTGAATATAGTGTTCACCAAATCGATTGCTGACTTTAGAGAAATTGCAGACAATAATAATAATGACCTTCATACACTGCTTTCACAGCTCAAACATCCTCCACCCTTCCAGTGTCCTCCTTTATCCTTTCCCAGACCTGTTTCAAAGAACAATATAAAGCATGTACTTTTTTGAAAAATGTGGGAAATGGAGGTAAATTATCCATTGTCTTAACAAATCTAGCTAATGCCAGAACCTGGGGTTCTATTCTTCCTCTTTTCCAATGCTCCAGGTTTGTTGTAAACACATTTGCTTCCCTCCTGTATCATTTCATATGTTGATACATTGTGTTTAAGAAAAGTATTTTGAATAGCTTCATGGTTTTCAATTATTGTAAGAACAAAGAACACATGGGCTATTAAATTATATTCCGAAATTTTGTTATTTGCAGTGTTTTTAACTTTCAGTTATTACAAACATCACTGGGTTGGTTACTGAGGTGTGTAAAACTTCTTTCCATATTTTGGATGATGTTTAGGACTGGTCCCAAAAAAGGAATATTTCAGTCTAAAGTATGAGCATTTTATTTATTTTTTTTAAAAAGATTTTATTTATTTATTTATTTGTTTGTTTGTTTATTTATTCAGAGCATGAGCAGGGGGAGAGGCAGAGGGAGAGAGAACCTCAAGCAGACTCCCCACTGAGTCTGGAGCCCGATGCGGGGCTTGATCTCACGACCCTGAGATCATGACCTGAGCCAAAATCAAGATGGATGCTTACCTGACTGAGTCACCCAGGTGCCCCTAAAGTATGAGTATTTTGTAGCATTTTTATATATTTCCAAACTACAGAAAGAACCTGGAGATACTCTAAGTACTGAAATATCTCTTCCTCCTCAGGAAGTATTTTGTCCTTTCTGTTGAATATGTTAAAGGTGTTTTTTTTTTCCTATGATGCTATTCTATTCATTGCAGTTCATATGGCATTTCAAATACTCTATTCTAGAAAAATAATGACATGATAATTTTGGACCACTTTTTTCCTAAGAAGCAGTCATGTAGACGAAAATATGGATTTGTTGTTTTTGTTTTCTTCCAGAGGGCAGAAGTGGTCCCACAGAGCAGACCTTCCTGGAGTAATAGATCAACTCTGCTGTGAGGAAGACCGTTCATTCTACACTCACCATGAATGCATCTAGGAAACTGGGGCTGGGAGTGGCGTATTTCCAGAAGTGTCCAGACAGAGCTTGGATGACCAATTCCTGGAGAGATGCTCTGGTCTTGGAAGGGCATTCTAATTCTGGTTGGGTAGTCCAATTGGATGTAATGTAAAATCTCTTTCTGTTCAAAAACGACAGCATGCCGGTACCGTGCTATCCATCTTGTATCCAGGACAGGTGAGCCACTAAGTAATCTGAAAAGTATTCCATTTCCAAAGAGGCAGTAAACAGAATTTGAATCAATTATTTCAACTTTGTCCTCCATTAGCACCCTTTTTAAGAAGTGCAAAAAGTAACAGAACAGTGGTTGATCATTTTTTTGATAGCTTGAGTTTAATCTGCTCCTTCTTGGACCTCTTCATTGTCTCCCGCAGGACATGTCAATGAGTGAGAGCCAAAGATACAGCAATAGATGAAAGCATCCACCTAAGTTATATCTCAGATGGGGGACTGTGACAGAAACACAGAATGACTAGGGCCTTTCAGGAAGTTTTGTGAGGCACGGCAACGTGGCCAAGACCATTCTGACAAAGCCATACCGGGCTTATTGATTTTGGAACGGGACTCCATTCTCCTCTTGCCCAGCACACTGCCCCGTTTCTGCTGACTCACCTCCCTCGTCTTCTCCCTCACGGCTTGCCCCAAGCACACGCAGGGCCCTCAGGCCACCCGAGAAGTCCTCAAGGGGACATTGGACAGCTGCCTCGAAGAAAAGAAAACTTTGTTGGAAGAGAGGGACAGTTGGAAGTACGGTTCTCTTTGTGCAAACTCAAGAATTTTTTGAGAGGAAGAGGGAGCTGAGCTATTTGTCTGGCTTCACATGGAGAAATAGGCATAGAAATGACCGAAGGGCATTCTAACGGGAAGGGCCAGCTATAGTGAGGTGTAATCGGATATTGTAACTTATTAGAAATGGACTAGATGTTGTGTTACTAAGTAGAGGGAAGTAGGTCAGTTCAGTTCATTAGATTTTTATAATTGTAGGATGTAGAAGGAAAGAGGGAGCTATTGAATTTTAGCTGCTATTATCCCAGCCTAGACTGGACAGCAACAACGTGACCCGTAATTACGATAATTGTTCAGATGGACTTCATAAACCAACCAAGATGGTTCTTTTGAAAAGAGCTTTTAAAAGTGAAAACATTTCCCCAATACACATTTTCTAGTCTGCTTGGCTGTCCCCTCTGGGCTCAGGAAAAGAAACTCAGGCAGTGCAAGTATGTTTAGCCATTGGGCCTCTTCCCAGGTTGTGAGACGTTGAGCAAAAATTCAGAGTTATTATTAGATCTAAATGGAGGCTTTTGTCAAAGGGCCTCTTGAACTGTTAGGAAATCAGAGTGCAAATTGATAATGACACACAACACATCCCCTCCTGCCGAAGGCCGCTGAGATACCCCAGAAAGAACTTGCGTGGTCTCCTGCCAACAACATGTTGCTCAACACTTGTCCTTCTCCTGAGTCAGCCTGACAACTGCATTCTTCTCTTCCTTATAAGAGGCAAAATGAGATGGATTAAAGAGGATGTTTGAACTGAGACCATTAATTTCCTTGCAGTGTGTATTCAAGTCAGATCCCTTTAGAGGAGCCTTTTGTGGTTTCATAAAATTACAACTTTGGCTATTTGGCTGCCTCTTCCAAAGCATAAATTTGGCTTCTAAAGAAAACGTACTTCATAGAAGAAAGGAAAGAAATGAGTATGTAGTTATCTTAAATATATTCATTTTATGTAATAGTTCTGTTATGCAAAGAAACAATTACAGGATTAACTCCTTATTAATAAAAGAAATCATAAAAAGCAGTCTTCATAAAACTTAGAAGGCTGCTCTGATTTCTATTTGAAAAAAAATAATAACGAAGGTTTTTCCCTAACAGTTTATGAACGCTTAAAAATACTTTTTTAAACTGTCAGGTTTAAAAATAAATGTTGATCTCTTTTCTAAGACTACTGCAATACTTTTTTTTTTTTTTTTTAATTTTCAGGGGTTAGGTGAGACCCTTTCATGGAGGAAATGCATGTGCATGATGTCTTGCAGGGAAATTGGAGAATGGATTGCTCCACCTGCTCATCTGACCATTTCCGGTCCATTAGCTTCCCTCAAATATGCGTTATAGTGGTGTGTGCAGTCCACAGCTCACGAAACAGCAATATTATTTCAGATTCTTCTTTGCAGACTGTTTCTATGCTCCAGACTCTTAGCATAGTACCTCACATGTGGCAAAAAGTCCATTTTATTTAATGAATGAAGCCTTAAATGCTCTGTGGGTTAGACAAACTTTTGGTTGATATGAACTCATAGAAAATAAAACTCAATTTCTACCATTGAAGAAAGACAACTTGGGTCTTTGGAATCCGATCCACCATCTGGGGATGAAGTTCAGATTTGGGAAGACAGAGTGATATTGTTAAAGATGCCCTTACTAGCGATCTGCAGCTTTCTCTCTAGGCCCAGTGCTGTGTGACTTGGAGCAATTGTCTCCACTCTCTGGGCTCTCGATTCTCTACTGAGCTCAGCAGTTCTCCATGCCCACTGTACATGGACTCCCCACTGGAGATTTTTTAAACACCCATGCCTGGGGCCCACCTCAGACCAAATACTTCAGAACATCTAATGGGCATGGCCCAGCTGTGTATTTTTAAATGATTCTCCAGGTGATTCCAAAGTGAAGCTGGGTTTAAACCATGGCTCTAGGTCAGCACCTCTCAAACTTTAATGTAATGGGAATGACCTGGGATCTTGTAAAAATGCAGAGGCTGATCATCAGGTCTGGGAATCCTGTGTCTGAAGCAAGTACCCAGGTGATGCTGGCTGGCTTTGCTGCACTTGGGAAAATCTAGAACCTGGGAGCTTGTAAAACATGTGAAAGGCCCCACCACAGGCCCACCGAGTTGGATCCTGTATTTCAAAGAGTGCTAGGTGATTTCTAACACATCAAAGTTTGAAAATTACTGGTGTCGGTAATCCATAATAACCCCTCTGGCTCGAAAACACAAGCCCTTCAGGGTATGGCCTCTGCCCACTTCCATCTCATCTCCCTCCCCTCTCCCTGTGCTCACCACGCTCCTTGTAAATGTCCAAATGTGTGTTGCTTTGCCTGACTTTATGCCTTTGCATTACGGGTGTGTCATTCCCATTACAGTGAAAAAATGCTTCCATTTTACCTGCTGATTTTCTATTCTTCCTTCAAGATTTAAGTATCAAGTCGTCCGAGGAAACTGGATTTAATATTTCTAACAAGCAGACAGCACGAGATTAGGTGCTAACTCCGCCGTACTTCCTCATATTGAACTGATATTAACCACTTTACGTGCTTTACTACCCATCTAGAACGTAAAATTCCGGAGTGACAAAAATACATCTTACTGAGTTTTTTTCTATCTATCAAGTTTCCTGGTATACAGTATACATTCCTACTTCTTTTTTTTTTTTTTTTTAAGATTTTATTTATTTATTTTAGGGAGAGAGGGGCAGAGAGAGAGAGGGAGGGAGAGAATCTCAAGCAGACTCCATGCTGAGTGTGGAGCCTGACACGGGGCGCGATCTCACAACCCTAAGGTCACGACCTGAGCCGAAACCGAGTCAGACACTTAACTGATTGAGCCACTCAGGCACCCCCACTTCTACTTCTTAATATAAATTCTAATTAGGATGGAGGTCTCAGTAGGTCCTTCATATCAATCTGTTCTTTCTGCCGTGAGGGTTAGTAACAGGATCGTGTGGCGGTAGTAATTCAAGATGGATTTCCTACCACAGGCTAAATCTGTTGTGTCCTAAAGAGATATTGGAACATGTGAGCTCTTGAAAGCTCAAGACCCCCAGAATAAAGCAGCTTTGGTGGGCTATCTTCAGTGATGGTAACAGATGAGTGAGAAGGGGATTTGCCCACTTGATTTCTGTGCTTCTTATATTTTTGACATTTATCAAAGCTGACGTTGCTTCCCAAAGGCCAAGGGAGGAAAGATGGAACAGATCATTTTCATTCTCCTGGTGTTCTCTTGGTTGTTTCCCAGGCTGACTGAGAATAATTTGCATCCTGTCCAGGGCCCATAATTTTTGGTTGTTAAAGAAAGACACATGGGTATTGCCAAAGAGCCCCAAGACCTTTACTCAGTGTAGTGTGACCTGAAAGATATGGGAAATGTGGGAGGGCCACTTACTGTGATTTTCTCCCTGTGGCCCACCCTGGAAGTGTACTGTGGAATGACGAGAGACATCAAGGCTGCATCTTCTCTCAGCTTAGTTTTGCATTCAAATTATGTATATGTATTAAATTCAATGAATATCTATGAGCTGTCACCTGTGTGTCAGACTCCGTTAGACATTGGGGATACTGACTTCGATGAGTCAGAGATTTCTACTTCACAGGAGCTCCCTATTACAGATAAGGAGGACCATGCAGCTAAGTGTTATCCTAGAGAATAAGGTGCCACAAGAACATAGACCAAAAGACAATTAATTCTATTGCTTATGTTGTAAAAGATATAGCAGGGGCTAGTATGTCAAGGGAAACTAAGAAAATGGAAGAATTACTCAAAATAGAAGGAGGAGAAAGAGCTTTCTAAGTAGGGGACTAGCCGAGTCAAGTCAAGAAGACAAAATACCATTTTAGGCTATATTATAGCACTAGAATTAAATTTAATAATGCACAATCTTAAATATAAATGTTTTTCTCACTCATATAAATTTTTAAAAATATTTCAGAGTATTATCCAATCATTATTCACTGATAATCTGAATAACATCGTGGTATACCAGAAAGTCCAAGAAAATGTTAGAGGAAAAAGTGAAATTAATACCTAAAATATGATGATGAAATGAACTTTAGCTCATTGAATTAAATATGGCGAAGCTGAGGCAGCATCTCTAAGACATTTGGACATTATTTTGTGAATTATTTGAGGCTGAGCATGAGGTCTGTTCCACTACACAGAATTGACCTTTCCTGGGAGTATTACCAATTAAGGATTACATTAAGCAAATTCTCAGCCAGGTTCTTGTGGGCCAGACAGACAATGTGAACGTGTACTTTTGAATTTTAAGGAAAGGTATTCCCCTGCCTCAACCTAGAGTCAAGTTTGATCCATTTTAGTGTTCTTATGTTCCCTTAGAGTTTTTGTTTGTTTGTTTGTTTCAATATTACCCATTCCCTGAGCACCTTACTCTTTTTGAGTCTTGGCTACATATGTGGGTCCATCTTGGCTTAAGCACTATTCATAAGGTATTAACGGATATGCCAGGACAGGCTCTTTCCAATGTTTTGTTAGCTCTCCCACTGTATTTGGCATCCTACAGTATCCATACCTATATATCTCTATCTGTATCTATACAATCCGTATCTATATTCTTCCAAGATATTTTATTCAGATGTTTAGTTAATGTTTCAGTTTCTATTGCTGTGTAACAAATGACCCCAAAACTTCTCTGAAATAAGAGCAATAGTAGGTTCTAGAGATGATCTTGTCTCATACAGACGACTTCTGGTGATTTATTTAAAAGTAAAAACAGGGCGCCTGGGTGGCTCAGTTGGTTAAGCGACTGCCTTCGGCTCAGGTCATGATCCTGGAGTCCCTGGATCGAGTCCCGCATCGGGCTTCCTGCTCAGCAGGGAGTCTGCTTCGTCCTCTGACCCTATCCCCTCTCAGGTGTTCTCTCTCTCTCATTCTCTCTCTCTCAAATAAATAAATAAAATCTTAAAAAAAAAAAAAAATTAAATAAATAAATAAATAAATAAATAAAAGTAAAAACAGATGACTATTATACAGACAAAAATAAGGTTGGAAATACTGATAAAGTAGGAACTAAGACATGATATACATCTATCGCTGAAATGTGCTTGTGCTTAATGACAGTATGGTTATCGCTGGTCTACTCTCCTGATTCTCTGCTGATCAGTGGGCCCCCTGGCAGGCACAGAGAGGGAAGCTGGAGAAAAAGGTAGGGTCTAGTCAAAACAGAGCTTAAGGTGAAGAACAAGGTGCTGGTCTTGGCCTCATTGACATAAGTTAATCAACAACTTCACATATATTGAATTCAAATTTTGGAGAGGATTTTGGAGGGGGAGTGGCAGGGTCCTTTTGTAATAGCATTTATAGTGATTACGGAGAGTGGAACCAGGAAGTAAAACAGGTGAGGGTTTCAACGCTAACTGGAAATAGATTTGCGTCTTGGCAACTAGCCTCGAATAAATCACATTGTTAAAATATTTTTCAAAGATGAAGGGAACAATTAAAAAAAAAAAAGAAAAAACAAAAAGTCACAATGAGACACCCCCTTATGAAATTTCAAACACTAGAATAAAGAGATCCTGAAAACATCATGGGAATGAAAATTAACAGGCATCGGATTTCTCATTAGTAACACAAGACACTAGAATACAATGGTGTAATTCTTTCATAGTTCCAAGGGAAAATATTTTCAACATAGAATACTATAGTTAGCTTTGGTGGAAACTTGTGGTTTCCTACTCAGCAACCATTTTTTCTCTTCCTGTTTGTAGGTACATCTCCAGTTCTGTCGTGTATCTGCTGAGCAGGAATATGCTAAGGAGGGAAGGCCCCTTCCACAGCCATGGAAAACGAATTATTGGTCTAAATCATTTATGACAAAAGCATTCCTCTTTGCTATTAATTATTCAAAGTGTGGGACTGTCATGCAGTTCTAACTAAGAAGTCTTCTGGGCCTTTGAAAACAACTGTTTTCCGGATAGAAAGAGAGCTATTCAAGAAGGTCTCTTTTCCCCAGCAGTCCATCTTCCTGCCTCAAACTCAGTTATTTGAGGATATTATGCTTGGATCTGTGTCATCCATCTTGTGACTACAAGGTGATAAGCCAACACACTGCTGGTGGCCAAAGAGAATAATGGAAAGAGCCTAGGTCATTGATAACATTGTTTAGCCACTGCACCAAGCCTGGGACCACCTACCTCCATATTTCCTGTTATTTCAGATAATCAAGGATCTTTTTCCCTTGAGCTATTGTGGGGATGGTTTGTCACTTGCAGCAGAATGTATCATGAATGCTACCTGGGCCAAATTACCTATTAGGCATAAGATGTAAAGATATTTTATTTTCAGACTTGGGAATGGCCAAACATTTATATGTCATGCATTCCTTTTTAGTGATTTACCTGAGGATTTATTCCAGTAAATTGAGGAAGGCAATCAGGAAAGGAAACAGAATCCACCCCAAAGGAGCATTAAGGGAAGTGCTGGGGTGAGAGCATAAATCGTGGAGGCAAGAAACCAGATTGGAAAAAAAAGGAGAAAGATTTGGAAGTGTGCCTCAGGGAGGGAGAGTGGGAAATCTCCAGAAAAGGAAAAAAAAAAAAGTGTACTCAATGGATAGAAATTATGATTGAGAGTTTGGGCTACAATAACCATATGATCATATAACAAGGGGAAATAAATACAGAAAGAAAGAAGGTAACTAGGAGCCCTGGTATGTGCATCTTGGAGAAGGAAGCTAGAGAGTAAATAAGACCTGGTACCAATATGGAAAGAACCACATTGCCACATGCTGATTAAGTGAGGTAAATTAAGGAGAGAAGCCATGTAATCTGAGTAAGTAGGAATATTCACCTTTGGGAATTCCATAAATCTTAGCATCTGATCCATATAGGCTTAGCAGTGAAGAATGATCCTCTAGTTCTCAAAATTAAATATAAATAAATGTAATATAATCACATAAATGCAAATGGACAGAATTAACCTTGAGATAAGGAATAGAAGTTTTGGTTGTGGTTGCCTGGCAATATAGACAAAACGATGTTAGTGATGATGTTATTGATAAGGTTAAAGTATAGTGGACATTAAGCCGGAATTCACGGTAGGGTAGAAACTGATACAAAGCATAAAGGCATTAGTGTCCTGAATTTACAATCTGGTAACAGCTATTAGATATTGGCCTGCACTGGTGGAATAAAAAAGAGATGTTTAAATATGCTATTTAATGTTAAAAGCAACCAACAGAATAACTAAGAAGAGTAACATTTGGAGATTTGGTGAAGGAGAATAGTAGTGTCAATGAGCAAAATCTTTACCTTTTATATTGGAATATCTCACACAATCCTCTTGCCCTCTATTTGTCTTGAAACCCCATCTCAGACTGTCACCTACTCTGTGAAACAGTCACTTGTTACCCTTGCTCCCAGGCCCAATGTTAATAACTGTGTGCCCCTCGGTAGCATTATTTTATTTCTCCATCCATTCAACAATACTCTGGAGGAGTTAGTCTGTCCCACACTGTGATGTAGATGCTAAAGATACAACTGCATGAATGGCATGACATATATGGGCACTCTTCTCATGGAACTGACACTTTATAAGGGAAGAAAAGAATTAAAGATCTGATTATAAAACTAGATAAGGAATTACAATTGTGATAGGGGCTATCAAAGAGACATGTAGGGAGCAGGGAGAGTATAGACACACAGGCATGGACCTAGTTTGGGGAATCCAGGGAGGCTCCCACGAGGAGATGTCTGATCTGCTCTCTGAAGGATGATAGACATTAAGTAGATGAAAGGGTGAAGGTGTGAAGAAAAGAACAAGGTATGAGGAGCATGGTACAAGGCAGGAAGGAGCATACCATCAAGAGGAGAAACTCTGTAAAGGCCCCATGCTGTTGGAATGTGGGGAGTCCAGGAGAGAAGCTCAAGACAGCACTGGTGGGGCGCCTGGGTGGCTCAGTTGGATGAGTCTGCCTTCAGCTCAGGTCATGATCCCAGGGTCCTGGGTCTGAGTCCCACATCGGGCTCCTTGCTCAGCAGGGAGCCTCTTCTCCCTCTCCCGCTGCCCGCTCTGCCTGATGCTCCCCCTGCTTGTGCTCTCTCTCTCTCTGACAAATATATAAATAAAAATCTTAAAAAAAAGAAAACACTGGTGAGGGAAGCAGGGATTACATCTTATAAGGCCTTGAGACCACGTTATGGGTTTTGTCCTTTCAGAGAATGAGGAATCCAGTGAAGATTAACCTCAGTGAATTTTGTTAGTGAGTGAGTTGCAGCCTGTGGATCAAATCCAGCCCACCACCTGTTTTTATAAATAAAGTTTTATTGGAACATAGCCATGCTCTTTGTTTGCCTACTATCTATGGCTGCTCTCACATTGTAATGCCAGAATGGGGTAGTTGCGACAGACATTGCATGGGATGCAAAGCCTGAAATATGTTTTCTTTATAGAAAATGATCCTTGAGATACATCATCCTATGAACAATGCAGAGAACTGTTCATGCTTTTATGCAAGCACCTACTGTACTAAGATCATCTGTATACCTATTGGATTTCCCCATTATTATACTGTGAGCTCATTCTGGAACAGGGACCATATTCAATTCATCTTAGTTTCCCTATCGTCTAACACATTATCGGTACAATGAACAATTCATTGGTTGAATCAATTCTACTCATTTACCTCACAGATCATCTAGACCAGCTGCTAATTTAACTGATTTGAAAACTAAGGTCAAGGGAGTTTGTGGGATCTTCCCCCAAACACTCAACAACTTATTATCCATATTGGGTATCAAATCCTGATCTCTCGACTATCATTCTTGCCATCTCTGTTCTTACTTTGATTCAGCTGCCCAAATAATTTGAGTATCACTAGAACCAGGAAACTGGGAATATGTATCTACTTATAGAGTCATACTCTGAGAGCTACGATGACTCATTTATGAGGAAAACGTGCCCAGGAGCTTTGTCTAAATCTGTGTTATCTTCATTTCTATAGAGCAGAGGTTTGTGTATTATCTTAGCAAGCTGAGCTCGACGAAATAGCCTGGAAAGCTCTGAGGATTCTGTGAGGACTCCTACATGGAGGTCAGGGATGCAGAAGGCTCCGTATTGCTGTTCCATATGCCTGTTTGCCCTTCCTATTAGAAGGCTGGAGATATAATTAGGAGACAAGTACCACAGATGCTGCAGTTTACAATAACCAGAAGAAACCACCGAAACGGGTAAGACATGAAAGGATAATTTTGCTTATACAAAATAGCAGACTGCAAACTAAAACCAAGAAAAACAAACAGGCAGATGGGAAGAGTGGGGAAGACACTGGCACAGCTGTGAGTGGGATTTAGACACCCAGATGCAACATAATTTGGGGGGATGGGTGGGAGAGGAAGAGAATCTGAGAAAAAAAATTAAAAAAAAACCCAACAAACCAAGATACAAAAAAGATACTGGAGAATAATGAGTTTCTCATCTCTCCACCTGCAGGTTAAACTTTTTCACATCCCCCTCCTCGTACCCTGGTTGCTGAAAGTCATTTCCTGGGGGACGGGAAGAGGGGACCCAAGGACAGAAAAGATAAACAGGCGTCCTTCCTAACACACAGAAGGCTCTGGCAGGAAAATCAACAGCTATGATTGCAGTGGAAGAAGAAAGACATAGCCATTACCCAGAAGAGGGTGAAGAGTAGTGTTTGGTTTTATTATTAGCAGCATTATTTAGATAACAACACATGTGCAGGGCTCCCTTTCTCGACAGAGTCATGGCACGGGGAGGGGCAAGAAAGGGAGAACCACTGTGCTTGGAGTTTCGACAGATGCGTTAACCACTGTCATGGAAACTGCAAACATCATCGTGGTTAATCCCCCTCCCCCAACAACACCAGCCAAGTAACTCAGTGATGTATTGTCTTCTCTATTTTTAGGGGTTGGGAGACTGAAGGTCAATGGGTAGGAGGCAAGATTTAAACCTAGAACTTTATGATAATCTAGAGTGTCTTCTCCAACCACTTAACGGGCAAACACAAACCAAAGTCATCAGAAGAAGCGCTTCTGTTATGTCAAACCAAATGGGACACCCAAAGGGAGTGACGATGGTGCCTCAGCAGAGAAGGTTCCATTGCCCAGAAGAGACATGGCCAATGCGTGCTTCGCTCTGCTGTGCAGTCTGAGCCCTGTGATTTCATTTCTCTCCAAATACTCATCATTTTCCTTCTTTTTTCTTTTTTGTACAGTTGGCTGTTTATGCTTTTTACTCCCACTGCACTGTGAGCCCCTGGAGAACAAAACTTGGGCGTCATTCATCCTTATATCCCCAGAACCAGAAAAAAGCCTGCTCCTCCTTAAGGCTGCTACATGGCCCAGCTCCAGGGGTCCCACGGCCACGGGTGTCAGTGTGCAGCACAGGGGTTCCCCACCAAGCAGGTGATCAGCGAGGGGTGACAAAGGCATGGTCCTCTCCAGCCAGCCAGCTTCCCAGAAGTTCTCTGTCACAACAGACATCTCCCTCCTCTGGGTTCTCAGGGTGCTCTATTTGATGTGTCCCTTTCCGCATCCCTGCTCCTCACCACACACTCTTCACAGTCCCAAGGACCAGCGGATACTCATCCCTAGAGCTGATGCTGACTTTCCCTTAAGGTTCCTTGTAGTGGCCTGGTCAAGTGATGCGGGTACATATTTTGAACAAAATAATGTGATCCTTTTCTAAAGAAGATTTCCTTATGTCATGGCTTATACATCTTTTACATGTAATCAATGCTCAGTGATGTCTTGTCTTCCCTGTCGATTCCTTTATCCCCTCCCTGAAACTACGGGAGCAGCACGGTGCTGGGCTCCTCGGTCCGGGCTGTGAATGGTTTCCTGATGGTGATGGGGCCTCTCTGCCTGCTGCCACAGGAAATGGGGCAGAGTTCCCACATCGTGGAGGATACATCTCTTCATGGGAAGAGAAAAATTGTAGTTCTGCATTCCAGCTCCTGGGCTGTTCACACCAGCTATTTTGGGGAAGGGGGAAGCCAGTCTCACAACACTTTCCCCAGAGAAAAGATGCCAATGTCAATGTCAGCCATTAGGAAACGTCATTAAAGCAGATGAGAAACGGGCTGTGGACATTTTTATGAGCCCAGAATACTCTGGTTGGAGATTTTATGGAGACCACAGGAAACCAGAGAGACAATGACATTCATACCCTTTTTTAGAGTCTGGTAAGGAGCAATTTGTGTGTGTGTGTGCTCAACAGGGTGTGTTTTTGAAAGGGAAAGCTACTGTTGGAGGCCATGTCAAAGCAAGCCTTATTCAGAGAACTTGTGGATCTGTTAGCGATAGAACGCTCCAGGCCAAGTAGCTATGGGCTCAATGCCCAAATCCTTCCAGAATTACAAAGAAAACCCTTCCTTTTGATTCCAGGATACTCTGGAATGCTGTTCTGCATAAGTCTCTATGGTTGCAACAGTCTACCTGTCATTTCTATATATTCACTTTCTTCTTTTTTCACATGGCACAGTGAGGCTCAGAAAGGTTGAGGAACTTAGACAAACACAGAAATGGTCAGCAGTGGAAACAGAACTTGACGGTGCATTTTCTCCATTACCATGTTGCCTCTTCACCCAGGCCCAGAGGTGCAGATTTAAGGCAGGGCTAGGAAAAAGGCTGTGCCTGTAAAATTGTCCCCAGTGAAGTCCCCCCCAACCCCCACTACCCCGAGTCTTTAGGTCGAGTAGCTCAGCAGAGGTATTTTTCTCTGTAAATCAGCCTTTAAGATATTGATCCATACAATGAAATAGGAGGGAGGTGTGTAAATTCCTGGCAGTCTCCTTTCTGCCTTTCCAGTATTGCAATTGTGTGTTTTCCTGGAGTCCTACAAGAGGGAAGGGGCAGATTATCCAGAATATTCCTGAAATGCAGAGCTTTCCTATTCATACTGACATCTTGTGGCAGTCATGTATTACTGCAGCCTGCATTGCCCCTCGTGAGCCGAACATTCAATTTTACCAATATTTTTTTTCCTCTTCCATACAGTAATTGGACCAGAAGTTACTAAGCACCTAGCAAGTGCCAGGCACTGTGCTAAGCACTTGGGGACATTCAGACATACTTACAGAATAACGGTGGCCGAGACCGTATCTGAAGGTATTATAGCAACACACCCCTGATAAATATAAGATCTAGAAATCAGTGAGCATCTGCCGTGCGGGTTACCAGGCGCTCAGTAATAACTGTACTAACTGCTCTGCATTTATTATCCCAGTTAATCTTCATGAGGACCCTATCTGGTGAGCATCCTCACTCCCAATTCAGATTTGAGGAAACTGAATCTATGAGAAGTCATTTAAATGATCCAAGTTTAAAAGCCTTGTAAGTAGTGAGGTTAGTTTTCAAACTCTGATTTTCCGTATCCCAAAGCCAGAGCTACACCATTCTGTGAACAAATAGCCGGGAGAGAGAGAGTGATTCCAATGGTGAGGTGGCATTTGAGAAGGCCTTAAAGGATGGCCAAGCTTATTCTATGCGATTCTATGCTGTGGAGATAATGGGTTATCAGACTCTCCACAGGCCTAGTGGTTAAAGTCTGTTCGGTTTAATTCAGTTCTCCAACAACAACAACAAAATAACAAAAAGCCCAGCTATTAACATCATCGTGTATATGCTTCAGCTAGTTTTCTTGTGCAAACTTATAAATACATGAATATGTAAACAACAGCAACATAAGAATCATACTGTATGTACTGCTTGGGAATCTGCTTATTTGAGCAAATTTATTAGATTTCTACTGCTGTACACCAAATTACCAGAACTTAATGGCTTAAAACAACACTCATTTATCTCAGGGTTCTAGAGGTCAGAAGTCTGGGCAGGCTCAAATGGGTTCTCTGCAGACTGTCCCAAGGGCACAGTCAAGGTATCTTGGGTCTTGGCTCTCACCTGGAGGCTCTAGGGCAGAATCCACTTCCAAGCTCATTCAGCTGGCAGAAGTTAGTTCTTTGTAATCATAGGACTGAGGACTTTGTGGTTCTGCTGGGTGCTGGCCAGAGATCCCTTCTTCCTGCCTAGAGGCTGCTGTCAGGGCTGTGTCAGTGAGTTCTCCATCTCAGCAATGGAGAACCTCCTTCTCAGGGAGTCTCCGAAGCCTTTGAATTTCCCTAACTTCCTCTGCTGCTACTATCTGGAGAAATGCCTTGATATTTAAAGGCCTCTTTTCATCACGTGAGCCCCACTTGGAGGATCTCCCCTAGTTTAAGATCGACTGATTAGTAACTTTAATTACATGGCAAACTTCCTTTGGCCATTAAATGGGATATATCATGGAAGTGCCACCCGGGGCCATCTTGGAATTCTGCCTACCGCATTTAACAAGCATTTTTTCTACACACATTCATTGAGGGTCTGCTATGTGCTAGATTCTAAGCTTCAGAGCTACGACAGTGAACAAATCAGATAAAGGCTCATGAAACACACCAGTGTTCTGGAAAGAGAAAAAGTTTCTATATCATGGGATATGACTTCGCTTTTTTTTTTTTTTTTTTGGTCATTGATGGGACTGTGTAATCCCATTGTATAAATACACCATAATTTAAGTAAATAATTCCAATATTGGACAATTTAGGTTATTTTCCAGTTTGCATTTATAAACAACACTGCAATGGACATTCTTTGGCACTGCTATCAGATAGGTGCCTGGAAATAGAATTTATGGGTAAACTGTATGATTTTGATACATAATATCAAATTGTTTCTTGGAAAGCCCATACCAGCCAACATTCCTGTCAGTTTTTTTCATCTTTGTAAATCTTTCTAGTGAGATTGAACATTTTATCTTATATACATATATGTATCATATTTATAACTTTTTAGGTTGTTCCTGTTCAATCCTTTGTGAATTTTTCCACTAGGATTTTTTTTCCTTTTTATCATTTTATTAGATATTTAAATATTTAATGTATTAACTTCACTGTCTTACACACTGCAGATCTTATCTTAGCTCATTGTCTTGTCACTTCATTTATGACATCTTTTGATAGAAGGGATTTTTTTTCAATCTAATTTATTCATGTCTTCCTTTATGGCTGTGCTTTTGGAATAATAGTTGGTAAAGCCTTTCTCACCCCCTTATGTAAGCATGCACATATATTTTCTTTGAATTTATTTTTCTTTTATTTTTTCTTTTTTATTTTTTTTTTAAGATTTTGTTTATTTATTTGACAGAGAGAGACACAGTGAAAGCAGGAACACAAGCAGGGGGAGTGGGAGAGGGAGAAGCAGGCTCCCCACGGAGCAGGGAGCCTAATGTGGGGCTCGATCCCAGGATCCTGGGATCACGACCCGAGCTGAAGGCAGATGCTTAACGACTGAGCCACCCAGGCGCCCTGAATTTATTTTTCTTATGGAAATTTTTAGCTTGGCCCTAAATTAAGAATTTTAGGTTATTTTTTCAAAAGTGTAACCAGTTGCTCTGCCATTGTCCCATGAATACACCAAACATTTCAACATGTCTATAATGTATACAAATTCTTTGTTCTCTTCTGAACTTTCCATATGGTTTGGCTGCTCTGGCTCTCCTGGATGACCCCCACCCTGGCTCGATTGCTAGAGCTTTATGATATTTTGAGCTCAGTAAGCTAAGCCTTCTTTCATTACTCTTCTTTAAACTAAAAGGCTTTAGAAACACAATGAATTAACTTCCTATGTCCCTGTGTTCTTCTCTCAGCCTACATCCACACCCCAGTTAAAGATGCCCTGAGAGGGACGCCTGGGTGGCTCAGTCAGTTAAGTGTCTGCCTTAGGCTCAGGTCATGATCCTGGGGTCCTGGGATCGAGTCTCGCATGGGGCTCCCTGCTCAGCCGGGAGCCTGCTTCTCACTCTGCCTGCCGCTCCCCCTGCTTGTGCTCTCTCTCTCCTTCTCGCTCTGAAAAATAAATAAATAAAATGTTAAAAAAAAAAAAAAAGATGCCCTGAGAGTATCTGCTGATACCTCTCTCTTTTTCACTTCCTAACCTTCTACCTCCAAACAATTACTTATACCATACTGATTTTACCCATCGTTCTTAAATACATCAACTTTCTTCTCCCAGGCTCCCACTGACTTGGTCCTGATTGTGGTCTCTGCCTAGTCTGTTGAGAGCCCTCCTGACCAGTTTAGTTTGTCTTCAGGCTTGTCCAACCCATTCTCCACCACAGTCATTGTCTCAGTGGCTGATCTGGTCATATCTCTGTCATGTAGGAAAGCTTAAACTGCCCCCCATCACCTGTGATTTCAGGTAGGAGCTCTTTAGTCTAAAGACCTCGTATTCTGCTCCTCATCTGTCTTTCCAGCCGCACCTCCCTTGGGACGCGGTCTCGCCACTGCATTCTGCTTGCTCTCCCCACCCCCACGGCAGGCATGAAAGCCTCACCTCCACCTCTTTCCCTCTTTCTGGGCGCAGTCTTTTTCGCCTGCTGTGCCCTTCCGCATTGCTCCTGCTTCCCGTGCTGACGAGCTAACACCTGCCTCTCCTCTAAGACTGAGCCCCAGCTTCACCTTCAAGAAGCATTTTGTGACATTTCCCAGCTTTCCTCCCCTCGGATTCTACTTCAGACCCCACCTCTCATTTTCCCAAACACGTGGGGAGCAGGTTAGTGGTTTTTATACTCTTACATTATTATTGTTACTTCTCCACAGAATATTATCATTTTCTACGTAGGTGCTTGTTTTTGATTCATATAAATTACATGAAGGCTCAGGTCACATCTCAAGGATGTATGAATTTACAGCCCCTGACAGGCTCTAAGCATGACAAAACCTAATATATAAATAAATAAATTCACTCTCTCTCTCTCTCTCTGTAAAAACTCTAAAGCTATTTAAGTTTCTATAGCACACCTGCCAAAATTTATCATCTTTGCTTACCCCTTTTTTCAGTATCATCTCTTCTAATTTCATACCTTCTGTTTTGATCATGGCCCTTAAAACCAATCTGAACTCTGCTTTAAAGGACAGAATGATCCTTTGTTTGGGGGAAATTTTGTCTTACAAGTTAAGCAGAGTTCGCATGGATTTTGTACAGCCTTTCCCTCCCCCTTGCAAATTTCAGAGTCTCAGACCTAAAGGAACCAGGACATTTTCTTCTTCCAGGCTGCAGAGTACCTTTATGACCAAGTTTCCACGTGCTAGCACTTCCCGGAGCCCAGTGGTTTCAGTTCCGGGGAGACGAGTAGGAGCTTTCATCAAAAATGTGCTGCCTGGCTCTGTAGACCTCTCTGAAATTAACTTCCCATGTTATCCAGGTTGCTATGGAAACCAACATGTCAGATCAGCACAAAATAAGATAAAGACTTGGGAGAAGCCACTGATGCTACCACCTTCTTTCCAGTCTGTCTCGTCCTTTGTGCAGACGTGTGTGTGTGTGTGTGTGTGTGAACGCGTGTGCCTGAGTGTGTATCTGAAGGAGGGCTTAGTGTCAAAAGCCACGTTGTCCCTTTGTCACTGAGCGTATGTACCTTTCTACCCTTCTCAGAGTGGGGACTCCCCAGCTGTTCTTTACTCCTGTTGGGGCTTCCTCCCAGAGGCAGCCCAGTCTGTGGGTCCCCAGGGAGAGCTTACACCTTTCCTATCAACATCTAAATGGAGACTCCGGAGAAGAAATAGTTACATAGGGAGAAATAACCCACCATCAGTCCTGAGGACTAAGCCACATTCCACAGAAAAGAAAAGAAAAAAAAACTGTGGTCGGTGTTTTGCTAATGTCTCTGCTGTTCATAGAGGGCTCCAGTGCAGAGCCAGGGAAAACATTTCATTCAGACCTCGGAGGAGGAGGCTCTTGTAAAAGTCCTTGTTTCAGCTGGGTCAGGGAACCCACCCAGGCAGCACGGTGGGAAATGTTTCCAACGTTAGAAATTCCAGCTGGATGCCGTGGTTGCTTTGGCCTCTAGTTCGGAATAAGGTAGACTAATGAGAAAAGCCCAGTTGCTGGCTTAGGCTCACTCAGGCTTTCATTCACTAGGATGGCGAGATGGGCAGAGCCCTGAGTTCCTGAACGTTCTCGGCTGCTTCCTAGATACCCCGGGGTTGGAGAGAAATGTGGCGGTCTCCGGTTGCTTAGGGATTTGGGGCAGTATGTTGATGTGAGTCAAGTCTGGAGTTCAAACCCCTGGACGAGGAGATCCAACAGTTCTGAGCACTGCTTGTGTACCTGTTACCATCTGAGGTGTTTCAGACATATTACTTGAAACTCATTAATTCTCACATCAAGACTACATGTCACAGATTATCTCAGAAACTGAGAAGCAAAGAGGTGGGGTAGAATGTTCAAGATCACACAGGCAGTGAGAAGTAGTACCGGGGATTTGATCTCAAGCCTTCAGGGCATCAAACCGCTTTCCTTTCCACGGATTTTTGACCTTCCCATTAGAACACACTTGCTATTGAAGAGGCACAGGCAGTTCTAAGAGTGCCCTAGGGTCACACGCTGCTGTGTTTGCCTAGTCCCCACCTTACATGTATATGTATGTATTTCAGAGCACACCCTTCGAGAGAATGTTAATAACTCCATTGAAAGCCTGTCTTCTGTACTGGGGGAACTAAGTGCCCTATTTTGGATGAGTCAGCATTAAAACATTACCTGTTGACTTCCTTCCTTCTCTCCTTCCTTCCTCCCTTCCCCCTTCCTCCCTCCCTCTCTCCCTCCTTTCCTTCCTTTCTCCCTTCCCCCTTTCCTCCCTTCCCCCTCCCTCCCTCCTTTCCTTCCTTCCTCCCTTCCTTCTTTCCTCCCTCCCTCCCCTCCGTCCTCCCTCCCTCCTTTCCTTCCTCCCTCCCTCCTTCCCCTCCTTCCTCCCCCCTCCCTCCTTTCCTTCCTTCCTCCCTCCCTTCCTTCCTTCCTTCCTTCCTCCCCTCCTTCCTCCTTCCTCCTTCCCTTCCTCCTTCTCAATAATTCAACAAGTGACTTAGGAGCATTTATTCTGTTTCAGTCTCTGTACTAGGCACAGGGCTAAAAAGATAATCTTCCAGTTGGGGACTTACCTTTTCACTTTCATTGTGGTGATTTAGTGTGAATACAGTTGCATGTTCTTAATTTTAACACAGTACAATCCATCCATCTGTTCTTTATTTTTTGCACCATTTGTCTTGTCTTAAAGAAATCTCACCCTCATATCCCAATGCCTCTTACTGGCTGTATTCATAAAGTTTTAAAGTTTTGGCACTCACATTTACATCTTAATTCCATATGAGGTTGATTTTTTGATCTTGTGAAGTAGGGACCCAATTTCCTTTTCATCTCTTTTTGATGTGGATAAGCCCGCTTCCAGCCCCGTGCACTGAATCTGTCACATTCCTCCCTGACGTGTTGGATCATGGACCAAGGATCTATTTCTGGGGCTCTTCATATCTCATCTGGTGTTCCGCTGTCTCTCAGTGTTATTGGTGGTTACAAGCTCAAACATGTGGCACTGTGTACTTCCATTACAATTTCAGTTTTGATACATGAGTTATTGAGTAGTGGATTCCAAATACATGTTTACTTAAAACACATATTTGGTGCTACTGATTTCTAAATTGTGTTGGGATCAGAGATCACAGTAATATGATATGGCTATTTAAAACTGGTTGAGACTTATGATTTGCAAAATTACAAATCAATGTAAAACTTTTGCATTTGCTTGAAAATTATGTGTATCTTGCAATTGCTGGATTTGGGGTTCCTTGTTCATCAAGCTCAAACCTGCAAGCAGTGTTTTATTTAAATCCATTTTTTTCTATCTTTATTTCTATTTGTCTTTCGATTAATGACAAGCCTGGGTTAAAATTTTCCATTATATTTATATAAGTTCTTTTTAGTTCTGTCAAGTTTTGCTTTATATATATATATATGTGTATATATATATATATATGATTAGATGTGGGTTTTGTAAAATTCATTGGCTGATATATTTTTGAAGGCAGTCTGACTATTGATTATTTTAACTGCAGATGTGTCAATATATTTTAATTATTTTAAATGTTATTGTATATACTTTTGAATGTCTATTTCCCTCTTTCTCATTTTCCCCTTTTTGATTTCTTAAAACATATTAAATATACTTAATATATATCGGAAAAATTCTGTTGTTTGTTGTTGCTGATTTTTGGTGCTGGTTTCTTTGAATTGTTTTATTTTCAATTCACATGGTTTGAATCTCTTTGGTAATTCTTCGAGGCCTTAGTTAGGGGTGTCTAGAAACTTTGTATTTTTTGTGTTTCCTTTCATCGGGCAAATGTAGTATACCAACCAGTGCAGTTTAAATTATTTGTGGGATTTTTTTTTTTTTTTTTTTTTTGGGTGCTGTTTGTTTGTTTTTATGAAGACTGTGTGGATTCCAAATCCAGGGCTGGTTTATACACGTGAATTCTCAGGGAACACATTTTTATTTCCCTCTTCACCCATAGCTAATGGCAGATGACCACTGTCCACTTCTGTAGGACGGACATTCTCCAGTTCAAGATATCTCTGAGGGTGTCCTTTTTTTTTTAATTTGGTTTTATTTTTTTGAAGATTTTATTTATTTACCTGACAGAGAGAGAGAGAGAGAGCGCGCACAAGCAGGGGGAGTGGGAGAGGGAGAAGCAGGCTCCCTACTGAGCAGGGAGCCCGATGCAGGACTTGATCCCAGGACCCTGAGATCACGACCTGAGCTGAAGGCAGACGCTTCACCAACTGAGCCACCCAGGTGCCCCTGAGGGTGTCCTTCTTTATAGGTGTCAGCATATGCATTGTTCTGGAGTCTAACTTCCCTTTCTGTGAGGGTGCAAAATATGTCTCTAGGTCTGCCCATCGATATGTCCATGACCCTGAATTCCAGTCCTTCTGGGATCAGAAGGCATTTCCAGGGAAGGCTGTGGCTTCAGGGCTTCCTGGACATATATTGGTTTGTTACTGGCCTTAGCCGACTTCTCTTATTTATTTATTTTTTTTGATAGCTTACTTTCGCATGTAAAAGAGTATTCAAATTTTCAGTTAGTCTCAGCTTTCTAGCTATCTTGTGGCAGGGAGGTGTCAGGCTATTTCATTTCACAAATATTTGAGCGCTGACCTTATAGCATCCACTCCTCATGCACTTACAGGGAGCAATGATCCCTGCCTTGGAAAGCACCTCGTATTGCCTTAATATTCTCATTAGGACAATAATTAATATAATTATAGTGTACCAGGAATCTTTCTAAGCATTTTTTATATATTAACATGAGTATTTTCATAATAACCTAGTGATAATGAGGTTATTATCCCCACCACTGTATAGATCAGGAAATGAAGGCCTGGGGGGCTTAACTACATACTCACTGATGTAAATGCATGGACACAAGTATGAATGAATATAGCAGACTCAAGAGATTCAAATTCAAGACCATCTGAAATCAAAACCTATCACAGTATGCTGCCCCTAAGAATCCAGTGGCTTGTAATTCTAGCAGAGTTCCTAGGGTGTTCTTCATCTAAGACTGGTAGTTCTGACCCACCTCATTTTATGAGGACTTTTTGGTTAATGAAACTATCCAGAAGGTTCCTTCAGGAATAATACTGCAGACAGAGAATCACTGGGGTGAAATAAGACTTGGGGCAAGCCCATGAGATACACCTCATACTCAAAACTTTTAAAACTTGAGCCCAGTGAAGGTTTCTTGGAAGTAAGAGCACTCATTGTGTTTTGGATCAGTGATATATCAAATTATAAAGTATTCATTAAACATCTTCTCCCAGTGATGGAGATTCTAAGCAATCACCCTGTCATTGCTCCCTTCACAAGGATTTCCTTGTTGGTGATATAAACAGATCTTATCTAGCAAACAGGATTCATTGTGGATCCAGTGAATGCATAATTTTTTCATCTACATCTATGTATATCTTTTGCCAGAAAGTGTAGTGCAGTAAGCTTTGGGTCCAAGTACCTTTTGACATTCATTCTCCTCAAATCCTTTTAGACAGAGAATGTCCTTGCTATTGATAGCATACTCAGAACAGATGGAAAATGACATTAAAGTAGTTCATGATGGGTAATATAGCAATGTTTTCTTTCATCACATGACACCATGATCTTCGTTGTGGTCATGCATGTCATACATTTCTACAAAGTCCTACCATAGTCCAATTGCCTATGGTATTAAGGGAATCTGTTCCAGGTGGGCTACCTACTGCAAAGGAAAAAAAAAGAGAGAGAAAGAAAAAAAGAAAAAAGAAAAAAATGCAACAAAGACTGCAAACTTTTATAGAACAATATTGTTACCACATCATCAATTTGTCCCTTCGTTACTGGTCGTCTAAAAGCCTCTAATGAAAAACCAAAACAGTAAATTCAGATAGAAAGTAAACATTCAGCATGCTGTCTGAAGCCAGGAAATAGTTTTTATAACTAAATAGAAAATAAGTACAAAGTGTCAGAGATCACGATGTCTCATATATACCAATGCTGGGGAAATATTTTTCCACTTATGAATAGGTGGGTAGATAAAGAGGAAAAATTTGGAAGAAAATTTCTAAGGTTTTCAGCTGCAGAAATGATCTTCAGAACTCCTTGTATCTTATTCTATCCAAGAGCCTCTCCCTTATCTACCATGACTCCACTATCAGAGTTACTTCAGTTACCTTTTGAAGACAAAATCCTCTCTCTCCAAAGTTGGGTTTCTAACACTGGCCAAATCTCCAGGGATTCGCCATCTTTTTTTTCCTCTCCTCCCTGAGTGACTCCAAAAGTATACTGGGGACCATGTGAGGAGCTTGTAACAGTCATTTCCTAAATGGTCTGAAGCTTATACCTATAGAATTACTTAAAACTATCCCCCCAGGGCGCCTGGATGGCTCAGTTGGTTAAGTGTCTGCCTTTTGGCTCCGGTCATGATCCCAGGGTACTGGGATCCAGTCCCACGTCAGGCTCCCTGCTCCGCGGGGAGTCTGCTTCTCCTTCTGCCCCTCCCTCCACTCATTCTCTCAATCTCTCTTGCTCTCGTGCTCTGTCTCTCAAATAAATAAATAAAATCTTAAAAAAAAAAAATATCAAGGGGCAGAGCAAGATGGCGGAGGAGTAGGAGACCTGGATTTCATCTGGTCTCAGGAATTCAGCTGGATAGGGATCAAACCATTCTGAACACCTACGAACTCAACAGGAGATCGAAGAAAAGAATAGCAGCAACTCTCTGAACAGAAAAGCGACCACTTCCTGGAAGGTAGGACGTGCGGAGAAGTGAATCGGAGGCGATATTCGGGAGGATAGACAGCCGGGGGAGGGGGCCTCCGTCGGCCGCTTCTGGCAAGTGATAGAGCCGCGGAGCACAAAATCGGAACTTTTAGAAGTCTGCTCCGCTGAGGGACGTCACTCTGGTGGCTAAGTGGGGGGTAGAACCCTCGTGGGACAGTGTGGTCTCAGGACCCTCGGGGTCACAGAAAGACCGGGGGTGCCTGAGTGCCGCAGAGCTCCCAGGTATCAGAGTGGGGAAGCCGGCTGCAGAGATGGAGCCGAGGCGTGGGCTCTCAGCTCGGGGTTGCTATAAACCGTGATCCGCGGCACAGTCGGGCCACTGCTCCTCCAGCAGGGACCCAACAAACGGCAGATCCGGGGAGACTCACCTTCTTCCCCCGGGAGGAGCAGCGCAGGAGCGCACCGCAGGGATCTGCTGGGTTTGGAGACTCCACACCGAGTCGGGTGCCAGAGATAGAAATGCTCAGTCACAGCCTGGGTGAGCATGGAGTGCGGCCGGAGACCGGGGAGACGGGAGTGACTGACGGCTTTTCTCTGGGGGCGCACTGAGGAGTGGGGCCCCGAGCTCTGGGCTCCTCCGGGGCGGAGACTGGGAGGCCGCCATTTTCACTCTCCGCCTCCAAAGCTGTACGGAAAGCTTGCAGGGAACAACAGCTCCTGAGAGCAAACCTGAGCAGGTTACTTAGCCCGGACCGGGCAAGGGTGGGGCAATTCCGCCTCCGGCAAAGACATTTGGGAACCATGGCAACAGGCCCCTCCCCCAGAAGATCAGCGAGAACAGCCAGCCAAGACCAAGTTTACCGATCAATGAGAACGGCAGAACTCCAGCGCTAGGGGAATAATGCACATAGAATTCATGGCTTTTTTACCATGATTCTTTAGTCTTTCAAAGTTAATTTTTTTTAACTGTCTTTTTTTTTTTTATTTTTCTTTTTCCCTTTTCAACCAACATCTTATCAATCCCTTTTTTAAAAAACATTTTTATTTTTCATTTTTAAAGTCATATTCTATCCCTTCATAGTAATTACCCTTATTTTTGGCATATATATATAAGTTGTTCTCTCTTTAAAATTTTGAGAAAGTTTCTTCTAACAGATCAAAATATAACCTAAATCTCTAGGGTATGGTTTTGTTCTACTCTCCTGCCTGATCACATTCTCTCCCTTTTTTTTTTCTTTTTTTTTAAATCCTCTTTTCTTTTTTCAAACAACTTCTTATCAATTCCTTTTATAAATTTTTTTATAATTTTCATCTTTACAGTCCTATTCCATCCCTTCATCATATCAACCCTTATTTTTGTACATATATAAGTTTTTCTTTCTTTAAAATTTTGTGAGGCACTTTCTTCTATCAGACCAAAATACACCCAAAATCTAGTGTGTGGCACTGATCTATGCACCAGCCTGATCATATTTGATCATATTTTGTTTTTTTTTGTTTTGTTTTGTTCTGTTTTTGCTTGTTTTTACCTTTTTCTTTTTCTTTTTTTTTCTTTTTCTTTTTTCTTTCTTTCCCTTTCTTTTACCCCAGCTTCAGGTCTTTTCTGATTTGTTTAGAGTATATTTTCTGGGGACATTGTTACCCTGTTAGCATTTTGTTCTCTCATTAATCTATTCTCCTCCGGACAAAATGACAAGACAGAAAAAATCACCTCAACAAAAAGAACAAGAGGTAGTACCGACTGCCAGGGACCTACTCAATATGGACATTAGTATGATGTCGGATCTAGAGTTCAGAATCATCACTTTAAAGATACTAGCTGGGCTTGGAAAAAGCATGGAAGTCATTAGAGAAACCCTTTCTGGAGAAATAAAAGAACTAAAATCTAACCAAGTCGAAATCAAAAAGGCTATTTAATGAGGTGCAATCAAAAATGGGGGCGTTAACTGCTAGGTTAAATGAGGCAGAAGAAAGAATCAGTGATACAGAAGACCAAATAATGGAGAATAAAGAAGCTGAGAAAAAGAGAGATAAACAACTACTGGATCACGAGGGCAGAATTCGAGAGATAAGCGATACCATAAGACGAAACAACATTAGAATAATTGGGATGCCAGAAGAAGAAGAAAGAGAGAGAGGGGCAGAAGGTATATTGGAGCAAATTATAGCAGAGAACTTCCCTAATTTGGGGAAGGAAACAGGCATCAAAATCCAGGAAGCACAGAGAACCCCTCTCAAAATCAATAAAAATAGGTCAACACCCCAACATCTAATAGTAAAACTTACGAGTCTCAGAGACAAAGAGAAAATCCTGAAAGCAGCTCGGGACAAGAGATATGTAACCTACAATGGTAGAAACATTAGATTGGCAATAGATCTATCCACAGAGACCTGGCAGGCCAGAAAGGACTGGCAGGATATATTCAGAGCACTAAATGAGAAAATATGCAGCCAAGAATACTATATCCAGCTAGGCTGTCATTGAAAATAGAAGGAGAGATAAAAAGCTTCCAGGACAAACAAAAACTAAAGGAATTTGCAAACACGAAACCAGCCCTACAAGAAATCTTGAAAGGGGTCCTCTAAACAAAGAGAGAGCCTAAAACCAACATAGACCAGAAAGGAACACAGACAATAGACAGTAACAGTCACCTTACAGGCAATACAATGGCACTAAATTCCTATCTTTCAATAGTTACCCTGAATGTAAATGGGCTAAATGCCCCAATCAAAAGTCACAGGCTATCAGATTGGATAAAAAAACAAGACCCATCGATATGCTGTCTGCAAGAGACTCATTTTAGACCCAAAGACACCCCCAGATTGAAAGTGAGGGGGTGGAAAACCATTTACCATGCTAATGGACACCAAAAGAAAGCTGGGGTGGCAATCCTTATATCAGACAAATTAGATTTTAAACCAAAGACTGTAATAAGAGATGAGGAAGGATACTATATCCTACTGAAAGGGTCTACCAACAAGAAGATCTAACAACTGTAAATATCTATGCCCCTAACATGGGAGCAGCCAATTATATAAGGCAATTAATAACAAAAGCAAAGAAACACATTGACAGCAATACAATAATAGTGGGGGACTTTAACATCCCCCTCACTGAAATGGACAGATCATCTAAGCAAAAGATCAACAAGGAAATAAAGACTTTAAATGACACACTGGACCAAATGGACTTCACAGACATATTCAGAACATTCCATCCCAAAGCAACGGAATACACATTCTTCTCTAGTGCCCATGGAACATTCTCCAGAATCGATCACATCCTGGGTCATAAATCAGGTCTCAACTGGTACCAAAAGATTGGGATCATTCCCTGCCTATTTTCAGACCACAATGCTTTGAAACTAGAACTCAATCACAAGAGGAAAGGCGGAAAGAACTCAAATACATGGAGGCTAAAGAGCATCCTACTAAAGAATGAATGGGTCAACCAGGAAATTAAAGAAGAATTAAAAAAATTCTTGGAAACCAATGAAAATGAAAATGCAACTATTCAAAATCTTTGGGATGCAGCAGAGGCAGTCCTAAGAGGAAAGTATATAGCAATACAAGCCTTTCTCAAGAAACAAGAAAGGTCTCAAGTACACAACCTAACCCTACACCTAAAGGAGCTGGAGAAAGAACAGCAAATAAAGCCTAAACCCAGCAGGAGAAGAGAAATAATAAAGATCAGAGCAGAAATCAATGAAATAGAAACCAAAAGAACAGTAGAATAGATCAACGAAACTAGGAGCTGGTTCTTTGAAAGAATTAACAAGATTGATAAACCCCTGGCCAGACTTATCAAAGAGAAGAGAAATGACCCAAATCAACAAAATCATGAATGAAAGAGGAGAGATCACAACCAACACCAAAGAAATACAAACAATTATAAGAACATATTATGAGCAACTCTATGCCAGCAAATTAGATAACCTGGAAGAAATGGATGCATTCCTAGAGATGTATCAACTACCAAAACTGAACCAGGAAGAAATAGAAAACCTGAACAGACCTATAAGCACTAAGGAAATTGAAGCAGTCATCAAAAATCTCCCAAAAAAACAAAAGCCCAGGTCCAGATGGCTTCCCAGGGGAATTCTACCAAACATTTAAAGAAGAATTAATACCTATTCTTCTGAAACTGTTCCAAAAAATAGAAATGGAAGGAAAACTTCCAAACTCATTTTATGAGGCCAGCATTACCTTGATCCCCAAACCAGACAAAGACCCCATCAAAAAGGAGAATTACAGACCAATATCCCTGATGAACATGGATGCAAAAATCCTCACCAAAATACTAGCCAATAGGATCCAACAGTACATTAAAAGGATTATTCACCACGACCAACTGGGATTTATCCCTGGGCTGCAAGGTTGGTTCAACATCCGCAAATCAATCAACGTGATACAGTACATTAACAAAAGAAAGAACAAGATCATAGGATCCTCTCAATAGATGCAGAAAAAGCATTTGACAAAGTACAGCATCCTTTCTTGATCAAAACTCTTCAGAGTATAGGCATAGAGGGTACATACCTCAATATCATAAAAGCCATCTATGAAAAACCTACAGCAAATATCATTCTCAATGGGGAAAAACTGAGAGCTTTCCCCCTAAGGTCAGGAATGTGGCAGGGATGTCCACTATCACCACTGCTATTCAACATAGTATTAGAAGTCCTAGCCACAGCAATCAGACAACAAAAAGAAATAAAAGGCATCCAAATCGGCAAAGAAGAAGTCAAACTCTCACTCTTTGCAGATGATATGATACTTTATGTGGAAAACCCAAAAGACTCCACCCCAAAACTGCTAGAACTCATACAGGAATTCAGTCAAGTGGCATGATATAAAATCAATGCACAGATGTCAGTGGCATTCCTATACACCAACAACAAGACAGAAGAAAGAGAAATTAAGGAGTCGATCCCATTTACAATTGCACCCAAAACCTTAAGATACCTAGGAATAAATCTAACCAAAGAGGCAAAAAATCTGTACTCAGAAAACTATAAAATACTCATGAAAGAAATTGAGGAAGACACAAAGAAATGGAAAAACGTTCCATGCTCATGGATCGGAAGAACAAATATTGTGAAGATGTCAATGCTACCTAGAGCAATCTACACATTCAATGCAATCCCCATCAAAATACCATCCACTTTTTTCAAAGAAATGGAACAAATAATCCTAAAATTTGTATGGAACCAGAAAAGACCCCGAATAGCCAGAGGAATGTTGAAAAAGAAAAGCAAAGCTGGCGGCATCACAATTCCAGACTTCCAGCTCTATTACAAAGTTGTCATCATCAAGACAGTATGGTACTGGCACAAAAACAGACACATAGATCAGTGGAACAGAATAGAGAGCCCAGAAATGGACCCTCAACTCTATGGTCAACTCATCTTCAACAAAGCAGGAAAGAATGTCCAATGGAAAAAAGACAGTCTCTTCAACAAATGGTGTTGGGAAAATTGGACAGCCACATGCAGAAGAAGGAAACTGGACCATTTCCTTACACCACACACAAAAATAGACTCAAAATGGTTGAAAGACCTAAATGTGAGACAGGGGTCCATCAAAATCCTGAAGGAGAACACAGGAAGCAACCTCTTCGACCTCAGCCACAGCAACTTCTTCCTAGAAACATTGCCAAAGGCAAGGGAAGCAAGGGCAAAAATGAACTCTTGGGACTTCATCAAGATAAAAAGCTTTTGCACAGCAAAAGAAACAGTCAACAAAACCAAAAGACAACTGACAGAATGGGAGGAGATATTTGCAAATGACATATCAGATAAAGGGCTGGTATCCAAAATCTATAAAGAACTCATCAAACTCAACACCCAAAGAACAAAGAATCCGATCAAGAAATGGGCAGAAGACATGAACAGACATTTTTCCAAAGAAGACATCCAAATGGCCAACAGACACATGAAAAAGTGCTCAACATCATTCGGCATCAGGGAAATCCAAATCAAAACCTCAATGAGATACCACCACACACCAGTCAGAATGGCTAAAATTAACAAGTCAGGAAATGACAGATGTTGGCGGGGATGCGGAGAAAGGGGAACCCTCCTACACTGTTGGTGGGAATGCAAGCTGGTGCAACCACTCTGGAAAGCAGTATGGAGGTTCCTCAAAAAGTTGAAAATAGAGCTACCATACGATCCAGCAATTGCACTACTGGGTATTTATCCCAAAGATACAAATGTAGGGATCTGAAGGGGTACGTGCACCCTGATGTTTATAGCAGCAATGTCCACAATAGCCAAACTGTGGAAAGAGCCAAGATGTCCATCGACAGATGAATGATAAAGAAGAAGTGGTATATATATACAATGGAATATTATGCAGCCATCAAAAGGAATGAGATCTTGCCATTTGCAACGACGTGGATAGAACTGGAGAGTGTTATGCTGAGCGAAATAAGTCAATCAGAGAAAGACATGTATCATATGACCTCACTGATATGAGGAATTCTTAATCTCAGGAAACAAACTGAGGGTTGCTGGAGTGGGGGGTGGGGTGGGAGGGATGGGGTAGCTGGGTGATAGACACTGGGGAGGGTATGTGCTATGGTGAGCGCTGTGAATTGTGCAAGACTGTTGAATGACAGATCTGTACCTCTGAAACAAATAATGCAATATATGTTAAGAAAAAAAAAGAAGAAGATAGCAGGAGGGGAAGAATGAAGGGGGGGAAGTCCGATGGGGAGACGAACCATAAGAGATGATGGACTCTGAAAAACAAACTGAGGGTTCTAGAGGGGAGGTGGGTGGGAGGATGGGTTAGCCTGGTGATGGGTATTAAAGAGGGCGCGTTCTGCATGGAGCACTGGGTGTTATGCACAAACAATGAATCATGGAACACTACATCAAAAACCAATGATGTAATGTATGGTGATTAACATAACAATAAAAATTTTTTTAAGAAAATTAAAAAATTTAAAAAAAAAATATCCCCCCACTCCCAGTAAAACTGGTTTCTTATGTCTCTGGGAGGAAGCCTTACAAGAGTCTTGCACTACAAAAGCCTTCCTCCTACCTCTGAATTCAAACTACTTATTTATGAGGGCAGAGACCATACCTTTCTTTTTAAACTATTGTTTTCCCAGAATCTAATATAATTTCACATGGTAGCTGCCCAATAATAATCTGTTGAATAAAGGAATATATGATGCCCACTGCCTGTGTCACCCATTTGGCTAGTGGTTTTACTAGTCTCACCTGGTACAATGTCAACGGGTAATGAGTAACTTCGGTGCTAACCGAGCCAGGCTCAGGCACTGCTGGGCGAGCTGCTTACGTGGACGTTCTCTATAATCACCAGGATTTTAAATGTAATGGTCAAGAAGGACCAATTCAAATCAGATCTATCTAATTCTAAACAAACTCTGAGAAATTCTTTAATTCTGATCTTCATAAAGCATGGGCCTAGGTGTACTTTATGTACAGAACTATCAAGAATTTCCTACAGGGGCGCCTGGTTGAGTGTCTGCCTTCAGCTCAGGTCGTGATCCCGGGGTCCTGGGATGGAGCCCCGCATCGGGCTCCCTGCTCAGCTGGGGAGTCTGCTTCTCCATCTCCCTCTGCCTTCCACTCTGTCTACTTGTGCTCTCTCTCTGTCTCTCTTTGTCAAATAAATAAATAAATAATTTCCTACATAGTTGACTCAAGCATAATTATATGCAATACATAAGCATCTCATACAATGAATTCTGCTACTAACTTTTAGCTCCTTCCCGTTTAGTCTAGTGGTTCTCAGCTGAGTGTGATTTTGGCTCTCAGGGGGCAGTTTTTTGTAGATACATATTTCAGTTGCTGCTAAAGGGAAGGGAAGTGCTTCTGACATCTAGTGGGTAGAAGCCAGGGATGCTGCTAAACCTTCTGCTATGCTTTGGGCAGCCCCCTTCCTGTCCAAACGCTGGCCAAAGGTGGCTGCAAACAAATGTCTTTCCTCCTTACTGTCCAAATGTTCTCTTTCAATGTTTTTTTACCTTTCCCTTTATTCTCCCAATTTCCCCTCGTCCTCCTCTATATTCACTGCCTTTGTGCCTATAGGGTAAAGCACACAGGCCATTGTTGCTCTGGTCTTATTCCTCGAAGCCAGGCAAACCCATCCATTATTGTGACAATGTCATCTTGGACAGTCATACCAAGTTTTCTTCTTTCCTCCCATCAGCATCTATCCCGATTTTTTTTTTTTTTTTTGCTTTTAACAAACTGACGCTTGTATCATCATACTATGAAAATTGGCAAGTTTCATAAAGCAGTATATTAAGATTTCATGATTTTAGGCAGAGGATGAGGAGGGTAAAATGGTCCCCTGTACAGTAGATTGGTGTGATTTCCTGGCTGTTGTCCAGTCAAGCGAGGTTCCACGGGGACAGTGTTGCACAGTGCACTTTGCCTCTCTGTTTCCCTCTGGATAGTCCCAATTTGGCCTTGGGACCCTAGTTCAGGCATCTGTCATCTTGGCTTTTTGGATCTAAGGTCAGTGCTTGACCTGCACACTCAGACTGGGTAGTAGGTGTGGATACATATTTTTCTGGGGATATGGTTTCTGAATTTTCAAAGGGACCTGTTGATACATAGACATTAAGCATTAAAGAAAAAAATCTTTCTGGGATCTAGCAGATCACAGACTTATGTTTATAGATTTGAATTTAATGAATATTTCCATGGGGCCTGGGGGAACAGTGATGTAAGGACTGTTACCTAGCCATCATTTTTATGAGGAAATAGCCATTACGGAAGAATTTGTCATTTTTGAAATAAAAACAACAACAACAACAACAACAACAACAACAGAGAGCCATTTAAAAAAATGTCTTTCAAACATGCATTTGTTTTTCCATTTGTATCATCCACTTCATTGTCTTATGAAGGTTGACAGGATAAAAATGGTCATTGATGACAATGTCATTGATGAGCAAAGATTACCATACTAGCAGTTACAGAGAACAAAAAATATTATAATGGTATTGGCCCCATTCAGTCACTCCTCCTGGCTTTTACATCCAGAATGGCCAAGTATTCTGCATCCTAATGAATTCAGCCCTTAGTGCTTCCCTATAATTTTCTCTAGGATAGTCATAGACTATTTCACTTTCTATGGGGACCCACAGGGACCCACCTGGCATCTCACCTACACACATACTATATTCTCTTATATCACAGTGACGACATCAGTAGCAGTAGAAAACATTTATCAAAAGCCAGATATTTCAGCTCTTGCTAGAACATTATATTCTATTCTGCAGAAGTGACTGGGCAAGACCCAAAAGAAAGCCTTAGAAATAATCCAATCTGTGAAAGCTTTGCTTTGATCCTTTCATTAGTACATTGAGTCCACTCGACACCAGGATTCATGTGGAAGAGAAGCACCCTGAGAAGTAAAATGCTATTGTTGGAGGGTTTACACTACAGTTCAACATATTGTATGACACTGTTCGTAGTGGTCTTATCACCACGTTAATAGATTCAAACACAGAGGCCCAGAGACATTACGTAACTTGCCGTTGTTTGGACAGTTCTATACAATGGAGAGAGGCTTTTAACTCAAGTTTTTCAGACTCCAAAGCGATGTTTTGTTCCACTACCTTTTATGACCTCAGAAAATTATGAGAAGAAACGATAGATAGCTTCAGGGGTTACACTCATTGTAGTCATCAATGATAGTTTTCTAAGCTCAGTGATAGCTTCAGGGGTTACACTCATTGTAGTTATCAATGATAGTTTTCTAAGCTCAGTGATCGTGTGGTTTCAGTGTGAGGGGCCACAGCAATTACAGGTAAGTGTGGTTTGCACAGGGGTCAAGTAGCCTCATCAATGAAGAGCATGAATTAAATTCTACCCAATTCAATGTGACTCAGTTCGATTCAAGCTAAAATTACTTTCTTTTGAGCACCGAGTACAGAGTCAATCATTTGTGGGGTCTCCGTGCTGAGACAAAAAAGAAGTACAGGTGTGGGCTTTAGCCTTCAGAATCTCTGAGTCTGGCCAGTCATACAACTAACGGCCATGGAAAAATTAACAGGCAATTTCATATTAACCTGTGAATTAATGATTATAGCAAAAGCACACATTTTGAATAAGATACCTCAAGTATCAGATGCAAGGCTTTGATACTTTCCAGCTATATAACTGTGGAGCATTCTCTCATGGATAAGACTAGGATTAAAAAATTCTTTAAGAGAATTGTTGTGGTTTTTGTTTTGTTTTGTTTTTTTGAGGATCAAAAGAAATGTTGCCTTAGAAGTCCATTTTGATTGTATATAAGCCATGGAGCTTGGTCTCTGTTGGAGGATTGAAGAAAATGTGGTGGTCTCATTCCCTTTTAGACAATTAATTTCATCAATAAATATAGTAAGAGGCTGAGACACCTCAGAGAATAAAAGGAACCGAGACCTTGATTCCTGAGGGACGGAGGGAGAGAGTATGCTGCAATGGATTGGTTCTGTATAATTCACAGGTCCTTGGAAAGGAGACGTGGAATCTGGCAAAGTGGGTAGATGGTTAGAGGAATGCACCCAGTGATCTTGGCAGCATAAACTTAAAGAGGTCTGCAAGTTGGAGCTGAGGCAGTTTTGGTCTGGTGCACTCTGACCTTGTGTATCATAAAAAGAGGGGATGTTCTCTATCACCTTGAGGAGCCATGAGAACCTGAATTATTTAGGGCTTATGCACTCCATCTGTCAGCAGAAAGAGGTAGCTCAGCAATGCCAGAGGCAGAAGTGGCAGGAAGAAAAACCCCAGAACCAGAAACTCATGGGGAGATACATTTTATGTATTTTTTATTTGATCGTTATTTTTTCCATCGGGTTCCATTAGCAGGGACCGCGGTAGATTCATGGTTCCACCACTGGCTATGCAGTCAGCATGAGGTTTTGCTTTGAGCATCAGCATATGCTTACTCACTAGTCCAGAGCCTCAAACAAGTAGATGACAGCTTTGTCCTGGTCACATGTGGATCTCTCTGAGATCCACAAAATTATTGGGGTAAGCAACTCTATGAAAAGTTTGGGAATTCTGCTAGAAAACAGGCTGTGACTTAGAAAAATCACAATTTTTAATGTTAAGATGCACTGGACTTTGTTTGCCTGTAGAGGCTAGTGAAATCCAAAATATACTAGAGACTTAGTAAAAATTACCTAGCACTGATTGGATAATTTTAGGAACTATTGTTGTTTTGAACCCAGAATACATTCCTTGAAGCGCTTTCTTCAGGCAGCAAACACAATATTGAGCGGTGGTAATCTTTTCTTTGTCCTAAGAGAGCTTGGTGGATACCGGATTTTCTTCATAATTTATTAATTTTTTATGGAAAACATTGTAGTAAGAAATTAGCAATGCTGTGTATTTATGTTTGAAGGCCACATGGCGCAGGTGTATGATCAACTTGGCATGGTGCTAGAGGGCCTTGGAAGTAACTTTAAACTACATAACATAGGGTGGCTTGAAATCAGACTCCTGAGAAACCCCTCTCAGAGGATGGGGAAACTGATCAGAAGTGCTGCTCCAGGTATTGACTATGGAGGTGCAGGAAGTAGGGAAATGATTCACTGTATTTGTCTGTTTACCCTCCATATACACTAGGCTCTGAGTGAAGCACTTCCCATGTTATAAATTTGCCATGATTCTATCTATTCCTTTAACCCAGTGGTCACCTGTGCACCAGGCTCTTACCAACAGAGAGAGAGGGGTCACATATGCTGATGCTCTGTTCTTTGCAGATGGGATGCAGTCAAGCTCCCCAGCTCCTTGCTCACTCCCCCTTTCCCTCTCTCCCCCTGACTCTCTCTTTCCTTCTCTTTTTCTCCTAACCTGTCTTCTCTCCTCCTATCCCTGTTTGGTGCCTAACTCCTGATTTCTGTTATCTCTGTTGGGGTCTCTTCTGTCCCGCATAGGATTTGGTTATTTGGTCTTCTCAGTATGATACTAAGATTTTCTCAAATCACAAGTTTTATCTCCTCTTTTTACTCTTTCAACTCAGAAATGCTCCAAGGGGATAAGCTGTCCCGAGGCTGATTCTGGGATCCAAGCCTGACTTGGGCTGAGAGCTCAGACAGACTTAACAATATACCATGAGGGGTTGGAATTCATGGTAGCAAGTGCAATGCAAAAATATCCCTGGATGGTAAAGTTCATCCACTATTTCATGGTTGTTGATTGAGGGGAAGGGGGTATGTGTTTCATTCCTCTTAATGAAAATGACTTCCTTTGGAAAGAATGCCCTCTCTACTCCCCATTCTACCTTGGAAATCTACTTGCAAACTCAAGCACAGACAGAATGAGTGTATGTGTGCTCACCTGAGGTTCCCAGTACGCTGTATGAAAAGTATCACTGCCTTCCTTCTGTTAAGGAGCCTGAGTCCAAAAGGCTCAGTGAGAGAATTGGTGGTGGTCAGCTGTGGACAATTGTGGACCTGTTACTATGACCTTATTAAGCCTCCCAGCTTTCGGCTGTCGTGATGTTATAGAATGGAAAAATGACTAGTAAAGATCTGGAATCATTAGGAGGGTTTTTAACATTTTATATGAAAATATACCTAATTAATAAAGGTACCCTCAAGGCGCCTGGGTGGCTCAGTTGATTGAGCATTGGACTCTTGATTTCGGCTCAGATCCTGATCTCAGGGTTGTGAGATGGAGCCCCAGGTCGGACTCTGCCCTGGGCATGGAGCCTGCTTGATATTCTCTCTCTCCCTCTGCCTCTGCCCCTCCCCACTCACACTCTTTCTCTTTCAAAAATAAATAAATAAATAATAAATAAAAATAAATTTAAAAATAAAGGTACCTTCAAAAAAAAAATCAGTTACTTTCTGTTTAACTTATAAAAGACGTTTTTTTTGTCACACATGCTGAGTGCCAGGCTTAGGTCAAGTGGTGCCCTTATAGATTTTACATTCTTATGACAGGAAATAGACAGTAAGTAAGTATAAAAATTGAAAAAGAATTATGAGGACAAAGAGTATTTAGTGCTTTGAAGAATAACCTAGGATGATATGGGAGGGAGTCCCAGGGAAGGAGGGGGTGGGGGGGTGGGGGGGCATTTCCTGTAGGAGAATAGAGCAGACCTCTCTGGAAACATGACAATGAAGTCAAACCTAAAAACATCCAGCTTAAATCATGCTAAACCAGGATGCTCTTCCTTCCAATGTGGTACCTACAAAGAGCACAGTCATGCATTAAGATCCAGTTCCTTGGAGTCAGCTGACTACCTCAATGTCCCAATTCTAAAATGAGGGACTTAAGGTGGCTCTCTTGCCTACCTCACAGGAGGGCTATGAAGATGGAATGTAAGAATGCTAATCAAAACTATTTGCATATTTAGTCAATTATACCAATGCTGCTTATATTACAGAGGATGGGAAGGGTACATTCGAGTATTGACTGTGTATAAAGGATCTGTATGTATTAGGGGCCTTATGCATGTTGTGTCCTCTAATCCTCAGGTCCATCCTATGGTACTGATATTTTTTCCATTTTAAAGATAAGACAACTGCTCATACAGGGAATAACTGGAAAGGCTGCAGATCTGACCCAAAACTTTGTGTTAACTCCCATTTCCCTATTCCCATATCCACGAATTCACAGATTACATCAACTCTATTGGCAACAAGTGGCTTCCAGAGTTTTTAATCCTAGACTCAGAATAACAGGGAAATGGGGGGGGGGGTGTGCCTGGGTGCTGCAGCTGGTTAAGCGTCCAACTCTTGGTTTTGGCTCAGGTCGTGATCTCTGGGTCATGAGATCGAGCCCTACGTAGGGCTCCATGCTTGGTGTGGAGTCTGCTTGAGTTTTTCTCTCCCTCTCTCTCCACCCCTCCTGCTTCTACTCTCTCTCTCTCTCTCAAATAAATAAGTCTTTAAAAAAAAAAGGATAACAAGAAAATGGTCAACGAGGGTGGATTCCATTCTGTTAAGGGGAATCAACATAGCACAACAAGAACACCTGAGCAGTGGGCAGGCACAGAGGGGCCTCAGGAATACGAAACCGAAGACATCCTGTGGGGGCTGCTGTGAGCAGAGGATGTTTGCTGAGTAACTGCTGCAGACTGCATGCACCTGTATCGCTCAGCACTCATAAGGGAGTGCTGCTATATGCTGATGCTCAGGTAGGCGTCCGGCTCCCTCACCTGTAAATAACAGTCCCCAGAAGGATTTCTGGGGAAAAAACAAAATGTTTTTCCCCCCACCTCCTTTATATTTTTAAACTAGAATTTTTTTTAAAAAAGATTTTATTTATTTGAGAGACAGCGCGCCGGAGAGAGTATGAGCTATGAGCAGGGTGGGGTGGGGGGAGCAACAGGAGAGGGAGGGAGAAGCAGACTCAGGGGCTTGATCCCAGGACCCAGAGATCATGACCTGAACCGAAGGCAGATGCTTAACCAACTGAGCCACCCAGGCACCTCTAAACTAGAATTTTTATGAAGATGTCCAAATTGTGTGAAGGTGGTTACACGCAGTTAACCACACACACTTACGGACCATTACACAGAGTAGGATAGGCTCTCACTCCCCCGCTTCTCATTACTAATACTGGTAAGAACCCCGAACTCTTGAGGTTGGGATGCTAGTTTCCTTTCTGTCTGGTCAAGATGGTTTGCTTGCTCTTGGTGCATGCAGGCTGGTCGGCAGTAGAGCATAGGCTTCCGACTTCAGGGACGTAACTGGCTCTCAGTTTTGCTTTAGCATTTGCTCATAGCAGACCTGCTAAGGCCCAAGTGTCTGAGTTGCTGTCTGAGCCTTGCTCTGCATATTGCTTCCTGAGTCTGTTAAAGTAGCAGCTCTCTCTTTGTCTAAACTGAAGTCTGCATTTTCTCTGCGGGACCAGTCATTTTGCGACCTGGAGCAGTAGGAGGGACATTTTAAACCTTTCCTTGGAGGCAAGCATCCCTTTCTGCCTAGAATCTGAACATGCGGACCCCAGGGTACTTCCTCGGTAGCATCATTAAACATCAACCAAGCAGCTGCAGCTCAAGAGTGGTTTGGGGGTGTTATTGTTTATCACTTCATGCCTGGTGTCATCTGGGCTCCATTAGCAGCTGATGGAACCCCCCCAAACAATGACTCCATCCTGTGGGTCCCTGGCCACCTTCAGGCCAGATGCCGCTGCATTATCTAAATCTGATGCGGTACAGATGCAAACCAGGCAGCTGTGAGCTGTCAGCCTCCAGATGATGGGCATTTGTCCTGCTTGCGTGCAGGAGTTATAAATGTGGCTCTGTGGCCACAAGCCTGAATTTATCTAGGGTGACTGCAGCCTTGGGAGTGAAGGCTGGACTTGGCCCATACAGGTCAGGGCCAAGAATGCTAAGGCGACAGGGGGCCTTCAAGAAGCCTGAGAAACATCTGAGTTGCAAAAAGCACTTCGTCCTGATACGTCGTAGCCAACGGACCTATTGAGGAGAAGAAACCACTGTTCTACTGTCCTCTGCCTATAGGAGCAAAGGCGGTGGGATCAGTCAAACTCCCCGAGACCGCCTGGCATCCTCTTAGTGGTTGAGCAGGTCCTTTACTAGCCACAAACTTACTTCTTTTCCTTTGCATGCAAAATCTAGCTACCATCAGCTGGAACTATGAGGAGCCATCTTAGGAACATGAGGCTTTGTCTTTTAATGAAAAGTCAGTGTTGTCTCAGCTTGCTCTGTTCATGGCAAACAGGGCTTTGGTTCATTTGTGGTACGAATATATACCTTTGAACTATTGTAAGATCCTTGCAAACAGATGAGGGATGGGACTGATTCTTTTTTTCATTATTTTTATCAAGTACAAATAATAAGTCCTGCTAATTAGAACATTCTCCATCCAGACCTGATATACTCTCATTTCACCAGAAAAAGCAAACATCTGAAAGATTTTTAATGACTTTATCCTTTGAATCTCTAGCCACAGAGAGGAAATGGAAAATAAATATATCATGCTTATTGCTTTAGAGCATGGTGAGCTTGTCTAGAACTGCATTTAATTTGATTGTTAGCTGTACTTCTATATCACTCTGAGTCAGCAAGCACATTTCCAACGTGATGTACGCTCTAATTTTTTTTTCTAGTTTTAGAATTCAGCTCTTGCCTCTTCTTCCTTCATCTTGATTAGAAAGGTGATATGAACTAGTGGGAAGAACATCAATTTTGGAATCATCAGACTGACTTCACATAGCTCCTCGAGTTACCATAGGAGGCTAGGTTATTTATACTTTCTTAGCCTGTTTCCTTTACTATGAAATAGAGATATGCACCCCCTTATGTTTTGTGATGATTCCCAAATGAGATCAAATATTGAAGTGCCAACTGCAAGGACTTGACAGGAAATATTTGTTAGTTCAGTGTCCCTCTTCCGCTAAGACACCTCCTCGTGGAGATATCCCAATTTTGCTTTGACATGCCTGTCCTTTGGCCATTTTTAAAAATACAGCCTTTCACCATTCCTCCTCACTTCTTTATCCTTTAATCCCTATGAAATTCTACGAGCCAGTCTTCCCACTTCCAGCCACTCCCCAGCCTTAGCAGAATTTCAACTGCCACCAACGAATCTTCCTAAGACAGAACACTGTACTCATCTTCTTCCACTCCAAATTGGTTATGGCCCTATTGCCCACATGAGCAAATTTGATGGTTGTCATTCATTTACTCTTTTATTCACTGATCCATACACAAATGTGCATTGATCCCTGGGATGTGCACACACCCTTTGAGGGTGCTATGGAAACACGGATAAATAGGGACCATCCTAAGACCACAAATCTAGTGAGAACACAGACAAGCAAAGTGATTTGAGTAACATGATGTGATAAATACTGTTCTAGTGAGGGAGTAATCTCTTCCCAACCGTAAATCTTCAATTTCAGAAATTTGATGACTTGATTTGACTTCTATATATTTTGCCTCAATGCTGAGAATTTTGGATGGATTAAAAGGGTCACTCTGAGTTGATGACAAGCAATTATTTGGTTAGAACATTTAGCACATTATTCAAGTATCAGATTTCTTGTGTAATGGGAATGCCCACGGGCAGGTGCTTTGCCTCATTCTCTCCAAATCCTGAGATAGCACAGGACACGGTCTGCTTTTCCCAGTAAATGTATGAATGGTGAAGGAAAAGAGTACTGCCTTTATAGACAAACATTGAATTAAATCTTAACTTCGTCAAGTAACAGAAGACCTATAGATGAGACTTCATGTTCCTGAGACTCAGTTTCCTCAGGTGTAAAGTGAAGCTGATAAAAACCACTATAAGGATTATTGCATTAATTAAAACAATGTAAATCAAGCCCAAAATTCAGGGTTTAGCACACAGTAGGTGCTTAAAACTTGTCCGTTCCCTTCTCCCTCTCCGTCCCTTATGAAAATGCACTGGAGTAGCATGGATAAGGCAGTTCGCACAATGCCTAGCACCTAACAAGGAAAATATTAGTTACCGCTTTGCTCTGTCCACCATGGATAGCCAAGATGCTCTGGTAGAACCTTGCTGTTTGTATGGCAGCATCTGGGGTGAACCAAGACATGTCAGATATCCCATGATCCAGGCAGCCTTCAAACACATTTCTCCAAAAACTGCATACCTGAGACCTCATTACTTAGGAACCAAAAAGCAGCAGGTGCATTCATTTAAACAGTATATAGGCCTTTGATGTGATTGTACACAGAGTTATTTATTTAAACATCCATGAGTACTGAATCTGCCTCCTGCATGAATGTCTTACTCAGCTTTGAATCTTCCCTTCAAAATACCCGACGTAGTTCTTTCCTAACCCAGATACATAGATCTTTTGTGCATTTGTTCTGCTTTTACTGAAATGCTAACTTTGCCTCAGGCTTTCCAAAAAGTTGAAATTCCCAAGAACTTTAAATTCCTTTCTGCATGCACAAGAGGAAATGACTAGTTTCCCACACTATGAAACCGTGCTACATGCTTACAGATTTGTGATATTTTCTTGCAAGTCACAGGGCATTATGTATACACGGGAGGTGCCTGAGAAGATGAGAGACTGGATATTCAGGCCACCAGTCCTGTTTCTTGTTGGTGATGTAAGTCAATCTTTTGACACCATGGGCAGTGGTAGCAAGGCACTTGGACATTTTTTACTGGATGGCTTTCTTGCAATTAAAAGCATATGTATAAAGTTTGGAACCAGGAAATACATATTTTGATACCTTATATTTTTCTTTATGGTTCTTTCCTCTAAGATTCAAATATTAAAGCCATAAATTCTCAAGTGGAGACAGGAGGAAATTGGTGGCTGGAAGCAAATGGACTGTCACGTGGTTGGAACTGGGGCTTGTCTGATGCTCAGGCCATCACACTGTTCAGCCTCGTGTGTCTGAGGTAGGGTTAATCAGAAGGTAGGCAATGCCAGAGGCTTTGAGATAACATATAGGAACTGCATCAGCCCCAGTGTCCATTCTGGATGGCTTGGAGAACACACTTTCTTTTATAGATTCAGTCAGCTCACAGGTACTGAGTTCCTACTATGTGGCAGGTACTACTGACCAGCAAGCACCATGATAGCGATCCAATGAAGAAAAAGATACATGTGATTCCCCCAAAGAGTCTGATGAGAATCTGAGAGACAACATCTCATTCTTTCACCCGTTCTATCTATATTCACAACAGGGATACAGCTCTGTGTTTAAAACTGCATCAGAGGTTAGGAGGTGATATAAAAATAAAAAAGAGGTCCCCAGTCAAAGCACAAATTACTAAGGGAGCTAAGTGTGAGCATATTGGTTTAGTTCAATGCAGAAAGAAACAATGGCGGTAAGGGATTTCCAGGGGAGGGCGTGTGTGAGTTTGTAGGATGGCGAGATCACCCCCTTCAGTTTGGAGACTTGGCGGCCTCCAGGGTAGTGGCTCCAGGTATATCTAAAAGGGAATGGAGGTGGGGCTTAAAACAGGAGTAGTCATTCCCATGTGTAAGAGACATTTAGACACTGATCACACCTCATCACACTTCCTGGAGCCTGGTTACTTTCCCTCTCTGCTGGAGAAGATGAAGTTGTGTTCTTTGTAGAAGTAAAGTAGAGTTTTGTGCCTGGGGACATAAGATACATTTGAATCCCTTAAAAAAATCAAAAGATTAGTGACATTTACTAATGTTTATACCTCCAGGTTTCCTTCTCTTGTCTCCCAGAATACTAGGTGCTCAGACTAAAGCCTTTGGGAAGATTTCAAAAGACATCCCCCTGGGAATCTGAACAGCTCAAGAGGGAAAAAAAAAAAAAACCCAAAAAGCAAACTAAAGATATTGACAATGGGGGATGTCCCTCAAAAAAAATGGCCAACTTAGATCATCTTTTCAACCAGATTTCTACATCTAAACTACATACAGAGAAGTTGAGTGATTATTTTCTGAATTCTCCCATGTCATATAACTAGTATATTCTAGATTAAGGGGAGAGAAGTTAATTCATTTCATAAAATACTTTAAGGAATTAGGGAGTAGTTCTCATAGAACATCCTGTTGAGAAAGGCAGCACAAGACTCTGGTCAGACAAACTGCCACAGAGCTTCCATTCTGTTTTTCAGTGCTCTGATCTTAAATAGTAATAGACAACCAAGGATCACCAGACTTTGAGGAAATTATCTAACATGAAATAAAGAAACCAACCAGAAAAAAAAATAGTAGTTTGGAAAAAACAGAATCTATAAATCCTTGAAGGCAAAGAGAACTTGAAACAGGATGAGATTAACATCCACAGAGAAGAAAGGGGGAAAACACAGTCATAAAACAATGATGGGTTTCTCTAAAAAGTCATTTTTAGATAATTAAATAAAGCTTTGGAGATTAAAAGCATTGATCACAGAAATGAGACTCTCGAAAGAAGGATTAGATAATAAAACAAGAAATTTACAAGCAATTAGAGCAAAACGTCAAAAGGATAGAAAGGAGAAATGAAGAAGAGTACAGGGTGAGGGCAAATGTGTCCCATCTGAATAACAGGATCTCCAGAAAGACAGACCAACAGAGGCGTGGAGATCCTCCCAAGAACAAACCAAGACATGATAAGAACTGATAAGAATTTGCATATGGATGGGGCCCACTATACACCAAAGACATAACGGATGAAAATAGATCCAATGGCCTTCCCCAATGCCATCTGAGATTTCAGAACTGATGCCAAAAATAGGAGAAGCTTCCATTCAAGAAAAAAAAATAAAGTTTTCCAAAATGGTACAAGAACCAGAATGTTATTGTTTCTTCTTCCATAATATTGGAAGTTAAAGTCAAGAGTCATTTGGCATTTAAAAAGCAACGTCCAGCATAAAATTTGATATCCAAGCAAACTATCAGCTAAGTGTTAGAGTAAAGCCTCTTTCGGAAATCAGTGCTTTTCAAAAATGTTACTTGTTATACCCTAGGAAGCTACTAGAGTATGAATTTAAGCCAAAATACATGAATCAGGACTTTTTAAAAGGTAGGAATATCGACATCTGACTTTAGAGCTGCAAAAGTAGATAGAAAATCAATTAAGAGCTAAAATTGGGTGTCTGGGAACTAGGAATAAAAATACATTTTTCTTTTTTTTTTTTTTTTAAGATTTTATTTATTTATTTGAGAGAGAGAGAATGAGAGACAGAGAGCATGAGAGGGAGGAGGGTCAGAGGGAGAAGCAGACTCCCTGCCAAGCAGGGAGCCCGATGCGGGACTCGATCCTGGGACTCCAGGATCATGACCTGAGCCGAAGGCAGTCGCTTAACCAACTGAGCCACCCAGGCGCCCAAAATACATTTTTCTAATAAGCTTTGTAGAGCTGCTGAACAATTTCAATTATGTGCAAGCATAATTTTGATAAAAATAAAACTAATTTTAAAACATTAAATGGGGTAATATAATGAAGCCATCTTGCACATCATACACTGTCAGTACCTCTACTTTCTACCTCATTATCCAACTGCAGGTCCTTGCAAGGTTTGAGTTTCCCATCTCAATAAATGAGAGCATCAACTCAGATTAGAACCCTTTTAAAAACTCTAAAATTTTACTTATCTACTTAGTATTTACTAAGATTTCAGTGTAGTCATACGGATGCTGTTTTTGAACACTAAGTTTTTTGTTTCTAATTTTAACCTTTTATTACAAGTATGGTATTAAGGCAAACGAGCAGGATCTAAAATGCACTTGCAAGTTGTTCTATGGTTATAAAAACGCTGATGAAATGGAGCATTGGTTAAGTAGCTCCCATCTTCCCATGTTCCAAAAATGTCAGTATCCCCACCTCTTCTTTCCTCTCCTAGAGAGAATGTCTCCTACTTTTTAGAAAGGGTGAGGCCAGTGTGTGAGCAACAAAAGAATCCTCTCCAGTGTTAGGAATTTGATGCCAGTAGAGAAGCATGGCCATTTCATATATACAGATTCGCTTCACAGTGCCTGGTCCATGGTAGACTTTTAATAAATGCTGGTTTATAGGATCATAAAACATGGCATATACTTTGGGGCAATTTAGGAGAAAATAACCTTCCAGAGCACTGGCAGCCATACTCCACTGCTCACGTGACAAAAGTTTCTCCTGGAAAGAAGTATGTGCTCCCTGCTCAGTGTCTTGGTAGGGGCGGGTGCCCTGGTGAATGCCTCTGGCTTGCTCTTCTCCTTTCTAACCCTTCACCTCTCTGAACTGGTGCTTTGTCCTTGCAAGTAAATCAAAGGGAAATTGAAATTGATCTTGGGGATGATGGCTGGTGGGAGTTAGAAATAGGAGAGCTAGAGTTTGGATGGTTCATATGATCCCTCCTTCCCACCCCCACCCCCACACTCAATTAATTTCAAGCTGAAACTGATTTATTTATAGTCATATTTTACAGAACATTCTAGTGAAATTTCCTTGATTTAGGCCAATGTCTAAGTTCTTTCTTCCCTTCTATTTTAAAAGAAATATGAGACTCTGTTCCCTATTAAAGAGGAAGAAAGCATCATTGATGTCCAGCTTCCCTCTAGCTACTCTGAATTTGAGCAGACTGTATGACTCATCTTTCCTAGAAATACAACAATGAGATCATCATGTCTGTTCCCTTCCCACTCTGAGTACAGTTGAATTGGTTTCCTCTGTGTTCAGGGATATATATGTATATTCTCTCTCTCTTTCTTTCTCTTTTCTTTCTTTCTTTCTTTCTTTCTTTCTTTCTTTCTTTCTTTCTTTCTTTCTTTCTTTCTTCTTTCTTTCTCTTTCTTTTTCTTCTTTCCTTGTTAATATACAAGAGCTGAATCATATAATTGAAACACAGCAAAGAGGAAAATGAGCAGAGATTAATACATTTTTTTTTCAGGCAGCTCAATCCCTGTCTCCAAAACTAAAATTGTGTAAATGATGTAAAGAGATATATCTGTATTTTGTTTTAATACTTCCTATACTAGGAAACTTGCTGCTTCCAGAGGTAGTCAATTCTGCTTTTAACAATTCCCTTAGATTGTTCTTACTTAACTGGACCTAAAATCCAATGGCCCGTAACATTTACCTGTTAGTGGCGGTCCCAACTTCCATGACCAAAGGGAGTATGCTAGCTCTTTCCTAGCCAATATCCCTTCAGGTATTTGTAGACAATGATCATATCGCATGTTTTACTTCAAGTGTAGAATCCATAGAGTACAGTTTACTTCACTTTAGACATTTAGCTGTGTTTCTAGATTAACAGTTTGGCATGAATTAACAAGAAAAACCCTCAAAATACCTTGTCTTACATTTCTTTAAAATTGCTGTTTCACCAAATTGACAAGGTGCTACCACAGACTAGGCGAAATATCTGGGTAAATATCTTCTGCCTGAATTACACAGATAATTGGCATTGTTGTTATGCAACCAGTATCTAAACCATGTTTATTATAAAAATATGAGGATTTATATTTCTTTAATCTCTTACTCTATTCCTGAAAGGTGGTATCTAAATCATGTTACTGCATCAATCCATGAGCAATTCTATTTTAAGATTGTCATTTACTCATTTTTTTTTATTGCTTGTGTGCAAACAGAATTTAACAAAATACATGACACCTATTCTATTTTTCTAGGATATTAATAATGTTCAAAGACCACCCTACCAGGACATTCTCAGGTTCCCCTTGAAATTAAAGTTGAATAGAATGCCAGATTTATCCCCAGCTGCAAAAATAAGGTTGCCCAAGGGAACAACCAAAACAACAGAAGAAGAAGAAGAAGAAGAAGAAGAAGAAGAAGAAGAAGAAGAAGAAGAAGAAGAAGAAGAAGAAGAAGAAGAAAAAGAAGGAGGAGGAGGGGGAGGGGGAAGGGGAGGGGAGAGGGTGGAGAGGGGAGGGAAGGGGAGAAGGTGGGGGAGGGGAAGGAGAGAGGGTGGGGGAGGGGAAGAAGAAACAGCAGTAGCAGTAGCAGCATCAGCAAAATGGAACAGAGCATTAGGAAAATATCTGCGCATCCCAAATAGCATTCCAACCACACATCCTTACATGAGGAAGCATGAAATGAAATAGAATTTTTAGATATTTAATCTGGAAAGAATCTTAACGATTTCCCCTGTAGTTTTAAGACTATCAGTAAGTTAACTTGCAAATGAATTTTGTAAGTGCAAAAATTTAGAACTTTAAACGTTAGAACTCAAAACCTTAAAGCCAAAAGACAATCTAGAGATATACAGAGCACTAAACTGAGTCAAGACACCTTGGCTTGAGGTACTACTATGCCATTCACGAGCAGTGTAGCATAGCTAAGAAATTACCTCTCCAGAACGTATTAGCCCAGGAGCCTGGATGTCGGAATCTCCTGGCATACTGTGACCATTGTAGAACTGCGAGAGAATTAGAGCCAGAAGGAGAGCCTTATATTAAAGCGCTTTCCAAACAGAGGGCACCAGAGTTTCAAAACACAAGGAGAAGGGCTAACATGGTAAGTCTGGGGAAAACTAGAGGTAACCAGATTCTAAGTGGGCCTTATATTCCCTGCTAAGAACTCGGGCTGTGCCCTAGAGAAATTGAGGTGTCCTGAAGAGTTTCGAAGAGTTGGTCCCGGGCATGACCAGGTTTGCAAAGTAGAGAGACCACTCAGGTAGGACCTCAAGAGGATGGGATGAAGTGAATGATGTCATATGCTAACAGTACTGGGAAAAGAAATGAACATTGTGGCTGAGACCCATGTCAGATGCTGTGGAATGTGCAACTTGTCTCATCAAAGAAGATCACATATAGATGGCCAAATGTAATCTGAGCATTGAAGTGTGACCTGGGGGACCCACACTTACTTTCTGAAATGTCCAGGAACAGTAATATACCAGCTGTTGTGCCCTGAGTTCCTAGAACTTACTGTATAAACCACCCGATGCATTAATTTCCCACTTACTATTCTTGACCCAGTCTTCCTCCTTGATCCCATCTCTACTGTTTACCTTCCAGCCTTTTCCATCTAGTCCCTAATGCATGGTTACCCCATTGTCAAGTGCTGTTTGGAAAGAGCAGAACCTTAGGTTTGCCATCCCTCGGTGGGATCCTCTGGACACAGTCAGGACATTTTCTGCTCTCTCTCCTCAACCCTGTTACTTTCCACACATAGCAAAATCGGCCATATAGTTTTCCAGTTCCTCAAAACAGCTATCACCACACTTCCCAGAAAACTTCTCCAGCTTTTCCCAGAAAACTTGTTTGGCAATTGATTCAGCCTTAGCTTATCAATCATTGATGGGCTCATAGGTTAAAAAAAAAAAAAAAAGGACTGTCAGAAAGTGGACAAAATGGAACTTGACTTATCCTCTTAGATTGGGGAGCTGAAAGTTCCAATGAGAAGCACATGAACTGGATGTTCTTTGTTGATTCTTCTAGATATGGTCTCTTTTCTCATTGTGCCCCAGGACACTGACTTACATTCTACACCTTCAATTCCTTTGACTTCTAACTTTAGGTTGGCTTCAGGAACAAGAGATCCTGACAGCATATAGAAGAGAGGTCTGAGGGTTTATCCTCACATCTCCTGTCCCCATCAGGCTGATGGCTGGAAAGTAATCTCTACCAACACACAGCTCCTGCTGGGCAGCCCCTCTTCCATGGCTCCAGCTGTCTTGGGTTCTGTAACTTTGCTTCCTCCTCTTGTCCTTCCAGGCCTAGAGACCATATCTGCTCCCAGTGAGGATGAAGACTGTGCTCATACCTTATTAGTTCTCTGAATGCTGTTCACACCTCTATACATAAGCCTTTCATTAAACAGCCTTTGCTTACACCTTTGAGCCTGTTTTCTGCGGACACCCTGATCACTACAACACCTCCAGATGTTGCAATAGTAAGAAAAACAAGTGCACATTTGGGGGGCAAGCACCTATATTCGATATTTTTGGAACTATATTAGATTTAGAGTAATGAGACCTAGATTCTATTCCTAGTTCTGCCACATACCAGCTTTGTGATGTTGGCAAAATTAATTAGACTCAACTTTCTTATCTGTGAGATGGGGATATGACTTAACTCTCAACCTCTTTAGATAAATTAAACTATAAAAGGCCTAATTTAGTCCATCATCTGCTGCTTTTTCTTGAGTTTCCACCTCCTTTGGTTTCTGTGAATATTTTACAAATAACTAATATATGACTTGTTCCCACTATTTATCTTTCCCAGCCAGTCTCCTAATATCTTCTGGACTCACTCTTCATTTCCCTTCTTTCACCTCCAAACACCAAAAGATCCTGTAAGCAACAGCATTGGAGCCCAAGCCCTGAGTCAGTATCTGAGTTTGTGAGGACCACCCAGGCTGGGAGTGGCCCACTTTGGAGAAAATCTGTTTCCATCCACCCCCACTTTCCCCATCCCCATCAATAAACCCTTTCTTTCTGCTCACTTTTCTGAGATGCAATTAAGTGGCTTGGACTAAGTGCCTTGTTTAACTTTAAGATTTGCCTAAGTATTTTGTGAGCTTTTATAGGAATGCCTTTTCAGGCTGCCTCCCATCTGTGCCAGGAAGAGTTTGTGCCTAAAAGATTCATATCTTAGATTTCTCTTCCTCTTATTTATTTGGGAAAGTCAAGGGAAGGAAAGCCCAGCAATGTCTCAGATGCAAATGCAAACTGCAATATGCGCTTATAGTCATTTAATAAAAATTCCTTTTATTACAGCCCAGCTGGATTGGATAAGAACAGGATTTTCATAATGGGACTGACTTAAACCGCTTTGGGACCTCAGCATCCTCAACCACTCTGAGTTTTGGTTTTCTCATTTGGAAGATGAAAACAATGTGTACCCTGATGAGGAAGTCACCAATAATGAAGAACTTTGAGAACAACAGGACAAGTAAGAAAGTACTCAGCATATCAGCATAGTGTTCGTAGTATATGGTTTTTTAAAGTTCATTTTGACCCCCTTTTCTACATTTGAACTATTTCTACCAGCTTGCTACCAGACACTGTTTCTTGATAGTCAGTGTGTTCGCTGTGCCTAAATGAATCGGTGACTTAGTATCAAAATTATCAATTAAAAAAAATGAGCGATTCATTCAGAATCCATGTGCAGCCAGGACACTGAGGTTGGGTGTTTGCTCCCCATTGAGTAAGCTCAGGGAAACAGTAGTAGTAGTGAGAATCATAATAGCTACTACTTACAAGGGCCTCACTTGGTGCCAGGCACTATTGTAAATACCATACGTATTTAACACATGGGATCTTCAGAACAAAGCTATGAAGTAGCTACATTACCCCCATTAATAGGTAAGAAAACTGAAGCATGGAATTCAACTTGCCCAAGGGTTGTGGTATGAATAACACACCTCCCCACCTCCTCACTCCCCCACCCCCATGAAACAAAGATGTCCACATCCTGATCCCTGGAAACTGCAAATACGTTTCCTTGCCTGGCAAAAGGGACTTTGTTGATGTGATTAAATTAAGTGTCTTGAGATGAAGAGGTTATTTTAGATTAGCCAGGTGGGTCAAATCTAATCACAAGGATGCTTCTAGGAGGGGAGCAGGAGGACCGGGGTTGGATGTATTCCAGATGGGGTACAGGGCTGAGTGGGGCAGGACCGTGGCCTAAGGAGTGCGGGCAGCCTCCAGCAGCTGGAAAAGGCAAAGGGGAAGATCGCCCCCGATCCTCCCGAAGGTGCTGACACCTTGAATTTAGCCCACTCATGCTGATTTTGGACTTCTGACCACCAAGACTATCAGAGAAGTAATTTGTGTTGTTTGAGCCACTAAGTTTTTGGTAATTTGTTAGAACAGCAATAGGAAATTAATATATCAAGTGACTCTCCCAAGGGCACACAATTCAGTTTGAGTGGGAACAGAGGGAGCTTGAATTCTAACCAAGGCTGTTTGATTCCAGAAATTTCACATTTAACTACTATGCATCACTTCTTTCTAAATGTGTAACCTAATATTTCATTGATGTGAATCATACTGTCCGTGTCACAAAGCATTTGTGATAATTATTAGAAGTCCAGGAACACATTATGTAGATTGAAAAAAAATGTGGCCACAGTATTTGCAGCTCCATTTATAAAGAGATGGCACCTCTTTCCCCGCCCCTGGAATCTGGGCTACCCCGTGCCTTGTTTTGGTAATAGAATGGGCCGAAAGTGATGTTATAGCTTCTGTACTTGCATCTTGGAACATCTCTGCCATCACATAAACAAGCTCAGTCTACTCTACTGGAGGATGAGAAGCCAAATAAAGAGTACAGGGTGCTCGGTGAACCACCAACATGAGCTGCCAGACCTGTAAATGAAGCCATTTTGAATATTTCTGCCCCAGCTGAACCTCTGCCTCAGTGCACACACATGACAAAGGCCAGGCGAGGACACAAGAACCATCCAGCTGACCCACAGAATCTTCAGAAATAATAAACTCGTTATTGTTATTAGCCACGGAGATTTAGGGTGATTAGTTATAGAGCAATAGATAACATATATACATGTAAAGTGCATGGAATAGAATTCATTTTCTCCTGTAGAGTAAGAAAAGATTCAATTCCTAAAAAGCCAATTTCCAAAGCAGCAACGAACATTGATCTGATGCTGAGTGAAATTAATTTCCTCTCTCAATTCTAGGTCCCGGAAATATATTAAGAAGACAAAGCTAATGTCTACAAGGGTGCTGGGGACCTTATGTATTTAATTTTCTCAATAACCTAGTCACAATCCTCATTTGAAGATAAGGAAATTGAGGTCCGGAGAGACTGAGTCTCTTGTCTGAGGTCATGGAGCTAGAAAGCAGCAGAGGAGTATTTATAACCTAGATCTGCCTGGCACAAAGTCCATTCTTTTTCCAAACTCAGCTGAAAATGTTCCTAGCAGTCCCTATAGACATCATTTTGCTCTTGTAAATGTGTCCAACTAGTTTTCATCAGTGAGTGGAAAATAGCCAAGATATGATATTCTATGAAATCTCCCTTAACACTCAGAATCCACTGGTAACGGTTGCCAGGCAAAATGTTTTATGCTAAAATTGCCTGTCTTATAAGACGTTAAAACAGTTTTAAAGAGCCTTCTCCTCTCAACATGCATTATATTGTTAGCTTTGCTCTTTTTCCCCCTCTTTCTCTGAAATACAATGTGAAAAAAAAAATCTATATCTTAAATAGAAAACGCTGACACTGTAAATTGCAATTGGAGACTCCAAAACACTTGGAGAAGGAAAGGTACAGTTGAGATGGTCTGTTATCCTTGCAGAATCCATTTGGAAACATGCACGCACAGAACATGGGGGAGAAAAAAACAACCTTCTGGTTGTTTTCTATCATTTTCCTTGTCTTTCATTTTTGTCTTGTCACTATTTTCAATCAAAGGGAGTGTGTGAGAAGCACACTGGCCTGGGTTCAGCAAAGAATGGAAGTATAGTTAAGAAATAAGAACCTATCTGTCATAGAAAAAGCTACTTACAATTCATTTAATATAATAAACTTACTTATTAATCATTTCATAATTTTTGAACACTGTTTGCATATTTTTATCTTAGAAGAGTACTGCATACTATTTACATCAAGACTTAAAAAGGAGGTAAATAAGGGTAAAAATTGCTCAGAGTTCCAACACTTAGAGCTGATTATCCTTGACATGTTGGTATCTTTCTCTCTAGCTTTTAAAAGATATTTTGCACACTTTTTTTTATATTGGTGGGATAATTTGGCATCCTTTATGTTTTTTATTATAACATCAACTTTTAAGTTTCGTATTTTTCAGAGAGATCAATAGTTTTTAGCATGGGATGTTACACTTCCCCTTTGCCTGAGGATGTTAGAATTGTGTGAGGGTGCTTTTTGGCTGTACCACTGGTTGAGGACATATATTACCAGCATTTGGCACCAGGAGCCATAAATGCTAACCCTCCTGTAATGTACAAGACAGTCTTGAAAAACAAAGAATTCCCACTCCAGTGCTACCCATGCCTCAATTGAGAAACACAAACCATAAGGCATAATCATGATTGCATAACTCATTCATGGTTAGTGGGGATGCAAAATGACATAGTCACTTTGGAAGATGGTCTGTCATAGGCTTCTGGAAGCTAAACATGATCCTACCATACAAAAAAAAAAAGCAATTGCACTCCTAAGTATTTACCCAACTGATTTAAAAACTTACATTGACACAAAAGCCTGCACATGAATGTTTATAGCAGCTTTGTCAATAATCATCAAAAACTAGAAACAACCAACATGTCCCTCAGTAGGAAAGTATAAATAAGTAGTGGTTCATCCATACACAGAATACTAGTCAGTTGTAAAAAGGAATAGACTATCCAGCCACACAAAGATATAAAGGAGTCTTAAATGCATACTGCTAAGTAAAGAAACCAATCTGAAAAGCCACAGAGTGTATAATTCCATTTATTTGACAGTCTGGAAAAGGAGACCTCTAGGGACAGTGAAAAGACCAGTGGTTTCCAAGTTGAAAGGTGAAGCACAGGAAAATTTCTCAGGGGGCCAAAACTCTTCTGCATGATATGCTAACGGTAGATAAGATGCATTTGTCAAAAGCTATTGAAATTTATAGCACAAAGAGTGGACTTTCATGTAAACAAATTAAAAAAAAAATACTTAGCAGAATGAGGGATCCAGGGATGGAATATGAACTTTGGTAAAGTAACATAACTATATTACAAATGAATGAAATAATCTTACTGAAGGGGTTGGGGAAATGTGTGGCCCTGGCACTTTGGAGATGAGTGGTGTTTGTAAGGCTGAAAGCACAGGGAACTAGTAAAAGCACTGTGTTCTAGTTGATAAAACTGTTTCCCATGAGGGTACAGATGAACAACTCTGATGCCACTGTACATATATGCTAGCATTGAATGAGCCTAGAACATCCTGTGGTGTTAGCAAGTAAGGAAGTGCTATGATGAGGAAGAAGGAGGAGGTGAAGGAGGAAGAGGAGAAGAAGGAAAAGAAGAAGAGGAAGAAGAAGAGGAAGAGAAAGAGAAAGAAGGAGGAGGAGAGAAGGAGAAGAAGAGGAAGAGAAAGAGAAAGAAGGAGGAGGAGAGAAGGAGAAGAAGAAGAAGGTGGTGGTGGTGGTTGAGGGTGTGTCAAAGAGACATAAAGCCCAACTGTAAAAGCACCAATGCCAAAGCTGGAACAATTTGAGAACCAAAATAAATAAAGTAGTATTCCATAAACCAAACTGTCTCTCCTGATTTTTAAATGAATTTGCTATTAACTTCTTACTTATATTTACTTTATTATTTATATTTTAACTATTGGTTTTAATTGTAAAATTTATTTATATCAGTACATACTCATGGATGTATACCCATGTAAATAAATATAAATAATTGATTGAATAAATTAAAATCATGAAGAAGAGACAAATCTCTTGGACATAATTTATGTCCAATTTATTAAGTTTGTGTTTCTCAATTGAGGTAGAACCTATCTCCCTGCTCCTAAGTATGGACTGTACATAGTGACATCCTTGCAGAATACAAAACAGAAAAAGAGGTAGATCACCTTTAAGTGGAGAAACCTGACAACACTAATTCAACTGGATGATCAAGGTCAACATGGACAATGATGAGTCATGTTGACAGAATGTGTCCTTGACATGATGTAATGAAAATGGCACTTGATCTTTGTCGCCTTCCTCTCTAAATCTCATCACCCCAGTCTGATAATGGGAAAAAAATCAGACATGTCCCAACTGAAGAATGTTTTACAAAATACCTGACTAGCACTCCTCAAAACTGTCAAGATTATCAAAAATAAGGAAATTCTGAGAAACTGTCAGAGCCAAGAGGAACCTAAGCAGACATGACAACTAAATGCCATGTGATATCTTGGATGGAATCTTAGGAAAGAAAAAAAAATAGGTAAAAACGAAGGAAAACTGAAGAAAGTTGGACTTGAGTTTATAATAAAATAGCAATGTTTGTTCATAATTATGACAAATATACCATATGGATAAAAGATGTTAATAACCGAGGGAACTGGATGTGAATATATGGAAACTTTCTGTACACTCTTTATGATTTTTCTGTAATTCTAGAACTATTTTCAAAATTTAAAGAGTTTATATAAAAATTTAAATTCAAGGAGGCAATATGACTTATTGGAGTGGTTTTTGATAAAGAGGAGTTATCGGTCCCAAGTGGCATTTTGTAAATTTGGGGGGATGCTTCTGTTGTCATAATAACTGAGGAAACTTTCCTTGAATTTAGTGGACCAAACAGGATAGCCAGATGTTCTGTAATGTGAAGGATGGTCCTGACCAATGACTGGATTTTGAATACCTCTGGTTATTCATATAGATAAAAACAAACAAAAAACTACTTATAATTTTACATATGAATGCAAGGTATTTTTTCATGATGTTAATAGGCAATATATAATGCATTTCTTGTACATATTGAGGGGGGATTGTAAATTCTTTTCTTTGGAAGTTTACTAAGACTTGCTTACTATACTGAAAACCACGTAACCCAAAATTTCTGCTAATAAAATTTTAATGTCTAATACAAAACACAGAAGTATGTAGCTATCACACATGCAGTCTTTCTACATATATACACAAGTAACCAGTACATTGTCGGGTAGTTGTTTCTCAGTATTTACATCTTGAAATATCTACTATCTTATTACAGGTTTCTTTTATTTCTCCATTTGGTTACATGAAAGAATTCTATTTGCTTTTTGAAAATTTGTGTGTAGGTAGGTTATGTAATTTATGAATTTATTTCCAGATGGTAGAGAAAGCATTCAACTATTTGTTATAAAACAGGGACATTTGGATCTGACAGGGTTGAGAACCACTAACACTATAAATAGACCTCGGATGGAATCTCTGACAGAGACAGCTAATTGTCTATCAAAAATTTGAGCTACCTTTCCATATATATAGTTGTATCTGGGAAGTTGACACTCAGCCTGAACTACATTTTGAACCCTTCTTGCCTCTACCTGACACTACGTGACTAGTTTTAAGCACCGGAATACTGCAAGATGGGTAAGCTTTCTCCATCTCCCCCTTCCCTGGTTAGAACCAGGGGCCTCCACAGACATGAGGGATGGATCAGCCACAAGCGAGAAAGGGCTAAATCTCAGAATTAAGAAAATGAAGATTCTCTGGCCACCAGAAACGCCCATTTTAGACTGTTCAGGAGGGAGAATTAACTGTGATGTCATTGAAATTTGGGGATTTTTGTTATAATAGCCGGCATAACTAATACACAGACTACCAGTTTCATCACTCATTCATTTAAGCCAGCCATTTACCAAGATAATGTCTTTAAAAAAAAAATCTTTATAAAGATGCTAAATATAATAATAGTCTTACAGGGTTGTTGTGAGGTTTACATGGGATCATACTTAGAAAAGCACTTGCACTTTATAAGCCCTGATTGAGTTCCTTTGTCCATTGCTGTTCTTATTCCAACTTGTCCATTTATCTACCTGCCATTTAACTTGTAACATCCACTAATAAACTCCTAGACCTCCATGCCTAACTATGGTAGATCCTGATTAGGGCTCTGAAGTGGTTCTTTCTGCTCCAGAGATTGCTTCACTGTATCCTCTTTCTCCTCTTTCTTTATATGAAATGTGTCCTTGGAAAACTGCACAACCACTGCTTTCTCTCTGAATCAAGTTCACATACCAGGAACTCTGTTGGATATTTTGCTTAATTCATTCATCAGGAAAAAAATAGTGTTTATTTCTTGATGAACACTGTAATTATTGCGAACACATAATCACATTTTCCCTAACTCGAGAATTTGCAAATTCATGCAGTGTGGATTTAGGAGAAGTTCAATGTTCAAATCCTGTTTAAATCCCCTGCTCAAGTTCCCAGGGGGCCCTCCAGGCTTCACATTTTTCCCCTTGATAAAAGTATTAGCATTTGTTTAAAAATCCTATGGAAGCTCTGAATATTGAAATGCAGAGGTTAATGCCAGCGGATGCGTCAGCCATTCAATGTTCCATTCAGGGCCATGGCCCACAGACCCAAAGCACACATGACCAACCTTTCCCCAAATGCCATGCTTCCCATAGGCAAGAGTCGCAAGTCTTTTCAAATAGAGTACTTTGTTTCCAAATAATACCTTTTCAATCCTTCCCAGATTACCCATTTCTGGAAGTGGTTATTTGTTTCAGTTGAAGATTTCCAAAATTTAAGGAGTCTGCATATCTGGTCAAAAATCTTTACGTTCCTGTAGCTTATCACAAAGAGTATTTTTCTGCACATCATGAAAACAACAAATGCATTTATGCATATTAATTACATGGGAGCAAATGGCTTCAGTGCATGTGAAGAATTTCTAAAGCACTGACTTGATCATTTCCCCTTCATCTTAATGATCCACAATGGTACATTGTTGCCTAAAGAAGTGGTTTCAAAATATGTTGGGTCAAGAATGTCTTTGAAAAGCTCACCACAGTATTGTCTCTTGCCCCCAAACTGCACATAGAGAGAAAATAAGTGACATTTTAGTTGCCTTATGGACATCTAACATCAGCATATGGACCCAAGTTTAAGATCTTCTGGCTTTTAGGATAAAGGTCCATCTGCTCAGGCTGCCGAACTCTTTTATCGACCCCTTAACTCTGCCTCCAGGCCCTTCTCACTCCGCTCTGCCCTGTACGCCCTTCACATTGGCAGCGCCGCACTCTGTCAGGCTCCTGAACATACCCAGCACTTTCCGGCTTCCATGCCTTTGCACATTCTGCTCTCCTTGACCTTGAGAAGTCACCCTCTGCACCAGTCATCTGGTTCACCTGTTATTCTCCAAAACGTTAGCTCAGATTCCATCTCCTCTGTGAAATCTGGTTTTCCAGGCATATTTTCTTTCTACCTTCTCTGTGCCCTGACAGTAGAGTGTGTGCACCTCTCTAAGAACATTATCACTCTATATTATATTAACTCTGCCTCTCCCTGGGAAGGGGCGGCGTCCCACCGATAACGCCATCTCCAATCTCTAACGCGAAGTCTGATATAAACAGAGGTGGTCAATAGATGTTTGTATAAATGAATGAAGACATGAAGGGCCTTCTTTATAGTTTAAAGACAGAGAAGCCTAAGCTTAAATTTGGACAACTGAAACAAATAACCACTTCCAGTGTCAAGAGCAAGGTGTCAGCACACTTTACAAACAGACAGTGATTGCCGAGCTAATTTAATTAGTTTATTTGAGATCAGTCAGAGGCTGGGTCCAGACGAGGGAACACGAACAAGTGCCTACGCTAGATTAAACATAGTGGCCAATAAAATTGTCAGGTGAAGAATGAATAGCAAGTTTAATGGCTTTCAACAAGATTTTATGAGATGAAAACATGCTACAGGCAAACTTGTTAAAAAAACAAACAGAGGCGCACAGACACACACACACACACACACACACACCCTAATAAGCAGGAAGGCTGAGTTGAGGCCCCAGGAAGGGAGTGAGTTGTTGTCCTCATTGGTGTGTAGATGTTGGATAAAAGCAAGATTCTGCACAGATCTACCTCTCTTCCTGATGAGAGGGTAAGAATATAAAGATAGAGCAGGTTCCTCAGCTAGAGGCCCCTCCCCTCTACCGTGCCTCCCACCCCTCTGGTCTGGTGCATAACTAGCTCTCTAGCACATGACTCACACTTCAAAGGCCGATGAAGAGGGTTGGCTAGCACTAGACAAGAGATCAGAGGGCCTGAAGTCCCGTGCACTCTGTAGCTTACTTGCTGTGGGACTCGGGGTGGGTTATGTGCACTTGTAATCCTGCATCTCTTCATCTGTCAAGCTGGGCCATTCATGCCCTCCTCACTGAAGCGAAGGAGGAAGAGAACAGGAAGCTCTGTGCACACCAGGTGGCACTGTGAGCATTTATTATATTGTATGCAGTTGGTTGAATCCATGGGTGTGTCTTCCATGAAAATATGAGCTCCTTGAAGACATGAGCAATCCTTGTTTATTTTTACTTTCTGAGACCCTAGAACGTGATAGACAATTAGTTCTAGCTAGCTAGCTAGCTAGCTATTTAGTGCACATTTACACTAAAAAGAATTCTTTACTCTGATAGTTCCTGGAGAATAAATTATGAAAAAAAAAAAGACTAAACCATGGTTTATTGGTGCCTAAGAAGACTGGCATCTGTCTATGCAGATAAGGCATAGGCTACACGTAAGGCATTAGCAAGCAGTATGAGATGATAATGTCAATTAGTTCTCATGATAACGAGCAGGAGATATTTGTTATAGTCATTGGACAAAGTGAAATGCAGGCCTCTGTTCACACATAAGTTTTCACACACCTTTTTAAGTAAATGAAGAATATCTTCCAATGACAAAAAAAATTCCTATATTTATCAAACACGTTATTCTTTCACTTCATCAGGCAAACTATATGAATTTGACTTTAACCCACCGGATAGAAGTTCTTTGAATTCCAAACACAAATACAGAAGCCCAGTTATTAGTTTAGCTGAAACATCTGTTTCCAACTTCCTGAAAGGAAAAACAGAGGTTGCCAATGTATGTACATATTTGAAACAGGGCTCGTACTCCACACATGGATACAATATGCATTTGTAAAAATTTTCCAAGTGGTCTAATGTCCCATTTGGTCCGGAGAAATAAGATGATGGAAGTATGTGATACAGGAAAATAAGTACATACTACAACCTCCCCCTAGCAATTCTCGTCTCTAAGAGAGAGCGCCAAGGTCACCACTTAATGGCTAGCACCAACCAGATTCTGGCCATTTGATCTGATGTTGACCTGTGGGTAATGTACCTCCATGAAGGATGTTATCTCTCAGAGAGAAAGAAAAGGGTTTAGTTGGAGTCTGTGTGTGTGTGTGTGTGTGTGGGCGGGGGGTGGGGGGGACAGTTTGGACATAAGACTTCATAATTCTGAGTTATGGCCCATTTTCTTTTACTTTACTAATTTTCTCTATGACTTTGGAAAAGACACTTCATTATTACATCATGTACTGTCTCAATTATTTCATCTGTAAAATGAATCTGTAAAACCAACAGGAAATGGGTCAAGTCTTCTGGACCCCAGATCTCTTGAAATAATAATATTCTTTTTTAAAAATTTTTATTGTTATGTTAATCACCATACATTACATCATTAGTTTTTGATGTAGTGTTCCATGATTCATTGTTTGTGCATAACACCCAGTGCTCCATGCAGAATATGCCCTCCCTAATACCCATCACCAGGCTAACCCATCCTCCCACCCACCTCCCCTCTAGAACCCTCAGTTTGTTTTTCAGAGTCCATCGTCTCTCATGGTTTGTCTCCCCCTCCGATTCCCCCCCTTCATTCTTCCCCTCCTGCTATCTTCTTCTTTTTTTTTTCATAACATATATTGCATTATTTGTTTCAGAGGTACAGATCTGTCATTCAACAGTCTTGCACAATTCACAGCACTCACCATAGCACATACCCTCCCCAGTGTCTATCACCCAGCCACCCCATCCCTCCCACCCCCCCCCCCCACTCCAGCAAAACTCAGTTTGTTTCCTGAGATTAAGAATTCCTCATATCAGTGAGGTCATATGATAAATGTCTTTCTCTGATTGACTTATTTCACTCAGCATAACACCTTCCAGTTCCATCCACGTCATTGCAAATGGCAAGATCTCATTCCTTTTGATGGCTGCATAATATTCCATTGTATATATATACCACTTCTTCTTTATCATTCATCTGTCGATGGACATCTTGGCTCTTTCCACAGTTTGGCTATTGTGGACATTGCTGCTATAAACATCGGGGTGCACGTACCCCTTCAGATCCCTACATTTGTATCTTTGGGATAAATACCCAGTAGTGCAATTGCTGGATCATATGGTAGCTCTATTTTCAACTTTTTGAGGAGACTCCATACTGCTTTCCAGAGTGGTTGCACCAGCTTGCATTCCCACCAACAGTGTAGGAGGGTTCCCCTTTCTCCGCATCCCCGCCAACATCTGTCGTTTCCTGACTTGTTAATTTTAGCCATTCTGACTGGTGTGAGGTGGTATCTCATTGAGGTTTTGACTTGGATTTCCCTGATGCCGAGTGATGTTGAGCACTTTTTCATGTGTCTGTTGGCCATTTGGATGTCTTCTTTGGAAAAATGTCTGTTCATGTCTTCTGCCCATTTCTTGATTGGATTCTTTGTTCTTTGGGTGTTGAGTTTGATAAGTTCTTTATAGATTTTGGATACTAGCCCTTTATCTGATATGTCATTTGCAAATATCTTCTCCCATTCTGTCAGTTGTCTTTTGGTTTTGTTGACTGTTTCTTTTGCTGTGCAAAAGCTTTTTATCTTGATGAAGTCCCAAGAGTTCATTTTTGCCCTTGCTTCCCTTGCCTTTGGCGATGTTTCTAGGAAGAAGTTGCTGCGGCTGAGGTCGAAGAGGTTGCTGCCTGTGTTCTCCTTTAGGATTTTGATGGATTCCTGTCTCACACTGAGGTCTTTCAACCATTTTGAGTCTATTTTTGTGTGTGGTGTAAGGAAATGGTCCAGTTTCCTTCTTCTGCATGTGGCTGTCCAATTTTCCCAACACTATTTGTTGAAGAGACTGTCTTTTTTCCATTGGACATTCTTTCCTGCTTTGTCGAAGATGAGTTGACCATAGAGTTGAGGGTCCATTGAAATAATAATATTCTTTAAGCCAATAAACAAGCAGCCAATAGCAGTGAGTTTGCAATTCAAATTTCCTAAACAATATCCTAAGTGTCTTAACAGGTTTATCACATGGCACTTAATACATCCCAAGCTTCTCCCCGCTCTAGGCATGAAGGATGCAGTTCATCTCAGAAGTTGACGAAAACAATCACACCCTCTTCTAGTCTCCTGCCTGACACTGAAGCCCCAAAGCCACGTGAGCCAAATAGGGAGGAAGATAAGCTGAGAACCAAAATCTACCAGGTGGGATGCTACCCGAGAGAGATGTTCTGGATGGGGATTTATCGATGCAATGACAAGGGAAAACTATTTTCGGGGGAAAATAAAGCAAAACAAAATACAAAGTGAGAGCATCCTAAGAATTCTCATTGGAACCTAAATCTGATCAAATTAATCCACTGAGCGATAGGACAGACCAAAAAGGATCTTCGTTTTGCACCCTGCCATGCTTCTCAGTGGCAGTATGATAAAGAGAAGACTGTTAAAGGATGAAGAAATTAATACAGGGACATGTTACCCAACATCTCTGAGCTTTCATTTTCTTGTCTAGGATAAAGAGAGAACACCAGTTACCTTACTAGTAAGTGTTAAACAAAACCAGTAAATGAAAGATCTAGCACAGTACCTATATTACATAACAGATTAGAAACTGTTAGCTTCCCTGAAATTAACCAACTTGAACTTAAATAAAACAAACAAACAAAAAAATGGTAGCTTTACTCTGCTACATAATCACCTTAGCAAACCAATCCCTTTGAATCAAATGTCATCTAGTATCAGTGCAGGGGGTCATGAAGCTGGGGTGAGGGTGGTGGTGATCAAGCTTCAGGAATCTCTTCAAAGCCCTGGGGACCCACAGAATACCAGGAAACAGAACCCTCTAGGATTTTCACGGTCTCTTTACAGAAATGTTTGCTAGCATTCAAAGTAGCTTATAGCTTGCGATCAATCCAAGGAGGAGGCTGACAATATTATGAATTCCCTACAAATTTTGATAGATATTTGAAGGAAATGGGTCACAAACATATTCTGGTAGGCTCCTGGTATTGAAAAAAAAAGTGAATGGGTGGAGGTTTTTGGGAAAATAATTTTGGATGAACCTAACATAGTGTCAAAGACAACACATCGTCTGACAATGGGGTGGGTAGTTTTGAAAGATATTAAGCTCAGTGCCATTGCTCATTAATTTAGTGAGGAAGCCAACAAATTCAAGTATCAGGCGAAAGTTGAAATTGATGCTTTAATTGGTTCTTGGCATCTTAGGGTTTCTAATGTTCTTGGCTCTTTCTAAAAATGAATATACAGTACTACAGAGAGTTGTTAGGAGCCTTTGTTGGTTCTCACATTCTTTTCGGGTGATACATGTTTTTGGACTTTCAGCCACCACCAGATCTCTTGCGTGTAGGTTGCCCCTGAACTTCAGCCCTGTCTATCCAAAGTTTGTTGGGCTTCTCCAGAAGGGTGTCCCACAGGCACTTCAAAGAAAATGTTCAACGTTACCATGTGACTGATGGCCTCCGCCATTCCCATGCCCTTTGATCAGGGCTAGAGAACCGACTGACTGCATTTTCCAGACGTTCTTACAACCACAGTTATAGATGTGAGACTAGAGCAAACACTGCATTCAGTGATGCATGCCATTTCCAGAGAGGCAGGTTCAAAGACATCTTTTTCTCATGTAGGAAGTGGACCCATGATGCCTCAGCTCAGGGCCAGCCTCTTCTAGGAATTGTGCAAGAACCTATATTAAACACTGTTTTTTTTCTTTAACTAGAGAGCATGGATTTTATTTTCTTCATCTGAACCCCGACTAATGTGATTTTAAGATCATCCTTCATACTGCATCTAAACCTGCTTCTTTTCATGTATTCCGTGCCTTGCTAAATGGCACCACCAACCATATACACCTAGCCATCCGATTGGGATGTTGCCTTTTAAGAGTCAAATCTAACTCCATCTCCCCATGAAGACCTTTCCTGACTGCTCTCCAGCGTGGATGTGACCACTCCTTTCTTTGGGTCAACTGTTCAGTCTTGTACCATAGTTTTATTATCATCTTTATTAGCTCCCATTTCACTATGAGGGAGTAAGGAGTGACCATGGATGGTTAACTGAATAAAACAAATTTTAAGAGTAAAATAATGTTATTACTCACCTAACATCAGGCCACAAACTTAGAGAAATCATACAAAGGGGGTATATTGGCATGGAAAGGTCCTGCCTCTCACGACTCACCCTCCTTACAGCCCTGTTCACAACCTTGCTCGTGTGTCTGTCTCCTGCCATAGACAGAAGTTGAGCCCCTTGAGGCAAGGACCAGGTATTCACTCCCATATTCTGAGCATCTAGCATGGGGTTTGCCAACAAAGTATATGTATTTGAATTAATAAGTAAACCATTCCTCCCCCAAACCACATGCATTCATCAATCAAGGAGCTCTTGAGAGAATTTATGAGATTTGAGTTACAAAAATCCCCAGCTCCTGCTGTTCACACTCTTGTGTAATCACCTCCCCCTCACACTGGGCTGAATGCAATGACTTGCTGTGAATGAAGAGAGTACGGCCCAGGGATGAGGTGACATGCCACGGCCAGGTTATACAAGCTTGTGACTTCCTTCCCTGGCCCCGGCAAGTGATGACTCTGGTGCAGAGGGCCACCTGGCCAGGAACTGAGGCAGCTCTGGTTCAATAGCCAGCATGGAACTGAGGCCCTCAAGCCTGCAGCCCTAGAGGAACTGAGCCCTGCCAACAACCACGGAGTCAGCTGGGAACCGATCCTGCTCCCACTGAACCCGGCAACGGCTGTGGGCCTTGACTGCAGCTTGGTGAGAGGCCCCAGAGCAGAGGTCCCCAGCTAAGCCCTGCCCACCTCCCTGACAGCAGAACCGATGACAAAAATAATTAAGTATAGTTTTAAGCCACTAACTGGGGAGTGATTTGTTTAGCAATAGATAATTCATGAAGTGTTCACATATTTTGCATGTAATCAAAAGTAATAAAAAGAGGGGCACCTGGGTGGCTCAGTCGTTAAGCATCTGCCTTTGGCTCAGGTCATGATCCCAGGGTCCTGGGATGGAGCCCTGCATCAGGCTCCCTGCTCGGCGGGAAGCCTGCTTCTCCCACTCCCCCTGCTTGTGTTCCCTCTCTCGCTGTGTCTCTGTCAAATAAGTAAATAAAATCTTTTTTAAAAAAGTAATAAAAAGAATACATGAGAAAAAAAAATTATTACCATGATAGATCTGGGTTTTGCTCAGACATGTTAATCATTACACATGGGTTCAGTGCTTGTGGGAGAAGATAGAATAGCAGCACGGCATAGTGGAAAGAATTGAATTTTTTTTTTAAAGGTTTTTATTTATTTATTTAAAAGCGAGAGAGAGGGAGAGAGCAACATAGAGAGCACAAGCAGGGAGAAGGGCAGAGGCAGAAGGAGAAGCCGACTCCCCACTGAGTAGGGAGCCCCATGTGGGGCTCGATCCCAGGACCCTGGGATCATAACCTGAGCTGAAGGCAGACGCTTAACCGTCTGAGCCACCCAGGTGCCCCAAGAATTGAATTTTTTAGAGTGAGTGGGGGGTAGAAAATAAAAAAGCTTTGTTCAATTTTAGGCTCTGCCAGTAATGGTCTGTTTGAATTTTGACAAATTTCCAAATTGGTTCATACGAATATTCTGTCTCACTGATCTAAGGATCAGTGGGAGGAAGAGCATGACAATAACTCTGAGTCATAGAGTTATAAAGTGTCAGAGCTTGAGGAAATATTGGGCTTGATAACCTGAGGTCACAGGACTCCTCAAAATCACTGCAAAATGTCGTGTGCATGATGCATACATTCTATGAAGTGAAGGTCATAGATGTAAACCAAAAATACCTGCATAAATAATATAATGTTAGGTGGTAATTTGTCATCTGTGCCATCTCATATGTAGCTGTCCCCCTCCATGTGATCTTATTTCTCTGACCCTGAAGAAAGGAATAGCCCTTCCACCAGGGGGAGCCCTCTGAAATCACAGCGTAGAAAGACCCAGAGCGCCAAAAAGAGCTAAGAAATGAGCTTTTATAGGAAATGGCATTTAGAATATGCAATTTGATCCAGCAGAATACAATTATCTCTTTGAACAGTGACCAATAAAATTTGATTCCACTGCGATATTTCTACTAAAATATTTCTATTTTAGGGTTGGCATTAATTATTTGTTCAGACAGTAACAATACTCCAAGGAAAGTGAAGGTTCAAATATGTAAGTGTGGCTTCCTGAAAATTACCGACAGAATCAACTTCTACAAAATATCTACATCATGGATGTGTGTGTCATCCTTGCCCAGGCGCCACAGTAATCTACTTTGTATCATTCCAATTTTACTATACATGCTGTCGAAGTAAGCTCTACAAAATATCTACATCAGTGAAAATGAATTTTGTTCCTTAATGCCTAGGTGAAAAGAAAAGAACTTTGTATTTGTATAAGTATTCATTGAAACACAACTATAGTTTGACCAGTTAAGATTTTGAAAAAAAGTAGTGATACACATGAAAAAGTGAATTAAGATATTAGACTCTGTGTGGCAACTATGCAAATGTTTGAATTTAATATAATTCAGATGATGAGAAGACATCATGACCAAGAAGCGTAGGAACTGAAAAATCAGATGTGTGGCTGGACACAAGATTAAAAATGTTAAGATAAACACAAACCAGACCAATTTGTGAATGGTATGAATAAAAAGGGAAATATCCTTAATCTCAGTAGAAGTAACATACCAATATAAATTACAGGTAGTCTAATAAGATAAAATGAGAAAATCTGATAGTTAGTACTGACATAATTCTCTATGTTTATGATGGCATGGGAGGATGTGATAAAATATCATAGAAAATATATTGCTTATCTCAAAATTCAGTTTTCAGTGCTCAAAATGACATGGAGACAATATCCTTCAATAGACAGCATCCTAAGGAACAGAGTGTAAAAAGAAACAATAGTGCAGAAGACCGTAGAGAAGTCATGGGTGCAACACATATTCAAATTGAATCATATTCAAGTTGAATACAATCGGAAGTTCAGATATAAAAGAAATCAATGTCATAATTTCCCATTTTCTTATCATTCTGCTATGCACAAATTATGTGGGTGATAATATGAAACAACTTTTAATGTTTCTAAGTTTCAAATCTCCGTCATATGTGTGCTTACAAAAACTAAAATTTCAAATAGATATGGATATAATACATTGTATTACCTTGTAATACAACATAAATGTCATAACCAAGATAGCTATTTTATATTGCTGTGTTATATTCCAAAATAGTGAATAGCTCTTAGTAAATAGGCAAAGAAAACTGCATAAAATAATCTCTAATACACACAGTTTTACTTCTGGAAAATACAATGCATATAAAAAATTTACAAAATAAATTTTGTATTTATATGAAAAAAATTATTTAGGTCCTAGGTGCAGATAATTACACATAGATATTTCACCTACATTACTAAACACCAGTCTAGCAAGATATCTTTCATAGTTGACCTCTGCCCTCTAAATAAAATCCATGAGTTCTTTTCTAATCATTGTTATGAGAGGCAGAAAAACAAAACAAAACAAAACAAAAAAAGAATTGTCTTCAAGGGAGCAGCATCCCTGGGGTAGAACCAACCACTGCTCTGCAAGCTCTCACTGGATATCATCACCTTACTGCCTCTATTAACATCCATATTTAAATAATACTCAAATCTACAGCTCTAGCTCTGATCATTTTCCTGAATTTCTGATCCATAAATCTTACTGATTACTAGATACATCTATTTACCTATCTTACTGGTGCCACAAATTGATCATGCCCCAAACAGAGCATTTTTTACCTCCTTTTGGTTCATTTTGATTAACTCTTAGGTTCCCTCCTTCAGAAAAAGCTGTCACCTTCCATCCAGTTTCTCAAACCAGCTCCCAAGGAATGTCCTTGATTTTAATCCTCTTCCTTGCTCTTCACATTTTATCAGACCTGTCTATTTGATTTGCCTCATTTGATTCTACCTGAACCTAAATCTCTCTCAAGTCCTCTTATTTCTCCATCCACTTGTCTGTCATCAAAGTTCAAGTTATTATTTTAATCTTGATTACTTTAAAAACCTCCAAATTTCTCTCCCTTCTCCTGGCTTTGCTCCATCTGTCCCCACACCGATCCATTTTTCTCTTGCTTCCGGATGGATACTTTTTCTAATACAAATCTAATGTCTAACTATATTCCTATTGTTTAGCAAGCCATGCAGTGGTATTTAAATGCCCTTCAGATAAAGTAGGAATGTGGCCTTCCCATATGCATTTTTATAATTTCTCTTCCTTATACAGTCGGCTCTTGAACAACATGAGTTTGAACTGTTCAGGTCCACTTACATGCAGGTTTCTTTCACTAAATACAGTACAGTGCTATAAATGTATTTTCTCTTCCTTATGATTTTCTTTAATAACATTTTTTCTCTAACTCACTTTTTAAAAAGATTTTAATTTATTTATTTGTCAGAGAGAGAGAGCACAAGCAGGGGGGAGTGGAAGGCTGAGGGAGAAGCAGGCTCAGGGAGCCGGACGCAGGACTCTATCCCGGGACCCTGGGATCATAACCTGAGCTGAAGGCAGATGCTTAACTGACTGAGCCACCCAGGTGTCCCTCTAACTTATTTTATTGTAAGAATACAGTATATAACATACAAAATATGTATCAACTGACTGTTTATATTATAGGTAAGGCTTCCTGTCAACAGTAGGCTATTAGTAGTGATGTTTCTGGGGAGTCAAAAGTTACATGTAGATTTTCAATTGGGTGAATGGTTGGTGCCCCTAACACCCATTTGTTCAAAGGTCAACGTAGTCCCTGTTTCAATCAATTTGGTCTTTTCTTAGTTCCTCAACTATGGCATGGTGTGGTAGTTTGCTTCCCCCAAAAGCAAACCCTGAGACAAGGCTTCACATGCATGTATTGTAATTGGGAGTTGATCTCAGGATGCACCAGTGTGGTAGTGGATAGTGGAGACAGAGAAGTCGTGACTGGCTTATTAATTAAGCACAGCACCACTGTTGTTTATAAAACTGAATCTGGCTGGGGAACTTTGGGATCCAGTGTAGAACATGAGCATTGTAGTTAACCCATCTCGGAGGCAAGCAATTTAGAGTATTCATATACCAAATCCTGGGGAGGGAGGAGTATCAGTTCCTTGGCACTTCCTGCCTTCTGCACAGGGGCAGAACAGGTGCAGGCAACAAAAGACAGCCTCAGGGAAAGAGATACAGATGTAGATGCTTGAAGAAGCATTTGACATTTGACATTGACATTATAAAGACTAATGATACATTGGTGGGGGATTCTCACTGTCTGCTACACAGGATTTTTTTGTGCCTCTGGGTCTCCTTCCCTATTCCTTTTGCTTGGATAGCATCTTGCCCCTGACTCTGATGCTCAGCTAACTTCTCTACCTTCATTTGTTAGACATAAATATCCTTAATGCTTTCTCTGGCCTCCCAAATCTGTGATAGTCACCCTTCTGTATTCATCTCTATCTCTACTATTTTAGAATTCATTACGCTAACAGTTTAGTGAAGAGAAAAAAAAGACAGGTATATACAGATATAAACATACTGCCATAGGCTTATGGGAAATGGAGAGATTAATTTATGTTTAGAAGTATCTAGGTTTTTATGGCTCAGTTCTGGAAGTAGTAACATTGCCTAATCACCTTACACATCCATAAGGAAGGCTGAGAAATGAGGTTGATTAACTAGATAGCCAAGAAAGAAGAGGAAATTGTCACTGTCAGTTTCATCTTCTCATGAAGGGAACAAGTTCAGTCCCTTACCTAGGGAAGATAACCTAAAGTCCCATCCAGTCACTGCATCCAGCTCAAAATCCAGGACTTTTGGGCAATATAGCCATTCTATCCACCAGATATGGAGTTAGCTCCTCGTATTCTAGAGACCTGTTCTCTAAAAAAGCCAAAGCATCTACTATCCACTTTCAACACATACAAAAAATACAATAGTGGAGAAGAGGCAGTACAAAAACATTGTAGACTCTTATTGGAAAAATTAAGGATGGGAGAGATCTTGATTCTCAGCAATTGTGATTCTTGGTGAACAGAGGTCTCTCTGTCCTGGCAGTACAGGAAATTCCTTTTTTAAAACCAGAAGCCCAGCACAGCTGCTGGCTCTCTGGGGAAATTTCCCTTGTATGAAGTGAGGACCAGAGAGTATGCTCTCCTTGCAGGTTGATCGTATTTCATAGCTTCTTTCCTGCTTGCGTAAATTCGAAGCCCAGGGCTTATTTAAAGCTTGGCCAGCCAAGGCCTTTTCAGTCGCCACCTGTGAATTCTTTGAAAATTATTTTCTTTCATAAACTCTATAGATTTCTGATCAATTTTCTTCTAAGCAGTTCCATGTCCCTATAGCCACCTTCAAGGCCCTTTCTTGGACATAATTCTCTCTTTTTGTTTTATTTATTTTATTATATTTATCTTTTTTTCTTTCTTTTTAAACCTCTTCCTATTCTTTTTCTCAACTTAATGGTGATTATCTTGATGCTATGTGAAATAATACTTGGGAAGACCATACCATTCAGGAAAGGCTTAGACTAGCTATTTAGGTCAACTAAGAATATTTACCTGGCTTTAGTCACTAAAAATCTTTTTCCATCCTGTTACTGTTTGAGATCTGGCAGCATCTTGCTTTTCCAACATTGTAGGATCTTGTATCTCAATTGTCATGGACACCTCTTTGGAAAGCAGTCTATTCTTGCCTGAACTCCTCTCTTTTTTTTTGTAATACTGTGCTAAGTCAAATCAATACAATTTGATACACAATTATTCTGACTTTTTCCAACCACTTTCTTTAGAAGTAAGGAATCAAGTGGACTGCCTTCTAAAATTGAAGGCAACCAAATATTTTGTCACAACAAAACAAAGCTCTTTCTCTTTTGGCCTAATTTATCTCTTTACTTGCCACCCAAGAACCAACCACTAAGCCAATGCCAACATATTGATTTCTATAACAGTTGGTGGTAGCATATGCTTTTGAAACAAATAAACCCCCACACTTCAGTAGCCTAACATTATAGGTGCTCATTTTTCAGTCACATAAAATCCAATAATGTACTCAGTGGTGGCTTTCCAATGCTAAGTCAGAGACCTACCTTGGGTATCTCTATTTAGTTGTTCCACTGTCTCTAGGATAATAAGTTCTATGTACCAATAGACAAAGACTGGGGCACAGTTTGTAGGAAGCTTTTATAATGCAAGCCTAAATGCGGTGTATGTCAAGTTCACCTGCATTTTCATGGACTAGAAATGAGTCACTCATGGTCATATGTAACTGTAAGGAAGGCTGGGAAATATTGCCTAGCAATGGGTTTAGGGGTAAGACGAAATCTGTTTGTGAATACCCAGGCAACCTCTACAACATTTATCAAAAATAAATAAATAAATACTTCATCTATCAAAGGGAAAAAAATAAAACTTTATAGGAAATCCATTAGTCACCTTTCTCTCTTTCTCTTTCTCTTCTTCCCCCCTCCCCCCTGCCCCGTGGCCTGTCTACACTCTCTTCTTAGAACCTGATGAGCTGAATTAAGCAGGAGGCTTTGGGGCCTGGCCTGGGAAGTCTAGAGATAGTAGGACCAAGGATGCTTTAAGGCTGGTTTCAAGGACTGAGAAGAATTTGAAACCACATTGATCATCCTAACAAGGCTTAATTAAAAGAGGCAGGGAGGAATATTAAAACCAATTTTAAAAGTCAGAGAGATTCTTAATGATATTAAAGATCAAAACACAAGGGTTAAGAATGGAAGAGCCAAGTGGGGAAGGGTGTCTGAAGTGTTGCCATTTTCCTAAGGACCTTCTAGCTTCTGTGGGAAAAGGAAGGAACCATTCAGAACTCCGAGCTGATCAGGATAACACCAAGTGTAAGTGACAGACTTTTGTGTACCTCTTTGTAAATATGTGATAGATCTTCAACATCTAAAAGGGGAAAATGTTCTCCAGTACTAACATTGCCTTTGCTGTCACATTTTTCCTGGCTTTGCAGAGGTTAAAGGATTATGACAGAGCAGCTTCCAAGCATGGAAAAAAGAGGTAATCAAATTGGCATACATCCCAGGGAAACTGTGAGGTCTTACTGAGCATGAGTGCCAGTGGAAAGAAGCATTTTGAAATGCAAACTTCAGGGGAAAAATAATCCAGATAGTTTCTGTGACCAGGAACTGTCTTTGGGAGGCTGTTTTAGCCACACAGTTTCCACCCGACTCAGAAAGGTTGCTCTGCTCTCTCCTTCAAGTCAGATAGAAAATAGGGCCTATTCCCTCAAATTGTATCTTTACCCCAAGTTTGCCAGCCATCCAGACAAGATTTAAAAAACCCAGGAGGAGCAGTGTTACTCCCTGAGCATAGACCGTGGAGCAACATAGATGGGAAAGAGGGCCAAGATAGGAATCAGAGGATCTGAGCTTGAGTCCAGGCCAACCAGTGTTTGCCCAGTGGCCATCACTCGATCTTGCTGAGCTTCAGCTGGTCCATCTCTAAGGGACATTCCTCAAGAGCAGGGATCGTATTGCCCTCTCTGTATCCTAGGCACAGTCCAAGTACTCAATAAATACTTTTTGAAATAATAAACAAACAAATGACTCTCCAGATCACAGATTCTTAATATTCAAATTACAATAAAATTATCAATAAAACTTTTTATAAAACCCCATCATATGTATATTTTGACTATGAGTCAGTACCTGCTGGTACTTGTTCCTTATAGAGGCACAGATCCCATGGGAAATACCTGTTTCATCAGTTGTGTATTCCCATGTGGGTCTTCTCTTTCCACAGTATTCCTTGAATTAAAGCAACCAGCTCTGGCTCTATGGCAGGTCCTAGGGCCAGCCATTCCAAGAAGAGTCACCTCATACAGGATTTGGAGCTTCTAAGCTGGAGAGTAAGCCTATGTGCACACTCCCAGAAGATGACAAATCCTTCTCTGTCTGACAAGTTCTTCTGCCCTCTTTGGAGGGCTACACAGCTTTGAGACAGACACTCAAGGATGAAGGAGGAAGAATTCTGATAGGATCCTCTTGCTCTCACAATCAAGAACGCATCAAATTCCTAATCACATTGCTCTTGCAAACTATATAATTAAAACATAGGCTCAACTCTCAATTATTGGTGAGATAGGGATGTTCTCATGAATAGAAGTATAAATTAAATAGTGAGGAAATGCCTATAATGATTGAGACAGGATACACACGTGCTGTGTGTTTAGAAGAGGGGGATGAGAAGTCTGGAGTTGTCCGAAAATGCTTCCTAGATGCAGAGAGTCTTGACATGGATCCTGAAGGATTCTTTGTATTGAGAAATAATGAGACTTGAAAACAATTCAGGAGGAGGGCCTCAGGCAAGGAAAAAAAAAACAAAACAAACAAAAAACCTAAGTTAACATATGATACATGCAGGATGTCTGTGCTTCGTGACCAGTGGGCAGTTCTGTAAGAAGTTTGGAGATAAGAAAAGGCAGGTCAAATGGGATCAGAATGTGGTGCTGCTTTTTTGTGGTTGATAGGAAGTCAATGATTGATGGCTTTTTAAGCAGAGGAATGACATGATCAGATTAGTGATTTAGAAAAAAATTATTCTGGTAACCATGTTAGGAAAATGATGACATGGGAAAAGAGTGGAAATAGGAAATGAATACAGTTGTGGTGTGTTACCCACCTAAGCTCTGGAATGCATTCCTGGACCAAAACATCCTTGGGGTCAAACTAGTCAGGTCAAGGAACATGGTCAAAACATCCTGCTCATATTATACAACAGCTGCTTGGGAATCCAAATGATGAGTCAGTCATTACTGGAAGGAGTCTCAATGGTGATGTTTAGGAAAATTATTTGTGCATAGTCTGTTTAAAGAGTGAAAAGGGCATAATACTTGGAACAATGGTGATTGTCTATGAAGTAGTCCAAAAAGGTGACTCTCAGGGCCTGGGTGAAAGTTCTCCTAACTCCTGAGTGAACTACCTGAGTCAAATGATCATTTGTCGGCCAATCTGATCTCCTGTTGACACAGAGATAAGGTGCAGTCAATGGCGTCAAGAATATATGTACTTCACTGGAACCCTTCGGTGGGTATGCAAATAGAGCCTGGGCTAGCCTCTTCCTTTTTGACTTCTCATACAGGGTTTTGGTTCCAGGTATCTTTTGAATGAATAAACGGGGTCAAATGAAGGCAGTCTGTGAAAGAAAAGCAAATCCCACTGCCAAGATCAGAAGAAAATTCTCCCGGGGAGTGAGCCAATGTCACTGTCTTTGCTTGGAGAAATGTGGCCAATAATTATATCCGAACTGTGAAATAGAACGTCTTTCCCTCCTCCAGCTGGCAGAGGGATTTGGACCACATCTGTTAAATATTTATCAGTAGCGGATACTAGTTTATCTTAGTTTTACTTTCATGCCCTGATCATCGGGATTTTTATCTCATTAAGCTAGAACATTGCTGGTGGGACCTGGTTTCTCTTACAGAGGCCAGTGTGAGTTGTAGACAAGGGTTAAAGACAGAAAGTGACCTCTGAGCAGATGGAATGGTGCATATAGCGAGAAGCTTAGCCCTTAATTGCTATGTCAACATTTTAATTCTTTTCTTAGGCTACTGGGGTCTGAATTAGACATTGGTAGTCTTAGTTAACTCCTAAAATTTTGAGGTGACTTAAATATAAAACTTTTCTTGAAATAATTTATGCTTCATGATGTAGGATTATGGTATTTATAACTCTTCAGAGTCATTATGAGAGATGAGAGAAATTTGGTAGTGAGTCAAACTCAATGAGTTCAGCATCATGCCTGAATTTTCTGATTTTTTTTTTTCTTCAAACTTTAAATATAGCCAGTTTGGCTCTAAACTTGGTTATCTGAAACCACCATATTTATCTAACTGGTTACTCTTCAAAATCTCCACCTACTTGATTTCTGGCAAGAACATAACATGCAAAAGGAACAACAATATTTTTCCAATCTGTCTGTCTACATGATTCAGCTCATTAACTTTCCTTTCTGCCAACTTTTTTCCCCAACTGGAAGAATTTTCTAACATGGATATGTTGAGACATGATGGCAAGGGAAAGACCACTATACAGGAGGTAAAAGAGCTAAAATCTTCTTGCAGATCTGGTTACGCTCAATCATGTATCCCTCCCGAGCCCTATGGATTCCCCTCTACAAAACTGGGACAATCATATCTGCCCTGGAGACTCCAGCAGCCTATTAGAAAGCAAAAGTAATGATGATGATACCAATAACCATAATATTTGGTGGGCACTTACTCCATTATAGGCACTGTGATATAAATTGCAAGCATTCATCATTTAAAGCTCATAAGGACCCTATGAAGGAGGCAGCGAAGTTCCCATAGAAAGTAGTGCCAATTCCAGAACTTTGATGCATTTGACAACTGTAACATGTTGAAAGTTTTACAAACTTTACAAGCACAAAGCATTATAATTATATAATTATAAACACAGACATCCTTATATTTATATTTATTTGATGTTATTTGATGTTCGATATCTGTTTCATATCAATGCAAATCATCAATCATGGGCTGTGTGTCTGTGCAATCCAGGTCCTTGATAGAATGAAGGAAACCACACAGCCAGAAAGGGTTTGGGGCCCAGGGAGGTCATGGTCAAGTTTGGGTTCCCTGGAAGCAAAGTGCAGCACTGTGTTCAAAAACCTTTTGCTCTTCTGTGCCCTGGACTTCCACTTCCTGTACCCACATCCCACCCCCCAGCTCCTCAGATGATACTCCGGGTATCAATGCCCTTTCCCTTCTTCAGAACTGACCCCAAATACTCTTTCCTCCATCGATATCTCCTCGAGCTCAGCAACCAGATTTAATCTCCCCACCCTCTGAATTTTAATAGAATTTGTCTCTACTTCTTTCACATGCTTATCACTCATGTCTTCCATTTGTCTACTTGCTTTAACTAACATGTTACTAACATATTAGACCACAAGCTCCTTGAGAGCAGAGTCTGTTTTCCCCATCTATCGGCCACATCTGTGGCCTATGGTCCCCCTCCATCTCTGGAACTCCTACAGGGTCTATCGCATGCTATCTTTTTTTTTTTCCCCAGATTTTGATATCTCTAGTAGGCTCCTAAGGTGATGAAAGACTCTTTTTTTTTCCTTCTATGGGTCTTTTTTTTTCCAGCTTTATTGAAGTATAACTGACACATAAAATCTACATAAAATTTAAATTTAAATTTATATGATATAAATATATATTATATATATAATGAATATATAAATTTATATTAGATTTATATAAATTTAAATTTATATAAAATATATGTATCTAAATATGTTTAAATAAAATATATTTAAAGTGTGCACCATGATGACTTGATGTACATACTCTGTGGAAGGATTCCTATTATTGAGCTAACATATCCATTGCTTCTCGTGTTTACTTTTTTATTTTTGTTATGAGAACAACATAAGTTCTACTGTCTCAGGAAATTTCTATTACCCAATACAGTGCTATCGAGTATAATCACTATGTTTACACTAGATCTTCAGACTTTATTCATCTTTTATCTGAACATTGGAATCTTTCCACCGGCCTCTCCCTATGCCTCCCCCTACCTTCCCAGCCCCTGGCAACCTCCATTGTGTTCTCTGTTTCTATGAGTTTGATCCTTTTTTTTTTTTCTTTTTTCGAGGCCACCTATAAGTGATGCCATGCAGTATTTGTCTTTCTCTGTCTGGCTTATTTCACTTAGCATAATACTCTCCAGTTTTATCCATATTGTCAAAAATGGCAGGATTTCCTTTTTTTCTTCTACAATGTTATTACAACATTGTTGACTATATTCCCTATGCTGTACTTTTCATCTCTGTGATTTATTGATTTTATAACTGGAAGTTTTTACCTCTTAATCCCCTTCACCTACTTCACGCATCCCCCTACCCCCCTCCTCTCTGGGAATCTCCTGTTGTTCTGTGTGTTTATGAGTCTGTGTCTGCTTTTTAGTTTGTTTGCTCAAGGATTTTCTTCTTTTTCTAATGCTGAATAATATAACATTATATATGACAGATGAATAACATATATTCATCATATATATGTATCTATATACATATATATACATGTATATATATATACACACATATATATGTATATAGATACATATATATACATATATATACACAAATTTATTCGTTCTAAAAGTGTTTGGTGGAGGGACACATGCGGGTGGCTCAGTTGGATAAGTGCCCAACTCTTGATATCAGCTCAGGTCTTGATCTCAGGGTTGTGAGTTCAAGCCTCACACTGGGCTCTGCACTGAGCATGGAGTCTAATTAAAAGGAAAAAAGAAAGGTTTTGGTGGAGTCTTTAGGGGTTTCTATATATAGTATCACATCATCAGCAAAAAAGATAACTTTACTTCTTCCTTTTCAATTTGGATGGCTTTTTTTGATTTTTCTTGCATAATTGCTCTGGCTAGGACTTCTAGTACTATGATAAATAAAAGTGGTGAGGGTAAGCATCCTTGTCTTATTCCTGATCTTAGAGGAAAAGCTTTTAACTTTTCACCATTAAGTATGATGTTAGCTGTGGGCTTGTTTTTTTTTTTTTTTTTTTTTAAAGATTTTATTTATTTATTCATGAGAGAGCAAGAGAGAAAGGCAGAGGGAGAAGCAGGCTCCCAAGGAGCAGGGAGCCCGATGTGGGACTCGATCCCAGGACCCTGAGATCATGACCTGAGCCGAAGGCAGACGTTTAACCATCTGAGCCACCCAGGCGCCCTAGCTGTGGGCTTGTGATGTACTCTTATTAATACCTTTTCTCAATGAGTATTTATTGAGCTACAAATAGAATTGGGAGTTGTAGTTCCAGAGATTATGATATAATGGGTGCACAACATACACAGGTTGGAGGATGGGGAAACTAGTCACCTGAGGGAAGAAGAGCTTCTGTAGAAGTCTCCCAGAGTAAGTGGCATCTCAGGTGACTTCTGAGGGAAGAACGTGAGTGTCCAGAGGACAAGCAATAAGAAGAAGACATCTCCTGAAGAACAGTTAAGTTCAATCCATCAGACACTTATTTTGTCCTTATTATGTGGCTGGTGCAGAACTCTTTGCTGAACCTGAAATGACGCATGAGACCAAGCTGATCACAAAGGTATCAAATGAATTGCAACAGTAGGTGTTTTGATGAAGACAAGAGGATCAAAAAGCTGTTTAAGTACTTTGGCCATGGTTTCTCATGTAAAATAGGAATCATAATAATGATGACAAAAATACCTAGTTCACAGTGTTTTAAGGAAGGTCAGGAAAATAAAAAGTAGGAAAGAGTTCGTATACTTCAAAATTATTTATAAATACCAGTTCTTCTGAGCTAGCAGAGAAGGGCTCTTATTATCACAGGACTCATAATTTCCTGTAATTGCATATATCTTCCATAGAATACTCTTAAAACCAGAAGGAAAAAGTCATTGTCTGTGTAAACGTGTGGCGGGTTCTGAGGGGAGTCAGAAGGAAAATGAAATTATGAATCTAGTACAAGAAACTGAAGGATGGATGACCTGATATATTCAGAGGCTATCTTTAGCAAAGATGGGAATCTCATTTAGGTAGTAATTAATTATAGGTGTCTCAACATTTTCATTTGTTATGATTAACTTGGCTTGGGTGATCAATCTTGGTTGTCAGCTCCAGTAGATAGGTGGAATTTCCAGCCTGAGATGGAAATTATTTCAATATTAATCAATCCTTAGCACTTCTCTGATGACAGTTTTCCCCTGTTACCTTTGAAGCTTGATTAGTAACCTAGACATTTTATGTACTTTCCCCAGTAGCAAAAGGAAAATCATGAATTATTTCAAAAAGTTTAACCAGGTGCCAAGACTAAAGCAAAGTCTTCCTTCTTTGGTTTTGAAAAAAAAAAGAAAGAAAAAAGAGAGAGAGAGAGAGAATGAGAGAGAAAGAAAGAAAGGAAGAAAAAAAAAAGAAAGCTGATGCAATAATCTTTGGCTTCTTCCCTCTGCTAGCACACACGCTTGCAGAAACTTTGGCTTCCTTGCTCTTCTGCTCTTCTTGGAGATATCAGGCATGCCCCTCTCTTGGATAGTCTGCACTTGTTATTCCTTTTGCTTAGAATGCCTTGTGCGCATACCCTTTTTTCTGTGAGGTCTTTCCTTGCCAAGCTATTTAGAACAGGATGCCCTGCCCCCTTTCAAGTACTTCCGGTCCTCCTTCCCTCCTTTGTTTTTTCTCCAAAGCACTGACCACTGACGTTACTTGACATTTCTCCAAAGCACGGACCACTATCTGACATTCTATGTCGTGGTACTCCTTTACTGTTGATTGTTTATCTCCTTTCACCAGCACAGATGTTTGTGAAGGCTGAGCCTTCCCTGCTGCATCCCTAAAACTAGAGCCATGTGTACCGACCGCATAGAAGGCATTGACATGTCGTTTGTGAATAAATGGATGAATCTTCATATTTAATAGCTTTACCATGCTATTAAAAATATTTCACTGCTGCAAAAATTAAGCATCTTCATGACACCGCTGATATACAGCATATCTATAACTTGCTAAGGATACAAATAAACACTTAAAGGTAATTTCTTTTTTTTTTTTTTTATTAAAGATTTTTATTTATTCATTTGCGAGAGAGACGGAGAGAGAACAAGCAGAGGGAGAGGCAGAGGGAGAGGGAGAAGCAGACTCCCTGCTGAGCAAGGAGCCCGATGCGGGACTCGATCCCAGGACCCTGGGATCATGACCTGAGCCGAAGGCAGACGCTTAACCATCTGAGCCACCCAGGCGCCCAACACTTAAAGGTAATTTCTAAGATACTATCTAAATTTTAGAAGATTCTTTATTACTTTATCTAAAATTTAGGTTTGAATTTAAAGTTAAAAAATATCTCTTCCCCACCCCCCCAAAAAATTAGAATTTCTGGATCAAAATCATTACCTTTTATGTCAGAATAAAAGGATAATAAAACCAGTTTACCCATCAGTCAATTGGCACATCTTTTGGTGCACCTACAAAGGCATTTTTTGCCTATGCTGGGACCTGGAGTATAGGATAAACCTAAGCTGCTCGTCCTCTAGTTGCTTTGGAATAATACTGAGCACTAAGTAAACGCTACTGGAATTAGGAAGCCTGGCCTTTAATAGAGTTGCTGCTATGCACTCTGAACGGTGTGAACCAGGCACCCTCTCCTCTGTGGCCCTCAGTATCTCTCCCTATTAAACAGGGGTTGGAGATATAGATAATTAGAGGAACCCCACATTCCTACCCAAAAGCAAAATGCTAGATTTTAAATCAAGAGAGAGAAAAGAGCCAAGCACATAGCTGGCTTTGGATAAACGCTTCTTGGCTAGCAAACCTGAGACCCTTGTCTCATCCCAGTGAGAAAAATAGCTCCTGCAGCTGCTGAAAGAATGCTCTTTCTGCCTGCTGAAATTGAGCAGGTATGGTGTAATGAGGAATAGACAAGATCGAGGTGACTTGTGGGACCAGCCTGGATGGAAGAAGATCTAGAGAGAAAGCACAAACCCATCAGATGCCTGAACACAAAACACCCTATTCCTGGAGTCGCCTTTAGGTGGCATTGTAGTGTGCCTCTGGCGCCACCTAGTGATTATTATCGGAATTTCCCTGCCACTCGACAGCCGCGATAGACTTGTTCTAGAAAACATCCCTCAAAGGAAGGCTCATCTGAGGAGTCCATGAAATTGGAAGGATTCGTCAATAGCATTAAATATGTAGTTTAGAGAAGTGGAGGAGAAGAGAGAGACTATTCTGTGATAAGAAAGAGAAAGAGATGAGGAACAAGAGGCCCAGGTAATGTATGTTTTAAACTAACATTCAGGTAACAGCCAAGACTAGTTCCAGCCAATTATAAATCCAAAGTGACTGAGGTGTTCTCTGCCTGGTTGAAACAGTTCAATAATTTTAAAATGGTTTCCTTTTATCGCTGATTTTAGTTCACAACAACAAAGCTGTGCTGCTCTCTGGGCCTCAGGCTGTGAACAATGGGGAGAAACACGGTGCTGGGTCCAGAGGTCCCAGGGAGCTCAGATCAGATGGACTTTGTACCCAGGAAACCGAACACAAACTGTGGCAGGTATGTGAGGTGGCAGTTCTGCAAGAAGTGCCGGGAATGTTCTAGAAGCACACATGTGACAGGGATGCACTGTGGGCTCAGGTGCTAGACATCAAGGCGGAAAGGAGCATCATGCAACAGCATGGAGGCCAAGAAGCTCAGGCTGGCCTCTAGGAGGTTGGCTGGGTGTCCCTGCTGGAAACTTCAGGAGGGCTCGTGACAACCCTAACCCTAAGTCACCTTGGACTTACTGCCCAAGGGGGCGGGGGTAGTGGGACACTGGGAAGTCATGGGGCAGAAACTCCATTTGGATTCATAAAAAGGAAAAGCTGCCATTTTATAAAATGTCTGCAACCTTTAGATTTAGTGTTAAACGCTGGGAATCTCCAGTTCCAGGGGAGACTGTTGATCACACCTCAGCTACTGTTTTCACCTTAATTATTCTTTTGGTGGGCAAATCTACTTCCAAAGCTGTTAGCCCTCCTTCAAGGTAACTAGATACCACAGAAGTAGGACTATATATATGCTTTGTTGGGAGTAAGTCAGACGGGTTCAAGTATGGCATTTTCTAGGTTTGTGAATATTTTTAACATATTTTGTGAGTTTGATTTTAGGGAAACCAATGAAATGATTGAGGTAAGGAAATCACAGTGCTGGCAATAAGGAGGATTGCAGGGAATCTGCTCATCACCTTAAAATATGAATGACTTCATGTCTTGAATTAATAAACCTTTTCTTTACCAGTCACTTGTAAAAAAAAAAAAAAAGTGAATGACTTAAACGTTTCCAACAGGAGTGTATGTCAGATGTCAGAGCCGACCTAGGAGAAGTGAATAGGACTGGCTATGTTCAGGGCCTTTAGGAAGCCAACACAGATGAAAGGATCAGAAGCGCTTTGTCATTTTTAGATATTGGTCACCTTTGACTATTGATAATTTTCAAGTGCTCTGTGAAAGCGTAGAAATATACATTTAAAAAATTCATTTACTGTTTAACATTTTTATGTTACTTTCATGTTTCCCCCTAATGTGCTTTTTACAAATAGAGTTTTCTGGAGAATATTCCAGATCTCCTGAATCAGGGCAGACCTCCCAAGTGAATTTTATGATCTGGCAACTTAGAGAAAACTTTGGTGTTGTCTTCTCAAAACCCTCGTCAAGTAGCTGACAGTCATTCCTCCAGGTAAGTAAGGGACGGCTGAGAGAGACTGAGCGGTCCAGGTCCTCAAAGACGGTGCTCACTGCTAGGATGCTCACTTAAGTCTATCGAGGTGTCCCCAAAGCCCCAGCTCTGCCCAGTATTCTTCACTGCCCCTCAGCAGTGGTAGTTATTTAATTAGAAGTATGGAAACACGTATCTGTAATATGTCCCTTCCACATCTATATTGGACTAGCGGGATGCAGGGAAGTTCAAGAGGTGGGTCACTGACCACACTCTTGCCGGCGCAGCTGGGTCACACAGCATTGGAAGGTCCAGAGACATGTATGGGGCAGGGGGTTGTCTGGTTGACTGGTGGTTCCGAAAGGAAAGCTCTCAGGCCTTCAGCTCCGCTGAAGATCCCCAAAGCTGGTCTTCAGAGGGCTGGTACAAGAAGGCACCAGTCCCGCCCCATCTCGAATCAGACAGCATTCATAAAGCAGGCGGATGCTCTGAAGCAAACATTCTGTGCAAACTAACGTCTTATGAATCCCACAATAAAACTGTATGGTTCCTGTTTCACAGTACTGCACTCTTTCAAATGATGTATTTAGTTAATTCTGGTCCAAATTTTATCACTTCTGAGACCTACAAGGAATTAACACATCTTTTAAAGATCGAATAGAACCAAGTTAGAATGGGAATATATGTACATAAAACTCGCAACATAAAATAAAAATAAAAAATAAAAAGCAGTCAGAGGGGGGAAAAATAGCAATACAGAGTGGGTTTTCTTAAAAAAAAAAAAAAAAAAAAAAAGAGGAGTATATTTCCACTCTCTCTTCCTTGGCCTGACTAACTAGCATGTCCTGAAGAGCAAAGAAAAAGTCTTTAAAGTGGATCACTCTGCATGTGATAGACTGAAAGTAATTTTCCTTTTCTGGTCCTGGAGGGGACACCCCCAGAGGTTTACGACCTGAATTCTGAACAGGTGGCAGGTGACCAGGCTAGTGAAGTTAATGGGTTAATTTTCAAATAAAAACATGATTTTGGAAACAATCTGACAGGGCAAACCTGATCAGTTCTTGAAGCAATCACATCAGTAAACAAGGGAATAGAGAGTAATTTTTTTTTTCATTTTCTGATATCATTTGATAACACAAGTGCCCAAACTAGCTGGTTATTCAGAAATAGCATTTCAATTAAAAAAAAAAAAAAGCGTGTGTGTGTGTATGTGTGTGTCTATACGTACATGGAGCTGTACACACAGGTTTGTACGGTGTATCGTCGTGTACAATACTACAGAAACTGCAGCGTGCACACTATTCTATATACCAGCGTGTTTCCCTAACTGGTGTGACAGATCAAAATGTTTGGGTTCTATAATTAAATAAATCTGAATTTTTTTCAGATGGGTCTCATGTAGAAAATTTTATTAGATTATTTAGGTACTTGGGTATGTGCATATCAATCTAGCTTCGATTCACTGCAGGTGGGGCTACAAAGAGAATGAAAACAGAGAAGAGGCAGGAGTCCGGTGTTGAGGGTTTTGAGGAAACTCCCTTTTCGATATGTAATTCAGACATCACCCAGATACATAATGAGCTCTCTTGTTTTCTCTGTGGAAGATGGGGGGTGGGGTGGGATGCAGGACAGGAAAAGGCCATTCGAGGATGAGAGCACCCCAACCTGGCTGCCCCGGTTGGCAGACGCCCACCTATTCTACCACAATAAGTCCCAAGCTGTTGCCCAGAGCTGACGGGGACGTGGCAGGAAGTATGGACTCTAGCCCTCAAGGGACCTGGTGCTCACTTAGGCCACTGGGTGTCAGACTTGATGGAAAGTTCTTAACCCCTCTGCATTTCCTCATCGGAAAGGTAGGATAATGGAAATGACTTCACAGGACTGTGAGGAGAATTAGAGACAATGTATAGAATACATCCAGCCTGACACATGAGAGGAGCTCAAGTTCTCTCTCTCTCTCTCTCTCTCACACACACACACACACACACACACACACGCACTTCAAAGCTTATTCCAAGAAAACAACTGACTGTGACATTTTCCCTCTTCTGGTTTGGGCTGCAGTTACACTCATTGCTCCCCAGGTCAGGCCACTAGGGTTTACTCAAGGATTATGCACCTATTTCCCCATAACGGAGCAGATCAAGGAGGATGACTCATCTGGAAAGATAAACAGGTATGTGAAATATTACCAACCCAGAGGACATTTTTAAATCATCTGCCTTAGTGCTAACTTTTATCAGTGGAGATCTTAAAACTTTTATTATTTGTTCTCAGTGAAGAGGTTTTTTAACTTCCTGGCTTTTGTTTGAAAGCATTTCCACTTGAAGACACTCGTAACATGTTAGCATGTTGGCAAGGTATGTGACAGTTTCCAGTATGCCAGCCCTGGGTTGCAGAGGGGTCTGGCATCTACCGACACCCTACATGAGCTGCCGAGAAGGTTTCAAGCAAAAAGGTAGTAATCAGGGGCACCTGGGTGGCTCAGTCGGTTAAGTGTCTGCCTTTGGCTCAGGTCATGATCCCGGGGTCCTGGGATTGAGCCCGGCATCAGGCTCCCTGCTCAGTGGAGAGTCTGCTTCTCCTTCTCCCTCTGCCCCCGTGCCCCACTCTTGCTCTCTCTTACAAATAAATAAAAAAAAAAAATCTTTAAAAAATCTAAAAAAAAAAAAAGGTAGTAACCAACCTGCAATCCCCAGTGGACATTTGGGGCTTATTTAAATGTCAGTTTTATAGCCCTATTTTATTTTTCTTCTACTCTGTTAGACTTATTCTCTACAATAGCCTAGTCCTACATAGTTTTACTGGTCTCTTTGCTCCGGGTTTCTGTAGATGTTTGCAGTCTCTCTCCCATCTGTCCAGAACAACACTGTCCTTGCCATGTCCCTATTTAGCCTTGATTTCCGTGTATGAAGCCCCCCACCCGTGGTTCCTTGCCGACCCCCCACACACAGTTCCCCCACACCTTCACAATCTCCAATCTCTGACAGATAACTGCTGTTGGCTTCCCAGCAGCCATTATCCATTTTCTTCCTTGCTAACAGAAACCTGATTTTGTCCAGAGATCAGAGGAGTAGCAGGATGTGAAAGGAAGGAAGGCGCGTCCGCCAGTCCTAATATTTATGTTTAGTGTAAACCATTCACGTAATTCCAGTGTTCTTATCTAAGGATGAGCAAAGCCAGCTGAGTAGTGAGGTATAAACGGTCCATTTTTTGAGGCTTCTTGGATTTTCTTTCTTCGTAGAATAAAAAGTTGTGGGGAGAAGGGGCTACACACACACACAAACACGCACACATTCTCTGCTGCCTCTTCCCTTCCCCTCATGAAGCTGGTGTGAGCAGCTCTCGTTCACTGCTGCACAGCTGCTATTTTACACCCACGAAGGAAGGACCAAGTCCCAGGGGCACCACGCCATCTCACATCACGGTAGCTAACAAGCCTGCGTCCGCCTACCTCTAAACATCTCTTTAAGCAAAGCGAAACACCACTGCTGGATGTGGGATTGCTATTTGTGTTATCTGTATTGTCGCGTAGAGTAGCCTCAGCACCTGATGGTTGTGGTGTCCTGGGCTTACCCTTTCCTGAGCTACAGCTCCAGGCCCCCGGGTGCCTGTGGCCTGGGAGCAGATGGTCAGGGTAAGGGAAAGCTGAAGAAAACAGACTGAGAATGATCTTCTGTGATGAGAAAAATCCTGAAAGAAATGCTTCTTGTTTGTAACAGCACTCTTCTACCTACACCAGAGGTTGGTAGTATTAGTCCTATTTCAGAAATTAGAAGGTTGGGGATTAGAGAATTTAAGAGACTTGCCAAAAGTTTTAGCACTTGTAAGTGATGTCAGGGTTGTTTAGTTATGAGGCTCATATTTTATACATTTTACAACTCTGTGTGATAGGAATGAAATCTGAATACTTAACATGGCTTACATGATGTTATCTCTCATCACCCACTCCCACTAACAATTTTTACTTAAAATTCCTCAAATATTCAAGGCTTCCTCTCCCTTCTGGGCCTTTGCTACGAGTGCTCCCTCTGTCTGGAATGTTCTTCCTCCTCTCCATCTGGATGAGTCATATTTCTCAGAACTGTGCTAAGATATCACTTTCTCTCAAAAACATTTTCTACTCTTCACATCAGTTGGGCACACTACCCACTATATTTAAGTTGAGCATTTATGTGCCTATTTCTTGAATAAATTACCAGTACTTCGGGAGCTAAGACTTGATCATATTCACTGTTGCATTCTCTGGTGCTTCACTGGGTGAAGGTCCTTATTTATCCTTATTCATGGGAGCACAGCCGATTTAACCTGGGCTTCAAGTCCACATAGCACATTATGTGTTCTAGGGCTTGAGGCAGAAAATTTTAAATTGTAAAATGATGATTCTAATACACACCCCTGGTGATAAACCAGAATATTATGTGCCCCAAATTATTTGTTGAGTAAATGCTCCCTGTCAGTTCCTTGATCAGTAAACAGAAAACAAAAACACAAAGAAAACAATAACCAAAAGAAAAAGAAAGTTCAATATCTTCCAACTGTTGTTATACAGACCAGTTCAGTTCAGAATCATTGAAGCAGTGGTATTGTCTAGAAATTCACAGTAAAACAAGGGAAACAAAACTCAAATTATCCTGGAGTATCCACAGTATTCCAACTCCTGAAGGTCTTACAAGAATGTTTCAGTATCTGTCACACATTTAAATAGTACAGAAATGAATTAGGTCAGTTTCCACATGAATTTCCTGATCCCTGACAAAACATAAAAAGTAGATATTTTTATCAGAGTTTAGGAGGGATTGATGATTTAAGACAGAAAAACAATAGACCAGAATAAGAGTGCAGATGAACTATTTGAAAAGCTCATTTTATTCAAATTTAACTTTTCTATTTCTGATAAAATCACTTATGGGCTGTGTGTGTGTTAAATTCCCTATAAACGAGAGTGCTCTGGAGAACTAGGAGCTTTGGAATGGAGAAAACAGGTCATTGGCAGATGTCTTGCCTTGAGACAGAGAACAAAGAGCAATTCCAGATGGCATGCTGGAGATGGTACAGGAAATTCACTAATAATTATAGATTAGAGGGATAAACATTAACTCTATTGAATATCCCAGCAAAACAGAGTCCTTTAATAAACAGTCTGAGATGGTGCTGATAATTTAAAATAAAAGAACTTAGACATGCTTAAATGGAAAAAGAAAAGAAAAAAAAATCTCTGAACTTAGAGAAAATTGACTGTATTCACAGAGCTGGAGTTAGCAAAGGGAGGCGATATTATAAAATTTATATGAAAATGGACACAAACTGGGGCTTCCATATTTTAAGAGGAATGTTATAGTCTTGGAAGAATCTGAGGGGATAGAGAAAAGATATTTAAACTATCAAATTGCAAAATCCTAAAATATCAGTGTACTATGATAGAAAGAACACATAATTTGGAGTTACTGAGACTCTAAGTTAAAGCGTGGATCTTCTATACTAACCAGGGCATGATACTTGAGTCTCCATACCATCATTTGTAATGGTAACAATTAACCTTTTTGTTCAACTTTGAATAAGTTACCATAAGTAAACTGCCTGAGACAGAATCTCAAAAATGTCTTTCAAAAATCACAGTTATATAATACTCTAAACATAGAGATAGAAGGCTAGAAAATAATTCCCTAAGTGAAAAATTGGTCTGATTTGGTCTTTGACATAGTTACTACAGTCACAGTGTTCTGGTATTTGAAAAAAGAGAACATACAATCTGAGGGTTTCCCTGGTATTAGAAGGCTTTCCTCAAGAAGCAGATATTGGCATCAGAATATACCATACAAAACAGAAATAAGACCTTGCTTGTATATAGCATTTTATTTCTCTAAGAACTTTTCTTTGTTTAATTTGACCTTCACTGGACAGACATTTCACCCCCCAAAACAGATTCAGAAATGGGTATATAAATTAAGAAGCAATGAAATTTCCAGGTCAGAAAATAGCTTAATATTTGTTAGACTGTCTCATTGTCATAGTTTCTGGCTTTTACCATGTGTCCAGGGTAGTGAGACAAAAAATGGAGATAGGATAGTATTGTGGGGAAAGATTCTCTAGTGTCCAAGGCCTTTCCTGAAAGCAAGACAATGAATGACCCTCAGAAAACTGGGGTTAGATCCAGAGAATGAGGTATATCCCTCTGAGACACAGCAGTTCTTCACTGCAATGGCTCTCTGAAAACTGGAAGCAGAGCAGTGGAATTGAAATAAATATCCTAGTGCATAGAAAGCCAAAGGAGGAGATGTAGAGCAAAAAAATACCACAGTATTCAACTCTCAGGCAGGATATAGAGGGGAGCATGTGTTTTCTGAGTTTAAAAGCTGATGGCTGAAATGGAAGACAAAAGAAATTTTTAGAATCTTCTCAGTAGGCAATTCCCAAAGCCATACTGAATAGAAAATTTTAATTCTGCCTTAAAAATATCTGAAGCAAGTTGAGAACTAAACAAAGCTGCAGTGAAGCCCAGACCTAGCTTAACTGCTGTTGAGATTCACTCAGTCTTCATATTGGCAACCTGACCAAAGAAGAGTCATGTCCTTCTCTGGAGGATAAATTATTTTCCTCAGGTCTCTGTTGTTCTTTCACATATAATCTCTGGCATACAATTATAAACCAAGAGAAAACAAAAGAGCTGAAAAATATAGTCCATAATTAAGATAAAAAGTAGTCAATAGAAACAAGACCAGAGATGACTCAGATGTAAGAACTGTCAGACAATGACTTTAAAATAACAGTGACAAATTATGTTAACACATATAGTTAGAATGAAAGACAACATGACCAAAGATATAAATGATTCCAGGAGATCCATGCACATTAATAAAGTAAAAAATACTTGAAATGGAAAGACAATCAGAAATCAGAAATGAAGAATTTATTTGGTGGCGAAAGAGCAGACATGACACAGAAGGAGAAAGTACCAGCAAATTTGAAGACAGGTCAACTGAAATTAACTAAAGAAATCAGGATCTTGAAGAGATATATGAATTCCCATGTTCACTGAAGTATTATTCACACTAGCCAACATACGGATACAACCTAAATGACCATCATGGATGAATGGATAAAGAAAGTGTGATATATATATATATGTATGGATGGTCATGTGTCCATCCCACATCTCCTGTTTGGGTACAACACACACAATATCAAAGGTCATACAACTATTTCTGATAAAATCACTTGAGTGTGTGTGTGTGTGTGTGTGTGTGTGCATGTGTGTTAAATTCCTTATAAACCAGGGTGCTTTTGGAGAAATAGGAGCTTCAGAATGGGGGAAAAAAAAAGGCAAGCAGTGTGTGTGTGTGTGTGTACACATATGAAAACATATATTAAAAAAAAAACATGGAAACAGGTTACCTTGGTCTTAAAAAAGAAATTCTGCCACTTATGACAATGTGGATGAACTTGGAGGACATTATATTAAGTGAAGTAAGTAAATCACAGAAGAACAGATATTGCATGATTGCAGTTATATGAGGTAACAAAATATTCAAGAAGAATACAAGCTGAGAGTAGAACTGTGGTTGCCAGTTGGGGGAGGAGGAAATGGGGATTTGCTGCCCAATGGATATAAAGCTTCAGTTACACAAGATGAATAAGTGCTGGAAATCTGCTCTACAACGTAGTGCCTATAATTAACAATACTATATTGTACACTTAAAAGTTTGTTAAAAGGGTAGATCTCATGTGTGTGTCCCTCCCATAAACAAAACAACAAAAAGTGAAAAAATAAACAAAACCTAAAGCAGAAAAACGAGAATATTTTTTAATGTATATGATACTTATGGAACAAAAAGTAATGGTTTAGTATACATGTGACGGGAATCTCAAGTTGAGAGTAGAAAGAGAATAGGTTACTGGCAATATCTGAAAACATATTGCCTGAGAAGTTTCCAAATTGAAATATATCAACCCAAATATCCAAGAAGCACAGTTACCTCAAGGAAGATAAATATAAGAAAATTATACCCAGCAAAGTTTAGTCATGCTAAAAAAATTCAAGATACAGAAAAAGTCTTAAAAGCAACCAGAGGGGGAAAAAGAATGATTACATGAAGGCGCAGATAATAAGAGTTACAGGTGCATTACCCTAAGAAACAATGATGAAGAGAAGACAATGGAATGATGCATTTAAAATACTGGAGGGAAAAAAGAACTTTCGGCTTAGGTTTTTTATATTTGGTAAAAATATCTTCCATAAAAACATAAAGTAACAACACTTAAAGAAGTAAGATGTTAACATTGTGCATTCCAAGCAAAGCTATACTAAATGAAGATATTTTGAATGTGTGTGTATATATATATGCATATACATATCTATGTATGTGTGTGTACTTATTTATATACATATTCATGAATATGTATACACACATATGTACACTTATGAATATATATGAATATCTATCTATCTATATTCATACATATATCACAAAGGACTCATATCCAAAACACATGAAGAATTCCAACAAATTGCTGATAAAAAGGAAAAGAAATAAAGAAGCAAATGCTTTGAATTGATAATTCACAAAAGAAGATACAAATGGTCAATAAGTACATCTAAATTTATTCATCATCATTAAGTTATCAGGCCAAATTAAAGTAAGACCATAATAAAATGCTATTTCACATTTACTAGAAAGGTTAAAATTCCAAAGACAAACTGTAATCGATTGCATTTTTTTTAAAGATTTATTTATTTATTGGGGCGGGGGGGCAGAGAGAGAGAATCTCCAAGCAGACTTCCCGCTAAGTATGGAGCTCAATGCAGGGCTTGATCCCACAACCCATGAGATCATGACCTGAGCCGAAACCAAGAGTCCGATGCTTAACTGACTGAGCCCCCCAGGAGCCACAGTTGACTGCATTTTAGATGTTTGATGGCAGTTTTCAAGTCCCATTACCCCCTTTCTGGCCCACATCCTGGCATAATGACAAGAAAGCCTCATGTCATATTTAGATCTACTTGGAAGCTTGCTTTGTCCTTCCCAAGATGGCTCATTATATCAGTAATAAACCTTTCTCTATCTTTTGGTGTGTGTGGTGTCATCATTCTTGACGTCGAACCAAATTTTGCACTGGGGAATGTCCATCCCATATCTCCTATCTGACTACAATACAAACAATACCAAATGTCATCAAACATACAGTAATTGGACACTCAAACATTTTCTCTTGGGTGTGTGACACATTATGGGCATGAGAATTTCCCAAGAGAAATGAAGACAGGTACCCCAAAAACACTTATTCAATAATGTTAATGGCAACCTTATTCCTAATAGCTCCAAACTGCAAACAACCAGAATGTCCACTGACAGTATAATAGACAAATAGTGGTAGATTCATGGAATTGAATACTAATAAAAGGAGGCACACATCTACTTGGATGAAAGCTCAAAAATAGTATGTAGAGAGCAAAACACCAGGCACAAAGGAATACATATGGTACAATTCCATTTATCTGAGGACCAAGAAGAGGCAGTGCTGAAAACAGAAGTGATTATCTCTTTTAGGAAGCAGGCAGCTGGAATGGTTGGAAAGGGGTCCAAGGGAATTTTTGGCATGGTGCAAAAGCTCTATATTGTGTTTCTTTTGAGGGTTGTTATGAGTATATAAAATTACAAAACTTATTTATCTGAACATTTAAGATCTGAACATTTAAGATCTGTACAGTTTGGTATATATAAATTAGACCTCAGTTTAAAACAGTGAAAAATAGCCAAGTATATTGCCCATTGGGATAATTAATATGTTTTTTTTTTAAATATTTATTTGAGAGAGAGAGAGAGAGAGTGGGGGAGGAGCAGAGGGAGAGGGACAAGCAGATTCCGAGTTGAGTATGGAGCCCAACCTGGGGCTCGATCTCAGGACCCTAACATCATGACCTGAGCTGAAACCAAGAGTTGGATGCTTAATCGACTGAGCCACCCAGGAGCTGGGGATAATTAATATGTTAAATTTGCAAACAGATAACCTTTATTCAGCACATGTACACTTGCTTCAAGGGCACCTTAGTGCATAGGACATAATGCTGTGAAGTAGGAATTTAAGGTATAGACCTGTCTGCCCTAGGAAGAAACTGAGTCCAGAAATCAAATAACTTCTCAGTTTATATGGCTACTTAAGTGGTGCAGCTGGAAAGAGAATTCTGCTCCTTTGACTTGAAATCTCATGAAGGCTCCTCTTATGGGAAGTGTACCGTTTGATGTCTTCTCCCTGTGTCTTTTTCTTAGCATGGCTCTGAAAGCTGATGAGTAAAGGATATGGGTCCGTGCGGTAGACACTTGCCTTGCACGAGTGTTCTCAATGCAAGTGACATTGCCTGGGATTTATGATTCTAAAAGCTAGAGACTTTCTGGAAGTCTTTTCACTGACTAGCCAGCAAGCATGAGCACCCAAATCTAATGGCATTTTAAAGTATGAGGTAATGATTTACATGACAAGTTCCTCAAGTGTTAAAAATGCTGGTAATTCACATCCATGAGGCCACATGCATAGAGTTTCTCTCTTCTGTCATGGACTGCTGATAAAATACTTTTAATTATATTATGCAATCATCCCAAAGAAAATAGATAGCTTTCAGCTGCTGAGCTTCCTTTCAATGACCTGATTAAAATGCATCAAAGGAGATAGGACCCAGATGTTCTTGTCATTAACTGATAAGATATTGCTAGTAATCTTTACTGATTGCTGAAATTATAGGAAAAATGCAAATAACAGGAAAAGAACAATGTCTTAAATAGCAGAATATAAACAGTGTCTCCCGTAAGCTGTATCTTTTGAGGATTTATCTTTCTTTACCTTTTAATGTTCATATGTATTTTCCCTGGGGTTTGACAGCTACGCCTTGTAATCTTTCTTCTTCATAGGGGAAAAAACCTACAGCAGTGAGGCAGGCATGCTCTTTGAATTAAGTTTATAAATAGTGTTGGTTTGAGGCAAACTTGTGAGATAAGCTAACTTTACTTCTGAGGCCTCACATGTTTTGTTCACAGAATAATTATTTTTATTTTGAGTCTCTAAATAGAAATAAATTCTTACTCAGGTTGGGATAATACCTGTTCTTGCCTCCAACCACCTTGTGCTTCTATCATCATCGAAAACATCACCAGATGATATTTGTAGGACATGCAAATCACCATACCTCCACTCTGTCCAAACACCTTCAAAAGCTCCTAAGCCTACATAGAATCATACAATTCTGGAAATTGGGAATGGGGAGAAACTTAGTGATTAAATAGGCCAGAGGTCAGCAACCTTATTCTGTAAAGAGACAGAAAATTAAGTTTCAGACTTTGCAGGCCATATAGTTTCTATTGTTGTCCCATTCACAGACAGTATGTAAATTTATGAGCCTGGCTGCGTTCCAATGAAACTTTACTTACAAAATCAGGCAGTAGGTCAGATTTGACCCACGGGTCATACTTTGGTTACCCATTCACTGGTAGACCAACACTATGGTCTAATACAGAGTTGAGCTTTTAAGATCCTAGAAAATTTATTTTCTATTCTCCAGAAATGATTGCCAAAATTCCTAAATTGCCAAAAAAGGACCACAAAGTTTGTCTGTGCAATGTAAAAACAGTCAAGGAAGCACTGCTCAGCATGTTAGGGCTTGGCTTCCGTTTCGTTTGTTAGTAATCAAACTCCTCACTCCTAGCCCGGCAAAATACACGTTCAAACACAATTATACACAATAACCAAGTGTTCGATCTATTTTGCAAAAGAAACTTGGAAGGATGCCCCAGACCACTTTATAATTTATGGATCCAATATTAGAATGCTTACTATGCTCTTTGTTGACAAAATACAGCATCCCCCCATTAGGAAAGAAAGAATCAGGATTAGTTATATGATCAGAGCAGCCTGAGATGGCTGTTTATAACATAAAGTAATGATTCTGTTTCATGCCCACTGTTGAGGATGGCAGCAAATTTTAAATAAGAACAGAAACAACAAAGATGATGTCAATATCAAGCCATCTACCTGGATGTTCCAACCAACATGGGCAAAACATAATTTTTCTCTCCCCAAACTTTTTCCTCCCATGGGTTCCCCATTTATCTGGTATAAATATATTTACTGAACAAGTATGTAGGGGAGGGGGGAAGAAATGAATTAATATTAGAGGGCTGCTTATATTGTTTTTTCTTTTATTTGAAGGAGAGGCATTGTTCCTTGTGGCATTCTAATTTTTTTGCTAGTTTTTTTTCTTTTCCTCAATCAAAAGGAGACAAAATCACTTCTCTCCTTAAAAGAGCAAGCAGTAGAATCTTCATCAATGAGAATGAGTGTCATCAGTGTGGATGATTTACTTCTCTTGTCTCTGTGAGATGTGCACAGTGCCCTGAGCCACACAGAGCCCTGACTGCAGAAGGGAGGGCTCTCTGGCAGAGAGGACTTCCTTGCGAACTAAGCTGCTGTGGTGACTCTAGTCAAAGGTGACTCTATAACCCCCCACTTCCTCTGTACTATTTTGCAATGTGATCTAGACTCTCCCTCCAACCAGAGATGCTGTCTTCCCCTCCCCTGGAATCTGATCTGACCCTGTGACTTCCTTTGAACAGGAGAGTGTTGCAAAGGGATGTTCTGTGGCTTCTAGGACCAAGCCTTAAGAGGCCCGGAAGCTTTCATTTTCACCCTCTTGGAGCCCTGTGCCATCATGCATAGATGTCCCACTATCTCCCTGGAGAGACCATGTGGAGAAAGAGGTACTGGGTATTCTAGCCATCTCAACTGAAGGGCCATGGGATGAAGGCCATCTTGGATCACCATACCCTCTGAATCTTCAGATGTTACAACAGCAAGAGTGAGCTCAGGTGAAACCAGAAGAACAGCCCAGCTGAGCCCATTCCACACTGCAGAATCATGAAGAAACAAAGTCGTTATGCCACAGACATAATGGATGTGATTAATTCTGTGTACTTGGTCTGCCTGAGCATGGTTAAAAGAATATTTGCAATTTCAAGGCACTAATAAGATGGTGAGTTGAGCTACTGCTCGGCATCTTGTTTGAGCCCATGGTATGTAGTTACACAGCACTGATAATTCGGAGAGCTTTGTAGATACAGGAAAAAGAAACTAACAATTACATTTTCTGGCATTTTATAATTTTCAAAGAAATTTCATAATCATCATCTCATTTCTGCCTTCATATGTACCAGTGAGATTCACAGGGAAGGTATCATGACCCACATTAAATATTTGGGGGCCCGGAGGTTAATAACCATTTTCTCGATAGCACAGGTAAGAACTGGCATAGTTAAGATTTGAAGTCACATGTTCTAAGTTCAATCTCTTTTATCTTATTACTTTTCCCTAGGTGTTAAGCTAGCTCTGTGTGAGAAACAAGGAGATGTATTTGAAACAGACTACCATGCGGGCTTTATAGTTAGTGTTCTATCATCACAAATGTTTGCCAATGTCTAGGCTAAAAAAATACAGGTGGCAGAGAGGTCTATTTTCATTGATCTGTGGGTAAGCTGAAGCATACAAAGTGGTGAGCATAGTGCCTGTCACATAGTAAGTTCTAAAGAAAGTAGTGATCATTATCCTTGTTATTATTCATTCTTTACTATAATTATATATATAACCTTCTCCGCTCCCTCCAGTACACACACCACATCAGAAACACAGGACCCAATGACCTTTGTGTTCAACTTTCAGGAATGAAATCACATTTTGGTGCAAAAAAAATGCACATTATTTTGTATCTTTGGCACCCTAGTATTTTCAAGTGAGTTTTGATTTTTACCCTTTCTATAAACTGTATGTGAACATTTTATAACTTGAATGCTCATTTAAACATAGGGCAGAAATGGTTATTCAAAATTTTCTTACATCAGGTTTAATTTTTAAGTGAGAAGAAACTTTTCTACTTTCATAACATTTTTTACAAAGTGTATTAATAATCCTATATAAGGGGTAATAAAGAGGTTTATATAAGAAGCTTGTTTTTTGTTTTTATTGCTAACTCTCTTGCATTTTAGGCTTAAAAATATTTTAGTGATTATTAGTGATTGCAGGGAGATGAGCTTCCTTGCTTTTCTCACGCAGTGATTTTCCTTACTGTTTGCTCATTGTGTTTAGCGGTGTCTCTGCTAGATGCCTGATCAGATAGGGCAGTGGTCATATAACCAAATCCTCTCACCTGCACACTCATGTTCATTTTCCATCCAGTATCTGAGCTCTTTTTCCTGTCATGTAAATCTTTCCATTCTTTACATTAGGTTTGCTTTCTAAGCTATCCTGGCCCTACTTTAGAATTGAAATCCCCTACAACTAGAACATTTAATGGCAGAAAGGGAGAGAGAGGAGGGGGAGGATCTGAGAGTTATTTTCAGATGAGTTTTAGGATTTTCAATTTGGGCTCTACTTGGAATAGAGTTCAGGCAAACCGTGGGTGTGCTTGAGATAAGAAGTAGCATTTGGGTTCCTGCAGTCCTTTTCATTAGACAAGCTCTTTCTGGGGCTGACCTGACTCGGTCATATTGTGGAAGGTTATTCTGACAATCCATTTCCAGGTGAGAGGAGCTTGGAGTGTGTTCTGAATATATTTTTAAAGAATCATAGTCAAGAATTACTGATTGTTTTACAGAGAGTTTTGTTCCTTTCTACCTGTAGGGTTTCCACTGCAGGACAGATTTGCCCCTGATGTAAACATCAGATCCCAAATGGAACCAAGTTTCAGAGGCCAAAGTCTCTTGATTAGATGTTTTAGTTGAGGGAAGATAATAATAGTTCTCTATAATGAAAGATATTGAAGGTCCATTCTGAGTATTTACTATAATGTATAATATTCTCTGAGGCTGACATTCAAATAAACGTTATCCAACGTACTGGATAAAATTAGGGGGTTACGGTCTAAGCGAGCAGAGGGGAGGTATTATTTAAGTCTGAACTCCCCGATTCAAACTTACTCTAACTTCAAGCAGTTCAAGAATCCTTAAAGTCAATAGACTCAGTATATGGATGGGAGAGAGACCCCCTTCGCATTTGGTGAACTGGATACTAAAGCAATAGACAGCAGAGAGAGAGAGAGAGAGTGTGTGGCTCAGGTGGGGGGTGGGTGGGTGCAGGACAGAAAAGAAGACTACCTCCATGTGTATTACTGAGTACAATCCAGAGCATGAGCCCCTTTGGATAAGCTTGCACAGAAAAGACCTTGGAGCCAAACAAACCTGGACTTGAATCTGACACTTCCCAGCTGTGTGACCCTGGGAAGGCTTCTTCCCCATCTCCGACTCAGTCTTCCCATCAGTACAAGAGGGCTAATGAGAGAATTTTGTTCATATGGTTGTTGTGGCCGTGAAATGAATTAATTTATTTGAGAATCTAGTGCCTGGCACATAATAAGCTCTATTTAGGTTTACGAGCTATCTTTATGATATAAATTATACATGATATCTGAAAGAGTTAGCACAGTGAAGACCTATTTAATGTAGAGGGTCATTAACTAATGAAATAGCTCATATCGCTCCACATTTCTTTTGAATCTCCACCTGGCATCTCTGTTTCAGGTCTTGCTGTTTTAGATCAATCCTCCATCAGGCAGCAGAGATCATTATGCTTTTTCTGAATACTCTAGATCATTGCTCTTCCTTCAAAACCCTCAATCATGTCCCATTCACATCAAACCCAAACCGCTAGGCATGACATTCAAGGCATCCCTCAACCCCGTCTTGACTTAGCCTGCATGCCAGCTTCATCTCTCATACTGCACTCTTCTGCCTTCTCCTGCATTAATGCTCCTGGAACGACCATACCTCTTTGCCCTCATGTGTCATTCATGAATGTTCGTATTACACTTTAACTTCTCTTCCTTTGGCTTAAAACTTTCTTCTCCTAAAGTCTACTTGTGAAACGTAAGTAATCTTCGAAGAGATAACAAAATTAAAAGATAACAAAGGTGCTCCTTGTTGTTCTTGGAAAGTCTATGTGAAGATACATGAAAAGCATGGATGCATTTATTTCTGATTTAATTCCAATATATCCACCTTGTAAGTACTGTGTTTACTGCGTTGAGTGCCAAAGAGGGGACATGTCTTACTTCAAGTCACCTCACCATTAATTCAACAATTCCTCCCCTTCTAAACCTTCTCTCCTTCTCTCCATATCTCCATTTGATACCCACATCTATTCAAGAATTCCTTCTTAGCATTTGTAAAGTAAGTCCTCTCTTCTCCATTGCCATATTCCTGGCCTCACTGTTGTAAATCTGTATTCTGACAACTCCTCCTGCATCCAGTCATTACCCTGTGATTTTGACAGGTCTCAGGTTAAAGAGGAATGCTAACTCATTTTGCCTATCTGCTGAGTACCCTATAGCATCTTTGCTATCAGTAAAGTATACAGTGCAAACTCCTTTAACAGATGGAACCAATTCCATTTCAGGAGCCTCAGTTACATCTTGGATGCCAGGCATGCCTGAGGAGCTGTGAGGGCTGGAAGGTGAGCACTGTAGCTAGAAAAGGGCCTTCCTGAAAGGACCAGGCAACCCAGGTATGCACACATGACCCTGTCACATTGTTCTCCTTCTGAAGGGAGAGGAGCAGGCAGGAAAGGGATGATACTGAATGCAGCCCAGTGTCTATACTCAGAATATTGTCTCATCATTTCCTCTGGAAGCACAACTCAGCTTGAAGGGAGGTGGTTACATTAAGATAATCACATATTTTAAAGGTTAATAAGAGGGGGGAAAGTAACCTTACAGATATTAAGAGAACAAAGTAGCAGGATACATGAGAAACCTGGGTCTCTTCACTTTTATCTGATGTCATCACAGCCTTCTGGCCTTATGGACAAAGCAAGACAGGAAGTAGGGTGATAAATGTTACTCACAAGCTAATGATACAATTTGAGAGCAATGAAGAGGGTCCTCCTCTTTATATTTAGCATGATGGATAGAGCACTGAGATCTCTGGAGATGCCTTTGCTCTAGATTTTTCCTCAGAAGGCCTCAATCTCCTTATTTGTCAAAGTGTCTTAGATTAGAAGTTCAGGATTATTCACACACAAAATATTTTTTTTCTTGTCCACGAAGAGCATGGATTCTGAATAGAATCCCAGCTCTGTTTTTTGTTTGTTTGTTTGTTTCTTTGTTTTGTTTTTTTTCCAGGGTTTTAGAGTACATCACTAAATGTAGAAAGGAAGTTGGGCGAGTGAGCTTGTCTCTTGGGCTTTCTGGATCTAAAAGGGGAGGAAAGAAATGGGGAGAGGCCAAGGAGCAATGGAAAGAGGTTAAGGTTTTATTTGTTTTGCGTTGGAAACAACTGAGATGTTTTCATAATTATATGTTTGTGGGAAGAGCCTGAGGGAATGAAATGTGTGAAATGGGGCTGGCTCTCCACTTCCCAGAATGGTCCCTGAAAAGGTAGGAGAGACTGGAATCCATTATTAGGTCAACTACATTGGCCTTACGGTTGGGAAATAAGAGGGAGGGTCTGGGAGTGATGAAGGATAGGAGCAGAAATATGGATCCAGAAGGCTGACCTACAGCCTGCATAGTTCTGGTAAGGATCAAACATGTACGTGTTGCTACCTTCTTAAAGGGTCTCATGACTGCCTGCACATCTCACCGATAGTTAATGTTGAAGAACTGAATGGCAAGCATCAGAGCAATCTTGTGGGGGTAGTTTTAAGTGTAGAAATTCCAAGAAGACATTTATGATCTAGTACTCCCAGCACGTCCCCTCCCCCTTGAACACTGAGCATATAACCCCAGCTTCACACAGCAAAAGTGCAGCAGTTTCTGCCCATGGGTCCTGTCCCTGTGCTGCTTAAATAAACTTACTAAGGTGAACTGTAAAGCATCTCAAGAATTCTCTCTTGACCCTGGCACACAATGACCCCGCAACAGGAGAGACTGTTGGTGACAGGAAAGGTTCGCATATTACCTGAAATTCAGAGGGGTTCACTCACTGAATGAGTGTGTGAGGATGCTTAATTAGATTTCTAAAGTCTCATCCCGTCAACTCCTGTGGACTGAGATGTGGGATTGGGCCAGTGGAGAGTAAACTAAAGGAATTAGCACTCAAAGGCTAATTACCCAATGAGAAGGGGATTATTTAAATTTATCGTTTGAATAGATAGAAAGAAGTTCATACCTCAGAGAATTAAGAATTAAGATCCAGCAGAGAAATAGGGAATGATTAAGTGAAATTACAAACTTTTTTACATGGATAATGTAAGGGATAAATATATGTAAAAAGAAGGATTATCATCAAAAGATGAAATTATCATTCTAACAATTCAAGTTAAACAGCCCTGCGTAGGTACAGAACAGCTAAACTACAATGAAAATACTTTATTTTGAAAAGTGAGTCAACCATCAAATATTTGTGTATTGTTTTGTTTTGTTTTTTATTTTGTCGGCTAAATTCAAACTTGGTTATTTTTCCCAATATATGTACATATACCTACATCTGTGGGTGCTCAGCTTGTCAAGTTTAGGGAAGGCTTAGAGGAGAGGCAGCTCCGGGATTGGGGAAGATGGAGTGATAAGACGTTCCCTTGGAGTGGATCGAAGGTACCGAAGACTAAGACAGGGACTGAAAGGTACAGTTTTTCACCAGACAGAGTTTCTCAATTAGCCATTCTTCCTTTAAGCCTCCTTAGTTGATCTGGAAATGTTACAAGAGCCATAACGATCGGGCATGGTTTTCATCAAACCGGAACCATGAATGGGAAGAGTCTACTTCATTTTCCAGTTTGTGTTCAGGACACCTGTATCTGAAATGGTGCCACAGCTCTTTCAACATACAAACTACTACTTAATTTTACAGATTCTGTGATAGTTATGAAGGGCATTGGGTGTGCTGTGTGAAGGAGGCATGGCCCTTTCACTCAGCAATCTACAGGTCAGTGAGGAAGATCACAGGTGAAGGGGTAACTGTAATTCAACTTTAATAAGAATTTTGGTAAAAGCCATTGCCCGTTACGATGAAAACACTGAAGGGCAATGAGTCCAATTCGACACTGAATAAGAATTCCTTGAAGAGATTTCAGATAAGCCATATAATGGAAGACATCAAAACTGACAGCAGAGGAAATGGGGCAGATTGTTGGAAATTCTTAACTCGGAGTACTGATGGGACATGTTCCTCTCCACTCGGCAAAAGGGGAAACATTCCCTGACAAAGTTACCTCCAGGAGGTAGTAAACCTGCTAAGCCGCAGGTCACCTCCAGCAAGGTCAAAGGGAATAAGAGAGGAAAAGGATAAATAAACACTCACAATTTTAAAATGAGTCCTTTTCTACTAGGAGGTACATTTATTTAGTGCTGAAAGTGGGAAATCAGGGTTCACAGGGTTTCTGACAAGTTTACAGGATGCTGACTTGTTTGGCTTTGTTTTCTTTTTAAATTATTATTATTTGTTTGTTTGGTTAGTTTTGTTTTAGACCAAGGCCATAAAAATTCAACCATATAAATAGGAACTGAAGTCAATTGATCTTGAAAGGATTTTTTTTTTTAAATGGATTATTTCAACTCTACTTAATTAAATTAAACTCAGGAATATTTTCTGAAGTATCGGCTGGTCTGGCTCCAAAATGCAGAGGCCACAAAGCTGAGTGAAACCACAGCTCAGCTCTTGGGGCATTTCCACAGGACCCTCCTCTTCAGGGGAAGTGTATGGACAGCTTGAAAATGTTCAAAAAATAAGAGGAAAAGCAAGGAATTAAGTAGTAATTCTCAAAGGGCTTAAAAAAGATTCCTTTTAAAAAAATGACATGAATACTAAATTTTACATAAACATGTTTTATGTGTTTTTGTTGAATAGACCTTTGATGTCTCCTTCATCACAGACATGTGGCTGGGTGTGACCAGGAAAGAAAATCTCCTTACTTGTGTCACAAAAGATTATGTGTTTATTCTCACACTGGGAGGGAGACTGAAGATGAGTAATTGGTTTTGCATTAAAACAACTGAGATCTAAGTATCATAAGAACTTCCCAGTAAGTAAGTTTAACAGTTATTCTGAAGCATGTATTTCTAAGGAATGCTTGGGTTATTACTAAGATATGTAACAGAAAGAACTTTTGAAATGCTGCCATAGGCAGGATACTAGAATAATTTTTCAAGAACCTCAATACCCATAAACATTAAAGATCCCATAGAACAACCTGGGACCCCTTAGAACAGACTTGGTCTTCATAGGTCTAGATTTGAGTGGACACCACCACTGAGTAGCCTGGCCATCTCTGATAATTTATTAACCTCTATAAATCTCAGTTTCTTAAATTGTAAAAGGTGCATAATATGCACTGAAATAGTCTTCCAAAGACTACAAATAATATGTGAATTATCACCATGTTCTTGGCCCTGTTAATGTGTGCCAATATCATATTTCCCTTAATACTCAAGTTATAATAGCTCAATCTTGCCAAATCAGTAGAAACTCTAGTATTTTTTTTTTTTTAGAGCTAACTGCCCTTAATATTCTTGAGAATCCTTATGTTTGCTTATATTGTCTATACATCAGAAACTCTTGTTGCTTCTATATTGCCACCTGTAAAACACAAAACAAAACAAAACAAGGCAGACACTCTGACATAACCCCTAAGAACGTATTCCACAACCAGACTGTCTGACACCAGAAAATCCCATCATTTAGGCGCAAGTCAAACTCAGCTGCGTCTTGGCCAAGAGTGGTGGGGTGCCAAGTAGTTGAACTGCTCTGGTTGAAACCTATACTTTTTTATGAATGTTACTGCCTCTTGGTTCCAAATCTATCCTTTAATGTCTGTTCTGTGATAACTGAGCTGGACCCTGTAAGTGTTTCAATTCTGCATCTAGCATGACATTTGGATTTCTCAGTGGCAACACTGCAGGAGGAAGGGGTTTCTCTTCCTGGTTCTGGGATACTTCTAATTTATTCTTCTTACTCGCTTTCCATGGAAGCCAGTGGCATGTCTGGGGGGAGATCCAGTGAGGCTTACTTCAGTCACATTCCAGCCACACCTTTGTGGACTTCCCATTGAATTTCAGAGTCTTCTGGGTACATTGCCAGGGAGGGTCCCAGGCACTCCAGTGCTGACTTCTTACACTGGGCCTCCCTGCATCCTACAGGGGCCTTTCCTGCTCACCATGTCCAGTTGCAAGTCTCTGGCCCCTAGACCACCTGCAACAGGGAAGGACTTTCCCTTCATGCCAATCCAAGCTGTGGTTCCTTCTTCCCCAGCCTCAGCCCAGCAACAGTGGGCCAGTTCTGGCCCAGAACAGCCAAGTGAACATCATCTTTTGAGTTTTAACCACAACTTCTCCAACAAGGTCTAAATCCCAACCTTGGTGAAGGCTTCCCATTTCCAAGTTTATTTTTCCCTTGGGTACCCTTCCTTGAACCTAAGTTATTTAGAGTTCTCTATACCCTTTAAATCAAATAATAGTTCTTGATGTTAAATATTCCCTGTGTTGTATCTATTCCCCAAGTGGACCTGGTCTAATACAAAGCTGATATGGGAGTAGAGACTGGAAATTTGTGCACTCACTACTCCTATTCACCTGTGGGAAGAATATGAAGGATTAATAGAGAGATACATTTTGAAAACCACTGAACTGAATAATTTTTTCAATCCTTCTACCCTGACATTGTCAGGTCCATAATGATGGCAGGTATAGGGAACTCAGGTTGAGAAAGGCTTTCATATGCAGAGATTGAGAGGATCCATCACCACCTCACCAGTAGGGCTCTGTAGCAGAAAGTTCACTCAACTTTGAATCAGGAGATCTGGGTTTACAACTTGGATCCACAACTAAGAGATATACTTGGTCAAAATATGGGATCTATGTGAGCTTTAGTGTCCTCATTTATAATTTGGGATGTGTAACCCTCCCCAGTGACTTCATAGGATTTTTATGAAGATCATTATGATATAAAGATCATTTAATTTTATGCCATGGCCTCAAATATAATAGTGGTTTTGATATCTCCTGCTTTTGTTATCACAATCTTTCTTATTTGTCATACTGAAAAATAGAGGCCTGGGAAAGATTCGAAATTTACCTAAGATCACATCACTGATAGGCTCCTCTTTGTGTTTGTCCAATGTAATATGCTTTCTCATAACATGTTTTAATGACACATAGGAAAATCATCCCAGAATGATCTACCATACATACTGTCATGTTTTGAATTAGTATCTCTAAGGAAATATCATTTGTAAATGTGTAGACATTAATTTTGTATAATTTATTCAAATTTTATATTAAACAATTACTTGTGATTTTTAACAAAGATTTCTGATATTCTCATTTTCACCAGAAGAGGCCACTATGATCCAACTTAAGGGGTTTATTATCTCCTTGACTAATTCCATTTCGTTTTGAAAATTGCCAGGCACATTACAAGGCAAGGATGAGGAATATGTCTTGCTTTTCTCTTTACTCTCCTTTTGAATGACAGCCACCTCTTCCATCTGAGACTAGTGATAGTAGACACTCCCTTCTGATTCCTTGGAAGAAGTCAACATTTGAGAGATAGACAGACATAGATTCAAATCTTGGTTCTACCACAAAAAAAGACTGCCAGTGTTCACTTTTACAAAAAAAGAAAATGATAGTATCTCCCTTGTTCGCTTTTCTACAAGAAGAGATGAGCTATTGTCATTAAAGTACTTAAAATAGTACCTGGTCTATGCCTGGATGGCTGGAATTTACACATTCTGCTTTTCCTCTTTTTGTTCTTTGGTAGGAATATTCATGTTTCTCTGGTAAGAAACGGAAGAGAATACGAGCTTAGGAACCTCGACCTGGCTATTAAATCGGTGCTTGAAATGAGCCGATTTGCCCCTAGAAGTGCTTATTGAAAGTCCGTGTTTCTAGCCAAATATGTAAGAGCATGACAGGCTTCAAAATTCATAGTAACTTGTTTTCGATTTTGAGGAGATTCTTTAAAATTACATTTCAAGACATCTACGGCATGCCCAGAGCTGTCTTAAAGTCAGAGCAATGTGTACTCATGTATCTATAAAAAAAAAAGTTATATATTCCTTTTGAAAGTCTTTTAGTCAATCTTGGCATTTTTTCATGATTATGGAGGCTTACAAAATCTGTCATATTGTAAATATTAACACTTAACAATAAAATTATTGCAATATTTAATTGTATTTAATAAAATATAAATTCTCCAGTGATTTGATACCCCCACTACTCATTTAAAAATAAATGAACAAGCCCTTCTTCAGTATACAAAGCTTTTATTTTCTCTTCTTCTTGGAACTCATAGTTCATTTCCAATTTCTCCACAATTTCCATTCTCATCTAATGTATTTCTGAGTTTAAAAATCTTTTACTGATTACTCTATCATATAATTAAATGCATATATTAACTGAAATTTTTATATTTGTTTTATTTCCTGAGACCTGTATGTTATAAATTTCCTCTGAATTGAGTTAAAGAAATATTATTGTCATCAATAGTACCCAGTTAACCAAAATGATATAGGTATATGACAAAACTTTATTGTTTTGAAAGTGGAGATATATCTCTTAGTGAAATAAAACCTTATTCAAAATCTCACTTAATAAAAAGAGCCATGTAGCAAAACTCTAATCATTTGACAACGATCATGTTATCTTGTTTTGGAAGGAGAAAAAGTAATCATGTTTAAAAGAAAACAAGAGGAAGATTAACTATAATTGAACTAACCATTTAATGGTATAATTTGATAAACTGTTTTTGACTACTTTATTGAATAATACACAGTGAATCCGAAAATAATAACCTGGAAACTTTATCCTTGGATATTATCCAATGTAATACACAAATCTGGTAGTCCCAGAAAACATTTCAGTTGCATTTTAAAGATTCTAAGTATTAAAATATTTCTGCTTTGGTAGCTCAAAGGAGAAAACTTTTTAAATGATGACTGGGCCAAGGGATGAGTCTTAAGAGTAGCTGGAAATAGGAGCACATGGGTGGCTCAGTTGGTTGGGTGTCCGACTCTTGATTTTGGCTCAGGTCATGATCTCAGAGTCCTGAGACTCAGCTCAACCCCTGTGCTGGGCTCCATACTCAGCAAGGAGTCTGCTTGAAATTCTCTCTCTCTCTTTCCCTCTGCCCCTCCCCTTGTTCACACACATGCTCTCTCTCTTTCTCTCAAATAAATAAGGTCTTTAAAAAAAGAGTAGCTGGAAAAAATTTCTTAGGTCAAAATTAATGCAAAATTACTGTCTTAATGTGAAATAGTTCTTACAGTAGGGTCCTCTTTTTGTTTTGTTCTCAGGAGCCTTTCCTTCTAAAGGAATGTTTTCTTTTCTTGGAAAAGCACAGGAGACGGAGGAGGGAAAGAACATAAATAAAGAGTATTGGTATTTCTATACTGTTCTATCATATATCTGAATTCAGAAGATGTGAAGATACTTTTCTATTGCTAAGCTTTAGATCCCCTATTCTACTCGATCCCCAAATACAGAGGTTATAGGACCTTTCACATCCCAGGAAAAATCACCAAAGTAAAACTTATAATAGAAAAAGCATATGGGTTTCTGTTTTAAAGAGGAGAAAAGACCATTTGTGAATTCAAAGATATTTACAGGCAAAGCTATTGTGAGAGAATTTACCAATGAAAGTTAAAGATCTGAAAAATGATTTCTTCTGGACCTATGTTTTCAAATGAAGATCCTGCCATTAGCACACTCACTATGCAAATATTTAAGGTAAGTACAATATAGAACAACATGTAATATTTGCAAAAGAGACGAAAACCATGGGCTGAATGTTTTAAATACTCATTCTGCAGCTCTGAAATTAGCACTAGCATTTCCAGATCAGGATGGCATTCAACCATGCCCAAATCTGATCTGCAATGTTTGCCTCCCTTGAATATGTCATTCTTTCTACCAGTGAGCACTTCTCTTCATGGGAGCCAGGAAGGATAACATTCTGATAAGGGAGAGGTCTGAAAACTGTGTTTCTATGAGACTCTCCCCACTCTCTGGAAACCAACACTCTGCCAAGCTGTGCTCGTGGTACTGGAATATAGATCTGAGAAGGTGTTGTCCTTGTCCTCCTAAATCCACAGTACACCCATGCAGATAGACATGCAAGTGGATGAAAACTATACCACACAGTGGGCGTCTCTACAAGATGCAAGGGAAGCACAGAACAAACATCTCAGTATTTCTCAGGTGTCGGGGGAGTCTGCCTCGTCACAAATTTCATTTGCTTTGATTATCTGCACTGCACATTTTTCAAGAGAGTGTGAGAATTCAAAATAAAAAATGATGCTACAATGCCTTCTTTGATAAAGCGATATCTCAATGTGATATAATAATTTAGACTACATCCATGTAATTTCTTTGCTATTACCTATGCCTCCATATTCTTTATGGGTATTTATGCTGTGCTGTAATTTAATATTCCTTTTGAATAATTGTCATTCCTACTAATAAACTAATTTGGTGGTTCTCTTGAGGCCAACAGAGCGATTGGTTTTGTTTGATTACTGTTGAAAAAGCAAATTTACTCCAATAGATGGCACTGTGATATAAATTAGTAAAGTTATGAAATTGAAAATTTAAAAAAATGTAATCGCTATCTTTTTTTTTTCCCTCAAGCAGACTTTATGAAGCATTAATCAATTCTGAGAAGCTAATAAAATGCCCGGAAAATGAATCCCAATATTATTTAAATTATGGCTGTTTATCAGTAAACAGAAGAAATGCATGGGCTAGCTATTGGAGTAAACCAAAAGGCAAGCTGGTCCTAATAGATTTGACTCCTGATAATGTTTGGGGATCTTTTTGATGCAAAGAATACAGTTTGGATTTGTTATTATTTGCAGGATGAATTCCATTATCCTTTTTCTTTCAAGGAGTCAACTTTGACAATCCCCATGTTGAAATCGGTAGTTTTGCAGCAACTTCTTTTGTAAATTTTAAAATCCTGCCAGCTCTTGGCCTGAGACACAGGTCTCTTTAATGTCAGAAGAATGTTTGTCTGCCACAGTGAGCTAACATTTATCTTGGTTCTAAATTAGAAAAACAATAGGACTGAATCAGCTTGACATGACATTTTGCTGAGCACCACCAGGGATGTTTTCATTGGTGCAGATGAAGAAATAGAAGGAGAGAGGAGCCCCCCAAATGAAGCAGGGGCTGCAGTCAGAAAGGCAATGTGTGAGGTGAGGCTGGCTGGAGACCAGGGGGCTGTTTTCTGATCCTCAGAAACCCTGGATAAAAGAGTGTGGGGAACATTGTGCAGAGCGCTCATGGTCATTCTGTCTTTTCACAGCAACATTTTACATCAGAAAATAGAAAGCAAAGGAGAGTGAGTCTTATCATGTCCTGATGAGGACACAGAGTGACACGGAAGTTGGTCTTGCTTTAGGGCACAGTCGGCATTTGAGAGGAATACTTGCCACAGGTACAAATTCCATTTTGTTGTTTTTCATTGTGAGGATCTGTCAGTAATAAAAAAGAGAAAATCTTCACATTAAGAAGTCTGCTTCTATTTGAGTTGAATGTTTTGCAACATGGGATGACGTAAGGTTTAGAAGTTATACTCTTGTAAATGAAGCATCCCTCACACATCACCTTCCATGTCCTGGCAAGACCATGGGAGAGAGTGGGAAAGACACAAAGTTAGGATGCATGGATCCTGCCACTTCACATCTCTGGGCCTGGGTTTCCTCCTTTATACAACACGAGGGAAGAAAAGATTATTTCTAGAATCCCTATTAACACTGAAAGTCTATTATCATCTTGTTTTTCTAATGCTGAACATTATAAATGATGTAACACTGAATGACCTCATTACCACAGGTGGTAAATTATATTTTAGAATCAAGGTTGAATTTCTCATTAGTAAGTCTGTGAATACAGAAGTAGATTTCTAGGTGTTCCTGACATCATCAATGTTTTTGGAAGTAAGTTCAATATATAGATCGATTCAACTTCATTTATAGAGTTCGGCTTTGTTTCCCTCCCTCCATGCTGCTCTCCCTCTATCCCTTCTTTCCTTCTTCCCTCAGATATTTATTGATCCATTACTATGTGCTAGAGACTATATGAGGCACTGGGGATAAGGCAGTTACGAGTCAAACCTCGACATTATCTTTTAGAGCTTACAGTCAAGTTAACAATTAGAACATAGAAATATGTGCTGAGAAGGGTGGGAATATGGACCACCCCATTAGGCTGCATCCATCCAATTCGAAAGCAGAGGCCTCCTCTCTGTGTCAGTTTATTTCTTTACATCTCACCTTCTCCAGGTTTGAGGATGATGCCTTCACATTCCTAAAGACTCTTATGCCAAGGGGAAGAATCTCTAGATACTGTCCATACTCGTTTCCTAGGATTCCGTAACAAAATATCACAAGCTGGGTGGTTGAAACCAAGAGAAATTTATTCTCTCATAGTCATGGAGTCTAGAAATTCAAAATTAAGGTGTCAGCAGGGCCATGCTCTCTCCAAAGGACCTAGGGAAGAGTCCCTCCTTGTTTCATCTGGCTTCTGGTGGTTGCTGCCAACCCCTGGAGGTCCTTGGCTTGGGGCAGCAGAATTACAACCTCTTCCTTCACCTTCACATAGTCTTCTCCCACGTCTCCTCTGTGTCTTCAGATCTCTCTCTTTACAAGGACACCAGCCACTGAATTCAAGGCCCACCCTACTCCTGTAGGACATCATCTAAAATTGATTAAATCAGCAAATATCCAATTTCCAGATAAGTTCACATTCACAGTTTCCAGGTGGGCATGAATTTTTGGAGGGTACTATTTAACCCAGTACAAGACTCAGCAGTCTAAGGTAAAAGGAGATATTAAGGAAAAAGCAGAAGTAGAGACTTTATTTGTTAATATAACACAGATCTTTTTAATGATCATGTATATCATATGTGTTTACTAAGAGGAAATGGAACACGGTTTAGTAAAAACATACGTTTATGCATTTATAATGAATGGTGTTCCCATTTTAATGTTTACAGTACACAATGAATTCACAGAGAGCTGGATTCTGGGCTGATCACAGGAAGTTGCAATCCCGGTGTGTTCCTAAATCTCACCGGGGTCGGTAGCCTCATCCTCACTGCCCACCATGCTAGAGTAGAATGTACCTTTCATTCCTCTGCCCATCCTTCAGAGAAGACACTAATGAGGTGGTCAAAAGAGAAAGGCCACAAGAAGATGCAAAATGCAAAGTCTGAGCAATCAGAATAATTAGCCTCTGAATTATTGACAATGTGAAGAATTCTTGACAATATAATGATTCCAGTAAATTCGTTCCAATTTTCTTCAATTCAAAATCAGTTTCAAATTTACTTGTCTTACCATTAACGATGACATATTTAATATCAGGGAGTTTAAACAATGACAACACAAAATCCTTTTGTGGTAGATTTCTTGCTAAGCCCTCAAACCATAAATCAAACATCTTAAGACACAATTTATGTTCTTTTCCATTTTTTCAGTCCTTGGAGAATTTTCATTGAGGGAGAATTTGGCTTTTGTAAAATACAAGTAAAACTAATGCTCTGAACTTTAAGCTTTTCCTCTTGATAGGTCAGATGCAATTGAGTGAGTATGGTCTCCATTCCATCGTTTATTTCTCCCATCTTCCTTCCTTCCTTCCTTCCCTCCTTGTTCCTTCCTTCCTTCCTTCCTTCCTTCCTTCCTTCCTTCCCCCCTTTTTTTTGCCTTCAGGAACTACAAATGGATTTACAATGAGGGCTGAAAAATCCTTCAGTGTGTGATTTTCTCTGTGAACCTGTCCTAAAAGATTCCAGTAAACAGAATTCAAGCTTTGCATCCAGAAAATGGTAACTATGTGAGGTGATATACTTTAAAAAAACAAATAGGCTTGTCCAAGATAACTCAGGAAGTTCAGGGCATACATGAGAGTGGATAGAGCTTCTTGCTGGCACAAGGGTAGCTGGAGCTTTGGGTGAATTTTATAAACTTCTCAGCTTATCAATTCAAGAAGGTGCCTCCTAGGTACAAAAGCACTGCATGGGGTTCGAGGAAAGCTGGACTCAGCTCTTCACTTACCCCCTCAGCCCAGCAGCTTCTGCCGCTGAAACTCACAAACCTATAGGGGGCAGCACTGGGTCTGACTTTCTTCTTTACCCTTCACTTTCTTTAGTTTTGCTCACTAGTCCTTAGTTGCTGTGATGCTCATTTCCCTGAGAAAGGAAAGACATTTTAGAAGTTAGGGAGATACCAGTTGCTTATATTTATCAGTAACCCTTGAGCACATGATGATTTAGCACGTGTCGAGCATCTAGAAGGTAGTAGGCACAAGGAGGCGGTGGAACCCCGGGGTTACTAGTGGAGACTGGCTGGGTTTGGATTCTGACTGGTCCCACCCCTTTTAGTTGTAAGACTTTAGATAAGTTTATGAAAAGTTATTATTCCTCCCCTGAAAGGCTGATTTTAGCAGCTGAAAACAGAATTATATGGATTAAAAGGATTAATACATGTAAAGATTTTTTTAAGTGAAAAGAAGTGTTGGGCACACCCAAAATGTTAGAATTAAGTATTCTGTTTTTAATAAACTATCAAAGGAATAAGACACTAAGACACTCATCATAAAGAACGCATCATCTCACAAATCCTACTTTAAATATTTTGGAAATAATTATTGAGTAATCTCCAAGGATTAGTAACTGATTTTACTAATGACACAGAGAAAAAAAAAAATCAATGAGACAATGTTTGCCCCTACTAATGACTCTTTCTTCATTCATGAACACACGGTTATAATTCTTAAATCTAATTTTGGCAAGTCTGGTTTGAATACATTTGATGTTCAAGGTAAGAAAGAGTCCAAGGGTTTGTATGCTAATTCCATTAGAAATAATCTAGTATTTCATCTGCCTCCATTTTGTGTGTGTATGTGTGTGTGTATGAGAGGGAAGGAAGGAAGGAAGGAAGGAAGGAAGGAAGGAAGGAAGGAAGGAAGGAAGAAGGGAGGGAGGGAGGAAGGAAGGAAGAAGGAAGGAAGGGAGGGAGGGAGGGAGGGAAGGAGGGAAGGAGGGAGGGAGGGAGGGAACGGGAGAATGAGAGAGAAAGAGAGAATTTTGAAGGTCTTATTCAATTTTTCTTTTAATCCACTTAAAGTGAATGAGAGAGGCTTCTGGTTTTTTTTATGACCCTACTGATAATCTCAGTGCTCAGCTCATTAATTTTATACCTAACAAGGTCATAAACATTTTCTGGAACTAAATCTGAGATGATATTAGGAAGAAAAGTTTCCATTAAAAGAAAAATCCAAACTCTTCTATCACTTAAAGTTTTCAATTTTTTGTTTGTTTGTTTTTGGAAGTAAATACTGTGATCTCATCTATGGATATCAAGTTTCTCCACATGAAAGATTCGCCTGTAAATCTGTATGATTCTTGCAGAAGTCGCCAACTGCAAGCAGGCATAACTTCCGAGTATTCCCCAGGGTGGAGCTCATTGCTGCGGCTCCCCACTGACCATTATTATTCTAGAAAACTTTCTAAAGCCCTGGGTCTGGCCTTCATGGCTGTGGGCTCACAGAAATCTGACTGGTCAGTATGCCCAGCTCAGATTCTGTCTCTATGACAGCTTCACATGGACTGACTGGAGGATGCTGACCTATGGGCCAGAACGCTAATTCCTTCATTTTCTTCATTTGCACTAAAAAGAGAACCGTCCAGGACACAGGGAGGCTGACATCTCCATGACCTGAGTTGTCCCCAACTAATGCCAAATTGTTCTGGAATGCTAAATAATCAGCAGGTGACTTGGTGAATTTGAAATGAGAACAAAGGAAATCTATTTCCTTACATGTAGGGTAGACTCCAAGAAGTGGATTTACTATGTCAAATGGAATGAACTTGACTAAAATCGCTGTATGAAAGGATGTCTTTCCTATCCTTTACTAGCATGGAGCATCCTAATTTGTTTATCTTAAAATTATTTTGAAACCAATGATATGTCACTATACACCTATCATAACGGCTGAAATAAAAACGTGACAACACCAAATGATGGCAAGGATGCAGAAAAACCGAAACCTCATACATTGCTGATGGGAATGTAAAATAGTATAGTCAGTCTGGAAAACAGTTTGGCAGCTTCTTATAAAACTAAATATGCAATTACCATATGACCTAGCAATTGAATTCTTGGGCATTTATCCCAGAGAAATGTCACACAGCTACTGAAATTACACAAATGTATTGAGTTGCAGTGATGTTGCCAATAATTATTAACTGAAAAATATCCGATTATAAAACTGAACAATAACATTTTCATAAAGCAAAACCAAAAAGGTGTACAATAGATGTATATAAAATTGTCTGAGGGAATATATACCAAAATATTAAGTTGTTATTGGGCAGGCAAATGGTAGGTGATCTCTTTCTGTTATTCTAAAATTGTTCTGTATTACTCTATATTGCTTAAATAATGCAGGATAATAATTTTTGTATATTTCAAAAGGAACTTTTTTATTGTATGTACATTTTAAAATCTTTCCTAGTATTATCTTAAATCATCATTAATATTAAACATCCAACAAATGTCTGTTATCTTTTTTCAAGTTAAACTTTTTATTTTGAAATAATTGTATAGTATATTCACATGCAAATATAAGAAATAACAATGGGAGATCCTTGTACCCTTTTCAAAGTTTCCTTTAGTGGTAACATCTTGCAAAATTGTAGCACATCACAGCCAGGATATTGCCATTGATACAATTTGCAGCTCTTATTCAGATTTTCCCAGTTTTATTTCTATATCATGTGTGTGTGTGTGTCTGTGTCTGTGTGTGTGTGTGTGTTTAATTCTACATAATTTTACTATATATGTAGATTCATGTGTCCATCGCGACAAGGATCTCTTGTGTTACCTTGTTATAATCACATTCACCTGCTCCTGCCACACCCATCAGAGTCCCTAACTCCTGGCTAATTTAATTCCCATTTCTATAATTTTGTCATCTCAAGAATATTCTATAAATGGCATCACACAGTTGACCTTTTCAAATTGGCTTTTATCACTCAGCACAATTCCCTAGAGACTCATAAAAGTTGTTGCATGTATCAACCATTCATTCCTTTTTTATTGCTGAGTAATATTCCATTGAATGGTTGTACCACCCTTTGTTTATCCATTCATTCACTGTAGGACAGCTGGGTCATCTCTGGTTCTTGGCTATCATGATAAAGCCATTACGGACATTTGTGTACAGGGTTTTGTGTGACCATAATTTTTTCAGTCAAGAATTATTGTCAACATCACTGCAACTCAATACATTTACCTCAATAGTGTAATTTTAGTAGCTTTTTGAAATTGTATATATACATACATATTTCTATATATTGTGCATATATACATTATACATATATTGTGTTTATATTATATACACTGTATATATTATATATAGTGTATATATACACACACACACACACATTGTATATATTATATACACACACATACATATTTCTTTACAGAGGAAGAATTGGTGTGATGGTATGAGAAGCAGTTTTACAATTAGACATAGCCTGATCTCCCATTCTAGTCTGGCTATTTACTGATTGTATAATTCTGAGTATGTCACTCAGCATTTGGAGTGTTCAATTAATCATGACTGCTATTTTTGGAGGTCAGAACAACATTTTTTGGGTATCCACAGAGTAACCATTTTGTGTTGTGTTGAGAAGGCAGAGTATTCGATTCTCAGAACAGCAGCGTTTGGCCATTGCCAGCCTCAGTCGTTAGGAGATTATTAATGAATGAAAGGCCACTCCTCTGAAATCTCTGCGCAGTTCTGTTCATATCCCACGGAAACCTTTATTCCTATTTTGGTAGCATGATTTAATGATTCTTTCCAGCACACACCACATACAGACACAAAGTTTTACTTAATTCTTAGAGGAACTACTGAAGGTTGACCTCCTCCTTACAAAAGTTTACTTCCAGACGTTTGACAGGCATTAGTTCCAATCTCTCTGGCATCTTCCACCTTGGTTCAGGACGTCATTAAGTCTCCTGTAGAATGTTCCGGCAGCCTGCTAACTCATCTCTACACTTGCCCCAGCTAAGTCTGTCCTCTGCAGCCCAGCCAGGATGCACTTTCTAAAAATAAGGATTTTCTTATTTTTATTAGGCAGCTTTTGATATTTGAAACAATTATCCCAGTGAGTAATGCAATGCCCTGCCGGATTATTGTTTGCAAAAAGAGGCTTGTGAGAATTGAACAGGGATGAGATTTGTCTTTGATGTTTACATAGAGTGCTTTTCTCCCCCATAACCCAGAGTGGAAAGTTCCAAGCCCACTTTGTAAGGGGAAGGGATGAACAACAACTCAGGACATGGTTGGGTGGGCTTTCTGGGAAGATTAGTCTCATGGGACATCACCTTTTCCAAATCATTTCTGAATAGTCTGCCTGCATAGATAACTGTGATATGCTTATTTAGTATGGAAACTATGGGAGAAGACATGAAATGTAGACCACTTCCGAGCATGTATAAAGAGGTCAGGACACTAGATGACAACAACAACAGACAAATATGTTTTGAGCACTGACTTTGAGCAGGTTCTTTCCATATGCTGTCTCATCTAATCCTGAGAGTGATTTTTAAAAGATTTTTTTATTTATTCATTTGAGAGAAAGAGAGAGCACAAGCAGGGAAGGGTCAGAGGGAGAAGGAGAAGCAGACTCTTTGCTGAGCAGGAGCCCAACGTGGTGCTCGATCCCAGGACCCTGGGATCATGACCTGAGCTGAAGCAGATGCTTAACTAATTGAGCCATGAAGGCAACCCCCTCATAGTGATCTTACAAAGCAAGTATTCTTACCCCTCCCAGGAAGACCACAACGTAGAGGCTTGGATACACACAGTAACTTGTCCCAGAGAATCTCACTGGCAGATGTCAAACCCACGACTCTCTTAACCCCTTGGCATTACACTTCTCTTAGCTTCATCCAGCCTCCTGCAGTGAAATCTTACCTCACAGTGTATGTATCCAGTACTTACGTGTGTAAGTTTTCACAATAGTTTCATTCCAATAAATACCTATTGGATGTTTAGAGCCTATCCAATAGGCTTTTCCTCTCTCCAAGGTTTAGTATTAAATAGATATTGTTTGTTATTTCCCCTCCTGTATACCTATTTTCTAAATGCAATGGCGTTATCAGCCTGCCATGAAATGTGGGTAGGAACAGAAGATGTGAACTCAAAATTCTGGAATGTGCAGACAGGGCAGCTGCATGGGGCATTGGAAATCATCTAGTCCAAAGACTCAGTCTTGAAGCAGACATTTCAATATTTTCTCCTGGGCATCATAAACAATTAAAGTAATTAGTTCCACGGTACACATAATAAGGACTAAAATACAGAACCAAATTAAGTAATACATTCCTTTAAATTAAAATTTCTTAGAAACATTAAAGTTATATTCTTTCATAATACACAAATATATGATCTAAGCCACAAGCATAAATTTTCATTAATTTGACAAACATTAGAATTGACCTCATAGTTCTTTTGTTAACAACCATTTTTTTTTTTTTAAGATTTCTATTTATTTATTTATTTGAGAGAGAGAGAGAGCGTGAGCCTGCACATGTGCAGGAGCTGGGGGAGAGGTAGAGGGGGAGGAAGAGGAAGAGGGAAAGAATCCCAAGCAGACTCTAAGCTGAGCCTGGAGCCCCAACTTGGGGCTCGATCTCCCCACCCTGAGATCATGACCTGAGCTGAAACCAAGAGTCAGATGCTTAAACAACTGAGCCACCCAGGAACCTCTGGCCATTTCTTTTTTATTGTATGATCTTTTACTATATGTGATTAATAATACAAACAACTGGGTATAGGTTTAAAGAGTATAGGAAGACTTGTACTTATTTGCCAATAATTTCCTGCCTCCTACCTAGTACCCCACACCAATACAATAAGGACTCAAGCAAACAAACAAACGAACACTTTATGATAAATTTAGTGATAGATTATTGCAGATCATTAATGTTCCATCCTGGTGGAAGCACAGTCTACTTTACCCAATAATCTCATTTTTTAATTGAGCAAAATGAAGGCTAGATAAGGGACTTAATTTGAGCCATTGAAATGTTCTTACTTGTGAAGATTATTACCATTGGTTTTAATCCTCTTATTATTTCTCAGGGGAAAAAGATACTTTGTGATACTACATTACAGTTGTGACCACTTAAAGAACAGTTTATATTTTTCTTTCAAAAAAGCAAGATGTGTTTCTTCCCAACACAATTTGAAAAATGATCAAAATATGCCCAGAAGAAAGTAACAATTATTCTTATTTTCCTACTAATTTGATCAGTAAATTCACTTAGGGCAAAAATGATGGAAATTAAAAAAAAAGTAAAGCTCTTTTACAGTAGGTTCTAACTATACTAATCACCAAAATTTCAGTGACTTTGTCAAGAAGTTATGCTTATATTTTATGATTTTAACTAATATTTTTACTTACATCAAACAGTATTTTTTGAAAGGGAAATAAAGCCAGTTATAATGACACAAACACTGAACTTCAGTCTACAAATCTCTCCACTTGAGAATTAACCTCTGTGAAAGATAAGCTTCTCGTTAGTGACCTCATTCCTCTGTCAAATACCCAAAGATCCACTACTCAGTCAATGCATGTTATCTTTTCAAATTAAATCCTCCTGTAGTGAGCCTGATAAAGATGATTTAAGTAGTTGGAAAAACACGATTTTATCTTTGTTTTCTACATTTTACTGAAATGAATGTACTTCCTCTTCCTATTTTCTTTTTACTTTCAAGCACCATGGTTTAAAGTTGATTAACCACCATTATTAAACTAAAGTACATGTAAATGAGAATAGATTTTCTTCTGAGAGAAAATACTTTTAATCTTCAAAGAAAAAGTACTTTCTGCTACTCAGATCCATATGACAAGATGGAGAAAAATCTGGCCTTTCTGGTAGGAAGTCATAATGAGGCCCAGATTCTTTATGTTACAGGAAAGAGCTGGGATAAAGGAGCCACTGGAATAGGGATCTATGGTGACATGGAAACCCGGATCTGGGGGGGAAAGAGGAGATTTGGTGCCTGGGAAGCCTTCTGACTGTCAGTCGTTGGAATCCCTAGAAACTCCCCTTCTATTAAAAAGGTGTGCAACAAGTAATATAATCCGGTTAATTAGTTGTCATTAATTACATTAGGACATTATTAGTTGTCTAACTCAAAACAGGGAAACTTCCAGAGAGAATCTTCCATGGTTAAAGCTTATTCCCTTACTTACTACTAAGGGGCCAGGCCGTCTCTGATCTATGGAGAAACACATCTTCTGGAGTGAAGGGTATACATGGGATTCTTGGTAGAAAGGCTAGTTGCCTGGGCTACAACTCATCCAAAACCAAGATTATATGAAATCAGACCCTGTTTCCCTGGGGAGTGGCATAAGGCATCACCTCCTGGAGTTTGCAAAGCTGAGGTGGATTTCCCAATTGAGCTATATGACAAGCAAGTAGGCGTGATTACCACAGCCAATAGTTCTGAGAAAGCAAATATGGGGAGAAGCTGATAGAGCCGAGTTTTAACTTCAGAATGACAGGGCTCCGTGGAACAGAGTGACATCAGACGCTAGAGAGTCAAGCCAGGCAGGAACAAAGCCAAAAGCAGAAAGTACAACCGAATCAGTTGACATGGTGCCTGGTTAATCACCCCTTTCATCTCAGTACAGGCAAACAAAGTAACCAAAGACAGAAATGAAGCAGAGGGAGAGGGACTAAGAAGTATGAGGCTGATCCAGATTTTTCTGCAAAATAACCCTCTTTTTTATAGTGACCCTAAGGAACAAGTGGGGAAGGGAGGGCTGGAGAGGAGAGGATAGGTCACTCTCTGCAAAGGCAGGCTGCAGGGAACCACAAGCCACAAGAGAGAGGGTGACATCTTATTCCAGAATGAAACTTTGAATGAAGCATTCATTTTATCCAAGTACTGGTTGGAAATATTAAAAAGGGCATTTTTCTTGTATAGGAAATGTAGGATTGCATCATTACTTAAGAATGAATGTGAAAAACTTGTATGGGATCTACTCAAATTTCCATCCTGGAATGGGGAAAAATTATTTCCATTGTTTAACTCAAGTTAAAGTAGTGGTGGGAGACGACAAAGTGAAGTTGTATTTTGTTGTATTTTATGAGTTATCATTAATGATTGTTACAGAAGGAAGAAAGGAAGGAAAGGGAGAGAAGGGGAAATGAGGAGAAAGAAGGAAAGCATATAGATAAATTTTCTTTGTTTCTTATCACACATGGATTCAAACTGAGTGCCAAAGGGTTGACTTGTCAAAAGTTTCAGAGTAAATCTATGAGATCTATTTTATATCCTACATTCTATTCTATATCTGTGATATCCAGGATAAAGCTCACATCCCCTTATACCTTAATCTTACTTTTCTCATTCTGAATCTATTAAGATTTGAAAGAATAATACTTAAAGGAAGCCAGAAATAAATAATGTATGGGAATTCAGACTTTCCATTTTCCCCCCCAATATTCTCTGTGACTCATAATTTTAAAACAATCCCAGTTTAAAATTCAGCTAAGCATCAATGAACTATTAAATACACTCTAAATGTATCAGAAACTAATTCTTCCAGCTGGTAAGAAATCCAAATATACCAAATTAATAGCTTAGTTCTTCCCAGGAATCTATGGTCCATTAACAACAAAACATGCTTATAGAAAATGTAGTTTGGGGGTATTGGAGAATTATCCCAATGAGCAGCACTGTAATTCGAATTATGAATTAAAATAATAATAGTTCCTCTGAGGACAAGAAAAAAAAACACCCTCTTTTCTGAGAATTTGTTATGATTTCAATCTGAGCTTAAAATTTTTTCCCCATAGTCAAAGAGAGGGAAGGAATAGTTTATCAATAATAAACTAGGAAATAAATTATAAGAAATGCTCAGAGCTAAAATCCCAGATGTATAATTACCAACAGAGAAATTCAGAGAGGAAGAACTATGCATCCTCATTCTATAGATTTCAATCAGCATCAGGTTGAGGAAGAAATTTGAGATGATTGATGGACTAATAGGTCAAAAACTATTGGTTTGTCAAATGCTATTATTAAGGTACTACATTATGACCTGTTCTGAGTTAGGGCATTGCACAAGCAACGGAAAGAAAAGACATCATCTTATGCTACTGAGGAGCCCACAGGACAGTTAGGAAGAAATAAAGCTCTATTTATAGTTTAAGTCCTTGATGAAAAGTTAGGATGTGTGCCTGTCAAATATAATGCTGTGGGAATTCTGGAGGATAATGAGAGCCAGTTAAAGAGGCCCAGGAAGACTGTCATCGTGAGAGAGGGCTTTCTGCAGTGTTGTCTGGTTTGAAGAATGATTACAGTGTAAGAGTAAACTATTTTGTTCAGTCATGCTCGTGGAGGTTTTATAGGATCTGATGTGGTCACTGTCCCACCCACACCTCTAATCTCCTCAAAAGCACAGAGGAAAGCCCACGATGCTGGATTCCATATGTTCTCCTCCATTTCTGCATAATCCTCTGCACACGTGTGGAACAGGTTTAAAAGTAATAAAGCCCTTTTCTTTTATCCTTATGCCAACTCCCTGTGCATTGGGTGGAGTGAAGGCCCGGGAAAAATGGTATCCAGCATCACTCAAGATGGATTGCAGTGGAGAATTTGGGGGATGGGCTTGCCCCGTGTGGCTCCAAGACTGATCAGCAGCCACAGACAGCACTTTGAAAGCTCTCCGTAAAGACCTGAACTCAATTGCCCTGTCCCAACACCTGCAGAAAAAGTAATCTGCTGATGTGTGCGTGGATGTGTGTGTGTATACTTAAATGACTGGTTAATATTTGCAAAAATGCCAGACACATGTATGTATACTCTCTATGGTCACTTACAGTAATAGAATATATACATTTAATTAAATTATGGCAAGTCAACTGCCATTTGTACGGTAGATGCCTCCAGATTTTAAGAAGCCTTAGGCAGGAAATCAACAACGAAAACTTTTATGTGGATGACACAATAGAGTCCTTTTCTTCTTGGTATCCACTGTGGCACTTCATAAATCCTACTGCACTACCCGCTAAAGCTTCTGAATGACAAACTCAGATTCCTGATCGTAAAAGTTACAGAAAAATAATTCATTCAGAGCATGGCAAGGAACTGCTTGTGCAATACACAAAGTTATAATTTAAATCTATTAGTGTAATTAAGATCTTCTTCGTACTGTCATACATACTGAGAAACAGCCACTTCTCCAATGAGGAATATTCTCCAGCTCATTCTGACACAGTTAGAATGCAACTGTGTACTCTTAATAATGAGAAAAATATATCAGTAGCTTCACGCTGAAACCTACGACACTTCTCTTCTCCTCTCTACCTTTCTTGCATTGGTAAGCATCCTCTATTCCTGCTTTCCCACATGCCATCCCTGGCGTCGGCATGACCTCCTCAAGCCTGGAAGTCACTCTCTCTGTCTCTTCCTTCCTTTCCCAAAGCCCTTTTCTCCCCTCAGAAATTCTTCCAAGGTCAGCCCTGGCCCACCAGCCCTGCCAAAACATCCCCTAGCTTCAATTTTCTTTCTGCAAATGTCAGTCACTTGCATATACCTAGGTGCCATCTCTCTGGCTTTCTTGGTTCTCTTACTCTATATGTTTTCTTCTCTTTTAGCTCTAATTATCAAAGTGCCTTTCTCTGACAGATCCTGTCTCTTCAGGATGATGTGCAGTGATCTGTTTTAGGCTGTGTCCTGTCATGGACACTTTGCTGGGGACAAGGACACAAATGTATGTGAGCAGTCTATTTCTCCTTTCTCAATGTATGTGGGCAATTACTGTGTGTGTTCACGGCTGGTGAATTCCTTAGGGACCGTAAGTGCATTTGCCCCAGTATAATGCTTCCCACAGAGCAGTTTGGACTACCACCTGAGTTTCTTCTACTCTGTTCGGTCACAGCTTCTCACCTGAATGTCTAGTTCTTTTTAGGGTCCTACTGTCAACTGGTTTTGGCTTGACCGGGCTTCTTGCCTGAAACCCTAATTTCTCCATAGCGCCAGATCCTTTTTCAGAACTGTAAAACCAAACATGCTGTAGACTTTTTCTATGACAGGAGATGGCCCAGGAGAACAGGTTTCTTGAAATGCATATCAGATGTGGTGATGATGGCCACCACCGTGAGTTCTGAGGTTACTTTATGCAAGATTCTCATGGCTGTTGTCATTGCTCCCTTTGTCTTTCCTATTATCGCACCGGTGACATTGCTGGGGTACAGATGTCCTTCCCTCATCCACACATCCCCTTTTTAACCTGGAACAAATCACTGGTAGGTCACTGCAATCACTCAACCATCATTTCTACAATAACCACCTATCTAGTTCTAACTCTTGTGTGTTGAGTGGATCATTTTGTATGGATGCTTCTGGAACTGCAAAGAGGACTTAACTGAACAAGAACTTGCCCACGGAGCCCACATTTGCAGTGGGCACGGTTCTTTAGGAGCTGCCCGATTAATCCGGGCTGACTCCTCCTGCTGGTCAGCCCCATGTGGCTGGTATCTCCAATGCAGTCCATGCAGAGCAGGGGGACAGAAGACTACACCACAGTGGGTGGTGGGAAGAAAGTCAGCAGGTAACATTTTATGTGACCTCTCAGGCTGACTCGCACGGATGTCCCCAAGGAACTTAAAGAAGCCAGGTCTTGTGGATACTTGGGTGGGTTGTTAGATTCACCTCATGCTTGTCTCCCTCTAAGAAATGTAGCAGTATTTCCCAGAATGGTGTATCCAACTACACGTGTGTGTTTTCTCCTTTTATTCCGTTCATATGTACATATGTCTTCAGTGATGCAAAGCAGTGCGTATTTCTTTTCTCAGCTATATATTTTTTTAAATAATTATTTTTATTTTTCATATATTTAGTTATAGGAGGTTTAGAAAGCAAAACCTAATAATGTCAAAGCAAAAGGCTGTTTGCCAAGAGAAATAGGAATATGCTGGTCACTATAGAGCTGCATGTGCAAAGCAGTGAGAGGTACTTGCCACGTAATTATGCAACAGGTTGGCTCAAGCACACATACATTTGTTAACAAATGAAGATACCGTAAACTTATGCTAAACAGCCAATTACTTGGATGGAATTTTTCCTGTGCAGAGAAGAAACACAATGGACGCAAAATGTCATATGACGGCCCAGAGAGATAGTTGAAGATATGCCGGTGTGGTTTAGTCAACGAAGATAAAATCTAGTGATTCCACTCTGCAGGGAGCATGAGTAGAGTAGAATATTCACATGATTTAAGTCAGCTGTTGACAGAAGCTAAAAGTAAAATGTTTCCTGGGGGTGCCTGGGTGGCTGAGTCAGTTAAGTGTCCAGCTATTGACCTCAGCTTAGTTCTTGATCTCAGGGTAGTGAGTGCAAGCCCCAAGTTGGGCTCCACACTGGGCATGGAACTTACTTTAAAAAAATAAATTAATAAAATAAAATAAAATAAAATGTATCCTACCAAGCAGTGTATGTTCTGGAGGATGGAGCATGTTGCTAGAAGGCATTCTATGCTCAGCTCTCCCATGTCATCCTGACATAGAGACATGTACCTCCTAGTGCTGTTCTGTGATCAAATGAAACACAGGCACGAAATATGTATAGAACATAGTAAGTGCTCTGTAAACATTTATTCTCTCCACATCACCATGCAAAATTTTAGCATTGGACATTGGTCTGTAGCCACAAAATGGCTGACCAACCTTCTCAAAATGTGTTTGAGGCAGGGTGGTGTAATGGAAGGATACCTGATTCTATCACTTATTAACTCTGTGACCTCGGACGTGCTTCACTTAATGCTTCCTTAATCTTAATTTCTCTTTCTTCAAACAGAAAATTGGATACTTACCCTGCTCTGCCAGGAGGATCAGTATTGAGTAAGTCAGGTTTCTTATAGAACGTTCTGGAACTTAGTAGCATTTAGTAAATATTAGCAGCTTTTTTATTGTTATGATTATTGTGTTTACTATTTTTTTCATCAAAACTGAAGATATTCCCCTTGACAGAATACATCCTAAATGGCAGTATTTTCTGTGCCCTAGAATGTTTGTAAAGATAAAGTAACTCACGAAAACTACTAACTCATAAAGTATGGTAAGCCTGAGTTATAAGAAAAATGATGTCCACGTACTACATGGAGCACTGGGTGTTATACGCAAACAATGAATCCTGGAACACTACATCAAAAACTAATGATGTAATGTATGGTGATTAACATAACATAATAATAATAAAAAAAAGAAAAAAGATGTCTAGCATCACTCTAGGGGTCCTTGTTTTTCTGTGCCCAGGACATACCCATCTTTTTTGCAGATACCATTCCTTTCCCAAACCCTATGTCCTCCAAACCCTAACATTTTCTTTTCTTTTTTAAAGATTTATTTATTTATTAGAGAGAGAGAGAACAAGTTGGAGGGGCAGAGAGAGAGGGGGAGAGAGAATTTCAAGCAGAATCCTCACCGAGCATGGAGCCCAGCATGGGGCTCGATCTCATGACCCTGAGATCACGACCTGAGCCAAACCAAGAGTTGGACATTCAACTGACTGCTCCAGCCAGGTGCCCTTAAACCCTAACATTTTCATTACCAGTCCCTGTTAAAAATGTTTAACCTTTCCTCATGATCTGCTTCTACAGTGGGAAACGTTTTCTTTCTCCTTGAAGGAAAATACCAGTGAGATAGAAAGCTGACGGGGAGACCCACAGTTCTGTTGGAATATTCTGGAACCCTGCTGCTCTTCCTGTGTCCTCACAGTGCCTTACTTAGGTAGGGGTGTGATGCACAACAACTCAAGTACAACAATCCTCCACTCCACCAGTGAAAACCCTGTCAGAAGCTCCTCTGGACCTAATGGATTTCACAGGCGTGTGTAAGTGTGTGTGTGTTCATTTGTGTGATATTTATTTAACATAGATTTTAATATATTTCTTGGCCTGTTTAATCTCTGTACTGCCCCCCTATTCACATTCAAGCACTTTCCCCATTTCAACCCTCTCTACCAATAATTACTTTCTATAGTGTATTCACTTTATAAATCATGTTCACATCCCTGAGTACATTTGATCTTCCTGGCAGCTCTTTGAGTTTGGCAGGGTAACAATTATTTTCTCCTTTCATGGAAGGAGAAACTGAAGCTCAGTGATACTAGGGCTTTCTGCAAAGTTAAAGAGTGAGGGTATATTTAGGCTACATCTCAGACTTTGGTCTATTAGCCCACATCCAGGCTGTTTATTCTAAAATGCAGTTTTCAAAGTCTCTCTTTTTCTAATCACCTTTATTACTACTGCCTGAGGACATCTGTTTTAATTTTATTTCCTCCAGAGCAGAAGTATCATTTCCTGTTTATAAATTTAATACCATAATTTATATTATGTGTTCTTTAGGGCTTCATTCACTCATTATTTCATTAATTCAGTCAGTCATTCTTTCACCAAATATTTATTAAATGCACGTACAGACCTGGTATAAAGTTCAGAAAAGACCTTAATAACCTTTGAGCAAGCAACCTTATTTAAGAAATCACTGTGTGGGTAGCATAGACATTTTAGCAATATTTATTCTTCCAATCCATGAGCATGGAATGTTTTTCCATTTCTTTGTGTCTTCCTCAATTTCTTTCATAAATGTTCTGTAGTTTGTAGAGTACAGATTCTTTACCTCTTTGCTTAGGTTTATTCCTAGGTATCTTATGGGTTTTGGTGCAGTTGTAAATGGGATCAACTCCTAATTTCTCTTTCTTCTGTATCATTGTTAGTATATAGAAATGCAACTGATTTCTGTGCATTCATTTTATATCCTGCCACGTTGCTGAATACCTGTATGAGTTCCAGCAATTTTGGGGTGGAGTCTTTTGGATTTTCCACATAGAGTATCATGTCATCTGCAAGAGTGAGAGTTTGACTGCTACCCAGAGCAATCTACACATTCAATGCAATCCCTATCAAAATACCATCGACGTTTTTCACAGAGCTGGAACAAACAATCCTAAAATTTGTATGGAACCAGAAAAGACCCTGAATAGCCAGAGGAATGTCAACTCAGCAAGAGAGATACAGAAAACCAAAAAGAAAACCAAAGCTGGTGGCATCACAATACCTGACTTCCAGCTCTATTACAAAGCTGTCGTCATCAAGACAATATGGTACTGGCACAAAAACAGACACATAGATCAAAGGAACAGAGTAGAGAGCCCAGAAATGGACTCCCAACTCTGTGGTCAACTCATCTTTGACAAAGCAGGAAAGAATATCCAATGGAAAAAAGACAGTGCTCAGTGTTCCATATCCTGGCCTTAACATTTACTAATTTTGTGATTTTGAGTAAGATACTTAACCCCTTCTTTGTATTTCTATTTTCTTATCTGTAAAATGGAATTATTAGTAATAGTTCCTACCTATATTACCTATAGAAGAAACCAAGATATTATGGATCAGAGGCCACCAGGAAAAAAAAACAAAAAAAACAGAAACTGAAAGAAAGCTACAGTAAAATAATACTTCCTTGGCTGATAAAAAGCACAGTTTTGTTCATTTAATCATAGATATCCAAAGAGAATGCAATCCCCATCCCACAGAGACTCACTTGGCTGGAGGTCCTCGCACATAGCAAGCTGTAGTGGGTCTGGAGAGCTGGCCACAGTGAACTCACCTATCTTGTGTAGTCAGCTGCTACTTGATATTGTTGGGAAGTCCGCCCTTATCACTTTCCTGCAGGTCACCATAGTGCTAAAAAAAATAACAATAAAAGCAAAAAAAATAAAAAATTCTCATAAACATGTGGTTTATGGAGAATGTTCATCCCCTAGGCATCTCTGTTGGAAAAAACATTCCATAAATTATCTACATCAGAAGGTTGCCATGAGGTGTAAATAAAATGATGAATATAAAGCAGTGTGAACCCTTTGACGCCCAGTCAATAGAATGCACCAGAATTTCTGTTTCTGAAAGTAGATCTTTGTAGCTATAGGTGGAAAAAAAATTAGTCACCATTTATGCTGTTGCTCAGTAAGTTCCTCTTAGGTAAACAACAACAACAAAATCATTATTAAAAGTATTTCCTGCTGTATGTGCTGCAAGAAGGCCTGTGTTCTGAGATACACTGCTCTGGATTTGCCCTTTTGAGGGAAAAGTAACTTCTAGATTGGGATGAGATGAAAATATATCTATGCATCTCTCTTCTACCCAGCACTTAGGACAAGAGCATTGTCATCATCATATTTGTATGCATTCCTCCCGAGTAAAGCAAGTTTAGGCCTTTTCTCATGTAACCACGCTTCTGCCTTATCTTCCATTTGCCTCACCAGGAGCAAGAAAGTGATGCAAGGACAGAGGAAGAGAGATACAGATGTGAACCAGACAAGGGCGCCCCCTTAAGGTAGGTGTTCATTTCTTTATTCCGTGAACCTTATGATGTGCCCAGAAGACTAAAAGTTTCTGTCTGTGCTGAGTTGACATTCTTGCAGAGAAACCTATGGTATAAACCTTGCCAACCACAATCTCTAACAGATCGAGGTGGAATATAATTTTGATTCTGGAATAGAAAGTTGGATGTGAACAAACAATGCTTTGTCTTTTGTAGGACACTGAAACACCTAAGGAGCTGCTCTGTTAGTCCAGTCCTGACCTATTCTTTGCAGTTCAGACAGAAAGCTGACTTGGGAAGGAATTTTCTGCTTTCCTCTGCTGTCCCTGCAAATGGACAGATTTTAAGGGTTGACCCAGAGTGATGTGTGGCACTGGGGACTCGCACTGTACTAAGGAGGGGAACCCAATTACTTTCTATAGCAAAACCCGATTTCTTCTGGCTCCATTGCTCTAAAACCAAGAGTTATATGGCTTCGTTTGGGAATTTCCTTTTCTCCAGGCAAAATGAGCTTCATATTCTGAAAATGGTGCTATGAGGCATAGCACTGTGATGAGGTGTGAGCATGAAAGTAATATAACTTTAAAACAGTACTATGGTTGCTATTTGATAAGAACCCAATAAATGGTAGCTAATACTATTGCAACCCCCCCTTTTATTTGCTTAGCAATTTTGCTTTTCCGCTTCTTCCCCATTCAAGCTGTATTGAGATATATTTGGCATTTAACATTGTGTAAGTTTAAGGTGCACAACCGTTGATTTGATAGACTCATATATTGCAATATGATTGCCACCATAGAGTTAGTTAACATGTCCATCAAATTATATAATTATCATTTCATTTTTTGTGGTAAGAACATTGAAGATCTACTCTCTTTGCAACTTCAAAGTATATATAATACAGTATTATTGACTATAATCACACTGTTGTACATTAGATCCTTAGAACCTATTCACCTTCTCCCTGGAAGTTTGTACCCTTCGACCAGCATTTCCCCAATTTCCCTTGCCCCTCTCAGCCTTTGGCAACCACCAGTTCTACTCTCTGCTTCTATGAGTTCAGCGTTATTGTATTATTAGATGTCACATACGAGTGAGATCATACAGTGTTTGTCTTTTCCTGTCTGACTTATGTCACTTAGCATAATGCACTGAAGGTCCATCTGTGTTGTAGCAAATGGCAGGATTTCCTTCTTTCTCATGTGAATCATGTCACTTTTGCAGAAAACAGTGAGATTTAATTTCTCAATTTATATACCTATTTCTGCTCCTTTCTTGTGGAAAAAGTTTCAAGAAATGTTCTTTTCTTCTTTGTCTCTTCTGATATTAGTTGAACTAGTCCTGCTTCCTCTCTCACATAAATGTATTTTCTCTCTCACCTTCAGGGATAAAAATTCAATGAACATAAAATAGTAATTTGTTAGAAAATACTTGGGAAAGGATTTCCCACCTTGGGACTGATGCAGCTGTTTTGTCACATGACTGATGTGGCCCCGTCCCAGTGCATCCAGGGGTAAGCTCTGTTCTCGAAGTACCCTGAGTACTGAAATTGGACAGTTGTCCAACATGCCATAATATTTATTGTTTCTGCATGTTCTGGGGGAAATATGTCTTATTTCCCAGAATTTCTTCAATATTTGAAAGACAAAACAAAGACAAGTGCAAGGGTGTTTCTCTAAGACATTAAATCAAATGCAGTTAGTGATAATACAAGATTCTGAAAAGGTTTTCTTGTCCCATTAAAAATTGAAATATTAGTGATATGCAAGGAAGTATACTTCTATTAGGAACAGCAATGACATGATATCTGCAATAAAGATATTATGCAGTGCATGTATTTTCAGTTGTTTAAGAAATAAGAGTAATTATAGAATAGCTCCTTCTAAGATACAAACACATTTATTATTAATTGATAATCACAATTCATAGACTGAATGAATTCCTGGAATCTTTATTCAGGTTAAAAATCTGAATAATAAAGCATAAATTCCTTTCCACACGCAAGAGAGAGGCTTAATAATTCCACAGTCAATCTTTGAATTTTTAGAATTTCTGATACATTTATGTAGTCCTTTAGATGGGTAAACATTCCTTTAGAACCCAGAAGTTTTGAGAGCTCTCCTTAATGCAGCATGAAGCACTTCCCCTAGTTTGAGCAAATGGTTATTCTGCACAAAGCCATTAAACTTCAGGGACTAGACAGAAAAAGGCAGATCTCTGGGCACCGGATTGGACTAGGAAATACTGGAGCTATTAGGGAAGATACCAGCTTGTCAACCTTGCCCTCTTGATTCTAATCCCTTCTGGCCACATACAAACTTTTACACAGAAAAAAATTCCTATAAGTGGGTTGTTAAAAAATAGAAAGTAGGGGGGCACCTGGGTGGCTCTGTTGGTTAAGCTTTGGACTCTTAGTTTCCACTCAGGTCATGATCTCAGGGTCGTGAGATTGAGCCTTGTGTGAGGCTCTGAGCTCAGTGTGGAGTTGGCTTGTGATTCCCTCTCCTTCTTCTCCTGTCCCTCCCCCTGCTTGGGCTCTCTCTCAAAAAAAAAAAAAAAAAAAAATAGAAAATAGGACTTGCTTTACTGGTTTTTCTTTCTTTGTGTCCCAAAATTTTGGAAATGGACAGAGTCACCAAGTCTAGTTATCTATACATACCTGTATTTGTCTCTGATTTAATTATGCAATATAATTGTGTGTATATAATTGCATACACATGCTAGTGTGATCATAGTATACATACACACTGCTATTATTATCACTTTACATTTTTTTTACTTTGTTTGAACCTCCCTCTCTACTTCCTTTCTTCCCAACTCCAAACTTGCCCTTCACTACAGCCAGATAATTCATAATTCATGTCAATAAGCTAATATATGTAACAAATCAATATTTATTCATATATAACAGAATATAAAATATATAATTATATATAATTAATGAACATAAATATATCTCTTTATTTGTACATACATTGAAGTTAATAAGATCATTGTTCTTTGCTTGTCTTTCCTAGTGAGGCCCTATTATATAAACTTTCCTGTATTTTGTCTTAATGACTACATACTATTCAATATCACTGTGGTGACTGCAGCATGATTTATTCTGACAATCTCCAGTTGATGGACTTTCACTGGTCTTCTAATTTTTCCCCCTACAAACCAATGTTTTAATAACGATTCTATCATGTATACTCTGACACATTTGCGTTTTCATTTTGTGGAAGAGATTCCCAGGGGTGAGATTTCAGGGTCAAAGGAAATGTTTAATTTCACGTTTTCATGGATGTTGCTAGACTGTTGTCTAAAAACTCTGTAACAATTCACATTTCTGTCAAAACGTATGAGGGGATGTTTTTGTGGCACTCTTGACATCACTGTGTGATGCAGACCTTTAAAACTGTTACCAGTTTTTTTTAAATTTTTTTATTGTTATGTTAATCACCATACATTACATCATTAGTTTTAGATGTAGTGTTCCATGATTCATTGTTTGTGCATAACACCCAGTGCTCCATGCAGAACGCGCCCTCTCTAATACCCATCACCAGGCTAACCCATCCTCCCACCCCCTCCCCTCTAGAACCCTCAGTTTGTTTTTCAGAGTCCATCGTCCCTCATGGTTCGTCTCCCCCTCCGATTTCCCCCCCTTCATTCTTCCCCTCCTGCTATGCGTTATGGTATTGTTATTTTGATTTGCATGTCCCTGGATAGGAGTGACTTTAATTATTTTTTCCATATGTGTATTGGCCATTTGGATAAGTTCTCTTGTTTTGGTATTTTACTGAATCCAGAGTGTCTTAATTTTCAAAATGAGACTTATTCTTATAACTGAAAAGTAACTGGACACCTATGATGTATGTATAAAATAGCAATAGAAAGCAAAGAGAGGATCTACAGAACATGTCTCAAGACAGGAGATGAAAAAAAAAAAAACCTTTGCTTTTGTAACACATTTGATCAGGGCATACATAACATGGTGTCTATGGTTCAGCCTGTTAGAGGAAAATTTAAGTAGACCCACTGAGGGAATAACAAATAGCCATGTAAAATATGAAACTTGAGTGCACTCTTGTATTTTATTTTTACTTTTCAGTTAATTTGTTACTAGAGTGGACCCCAGAAGACTGAGATGGAGCTCCTTTTCCACCTCAAGGCAGCATTTCTAGGATCCTTCAACCTTATCATGAGGGCTGCTGAAAACACGTAGACTTTGGGCTACCCCTCTGAGATCAGGAGAACCAGAAGACTAATGGAAAGACTGATCACAGCTCAAGCTTCCAAGTGTCCCTGGTCTCATGAGTACCTTTTGTGTCATTTGATTGCTGGTTCAATAGCAAACTGACGTGAAAGCATTCTTGTTTGAGTCTAAAGTGTCATTCTCACTAATTCTCTCTCTGGATTAGCCTTTGCGGTTTGGCTGGGCTTCATCCCCAGGGCACAAGTTTGTGGTAAGTTTAACCTTGCAACAGATGTAATGGAACTTGGATTATTTTCATCATCACCATCAAGATGAATCATATCCATTGCTTTTTGATCAAGATTTGGTGAAAAAACCTGTTTCAAGGGGTGCCTGGGTGGCTCAGTCGGTTGAGCGTCTGACTTCGGCTCAGATCATGATCTCGGGGTCCTAGGATTGAGCCCCACATCTGGCTCTGTGCTCAGCGGGGCCTCTGCTTGTACCTCTCTCTCCACCCTTCCCCTCACTCATGCTCTCTGTCTCTCTCTCAAATAAATAAATAAATAAATAAATAAAATCTTAAAAAAAAATCAAAACAAAACCTGTCTCAAGCATGAGTAGTATCTTTCACAAACTTCCCTAAGCAAGGCCATGAGAAGAAAGAGAGCAATATATGTTCAGCTTTAAATTTCTTACATTTTCTGCCCTTCCAAAGGAGCACCAAATCATCTGTCTAGCAATTAAAATGCTTGCTATTTCCTTTTTTTGGAATAGGGATATTAGGTGTAACCTCTCGTGATTCCAATGGTCCCTCCCATTTTCTGATATCAGCAATTGACAATTTCTCATACTGTGCATAGGCACCTTCAATCTCCCATCATGTAACTGTTATTTAATCCCTCTTACAAAGAAATTCTGCTGCTCTCACTTCGTTTTATCAATCTAGAAAATCAGCAGAGTATTCAAGCAACGGTCCGCTTGTTTTCTATTGTGGGATTCTATTCGCTTCATAGGGCTTCCTTAACCAAGTAGCACAACCGGGTGTCTCAAAACAACAGAAATTTATTCTCCCACAATTCTGGAGGTTGCAAGTCCAAAATCAACGTGCAAGCAGGGCTATACCCTCTCCCCTAGTCTCTGCTTGTTTCCAGCAACCCTTGGCATTTCTTGTCTTAGAGCTGCATACCTACAGTCTCTCTCTCCCCATGGTCACACGGCTGCCTTCCCCCGTGTGCCTGTGTCCTCACGTGGGGTCCTCTCTATGTGCATCTCTCCTCACATGGAGTTTTCCTCTTATAAGGATACCAATCAGATTGGATTGAGGGTGCACCCTACTCCAGTGTGATCTCATTTTAACTTAATTACACCTACAAAGACACTATTTCCAAATGATGTCAAATCCACAGGTACCAGGGGTTAGAACCTCCACATATCATTTTTGGGGTCACAATTCAACCCATAACAGGAACACAGGAAAGTTGATGTTTTCCTTCTATCATCTTACGCAGTTGCAAAAAGAGGGGTTCAGGCCAGATGATCGCTCTTTCTTTCCAATTCTAACAGACCATGACCCTGAAACGTAGGACATTGAGGGTATGTTTATAGTCTGGAGAGTTTAATTGAAAGGCAAAAAAAAACTACTACTGCACACATATACATGCACATATCAGGACTTAAGGAGTACAGTTTGAAGTATTCAGTGTGCTGGTCGGGGGCAAAAAAGAGAGATCTTAAAGACATCGAGCCCACAATGGACTGTCAGAAGCTTATATATTGCCTTGTCTCTGAGGTCACCTGCCAAACAGCCGATAGGAATTTTGTTTGCACAAAGATTAATTTAGAGATTAACCAGGTGACTTTGCAAAAGCCCCTGGAGGCTTCTCATGAAAGCTCATAAAACATATTTGTGGGTGGTTGTTAATGTTTATGAGTGTGTGTGTGTGTGTGTGTGTGTGTGTGTGTGTAACCACAGGCCCAGCTCTGCAAGAATGGATTTGCATGATCCCTTAGCTTTCTTTTTCCTGAGATTTCATTATCTGAATGACTTCATACGTACTAAAAGGCAAAATATTTTAGGGTACAACCATCTCTTTGTTGGATGATGACTACATGGTATATTAAACGCCTGGCCATAGATAATGAAAGTTTATTCTTGGTGTTTCCTATGACAATAAACCAAGGAACAACTGAAACTTGCATGTGCTCAGAAGACACTGGAAACCCAAAGGTTTACAAAAGGGATTTTCTTCCAATTACTGTGCATTTCTCATCGTGGGGGTGGTCCTAGAGGCAAGGTGAGGAAGCACAGAGAGGACAGAGGACTAACATAATCTCGCGCTCACAAGGACTCAGGGAAGGCACTGGTATTTACGGTGGTTTTCGTGACAAGTGTTTGGATACCTCATCCCACCTGGACCTGTGGGTAAGCTCCGCATTGCTCTCATTTTACAGAGGAATACATCGAGGCCTCTGAAGTTAAGCTATTGCCTCTGATTCTGCAAGTGGCAGGAAATGGAGCAGGGATTTGGACTGAGATCCATGAGACTCACATTCCTGAGCAGTTGTCTCTGAGCCATGATGTGTGTGCACACGTGTGTATGAAGAAATCAAGGCGCTAATGACCCCTCACCCCCCACCCCCAGGAAACTTGCTAGGACACTTCACACTTCCTAATTTGTTTCTTGCTCCACAGATTCATCTCAGGTTGCTCCTTGTGAAATGTTGGGGTATTTCAAAACATAAGTCTGATAACTGGATAAAGAATGGCTGGATAGTGGGTCAGACAAGAGGTTCTTGGCATTTGAATTAGGAGTCTCCATAGAAACAGAACCAACAGAGAGAGAGTGTGTGTGTGCACATACATAGTCTGCTTTAATCAGTCTACTGATTTAAATGTTAACCTCATCCAAAAATACCCTCACAGAAACACCCAGAATAATGTCTGACCACCTACTTGGCACCCGAGTCAAATTGACACATAAAATAACCTCCACACCACCGTTAAGTCCTTCTTTTTGAAAAATAACAATGAAGTCCATTCAATTTGTAAAATGTATAAAATCTTAATCCTATTTGGACCTAAAGGGAAAATAGATATAACTGGAAAACTAAGAAAAAAACTCACACCATTTCTGCAACAAAGCTTTCTTCCCCCCTTCACATCTAATTAGAGTTCTCTGAAATTCTCTGTAAGCACCATATCCCACTGTTTCTTCCCACTCATGCGATGTGCTAAAAAAGCCAGAATGCTCATATTCCCTGCACACCCCATGTAGCCATGCACTCGTTCGCCCCCAAGCCTTTGAGCATGCTGTGCGCCCTGCATGAAGTGACCTCTCATGGCCCCCCGTCTGCACCCAGCAGAAACCTCTCCAACTTTCAAAGGCCAACATGCACATCACCTCCTCTGTGAAGTCTTTCCTGTCCCCTTGACCAACAACACAGACCTGTCTCCTTGTTTGATGGGAGAATACTGTTCAGAGCAGTAGCAAAACGTCTGTCCTGTCTGCTTGTAGGCAGGCTTGTTGTCCATGATCCACAACCTATCAATCGATGGGAGTTCAGCAGACCACTCGAGCTCCTTCTGCAAGAACCCCTCAGGGCTTTGTCAACTCTGTTGCCAACATACTTCTTTGGACTCGCATCTTAGCCCACTCTTGTGTTTTGTCTCTGCTTCTACTTTGCTTATTTTATATCTGCACTAGTCCCTGCTGATTCTGGCTGCCGAGACTCCCCTAAAGAACCATGAGCACTAGCACCACGAGGAGCAATATAGCTAACCCACTATTCTGGATCGCTCTGAAAAAGACCCTCCTGGAGGGCCAAATTCCCATCAAGGGCCCTCTTCACCCCCATATGTGTGGATTCATTCACAGAGAATCATCACTCAGGGCTCAGTCTACGCAATTATTTCTCTCCCGTTGGATAGTGAGCTCTTCTCATGTACAAATTATATCTTATTCATCTTTGTGCCTCTTGTGATTTCCTTATGCCTGGAATATTTTATATGCTTAATAAATAAGTGTGGCATGAATCAGTGAATAAAATTAAACACATTCTTATCTTAAGTGTCCACTTTACTTCTCTGAGCTTCTAAATTCTTGCTCTCCTTTTAAGTGCTAATTCTAGCCTTCTCAGACTAGCCCCAGCTGGAGGCGATCTGCTCTTTACTGGGCTCTTACTTCCCATAGAAACCAGATATTATTCATTTTACTGTGTGTGCTCATATGCTGTGTCTCTCTGCTGAATGGGGAAGCTCCATGAGCAATCAATGTTTGGCTCTTTTCATATGTCTACATGCTGCTTAAGAGAGTTTTAAATATTTAAAATAATAATTTTGTACTGAAAATTGGTTCCAACTTGCTTTCTCTAACTCACACTTTGTGCTAGATACAGATAAGGTTATCACCAGATAACTGTTATCTAAACATTTGTCACAGATGTGACAAATGTGACAAATGTTTATTAGTCTGTTTATGAGTCTCTTTCTCAGGCATCTGTGAACATTTGTGCGGGCAGGGGCAAAGGCCAATCATCACTATCCCCCAGGATTTCACATGTGCCTGGAACTGAACATAGACTAAGTCAATGTTAAATAATGATTGGTATATTATGACAATATCCAAAATGTCCCTTAATTACTTAACAAAAGGAAAAGAGAATTAATATTTATTGAATATCTTGTTGAATGCATGTTGTTTAGTACTTTATATTTATGCTCTCATTCAAGGTATTTGGGAAGCCATTTAATCCTTCCTGGCCTCAGTGTCAGCATCTATAAAGTGGGGGTGACATTAATACCAACTTTATAGGGTTTTAAGGATTGAGTTGAATAATGTAAGGCCACTGAATTGTACACTTTAAAAAGTAATAAACATGTTATTAATTTTTTAAAAGTCTGTGTATATGTGCAAATAGCCCCTTCATATCTGAGGGAGGAACTCAGCTTCTTGAATGTGGCAAAGCTCTACCTTTCAGTCAGGAGATGCACATAGTCTATCCTAGAAAATCAGCCCAGTAGGAAAGAATGAGAGATTCTAATATTAGGATTTTCCCTCCATAGGATAAGTGTAGGTAGATGATCCTACAATAAGGAGCTGTGTGTTTTTTTAAAAGATTTTATTTATTTATTTGAGAGAAAGAGAGAACAGATGAGAAGGGAGGAGGGGCAGTGGGAGAAGAAGAAGTAGACTCCGCACTGAGCAGGGAGCCCGATGCGGGGCTCCATCCCAGGACCCTGAGATCATGACCTGAGCTAAAGTCAGGCGCTTAACCGACTGAGCCACCCACGCACCCCAAGACCCGTGCTTTCAAATCATTGTGTTTTACTTTCTCCCACAAAGAGCTTTTGGTGCATTAAAAAAAAAAAATTGTGTAAGGATTGTCCCAATAAGAATTTTAAAATATTTGTTAAGTATAATATATACTCAAAAATGCAAAATGGTTAAGTCTGATGAATTATCAAAAAAGAAAACACATTTAGGTAGGTTATACCCAGCTCAGGAAATAACACATCACCAGCACCCTTGAGCAACCCTTATGCCCTCCCCAAACCAGCAATTCCTCCAAGAGAATCTAACAACATGGATGAGGTTTGTCTGATTAAAACATATATAAATGAAATCATATACACTCTTAGTCTAACTTCTTTGGTTCAACAATATATTTGTAAAATTGGCCTATGTTGTTCCGTATTTCAGTAGTTCATTCCTTTTAATTGCTGTAGGGTACTTTGTTAAGTTAGCTTTATCATGTCCTATTTGTAGCTACAAGCAGACATAGAGGGAGCACCAAACACTGGAGGAATGTGTTACATCTCTCTGAGGGAATTGATGTTTGTTTTTTGTTTTGTTTTGTTTTTTGAGGTATCTCACATCTAATATTTCATAATACCACCAAAGATAAAGTTAGGTAAATCTCCAAAAAAGCATAACAGAAAGTAAAGCAACAGAAATAGGAGAAAAAGAAGAGAAGGAAATGAGAGGATCAGTACAGGAGTTGAGTATCTGAATTATCTGAGAGCTAGAAAGACAAGCCTTTAGAAAGAGAGGGAGAAAATATCAAATATTTCCAGATCAGTTCCCCAAAGGAAAACAATGCTGTTTCACATTAGGAATGGATAGATGGTGCTTAGCTCAAAATATGAATTTAGGACTATACCTAGGGATACACTGGTGAAATTGCAGAACAATAGGAACAATGGGGTGGCCCTACAAATTTCCAGAGAGTGGGGGAAAAGCTGCCTCCAACAAAATAACAAGCCCCAGAAATGCAGAGCACTTCTTAACAGCAACACTGAAAACCAGTGATAATAATGCCTCTCCAACCTAAATTTCTACATCCCAACTATCACTTAAATGTGAGAGTAGAATAAACACATCTTTAGATATTTAGAATATCACAAAATTACATGCTATGTACTTTTTTCTAAAGAAACTTCCAGATGCTGTGCTCTACCTAATGGGGAAATAAAACCAAACACAGAAAGCTATGGGATCCAGGAGAGAGGTCGTCAAACAAATTAGAGATGAAGAGATTCCACGGGGGAGTGGTGAGGAGAGAGCCAGAGATAACAGTCGGCCCACAGTGAAGTTGTTCGAAGGTTCTGGGAAATATTTCTGAAGAGGCCATGGAAAAGAACACCTCATGTTTTTGGATTTAGGTAGAGAGATTTGTACATACCCAGGGAAAGTAGAGTAGACAGTGAACTACACAATAAGCAAGGAAAATAAATTAGAAAATTATCTCTGTGGGCGCCTGGGTGGCTCAGTTGGTTAAGCGACTGCCTTCGGCTCAGGTCATGATCCTGGAGTCCCTGGATCGAGTCCCACATCGGGCTCCCTGCTCGGCGGGGAGTCTGCTTCTCCCTCTGACCCTCCCCCCTCTCATGTGCTTTCTCTCTCATTCTCTCTCTCTCAAATAAAGAAATAAAAAAAAAAAAAATCTTTAAAAAAAAAAAGAAAATTATCTCTGAAATAACATTCCAGATTTAACGAAATATATCACAGGGAATGAATGACAATCATAGTGTGCTGTATGTCTCAGCCATGAACAGCATTTACCTGGTCATAATAACTTGGGGACTGACTATTCATCCAACACAAATGACAGTAGGATTGTATTTGCAAAATCGGGAGGGGGACAGGAGGTATTTTCTTTCTGTGGTGGGGTATCCTCAGGCAGTCTGTAGACAATGCCTCAGACTGAAAATCAACAAATAGCAATGTCATCCTGCTATTGAGAGATGAGGAGAAAAAAACCGCCAAGGAATCAACTAAAAGTCAAAGACGTTGTCTCTGGAGAATGGGAACCTGGTTTGTGCATAGCATGATGGACTGCTGGGTGTTTCAACAAGCACCTATAGAACTACTCAATTTGTGTCTTTTTGTTGTGCTTCTTTGTTTCCTCTTTAAACTGTGAGCTTGTATGATTTGGAAAAAAAAACTTAAACAAAAATTAAATGCTGTCTAAATTAAATACGTATTTTAAAACTGCACTACTCTTCCTTATTTGCTCCAATTTGTAGATCTATCTGCACATAGAAACATGATTACGTGACCGTATATTTGAGGAATTCAAGCATTCTGTCTGGCCCCTAATTACCTATTAGCTTTGCCATGAGAGCTCAACGAGAGTAGAGGGTGGTCTTTGCCTCTCAGCTGGCGTCCTGTTTGCAGTGTTCACAGCCGTGTCACCAGCTCAGGACAGGGATGCCTTTTCCAGAGATTAGGCAGATTAGCTGCTCTGTTCATGATTGGTGAAGGGACAGCACTCTGAGCTGTGAAAGGCCAGCAGTTCTGCACCAAATTTGTGTCCTTATTTTCAGCCCTCCAGTTCCCATTCTGGGCCAAGGGCTGGGTTTCTTCTAGAGCCAGAAAAGAAACGCGAAGTGCAGAGACCTGCAAGGCACAGAGGCATTGGACTGCCTTGAGTGAGCACTGCATTCCTTTCTTCCACTAGAGAACATTGAAATGCAAATGTATGTATTTGAAAAACTGGGTTTGGTTTTAATTCTTCTTTGGCTGAAAAGAGCATAGAGTTCCTTCAAACACAAAGGGAAAAATTAAAGAACTCGGGGGGGAAAATTAGAAACAGCAAATGCAAGATGTGTTTACAATACCATTTCTGGCAGTTTTCACAAAAGCAGAGAATTCTCTCACTCATGTTTTCATCTAAAAAGTGCTTTCTCTTTTTATCTAGTGACTGGGGTGGGGAGGGGAAATACATCCATGAGAGAATAAATTCGGTAAAATGAGAGCCTTTTGTAATATTCTAGGAGAAAAGTAGAAAAGGAAAAAAAAAAAAAACAAAAACTGGTTCTCACAAACCTTTTGCTGAGCTGTGAAAACAAAAAATCAATGCTGGAAAATCTCCACATCAACTGTGAATGCTTTAGGTGGTTGTTCGAGTTTTCATTCTGGGAGTAGAAATGGTCAGTCAAGAGCCACAGACTTCCCTTCAATTAAAGGTGAGGGTACATGCCACTCTGAGGACAGTAAGCCCACTGGGGGCTTCAGGAGAATCAAGAAAGAAAATCGCTATCATAGTACCATTTAGATAGGTAAAAGTGTTCCATTTCTATAGGAGGAAGAATATTTCCTGCAATAAAAATAATAAAGTTGACTTTTAGTAAATGGTGACCAATTGCCTCTAAAGTCAGAGGGTTAATATGATTATTGAATATATGTATTTAAATGTAAGATTATGGTTTGATACTTTTATATTTTTACTTATAAAGGGATGGAAACTAATGTTTACTAAAGATATACATATATATTTTATATGTATATAGAAATGTTTATATACATGTGTGTGTGTGTGTGTGTGTGTATTTGTATACACACAATATCAGATGGCAGAGAAGAGGAAAGTTATGTTCATTGAAATGTTCCTATGAATCTTATTTTATATTTCTTTTATTTAGTGTATATCATATAATACCTGTGTGAGAGATATTGTGATTTTTATTTTATATATGTAGATTTGAAGCACAAAATTGTGGGGGCTCCTGGGTGGCTCAGTTGGTTAAGTGGCAAACTCTTGATTTCGGCTCAGGTCATGATCTCAGGGTCATGTGATGGAGCCCCCCCCCATTGGTGGGGGGTCTGCTTAGATTCTTTCTCACTCCCTCTTCTTCTGCCCCTACCCCTGCTTGCGTGCACGTACACACACACATGCGCACACGTGTGCTCCCTCTCTCTAAATAAATCTTTTTTTTTTTAAATGTGAAATGACACAGTCATAAAACTAATGTGCTTTGGAAGCAGAACACAAACCCAGGCATATCTGATTCTGAACTCACTAGCTCTGCTGAAGCTGGTGCCTTCTGCAGTGAGACCAAGGGGAGACGGTGTATGACACAGAGGCAGACAACCCTTGCCTTTTAGGAACACATAGATCTAGGTTAGCAAGGGTATCACAAGCCACAACTAACAGAGCGACCTACATTACAATTAAAACTACAATTCTATATTTGTAGCTCATACATCAAAGAATTACTGGTCACTTAATTTTTTCCATTACCTAAGAATGCATAAACAGCACAGATGAGATAACGATGCAGCTATGCATTTAGATTTAACAAGTATTCAACTGAGTGTCTGTCTGTGTTCCCAGGACCATGCTAGGTGCTTTCATATTCATTGTTTTTATTTACATGCTCTATAAAAATATTGTACCCGCTAATGTGTTCCACAGGGAGGAACATTTGATATAATGCATACAGTGGATTTATGCGGTGCCATGCAGGATTTTGGAATAAAAGACCTGGATTTCAATACTGGCTCTGCCTTTTATTAGCTATGAGGCCTTGGACAAGTTAATTCCTTCAAGCAGAAAGCATTAGACCATGATTGGGACTACAGAGAGGTTCATGCACTGTTTTCTGTAATATCTTGGTCAATTAGTTGTTTATGGGCACCCAGCTCATAAAATACACTCCCTATTTTTTCAGATGGTTAATCCTATTTTTGCATTTTAACCCTTTGTAAAAACCCAGTTCAAACAACAAACTTGTGATTTATAGTCCATTTTAAAGCCTGATTGGCCCTATGTTCTTCTGATTCTTCTTTTGTCCTCTGATTTTCATACTTTTTTTTTTCCACACACCCCCCCTTCCATACCCTTGCTTTTGGTTACTTACACAATCTGCATTTTAACACCAAAAAAAGTTACTCCCCTTGGCTTGCCTATGGATAGAATTTGGGTTCTTATCTCCCAAAAAAGAAAAAAATTAGCTAATGGGGAAACAGATTTCCAATTATTTTTCATTTATATAGCACATGCAAACTTTGAGAAAAATAAAAAAATGGTAAATAAAGGCTCAATTAACCACAGAAATGATGTCATGAAATAACAATATTCATTTCCCACTGGAGAGGATAAACAGGAAGATCGGGAAAGGTTGCTATCTTCCCAACAGAAAATCCGTGTTTTTTAATGAGACCATGAATCTAATGATGTTCTATACAATGTAGAGTTATAGATTAAGGAACTGTTCAACTTACAATTGGGTTTTGGTTAGTATATGTTACAGCATCTAAAAAAAATAACTAAACATATAGCCACTGAGTAATCCCCAGCTATGTCCCGTGTGTTTGTGTGCGTGTATGTGTGGTTTCTCTCATTTAATCCTCCAAAAGCTCTTTTATTCCCCACTTTACAGATGAGGAAACCAAAGCACTAAGACGTTGATTTGTTAAATTGTATACACCTAGTGTCTTAGGTTAGCCTCCCTGGAATCACACTCTGAGACTGAGATCTGTGTGCAGGGGCTTCCTTGGGGGGTCTTCTCAGGAGGTACACAGCAAGGAAGGAGGAAAGCAGGACTGGGCAGAGGAAAAAGTTGACCCACAAGTGTTTCAAGTGAGGCTTCCACTGTTCCTCTGAGGAGATCTGGAGCTGGGATGGCCCTTCCATGATGTCCCAAATTGAGACAAAGGCGCTGAACATATGTAAACCCACATCAGCTTGCCACTGGCCATGGGCCACCCCATGGAGAAGACATAGACTTGTGGAGGCAGAATCTGGTGACTGAGAGCATGGCCCAGATATGCCTGGTAACTACAGATGTGTGCATCAGTCTGAAGAGGGGCTCACAGAGGAAGCTGTGTCTTACTGTACCTGGTGAGTGTGAGAGCAAGGATTGGACTCCAAGTTCAGATATGTTTTCACTGTTACACACTGGAAAACATCATTTTAACATCTTTGTTACTCCTCACGGAACAATACCATGTTTGATACCATGATAAACCTGGCTGTACTTCTGAACAGACCATGGGTTTATTTTGTCCCACCCTCTGCTCAGCTCCAGGTGGGATCCAATCAGTGTTGGAGTGGATACAATTACCCCCTTTCTATCTTATAAGATTCCCATAAGCTTTGGGGATGTTCAGTTTAATAAGGTGATACACATATTCAAAATATCTTTCAGGTCTACTCTTGTTTGAGTCTTAAGGAAATATTTGGAAGAACACATAATGAAGTGATTCTCAAGAAAAAAAAAATATGACTTTAGAGTCTTAGTGAGGTTATTCTTTTAGGCTTCAAGTTCCTGGTTCTTTCTCATCTCTCATACTCTCTACTCATTGTCTTCTTAGGACACTTGGGTGGCTCAGTCGTTTAAGTGTCCAACTCTTCATTTCGGCTCAGGTCATGATCTCAGGGTTGTGAGACTGAGCTCTGTGTCAGCCTCCATGCTGAGCATGGAGGCTGTTTAAGATTCTCTCTCTCCCTCTCCCTCTGCTCCTCCCTAAGCTCGGCTCGTATATGGGCGTGCTCTCTCTCTCGAAAAAAAAAAAAAAAAAAGAAAGAAATCTACTCATTGTCCTGGCATCGGATATTGAACTATTCGAAGGATTAGATGCAAAGTATGACTAGCCAGTGGCCCCAGACACTTCATCCAAGTTACCTTTAAGAAATACAGATTTCTTCACTCCACAATTGAGGACTTTGATTCAGTAGCTCTGCTGGGGACCAGGAATCTATAGTTTAACTTTTCCTTCCCCAGGTAAACCTTGGGGAGCTAACTTAGCTCAGGTGTCAGGGCCAGGTGTCCAGAACCACTGGGCTAGTTAAGCTATAAAAGCCCTTTTGTTACATAATATGAGATTCTATAGAGGAGGACCCCTCATTTACATTTAATTTTTTCTTCCTCTGGTGTCTAGAATAGGGTTTGTCATAGAAATCCTCTCCAATGAATATTTTTGAATGAGAAAAAATAAACTCAATAAATCTATGTCAATCCAGGGGTGCCTGGGTGGCTCAGTCGTTAAGCATCTGCCTTTGGCTCAGGTCATGATCCCAGGGTCCTGGGATCGAGCTCCGCATTGGGCTCCCTGCTCTGCGGGAAGTCTGCTTCTCCCTCTCCCACTCCCCCTGCTTGTGCTCCCTCTCTCACTGTGTCTCTCTCTGTCATATAAAGAAATAAAATCTTTAAAAAAGAAAATCTGTGTCAATCCAATCAAAATTCAGGAAGCTGCTCTGTTTGAGCAGAAAGCACCATAAGTATGGAAACAGAAGCATCACCATTTAGAAAATCAGTAAGATACCATTTCAACACAGATTGATAGTATATAATGATATTTCCTATTGGACGAACTGGTATGGTATAATATTGTAACACATATTCTGATATTAAGTGATTCTCACATTCCCAGGAAAAATCTTTAGATTCCCATAACTTCAATTCCTGTAAAATCTATAAGTTCCTGTAGGCTTTCTAGTATTTCATTAGAATGTTTATGTTTACATTCATAGTTGAGAGTTATAGGTTGATTTTCTTACCTCAAATCCTGCGTTTTTTCACTATACTCTGATTTAATTACATGAAATGCAATAAAACAGAAAACCAGGTAATACAAACAAACTGACTAACATTTATGTTACCACATCCATTTTCAAATAAGACATTAAATAAGCTTACAAAAACAACATACAAGTTGAAAAGAAAAAACAGGATTGAGGAAAGGAGGAAATATATTTGCTAACATGATGTGTCAAGATATACATTATGAGGGATGCCTTGGTGGCTCAGTTAGTTAATGACCGACTCTTGGTTTCAACTCAGGTCATGATCTCAGGGTCATGAGGTCAAGCCCCACATCAGGATCCACGCTCAGTGGGGACTCTGCTTAATGAGTCTCTCCCTCTGCCCCTCCCCCGCTCATGCACATTCTCTCTCCCTCTAAAAGAAATAAATCTTTTTTAAAAAAGATATTCCTTATGATTAAGGAAGTACTTGAATGTAGTCTTCATGCCCTTAGCACAGAGAGAGTCTATTGTCCATTAAGAAGCTCTTAGTAGGAAAAAAAAAAAAAAAAAAAAGAAGCTCTTAGTAGAATGATGGAAATGGAGAAGCTTCTTGGGGGCAGAGGTTTTGTTGTTATTGATATTATTTTTCAGAATATCCTAGACTAAATTTTTGAAAGATTTTTTTCCCCTCATGTGGTGTTTTACACAGAGGATGATAAAATATGAACAACCAAGTCTTCTCACAGATTTGCACAGTAAATGAAGAATCCAAATTCATATACATGCATATTTTAAATGTATCTCTAGATAAAAGCTAAGGGTCACATATTTAACTTTCACACAGAAAAGGTTCTAAAAGACCCACTGCTTTTTTAGTCTGGATACCAACTTTCTGATGCCTTAGCAAATTAAAATTAGCAAGCAAAATCCTGAGGAATAAAAGACCAGAGGATAAACCAGCAGGGGAGGGATGAATCAGAGTGTTCCTCTGTGAGCAAAACTGAAAGCATTAAAAAAATATCGCTGGTCTCATAAAAACATGATCTTTTCCCCAGTGTATGCTGCCTGGGCTGGGGAAACAGAATGCCTATGATCAGTATTGGATGATCATTAATTACAAACAGAAACAAGATCTTTGATGAAAATGAAGAGCCAGATAAATAATTTAGCATTAAAATTATGCATCCTTAATTTACAAGAGCCTATGAACTACTCATATCTTAGAGGACTCAGCATGCCACCATAGGCTGAGAGTTTAACTGGTCCCCTGTGCCAATTTAGTCACCCACAAAGATGACAACACAAACTATAGTTACTCAGATGACTTTGGGAATGTTTTTCACTTCTTAACATGCTCTCCTTGAGCTTTCATTCTCTCCAGAATTTCTAGATCATGAATAACACTTTGGTAGGAAGAGGGATTGTGTTGAAACCTGCCTTTTCACACCTTGCAAACAGCAATTTTGTATTTATTCGGAGTGACTCCTGGTAGAGGAATGATGGAGACTAGAATATATATCTTGAATTGCTTTGCAAAACAACTACTCTATTTACTTAAAATGTGTGCTATTAGGTTAGCTTTAAAGATGTTCTAATGGAGTCTGTGGGAATTACTTTCATGTGCCCAGCCTATTCTTGGTCCTGACACCACCTTTGATCCTTTCTTGCACCATCTGTGGCTGACCTTTCCCCTAGAGAATGGAACATCTTGTGTCTAATTCCCAAAACTGCCCTACATACCCCCCTTCCACTGTGGAAGTGATGAGGCAAGCCCAGTGTCCCAGGTGCTAAGTTAGAGCAGCGTAGCCTTACTGAGAAATACCAGGTGTGACAAGAACCAGATCGTCAAAATGGTGAATTCAATCTGTAATCCTTACAGAACACAGAGTGTATGGTTACAAAATATCTCATATGAATAAAGATGACATACCTAATGAAATATTTATGGAGCAAAACCAACATTTCTGAGCATAAATACTTCCATGTATCAGTTTTTAAAATTACTTTATAAGTGCCATATACTGTATAGCAATACTGAATATTTAAGAAACCAAATAAATTATCTATAACCTTATTTCTCTAATGCTATTTGTCATTAACTTTTCCAAAAAAAAATGGCTACACAGATATGAATAGGTCATGATCCTTGCCTTGAAAACTAATGGTTAGGTGGAGAAAATACACATATAAATAGATAATATAAATTGAAGAATGCAGTTACTGCAATAAGATACATAGAAGGTATTACAGAAGTTTAGAGGAGGATTACTGTACCTACCCAGGTGGAGTCTAGGGGAGATTCCTGGATAAGGAAGTAAACAGCTTAGGTGAAGTGCTTTGTAATTATCCCATTATGGCCTTTATCACACCTTACTGAAATTATCTGTGTAAAGTCCATCTACCCCACTAAATAGAGCTTCTCCAGGGTAAAGATTGTGTCTTGTTCTTCATTGTCAAGTCCCTAACTGCTCTCTGATATATCACATATACATTCAAAAAACATTTATTCAAACAACAAAACAGGGGAAAAAAGGAAGGAGGGAGGGAAGGAAGGAAGGAAGCAAGGGAGGAAGGAAGGAAAAGAAGAAGGGGGGGAAGGAAGGAAGGCAGTTGGATAAAACATAGCCAGAAGAAGGAGTGAGTGGCAAAGTTACTTTAGGTGAGGAAGGATCGCGAGTATAAGAATGTAGACATGAAATAGCACGGTGTGTAAAGGTGGGTATGCCAAGAGTGTGGCAAAGTGGCAAGAGATGAAGATAAAGGTTTTAGCAGAACTTGACCTTAGAGGATCATTTCAACTCTGCTGAACATCACTGTGGCAGAATAGAGAGCAGCCCCAGAAAGTGCATGTGTGTTCAATTCTAATTCTGCTGTGGTTTGGGGGGAAGCAGTTAAAAATCTCTTGAGCCTCAGTTTATTACAAAATGAGATAATGCTATCTCCTTTGAAGTGTTGATATAAGGAATATAGAGTGATCGATTGAATATATAGCATTGATATGATATATAGAATTATGCCCTTCAGTTTCCCTTGATCCTGGGAAAATTATTCCAACTGTTCCTGTTCTCAGATGGTGTGTGGATGCAAGATGTATTAGTCGGGGTTCTTCAGACAACCAGTAGGATATCTTGAGAGAAAGAGAGAGAAAAGGAGGGAGAGCAACTGATTTATTATCAGGAATAGCCTCACACAGTTACCAAAGCTAAGAAGTCTCACACTCTCAAGCTGGAGGATCAGGGAAGCTGGTGGTGAAATCCAGTCTGGGTCTGAAGGCCTGAGACCCAGGAGCACCAATATCCACAGGCAGAAGAAAAGTATTTCAGCTCAAACAGAGAGTGAATTCACTCTTCCTCCACCTGTTTGTTCTGTGGGGCTCCTGTTTTATCTGTGGGGTCCTGTGGGGCTCCCCAGGAGACTGGATGATGCCCACCCATGTTGGGGAGTGTCATCTGCTTTATTCCATTCACCAACTCAGATGTTAATTTCTCCTGGAAATACCCTCACAGATACATCTAGAACTAATGTTTTACCAACTATCTGTGTAGTCAAGTCACCACACAAAATTAACAATTACACAGGAAAACAGGCAGTCTAGAGTTCCAGAATCCTAGGATCAGGAGTTAGGACCAACTGCTAAGGAACTAACTCATGCAAGAGTCCAGCAGGCAGCTCTCTTGCTGCCCTTTCTTCCCACCTCCACTACATCTAGGATGAGGTTCCTCTAATACTTTTCTCCTATCCAAGGGAAAAATACCCTTTTGTCAAAACAACAACAACAAAACAAAACAAAAAAACAAAAACAAAAAACAAACAAAAACCCAACCATATATCCATATCTATATATCTATCTGTATCTCTCTGCCTTTTTGACATAATAATAAGATGGAGAAAAACACCTTTGAAAGAAGAAAAATTCAGAGTTGCTTATTGGCGAGAGGAATTAAAGCAGCTGGCCTATGATCCAGTTTCTCCCTTAAGGGGGAACATTTCCGGGAAATAAAGTAGGTTATCTAATCTAATCTCATTGTAAACATGATACCTGATCTATATACGTTGAACTTGGGCCTGTGTAAAATATCTAGGTGATTATTTTCAGGCTTAATTGGACTTACAAGTCTAACACAGGGGACACCAATGAAGAAAATAAGGCTAAAAGTAACCACTTGGAGTCATAGTAGATATACGGCATGTGAAACAGTGTGATTGGATATAACTGACTGTGCAGGAGTAACGCACTATGCGCAGAGACTTGGTACAGGAAGGGGCAGAGAAAGAGATGTTCGTGAAGATCAAAGAAGGAAGAGGAAAGTCGATCTGGATGTTGGCACTGCACAGAATTTCAAAGAAGAGGAGACTAGTAGTGACAGACACAACAGATAGACTTGAAAAGGATCAAAAAAGATTCTACAAGGTTTATCAAATAGTCACTTAATGGTGATTCTTACTAAAACAATCTCAGTTGTGGGGCACCTACCTGGCTCAGTCGGTAGAACATGTGACCCTTGATCTCAGGGTTGTAAGTATGAACCCCATGTTGGGTGTAGAGATTATTTAAAAATAAAATCTTTAAAAAAAGAAAAAAATAATCTCGATTGAGTTTGGGGTCTAAAAATTTGTTTGCCATAGTTTTAGGGGGGAAGGGAGAAGGGAAAATGTACAGAGGTTACAGGTATTTTGGGAGAATCTGAAGCTAGACACCAATTAAGACAGAGAGTTGAAGTTATGGGGGATAGATGGCACAACTGATGATAACCAGAAACTGCTGGGAGTGTGTGTTCAACCAACCAGCGCACCTGTAACCTCCCTGTATGGGCTGCGTTAGAGTTGTGATGGACATGAGGCCAGTGACAATGCTCTTTGCATTTTCTCTGATGTTTCCCACTGGTGATTTTGAGGATTTCTCCCTGCTTAAATAAGGCCTTCTGTGTTCCGGGAAGGAAATCTCCCCATATTTATTTATACATATACATATGTATATACATATATAAATACATGTATATATTTTATTATATATATGCTATATATTTTATTATATATTGTATATGTTATATATAATAAAATATATTTAAATATATTTAATATTTAATACTTAATATATTCTTAAATATATATTTTATTTATATATACAGAGAGAGAGCATAGAGTACAATAAGTAACTGAGGGGAAGTAGAACCTTGCAAATTCATAGCCTACAATATTTTCCTTCAATCTTTAAAATTTTTTCCAATTACATTTACTCTACACCCATGTCAAGAAAGTAAGTCTAAAGCCATGAGTATCAATAGCCTGAGGCAGAATAATAAATATTATCCCTTTGGGTAATACTTATTTTTTTTCATTTTCTTTCCAATTTTATTCATTCACTGGCTTTCTTGCTCTTAGAGCAACCTCCATTTCATTCAGATCCTTGTTCTGTTATTTTATAATGGGATATAGTTTTAAGTGTTTATTAAAGTTTTAAAAACACATAGATTAGTGTAATGTAATTGAAAAATGTTGGCATTTCTCTATAAAATTAGTGAACTCCTTTTAATGATTTGTCTTCCAAAATTGCCTTGGGGGAAAAGGAAAGCATTCCTATTTTCCTTGCACTGTTATAATTTAAAATCAGCCCCATGTCTGTGTGATCAACTTTGTAATCATCTGTCACTCCCGGCAGAAAAGAAAATTAAAGGAACCAATTTATTACAAAGAACAAAAAATGATATTTTTCCTCCCTCCATAGAAATAATATAATGTTCTAGAGTTGCTTTAATATCATTTTCGTATTTTTGCTGCAATGACAGGCATATATTTTCAGGGAGGAACTTTATCTCTTCACAACATCTGCAATGAAAATTCAATTTCTCAGAATCAGATGCTTTATATAGTCCCTAATTCACTGTTCTGTGCTTTGTGGGTATGACTGTTTTTTTAAATCTTCAACTTGAATGGATGATCATCCTCTCCATCTTTTTCTGCAGGTCACTATCCTCCCTGGGAAGAGCTGAATATGCATCTCCTCGTCTTAGCACCAAGGAAGGTCAGGGGCTGAGAGAACATTGCTCCATCTCATGAATTTATGGACATATTCTCCATACAAAAATTAAGCCTGCAGTTAAGGGTTTAAATAGATAACTTCAGTAAACCTCTCTCTACTATCAAGAATAAACTGTTAATGGGTGGTAGAAAGTAAAGATTTGGCTTGCTTTTATGGCTCTGGCAGTAATTAACTGCTTCCTTACACCAATATATATATTCAGTGCTTGAGATAATTGGAAAGATACAGAACACTTCTCTCTGGTCTCCCTCGATAAACATCCCTCCACAGCTGCTGAAGGACATATATAAATGTCTGTTTCTTTTAGCCACAATCCAAATGAAGAGAAATGTGTCTATGAACATAGCTTAATGGACAGGTGAATGAAGGTCCAGCCTTAAAAAAATATGTCTTTTCACATCTTTCCTGAATTTCCCAAAAGTTATTTATAGACTTTGATATCAAAGACTACCTTTATTTTTTTTAATTTCAGTGGGTCTCTAGTTTAATAGTGTCAATTCTTGTCAAATTAAACTATTGTTTAAATAAAATTCTAACCAAAATACTAACAAGGTTTGTTGTCTTTTTTCCCCCACAGAATGTGTCTCCTAATCCTAAAATATATATGGATGTATAAGTATTCAAGATGAGTTAAAAATTGTTGGAAGGAAAATAATGAGGGAGAACTTTTTCTATCATAAAGAATTCATATGAAGCAGTCATACTTAAAATAGTGCCGCAGGGAGTGGGCATAGAGAGAGTCCAATGGAACACAATAAAGAACCTAGAAACAGATCCACTGATATATGGTGATTTCACATATGACAGACTAATGGGTAGAATATGAGATGTTAATAAATGATTATGATAATAAGCTTTGCATATAAAAATAATATAAAACTAGATTTCAACTTTAGGTCATACACTAAAATGTACTGCAAGGATGATTAAAATTCTAAATATAAAAAGAAAATCTTTAAATTTTAAAAGAAAATGTATAACTTCTGTACTTAGTACAAAAAGGGGGAAAAAAACCACAACAAATCATTTTACATTAAAAGGCAACCAGCAGGGGTGCCTGGCTGGCTCAGTGGGTTGAATGATTGAATCTTGGTTTCAGCTCAGGTTATGATCTCAGGGTCCAGCCCTGTGTTGGGCTCCTCCCTCAGCAGAGAGTCTGCTGGAGGATCTTCCCCCTCAGCCCCTCCCCCTACTCATGATCACTCTTTATCTCAAATAAATAAATAAATCTTAAACAAAAAAAGGCAACTGGCATTCTTGCATAAGATAATTTAACAGGGGCATGTGTGCAACTAATATTGAGATTACACAAAGAAGCTCCTACAATGAGTGAGAAAATATAAATCCTTAAATATTCTGAAAACATGTGCGAGCAATCAAGCCACAAATTAGGAGACCTCAAAGGCTAAGAAACAGAATGATGCTCAGCCTCATAGTAAATAGAGAAAAATCAAATGGAAAACACAGGTGGTTATAATTTTATACCCATTTGTTTCCCAGCAATTGAAAAAAGTCTGCTAATAGTAAGTGGTCACAAAGATGAGGAAAATCACCAACTGATGCCATGTTGTTCAGAAGGTAATTTTGCATAACCAACTTTGATGATAATTCTCCCAAATGTAGCAAAGATAATGGTGTGTGTGAATTGCCAGTTGATAATTCTACTTCTGGATAATTAATTAATTAAACCCATTGTTATTCCATTTTTAAGTAGTAGATGTCTTTCTTTGTTCTGGGGCTATAGTGGCTAATAAGATGGATGGATTTTTCTATGTCCAAGAAACTTGCATTTTAATGGGAGAAGACAAATTTAAAAAATCAAAACAAATAAATAAACATATATTATTATAGAAAATTGTAGTAAGTGCTCCAAAGAAACATTAAAACTGAGGAAAGGAAATAAATCATGAGGGATGTGCTATTTTACCTTAGGTTGGTCCAGAATGGCTTCTCTAAGCAAATGACACTTGAGCAGAGATGTGGAGAGAATGATGGAAGAACAAGGTTAAAGACCTGAAGATGTGGGTAGATAGGGCATCCTGTGGTTAGGGCAGGGCTGAGAGGAGGGAGAGAGACAGAACATGATCAAGTCGGACAGACAGATGGACTGGTCACAGACCATGCGTAGCTTCTAGGTCACAGCACATCACTTGCTTTTTAATCTCATTGTTATAGAAAATTTATTAGAGGGTTATTTCATGCAGGGAAATGTTACAATACGATCGAAGTTTTTGAAAGCTCACTCTGGTTGTTTTCTTGATAACGGACTCAAGAATTTGGGGAGCGTAGAAGAGAGACTGCATACGCAACTAAGCCCGTATCCAACTCTATGTTGTTTAACTTAATAGTTAATACTTAAAACACATCTGAACTCAAACTAGCCACATTTGTGGTCAAAGACCAAGTGATCTGTGCCTACACTATTGGCTAATGCAGCTTTATAGAATGTCTAGCTGACCCACGAACAACACGGGCGTCAGGAGCACTGACAACACACACACACAGAAGTCCACATATAATTTTTGCCTCCCCCAAAACTTAACTATTTAATAGTCTTCTGTTGATTGGAAGCCTTACCAATAGCATTAAGAGTAGATTAACACATATTTTGTATGTTATATGTATTATATACTGTATTCTTACAATAAAGTTAGCTAAAGAAAAGAAAAAGTTAAGAAAATCATAAGGAAGAGAAAGTACCTCTGTAGTACTGTACTGTATGGAAAAACATCTGTGTATAGTGTACTTCAAACCCATGTTGTTCAAGGGTTGACCATACTTTCTTTTCCCGTATATGTGGCATGCTGACAGAACCTTGATTCTGTTCAACATGTCATCAGCTTTAAGATACCATTAATTGAAAGGCATAACATTATTTTGTGTACTATGAAGAAAGACAGTGATGACAGACAATTAAACTATGACACAATTTCAAAAACCATTGGGTGTACTACCCAAGAGCATTGACAGAAAATACATGAGTATTAGAAAGAATAAAATCCTAGAGATATTTTATCAGGATTCCTTCCATTGTAGTTGATAGCAGTCTATTTCAAATGGGCTAACAAATAAAAGGTAACATATTTGGTCATGTGAACAGGGGTCCAGAGGTGCTGCTGGCTTTATCACAGTTGGAATGAGGTATTCAGATGATGGCACGGAGGCTCTGTCTACCTTACTCTTAGATAGGCTCTCTACTTGATGAGCAAGATGATCAATGTCATCCATCTTCTGTCCTGCCAGCGTTATCGACCTCAGTGCAGAATCTTTTTCTAATACGTGTAAGAGACAAATCCCAGAGTTATTCTGATTGGAGTTTATCATGTCCTTACTATCAGTCATTCACTGTGGCCATGATATTGAAGTTCTCTGATCAGCCAAGTCTGAGCAATGGGTCCCCTCCCTGTAGCTGACTGGGTAAAGGGCAGAATCAGCCCCTTCCACACAAGAAGGAACTGAACCTCCAATGTAAAGAGCATCTAAGGGAATAAAATAGCAGATAACCACTAAGAGGAAGTCACACATACAAAGAAAATCTCAACAAGTTTTGACTCATATTCTCTGCTCCTAGCAGTATTAAAAATGTAAAAATAAATAAGATAGTAAAGAAATAAAATTCTGTATTACAAATTTCTCCAATTATTAAAAGTTAAAATGAGGGCAACTTTCATATCTACTGGGTCAATGGGAAGTTCAAAATTGTATATCTAGACTATTTAGTAATAATGCTTCATGTTCAAAGCCACCTTAAGTTCTTAATCCTTAGGAACATATTTGATGCATACTATTAATTTACAAACAAATATTAATTGAACAGCAACAATACAAAAGTCATTCTTTTGGTCTCTATGGAGATTGAAGAAACATGAAGCCACAACTCAAGTCCTAGGCAAGCTAAAATATTATATGAGAAAAAAACCCAGATGTATGACTATGAAAATTTAATTAGCACATAAGTAGTTAAAGACAAATATTAAGCAAAGAGAGAAAATACAAAGAGAAACATGATTTCTTCCTAAACAAGTAGTTTCCAGATTCAGAAGGCATGTTGCTCATCCCACCAAAGATCTCATTCTTCAGTCAGGCTTGTTGTGTCCTCTGGAATGGGGTGATTTTCTGCAGAGCAAGGAGCTGCATGTTCTAACACTTCCTCCAGCCAGGAACTAGGACAACAGATGACAGTCCAAAACCGTTGGGCATTTGTGTTCAAGTGTGAAGGATGAGGGAGGATGTGAAATTGGCTTTTAACCACTTTTCTCCCTTCAATATAAGTGAACGTTAGCAGAAGCCTTTAGAGTTCTCAGAATACATTTAGTCCTGAAATTGTTTGGTTGGGCAATCTAGACACACACATTTTCATTTTCTAAGGCAGAGGTCCTGAGTCTGTGCCAGCTATATTTGAGATTTCACCTTTCTGTTTTAGGCCTTTGTTTCTTTCATCCACTTTCTACCCCATCATTTATATGATTATCCCTTAAATACAGATTTGTTGGTCTATTCTATTAATCATCAGTGTAATACAGTCTAAACAGAGAGAAAAACAAGTCTCAGTCTCTTCCTCTGGAAACTTACATGAAGAAATAGGGACAAGTATGTCAAAAATTAAGTGCAATCAAAGTAATTATTTTTTAAAGAAATACAGTAATTAGGCACAGCTTATTGGGGGGGATATTTAGGAACTACGGAGAGAAGGCTTTTCTCACAGCTAAAGGAATTTAAGAAGGCTTTAGTAGGCTGACAATCTTTGGTACTTAAATGCTGAAGAAAATCTCTAAATATAGGTCAGAGTGTCACAGACTCTTGGCCAGAGGGAGAACTGTCGGCGAGGTTCTGGAAGTGTGGAAGTTCTTGGCATGTAGGTAGAGTGGGGAGTCCTTCACTGAAGCTGGGGTTCTGGTCTTGCACTCATACTATTGCTTCATATTGTGCCTGGAACTTGTACGCATGACAGTGAATATGCTGTGTCCACTGTGAGCTTTGTTTATTTTTCTTCCTTTTTTTTCTTTTGCATGGGTCTATTTCAGGAAATGTCTCTAAAAACACAGTTCAAATAAATTCTCTCTTTCTCATTCCTTTCTGTTTGTGTAAAGGACCAGAAAGCCTTGGTGCTAACCAGTTCGACGGGGCACCAAGGGAGGCTGCCATCTGTTACATGGGCCTGGGAAATGGCTGTAGGACTCTCCCTTCTGGAAACACTTTGCCTTGGTTTATGGCTATTTATTCTGTGAGCACCACAGAGGACTATTTCAGGCTAATTATTCCAGTGGATTGAGACTTCAAGTTATAGACTCCGCTGTTAACATAATGGAAGAGGACAAGGCAAAGTGCTGGTCATTGGAAAGGAAGGCACATTCTTCTCTCTTTCTGGCAAAGGAGGGTCCTTGGCGAGTTGGCCAGCTGATAGTAACAGGATTCCACCACGCCTTTCAGCACCTTGTTTCCAAAGCATACCAAGCTGCCCCCACATATGGCACAGAGCAACATTAATGAGTCTCTTTCCTTAAGAGAGAAATTAACTAACTCACTTAATGCTTTGCAGCATACCAAGTGATTCCCAATATATAAACCTATTTAATTCTTACACAAACACAGGAGATCGGAAGAAATGTTCTAAGTCAGGAGCCCTGAATCTATGTTTTGCTTCACTGCATGAACTTAAGAGATTTTTAACATCTTCATGTTTAAATAAGAATATTAGACTATGCAAGTGTCTCAAGACTGCTTCGAGAATTGTATGAGACAATACATTCTAAAATGCTTCATAAAATGTTATTTATTTTTTTAAAAGATTTTTTTATTTATTCATCTGAGACACAGAGATAACAGAGAAAGAGAGAGCATGAGCAGGGAGAGAGGCAGAGGGAGAGGGAGAAGCAGGCTCCTTGCTGAGCCAGGAGCCCAATGTGGGGCTCGATCCCAGGACCCTGGGATCATGACCTGAGCCGAAGGCAGACGCTTAACCATCTGAGCCACCCAGGTGCCCCAAAATGTTATTTATTTTTAAAGATCCCTTGAAATGCTGTGGTAAATGTTGTTGGTGCTACCAATATCTATTCCCATCAATTTCCTCCCTTTTTGTGTGAGATGCTGTATCTCTAAAGTCCTTGCAGATAGGCAGGGCCATGTAACTAGTTTTGGCCAATGACATGTGAGCAAAAGGGATACTGCTACTTTTAGGCTCAGGCAGTGAAAAGCCCTTGTAACGATTCTCACGTTTTCTTGCTCCTATTGCAAGAAAGAAGGCCAGGTGTTCTTGATGGTGGAGCTGTAGGATGTGGGAACTTTTCCCACCTGAATGTCTGAGTGGTTATGAGTATGAGTCATGTTCTAATCTAGAGTGAACAGACATTCCCTGAGCAAGAAATATTTATGGATGGCAGTCATAAATGGATGCAGTAGGACAGGAGTTCAATTTAATTCCACACATTATTTTCTCTCTCTTTCTCTTTTTTCCCTGAGTTTCTATAAGACATGTTCTGACATATTCAAAAGCAGAGAGAATATAATAAACATGTACCCTTCACCTAGCTGCAATAATCATTAAGTCATGGACTGTCTTATTTTAACAATACCCCCCAAACTCCCCACTAATAGATTGATTTGAAGCAACCCCCCGGTATCACCTCATTTTATCTATAATATTTCACTGCATACCTCTAAAAATATGTCTCTTCTAAAGCATGATTAAAATACCACATGACATCTAAAATATGATAACATTTTCTTAATACCCTAAATATCATATCCAGGCAGGGTTCAAATTTCTTCTATCACCTCTTATATTTTTAATATTTGTTTCTTGTTTTAATCAGGTTAAATTAATGTTCACGTACTGCAAATATTCAACATGTCTTTTATGCATTTTTAAAACTTTATAGGTTTTCCTCCAACTGTTTTTTTATTTTTAAATTTTTTTTGGTAAAGTCTATGTTTAATATGGCAGTTCATTTTTCCTTGGATAGTCTCATAAAGTGAATTTTGCTGACTGAACATATGATGATTTCTTTATTATGTCCCTCTACACCCTGTATTTCTCCTAAATCAGTATTAGGTCCAGGAACTTGATTAGATTCAGCTTAGGTTTTATGGTCTGACCACTTCACAGCTAGTAAACTGTATTTCCACCGGAATGCACACATTGCCTTATCATCTCATTTGCTGTGACATTAATAGCTACTGATGACCATTGTCTCAATCTATTATTGGAGTAGGGGTTGTAAATGTTAATATTTTAATTTTATCATTATTCTGATATATATTATCTACAATACCTCTGAAATAAAAATAACCTATTGCCCATCAACACTTCGGTTATCTTGAGGTACAGTTTGACAAGGGAAAACAGTTGAGATAATTGATTTTCAAAATAAAGACTAGGTTTCCTAGCTTCTTGCTAAGGTGGCCAATAACGTTTTTCTCTTGTTTGCTTTATAGAAATTATGCATTTATTGATTCAGGTATCTTTGGTATGTATTTTAATGTGGGTTTCCAAGATACCATACCCTAAGACAATAGCTTATTTGCTACTATTTTATTGAAGAATGATCACATATGCAGAAAAACAGTAGCAAATTTACATACTTTTCTCTACCTTTTATTAGAAGAGTTTATCCAAATATCCCTCACTCATATCTGCGTAGTACTCCACTGTGTAACTACCATATTTTTTTCCTACTATCCCTGGTGGACATTTGGGTCACTTTAAGCCTTTTGCTATTGCAAATACTGCTCCAACAAGTAGATCTGTATATACAACTTTTCATATTTTTGGCAGTGCACCTTAGTGATAGATTTTTGCTGGTGAAATCTCTGGCTCAAAGAAAAAAAATGCATATCTAATTTTGTTAGATATTGCCAAATACTCTTCCATAGCACTCATATCCTTTGGCATTGCTATCAGCAATGTATGAGAGAAATCTGTTTCCCCACAGCTTTGCCAACAGAATATGTTGACAATCTCAAATTTTTCCCAAAAATATTACCGTCAAGAAATTCTATCTCATGTAGTTTTAACTTTCATTGCTCTTAAGGTCTTTTCCTGTTTCAGGACCACTTGATTTCTTTGTCTTGTTTTATTTTCTTTTTTAAATGTGAACTGTCTGTTCTTATTTCTTGCACACTTTTCTATCAGTTTGTTGAGCATTTTCTTCTTCCTTTAGAAACTTTTTTCTATTAGGGTTATTCATATTTTAAATAGGTTGTTAGAAGTTGTTACTGGAAATTCTGAGGTCAATCTGATTTTTGTTCCCTTATAAGTAGCTTTTTTTTTTTTTGAGGAGCTGGGGTGTGCCCCCAATTTTTTATTATTAACTTTTAAAGTCCAGTAAAGTTAGGGCACCTGGGTGGCTCAGTTGTTTTAGAGTCCGACTCTTGATTTTGGCTCAGGTCATGATCTCAGGGTCCGGAGATCCAGCCCCATAGCAGGCTTCATACTCAGGGGGAGCCTGCTTCTCTTTCTCTCTCTTTCCCCCTTCCCCCGCCCCCCCCCACTCATTCTCTCGCTCTAAAATAAATAAATAAATCTTAAAAAAAATAAAGTCCAGTAAAGTTATTTGAAAATATTAGTGCATGTTTTTAATATATAGATTCAAATACTCTTTATTTCAGGAAAGTTTTATTAAATTATGCTTTATAATATGTTCCCTCTTTTCATTGCTTCTGAATTCTTTTGGAACCCCTATTTTATACATCTGACTTTCTTTTCAATTTCCTAAATCTCTCACTTCTTTCACATCATTTTAATCTTCTTCTCCATTTAAAATTTGTCTTCTACATTTACATTTAGTTGAGGCATTATTTTTAATATTCCTTGGATCTTATATTCCTTATAATCTTCCATTCTGAAATAATAGATCGATTCTTCTTTCTTTAGCTCTATCATCTCTCCTTTCAAATTTCTTTAAGTTTTGAACAGCAGGCTAAATTCTTTTTAGAGGATGGCATGTGCTTTTATTGTACCTTCATTCAACTTCTTTTTCTTTGTCCATATTTAAATCAGATGGGTTTTATTTTATTCTCAAGAAGAAAGGTTAGACCAGGATAGCTTTCCTAGATTCATGATTCTGTAGTTTCTTCTCATGTTGCTAACACAAAATACTCAAAAATGAAGCCCTGTGGTTTCTGAGATCTGCCTTCTCAGCTCCCCGTCCTGCCTCCATTAAGGTTTCTCTTTCTTTTGCCTCTAGTATCTCAGTCTTAGCTAATTAAGATTCTGTTCCTAAGAATTTTCTTTTAGTTCAGGGCTCTGTCTTGGAAAGCACTTGGGTCCTTAGCCTCAAGTATATTCCTAAGACACTGATTCCCAGGAATTGTCATGCTTTTCTTGACACTACCTAGCAAAATAAAGCCATCAGAACCCCCTCCTCATTTCATCTGTTCTTGATTGGCACACTTGGATTCCCACACAGCATGTGGGCCCTTTGGAGAGTCAGTCTGTGTTAATGATTACATTCTGTGTTCCCAGATCCCAGGGCCTTCCTCCCATTTTCTTCTGCCCAGTTGATAATGTGGGCTGGCCTTTGTTGGTGATTATTATTTGGTAACTCATTCTCATGTTTTAGAGTTTATGAGAATACCTGGCTGCTTGGTTTTATCATATAAACTTTGCCTGTATTTTGGTTTCTTTGGTTGCTTTGTCTGCTTTTAGAGAGGAGACAGAAATTGCAATGGTATGCTGCCATCGCTGCTGGCTTGCTCGGACTTCACACTTGGATTTCCCACGTGCCTGTGGTCTGTTGGGCTTTCTATTGGACATACGGGTGGAGGTGAGCCGATCAAAGCATGAAGGTATTGGGGAATAGTGATATGTGAGCCTGAGGACATAAATAAAGGCCAGAACTTGACAATCACTGAATATTCTATTAAGGATATTGGAATTTAGCTTCATTATAAAAGACAGCCATGACATAGGTTTATTCAGGAAGTGACATGATCATTTACATTTTAAGAACACACTGGGAGCTAGTGGAAAACAGACTGGAGAGAGATGAGTCTCAATGCAGGTTTCTGAGATTTCTAATTGCCACTCTAGAACTTCTTCATCAGTCTCCCACTACCGATAAAAGTGTTACTAGAAACAAACAAAAAAATTAAATATCTTTTTACAAAATCAAATGATACATGAAAATTCCAAAGAATGATAGAAATCAAGTATGTTAATGGCCAATGATTTAATTTGGTAACTATGCAAGATACACCTATAAAAAGAGATTTTCCACAACTATCATGATTAATAATACTATAATGGTAAAGATTGAATCAAGAATGCCAACTTCTTAATCAATTTTTAGATAACTCTTTTCTTCCCATCTTTTTCTCTAACTTCAGTATAAACCTATGTGAACCCTTTTCTTTCACTGAAATTGAGATAGTAACATATGAATAAGCAACAGTAAAGACCATCATGTCTCTATTTGGATTAACACAAAACCACAGGTATTTGTTGAATGTTTGTCATATAAGACACTCTACACATAATATGAATATTTTATTTCTCACCAGTGTGCAAGTCAGGAAACATATTAGTCTAAACATATACTTAAATGGGTTTTTTCAGACAAAATAGTGCAACTATAATATGTATCATAGAAAATTGCTCATCAACTTCAATATCAACAGCACATATTGTGTTGAATTATATTATTGATGTGAATTTTACTTCCGTAGTGGATGGTCCAGTCAACTTAGACTACAAAGTACACACTCTTTAAAGGGTATTATATAATCAATGTCATTGACAGAAATAGTTGTACTGGGGCACAAACAAAAGTGAACATGGTAATTCTGGAGGAAGTCATGATATAGAGTATAAGGTATACCAAAAGATCTCTATTGATTAGAGAGCTGATCATGTTTCAAGAAATTATAGTTATAGTAATAACCAACTTTAATTAAACATTTACTATGGCCTATTCATTATACCAAGTTTTGGATATAATTTTTTTTGTTATATCCTCTCAGAAATGATAGAATATGGATTCCATTATTATTTCCCTATAACGGAGAAGAAATTGAGATCTAAAAAAAAGTAAAGTGATTTGCTCCAAATCTTATACAACTAGAACATGACTCTATTAGTCAGGATTCTCCAGAGAAATGGAAGCAATTAAATATGTATAGATACGTAAAAGGAGATTTATTATTTGAATTGGCTTACGTGGTTATGAAGGACGAGAAGTCCCACTATTTGTTGTCTGCAAGGTGGAAAGCCAGGAAAACCAGTCCAAGCCTGAAGGTCTAAGAATGAATGTGGGGTGGGGAAAGAGAGGGAATAGTGATATAAGTCCTGGAGTCTGAAGGCCCAGAACCAGAAGTTCTGATGTCCTAGAGCAGGAGAAGATGAATATCCATCTCAAGAAGACAACATGAGAATTCACCTTTCCTCTGCCTTTTGTTCTACTCAGGCCCTCAAAGAATTGATGATGCCCACCCCTATTGGTGAGGGCTGACCATCTTCACTCAGTCTACTGATTCAAATACAAATCTCTTCCAGAAACACCCTCCCAGACACACCCAGAACTCATGTTTTACCAGCTATCTAGGCTCTCTTAGTCCAGTCAAGGTGACACATCAAATTAACAATTACAATAACTAGGCTTGTATTTGAACATAGGTTACTGGTCTACATGCCTACCAATCCTTATTTGTTTGACAAATATATGCTTACTGGCTTCTACATTCCAACTTGAATCCTGGTCTCAGAGAACTTAACATCTCTGGAGGGGAAAATTCGACCCTCAGCTGAGACACTGCCATGTTTCCTTCCTCATATTTTAGGGGAGTGTTTTTGAGTGTTTGTGAGTAGTATTTAAACTCTTCTGTTTTAGTGTTCAGTTGGTCTATCCTGTACCAATATCACACTTCCCTTATTCTATTTTTAAAGGTTTCAAAGTAAAAGGTCTTGAAGTTTGGAAATGTTAACTCTTCAATTTTGCTTTTATTTTTGGATTAACTTGACTACCATTGACACTTTGCAATTTCAAGTAAACTTCAGAATCTGTTTGCCAATGTCCACACACAAATTCTGCTAGATTTTAGTATTGCACTTACTCTATATATCAATTTTCAAAAAATTAATATTTTACAACACCATGAGTGTTCCAATCTATGAAATTTATCAAAACTGACATGGCAAGAAATGAAAATTCCCATTGGTTGATTTAAAAAATTCTACTCCATACTGGAAATTTTCCAAACAAATAAGCTCTGGGTCTAAATAGCCAGTCTCATGTATTTTTAGAAACATTTAATGAAGTAATAATACAACTCCTAAAGAAAATCTTTTAGAGGACAAAATAGAAGTAACATTTCCTAAGTTATGAGACTTGATGTCAAAATCTGACACAGGCATTATAAGAAAAAAAAAATTCACAAACTATTTTCTCTCACAAGCACAGATGCAAAAATCCTAAGAAATATAATGGAAATCATATCCAACAATTTACCAACAGAATAATATATCAAGGCAAAGTGTAGTTTATTCTAGAAACACAGGTGGTTAACATTTAACAAACTAAATTAATGCGTTTCAACAATGTGATTATATAATGGATAAAAAGGAGAAATGCCATGGGATGATCTGGATAGATGCAGAAAAGGAAATTGCTAATATGTAATACTGATAATAATAAACGTTTCTTTGCATTAACAAAGGAAACTTAATTCATTTTATAATGGTTATCTATTAAAAAAAGTAAATCACATTTAGTCAGGAGGTACTAAAAGCATTTTTTCCTGGAGTTCACAAATGAGGCAAGATTGGGAAAAAATTTAACTTTTTTTTTCAGATAATATACATAGAAAATCTAAAGTAATCTACAAACAATGAGACTTAATTTGTGAATATATCGTTATTGTTGGCTACAAGGACAATAGCAAAAGCATTTGTGTTCCTATATGCCAGCAACAAAACCCAGAAAATCATCATTTAAATATTATACCATATTAAATAATATTTTAAAACATCAAATACGCAGGTATCAATCTAATAAAAGACTCAAAAAACCTTTATGCTTTTTATGAATTCTATACTTCCATACTTTTATCAATACCATAAAATATCACAGAAATTACAAGAAACCTACATACATGCAAGTTCATGTAATTTTCATAGATTGAAATATCTGATACTTTTAAAATGTCAATTGTATCCAAATTGATCTATAGATTAAATACAATCTCATACTTTACCTGAGCAGGCTCACTTCTATACAACAGATGTTACCTACTGCAAATACCTGTGATTCACTGTCTGAGCCATGGTTTTCCTATGTTGAGATATTTTTATTCTGCAAAGGCTCTCAGAAGACTAAAGAGGGGGAAGGAAAAATGAATTCCCCACCTATTTCTCTACCTCATTCAGGTCAGTTGCCTTATCCTTTGGTAACTTCAGGTAATAATTAAAAGTATTGATAGAAGGTGATCAGATATCATCCTCACTGTATTTTTTCCCATTTCAAAAGAGAGGTTCCAGAGACTAACTGTCACCTCTCAAAGGGGGCTACCTTTCTAACCAGCTTGCTTGGTAGCAGAGCGTTGATTCATCCATCTTACAGTGCTGCCTTTAGGATACCGACTTCAACATAATAACCCAACACCAAAATGACGATAAACCATTAATATGAGGAAAGGAAATGATTTGTATGGTATGATACGCTTTTAATGAGAAGTAAGGGGAGGAGCTTCTGGGAGGCATATTCCACATATTAACTTGTTTTTTCCATATTGTGACTCCTGAGGGAGAAATGACTCTTTAAAATTGGATATGCAACTGAGGATTTACTGAACTCTACATCTGAAATTAATGATGTACTATATGTTGGCTAATTGAATTTTAAATAAATAAATAAATAAATAAAATTGGGTACACTTAGGTCAAAAATACTCAAGTTCACACTTGGAGTTAGGAGTAGAATTCAGGTTTAATAAAGGACAGTGATCTACTTATCTTTTTATATAAAACTGCTAGTCCTGATACTAGGGAGAAAGCCTAGTTGGTAATAATTCGTGATTCTACACATCAGAGACCCCACACAGCTGTTTCTTACTACAACTACGTTGCTACATTCCAGAAGATACCTGCCCAGTGTGCAAAACCAAATAAACCTAACAGTGTCATTTGAAGTAGGTTGGGCCTTTTGTTCTGGTAAGCTGAGCTGGACCACAAAAGAGCTATGAGGGCCCATTTTGTTCCTTTGGCCAAGAACAAATGAAAATTAGGTCCTTTTATCTCCTTTATCTTTCCCTTTGGCTAATACTAATCCAATGAGTATGAATCTGAAACACCTGAGAGCTTGCTAAAAAAACACATGCCTCAACCTTATCCCATCAGACTCTGAGATGAGGCCAGGAATTTTGAATTTTAATAAGCACTTTGGGAAAGAATAATTGTTTTGATATTTATAATAGCAGCTAATGTTTATTGAGCACTCACTTTATATGCATCATCCTATGTGTTAGAACACCGCTAAATAGGTATAATTATTGCAATCATCAATGCTATTTTACAGATAAACCAACTAGAGGTTCCATAGCTATGGAGCCAACTTAAAAACTACTACATTCAATAAAATTCCAAGTATTCATTGAGAAACACCATCTCAGACTTTCTCAAGCCAAGGGCATCTCCCAGAGGTAAGAGATCACTTCAAGATGGTTTTCTAGAATGAGGAATATAGGAAAGCCAAACAAACAAAAATTGAAAGAGGCATATAGAAGTAAATGATTAAAAAAAAAAAAAAAAAGCTGGTTTCCCTTTGTTTTTCCCATCATTTAGTTGTCTGGGATTGATTCTCTCTTATTGGTGCTTGGGTGTTGGGTTTGATGTGGTTGAGCCTCATCTGATTGGTTCAGTGTTCCCTTGTGCCAATTATACTGACGTACAATTTTAAAGGAACGCTTTGCCATAGATGATCCTAGCCCAATATCTTCTTCATGTTACAGATGGAAAAGAGTGCAGATCAAGAGCAACAATTAGTCATCCACAAAATAGCAACAGAACCCTGGCTTCCTGCCTACCCAGTGCTCCTGATCTTTTCTCCGGTCCTTGAAATCTGCCCACCTCTGGATCCTTGGGTCACACTTTTGGAAGTTTTAAAAATTCTAAACCAACTTCGTGTATCTACAGAAAGAGCATAGCATTAGAACAGGCTTATGTATAAAAAACAGAATAAATAATTTAGCAAATATAAAGTTTTATATGCAAAACCCCATAATTTTCCTAAGGTTATAGAAATCGCTTCAGTACCTTGACTCTGCTATCAGAGAGAAACTTCAGCTTAATCACTGCTGTGATTTGGAATACCTACATGTTTTTGGTTTCCAAATAAATTTCTCATTTTAGTTTCAGATTTTAATTATCAGAATCAATAGCACTGCTGGGATTGTGCTCAGATGGTTTCTGAAAATTCTTTCCTTTAATGTTTGAATTAATGAAAGTCAAAACTGTAGTAAAACTGAACATTCACAGAGGACCCCTGAAAAAGTATAATTAGGGCTGACTTCAAAGAAAATCATAGGAATTTAGCTGACAGAATTGAGTTTATAATCCCACAGACAAAATTTATTCTATTTTTACTTATGATTCATGCAGAAAAAAAACAACAACCTAAGAGTGATTTCCTCAAAGGCCCTGTTCATAATGAATGTGTCAACATAAATGAGGTTTGGTTTCCATATTTTTTCACCTCTCTGTGACAATCTTTGTCATTTTTTAACTCATAGGAGACACGTTTTAAGTAATACCCCCTGGGCACAAATATTAGGCAGAGATTTGGGACAATTATGAGTACTTCTTTTAAGCTAAAATAATTCAAGGCCATTCTTCCTTTATCTTGTCTTTACAAGATTTCTAATTGGATACAGAGAAAGACAAGGCAATTTCAAGATATTCTCTGCTTTTTTTAGCCACTGCATATGTGTGTGTGTGCATGTGCATTCTCTACCTTGTCTCTACCCCCATCCTTACCAGGTATATAATTTACAATTAAGAAATCTTATTAAGGGGCCCCTGGGTGGCATAGTGCGTTGGGCATGGCCTCTTGGTTTCAGGTCCTGAGATCCAGCCTTGGGCTAAGCGCTCAGCTCTAGAGTCTGCTTGAGATTCTCTTCTCCCTCTGCCCCTCCCACCCCCAAAATAAATATACTAAATCTTTTTTAAAAAAGAGAAATCTTATTAATCTTGATTAATCTGGAGAAACTATTAAGCTTAAAACATAAATATGGATCATTCTTTATGCATTTGTAAAGGTAGGGAACAAAAAAACATTTTTAGGCATTTATTGTATGCCATGAACTTATATAGTTATGTTTCATGTTTACTTACTGTTAATGACAACATGGTTACATAGAATACCTGTTGTAACTCCAAGAAACCGAAGTTCAAATATAGTACTATATCTTAGTGTTGAGAATAGATTGTGTAGTTTATAGTGTTAACAAAAAAACAAAAAAGGAAAATTAAAAGTTTTAAGAATTGAAAAGGGAAGATGATCTGTCATTATTCCCAGAAAATACTTTTCCCAAAAAGCACCCCAAAGAAATCTCCAGACAATTATGAAATTAATGAAAGGGTTGAACAATTTTTTTAGATATGATTATTACTAAGAAAAAGTAAATTGTATTTCTATTTGCCAGCAATAGACATAAAATGTGTTGTTTAAAAAAGATGCTATTTTTTGGGGCGCCTGGGTGGCTCAGTCATTAAGTGTCTGCCTTCGGCTCAGGTCATGATCCCAGGGTCCTGGGATCGAGCCCCACATCGGGCTCCCTGCTCGGCGGGAAGCCTGCTTCTCCCTCTCCCACTCCCCCTGCTTGTGTTCCCTCTCTCGCTGTGTCTCTCTCTGTCAAATAAATAAATAAAATCTTTAAAAAAATAAATAAATAAAAAATAAAAAAGACGCTATTTTCAATAGCAATAAAAAAATAAAATCCCCTTGAATGAAAAAATAATGATATGCAAGATCCTTGGAGAAAAGTTATAAAATTTATTTTATAGCCACTAAAGATAACCTAAATAAGTGAAGAGATACATGAAGGTCATTAATAGTAGCATCCACTATCATAAAAATGGTAACCCCAACAAAAAATTATATAAAGATTAATTATAAGTCCAATGAACTCAGAACAGACTTTTTTCTTATGAGTATAACTGGAAATTTACAAGCCAATTTTTTTCCCTTAGTACCAAAGAGTCAATGTTTACTAATTCTCTAATAAAGGAAAATAACAAGCTTCTATACCAGGAAGCAAAACTTAAAATAAAGATATAGTAGTTAAAATACTATGAGTTTGTGCAGTAAGAGATAACTGAAGATGATAGTAAATGCAAGGCATATACATAAATCCATGTTTGATTTTTGACAGATCTTGCATTAATATCAGTGGGAACAGAATGATAATTCAAGTGTAGAACAATTGTTCATATATATGGGAATATGGGAAAATTAAAATTGATTTTCATCTCATTCTAGTTACAAAAATAAACTTCAGTAAATCTAAGAACTTAAATGTGAAAAGCAAAACCTAGAAAAAAATTAATATCAGAAAATATATTTATGACCTTGAATAACAAAAAAATTCTTAATTAAGACTTAAAAAGAACAAATGGTAAAGGTAAAGCTAATAAACTGATTACATGAAAATAAAGAATATTTGTTTATCAGAAGCCACAAGGAGAGTGAAACTACTAAGCCACAAATTAAGTGATATATTTTTAATATGTGAATCCAACCGAATAACCAAATTACGTAATGAAACACTCTAAATCAATAAAAGTGATGGACTTCACCATCAAAGAAAGGGCAAAACACATAGACAGGCATTTCACAGATAAGAAAACAGAAATATCCAGGAAATTAAAACAACAACAACAACAACAACAAGGTATTCAAACTCCCAAGCAATAAGTGGAATGAAAACCAAAATGAGTCATCATGTCTCCTTCAACAGACTGAGTTATTAAAAAAAAAAAAAAAATTAAGATGCCAGACTCCAACAAGCATTAGCAATATAAAGTAATGGGAATACTGATAAAATGAAAATTGTACTATATTTGAATCAATAATCTTGAAATAATAATCAGGAATTAAATGGGAAATTGATCACTTTCCACCTATGACCCTTGAAAATGTATTCTAGAGTATATAATCAAAAGAAATCTTACACATGTACATCTGGAGACATGTACCAGAAGGTTCAGAGAAGCATCATCCACAACATAAACAATAACAACAATAACAAAATCAATTATCAAAATGCAGACAAATAAATCATGGCATAGTCAAACAACAGAATATTTTACAGCAATGAAAATTAAGTATAATTATAAATATATAATAATATATAATTTAATATAAAATATATTATTTCAAATTAATTATAAATTCTATTTTCTGAAACTAGTTTCATAAAACTACATGGATACACAATGCAAAATATTTGGGAGAAAATTCATTTATTTTTTATATTTATAGTGATTTTATTTATATGAAGGTCAAAACATGTAAAACTAAAAATATTGCATAGGAATAGGAATGCATATATTTATGATCAAACCCTTAGGAAACCAATAAAATACTGAGAAATGGAAATTTTTTTTCTGAGTTGGACAAGGGGTCTATAATTACTGAGAAGCTCCCTGTAGTATTCAGTTATTGGTGATTTTCATTTTTAAAGCTGGTTGGTGTGTATATAGGTGTTCATTTTATTAGCATTAGTAATTAAACTGTACATACACATTTTACATATTATCTGTGTGCATATTATATTCCACAGTATAAAAGGGAATATAAAAATACCTTTTTTTTTTTTTTTTTTTTTTTGAGAGAGAGAGAGCAGGGTGGGGGTGGAGGGGAAGCACAGAGGGAGAAGAGAGAGAATTTTAAGCAGGGCTCCATGCCTAGTGCAGAGCCTAACTTGGGGCTTGATCTCACCACCATGAGATGATGACCTGAGCTGAATCAAGAGTCAGATGCTTAACTGACTGAGCCACCCAGGCATCCCCCAAAAGAAAGACCTTTTGATGAATAACCTAGAAATGAAGCTTTTGCAGAAAAAAAGTAATATGCATAAAAAGCTTATGGTATGATTCCATTTACACATAGTGAGAAATGGGTAACACTAAGCTGTAAAGAAGATCCAGAGAACTATTATTAAAATATTCGGTGCAAGGGTTTTCTCTGTGGGAGAGGGAAAATGATGATCCAGGAGTATCTTTCTTAGGCTGGATAATCATTTCCTGTTATCATTTGTCCTTATTCTATAAACTTTATATGCATATTATATATACTCTAATGTATGCATTTCATAACATAAATTTTTCCTACCCTACAAATAGTAATATGTCAATGTGGGTGGCTCAAGATACCCACGCAACATTAGGCAGTTTTCCAAAATAAATGCAGGTGTATCACCTCTGCCCTTTCATACTTCAATGATTTCACTATGTTACCAGTTTATATTTGAAACCTAATAACCTTCGTTTGTGCACTTGAAATCCTGTTGGACATTATATCTAATAGTAATGCATCCATATTAATTGTTCCAATGCAGTGTAAGATGATAAATTGGAGTCAATTTTTAGTATACATAGGTTGTCTACTCCTTGTTCTTATTCTATCACTCTCCCAGACTAAAGCTGGATTGTAGTATGTGTAAGAGGAAGTGAATTTCTTGGATTTGTTCCAAAGATGTGACTTGAACAACAAAATGGTTGTGCTACTATAAAGAGATAGTATTTATAGCACTAAACAAATCTGATGAAAATGATATCAAATTAATTCATGTGTAAATAAAGCAATTTCTCCTAATTCCATGTGTCCAACTGCCTATTGGGCTTTTCCTGTTGTGCATTTTCTTCATCTCCAAGTCAACTGACGCTTTCAATTGCTTTTTTACTGTTTGGTGATGACTTTGGATCTATACTTACTACCTCTGTCTTCCTTCCCATCGAATTCATCCAGGAATTTCCTACCGCATTAACTTGTCCAGAACCTGAAGTAGCAGATGGGCCACTGATCACTGTGGGATGAATGAACCAAGTAACTCAATTTATCTTGCTGGAAACATTTACCCTTTGCTTCTGAACTCAAAAAGCAAGTTATCTACATTTGCCTTAGGGCATTAAGAGTATTCTATCTTATACTGCACTTCTGTTTCCCACCTGAATGTCACTTAAGATTTATCAGATTCTGATTTCATGTTCATCAGGTAATTTTCTGATTAAGAATATATGTTCCACAGAGGGAGGTCTTAACCTAGAGTCCATGGATGGACTTCAGGTCACTCTTAAATGCTTTGCCATTCTGTGCAAATGTTCATTTGATTTTGGTAAAGGAAGGTCAACATGTTTTACTAAATTCCCAAAGAGGTTCATGGCACCATAAAGGGCAAACATCCTTGTCCTTTGGAGAGAGACTGTGTTGACAGGAGAACATCAACAGCAGTTACTTTCTCCTCCTTACCTTTCCCACCTAAAGCTAGATCATCTACATCTCACTTGCAATTTTCTTTCTTCTCTTAGTCTCTTTCTTACACTGGTCTTTTCATTCAGTTTGGGCTTTTACCTTTCATTACCTTACAATCTACATCAGAGCCTTCTTTTCCCTTGTCACTACAACTCTGTAGTGGTAGCTGCTTCAAACTCTAAAGGCTCCTACAATTTGCGTCCCCCTTCCCTGGGCTTATGTGCCCATATTTTCCATCTTGAAGGTCAGTGTTACACTCATACTTCCTTTGAAAGATGAAAATGCATTGTGTAAGATCAGGGCATTTGGGTGAGATGTTAATGTTTCTTAGTCTGGGCCAAGCCCTCTTCAGAAGGAAGAAACTACAGACTTTGGACTCTGCATTTTTTTAGTAATTAATTGTTGAATACTTAATCTGTACTAAGCAAATCCATATGTTGTCTCATTTAATTCTCACAGAAGAAGCAAGAGTCACTTTTCATAGATGAAGACTGAGAGGTAAGTCTCACAGAAGATCCCCAGGTACAGAGATACTTGCTTGGATCTATTTCAGTTAACACCATTTATTTATTAAAGGCAAAAGACTGCATGAGGAAACCAATAGCATTATTACATTAAGTCCCCCAAAATAGCCCTTAAAACTGGGATTGTTGTTCTTATTACAAATGAGGAATGAGTTGAGCTAAGAGAGTAAATAACTTGTTTAATCCTCCAGAGGCAATGGTGGAGTGAGAATTCAAGCCAAGCTCATTGTAATTCTTAAACCTGTGCTCTTTCTTCTACAAATGAAATCCTGTCTCTTGACTATTCAATTAATGTTCTTTCCATTACTTATAGTAGTTTGCCCTCACATTTAAACATCACACTTTACACTTTAAAGTTTTGCACTTCTATGTATAGAAACTTAAGTTAACATATAGTCTAAAATTACAGAACTAATAATAGAAACAAAAGCCTGATTTTCAATCCAATACTCTTTCCATAATATAGCAACACTTTCCAACTAATGAGCAACTATCATGAAATAAAATACACTTTTTAAGAGTATTTTTATAATGCAGTCTGTGCAGTTTTCAAATGTTACTTTCATTTTTTTCTTAGGTAAAAACAATTGATATGGTCATTTTTTTTTTCAGAGCACCTCTCAGCAAACTGTACTCCATATTATTTCACATCTGGCTCTTCTCTTCACAGATGTTTCTAGTAGTATAAATAGCTGAAGAGAAAGAAGAGTAAGAATACAGCAAGATTTGAGATTAGAAATAGGCTCTGTAATTTATTTTTAGTCTATAGTTTTCTATTTAACAGTAGACATGCTAGAATGATTGTTACCAAGGATCTGGAAAGATTTTCCAAACGTTCAGAGCAGTAGTTTTCTGAAATTATAATCATACGCATGCAGAATCACATGAGTGCATTTCAAGAAGTAGCAGCCATGAAATTTATAAACTCGTGGAAAGGATGGTGATTACTTTAGCCCTTCACTCATGAAAGGTGCTGTGTTAGGTTCCTACTGATGCCATAACAGATTACCACACATTTGGTGGCTTAAAACAGCACACATTTATTATTTTACAGTTTGTACATCAAAAGTCTGACACTGGTCTCATGGGGCTAAGGTCTTGGTGGGTTTGCATTCTCTTGTGGAGCTCTAGGGGAGAATATCTTTCTTTGCTTTTTCCAGCTTCTGGAGGCCAACCACATTCCTTGGAACATGGTTCCATTCCTCCATTTTTCAAGTCAGCAACAACAAACTGAATTAATCTCACATCATATCTCTATGTGAAGACATCTTCTGCCTCCACTTCTACTCTTAAGGAACTCATGATTACATGTTGATAATTCAGAATAATCTCCCTATGTTAAGGTCAGGCAATTGGGAATTTGAATTCTATCTGAATCCTTAATTCCCTCTGCCATGAAACACAACCTATTTCGTTTCAGAGATAAGGACATAGGCATCTTTGGGGGGCTGTTAGTCTGCCTACCACAGGTGCCAAGCAGTAATTTGCTACTCGTATCATAGAAATATTCTCAAGTCAATCCAGTCCATCAGAAATACATGCTGAGTGGTAGCTGTGGAGAGTTTTACTGAGGAGAGATGGTTCTGAGCTCTTGTAAAATGAATACCAGTTAACTTCTTAGGTATAAAGTTATGATTTTAGGTATGAAGATATTGATCATATCTTGTCAGCTTCTTTCTCCATTCAGTGCTCTTCCCAACCCATGCTAAATCAATAATCTAGTCTCATCAACTTCTCTGTTTCCTGAAGAAGCTGTATCATCTCTTAATTATAACTTTAAAGTATTTTTCACTCATGGAATACCTTATGACAACTGTCTTTACCTCATTCAACAACATTTATTGAATACCTACTATGTCCCAGACACATAATGAAAATAAAGATTCTACTCTCTCTGTAGCTTATGTTCTGTTGGGATTGTAGGAGAGACAGACAAAAAATTCAATATAACAATATGGTATATTAGAAGGCAATAAATACTTAAGGCAGGATATATATTTTAAAAATAGACCATGCTATGGCGGATTCAGGATGTGAGGCAGGCTGTTGAAATTTTAAATAGAAGTCCATATAGCATTTTCAAGAAGGTAATGCTTGAACAGAAACTTGGCATTGAGGAAATTGTCCATGTAGACAGCTGGGAGGAGAGCCTTTTGTGAAAAGAACATAGAAAGAGACATCTGAAAATAAAAATGACCTCCGAAAATCACTTGACCAGCTGTTGATTGAGCTCCCAGTTTTACATTCAAATCATTAGGACATCTGTAACTGGTGAAAAACCTGTGGTCTGAGAGGTGGAAGAGACCTACTGCTTAACTCAGAGGTAAAAGGGGACTCAGAGGTCTCAGGAACCAGGAGCAGATCAGTGAGACCAGAGAGCAGGACCACAGGGAGCCAGAGTTACTGACCCAAAAGAAGATCATGGAGACAGCCAACTGAGGCAACAAGACTGGCCTGGTCACGTCCAAATTATGGCTGGGCATCTGGACAGCGTGCTAGGAACACCAGAAAGAATCCAGACGTGCTGAAACTCCACCTCCTCTTTTGCACTGCATTTTTTTTTTTAATTTTTTTTATTGTTATGTTAATCCCCATACATTACATCATTAGTTTTAGATATAGTGTTCCATGATTCATTGTTTGTGCATAACACCCAGTGCTCCATGCAGAACGTGTGCACTGCATTTTAATGAATATCCAAATCTACCATGACCCTAGTATCTCCCCAACTCTCAACCACATTCTGTCTGATCTGCTTCAAATCTTTCCCTTCCAAACCTGAAGTGATTTTTCTGAAGTTTAATTCTGTTAACATCTCTCACCATCTTAGAAAACATCAAGGGTCCCGAATTGCTCTCCACATTTAGCATAAACTCCTTGATACTGCATTCAGGGGCTGCCATGATCTAGCACCAATCAACAACCTCCACATTATCTCCACTAAAATTTTATGCACTTTACTCGCTAGTTATTCCACATTATGGGTTTCCAAACTAAGCCTACTTTTCATCTATCCATGGCTCTGACCCTCTCATTTTCCCCATCTATTAAAGCACTTCTCTATTTCAAAGTCCATTTAAAATGTGATTTCTTGTGGGATATCATTTTTCATACCTCAGACAAAATTATCTCCAACCTCAGGATGTTTTTATCTTTATTATGACCACACTTTGTCAATATAAGTACCCTCAAAGCAGGACCCATATTTTACTGAATTTTATATCTTTCCAACATCTAGCACAGATATTAGAGAGTAAGCAATATGAGTTTTCTTTAAATAAAGTATTCAAAGAATAAATGCTGAGAAGCAGTAGAATATTTCCTTCATTCTAAATCTGAAATTGAGAGTAATTAAAAAAATAATAATGACAAAATTATTTTAATGCTTATAATCTGACAAATCATTCAGTCAAGTTTTAAACTGCATTTTAATCTCAATTAATTTACATATATTTTCAAGAAAATTGGTAAACTATATTAAATATGTTTAATGAACTTTACACATTTGTAAATTCTTGTTTAAATAATGTGATATTTGCTTATATGCTGCTATTTTATAAATTCTTAATTGCCAGAATTGTTTTAAGTATATTGATATCTTTCATGCCTTGAGATCTTATTTCTATTATAAATTAAAGAGTAAGTAGAAACTTAAAACCAAATCTGATTTCCAAATTTCATTTCCTTTGAATACATACCGAGAAGTAGAATTGCTTGAATATGGTAGTTCTATTTTTAATTTTTTGAGGAACCGCCATACTGTTTTCCACAATGACTGCACAAATTTACATTCTCACCAATGGTGTACACACAATAGCCAAGATGTGGACACAACCTAAGTGTCTTGTCAACAGATGAATGAATAAAGAAAATGCGGTATATACTAATCAACCTTAAAAAAATAAAAAGGAAATTCTGCCATTTGCAACAACATGGATGAAACTAAAAAGCAATACGCTAGGTAAAATAAGCCAGAACGGAAAGAAATACTGCATGACCTCACTTATATGTGGAATCTAAAACAGTCAAACTCATAGCAGAGAGTAGATGGGTGCTTGCCAGGGATGGAGAGTGGGAAATGAGGAAAGGTTGATCAAAGGGCACAAGTTTTGGTTATGGAGATTCAACACACAGCATGGTGATGATAGTTAACAATAATGTTTTCTATACTTGAAATTTTCAAAGAGGATAGACCTTCATTCAAGTCTACACACACACACACACAGAGAGAGAGAGAGAGAAAGAGAGAGAGAGGGGGGAAATGGTACCAGTGCAGGTGAGGATAAGTTCTTTAGCGTGATTGTGGTGATCTTTTCACAATGTACACATATATCAAAACATCAAGTTGTGTATCTTCAATATATATAACTTTTATGTCAGAGATATCCCAATAAAGTTGTTAAAAAATACACATGATAAAATAGTTTTGTTTTTATATGAATCAAAGAAAGATGATGAATGATAACTATTCAATCCTCTATATTCATCATCAGCAATCCTCTAATTTCTACTTAGATTTGGCACTATTAATCTATTTCAAAGACTCAGATATTGAAGCTCAACAAATTAAAGAAACGCCTAACTTCACACAGCTTCTAAGAAACAAAATCAGCTTCTAGTCAGTAGACTGATGGTTTCTTCTCACTTCTCTATCATCCCAGAAGTTCCACTTTATCAGGGTCCTGCGATGTTTAGATGTTCAGGATTTTCCATATTTCCTATCCTAGATGAATTTCCCATGGTTACCACTAACTATTTACAAGAACCTCCATGGACAGAACTTGAATCAAGGGCTAGTAAAAGTACATTTGGATGAATACTGATAGTGAAATGGGCCAGTTATTAATTTGTTCTAGATTACCTGTGAGATTGTTTCAAATTCCAAGGATGGTTATCATTAATTATTTATTTGCAATGAAATCTATTAGAATACAACAGAATTTGATGAAGCACTGCTCCTTAGTAGATTTTGGATTAAAAATTTTAAAGACGTTTTGTTTATTTCATTGATAAAGTAAGCACAGAAGACAGAGCTAGTAAGTACTTTAAAGATTACGTATTCCAGGTCCCTGTTTGCAGATAAGGTCTCAAGAAATGACCTGCCCAAGGTCAACGATCTCACCCCTTGCCAGAATGGGCCCAGAGCCAGTTGCCTTCCGCCTCCATGATTCATGGTTCATTTTCCCTCAGGTAGTCCTGCCAGAAACCAGTGACTTACCTAAACTAGTTTAATCCCTAGCAGTGATAGTTAATTCCCTTAATCACTTAAGTAAGTGTGTTGCAAATTCATGCTGGTTTACAAATCTTCTGCAAGCAGGGTTTCTCAAACAAGTTCTCTGCCTTCATTCAGTTTTAGGGATTTGTGCTTCCTGCCTCTTCCTTTAGAGACAGAATAAGAAATTAGTTTGAACTTTGAGTTATTTATAGTCAGTTACTTCACTCTTCTACACATTAATTACCAAGACTATTTTTCCCTTATCTTCTTTACTACGACATATTTGCAAAATGTATGTTTTTCCTCCCTCTTTTGTTTTACTTACAAATGTTAATTAGCTGTGCTTCCGTTTTGTGACTTTTAAAGTTTTCTCCCTGAAAGTTGTTTATTTAACACTGATCACTAATGTGTGACTTCTCAGTTTAATTTGTTACTTCAGTATTCTTCACATGATGTAACAGTAGAGTGTGGGCTCTGGGGGCAAAATCCCTGAGTTTCTTTCCTGATTTCAGGAGGTGGTAGCTAACTATGAGACTGTAATGAGTTAGTTGATTTCTCCGTTTCCTTTCTCTCACAGTTGAAATGAGTACCTACCTTAAAGAGTTCTGTAAGGATTAATGAGATAGCCACATATAGTGATATGTACAACACCTGGCATCTGGTAAGAATTTAATAATTTTATGATAATTATTATATTAAAATAAATAAAATTGATGACTTAGATTTTTCCAAAATTATCACTACTTTTGCAGTTTTTAAGGAAAAATATTTAATCATGTGCAAGACTAATGATTGGATGGTAGTTTTGGTTATTGCTGGAGGAAATTAATAAAACTTTTTTAAATATAAAGGAAATGGGTAAATTTCAGCCTACAATCTTGATGAAGTAACTAGTATAGTATTTGTCCACCCACCATTAAAACTACAATATTGGGCAAAATACCTGAGGTAATGGCATTCATACATCACATGACAGGCAGCAGTGGTATGATCACTGAGAGAATGGAAACACATGCACTGAAGTCCACCTTTGCTCAGGCTATCTGACTGGGGACACTTTGCCTACTGTGACACAGGAAGTAAAACCCAAGGCTAGAATTATGGGAAGACTGAAAGTCAGGCAAATTGGAGCTCCAGCCTGGGACTGGCAAAGGGTATGAGAAAGAAGAGACCTGCACCAAGGAGCCTTGACCCAAGAAGTGTAGAGGGAAGAACAAGGCTGTGAAGTCAGTCCAGCCTAAGTCTTTGGCCAAGAGTTAACGATGCATGCACTGCTTGAGGCTTCAAAAGGCCATCAGAGAGTGCCAGTTGTGAGAGAGATGGACACAAATATTGAAGACATAGAATGCTATGAGATATTAGATTTTCTGTCCAGCCAGGGAAGGGGACCACTTTGGCAACCTCAGGCATTAAGTTGTGATATTAGAAAGGTCATGAGTTAAGAGTAAGGGTTATTCTCTATAGAGACATGCCTTAGACTAAGGAGAAATGAAACAGACTCACCCTAACAAAAGATAAAGACAAACTGGTAGGATACAAAGTAAATGCTAGTAATTCAACTGCCTATCAGAACAAAGTTCAATACCCATTTCAGGTAGACACTACAATCCAGTCTCTCTATCATGTCCAGGAAAATCAAGAAAAAAGGCAGTGCTGAAAACAGACCCTGAGATGAAGCTGATTTGGAGCCAGCAGACAAAGACTTTAACAAAACTATTATGAATAGCTTCAAGGACAAAAGGGAAAAGATGGGTCAAAATGAGGGAGGAGATAGAGAACCCCATGAGAGAAATGGAAACTGTAAGGACAGAGTAGAAATTCTAGAAATAAAAATAGACTATCTGAAATTAAAAAAAAATCACTGGATGAGCTTAAGAGCAGATTATAAGTGGAAAAAAGTTTGCTACTTAAACACAGATCAACTGAAATTATCTATTTGAAGCACATAGAGAAAAATGAGTGAAAAAAATAAACAAAGAGACGTGATGGACAACACTAAGTGGCCTAATGTGTATTTCATTGTTATGCCAAGAGGCTAAGAAAGAAAAAATAGTTCAGAAAATATATTTGAAGAAATAACTGTAAAAGTTATTCAATATATAGTAGATGTAACTATTAATTTTAACTACTTCTGGGCTGGGCATTGGCAATAATAGAGGAGAGGAAGGATCACATGTGGACAAAGACCTCCAGTCTATGGAATCCACCAGACCGGATGCAGGAGAAACTGGAAGGCTTTGGATCAGTAGACCTCTCATAATAGATGCAGGTCTCGTGAAGCAGTGATAGAGCAGACCTCATTCAGACTTCTCTGAACCAATAGTGAGAGGTCCTGCTGCCAGGCTTTTGGGCCCTTCATATTTCAAAAGAAATATATGGGTGTAGACTATGGGATTCAGATAGGGAGTAGGTTTCAGAACTATTTCTCCCAGACCCTGATGTAGAAATTTTAGAAAGATAACAAATTGTAGAAATGGTGCTTTTTAAAAAAGTAGTTGGGTAGTGGGGTGCCTGGGTGGCTCAGTCGGTTGAGTGCCTATTAGTTTCAGCTCAGGTCATGATCTCAGGGTCATTGGATCGAGCCCTGAGTCAGCTCCATGCTTAACATGGGGTCTGCTTGAAATTCTCTCCCTCTCCTTCTCCCTCTCCTGCTCCCTCCCCATCTGCCCCTTCCCCTTGAGGGTGCTCTCTCTAAATAAATAAATAAATAAATAAATAAATAAATAAATAAATAAAATATTTTTTAAAAAGTAGTTGGATAGAAGGGAAAGACAAAGAAAATTAATTCATTTTTTATTCCTCATGAAAACCCAACTCTTGTTATGGAGATTAACACTGAATTAACAGGTGAAAGTCTGGAGAGTCTGTGTTTGTGTCACCCAGTTGTACCAGAACAGTACCTTACATAAAAAATTAAGAGCCATAGAATATAGAACTCTTCATATCTTCCTCTTCTTTTAAAAAAATAGAAACTCCATCATTTTTAATGTGAGGCTCTCACCTTTTCAAAGTCTACAAAAGAGTAAGTGGCCAACCAGTGCCTTTCTGTCTGTATGGAAGAGTTTTTAGATTTGGCAGTAATTTCTGATAGTAACAGTTGTGTAGCTGATGAAAAGTTCCCTTTCAGTTCTTGTCATAGTCCTCAGCTGGGACAATACTACACATTGACTAGGGTCTATGATCTTATTACAGCATTCCCCCCTGTGCTCACAAGAAGAATGGATACTGACATTTAAGGTGTTCTGTTTTTCTAATTTACATTATCCCCTGACATTAACAAGACATGGCAGTGCTTAGGTTTGGTTGATAAACCAAAATGACTTTTATTACTCTCATTATGGAATGTGACATAATAATGTATGGTTATTAAGCTTCATCAGATATGAATACCTAACACCTTCAATACCTAGTTGATATAAGAGCAATCATCATCATGATGCTACCTTCCAGTCAAGATAGGTTTTATCCCACCTTACTATTGAACTGCTCTTCCTCTATAGTAACCATTGCTACAAGTGCCCTTTGCACTCCCCTGGACCCTTGCAAACTCTACTAAAGAATGTATGTGTGTGTATGTATGGGTGGGTAAGAGCAAGGAGAAGGAATAGTAAAATGTGATTATTTTTTAAGCTAAATGACTTGTGAACCCTTAAGTGTCCTAAGGATTTTTATAAAGTTTAATTGTTAATATTTATTAAACCAGTATGTAGAGCCAAAACACACACATAAATCTACCCCTTTAAGTGACTCTGAAAATGAGTAATGACTGACAGAATTCAAACTTCTTTCATTTCCCATTTAAAATAGTTTTCCCAAAATATCACACTAGATTTCTGACTTTTAAACTTTCCCAAAATCATTAATTAAATAAATACTCTGAATATAGATTATGCCTTTCATGCAATTAAAAATCTCTACATGTCTATCTTAGAGGCAACACTTGAACTTGATCTTCTGTTAAAACAAAATAGTGGAACATCTCTGTTTCAAAGAGATGCCTTTACTTACATTTTTGTTGATGATCAATTTTTTAATGAAATGTCTATTGTTCTATGTTCAGAATTACTTTCTCTTACTCCCACCTTCCTTCTTTTCATCCCACCATATTCTTCTATTTAAACAAAACCCATTTACTGAGATTATTCTGTGCCTTGCAGAGACAACCTTGAGCACAAAGAGTGAAGGGTCAGAGTCACTCTTGTCAGAGACCTGCTTGGGGGCAGTACAGGGAATGTATTGTGCTATATTTACATTGTGAAAATTTCATTTTATTTAAAAATACACAAAATAGGCTCTATCCTTAGACTTCCACTCTCTAATAGTATAATTTTTAACATATCTGAGTCTTGGGTTCTTCTGTCAAAGCGATTGATGACCTGGGGTGCCTGACAGGTTTAGTGAATAGAGCATGTGACTCTTGATCTTGGGGTCATGAGTTCAAGCCCCATGCTGGGTATAGAGCTTACATTGAAAAAAAAAAAAAAAAAAAAAGGAGAGAGAGAGAGAGAGAATGATGCCCAATTCACAGGATCTTATGATAATCATGTAGCTTGTTTAGAAAAGTTAAACAACTATTTTAAAAGATTATTTTATATCTTCCAAGTGTTAAATGACAACTCTAAGCCACTCATAAATTTGGAAAACATCTTCCAAAGTTCAAACTTTGACACCAGGATTCTACACAACCTGAGGAATCGGGTTTCAAATAGGTGAATCCATGTGCTGGTACATATATTCATAAATAATTCAAAATACCATAGTAATTTCTTTGATCAGGACATGGATATCAATGCCAGTTTGTAATAACTGAACTTTGTTGGGTATTATCTGTTAGGTAGCAAAAGCAACTGAATTGTTCAGTTATTTAGCCTAGTCTTTTTTTTTTTTTAAGATTTTATTTATTTAGTTGAAAGAGAAAGAGAGAACACAAGCAGGGGGAGCGACAGGCAGAGGGAGAAGCAGACTCCCCGCTGAGCAGGGACTCTGATGCAGGACTAGATCCAAGGACCCTGGGATCATGACCTGAGCCGAAGGCAGACGCTTAACTGACTGAGTCACCCGGGCGCCCTATTTAGCCTAGTCTTAAGGTAGAAATACATCTTTAATATTTTTCAGCTTCCTAGACTGAGACATAGTGACTAAAGTAAAGTTTTATGTTTTGCAAAGTGTGTTTGTCCTTGTTATCAAATTTTTACTAAATTTAATGAAAAACCTTACCAGCATTATTTAGTCATATGTCCAACAAACACAGCAAAAGGGTTCTCGAGGCAGAACTTGGCATCATGACCCCTGAATCTAGATCCAACATTTCTCATAACACAACGTGTTGCCGACTTATGTAAAACCAATGTAAATCCCAGTAACACCACTAAATGAGAGACTCAGGGGGACAAATGATGCTACTCCATGATAGGGGCTTAGCTATCAGGTAACTTGCCTAAGATTCCAGAAGATTCTAGTAAAGGCTCAAGCTTCTAGGTTTGGGTGATTACCAAACCTGTTATTTCCATTTCATATTATCTATTCTTCCAACCCAGATAGTCAAAAATAATAAAAGAAGATGAATATATTAATATTTATGCATGTTTCACTCACTTTAATTCCTCTCTAGAGGTATTGTTTCAATCCTAGCTCTTCCAGACTAAAATGGATTCATTTTAAGAAAGTTATCTTTCATAAAATAAACTGTATGATGTCTAACAGAGCTTGTCATTCCGTATCTGTAAATTCTTATCAATATATATATAAAAGTCTAAACTGGAAGTCTGAAGAACTTAAGAATTATGTTCTTTTCTGCATTAAAGAATAACAGAGGAATTTGGGTACTTAACTACAAGTGAAAGACTAAATATTAGAAACCAAATTAGTTCCTAGATTAAAATGAAAACTCAGGTATGACCTCTGATTAAATGCTTGAGTTTTAGCTCTTGAATATGATAATAATTTATTAAAATATGGGAACCAAGGTCACAATAACCTCCCTTAAAATATAATCCATAATAATGTGTATTCGGTTATAGAAGTGTAAGGTAATATTTAACCCACTCTTACACATGTATTCACATTATGAAGTTTGAACTACTCTGACCCTCTTAAACAAATGGTCCATTATTGAGTGCAGTGTTTGGAAAATGTTTTTGAGATGCATACATCATCACAAAATTGGAAGCCCAGTACTTAGAAAGAGAGAGGAGATAATAGGGAGTCATGTGAAGTGTCTAGGTTATACTTAGTTGGATAACTTAATTTGGCTGTAGAGATAGAAAAGATCTATGAACTGTACCATTCCAAGATGTTTTTTTCTTATGGAAAAGTATTCTTTTGAAAAAAGTATTGTCCTTTTGAGTATTATTACCACAGTGCTTATCTGTCCTCTCCTGTTTTTTCTTGCCTAAGACAGAATCAGTGAATAAGGAACTGGGCATGAAATGTGAATTTCTGGGTCTTATTCTTAGACTTAAGATAAACTTCACATGTGATGACCCTAATTGAAGAAAACATCTCTCAGGTCATTGAACTACCTTTGCCTTAGTGTAATACTCACGTTCATCATAAAAGTTTATCACTTACATCTGGTGAATAGATTCTCTGGAGATTTCGGGACTTCTCTTCCTGCCAGATGCCTATAGGATAAATCTGTACATCGAAATTTCAATTATTTGAACACACTTTAGACTATGTCATTGCTATGAACTTATGGCAGCAACTCTTCTTGTTAATCTATGAGCATTTTCAAACTTCAATTTTGGTCCCATGGCTCTACATTTCTCGCTATTTTTGGCTTGTTTGTTTATGAGATTCATTTACATAGTTGTGAGTGTATTTCCTTTGTTTTTGGTGGAGAAAACCAAATGGGGTGATAGGGCATTTACTCACATACATTTTAGTATTCATGTCTCTTGGTCTAAATGTAAACTGCAAACTCACTTGAATATCACAACTCCCATTGCTTATGGGGTGTTAAAACTTATTGTTAGAGATTATATGATTGACCTCTCCTACTTTTTCTCAGAGTACTCATAGAAATAAGGTTTTGAATATTCTCATCACCACAGAAAGCTTTTACAAACTCCCTTTTGATAAATCCTGGCCCACGTAGGCAGGATTGTTCTGATATCTGACACTACAGACTAGTTTTGCACTTTTTTAAACTTCATATAAATAGAAACACATCCTTTGCCTAACGTAATATTTATGAGATGCATTCATGTTGTATGTATCAGTATTTCCTTTGTTTTTCATTGCTGAATAGTATTTCCCATGATAAATATTTTAAAATATGTATGTCCAAAATCCTGATGAACATTTGAGTTGTTTACAGTTCGGGGCTACTATAAAAAACGATAAATCATCTAGTACAACTCTTTTTGTGAAATGATATTTCTATTTCTCTTAAGTACATACTAGTAGTAGAAATCTTTTCAAGAATTTTATGCCCTTGTCCTTCCACACCACTAATCTGTAAGAATTTCAGCTGTCCCGTACCTTCTTTATCATTTGGTGTTGCCAGTATGTATGCATGCACGTACATACGTGTGTGTTTATGCTGTTCTGGTAGATGTGGAATGGCAGCTCACTATATTTCGCCTACCAGCTATAGTGGATTACTGCAGTCCTAAAAAAATAACTAATACTTTAAGCAGAAATGCTAACACCATATTGTGTGTTTATAGTATACATAAAAGTAAAATATATGGCAACATTACCACAGAGATTGGGAGGGAAAATTGTGAATACGGTGTTCTAAGGTCCTTATGCTACATGTGCAATAGTATAATATCATCTGGACCCCAGTTCTCTTTCCTTATATCACCACCAGTCTCTTCCTGAGTTTCTCTTTCTCTCCCCACTCTTTGGCCCTAGAAATATTCTTTATGCAGTAAGCGGGTGAGTTGTTGGGCTCACCACTTTGTTTCCAATCTCTTAAGGATCATAGTCATTTCTTAGCTAATTTCCATTGTCTTGAGAGCCATTTTTGGCCTTTTAGTTATTTCAGATGAGATAGTAAATCCATTCCCTATTACTCTTTTTCTTTTTTTTTTCTATTACTCTATCTTGGAAAGGACTGAAAGTCCAGTTCTAACTACCAAATACTAATATCTGCTAAAAGACCTTTTATCTTATCTTGGATTTTCCTAGAAGCATAATCTGAAGCAGAAGTTGGCAAGCAGGTGGTTTATTTTGGAAATAACCCAAGTAGCAAGAATAAGAAAAAACAGAGTGAGACAGAGAAGGAGGGAAAGCTGGTGCATGGATATTTCTTTGAGTAGGCCAGAAATGTAGGCAACAGTTCCTTGGTCCTATAGTTCTTCTTAGGAGTCTAATGAAATAAATCTCAGAATTGTCTATTTAGGGGATCAGTGGCTCCAAACTTCCATTCATTATGGGTGACTCCTCTGGTATGAACTCTTCAGTACTTCTAGTTTGGGCTAACTCGAGTACTGAATAGATACTCATTGGCATCCTGCATGGAATTAGAGAAGTCTTGCAGCAGGAGACAAGAGGTGAGAGGCACGGTTCCAAGGCCAAGTACTCTCTGGTTGTAACCTTGTAGGCCTGATTTGAAGCTTGTTATGAATTGATTAGCACATCAGTGACTTGCTGAAAAGGTGGGGCAGAGTATTTCAAATAGAACATATAAAACTATAAAAGCTTCTCCTTTTTTCTTATTAATACTCTATTTTTTTAGGACACTTTTGTTTCACAGCAAAGTTGAGAGAAAGGTAGGTATTTCCCATATATACCCTTCAATGATGTGTTGGCTATTCTTGGTCTTTTGCCTCTCTATATAAACTTTACAATCAGTTTGTCAGTATCCATAAAATATCTCGTTGGGATTCAGATTGGGATTACATTGAATCTATAGATAAAACTGGGAAAAACTAACATTTTGACAACACTGAATCTTCCTATTAATTTGGAATACCTCTTTATTTAGTTCCTCCCCAAGTTAATCAGAGTGTTAGAGTTTCCTCCTATAAATCCTGTACATATTTTGTTAGAGTTATACCTCCAAGTATTTTATCTTGTGGGGGTGCTATTATAAAGGGTATTGTGCTTTTAATTTCAAATTCCAGTTGCTCATTGCTTGTATATAGGAAAGTGATTGAATTTTGTATCTTAACCTTGTGTCCTGCAACCTTGCTATAATTGCTTATTATTCCAAGAGGTTTTTTTTGTTTTTTTTTTGTCAATTATTTCAGCTTTTCTAAGTATGATTATGTCATTTGCAAACAAATACAGTTTTAGTTCTTCCTTTCCAATCTGCATACATTTAAATTTTCATTTCAAATGCATAAGGTCTCAGAAATTTTAATATACATGTAGCTTTACTAAAACAGACTTGAAAACTTAAACAACATACAAATGAAAGTAAAAAGAAACCACACACACACACACACACACACACACACACACGCACGCACACATGGGGAAATAAAGATTTAAAGACCTGTTATAAGATTTAAATCCGTACAATTATAGAATTAAATTTAATTCAATGAGATGATTATGGTCACAAAACAGAATGCTTATGATATACTTAGGAAGGAGTTTGCATAGTGCACAAATGAAGATTGAAATAAAATGATAGCCTACTATTTTTTTGTTTGTTTGTTTTAGCCCTTCAAGATGCCAGGCAATGTCACAAGATGTTGAAAAAATTACAGGATATACATGAGAGTTTTGGCATGGCACAGGGAAATAAAGGCCTCAGATTGTGTTTGACAGAAACAGGAAAAGTAATATTTTCATGAAAGCAAGTATGGCTAAATTAGATATAATGGTTACATGGTCTTCTAAAATGTGGAGATTTCTACACATTTTTCTCTATGTGTTAAATTAAACTTTTTCCAGGCGTGCAGACCAGGAATCTGCATTGTACACATGCTGCCAAGGTAATTTTATTCACATAAAAATTTGGCCGCTACTCTTATCATTAGATGAGTAAGTCAATAATTAAGTGAAATGAATAGTAGCAAGTAACAGAGGACTGTGTCGTATGCCACCAAGAAATCTCTATGAGGCAATTAGCCAGAACTTGGGCCATGGGCAGAATTTGTATAGTTTGTGAGGGGAGTAAGGACACACCTTTCTTTATGTGGAATTCAAGAAGTAAACAAACAGCAATCAGCCAAATCATGGATACATAGAGAAAAGTGGCCCGAAACATCTTTTCTATTGGCACAACTGATCTTTTCCTAAAAATATTTATCTCATTAGTAACATGAGCCAATGACAGTGTGTGAACATATCATGAATGTGTCTGAATTTCAAATTTCTTGACTTTCTTAGCATGAACCCAATCTCCTGCAATGATCTTATGCTGATAATTGTTTTTAATATTTAGAATATTCTTTAATTTTACAAGAAAAATTGTATTTCCTTTAAGAAAAGTATAAACATATAATTTACTCATGGTTTTGAGAATAATTGTTGGGGGGCTTAATTAATTTAATTAAAGAGTATTTAGTACAACTTTCATTAATTCAAGACATAGAGGGGAAGCTAAATTAAGTAAGATCCAGTTCTGCCTAATTAGCCATGAATTGAACATGCACAATGTAGGTGTTATTGAAATACCCCAGATATCATCTCCTTTTTGATGGTAGGCCATAAGACATGGAAAATATAATATAATCTGTTTGAGAGATTAAATCTCTAGCTTTCTAAATACAATGTAGTCTAACTTGCATATTATCCTTGATGACAAACCACAAACTAAATAGAATGTACCATAGGAAACATACATTCTGACTAGTGTAATAAAATGCAGTTCATTTTGACCAAGGCAACAAGTAGCTGTCTCCGAAGCAAGAATTAATCCATAAGCAAGACTGCACATATCCTTTTCAGAAATGAGTAAGTTTTACGCTTTATTTATTGGTAATCCCCTGGCATTTTTCATAGATTGTATGAGGTGAGGACTGTAATTCTATAGAAAAGTAGAGGTTAGAATAACAGATGAAGATTCAGAATTCGTGCAATTTTTAAACTGAGAATGAGAAACACTAATGTTTTACAAACCATAAATTTTTTTTGCACATGATATCACTTGTAAAATGTCTCAAACACCGAATAAAGAATTTATACTGTCAACCAAATTCCTTTCTTTAAAAGATTTATTTTAGAGAGAGAGAGCATGAGGGAGGGGCAGAGGGAGAGGGAGTGGGAGAGAGAGAGAATCCTCAAGCAAACTCCCCTTCAAGTTCAGAGCCTGATGTGGAGCTCGATCCCAGAACCCTGAGATCATGAACTGAGCTGAAATCAAAGAGTTGGATGCTCAACTAACTGAGTCACCCAGGCACCCCCTAACCAAACTCCTTTTCAACGAAAGTTTGCAAATAAAATATAATATGAACATCTAAAGTGTTCATATTAGATACTATGAACACATCAATACTTGGTTCTTATAAAGCAGTTTTTAATATTCTCTATATTTTATGCTCTAGAGAGCTTAAAAAGTTTGATTTACTTATTAAAATCTCCTTGAGTCCAACATCTCACTCTTTTCAGTAACTGCTTCCCTTCAATTTTCTGAGACAAGAATTTTCATTTTCTTTTTCCACATTTGCTGGATCCCCGTCTGATATGAGTTCCCTCCAACACTCATGGCACTCTGCCATTAATAAAGCCTTTATTTTCATTGTTTGTTGGTAATTAAAAAGAAAATATTTCCTCTTTTACCTGCTCCCACCAAAAAGAGTAGAAAACAGCCCCCAATGAACCAAGTGAAGGTCGAGAAGCAATCAGTCAACACGTAAAGCCTGACAAAAGGAGTAGTGATTGAATTTGTGCAGGGCTGGAGTTCTTATATTACCAAACTTCATTGATACTTTGTTTAGGTATTGGAGAAAGTGAACTTTTAAAAATAAAGAAATCCTTGGACTACATATTGAAAGACTACAATAACTGACACATATTATATAAAAACATCTTTAGAACACATAAAAAATAAAAATTTAAGATGTGTTTTGCTTGCAGAAATACGGCGCGAGTGCATTTTGTAGCCATGTTCTTCAGTCTTCTGCTAAGATTTAAAGAGCAATTGCCTGGAGCTCAAACTACAGCCATGGAATAAACAAAAGGAAAGTGGCCCACAGAGACTGAACTGAGTAATAACCATGTAACTTGGTGGTTTAGTCATTAAGTTAATAGGATTTTGTCTGCTACAAACCCTATTTTCAGATGTGTAGGCAAGTCTACCAATGATGGACAAAACTGAACTTCTACAAAGTTTTACCATTTTGTCCTGTTTCTTTTACTAAATCATTATTATACAAAGATTATATCCGTGCCCCTTAGTGAAATGAAAACTGAGTTTGACATTATTTTTATGTGGTTGGTAATGTGTTTCTTGTGACCTCAAAACAGATGTCAGTTTATTCTGAAATACCTTGACCACAAAATCAAAATACTTTGACTTCTTAATCATGTCCTTCATCATAAAGTAAGGAGTTAGATTTGTGCAAATAGCTCTGACTTCAAAAAAAAAAAAAAAAAGGAGTGTTCATCCTTTTTCATAACATGGAAAAGATAGAAGAAATCTGGTGATAATGCATAGAAGATCAAGATTTAACTGAGTTGAAGTATTTTTCGATTTATGAAGCACTGTTTCCCTAAGTAAGGTCATTTTTTTCTAGTACATGAAAGAGTATTAAATTAGCCAGGCCACATATACCCGTCACTCAGTTCTAGGACTGTGATATCTGCTCTAAATATTACAAAGATTTCCTTAAAGAATAAACATGGTCCCTTCGATCAGAGTATTTCTGGTCTAGTGGAACAGAAAGAAGAACAAGTAGACCATGATGAGACAGTTTTGGATGTTTTTATAGGGAAAAGTATAGAATACTGTAGAGGATCTGAGGAAGGGTCTCTAAGCACACACTTGAAATCAGAGGTTTTCCCGTGGGAATTTATACCCGAGTTGAATCCTGAATATAAGTGTATTAATTTTCTACTGCTGCAGAACAAATTATCCCTACATTTAGCATGCTAAAACAACACACGTTTATTTTTTTAAGATTTGTTTACTTATTTTAGAGAGAGAGGAGAGAGAGAGAGCACGGGGAAGAGGAAAGAATCTCAAGCAGACTCCCCACTGAGCATACAGCACAATGCGGGGTTCGATCTCACCACCCTGAGATCATGACCTGAGCTGAAATCAAGAGTCAGACGTTCAACCCACTGAGCCACCCAAGCGCCCCAACAACACATATTTATTATCTCACAATTTCTCAGGATCTCCTGGCTCAGTCTCTTACAAGTAGGATGACCAACTCATCCTGGTTTGCCCAAGGCTTTGCCAGGTTTTAAAACTGAAAGTCCCACATCCCAGGAAACCTCTCAGCCACAGGGGAACCAGAATGGATGATTACCTTACTCATAAGGCTTCAATCAAGATGCTGACTGGAACCAAAGTCACCTCTAGGTTCAACTGGGGTAAGATCTGCATCCAAGCTGCCTCAGTCATTGTTGACAGGACTCAGCAATTTTGGGGCTATGAGTCTGACAGCCTCGGTTCCCACTGGCCATTGGCCAGAGACTGCCCTCAACCCTCAATGACCCTCTCCATCAGAGCCTTCCTATGAGAAGAGCCAGGGAGAGAATGTCGACAAGATGAGACGAAATCATCACCTTTGGCAACCTAACTAGGAAGAGGCATTCCATCATTTTTGCCAAATTCGATCTGTTAGAAGTGAGTCGACAACCAGATCCAGTTCAACCTCAAGGCAAGGGGAATAAAACAAGGAGAGGACCACTAAGAATTGAGGATCACTGGAAACCATGAGAAAACTTCTTAATCAAATCAAAACAAAAAACAAAACAGCAAAAGAAGCAGCCAAAAAAGGAAGCATAAAAAATATATATTTGTGATGCTAATATATTTTTTACAGAATATGAAACTATTACCATAGGTGTATCTGATTTTATCAATTGATAAATGCCTAGGAAACTGTATACTCAATTTGCTTTTAAGAAAATTGCTTGTTAGAAATAATAAACATATATAACAGTGTGTACTTTTTGTGTGTGAGTTATTGTGTATATGTGTGTTAGGGCGGAGTGTGTAGCTTTGAATGGACTCTTTAAAAAAAAAAAATCTGCTTCTTAAAGTCATTTTTAAGTTACAAAATTCCAGGAAGAAACCACCGTATAACTGATTAATTATTGCCCTCTAAGATTAATAAATGTCCTTCATATGGGCCATGATGTTGATGATGCCAACTTAGCTGTTCTGCTTTTTCAAACACAGCTTTTCCTCTTGCTTTCTGATACTTTCAATCTTTCAGTGAACTTCTCCCCTTCCAGGTCTGCTTTTGCCTGAAATATTTCTTTCTCCCAAATCCAACCAACTCATTGCTCTTACAATGCTTGTTATTCCTTTAGATTTTACCCCAGACTTCATTCTCTCAATATTTTCCCAGCTAATAGAATTTCCCTTATTAAACATCCTCATATTATATATTTCATTTTCTGGCATTTTCAGAATGCTATCTCTACATTTGTAATATGATTATTTAGTTAGTTTGTGTTTATTTCCTGAAACATTAGCTCCAAGTAGGAATTCACCATGGTTTTTCTTAATCCTACACTAATATCTGGCAAAACACAAATTTAACTTATCTGCTGAATGAATGAATAAATATTTAATAATTAACTTCATGCTCCTTTTCCAGATGAACCTTTCTTTTCTGAACTGAAAATCTTTTTTTTTTTTTATTTGGTTTATATATACTTGGTGAAGGAATAATTATGTAGATACAATTTTACACAAAATATAGTTATTTTCTTAACTTTAATATTTTTCACACCATGCTAGACCTAGTCATCAATAATCTTGGTCAATAATAAAAAGTCAGCCTACTGAATAAATACATTTAAATTCATGTTATTTGAACTATATGCCATAAAATATAATAATGATAAACCCTTTTATTCCAGTCACTTAAATAACAAAACATTTTAATATAATTTATGCTCTATTCCTATGGAATTGTTGGGACATAGAAATATCTCCATTTTAAAAATGAGGATAATGAAGCTTGGTGCAATTAAGTGACTAGCTCAAGGTTACACCGCTTCCAGGAAAAAAAAAAAAAACTTTTTAAAAAGTGTAGATATACGGGGGCCTGGGTGGCTAAGTCCGTTAGGCATCTGACTCTTGATTTTGGTTCAGGTCATGATCTCAGGATCCTGGGATCAACCCCCGAGTCCGTCTGAGTTGGGCTCCGTGTCTTCTCTCTCTCTCTCTGCCACTACCCCCTTCTCAGTCCCTCTAAAATAAATAAATAAATCTTTTTTTAAAAAGTGTAGATATAATTTAACTCCTCTTAGTTTTACTAAATTTCTCTACTTATTACCCAACTATTGCTTCAAGTGTGTTAGTATCTATTCTGTGTTTGGAGCCTAGGAGAGCATCCCCTGTGAGAGGCGGGAAGGACTGGTCAGCAATTGGACAACCTGCCTGACTTAGCAGTACTTAGGCTGCTAACTGGATTGGCCACTAGAGGGCACAAGGACCTATCAAATGATTCACTCTGTTTTCGTTTTTTGGTTTTGTTTTTTTGTTTTGGGGGGCTTTTTTTTTCTTTTTTGTCTTCAAATTGACCAGAGAAGCGAGGGAGAAATGAATGGAGGGGAAAGAGAAGCAACAGAAAACAATTTTTAAGGAATTAAATTCCAACTATCTTAAATTCCAGCATTCAGGCAAGCTGATCAGAAATTTAAAGTAACTTCTATTTATTAGGTGAGGCAAATATAAATCTTGCACAGATTTGAAATGTTTAGGAAAATTTACCATAAATAAATTCATTAATCAATATTTCATGTGCTTTGACATCCGGAAAACATTTTCATGTGATTATCATGGAGATAATACTTTTTGTCTAGAAGCACAACTGGAATATTCTTTCCTTTTTTTTCTGTCTCACATGCCCTTCAGTGCAAAGATCAGTTTTCATCTTCTCTGGGAATTCTTCCTTGAGAGTATCAGCCCTGAGAATTGTTTTCATGCTCATGAGCATTAATAATTTCATTATCTATCTGTTCATCTCACCCATATTGTAAGTGCTTGCTAGACGTCAGCCCCGTGCTGGGATGGAGATAGAGACGAGAAGTCATGATCCTTGAACTGAGGGCACTCAGAGACTGCAGGAAAGGAGGGAAAAGTCATCTTTATAAAAAAAAAAAAAAAAAGCCCCTAACAACAACTCTTATCTTACAGATCTTGAGTCACAACAGTTTAAGTAAATTTCCCCAAATCACACCAAAGCCAATTTGATTCCAAAGCCAGGTAAGACGGAGTTAGCTCCTGAACATTCTGATAAGAACATAGATTGTTAATTCCCCACCAGCCTTTCAGGATCATAATAGATCTTCAAGTCATATGTAATAAATATGATTTATTCATGTAAAACAAAGTCATTAATTCATGTAAAACAAAGACATTCAAAAAGCATTTTTGGTTGCCTACTTTCTGTGATGAATGGTGCTTTGGGAGCAGAGGAGAACCAGTTAAGTCAATGGGGTGATCAGCCACCAGGAGGACCTCAGGGAGGATGTTTGTTGGAAATGTTTAAAGGCTTTGGTTGAGGGGCACCTGAGTGGCTCAGTCGGTTAAGTGTCTGCCTTCAGCTCAGGTCATGGTCCCAGGGTCCTGGGATTGAGCCCTGCATGGGGCTCACTGCTCAGCGGAGAGCCTGCTTCTCCCTCTCCCTCTGCCTGCCACTCTGTCTGTGCTCTCTCTCTATCTCTCTGTCAAATAAATAAATAAAATCTTTAAAAAAATAAAAAATAAAAAAAATAAAGGCTTTGGTTGTGGGATGGAGCCAGGGGCAGGCTCCACACTTAGCGGGGGAGTCTGCTTGAGATTCTCTCTCTCCTTCTCCCTTTGCCCCTCCTCCCACTATCCAGTGTGTGTGCACACTCTCTAATAAATAAATAAATCTTTAAAAAAAAAAAAGGAAATGTCTTGAACACATTGAAATGTCTTGGACAAATGTCTTTGGAAGAAACTCTTGTTGAAAAGGGGAGGAAAGATCATTACAAGAAGACCTTTTATGAGAAACGGCATGGAGAGAAGAACTTAAAATGAGCAATGCTGTATTTTCACAGTAGCTGGGAGGTTAATTTACAAAATAGGAAAGTACTTAAGAAGAAAAAATAGAGAAGGGTGATAATTCATTTTACATTTCTTTACATTAGATAAAACCTAAATTTAAAAAAGAAAACCCCTCACTCGTCATCTCAAGAAAAAATATGTAAGTACAATATAAATCTATAAACCTATAAATCATATGACTATATACTTCTAGCCAACTTCTTATATATTCATTATATTTTAGGGAGAGAATAACTTAAAATGAAATTAAAATAAAGTATCTGAGTAGTCAGTGATTGCTGAAGGTAGAAAGTAGATAGTTTGAAACATTTGTAAAACAAAACCTTTAATATCATAAATAACTATTAGTTTTCAGAATCAGAAAAAAATGGAAATTCATCAGCCCCAAATGGTTGGTTAATTAGCATCATAGTTCAGATTAGTAGAGAAAGATGGCAAACATGAATGAAAAATAATTATTATTCATGAATTTTTATGAATACCAAAGAATGGGTAGAATCCTGGCTAGTTTCACTTATTTTACCTTTTTTCCAAGAAAGAAATGCTCTCTGAAAATAGATTTCAAATAATATCAAAATTGTAGAAAATATGTGAATAAATGTGGAAATTGTCCTACATAGAAATCAGACAGAAAATAGTGTAATAAGCAGAAGAATATGGTACAGATAAGGTTTTTTAGAGACCTCAGATAAAACATTATCATGGTGATAAAATGTAGATATGGAAAGATCATAGATACGCTAAAGTATCAGTAAAGGGTAAAGATTAGCATTGTACAATATATGGGAAATTGATATGTGTCTGATTTGTAAAATACCTTAATTCCATAGAATTAAAACTAAGTGTTGAGAGAAACTCTAGCAAAAAAACAAAATTTAATAGCTATTATTATAATATCCTTTGTTAATTTATCTTTTCATGGCACAATTTAAAAAACCAGATTCTAAATTTAAATCCATAGATTCATAGTCTGATGGTTTGCACCTGCCTCTCTTAATAGGTAGACATACAAAAGCTTTTATAAGAGAATTTGGATGTCTTCCTGCCTGATTTGCAAAATAACTGATACTTTCAAGCAATCTCAATTTATCAAAATTCTTAAGGATAAATTTTAGATTTTGTTTTGAAAATCTAGTGTCTCTCTTCCTAAAGTCAGAGAAAAAATTGTCTGACCTGATAATGGTAAATAATTGATATGTAAACATAAATTTACATTAAATATAAATTGACTCACAAACCACATAATTCTCATTGAGTCAGGAGCCACAGAGGAAAGTAACCACTTAAAGCATAACATAAATCAAAGTATAGAACCAGAAGAAGAAACTCACTGTGACTTAGGACCACGGGCAGAACCTAAGTTAATTAATATATACTTGATGGTTTTGAATAATTAAGAAAAAGTATGATTCTGTCCCAAATAGTGCAGAGTGAAAGTTGTTACTTCATTCAAAACCCAAATAGAGACTAAATATGCAAATGTTCTGTGTGTTGCTCAGTGAAGCAGCTTCGTAGAATGGAAGGAACACTGGAATTTTAGGAACACACAGTACATATTTTCAATATGCGTCCAAATCTGTGTTCCAACATCTTCTAGCTGTGTGATACTAAGCAAAGAAACTTTCTTTCCAAGTGTCAATGTCTTCATTGTAAAATAGAAAAAAAATCTGCATCACAAATTTTTATGAATATTATTAAAAGTGCCTAGAATGGATTTAAAGAGTCACTCCATCAGTCTCAGGTGAATCTGAAAGTAATTTAAATTCTAATATTTGCTTTTATCCTTATACTAATATTTACTTATATCTAAATGCTAATTTTAAATCTTCCCAATATGTGGCTGAAGATTCTTGACAGGTTATGTCATTTCCAACTTTTTGCGCCACGTTGCACAGTTTTATACTTGATAAATAAGGTGTTCCCAGTGTGTTTATCGTATGAGTGGCTGTATAGTATGCATAGAGTTTATAATCGTATTTTAGGTTGAATTAGAACAATATGGATTTTTTTGCAATTCTGACAGAGCAATATACTAATAATGGCTGAATTACTTGCTTCAGATCATTCATCTCACTAAAACAAATGCAAAATTCAGACAATGAAGATGTAGAATCTGTTTGAAGGTATTAGAATGCTACCAAGACATAGAAAATTTGCCAGGCCAGGATCCAGGAAAAAAGTAAGAACAGGTGATCTCGGTGTTTGGATGTCCTTTTCCCAGGAAGAAGTTGTTTGTCAACTATGATAGCAAACATGGGGCCAAGAGGCTGAGAAGGTGTGTTTTTCCCAGTCTCACAAAAGTTGAGGTCAGGGTGAGAAATTGAAGCTCAGGCACTTATAGGGAGCAGATAATATGGTTAAAAAAGAAAGGAAACAAATAAACAAACAAACAAACAAACAAACAGGCTTTGGTTTATAACCCCAAAGGGATATACTTTAGGAGAAAAGGTGATCCAAAAATTGACCAGTCTCTCAAGGACCTAAATCTAACTTCAAATAATCTCAACCTCTGATAAGATGAAAGAAATGACCCTGAAACAAGCTGCCTAAAAAAACCAGTAAATTCTTTCTGCAGGAACACAGCACTATCCAGAGTTTCTGGTGATTTTTACAGTTTTTCATGTACACTATCTGACACTCAATTAAGCATTCATGAAGAAGAAAAAAGTGACAGAAGAGTAAGAAAAAAAAAAAACCCAGATCTCCATGATATCCAGATTTTGAAGTTATCAGACACAGACTTTATAGTGGCCATAACTCATATTTTTAAATAATTAATTAAAAGATTCAAATTTTCAGAAAAGAATAGGAAATAATTTTAAAAGAATCAAATGGATTTTATAGAATTAAATAATATGCTGGCTCAAACTAAAAGCTTTCTTTAAAGAATGGGTTTAACAAACTATTAGACACAGATGAAAAGAATATCTGTCAGCTAAAAAAATAAGTAAGAAAAAATATCAGGACCCAAACAAGAAGAAAGAAAATTATTATAGAATACAGATAGAAAAGAGCATAAGAAACACACATGACATGGTAAAAAGGTCTAACATACGAGTAACTTGTCATACAGAAGGAGAGAACAGAGTGTCAAAATAATGGAAATATTTCATGATTCTCCATGCTCAGGACTTGCTGAGTTAAGAAAATTGACGTGCTATAAAGATAGAGACAATCTCCTTTCTCCAGAACTATATGCTCTTCACATTCTAAGGGTGATAGATCTAGAGCCATGTATAAACAACAAATATTGAGCCATGCTGGGTGAGAGAAATGAAAAAGACCTGCCCACAGCCCCCTTGCTTATCCTCCTCTTTGGTGGCAATGTGGGGAAGTCAGGGATGAGGTCAACATTGAAAAAAGCTCATGTTTTAGGAATTGAAGGATATAGCCTAAAAAGTTCAAGAGAAGATGTGGCTGGGAGATGTGTTACTCTACATTTAGACTATAAAATCCTGAATAGTCAATTTAACAAGACCAGAAAATGAAGTATCTTTTACATTTCCTTGCATATTCTGGGTAAGAATTATATTTGTGGTCATCATTGACAAAGTTCAATAACAATGTTCGAATCAGAAGCCAGAATTCACAAAAGCAGCAAGTGAATGATGCAGCATCATGAGTAATTATGTAGACTGCTCTAAATAAATGGAATTAAAGACAAGAAAATCTGCATTGTTTCAATATAAACATTTTGAAAAGCCATGGGATAGCCAATAATAGCCTCTTTTTCTCTACGTGGGAGATATGGAATTTGATAATAGCCTTGAAGAGACGGATTCTAGACCTAAACAGAAGGTGATGTCTAGACACTACAAAACATTTTTATACACACTTAGGACAATAAGCAAACACAGAGGTACCTCATATCTTCTCTATTCTGAATACTAATTCATAAATAGTAATTATGGGACTTTACATGGTCCCATAAATTTTTATTCATAGATTTTTAAATTTGTCTATATAGGGAGAGGCCTTGCAAAAATTATTACACAATGATTTTGAGGGATGGTTCTGTAGGTTGGAGAAGAGTAGATATTCCAAGGTTTCTGTACTGTTTACAGATGAAAGTATTAATTTATATCTCTGTGGTAACCAGCTAATGGAATGCTAAAGAAATGTACAGCTAACAACAAATGGAGGGGAAAACACACTCATCATTTTTTTCTTCCAGCTTTATTGAGATGTAATTGACATATGACATTGTGTCAGTTTAAGGTGTACAATGTAATGATTTGATATATGTATGTATTGGGAAATGATGACCACAATAAGGTTAGTTACCACATCCATCACCTCACATAGGATATAATTCTTAATCAAAAAAAGTCCAAAAAGGAAGGAAAAAGGAGCACAGGATAGGTAGATCACATTTCTTTTGTTTTCCAATCAAAGTTAATGGTAGACTTCAACCTAATATATCAGTAATTACGTTAATTGTGATTAGAATGTATTCTAATTAAAAGATTAATATTTAAAATTTAATAAAAAGGGCACACCAAATAATAGATTCCTGGGAAAGGATGAACCTTAAATATAATTATTTCATTATACTATTATTTTACTTCCATGATACTATTTTGCTCCACCTGGATCCCATTATTAGGCTTTTGCACACATTCCCAACTGCTGGGGATATAGACCCACAGCTGCATCCTGCACTGGAATGTACCCTTGAATGCAGGGAACTGCTTGCCTAAGGTGACACCACCTCCCAGAGGTGGCCCTTGGCCAATGACTACTGGGGATAAAAGTCCTGGTTTCCTCACCTTAATTATGGGCAGCTGGAAAGAGTCATCCCAGTTCCAAAACTCTTATAGGATCCTCTGAACTCTCTGTCACAACCACATTGTAATTAGCTTCTCTCTCTCTGACCAATCTTGTCTTAATCACTTATATATACCTATGCACTCCCCAGTAAGTCTGGATACAACTATCTGTCTCAGAATCTATTTCTAGGAACCAAGTCTAAGACAATGAGACAGAATATTGAAAGAGAAAGAATGGTAAAAGACATGACGTAGACATTGACTGAGAGGAAGTTGATTGAGCTATTATAATACTGGACAAAGAAGCCTTCAGGGCAAGCAGCATGACCAGAGATAAAAAAAGGAAGATTTTTAATGATAAAAGTCAATCGACCAGAAAGATGTAAAAATTTTAAATATGTATGAACCTAAAACTGTATCCTTAAAATATGCAAAGTGAAATTTGGCATAACTTTTGATGAAAAGTTATGAAAAAAATCCATAGCCATAGTGGGGGATTTAACACATTTTTTCCCAGGAACCTATAGAACAAGAAGACAAAAAAAATCTGTAAGGATTTAGAAAATTTAATCTGCATAATTAAATATTGATCTATTTGACACATTCATAGATGTGTCAACTGAACTTTATACCCAACAACTGAAGAGCACATATGTTTTTCAAGTTTACATGAAACTGTTACAAAGAACTATATGCTGGGTAGAGAACAAGTTTGATCAGATTTTATTTATTTATTTAAAAGATTTATTTTTGAAAGAGAGATAGCAGGGGGAAGGGGCAGAGGGATAGGAAGAGAGAAACTTAAGCAGACTTCACAGAGCCTGACGACAGGCTCGATCTCACGACCCTAAGATCACAACCTGAGCTGAAACCAAGAGTCAGGAGCTTAACCCACTATGCCACCCAGGCACCCCCACATTTAAAGACATGGTATTACACAGAGCAGTTCTCTGGCCAGAGTGTTTATTCTGTACAGTTTGTTTATAACATTAAAATTTTTCATAATTTACCACATTATCAGAAAAAATAATGTGATCATCTTAATATATGGAAACAAACAAAACAGAACTCTGAAACTGAAAGCACCCAGTCAGTTCTGGTCACAATGGTTCTTATGAGGGAATAGTGCAAAAATGAGGTGTATGGAGCGGATGATATGAGGATCCTAGGATATTATACTATTGATCTGAGGGATTATGATAGAAATACAGGCAGGCATTAAAATATCTCAAGCTGAGAAATGGCAGAATGGGATGAAATCAACATGGATTAGGAGAAGCAGAGTTTGGAGAGCACTGCAGAGTTTGGAGAGCAGGTGGAAGCTAATATGGACGTGCATTAGAGCTCTATGACAGGAATAATTGTCATTCTCGCTCAATACAATCAATACTTTCTATCTACAAGGTGAAATGTCCTGAATATATTACAGGCTCTATTTGCAACTCCAGGAAGCATTGGTAAATATAATCAATTCCCTGATCAAACTATTGAGAATTCATCACTATTGACTTCAAATATTCTAATTTGGAAATTTTTTTAAATACTGAAAGTTGAAAATAACTAATCTCTATTTTTTTTAAAAGCCATGATCTCAGATATTTTAAATAAAATAATTAATTACAAATACCATTAAAATCTTAATTTTGCTCCTAGTTCTATTCCTCTGCACCCCTCCCTAGGAAAACGTTTTCTCATGAATTCGGCTGTGTCTTTCCAGTTCATAATTTTGAAGCAAAAACTGACAGAATCACGAATATAGGTGTATTAATTCTTCACAGTAATGTTCATTTTCTTTCCTAACACACTCCCCTCCCTCTCACGTTCCATGTAGAGGTAGTTCATTCTCATGCAGCATGTCACCACACTCACTACGTTTAACACATTGTTCACATTCATTCTACCGCTGATGGGTTATTTCCGGAGTTGATGTGTCATAATAATATCAGTGAAAACATTCTGTTAAAGGCCTTTTTTGTGCACACACGTGAATTTCTTTTACATATACACCTAGGAGTAAAATTGCAACAGCATAAAGAATATGTATCTTCCAGCGCCTAGGTGGCTCAGATGGTTAAGCGTCTGCCTTGGGCTCAGGTCATAATCCCAGGGTCCTCTGATTGAACCCCAGGTTGGGCTCCCTGCTCAGTGCGGAGTCTGCTTCTCCCCCACTCTCTGCCCCTCCCCCTTGCTCCTGTGTGTGCACACAGGCTCTCCTTTTCTCGCTCTCTCCTCTCCAGGTGTGTGCATGCTTTCTCTCTCTCAAATAATCTTAAAAAAAAAAAAAAAAGAATATATGTCTTCAAATAGAGTAAATAATACTAAATTTTCTCTAGTTTTATTTTTTTTATTAGAAACAGGTTTTAATGACTCAGAATAGGAATACAGTAAATTAGTATTCTCAAGATTGCAAAAGGCAATCATGTTCATGATAATCTTGGACATTGGCCAAGTTCTCCAGGCAGCTCGAATCTCGTAATTGTGGTAAATATTAAATATAATGTTTGACCAATCAAACCAGCCTTATCCTCAGTATTACCAGATAGGCGTCAGGAAGAGTAAGGTATCTGTGACATAGTAACTGTCTTTTTTTTTTAGTTTGATTTTATTATTTTATGTTAATCACCATACATTACATCATTAGTGTTTGATGTAGTGTTCCATGATTCATTGTTTGCATATAACACCCAATGCTCCATTCAGTACGTGCCCTCTTTAATACCCATCTCCAGGCTAACCCATCCCCCCACCCCCTTCCCCTCTAGAACCCTCAGTTTGTTTCTCAGAGTCCATAGTCTCTCATTGTTCGTCTCCCCCTCTGATTTCCCCCACTTCATTTTTCCCTTCCTACTATCTTTTTTTTTTTTTTAACATATAATGTATTATTTGTTTCAGAGGTACAGGTCTGTGATTCATCAGTCTTACATAATTCACAGTGCTCACCATAGCACATACCCTCCCCAATGTCTATCACCCAACCACCCCATCCCTCCCACCCTCCACCACTCCAGCAACCCTCAGTTTGTTTCCTGAGATTAAGAATTCCTCATATCAGTGAGATCATATGATACATGTCTTTCTCTGATTGACTTATTTCACTTAGCATAATACCCTCTTGTTCCATCTACGTCATTGCAAATGGCAAGACTTCATGGTTTTTTTTTTTTTTAATGGCTGCATAATATTCCATTGTATATATATATCACATCTTCTTGAATCATTCATCTATGAATGGCTATTTCCATAGTTTGGCTATTGTGGACATTGCTGCTATAAACATTGGGTGCACATACCCCTTTGGATCACTACATTTGTATCTTTGGGGTAAATACCCAGTATTGCAAGATTGTTTTTAACAATTTACACTCTCTATAGAAGTTCTTAAGTGTTATTTTCATTCCACATTTTATCCAACCACCAGTTACTATAAAATTTCTTGTGAATTTTATTTCTAGCCTTTTGTTAGGGAAAGTGTGTTATCCCATGGTTTTAATATTAATTTCCCTATTGACTTTAGAGCATCTTTTCATATGCTTTTTGATTATGTGTATATCCTCATTTGTGAAGTGCAGTCAATTGTCATGTATATATTTTTATTTATTTTTTCTTAATGATTTGAGAGATTTATTTATACATTGTAGATGCAATTTTTTTCTTGTGGATGCAATTTTTGTCAATTATATGAATTACAAGTACATTCTTTCAGGATGTGACTGAATTTTATTTCATTGCTGTTTTTAGCAGAAAATATTTTAATGTCATCAAATTTATCAATATTTACATTAATAATTTTTATGTCCTGTTTAAGAAATATTTTTCTATACAGAAGTCCTAAAGAATCCTCCTGTGTTACCTTTCTGAAGCTTTTATTTCCCTTTATCATTCAGACCTACAATTCACTGAAATTGATTTCTGTACAAGCTGTGGATATGGATATGTACATGAATACCAAATATTTCCAGCACCATTAAAAACACTTTTTCTTGCCCTCTACTCTCTGTGACCGCATTTTTCGTAAGTTAAATATCCATATATGTGTGGATGTCTTTCTGAGCTTATTTTATTATATTGTTCTAGTTGTCTATTTATGCACGAATACCACATTATCTTAATTATAGTAACTTTATGATGTCTTAATATCCGCTAAGGGCAAGTCTTCCCATTTTGTTCTTCAAGATTATCTTGAATATTCTTGGCCCTTTGAATTTTCATATGATTTTAGAATCAGTTTAGCAAGATCAACAATCCATCATTTTAGAGTTTTGATTGGGTAAATGTGGTAGAATCTGGATAAAGTCATATTATTATGATATTGATTCTTCCAATATACTAGCATGGTATATTCCTCTAAGTAGGGTTTTTGGAGGGGGGATTGAATACAAGTAGACACCACTGCCATCCTTTTCTTGTTCCTGATCTCAACGAAAAAGCTTTCAACATTCTACTATCAAGCATGATGCATTCTATTTGCTGCTGCTACCTTGTATCAGAATAAAAATATTTCTTGATTTTAATTATGAATAGAATTTAATGTTATGAATGAACTAATCTGCATGTACTGAGATAATTCTCTATTATTTTCTCTATTATTCTATTAAGGTGTCAAAGTACATTGATTTAAAAATATTCCCAAACTTACTTTCAAGACTAAACACAACTCGCTCATAATATATATTTTGTTAGATTTTCTTTGTTAATATTTCTTTAGGGTTTCAGTATTATAATTTTTCCTTTTTTATAAGTCCTGGGTCATGTGTTTTTAAACCAACATTACGGTGACATAAAAAACAAATAAACAAATAGACTGAACTCATACTGAAAGAGCATTCCCCCCCCTTTTTTTCTTCCATTTATGTGGGAGAATGTGTATGTTTGCCATCATTTCTTCTTTAACTCCTTGGTAAAATTTTCTGGTGAAGTTACCTGTGTCTGGAGTTCTTTTTGGAATTATTTTAATTAGGAATACTACTTTGTTATTTATTTCAAAATTATGCCATTTATCCATTTAAATGCCCTATCAAATATACCAATAAATACTATTCCCATTACTCACAAAGGAAATATGGTCCTTAGGCTAGGCAAAAACAAACAAACAAACAAAAACCTCTGCCTTCAGTCATGTATATGGTAAGCAAGTTGGTCCACTTTGCCAGAGTCTTTCCCAGTTTTGAACCTTGAAAATCCTTGCAGCCCAGAAACTTCTCACTCTCATGCAAACCACAAATGTTAGTCACCCTAAAATTGTCCACCAGGCAGCTCCAAAGTCCAAGAGGGTCTATCTATCTGGCACAAAAGCTACAATATGGATATCAGAATGAAAACCCAGGGAGGAAAATAAAAATATCCCCTACATTAATAACAGTTATTGAGAAGAGGGGAATGAAACATAAGCTGTGTCTAGTTAGGGCTTATACAAGAAAATAAACCCAAACAATTTATGTTTTATTTAAAACTATAATCTAGGAACATGTTTCTGAAGTTACAAAATGTCTTACATCTACTTAATTAAGGGCAAACTGTGTGCTGGGGAAAACCAACACAAAATGACTAATAATAAAAAAATCCTAAGTTATTAAATTTTTAAAAGTACTTAGTATCCTACAGAAAGGTGACACATCTCTAGAAATTGACTTAAGATTTAATGCAATTTCAGTCAAAATTCTAATGGTTATTTTTAAAATTCCAATTAGCAAACCAATTCCAAATTTTACAGGAATGGGCAAGGACTAAAAAGAACTGAGACACTCCTAAAAGTAGACAAGATAGTAACTAACAGGAAACTATAAGAGATTTTAGTACATAATTAGTAAGAGTCACGTGCACTAATTAGAATAGGATAGAATAGAATAGAATAGAATAGAATAGAATAGAATAGAATAGAATAGAATAGAATAGAATAGAATAACTCAAGACTGGAATCACTCAAATATGAAAGTTTGAATTATAACAGAGTTAACATCACTGATGAATAGTAAAACACTGGGCCCTTAAGTAAATGGTGCTTATAAACAGGAACTACAGCACTCTGGAAAAAGGTAATGCACACTTAGGGTAGAGTAGGTCCAAGATGAGCCTGGAGTATTTTATCGTGTCAGAAAGACAAATGGGAGCATATCACAAACACAGGGGAGACATATTGGAAAGGCTCCCACAGGCCAAATCTGGGATTTGAGCACTGAAATAATTATGTTCACTGATGAATTATAAGTCTTTAAACATAGGAATTTATTATTTAATAATGAATGTATAAATAAAAAGATAAATACATACATACATAAACACAGGGAAAGCTAAGGCTCTTGCTGACAGAATACTGAGACCTAACAATTAAATGTGGAATGGCTATGCGGACATTGCTGCTATGAACATTGGGGTGCATATGGCCCTTCTTTTCACTACATCTGTGTCTTTGGGGTAAATACCCAGTAGTGCAATTGCTGGGTCATAGGGTAGCTCTATTTTTAAATTTTTGAGGCACCTCCACACTGTTTTCCAAAGTGGCTGTACCAACTTGCATTCCCACCAACAGTGTAAGAGGGTTCCCCTTTCTCCACAACTTCTCCAACATTTGTTGTTTCTTGCCTTGTCAATTTTTGCCATTCTAACTGGTGTAAGGTGGTATCTCAATGTGGTTTTGATTTGAATTTCACTGATGGCTAATGATGATGAACATTTTTTCATGTGTCTCTTAGCCATTTGTATGTCTTCTTTGGAGAAGTGTCTGTTCATATCTTCTGCCCATTTTTTGAATTGATTATTTGTTTTCTGGGTGTTGAGTTTGAGAAGTTCTTTATAGATCTTCCATACCAGCCCTTTATCTGTAGTGTCGTTTGCAAATATCTTCTCCCATTCTGTGGGTTGCCTCTTTGTTTTGTTGACTGTTTCCTTTGCTGTGCAGAAGCTTTTTATCTTGATGAAGTCCCAAAAGTTCATTTTTGCGTTTGTTTCACTAGCCTTTGGAGATGTATCTTGAAGGAAGTTGCTGTGGCCGATGTCAAAGAGGTTACTGCCTATGTTCTCCTCTAGGATTTTGATGGATTCCTGTCTCACATTGAGGTCTTTCATCCATTTTGAGTTTATCTTTGTGTATGGTGTTAGAGAATGGTCGAGTTTCATTCTTCTGCATGTGGCTGTCCAATTTTCCCCGCACCATTTATTGAAGAGATTGTCTTTTTTCCATTGCGTATTTTTTCCTGCTTTGTGGAAGATTATTTGACCATAGAGTTGAGGGTTCATATCTAGGCTCTCTATTCTGTTCCATTGGTCTATATGTCTGTTTCTGTGCCAGTATCATGCTGCCTTGGTGATCACAGCTGAGATGCCCTTCAACAGATGAATGGATAAAGAAGATTTGGTCCATATATACAATAGAATATTACTCAGCCATCAGAAAGGATGAATACCCAACTTTTACATCAACATGGATAGGACTGGAGGATATTATGCTAAGTGAAATAAGTCAAGCAGAGAAAGTCAATTATCATATGGTTTCACTTATTTGTGGAACATAAGGAATAGCATGGAGGACAGCAGGAGAAGGAAGGGAAAAATGAACGGGGGTAAATCGGAGGGAGAGATGAACCATGAGAGACTATGGACTCTGAGAAACAATCTGAGGGTTTTAGAGGGGAGGGGGGTGGGGGGATGGGTTAGCCTGGTGTGGGTATTAAGGAGGGCACATACTACACGGAGCACTGGGTGTTATACGAAAACAATGAATCATGGATCACTACATCAAAAACTAATGATGTATTGTATGGTGACTAACATAACATAATAAAATAAAATTTAAAAAAAAATGTGGAATGGATTCTGGAGTTGGAAAGTCTTCATACTGAAACCACCATAATAAAGATTAGATCAGGTAAGAATCATCAGTGGATACTATGATGAGGGAGAAATTTTTAAGAGATTGAGATATTCACATGATTTTCAAGTGTTTTCCCATTGTTTATTAGTTGAGAAAGAGATTAAAAGCAACCACATTTTTTTAAAAGGAAATTAACAGTGGAGAATTAGGGCAAAACCTCCACCTGCTGATCAAAGTTAATATCACCACTGGACATCATGTTCTTCCACATGTGAAACCTTGAGACACATCACATATGCAGAATCTCATTGTAGACATGAGAAGACATCAAACAAAATGAAGATTGTTTTCTTAAAAAAATATATATTCTTTAAGTGCATTCACATTATCAAAGACAAAGAAAGGTTTGGGGAATGTTACAGGCTAAAGAGACATGACAACACTGTAATATTTGATCCTAGAGATTGGATAATGTAGTAGAGAGGAAAAATACTATAAAGGACATAATTAGGCCACCTGAGAAAACTGAAATATGGGAGATAAAGAATTGATTCAACGTAAATTTATGCAGTTGATGTCGACTGTGATTACATAATACTTCTATTCTTGGGAAATACCCATAAAAGTATTCAGAGGTAAAGAGGCATGTAAAATGTAATTTACACACATACATGTTACATGGACATATGAATAATAGGTAAATCTGGGCAAAAAATGCACGCATTTTCTTTGTACTATTTTAATTTTTGACCAAATTCTGTAAATTTGAAATTATTTCCAGCTAAATGTTTTCTTTTTAATTGAGAAATAGTGCTAGATTCAATTCCAAGTTCATTTAGAAAAAAAGGAACTTTATCCCTATGGCACATAATGCACACAAACTGTGTATTAAAGCTGTATACATGAAAGGAAAAACATCTAAGAAATTTATGTGAAAATATAAACATTGGAGAATATACATTCTTATTGCTGTAAATACTACATTCTAAGTGATACCAGCTAGAGAAACTCTTGCATGTACATTAAGAAACATGTAGAAGAATGCTGAAATATTCAGACCCACCTGATAAAAGTCACATAAATAAACTGGGAACAATCCAGACTCCAACACCAATAAAATGGATAATGTGTGGAATATATATGCAGTGGAATAGTAAACTGCATGTGAAATGTATGTGCTTAAGCTACATGCAACAGTATAGATAAGTCTTAAAAACACAGGCTAGGTGGGAAAAAGTAAGTCACAGAAGAATACATTCAGTAATATTTATATTCTATGAAATCCCAATCTTCATACAAGTGTGTGTGCACAAGCATCCATCGGAAGATGGCATGAAAGCACATGTGGTAAAATTATAGAAAAGGGCAAAATGCAGGGAAGCGAAGATGTGGGAAAGGAAGAGAAGAGGGGATGATACATTCAAAGAAAGATATATAGGGGTTTCAGAGGTAATGGTGAAATTTTTGTAGTGGGTAGTTAGAATTCAAAGGTAATGTTATCAGTAGCCTTCATGTCTAAGATGGAGTATATTTTCCAAAGATGGACACACTAATATATAGCTTATTCCACATGCTCTAATTAAAATGTGATATTGACATCCTTCAACTAAGAGGTAGTGTCTATGTTCCCTTGGGCCTGGGTCGAACTTTGAATCCCCTTCTGCCAACAGAGCACCAGAATGCGACAAAATGACTTCTGATGCTAGGTCATAATAGGTGATAGGATCTCTCTCTGTCTCTCTCTCTCTGTGTGTCTCTCTCCCCGCAAGGGTACCTCTGAAACCCTGGACCACCATATATATGGCTACCATGAATGACCAACCACTATGCTTGAAAGACCATGTAGAGACAACACAGAAAGAGAGATACACAAAACCCCCCCTACTTCAGCACCCAGGTTTTGAGTCTTCCCAGACCAGATCCCAGAGATGGAAATGCACGAGCTTTCAGATAATACTAGCCCCAGCTTTTGAGTTTTCCAGATGAGGCTCCAGACATTGTAAAACTGAGCCAACACATCCCTACAGTGCTCTGTCGGAATTTCTGAAACAGAAAATTCATAAACATGATAAATGGTTGTTTTACATGACCAAGTTTTGGGGTAACTTGTCCATATATCTGTAGTAACTGGTACACTGCCTTACATATATTTTATCTCAAACAATCTTTTGTCTCTATGTAAGATAAAAACAAATTTAACAAGGCAATAGAACGTGTACAAAATTTCGAGGTCAAAAATAAAAATTCCTACTGATTTTCTTTTCAACTAATGTATTGTTTGGCTGTGAAAACAAAATGAAATACAAAATTTAGGCATAAAAGGGCTCTCTGGAACTTCAACTCACCCACCATAAAGAAAAAAAGTTACTTTTTCAGTACTTCGCTCAGATAATTGATAATATATTGCATGTGAAATTAATTTGTAAATTATTAAAAAATCTAAGCAATTGTTCTGTACTTCGGCACTTAGTGCCCTACAAATGACACACTGACCTTCTTTGTCTCTTTAGGAATTATCCTTTTCATAGCGCCTCTATTCTTCACCAACCACAAAGAATTATCTGTGGTTGAGATCGAAAATCACCTAGGACAACAACATTTGTCTCTCTGACTTCACCCTCCACATTGTAGAGTTTAATTTACACCATTTAAAGCATGAGCTATTCATATTCAGGTAGACTATCACTCTCTCACGCTCTGTGCTTCTACTTCAATATTTTTGGCCCATGAGGTTACGCTGGCCTAGATCACCTAACACCTTCCTTCTTCCTTAGTGATGTTCTATTCATCCCTCAATTAAACAACTCAAAAAAATGTGTTTCTCATTTTAATGAAAATATTTCTTAAGAATTTTAACTAACAATAGTGTCTTTTAAAAACTGTGTTTGGACATCATAATTGCATTAAGTTGTGTCCGGTCATATTCTCAGACAAAATGTAGACTTGTGACAAACGTTCACCATGCCATATGCACGTATGGTGTGTCTTCAAGTAAAATGCAAAGTTTTCAAAATATTAATAATGATACTACTCAAGAGTTCCCAAAGATGTAGAATATTATTATGCTATAAGGTTTAACATCAAAAGCAGGCATAAAATTTAATGTACAATAGAATTTCCGCTGTGCAAAAAACGACATCATAAAGACCAGAGGAAGTTACATTGAAAAACTGAGCATGAGTTGCCTGTGAATGTTGGGATTATAGGTCCTTCTTTACAATTTTCTTGTCCTGTCCATTTTGCCATGACCATATATGATAAAATACTTTATGAAAATATTTTTAATTTTCCCAAAGTTAAAAGGACTCCTTTCCTTCTCTTTAATTAGGGAGTTCATTTTAGGCTAAGAATATGCTAATTAATGGCATATTTATAATTTTTATATATGTAATTTCAATTTAGGTTTTATTAATATCCTGAGAGTTTTTCCCTAAAGATACTATTCTATAGTATAACAGTTTGTTATTTGCATTTTTGCTAGTTCAATCCTCCTTTATTGAATTAGCTTCTGATTCCTTGGAGAATGGAATTGAATAATCATAGCAATGATGGTACTTTAATAATATTGAAATACTGGGTATTCATTATGTGCTGGTCACAACGAGCATTAAATATTTTGTGTGTATACTCAGGTTATTATTCAAGAAAATTTTTGAGACACAAAGACTATGTTTTAAAGATTTATTTATTTGAGAGAGAGAGAGAGAGACAGCAGGGAGTGGGGGCGGGGAGACAGAGAAAATCTGAAACAGACTCCATGATGAGTGGGGAGCCTGACTCGGGGCTTGATACCTCAACACTGAGATCATGATCTGAGCCAAAGCCAAGAGACAGGCACCTCAACAGAGACTATTTTTATCACTATTTTGGAGATGAGGAAACTGAGATTAAAAGAGTTAAGCACCTCCTCCATGATCACTCATTAGGAAGTGATAGAGCAGGATTCAAATGCAAGTTTGGGTGGCTCCAGAAATCAAATTCTAGAACATTCTATACCATCTGACCCCCTTTGTATGCTTTGTATCTCCTCACCGTGGCTAGCACAGAGTCCTGCACATAGCAGATACTTCAATAATAAATATGGGATGACTGATAGTGTATATTCCAAAATTTAAAAAATTTAAAACCAAAATGATGACGAAGTTTTGACTTATTTTTCTAACTCTATGTTTCATATAGCTTAATAGAGTATAAAATATTCCAGAAATGATCTCAGTCAATAGAGAAAATGATGTCCCTCCTGAATGTAGTAGCCTCTCTTTGCATACCACACTGGACAGCCTGTGCTTTCAGTTCTATGAGTCCGGGCACCACCAAATATGTTTTAAAAAAAATTTCCATTTTAAGTCTATTTCCACTTTTTGCTTAAATGACATAATTTATCTAGAACATAATTAAACCCATTTTCTAGAACAACAAAATGACATATCAACAAGGTAAGACCCAACAAAGCAGAAACCAACTACTACTGTAGGTATTATATACATCATTGCATTCAAATTCTAAATTATTCACATGTGGCAGCTTTCCTAGTCAAGGGTAATGAGATGATTAACATTATCATTTAAACCCAATAGGTGATGCTATTCTGAGTAAACATGTACACGGATGGAACTCCAAACTTTTCTGTGGGCTTTCTCCACTTGTTATTTTTAAGTCAAAATTGTAGGGGTTTTTTGTTTTGTTTTGTTTTGTTTTGTTTGCTTTTATCTACAGAAGAAAATTTAAATCTGTATACCAGCAAATAAAACTGATTTTATTGGCATTAGAATTAATTTAATAATTGAATCATCACACGTTACTTGCATTTTGGCAGAGCTGTAGTAAGTCATCTGAAGTCGCCTTATTACAGATGACATTATTTACATGTATTTTTAACAAAAAGGAGCCTTAGAAGTTATGGTGAGAAAAATGGATTTCAATGTGATGGGAAAGCAACCATAGATGTGTCTGCAGAACAGCATTATGTGTGACAAAGAAGCCGGCATGATAGGCGCTCAACAGAGAACTAAAGCCGTGGGTCTGTTTCACCACAAGTGGGCTGAGTTATGACAAGGGGAATGCCATCAACAGATTGCCGTCTTCTGCTACTCCTGACGTTGAGTGTTCGGAGGTCTATGTACTCCAGGGACCGATTTTATGGCTTATCTCATTTTCCATGAGGGAATATCTCCCTCCGCTATGTCATGCTGTGAGGGTTCCATAAATATTAAGTTTGCATTTTTCAAGCATTCAATTTTCTCTGAATTTCTAGACATAGGGGGAGACAGCATCACTGACTATAATATTCAACACACACACAAAAAACGCTATTCAACTCAATTGCTTTATGATAGGAGTTAATTTTTTTGTATTAGTATCCAATTTACAGAAGTCCTCCATGTCAAAAGCAAAAGGCTATTAAGCGAGAACATACTTTAAAAGTAATCGGCAAGTTGAATAAAGATGCCATCTTACATCTAGAATGATTTCTGAGTGATATAGTGACTGCTTAAAATTCATAATCCATGACCTTGGTTCCTGAACTGAAGAGGGAGAGATGATACTATTTTCATTTCTCTTTAAGATTTCACTCTTTTATTGCAGAAGTTTAACTTGAATGTGTATTTTGGGTGTCAAGTGATCTCATCTGAAATGGTACAAGCGTAGATACTATGTATCTATGAAGCAGAATGGGGTAAAAGCTAAAGAAATTTTACTGCCAGTGACTACTGAGAGTTGCTCTTTCTTAATATATCAGTTGACATTTTGTGTGCAGAATTCATGCATTTCTAATAGTCCCCATAAAATGTCAGCTTGTTCAGGAACAGTGAGCTGCCAGAGAACGGTCTTCGGCAGCCTATACGGTGGCCCAGAGCTGCCCTTCTGCAGAGCCATTGCCCCAATGACGTGTCACACACAACTGGATAAGTGTAAATGAACTCTAAATGCCATCCATGATTCTGCTCTCCACACTTCCCCCTAAAATTGAACGTGAAAGTCTATTTTTTTTTTCAAAATCTCTGTACCATAGTGACAAAGTAAAAAGAAAGTTCAATTCTGAATTATATTATTTGAATGTAATGAGACTTTTAAAATTGCAATTGAATAAATCCATTTCATTATCAATTAAGAACTCATTTGCCTGTAAAATTTTCTTCCTTCTCTCCCTCACGCCCCAATCCTTGACACACACAGCTGTTCCATAAACTGGAAAGGGTTTTCAACAGGAAAGAGAAGTTGAAACCAAGTGAAACTGGGAGATTTGTTTTCAATGAACAAACCCAAGATTAATCATTTGTTTTTGCTTTAAACGTTAATTTTTATGTTAAATCTTAAGCAGCCCTAAGAAACTATCCTGGTTCCCGTGACTAGCCCCAGGCCTTCTGATCTTTGAGTCGTAACCTAGAATATGGCTTAAGGATAGAGACTCAAGGGGCGCCTGGGTGGCTCAGTTGTTAAGCGTCTGCCTTCGGCTCAGGTCGTGGTCCCAGGGTCTTGGGATCGAGCCCCGTATCGGGCCCTGCTCAGCAGGAACCCTGCTTCTCCCTCTCCCACTCCCCTTGTTTGTGTTCCCTCTCTCGCTGTATCTCTCAAATAAAGAAATAAAATCTTAAAAAAAAAAAAAAAAAAAGGATAGAGACTCAAGGGCCACACTGCCCAAGACCAGTTCTAATTTTTACAAACTGTGCGACTTGGACATGTCATGTAAACTTCTTGTGCTTTAATCCCCCTATCTGAAAAATGTGAATGATAATATTAGTGTATAGTAAATGAGTTGGTGGTGAAGATTAAGTGAGTTTATAAATGTAAAGTACTTAAACAGTGTCTGGCCAATAGTTAGACAACATAAGTCTCCACTGTTATTGGTATTACCTATGTTTTCTCTCTGGACTTTTAAGATTATCTGAATATACCATTTTGTATTTTTTACAGGCTTAATTGCATTGTATTTAGTTACTGATATTGGGTGGAAAGGAACAACTAGGAACCTAATCTTGGATGTTGGGTCTTTCATGGCACTTGACATTGATTCAAGCATAGTAGGTCCTAAACTGAGACCCTAAGATGGACTATAACAATGTATGATTTAATGGCATACACCTTCCAAATTAGATAATTTGTTAGTTTAGCTGATGCATATATGTGTGAAAGTTTGTATAAAGATGCTTTAAAAACGTGACTGGAACCCAAAGACAGGGGAGAAAGAAATCTACCAGACAAAAATCATGAAAGGATTTTAGTAATCCAATGCATAAGAACCAAATTTGACATTGCACTCCTATGCATCCAATATAAAAGTAGAGTAGCTTCTATCTATGCACCATGTAACAACTAGGAATATTTATTCTTGATAGAAAGACAAAGATGTTTCTTCTCTGCTCTTACATTCTGAAGGAAAATTTATATGGAAGAAAAAAACCAGTGGTGAAAACATAAGTTATTTGACTCTGGTTTACAAAATACTGTGTACTATTCATCATAGGCTTACATAGTAGATTCTAATAAAAGGCCAGGGAATACTATGGGCTCATCACTTACTATTTTTCTATGGGCTTTTAAGTGTATGTGTTTGTATAGTTTGCTTTTTTGCTGATCCAACTTGGTTTAGGTTTAGAACTTTGATAACACAGAAAAAAGAAGTCTTAAATCATCCCACTTCAATGTCAATCTTCTCAAGTATAAATTGGGCAAGATCTGAATAACAATTCATGCAAGATTCAGCTGTCTGGCAAGGCTCCTTCTCATAGAGCTATTCCACGGTGTTGATCGAAGAGCAACCATAGTTTCTGATATGAGAGCAGAGCTGATATTCTGTAATGAAATTTACAACACCTGTACTGATGGCAGATGGATGCCACTGAATAGGCTCAGAGTATTTTTCCCTCAAAATAATGCAAATCCATTTAAGTGCCCAATACATAATATGCTATAAAAGGAAAAAAGAAAAAAAAAAGAAAAAAACAAAAACTAAAGTAACAAGAGCAATACTACAACAGGGTTTGGAGTGAGAAAACCAGGCTTCTCACAGGGGCCCTGCACCAACAAGCTTGAACAAGCTTGAAACACCCAAAGGCTCAGCTTCTCGATCTGCAAAAGTATTTGCAGAAAGAATAAATGAGATAACAGTTTAAGCCCCAATCCATTATTCACTATATGACACATGGTAGATCCTAAGAAAAATTAGTTATTTCATCTTGCCCCAAACTTCCCGTTATTTATTTCAAAAAAAAAAAAAAAAATCCAAGTATTGCTTACTGGAAAGCAAAGTCTATAGAATATCATCCAGGATACACTGAAAATAATAATAATAATTATTATTATTAGCACATCCATTGTTCATATAAGTAATAGGAGTTTTCAATGCTGGGAACTTAAAGAGATAATGCTCAGTTTGATGGAAGTAGATATTTGATTTGCAGGCCAGCATGTTTTATGCAGCCGCCAGAGAACTAAATTGCGTATAGTCCAGTACCACTTGGTTTCCAAAGAGAGAAGGGATCAGGGGACAGAGAGAGCCCCAGACTGCAGTCATGAGCAATAGAGTTGATATCTTAGGCAAAAGCAAAATATCTTCATAGTCATCAAGGGTAAATAAGAGGGTATTTAATCAGAATTGACCTCAGAGCTACAACTAAACCTAAACACATTGATTGAATGGGAGATCAACATAAGCTAGAAAGAAGACAAATGTGGCACTAGTTGAGCTGTTCCTAAAACGTTCTGACAATGCAATTTAAGTAGACTGAAATGTAAATGGCTGTGTGTCTTAGCCTCTGGCTTATCAAGAGAGATGGATATTTGCATGTAGTAGCAGACTGAAGAAGCAGCCTTGCTCTCCATTTTTAAGGTATGTATGTTTACTCCTTGGTCTACTTGTTGAAAGCTAGTTAATATCCTGGGTTCCATAAGCACCGTTTTGTTCAGCCCTGTATCATCCTCTCCACCTGTTAACAGGGATGGCTGAACTGGGTAATGAGACCTTGCCCTCTACGGATACTGTAGGGGACCATGGGGGGGACACAATATGCATTTATAAGCATGATAAAAAGCTGAATTCCATGGAGCACATGCTAGTCTGTGAAGACCACAGAATCATGCTTGTCCAGGTGATTTTTTTTACATAGGGTTCAGGATCTTGGTTTTTTGGAAACCCTGAAAATGGCAGGAGTCACACAACTCATTTTATTATCACATGACCAGTGTAACACTGGGGAGAACTTTGTCCCAGGAGCATACTGTGGTTTGGGTCAATGTGAACCATTGACATGAACCAGCTTTTAGTTTTTGCGATCCTGAAGTTCAATGTTTGAGTTTAACAGACCCTAGTTTGGTGTTGAGCTGATATTTAACAGTACATTGAGGAAGGAGAGAAAAGTTTCCCAACAGATTTATTTACTCAAAAATGCAATTATAAGTTTTGAGCATCTAGAGAGTTCACTGAGTCTATTGAAAGCAGTCTCTTCCCAGAGCAAATGCTTGGGAATAAAATTTCTGAGTCAGATGGTTTCTTGAAAAGCAGAAACTTTGAAAACAGGGAAGAAGCATGTTGAATTCTCCTTAGTATACCCCATGCACAACACATTCTGTCTCTGTCTCTCTCTCAAGGGACAGAGAGACAGAGAGAGATGATGACAGAGGGAGACCCCCCCTTATGTGGCTTTGGTAAAGGCTTAGGTTGTTATACTGGGCCAGAAAAGAAACACACACACACACACACACACACACACACACACACACACACACGTGTATTTACACATCCTGATAGCAGAATAATTAGAGAGGTTACTTGTACCATAGTAGTTAGAGTCTGGGGTTATGTGCCAGAAACCTGTGTGACTCCAGGATTTTGATTAATCTCTCTGAGCTTCAGTTTCTACAGTTACATGTGCTATTTTTTCCATCACAAAGTTACTGTAAGGTCAGTAATCCCCTAGTTTTTTCCTTCTGTTTTTTAAAAAGATTTTATTTGTTTATTTATTTGAGAGAGAGAGCGCATGAACGCAAGCAGGGGGAGGGGCAGAAGCAGAAGGACAAGCAGACTCCGTGCTGAGCGCCTGACGCGGGGCTCAATCTCAAGGATTGAGATCAGGACCTGAGCCGAAATCAAGAGTCCAACACTTAACCGACTGAGTTCCCCAGGCGCCCCCCCCACCACCCAGTAATCCCTTAGTTTTAAAGTCCTCTGTGAATGGTGATAAATTTTACGAATTTAGAATATCATCATCAATATATCACCCTCTCATAACGTATTACCCGAATCTGACAGAAACACACATTTTAAAATGAGTGAAATTTTAAGGCACAGAGAAACCATCATTGGCTTCCAAAATAAACAGCTTGCAATTAATGGTACTTAACAATTTTTATGACCAGTACTTATAAGAAAATTCCATCTTCTTATACAACCCCATCTATAGAAATGCTTACCATAGAAACTTTGTGCATAAATATTCAGTGAACCCTTTTCAAAAGCTACCTAAATTGTCTTTCTAAAACATAAATACATGTGAGAGGAGAAAAATCAACCACTGAAAAGGATTGCTGCCTTTGTATTCTCTAACAATAAGCTCCTATCAAGGGGGATAATGAAGTTTTATATTTGCATAGCACCTGCTTAAGCAAGCTCAGACTGGGAAGGAAATGCACCTTGCACCAATGTCCTGGGCCTGGAGGTACAGAGAACAAATTGAAAAATTTGCCTTTAAAGTAGCTGAACTGGCTTCAAGGCCCATTTTCAGGAATATGCTATTTTTTAATGTTCGTTGTGTTTACTTACAATAAACAAAGTACACATCAAAAGTTTGAGTTTGGTTTTTGTTTCCTATTGCTGACTACGGAGGTCAACAGACACAATTTTTTCCTATTCTTTAAAGAAAATTGGTGCAATTCTTCCTAGAATATGTTTAGTCATTTCACCAATTGTGAAGTTATTTTTTTTAAAATGCATTTGAGAGATTTGGAATTGGTTATTCTTTGAAAGCATCCTGTCACAGATACAATCACAGCAGCTAGGGGAGATCAACAACATTTTGAAGCATTTTTTAGGAAAAACAAAACAACAACAACAAAAAACACCAGCTACTTAACTGCTAATAGTAGATTTCCTTCTCTTTCTGCTCAAGCTGGAAGCTTCCTTACCTTTATGGAAACTTTTGTTTAGCAAATGTCACATTTGTGGTTAACAAGTGCTATAATACAATTTATGAGCAGTTGAATTTTTACTGTTCAAAGTAGTCGTATTTCATCTTTCTGCACTGGTGGTGATAGCTTGCTGCTTCTTTTATCTTCTGGTATTCTAAAACAATTTTTTTAAATATGTGCTAATGTCATTTATTTATAAGCTGAACTTAAAATTAATCTGAATTAATATTAAGGTAAAAATGCTTGTAATTTATGCTTGTCTTTAAGACAATGGCAGTCAAAAACTAGAGACATACTCCAGTGGAAATATAAGAATTTCAGTATTAACCAGCCCTGGCTTTGGACCTCAGGTCTGCTCCTTAGAGCTGTGAAAACGTAAAAAAGTCGTATCACCTCTTTGTGCTTTTTTCCCCCTCATCTGTAAAATAGACCAACCCCCCCCCCGCCAAAAAAACCAAAAAAACAGAAAACAAATGCTTACCTTTTAAATTATAATGAGAATCATATATGACAGCTGATCTTAAGACTTGGCAAGGAGCATTTGTTCACTATGCTATTTCTCTTCCTAACATCCAATTCCCTTGTAGGTTAAATAAATGTATAGATATAGGGGTAGATATCTATAAATTTCCTACTAGCATTTAACTGGAAATAATTATTTTTGGTATCAATTTCAGCCAGTATAAAAGTGACATATAGAAATTCACTCAACAATTTAACAATTAAAAATGTCTTATAGGGCGCCTGGGTGGCTCAGTTGGTTAAGCGACTGCCTTCGGCTCAGGTCATGATCCTGGAGTCCCAGGATCGAGTCCCGCATCGGGCTCCCTGCTCAGCAGGGAGTCTGCTTCTCCCTCTGACCCTCCCCCCTCTCATGTGCTCTCTCTCGCTCTCTCATTCTCTCTCTCAAATAAATAAATAAAATCTTTAAAAAAAAATGTCTTATAGCAAGAGACTATATGTATTAAAGCCAAAGAGTTAATTATTATATACTAATCAGATTATGCTGGGCTTATGGATCTTGTACAGAAGAACTTCTAATTATTAGAGGCTCAAAGTACTAATTAGAGGTTTAGCCCATATCCCTCCATCGATGGTTAGACTTTCATTCTGATTTTGTGGTGGACCAAGAATCTGTACGATTAACAAGTTTCCAGATGATCTCGATACAGATGGCCAATAAACCACATTCTGAAAAACACTCAAATATGTCACAGATAATTCCCAGCAAAACATAAGGTGGCACTAAAGCATGCAAAGACATTCATTTGAAGTGTGAAAGAATCTGTAGATTTAACAAATCAACACTTTTATGAAGTCACCATTCTGGGGAAGGCAGTCTGGCAAGCGCAATCAAGAGGTATCTAAGAATCTGTTCTAACCTCACTGGGAACACAGAAGAATGAGCAGTAAGTTGCTAAATAATGTTTTTCATTGTTGACTATGAAATAACAGGTGAATGCCATTTTGCCCCATTTTAATACCATGTGTTAATACAGATTTTACTTGCTCCAAGAAAGAGTGTAGACAATGCCATTCTAACCAGGAGAGGCATTTACTTACAGCTATCAGTGGATGCCTAACAAATATCTCTTCTTAATACAAATGGTCTTTCCTGAGTATGGAAACTCGAATTTTGAAAACACTCACTCTGTAAAGTTTAGGTATATTGATGAATATAACCTTGACATCTGCTCAAACACCAAAAAGATTATGTTTGGGCTCTTCTTTATTACATGAAAATTCTTCAGCTCTGCATTTGTCCTGTAACTTTGAGAAGTCCAGTATTCGTGTTGTGTTCTTTTCAGATTTCTCACATAGAAACAACTGGACCAAATTTACTGCCAAGACAGCCCAATCAATTGATCCTCATTCTGCCAGACCCAGGCAGTGAAGTGGCAGGCAGATGGTCTTTCCTTTGAGTTGGCTAAAGTGTTCGGTGTTTAAGTGATGTGACCGAGATCACATGGATCATAGCTGGAAAAACTCGGATGTGAAACCTCAGTCTTTGAACTCCAAAGTCGGTGCTCTTGATGCAGAGTCAGAAGTATAAGTTGTGGAATGGGGACATCGCTTGGTTTTATGAAAATTTAAATCAGGCTAATAGCTGCCAGAAATTTTCCTTATAATTGTACATTCAATAACAGAATTAATGCAGTGTTTTAAGAATTGTAAAATTAAGTTTTAAAGTCATGATTAAATTTCATGAGAGCAAAAAGAAATGAAGATAACATTATCATAATGACATCTTATTGAGGTTTTAAATTCTGATTGAAAAAGGTCTACTAGATAAGAACATTAGGGAAGACAATATTCCTTCTAGTCCTAAGGCTCTATGGCTCCGTTGTACAAGATTCAATGTAGTTTAAATAAACCCATGTCTCAAATGATCAAAAATCCTCTTCAGGCCCCTACCTTCTAGATTAATAAACTATCAAAAAATACTTGGCTCTGATGGCATTAGAATGTAAGCCAATTTCAAAGATTATCTTACTATTTAAGGAACTTTGTTCTCCAAAAGGAGCTGAAGACATTCTGGAATCCACTCTTCATTCACTCAGCACTTTAAAATAGCATTAATTCTTTTGTCTGCTGAATATAAAACATGAGAAATACTTTGTCTTTTCTATCAGTTCAAATTTTCTCTGTGTGAATGGACAGATCAGTAAATAATTATGTGTCACATACTGACTTAGAGGTCAGCCCCAAGTACCACAAGATTATGGAGAAGAGGAATTCAGTATAGTTTCTAAGAAACCGGACTCCAGAATTCACTGCCATGTTCAAATTCTGGCCTACTTGATCCATGACTCTGGAAAACTTCCTTTAACTTGGTGTGTCTCCTTATCCTTATTTATAAAACAGAGATTTTAGGAATACCTGCTTGATAGGGTTATGGGAGAACTGAATTAAATAATATATCTAAATTCTTTAAACGGTATCTGGAACATGGTTATGCCATATGCACAAGTCTAGCCCTATGTACAAAAGGCTTTTTAAAAACCTTCAGAGCAGAAACACGTGAGCAGTTTTAAATGATGAACGGGAATTTACTAGGAACTAAAATGGCCAACGTGCTCTGAAATGCGCAAAAGCATGGAAAAGTGAGAGTAATGTCAGAGGGCGGGGACGATTCTGTGTGGCACCAGCACGGTCAAGCTAGTGAACTGTGTGAAGAGGCATAAAGGAAGGGGAAGGAGAGGCTGAAAAGACGTAGCCTGTCCTTCAAGACTATGGCAACTTTGAGGATGGGATCACTCTTTCATTTCTTTCAGCAACATAAAATTAGCTTCTTGGAGAGCATTTCCATACATGCATTTTCACATCAACCCAGGTGCTAGAAAACACCAACTATATATATATATATATATATATACTGATAACTGCCATATCTTTCAGTGTTTCAAGAAATCATTCTGGTTGCATTAAGGACAGATTGGAGGGCAAGAGACTGAAGGTAGGGGAGACAGATTGAAACTCATCTGGGTGAGAGTTCCTAAGAGCCTCACCGAAGCCGGTGAACACAGGCAAGGAAAGAATGGGGAGAGATCTAAGAGGTAATCTGGATGGATAATAAATACGATTTTTTGTTATCGACCAGATATCAAAGGAAGGGAAAGGAAAGAATCCAACTTGATTCCTTAGTGAGTAAGTAACTAAGACAGTAATGATGCTCTAAATAAAGGGATACAGTTTTAGAAGACTGATATGAATTCCTTGGAAATTGAGTGCTTTTTAACTTATAACATTTTTTAAAATAAATCTTTGGTTTTTAAAATACCATTGTCATGATTATGGAGCCATTAGGATCTGAACTTCATATCCCACTATCACTGTGGCTCCCATTCTGTTGTCTTTGTTACATTAGACCTGTCACCATGGTGAAGGAGGTCTCCAAGGCTCAAATCATACAATGGCATTTTTCGTTTGTTTGTTTGGTTGGTTGGTTGGTTGGTTGGTTTTGGCCAAAGGCAGATTATTAAGATGATCCAAAGATCAGTTTGGTGACTGAACTGGTTGTTTTGAGTGGTGCCATCTGTTACCCAGATAACTCTGGGTCATTGCAGATAGAGGTTCCAGAGATGCCTCCAGGCAGCTGTGGGTTTTCAAGCTGATTTTACTTAGCATTAATGCCAAATGCCGGTGTTTCTACAGCTGGGTTGGTATCAAAACACTTGGCAGATGCTCACTTCTGATGATGAGAAAAGGTAAGAGACAAGCCCCCTCCCTTGCAAGTAGCTGGGAAGTACAGTTTTTTTTTTTTCCCATTTATTTATTTATTTATTTATTTATTTTCCTTTTATTTGTTCACTTGTTTCCCTTTTAGGGCAATTCTGTTGTGAACAAGGTTTATGTAAATCTATCATCAGTATATCCTACCACTTTCTTTCATACCTGGCACAATATTTATTGAACAAAAGACTAAAATAATGGATGATTAAGAGCATTTCTTTAATAAAAATTAAATAGATATTAACTTAAATATATTACAAATGATTATCAAGAGAAATATTTTCTCAAATTCACTTGAATCAATTATATTGAGAGTGGGAGATGAGATGTTCCCCAAAGCTAGGGTATGGAGGATATTCAAAAAGGAGTTGGTGTATACTTTATTGTCCTTCCATTCAGATACTTTAAAATGTAGCTCTGGATTGATCCAGGTTTTTAGAAAACATATTTTTATTTATTTTTTAAAAGATTTTATTTATTTATTAGAGAGAGAGAGCATGGGGAGGGACAGAGGGAGAGAGAAAATCTCAAGCAGACTCCAGGCTAAGTGCAGAGCCCACTGCAGGGCTTGATCCCATGACCCCGAGATCATGACCCAAGCTGAAACCAAGAGTTGAAGCCTTAACCAACCGAGCCACCCAAGGGAACATTTTTAAGCACATTGGTTGAGACCCTGTTGAGCCATTTTTACTAACTTCTTTCAAGTTTATGCCACCAACTTACATCAGCGGACATTACTGAAAAGAGCTCTTAGAAACTTAAAGTTGTATTTACTAGAAAATGCTAAGGTGTTATTTGTGCAGCATACTATACAATGAGTCCTTTATGTGAATTCACAGCAGACATCCAGCTCTCAGCACCAGGAGCAGGTAAGAACAGGTGTGCTTCTTTAAAGAGAAAAACACATTTGCCCTACTCAAATGATGATGAACATAATTTTCTGTACTTGGATTCACAGATTTATTAGAGTCGAACTTGTGCTCCTTAGAGTATACATACAAGACCTACGGAATATGTTTCTATTTTTCTGGTTTTATTTTTTTAGTTCCATTTTCCTCACTTAAAATAATGTATGGCTTTAGCTAATTTTCCTTAAATCTCTTCTGGAAAATATAAGTTTATAGATTAATATATAATAATATCTAATATTTAGGGGTGATTTTTATGTGCTAGGAACTGTCCTCAGAGTTTTACCTGCAGTGACTCAAACACATGTTTCTCAGGCATAAGGAAGACATTCACAACTGCACAGAGGTCAGCTCATTGCTCAAGGTCACAAGCCACCTAGTAGGTGGAATTGAGTTATGACTCTACATGATCTTTGAGCTTTGAACCACCTCATTGTATTTCCTTTGCAAGTGCAGCATACTTTGAAGATGTTTCACAATCTTGTATTCATCATCAACTGACAAACACATACAGATGGTCTAGCTACTGAGCATAGCACTGAGATGGCTTAAAACAAAATAGACCTAGTCCCCTTCCTTTAATAAAAAGTATTTTAATGGCAGAGATTAAACATATTTTAATTAACTATAATGGAACATGTAGATATCACTTGCAAGGTACACATGGAGAACTACAGATACATAGTGTTGTGTGTGTGTGTGTGTGTGTGTGTGTGTGTGAGAGGGAATGTTTGAATGTCTCGCTGTCACCCATGAAAGCAGTCTTGTTGAGGCTTTTATGTTGCAAGGAGTAGGTTTAATATAATATTAATTTGCACTCCTCTCTCCCTACTCAGATCCTAGTCTTATGGTTGGCATTTATGTCTAGAAAATAGACATTTATTATTTTTTTTAAAGATTTTATTTAGTTTAGAGAGAGAACATGAGCAGGGAGAGAAGCAGAGGGGGAGGGAGAGAGAATCTGAAGCGGACTCCGTGCTGAGCACAGAGCCTGTTGCAGGGCTCTATCCCAGGACCTCGAGATCATGACCCCAGCCGAAACCAGGAGTTGGACGCTTAACCGACGGAGCCACCTAGGCACCCCATACATGTACGGATCACTCATTATGTATCTACTATCTGTGAGCACCTACTACGCACCACGCATATTACCTCGCTTATTCCCCAAAGAATTCCCACAGTAGCTTCATTGTTTCATAAGTGCTTTTGTAATTTTTTTTTTTAAAGATTTTATTTATTTATTTGAGAGAGAGAGAATGAGAGACAGAGAGCATGAGAGGGAGGAGGGTCAGAGGGAGAAGCAGACTCCCTGCCGAGCAGGGAGCCCGATGCGGGACTCGATCCTGGGACTCCAGGATCATGACCTGAGCCGAAGGCAGTCGCTTAACCAACTGAGCCACCCAGGCGCCCAGTGCTTTTGTAATTTAAACAATAATATTTGCTTCTGATTTTTAGAGAATCTGAATGATATTCTCCTTTGAACTGACCAGTAGGATACTGGGTATTAAAACTGGATCAAGCTTTCAATGTCATCTAAGTATTTTTACATAATTTTTCTTAGTCTCTTTTGAGATACTTCTGCCCCATTTTTCTTTTCTTTTTTGGTGATTTGGATATATTCCTGTCTTTTTGTTGACCTGAGATAGCTCCTATTATACACAAACCCACTAGCATAACATACACTTTTTGCTAATCCTTCAAAATCTCACCCCTTATCTCCACTCTAGTTATACCTAGCAAAATATTTAGTTTTCTAGCCTTTTCCCCTCGAATTTTAAGTGATTTACAAAAAAAAAAAATTCAGAATATGCACTTCCTCAACTTAGGTGAAGATCCACACAGCAATGTTAGAAACCAACACGGATGTAGAAATAGCACAGTGTAGATATTTGCCATTTTGCTGAGTGAAACTAATTCCAGCAAAACTTAAGGAGTACTTACTATTAATGATTAATTATTCCTTAATATGGAAAATCAAGCTTTAGATAAGTTTCTGAATATTGCTTAATTAAAAACTTGAGTGTCAACAATAACCAAGGTATATTTTGTGAAGTTGACCAATAGGGTCATACATAGTATGTGTCTGCTCTGGAAGCTCTCCGTGCTCCAATGTGTTTCTTTGATATTAGAGAGATCCTCTTCTCACGCCTAAAATATCTACCTCATTCACACATTCTGGTTAAGAGCCTCTCCAGGCTTGTAGACGATCTGCATAGCCTAGCATCTCTATCAAGCCTGCATTTCTCAGCCTGATATGCTTAATAATACAGATGTTTATAATACAAGTGCATGCTTTCAAATATAACATCCTTTCAAATATGAAATAGTTGCAAAATTCAGATACTGAATTCAAAATTCAGTTGCCAAATTCAAAATTCAGGTAAATTTACTCAGTGAGATTGCTTTATTCCTTTCCTTACCTTAACCGAAGGGATGGAAACTGTGACTAGAGAAATAGAAGGGAACAGAGAAGAACACAGAACATAAAGATCTTTGGAGGAAATGAGGTAAAGTTTTGTCAGTCAAAAGTCACTGAACAGCTACACAAGTATTAAGACCAGAATTTCCTAAATCTGAAATTCTGTCAAGAGTTCTCAATACACATACTCTTTGTTCTGTGGTGGATATGAACATACATCATAAACAATATGAGACTGAACTGTATGTAATTTCCATTTTGTAGATGTAATAGTAATATCATACAATCCAACCTTATAGAAGATATAATGGGAAATGGTTGAATACATGGCCTGTACTTGTGATAGGAAATGCCAAAATCAACTTAAACAGTCTTAAAAAGAAATGAATTGACAAACAGACTTGAGTTTGCTCATTTAGAATTATTACATTTAGGAGTTATATAGAATTACATTTTATAATTATTTTCAAGAGAAATAAAGTAGGTAATTTCATTATCCTCAGATTTATACATTTGAAAGGGAATTATTTCAAAGATCATTAAATGAGCCAAACATCACTCTTTAAGTGATGAGGAGGTATATTACTGTGCTCCAAGTGCCATTCTTTTAGTTCAATAAACCTACTTAAGGTGTTGCAATTTTATAGTTTTCATTAAAGATACAATTAAGCACAAGATCATTAAAATCTTTCTTGCAAACCTTCTGAAGGGAGAGCTGCTTTCAAACAACTGAATGTTCATAAGCATCGATTTGATAAACAAAAGGATTTATTCATGTTCTTCCCATTTTACATACAATTGAAAAAACAACACTACTTCCAGCCTATTCCATTTCTTCTTTGCAGTAACTTCTTCATGGTAACTTTTCTGTTTCTCCCCTTTCTCACTTGCATTGAGAAGTCATGAGGTTTTCTACACAAAGCCATGGCCTCGACTGGAATATGAGTGTATTTACCCCAGGATTTAGATTCACCTAGTTCTGTATGATGGCATAAGGGGTGTGCTGGGGGATGGCAGGGTTCGAAAAGGTGCAGGGAAAGAAACCTAATATGAAAAGACAGGTTTGACTCAGAAAGCCTGGTCCTGAGTTCTAAGATTCAGAATGCAGGGATTGCTTTGAGTTTTCTCATGTTGTTCCAGATCTGGGTCTTAGGGATAAATAGGGAGTAAAGTCTAAGAGATATGGGTGAATCCTCAGTAATGCAATAATAGTCTCTTCTAGGATGAGGGCAACAAAGTGTGATATAAAGTAGATAAGAGGAACACTCTGTATTTCAGCAAAGAACATGTCCCAGCTCGGCGGCATTGATTGGTCACATGACACACTATAAGCCTGGGCACTCTGGGACTCCTGTGGGATCAGTGGCTTCATCCTTGACATTTACTAGCTGTGTTATTTTGGGCACCTGGCTTAGCCTCTCTGAGCCTCAATAACCTCATTTGTAATATGGATGGATAATAGTGCCAAATTCAGAAGGTTGTTATGAATGTTATTTTGTACATGCATGACATTACAAACAATGCTTAGCACACAGTAAACAGTAAATGTGCTATTATTTATTATTATGTACACTGAAACTTTAGGCTTTTTGGTCACAAAAATAGGCAGCATTTCCTTTGCACAGGGGCCCTAGAATGATGGTATGGAGGTCACAGTGTGGTCATAGGATTCAAAGGACTGAGGAACTCGCAACACCACATGAAGCCAAAGCTGTAAGGAATTGAGAGAAAAAATTATGCATTTGATCTAATCATTGGGATGGCTGTCTTCATCCACATTCAAAGCAGTCCATAGTTATTTTCCAAAAATAATTTGTGAATTTGGGGTTGGGAGAAGCCCACATTTTGTTCATTTTTTAAAAGAGTTTATGTATTTATTAGAGAAATAGAGGGCGAGAGGGTGCAAAATCTCAGACTCCCCACTAAGCCTGGATCCTGACTTGGGGCTCAATCCCATGACCCTGAGATCATGACCTGAGCCAAATTCAAGAGTCCGACATTTAACCGACTGAGCCACCCAAGCACCCCTGTTTGGTTCATTTTAAATGGGCTGTAGACCCTGTGCTAGTGTTTCCAGTCAGAAAGAGAGAAATGCAGTCTCGTGTGTCTTGTGATAGTCCAGAAGCAGTCAAAGACATGGTCTTGTGTTTGAATCCCAGGTGTGTTGCTTCCTCTTATGAGATCAAGGGCAAGCTAAGTAATTTTTCTTTTTCTTTTTTTTTTTTTTGCTAAGTAATTTTTCTTAATCTATGGGTTTAGTTTTCTCATTAGAAAAGAGGTAAGAATCATGAGAATTTAGCTATTAAGATTGTTGAGGTGTAAATGAATATATGAATTGAGTTCTAAGTAATTATCATAGTGCCAGAAATACAGTAAGCATTCAATAAATGATGATGATTTTGAAGGAGTGACAGTAACAGGATGACATCAGTCTGCTTTAGCCTTGGAAACAGCGATTATTCATAAGGAAATCCTCTTGAAAAGGATATTGGGTATCATGATGCTGTTTATAAGACACTGAGATATACACAGAGCAGATACACCGATTTATAATTTAAAAAGAGCAATATCAATCCTGATAGGTGAGAAAAACATATATGACTCTAACATGTAGTGCATGGTGGAATGTGATTATACACACACACACGGGCGTAGAACAGAAATACCTTATGAACACTGGAAGGGGCAAAGCTGAATTCTATGGAATAAAGTCTCTGAAACTGGATGATAGCGAGCTGGGCTTTAAGAGCCAACAGAATGTTTCCAGATAGTTACGGTCTTTGGCCAAAGCTATGATTTTCAGAGGTTTAAAACTGCATATTTCAGGTTTCTGTAACCACTGCCTTTTCGTGGCCTAAATTGGGTTGTCAGATAAAATACAGGATGTCCAGCTAAATTTGAATTTCAAATAAGCACCAATAATTTTTAGTATAAGTATGCCCGAATATTGCATGGGCCTAATGTTAAAAAAATTATAAATAATTTTGAAAATCACATATAACTGGGCATCTTGGAAATTTATTTGTTCAACATGGTGACCCTAAGCAGTTACAGCATGGATAGAAAGAACCTGAGTTTCAGATATTTAAAGACCATTTTATTAAAGCAGGAATTACTACTACTTCTTTGAATGGGCTCAGATCAATCACTTCCCATCTCTGCACATCTGTTTCTACATCTGATGTAGATTAAGAGATGGTTAAGGGGTGACTCTAAGTCCCTCTATAGCTCCCATGCTCTGTGGATATAACTATGATGCTTGGAATGCAGAATCAGCTATTTTTTTTTGAAGATTTTATTTATTTATTTGACAGAGAGAAACAGCGAGAGAGGGAGAAGCAGGCTTCCCGCAGAGCAGAGAGCCCGATGCAGGGCTCAATCCCAGGACCCCGGGATCATGACCTTAGCCGAAGGCAGACGCTTAATGACTAAGCCACCCAGGTGCCCCAAGATCAACTATTTTTCATATATGACTCTAATATTTATATTGATGCGGAACATTCACTATGTCTCACACATAGCATTCATTACTTCTTACATTTTATCTCTAACTCTGAAAACAAGTTCATTTTCAAATGTACAAACGGAGGTTCAGATATCAACCGGTTTGGCTGGAACTATAAAGTTGATACATGGGGAAGTCAGGATTTCATATCTCTTCTTTCAAATCCTTACTACTTTGGTCACTCTTGACAGCCTTGAGGTTCCTTTGAGTTTTCTTTTGGTATTTAAAAGGAGTTGTTAGTAGAGAATAATAAAGTAGATAAGTATAAAATTGGACACTCTATATTACTTAAAGAATAATTGTTGAAATGTAATTATAAATTTTCACTAGAGGAGACACTAATGGAAGGCATTTTTATCTTTTCCCCCCAATATGATTGCTATGATTCTACTTTTAAAATAGGGTTTCAAGGTTTTCTAGGGAAGTAAATTGGTGTCAGAATTTCCAATAAAAGCTTGATTGTGTGATAGATGACCTGTTCACATAGTGATATATAGTTTCCAATAATTTTAAAATTACATCTAGCCCTCATTCCACCGTATAAAGTACATAGATTTTATTTGAAATTTTGCAAAAGTGTTACCCAATCATTCTTTGCACTTAAGTTGAAGGGAAAAGCTGTAAGTTTCACTAAAGCATGACACTTCCAAGCACATATTCACAATATTTTTTTTTTCACATTTTTCCTTGAACACTTAACAGGTCAGTAGGCATGATATTACAGAACTAGAGTACTTTAGTGTAATGTAAGTGTTTTAGAAGCAGATTGATGTCTGTCCTCATAAATTAGGAATTAGGCAGTGACAAAAAACAGGAATGCAGCAGCATTTTTGCTTTCAATTAAGAGCTAGAAGATGACAGTCAATGGGATAACTTCCACATAACTTCAACAGTTACCAAGAAGCTTTATGGTCCACAACTGGGGATGCCGTTAAATGGCACGATCACCGACATCATGGCATTGCTTGCATCCTGTGGGAGGTGAAGCAGAGGGGTATGGTTTTCTTTCCAGTTGCAAAAGCCTAAAGAGGGAAATAAGTTCAAGGAGAAAGAGTAGTGCCTTAAAGTAAAAGAGAGAAACAAATTTCCTTCTCCCAATTGTTCAGTCTTCTCATTTGGGTGAGAAATAGATACACAGGTAACAGAGGCTACCGATTTGTCCTGTGGTCAAAGAAAGGGGAAGGTTCAGAATAACCTTGCGGGACAGAGTAGGTGCCAGCATTGAGAAGGCCCCTAGTTTGTTTCCCGGAATATTCAGGGAGGTGGGGGGCTAAGACATATAGGGTGCTGAGGAGGCAGCAGGGGTGGATCATTCCATGCACTAAACCAGGGAGCAGCAAACCACGGCCCTCAGCTCCTATCCTCCTGCTGCCTGCTTCTGCATGGCCTGTGAGCTAAGGACAATGAAGAGAAGAACTATATGGAATGCAAATTTCACCAGCTCTCAAAAAAGTTTTCTTGAAACAGCCACACTCATTCACTTATCCACCTCTGGCTGCTTTCACTCTTTAGAGGCAGAGTTGCAAGTACAAAAGAGCCTGTGTGGCCCACGCAGCCTCAAACATTTAGGATCAGCCCTTTACAGAACAAAGTTTGCCACTCCGCTACGAAATGCTGAAGGAATGCTGATTCAGGGCCATTGCCAACAACATGTCCTTTGGCATTATCACTTTTCTGTTTTTCAGGCATTCTCAGGAATGCTGGGAGAATGGATAAAGAGAGAAAAATGACATGAAACAGCCCACACTATGACTTGTGTTTACTTAAGTGAGGATTTAGTTGTGTGACAGACAAGAGGAAGTATCCTAGTTTGGACGACTGGGGTAACAGAGAATCTACCTTGGAGGCCCCCAAGGAGCAGCTTGTCTCTAGCTGTACTCAGAGTGGGGGCAGAATGTGGTTGTTCCTAATTATATTCAATCCATGCCCTTGAGGCAGGCAGGAGAGAAGTCTGGCTCACCAGGCCCTTCTCAGTGCTGTTTCCATTCTTACCCTTGTCATTCACCCCCCTCAAGGGCGTGGGTGATCGTAACCTCACATCAGTTATAACCCATGATGACATGCCTCCGTGATGTTCTTGGAGCCCTCCGCAGTGGTCATGAGGATGATTATTCGCCATAGCTAGCAAAGATCCTGGAGAATTACCATTGGCTTTAATGCTATTTTTGTGGGGTCAGGTGAGAATACATTAAGTACAGTCTTACTTATTATATAATGTAAGAGATAACACTCAATGTTTATTTCATTTTTTAACCAATATTATCTCTTAATCTTATAACTCTAAGAAGTGAGTACTATAATCCTATATTACAGATAAGGAAACTGAGTCACAATTTATACGGCCCTACAGGAAGTATTGTGGCCTGGAGACTGACCCTCTCAACTAACCTGCCACATTTATGTTTCTGGATATAATCTAGACTCAAGATGGATATTCTGGTGGGGGAATGCCAGTGACATTTGTAAACCTTTTGGGTATTTTCTTACTGGCACTAAAGGTCCCTCTTCCCCCTCCTCCTCCTGCTCTCATTCATTAAACCTCTCACTAGAAAATGAGGGCCTTTTCTGATGAATAAGACAGGGAAGCTATGTGGGGATGGGTCCTAGAGGCTCTTTTCTCTCCTGACCCTGTCCTGGTTGGTCCATGGGAAAGCAGTGAGTCAAGTCCAGAAGAGGATATTGTAGAGGGTCCATCACACACTCAGCAAGGCTCAGGCCAGCTGCAGTGTCCACCGGAGCTTGAACCTGCGCTCGGCTTAACGGCTTAAATCACTGGCCCCACTGCTACAGCCCTAGGAATGAAGAGTTGCCTCACTGCACACAAAGCAAATAGACGCTTTGCGCCGCCCTTTGGCAGAAGTCAACCCTGACTGTGTTTCAGTCCTAGAATATGTATAACAAGGAACTCACTCACTCATTCTTTCTCTAGGTCACGTCAGTCTTGTCACAAAAGCAAGTTATTCTTCCTCAATTTCCCACGAAAGTGCAGACACTCTCATCTCCATCTAAATGCGTATTTGTGCTCAAAGAGGAAAGGTAAACTCTAATATTTTGTGAACCAACTTCTTGATACTCCCTTGTTCCTTCTTGGCACAGATCCTTACAAACAAATACAACAAATTTAATCTAAGGGAAAAGTGCCACTTACACTCCCCACAGAATTAAGTTTTCTACTTTCTAATAGTTTTCTACTCACTCTGCTACCCAGTGATATCACATAAATATATGAAATGATGAATTACTTTTTATGCTGCTTGTTTTCACATCTGTAGATGCTGGGCGCAGTGATTTTTCACTTTTATTCAGGCTGAGGGCAGGCAGTTTCTTCCAATATCCTTCTATAAAGGTCTGTCCTCCATACTCTATGGAGAATCCATTTAGTTCCCATACTATGCTTCTATTTTTCCTTGGGCATATCCTTCCTCCACTATTCTGGCCAGAATTCCTGCCTCCATCAGCAAATATATGCCACAAAAAACTTTTTTTGGTGATTTTCTGTACATATACTATCTTTTTAAATCTTAGTTTGAGGTTAACTTACATACCCTAAAATCCACCCAATTTATAGTTCAATTAAAGTTTTAATGAATTTATATAGTAGTGAAAGCCTTGCCACAATCCTGCTTTACAACCACCTCATTATCCATCCACAAATGTTTTCCCCATGCCCCTTTTTCAATCCCCCTTCCCATCCGTGGCCCCAGATACCCACTGGTATGCTTTCTGATGCTATAGTTTTGAATTTCCAAAAAAAAAGAAAAGAAAATTGTAAATAAAATCTTAAACTAAGTAGTCTTTTATGTGTGACTTCTTTTGTCATTTTATTTATCTTTTATTGATTCATCCCTGCGGAGGTATGCATTTGTAGTCTGCTCCTTTTCTTTCTTTTTTTTTTTTTTTTTTAAAGATTTTATTTATTTATTTGACAGAGAGAGAGATAGCGAGAGCAGGAACACAAGCAGGGGGAGCGGGAGAGGGAGAAGCAGGCTTCCCGCTAAGCAAGGAGCCCGATGCGGGGCTCGATCCCAGGACCCTGGGATCATGACCTGAGCCGAAGGCAGACGCTTAACGACTGAGCCACCCAGGCGCCCCTCCTTTTCTTTTTATTGTACCACCCAATTCCAGGTATGGTATTATGGATAATACTGCTAGTTAATGGCATAGAAATCTTTGTGTGGACATAGGTTTGCATTTCTTTTAGGTAAATAATCATTAGATCTGGGATATAGGATAAGTGTTAAGGAACAGCCAACTCTTTTCCAAAGTGGCTGTATGGTTTTAAATTTACATATATCACCAGTTATAGATGAGGCTTCTCCAAATCTTTAGCATTCCAGTGGGCATGTTATGTTATTACAGTTTTGATATTCGATTACTTAATAACTAATGATGTTAAGCACCTTCTCATGTGCTTGTCATTTGTATATTTTCTTTGGTAGAGTATTTAAATCACCTGCTCACTTTAGATTTTATTTATTTATTTGACAGAGAGAGAGTGAGTACAAGCAGGGGGAGCAGCAGAGGGAGAGGGAGAAGCAGACTCTGCTGAGCAGGGAGCCCGATGTGGGGCTCGATCCCAGGACCCCAGGATCATGACCTAAGCCTAAGGCAGACACTTAACCAATTGAGCCACCCAGACGTCCCACCTGCTCACGTTATAGTGTGTTTTTTCTCTTCTCCTTTTAAAATTGTTATAGTATTTTATATATTCTAGATACAAGTTGTTTTCTACATATGTTTTGTAAATATATTTTTCAAATCCATGGATTGCATTATAATTTTCTGTCTTTTGAAAAGTTGAAAAGTTTTTAAATTTGAGGAAGCTGATTTCTCATTATCACTTTTTTAGTGGTTTATGCTTTGGTGCTCTACATAAGAATATTTTGCCTAGCCCCAAAGTTAGAAAGATTTTCTCCTATGTTTCTTGTATATATTTTATGGTTTTAGGTTTACTTTTCCGTTTATTTTTAGGTCTATGATACATTATTATTTATTCTTGAGGATATGTTGTATCTAATTATTTCAACTCTATTTGTTGAGAAAACTGTCATTTTCTCATTGAATTTTCCTGACATTTTTGGTGAACATCAGTTGATCATATGCATGTGGGTTTATTTCTAGATGCTGTTCTGGTACGTTAATATATACATAGGTATTAACACTAATGCCAGTACTAGGCTGTCTTTTTTATTGTAACTTTATAGGTTGTCTTGAAATTAGGTAGAAGTTCTATAATTTTTTTTCTTTTCAATTGTTTTGGCTATGCTAGACCATTTTCATGTCTCTACAAATTTTAGATTTGTCAGTTTCCTCAAAAGGCCTGGAGGGATTTTGATACAGACTGCAGGAAATCTACAGATTAATTGGGCAGAAATGCCATGTTAGCAACATCATGTCTTCCGGTCCATGCATATGGTGATCTCCCATTAATTTTTCTTAGAAATCTTGTGTAGTTAAATTTCTCTCAAGGATTCTATATTTTGATGATACTATGAAGGTTTTAAACTGTGTTTTTGTAATGTTACTAGAATACACAATACAATTCACTCTTGCATGTTAATGTTTTCATTTTGCCGCCTCGCAAAATGTACTTATTGACTCTAGTAACTATTTTTGTAGATTTCGTAGGGTTGATTTTTATGTGAATTATGTTGAATTATACTTTATGTGAATTATTCTATGTGAATTTATAATTATGAATTATGTGAATTATAAGACAATTTTGCTTCCTTTTTACTGATCTATAGGTCTTAATTTATTTCCCTTGACACATTGCCCTGGCTAATACTTCCAGTGCTATGTTGAATAGAAGTCATGAAAGTGGACATTTTTGCCTTAATAACCTTAGGTGAAAAACAATCAGTATATTGCCATGTATGATTATAGTATTTCCAGGTTTTTCATAGATGCCCTTTGTCAGTGTGAGGAATTTGCCTTCTGTTCTTACTCTGCTGAGAGTTTTCATGTTTATGTATGGGATTTTGGTAAATGCTTTATATCCAGCTATTGACATGATTATATGGCTTTATCCTTTGTTTAGTGATTTATATTATATTTATTTTCAGCTCTGAAATCATCCTTTCATTCCTGGAGTAAGCCCTCGATGGTAGTGGTATGTTATTCTTCTTATATATTGCTATTCTGCAATACATAAAAAGTATCTTAAAGGATTTTTGTGTTTGTTACTGAGAGATATCATCTGCAGCTTTTATAATAAAACTTTATTAATAAAATAAATTGAGACATGTTCACTGCTCCTCTAGTATATGAAACTGTTTATGCAGGATTGGTATTATATCTTCCTTTAATATTTGATCAATTCCATCAATTGAACCTGGAATTTTCTTATTGGGAATGTATTTAATGATCAAATCATTCTCGTTACTTGATCTAGGTCTATTCAGATTGTCTACTTTTTCAATACGTGTTATTCATTTGTAACATTATATTTATCCAATTCACCTTTGTTGTCTATTTTTGTGGCATACTTTTGTGTATCATATTCCCCTATAATCTTTGTAGCTTCTTTAGTGATGCCCCTCTTTCTTTCCTGATATTGGTCATTTGTATCTTATCTCCCTTTATTCTTGGCCAGTCTAGTTAACTGAGGTTGTAGCCTCAGGCCAGTGAAACTCCAGGTTTACCACTTTTTCTGAACCAAATCTGATCTTTTACCTACACAAGCTGTGAGTTTTCACTGTCAGCCTCTTCTGTCACCTCTTGCCCCCAGTAAAGTTGTGATTTTATCATCAGAGCTGGGGCAAAGGGATTACTCCCAGCCAAGGAGTCCAGCCCGTCACTGCCATTCTTACTGATGCAAAAGCTATTTTTCAAGAGTAAATTTGATCAACTAGTTACCTGCCTTTGATCATTTCCCAGTGACTAAAATAATTGCTTTTAATAATTTTATCAGTTTTATACTTGTTTCTTGTGGATTTCCTCATGTCTCCATTAACCAAATTGGTTTTCTGCACTATCATTAAAAAATATACTTTAAATACATTATTAATACTGTGAATAATATTTATTATACATGTAAGTAACAGGATTGGAGGAAGGTAATACAACTCTGCCTATGCTTTTTTGAAAGGTTCTAACTCTGTCACCTTTCCCTGTTTATTATATGATGTGTACTACATCATATAATAAATCAATTATATCTCAATAAAGCTGGTGGGGGAGGAAAAAGCAATAGTAGCCATCAGATGATTTCAGACACTGAATTAAATAGCCTTGGGGGACGTAAGCAGAAGTTTACAACATGCATGGCCATTCTAATAGGGGTGCAATGGTATTCTTAGTGTAATTCTTAGTATGTTCATCATTACCACTTCCTCTGCACATCTTTTAACAATTTTGTTTCTTCAGTCCCCTTCTGTTTTCACACATATCTTTTCTTTTGTCACTCATCAATACAGATACCTCTGCTGTATTTGAGACACGTATCTCTAACTGCTTACTAAGCTTTGCTACCTTTAATTTTCACTGACATCTTAAAATCAGTATGTGCAGAACTCAACATTTCTTTTCCAAACGGGCTTATCTCCCTCTATTCCTTACCTCAGTGAATGAAGCCATTTTCCAATTGTCCACTAAAGTCAGAAATCATTGAGCTAGCTCAGACTCTGATATCACTCAGATCCCAAATTCGTCTCCATACTGATTGATTTCCACCTCAGGCTCACCTTTCAGTTGGACAATCTGAAATTTTTCTGATTTTTTTAAACTTTATTTCCTTCAACATCAGTTGACTTTGCACAGAGCTATTAGGGACTTTTGTAAAAACATGTACTCAGAATGTTACTGCTTTTATTAAAAAAAAAAAACAACAAAACAAACCCGTCAGTGGTTTCCCAGGGCCTATAAACTACTATGAAATCCCATTTGCCCCGCACCCAGAGAAGGTGGCTTGCCCCGACCTATCTATCTAGCCACATCTCTCTTCACTTCCTACATACAGACCCTATCCTTCAGAACACTGAAGTAGATTCCTTCTCCTGGTGGTGTGCTTTTCATACATTTTTATTTTTCCAACACTCCTGCTTCTTTCTAGAACATTCTCCCTCATCTACTTTATAAATTCTCATTCTTCACATCTCACCTTACGTGTCTCCACTCCTAAAATATCTTTTGCTGCAACCCAGGAAGGATGATCTCATTTGTATTCTGGTAACACTTTGCAGTCAGGTACTCGCTATACGGAAAATTACATCTGTAACTCTTTCTCAGCACACCATAAGGTCTTTGAGGATAGGTTCTAGATCCTACTAGTTTTGTTTCCTGAAAATGGCATGTAGTGTGTGACACATAATTGACACTCAGTAAGTGCTTCCTAAATCGGTAAAACTAATAAGATGCAAAATCCTTTTTTTCTACATGTTGTAAGTTGAGAAAAAAATAGGAGGACCTGTGATACCTCTTCTTATGCAACTTATATGGGGTGACGCATATAATTCATATTAGAAATATCTTGGAGAAAAGCATTAGCATATGCGGATTCTGGATGACGTCTCACGCATGACATTTTAGCTGTGCCAACCAGGGTCTAGATTACTGAGGAAGGAGACTAGTCTTCTCCTGCCCCCTCCCTAGTACGCAGAATCTCTTTAATTTTATCATTCAAACTGTCTTCAGATATTTGACAGCCTGTTATGTGGAAGAGAAATTTTGATTTATTCTATAAATGTCAAGTAATATCCAGAACCAGTGTTGGAAATTGAGAACAAAGACTTAGCTGGAAAATTTTAATCATCTCAGCTGGACTAGACTCCTTCACAAAGCAGTGAAGTGTTCAGTAGAGTCTGAGTAAGCAACTGCTTGTCAGGAATAGAGTAGAATGGAAGCATCAGATGTGTCACTGGACGATACTGCCATTCCTTATGAGTCTTAAAACAATCTAAGATTAACAGTCACCTTAAAACATCAAATGGATTTTTCTTTTTTTTTTTTAAAGATTTTATTTATTTATTTAATTGACAGAGAGAGAGACAGCAAGAGAGGGAACACAAGCAGGGGCAGAGGGAGAGGGAGAAGCAGGCTTCCCGCGGAGCAGGGAACCCGATGTGGGGCTCGATCCCAGGACCCCGGGATCATGACCTGAGCCGAAGGCAGACGCTTAACGACTGAGCCACCCAGATGCCCCATCGAATGGATTTTTCAAAGGAGAAACAGCTTTATAATGGTAAGTGACAAAGAATCTGTGTATATAACTACTGTTCATGAAGATGTCCACTGAAGCATAAAGGCAATTTTTTTTTTTTTTTTTGGCACAGCTATATGAGGAACACCCCCCACAAACTTAAAAACCTCATTCAGGCCAGTGCCGTGCAATCATTTCAAGTGATTCTCTATCTGTTATAAGACTTACTTAACAGCTAAGCAGAATAGAATATAATCTTATTACAAGATACACATATATTCTGTTGTGATAAAAATACATCATTGGAATTCAATTACACACCAATCACAGGTGTGTTTATGCTAGATTAGCTCAATTTATTTAGGTCCTTTTGGCATCTTGGATTTGCCTCATTAACTATTGCCTTAAATAGGAAAAATCTAGTGTCACGATAGTTAAGGATGAACTGAGACATCCATTAGAAATTCCTTATTTTCCATCATTTATTATGTCTGTTCTCCTGTTTGATGATGCCTTATATAATATTATGTTGAGTGTGAGAAAATTGATTCCTGTCAGGCTAGACTAGCTCAGGCCTTTTATACAACGTGAGTGCACTAACATCCAAGATCCAAACTAGTAATTTTCTTTTTTGGCTAAAATCTAACTATTGATCCAATTCAGGATTTACTCTTTGGTGAGGCCTTTCTGAATGTCTCACCTATTCTCGGAATGAATTGTTCCCCTTCTCTAAGAACCCCCAACGCACTACCTACTTGTTAAAATTAATAAACTTTGATTTTTAGAGAAGTCCCTCTAGGGTCAAGTCACAGCATGACCTAGTGACAGACATGCAGGTCCTGCAAAGAGAAGAAAGCAACTATATCCAGGAGTTGTAGGACCTAGCCCACGTGTAGCGACAGAAGCCAGTTGAGTACGTGTGGGAGAGGATTCTGGCATTGCTAAGTGAAAGGGCACATAAAGTGGGAAAAAGAGAGACACTGTTAATATGGGGATGCTCTCCCCTATTAAATACTGTGGATCCACAATACTTAGCAGCCTGGCTAGCCCCCACGGAGGCTGTGCTACAAGACACTGCTAAAATGGCTTTGGAAGCTTAAGGAAGCCATGACCAAATAGAGAAATGGCAGAACGAGGAAACTAGACTGTGGAAGAGAAGATCAAAGGTTTCCACCCATGGAGAATTAACTGCCACGGAAATGGCCCTCACTGACAAATTCTATGAAAGGACTATTTTCCAGCAGCACCAGTGCATAAGCAGCAAAGGATTTTGATCACAGAGAGGAAAGAAAAATGCACCAGCTTACTGTTTGGAGACAATCTCCAGGCTGTAGTTGGGAGGAAAAACCCAAAGAGATGACAACAACGTCTCCGAATTGAGAGAGAGAGATGTGAAACCAGAAATGCAGAGAGAGTTGGCATTTGCAGGGCACACTATTGACAAAAAAGAAAGAAAGGAAGGAAGGAAGGAAGGAAGGAAGGAAGGAAGGAAGGAAGGAAGGAAGGAAGGAAGGAAGGAAGGAAAGAAAAAATAGAAAAGAGGTTGTACAGAGAGGTCCAGAGATCTGCAGAGGATACCCCTGATTTTTGGTTAGGATCCTATCTGCACACAGGAAATAACACCAAAAAAGGGTCAAACAACTCTAGAGCACACAGGATGAGAGGGGAAAATAGCAGTATGTCCCTGTAAGGTCTTACACTGTATGTTGAGAGGTATATTATTTGAAGTAAAGATGCATGTTACAAGTCCCCAAACAGTCCCCTATCCTTTCCCTGCAAAGATTCTACTTTCTCACATTTTTATTATTTTCTCCTTACCCTATTGTCCTAATTGCAGGCATACTTCACAGCTTTATGCAGACATAAAAAATAAGGTAGGCGTTAAGGTCATTCTGATATGTTTATGCCTGGATGGAGGTGGTACACTCTACTGCTTTCTCAGCAAAAGTTCTTCCTCTCTCTGGACCATAATTTTTCACTGCATTTAAATTTCTTAACAATAGCTAATCTTCTGAAATATTACCTGGGAGGGAAATGAGAAATTGAAAGTTAATTCTATTTCAATAGTACATTTCATTTTTCAAACGTATCTAGTACATTTTACAGTGGATGATCCACAGACTATTTAATTTCTTTTTCTTTTAAACAACAGCAGCCTATTAGCATCTGAACCCTTTATTCTCCGAATGTGAAACTGATCCCATCAGATGGAAAAGTATAATAACTGAATTTTGTTGGAAATCTCATTGAATAGGACTTTACTCATAAATCAGAGTTATGTATAACAATCACATTCAAAATAACAAACTGCTTGTGTTCGTGTTTTATAATATTAGAATTATTCTAAATTACTGTTACATGAAATTATATGTATTTCTAAATTATTTTTTTTCCCCTTTTGCAAAGGTAATACTTATTCATTATGGAGTAGGATTTAAAAGCACAAGGTCCAGAGCCACATTTCCTTATAAAAATCCTTGCTCTACCACTTCTTCTTATTTTCCCCAATAACTGTGCCTCATGTCCCTCATCGAAAAAAATTAATAAATAATGGCATCTAATTTATAGAGTTTTTTGAGAAATACATTGTGTAATACATATAAAGGACTTAGAATTTGCATGCATATTTTAAGACACTCAGTATTTTTATTTTTTTATTCATGATATAAAGTCTAGCTACTATAGATTTAAAAAGAAGGAAAATTACTCTAACGTTAACAGCTGCTAACATTTTGTCTTTTCAGGTTGTTTCACTGATGAATATTTAATTATTTTCTATAACTTACATATTTATAGATATTACTGTGATAGGCATCCTCTAACTGAAAAGCATGGAGTCATTCATTATTACTTCCTTAGAAATTAATAAAAGAATTTATGGACATGTCTATTGAAAGATTTTTGGATATGTTTTAAACTATATCCAAAAGTTCATAACAATTCAAACTTCCACTGCAAGTCTATCCACTTCTCTTAACACATTGCCAGCCCTTGTATTACTATTCTAAAGAGATTGAATTAAATATTTGATTCATATGTAGAAAAGTAAAAAATATCATTACAATTGGAATATAGATGGCAGATTTGATAAAAGTATTGCTTCGATGTTACATTTGCTGTTATTGAAAAATATACTACTGCTATGTAAAATGTTCTTAGTTAATACACACTGCAGTATTTAGGGGTAAAGGGCTTTGATGTATGCAACTTACTTTCAAATAGTCCAGAAAAGAATTAAGTGATAAATAGAAGTTTGGCGGGGGGGGGGGGGGGGGGGGGGGGTTAGACATTGATAGCAAATGGTAAAGCAAATGGGGAAAAATGTTACCAATATGTGATTCTGGATACAAGGTTATCTATAGTCTGAATGTTTGTGTCCCCCCAACCCAGATTAATACGTTCAACTTTTAACCTCCAAAAATGATAGTATTTGGAGGTGGGGACTTTGAGAGGTGCTTAAGTCATGAGGATGGAGGGGTGCCTGGGTGGCTCAGTCGTTAAGCATCTGCCTTCAGCTCAGGTCATGATCCCAGGGTCCTGGGATCGAGTCCCGCGTCGGGCTCCCTACTCTGCGGGAAGCCTGCTTCTCCCTCTCCCACTCCCCCTGCTTGTGTTCTCTGTCTCTCTCTGTCAAATAAATAAATAAAATCTTAAAAAAAAAAAAAAGTCATGAGGATGGAGTCTTTGTGAAAGGGATTAGTGGGGTTTTTTCCAAAATGTTTTTTGTTATTGAAGTATAACTGACATACAAGGTTATATTAGTTTCAAGTGTACAACATGTTGATTTGGCAATTCTACACATTATACGATGCTCACCACAGTAAGTGTAATCACCATCCATCACCATACATTCCTACAATATTATTAACTATATTCCCTAAACTGTACTTTTCATCTCCATGACTCATTTATTTTATAACTCAAAGTTTGTACCATTAATCTCCTTCACCTAGTTCACCCTTCTTCTTCACCCACCTTCCCTCTAGCAACCATCACTTTGCTCCCTGTATTTAAGAGTCTGTTTTTGTTTGTCTTTTAGATTCTACATATAAATGAAATCATATGGATTGGTGGGATTAGTGTTTTTATGAAAGAAATCCCACAGAAATCCCTAGCCCCTCCCACCATGTAAAGACACAGCAAAAGACATGAGCTATCAGCCAGGAAGAAGTTCCTCATGTTGCCATGTGGCCATGCTCGTGCCTTGATCTTGGACTTCCCAGCCTTCAGAACTGGGAGTAATATATTTCTGTCATTTATAAGCTACCCAGTTTGTGGCATTTTATTACTGCATACCGAATGGACTAAGACAGGGCATATAGATGCTCTTTGTAGTATTCTTATTCTTGCAAACTATAAATTTCAGATTATTTCAAAATAACCAGTTAAAAATAATCATCACTTATAAATCATAGGAAAATAACTAATCCAACCAGCAAGTATTAAATTGGAAAAGAACTATAAGTTCTTTTCTTATAGTTATATATAGTTATAACACTAAGGTGCTATAATCCCAAGGACAATGTGAATGAAGACAAAACTAAAAGAAAATAAACAATAAACTTATCTCGGAGAATGTTGAGTTTAAAATCAACAGTAACTATAGATGAGCAAAAATTTTCAAAATACAATAGAGATAAATCTTTATTATTTATATTTATGGAAGTAACCATTAGAAAATTTTAAAAAGTTTTCATATAAAGAGTAAGAAAGGGGATCAGGAGGATTTTGTGATGAATACTCCTGTTCTTTGAGAGCTCATCTGTACTATTTCTAGCACATCATGTTAATTTGAAAGGAATACAACTCTAATTTGCTGTTTTATATATGCTAATATCCCTTAGATTGTTCCTCTTTAAAATGTTGTGATTGTCGATCCTATACTTATTTAATGGATACTTAATTTGATGTTGGTCAACAAATAGGAGATCAGGCGGATATGTTTCCAGAAACCCAAGGAAAATAAATTTTATTAAAACTCAGTTTTGATTAAATTACAAAGTCATGACTGATATCTCCCTCTCCATATCTCTGGGCCTTCTCCTTTCTGTGAACTTCTATTATATTTTCCTCTCATTTAATCTGGTCTGGTTTCTTTATTCAAACAAAATTACAGTAACCTTGACTTTATATGGCCTTTATAAAGTGTTGAAAGGAATTTGTGTTTTAATATGACTCATACAGTTTTTCTCCATTCAGGAGTTTCATTGTGATTTTTAATTTCTTTGATGATGTGAATAATATCTTGATTTATTGGATAATTTCCTTGAAAATTGACATTTTATATTTTGGTGGCTGAAGTTATTCCATTATTTTTAAAATGAGCTCTTTCAAATTTAAAATATTATTTCATGGATAGTAACTGTTAGTGCCCCAACAGTTACTTTTGCTCTATATTGATCTCTTCAGTGGGTTCGCTATGATAAATACTCAAAAAGTTGACCTAAATCATCATGTACAGTGTTTGTTATCTTTACCAGATAATTATTTCAATAAATTGACTCTACTGTGTGTCATACTGGATTATGAATAATGCATCTCCTGAGTCCTACCCTTGGAGGAAGCCCCTGGAACGGTATACGTTGTTGGATTTGGAGGTCTCTCGTTGTAATAACCATGAGGAAATTTTACCTTGGAAATTAACTTTTGTATGACCAAAACCTAAGTTTCATATCAGATATTTATCAAAGATCATTTTTATAATGGGCCATGAAAAACATACTTATACAGAAACACTAGTATGATACATTAACAGAGAATAGGTCTATAAAAGTCCATTTATAGTTTACTCAATGCAATTATACTTGTTTTTAAAGTGGTTTAAGAGGTTAAAGTTATTCTATCTCACTTTTGTTTGTATAGTATGCAGTTGGATAACTGCCTCTGTATTGCCTCATCGCCTCAATATTATGATTAAAATTAAAATCATTAATTAAATTAATATTTGAGACTTCCAGGCTCAAGACAATGGCAGTTTATGCCTCAGTTATTTTCCCAATATTTCCTCAGAAAAACAACAGAACATAACAAGAAGGGAAAAGTAAAACTACACAAACTCCAAATAATACAAGTAAAAAAAGAAAAATTACAGTTCTGTCATTCTCGATTTTCCCAATTTCCTATTAGTATCATTTTCCTTCTCTAGCATTTCTTTAAAAGAAGGGGCAGTTTTGTGGGAGTGAGCCCTTGACCTGTGGGATCTGATGCTATCTCTAGGGAGATGATGCCAAAGTTCAATTAAATATGGGGAACACCCCACTGGTGTCAGAGAATGACTTGGGGGTGTAGAAAAACCACACACACTGAAATTTTGGTGTCAGAATTGTACGCATTAAAAAGTAGAAACAGGTGAAATTATTTGTAATAATATACTATCTAATCAAATATAGCCAAAATGGCACATTATAAAAAATATTAATGAGATATTTTACATTCTCTTTTCACACTGAGTTTAAAAAACCTGATGTGGATTTTATACTTAGTACAGCACATCTCATTTCAGACCAATTCACATTTCAAGTGATCAGTAGCCATCTGGGGCTAGTGGAAACCATAGAGGAAAGCAAATATGTAGGCCACTTTTATCTCCCCTTTGAGAAACTGAACGTTTTTTTTTTTTAATCAACATATTTCAAATAGTCTCTTAGCTTGAATGGCTACAGAATGTATATCCATAGCCAACATTATACTATCTTGTACCTTGAGAAGAACCCTAACTACAACAGATGCTCAAAATTGTTTTTTGGATAAATATGTGAATGAATAAAAAAATGTTGTGCTGGCAATAAATTTTCCTTCACCTAAAAATGTCTACATTTCATGAATTCACAAATGATAGTTTCACTGAATGTATAATTTTGACAGGTTCTTTCCTTTTGTGCTTACAATATGTTGAACCATTTCCTTTGGCTTCAATGGTTTCTAAGGAGAAATTTGCAGTATTTCAAATCATCATTTCCCTATATATACAAAAAACATGCCATTTTTCTCTGCTTCCAGGCATTTTTGTTTTTTCATTAGCTTTCCACTTAATTTTGATATATTTAACATGTGTTCCTTTGGGTTTATCCTGTTTGGAGTCTGCTGAGTTTATTAACTTTGTAGTTTATATCTTTTCAACACTACATTCCTCTTCCTCTCCTTCTGGGATTCCACTGAGGCAAATATTATATCTTTTGTTTTGTCCTGTAAGACTGAGGATCTGCTTATGTTTCTAACCCTATGTTTTCTCTTTTTAGTTCATACAGAATAAATTCCCTTTATTTTTCTTGCAGTGCCCAAACTCTTCTTCCTGTTATCTCCATTTTGCTATTGAGCCCATTCAGTGGGTTGTTTTTTTACTCATTCATTTTTTACTTCTAAAATGACTTTATTTCAATACTATTTTTCATGGCTTAGTGGAGCATCTGTAGAATCACTGTTTTCAAGTTTTTGTCACAAAATCCCAACATCTGTGTCATCTCAGTGTTAATATTTTTTTTTAAAGATTTTTATTTATTTATTTGACAGAGAGAGACACATCGAGAGAGGGAACACAAGCAGGGGGAGAGGGAGAGGGAGAAGCAGACTCCCCGCTGAGCAGGGAGCCCAATGCGGGGCTCAATCCCAGGACCCTGGGATCATGACCTGAGCCGAAGGCAGACGCTTAACGACTGAGCCACCCAGGCGCCCCTCAGTGTTAATATTTGCTGATTTATTTTTCCAATGCAAGTTGGAATTTTCTGGATTCTTCATATCCAGAGATATTTTGGATTGTGTAGGCTGGTTTCATAGTTATTTCAGGCTTCTCAAGATACATAACATCATACCACAGACTGGGGGGCTTAAATAATAGAAATGTATCTCTCACAGTCCTGGAGGCTGGAAGTCCAAGATGAAAGTGTTGGCAGGGCTGATTTCAGATAAGGCCACACTCCTTGGCTGACAGCCAGCCTCCTTCTTGCTGTGTCCTCACATGGTCATTTTTCTGCGCACACACTTCTGTGCATCTTCCTCTTTTTATAAGGTCACCAGACCTATTGGATGAGGATCTCACCCTTAAGATCTCTTTAACACCAATTACCTCCTGAAAGGCCTTATATCCAAATACAGTCACATTGGGGCTTAGGACTTCAACATATGAATTTTTGGGAAATACAAGTCAGTCTATAAAAGTAGTATTCAGAATTCTGGTTTCACCCCCAATATTCCTATTACTATTTTACTTTTTAGAGTCCTCAGATAACAGATCCATTCATTCTATCCACGCTTTATAGTTGTGATCAACAAGACAGTCAGGGTGGAGTGTGCTTATCAAGTACAAAAACTATTCTCTCTTCCTTTTTAAAAGTACTTTTATAATAGGAGTATTAGCCCTACATGTGTAATATAGGATATAAATATTTTCTTCCAGTTTCATGACTTAAATAAAAACCTGTTGGGGGCGCCTGGGTGGCTCAGTCGGTTAAGCGACTGCCTTCAGCTCGGGTCATGATCCCAGGGTCCTGGGATCGAGTCCTGCATCGGGCTCCCTGCTCTGCGGGAAGCCTGCTTCTCCCTCTCCCACTCCCCCTGCTTGTGTTCCCTCTCTCGCTGTGTCTCTCTCTGTCAAATAAATAAATAAAATCTTTAAAAAAATAAAAAAATAAAAACCTGTTATGAAGGGGCTGGGTGGCTCAGTTCGTTGAGCATCTGACTTCAGCTCAGGTCGTGATCTCAGGGTCTTGGGACAGAGCTCTGTGTTGGGCTCCCTGCTCAGCGGGGAGCCTGCTTGTCCCTCTGCCCCTCCCCCCACTCATACTCACTCTCTTTCAAATAAATAAATCAAATCTTTAAAAAAAATACTTATGAAAAGAGATCACTGGGTCTGATATGATTAAGAATCATTTATGTTAAGTGACCTGTTCAATATCCTGTTATCTCCGTTGCTTGAGCTGTTGACTCTAATTATCTTTCCAGAAGCTCATCTCAGCCACATAGTTCCATTGTCATGTCTTGGAACTGTAGGATACACACTCTAAAATTATGATTTCAAACATCTCTCTCTATGAACATCAGCACCTCCAGCCCACTTACTCTTGTAATACTAATCTATCAATTTGCTGACCCAATTGAGATATTCCCTTACCTGGTTTATTATTTTAAAAAATGATCATCCTGTCCTCATTTTATATATATATATATATATATAAAATATACATTATATATAATATAAATATAATATAATAATATATATAATTTATCTTTCCCCCCCTCATGCAGTTTCACCTCATGCATGTGCAGATCATGCCATTCAGCCAAGGTCTCAAAGACCCTCTGCAGACATCTAGAGCTCTCTTTCTGAAACACTCTCTTCTCTAGTACTCAGCTCTGCAAATGCTAGCTGACTCTGTTTCCCTGAAATGCAATCTCTGCCCTCAATTTAAAAAGTTTTCTGGGCCCTGTTTGAGTTCCCCTACTTATTGGGCAGCCTGACAACTGCTTTCAGGTGGTAAGCTGGGAAAATTATAGTGTTCAGTTCATTGATTTCCCTTTGGTGGGGATCACATCCTTGCAATTAGGCATTGCCTACTGTGCAATGTCTGAAAATAGTTTTATATATTTTATTCAGTTTTCTAGTTATTTATTGGCAGGGTGGAAATTTCTGTAACAGTTAATCTTTCATGGGCAGAAGTAGAAGTCCCCCTACCAGATCTTTAAATGTTGGGATGCTCCAGAGCTATGCATTTAGGTTTCTCTACTTTCTTTTTATACTGTTTCTTCTAAATGATCTGATGCAGCCCACTCACTTTGAGTATTATTTATATATGACTCAGGTGTATATTTCAAGAGCCAGACTCTTCTCTCTGCTACATTCTAGTCAAGTGCCTATATCGCATCTCATCTATTACCCCTCTCAGGATTATTCTGACCGTAACAGAACTATTGCTCCTTTGGCCTACAGTACATTGACTCACCATTCACACAGATACTAAGGCCCAAAGCCTAAGAGTCATCCTTGATTTCTCTCTTTAATTCTCATGTCCAACCCACCAATAAATTTTGAAGCCTCTGCCTCCAAAATATATTCTTTTTCACATTTCTATTTTCATTGCTATAGATTTAGATCAAACTCACAAAATTAACCAGATGTCATCCCCTCCTTAACACGCGCTTTCAAAATACAATGAAATCAAATGTTTTTATGGCATACAAGGTCCTCTGTGATCACCAAATTCTGTTCCTTATCCTCCCATTTACTATGATCAAGCTACATTGGCCTGCTTTCTGTCTCCTGAACACAAAGTTGCTTCCACCTCAGAGACTTCATACTTATTCTTCATCTCTTTCAAAGCCTCTTCTAGATTTTGGCATGACAACAGTTAGAGGACAATTTATATATATATCTTCCCTCTGCAGAGACTGAAAGAAACCATGCCTGCCACTTTCCATAACAATACCACTTTTATCCTCTACATATTCACTGCATTTATCAATGCTACCTTTTGTGTTCATTTGTGAATTTATTTTTTCTTCACCTAGAATGAAAATTCTTCAAGTGTTGAGACAATTTATTTTACGAATCAATAAATTATCAGTGCTTACAAGAGTGCCTGGTGCATAGTAGGAACTAAATTCATACTTATTGAATACATGAATACATAATTATATTTTATTGTAAAAGTACAATATATGGATGCATAAAGCACTTTGATATAAAAAATACCTGCCTATTGTGGAGGTAGAGTTGTGTTGGGAATTTCTGTTGATATACAAAATAATTTTTCTAAAGATGTTATTCTGACTTTTGATTAGAACTAAGCCAGGAAATGAAAAGGCCTTGTTCCAGTCAGGCTCATGGAAAGAATATTATTCATGATATTCTCATATTTAAAATGTAAAGAAAGTTATTTAAATACACAGCATTTATTTTCCTTTCATTATTTCCTGCCCTACAGCATAATTATAGAGACTAAAGAATAAAAACCTTTCAGGAATGTTTTTAAAAGAATATTTTATTCATGTCTGTTACACAGTAATCCCAAATTATAATAGTTTGAATGAGAAGTGTTTTTACAACTTATTTTTATAACCTATACAACTATTAACTTGTATACTTTCTCTCTATTCCCACATCTTGAAGACTGAGTTTGTCATTAGTTTTATTTGTATTGCAATGTTTCTTATTCTGACTTTAACATGTTTCTTTAATTGGCTGAGGCGAACCTTTCTTTGCTCAAGTCACAGGGAACATGGCAAGGTTCTGAGTGAAGTGCGAAGCTTCTCTGCTTGACCCTTTTATGATTTTGATAAGTTTATTGACATTTCTAGTGGACACGCTTATTAAGAGGCAACTTCAAGTGAAATGAGCAAGCACTCTCCAAGTTAAACAAGTCACACTGACTCTCATCCTTTTCAAACAAAATCGTTTGTCAAATAGCACAGAAAGAATACAAAGTATCCCCAGGAATTTAGAGGAATATTTTTTTTCACAAATATACAAATTCAAGTAATGCTACCATATATATTGAAATATGACCTATTACAGTAGAAAGAACAGAGACTTTGGAGTTAGAGAAAATTAGGTTAAGAAATGGGGATTTGCTATCATTAGAATTTAATCAAGTTACATAATTTCTTTGAGCTCTAGTGTATCTAAGTGTAAAGTAGGAGAGAATATCTAGTTCAATGTATGGTGATGAAGATGAAATGAGTAACGAAAGCAATCAGACATGCAGTTAAATAATCAATAGTTATCTGTATGATCACGTTTATCCATCCAAAGTTTATAAATGTCTTCCTTTTAATCCTGTTGTGTGAAAAACAGAGAAGCATATATTATTGGGTACAGAGGAACACTTCAGTAAAATCAATTTTTATGACACTAGTAAGGGTCAGAAGAAGTGTTAGAATAAAAAGTATCACAGGCTGAAAATGACTACTTCTTGCCTAAATTTTACTTTTCCTTGTTTCCTTTTGTATTGTACCTGCTAAGGTCTGACATCTGGGGGCATTCTGAAAATATCCTTTTGACAAATGTTTATTAAATACTTACTACCCAGAAAGATTTGTTAATATATCCAGTATCCATTCATCTATCTATTTATTCTCTCTTTCAACACATACTTATTGATTTATTTAGCAATTTATGCCAGGAACTGGGAGGGGCTAGAACTGCCATGAGGAACAAAAACAAACATCTCTGCTTTTTGAATTTTATATTCCATGATAAGAAACAATTTTTATCTCTCTCTGGTATTGAAAAGGGGTCGAATAGCAAATGAGTGGGAATGCTACTTTGGATAAGATAGTCAGGAAAGGCCTTTCTGGGGCAGTGACATATGAGTGATAACCCATATAAAGTGAAAAAGAGAATGAGACAGTCCCAGCTTCTGGTCTGGTGCAAAACGCAAGCATGGATGATGATAAATTATGTGATGATGACAGAATGTTAAATGCAAAGTTTTGACTGAGGTGCCAAGATATGATAAACATCAGATATCAAATGAGTTCTGAGATGGATCCAAATGCAATTTTTAAGGGAAGTATATGTTAACAAGTTGCAAAGGTCCTTAAACCTCTCACTCATTTCAAGGATGGGGAATTTAAAATAAATGTTATGAGGATGATTACAGGAATAGGGATTTCATAGAATATTGTGGAGATTCTAGCTAAGAACTTTGGAGAAAGTGTCACAAACTGGGCATTGCAGGATAGTTTTTTGTTTTGTTTTGTTTTTCTTTTTCTGTAGGAAAGCAAGGAGAGAAAGGGCATTTCAAGCAGATTCAATGAGTCATACAAGGCCAGTCATATGTAAGAACTGATTATGTTGCAACACAATAATCAAGTGTGAGGTCCAGAGCATCAGTGATAGGCCTGAATGGGAGGTTGGAGTCAGATCTCAAAGAGAAATCCTAAGAAATTTTATCTACATGTGATGGGAAGCCAGTAAGACTTATTCATGTGGGTAACAGACAATTTCAGGACATGTAGCACACCTCTTTGAGATGGTGCCATGAACTTAAATATCCACAGAGCTTAAATATTCTCTCTAAATGAAACAATCTGCAACCTTCTGACCTCAATTTGTTTTTCAGTCATATTGACCTAAGGCTGCCTTTAGGGATTTGCAGAAATTATAGGCTTTCTCATGGAAGTTGCAGAATGAATCTACCAATGCAATAGGCTTCTAAAAGCATGCTAAAACAAGCTTCTTGGTGGTCATTCCTTCCTTCATTGCACCTTGCCTTCTGCTTAAGGCACAGGAATTTTCTTCATATCCCTCATTTAAAATGCAGTAACATTAAAGGGTACATGACCACAGAGGGTGGTAGAGGTAACTTGAGAGCGAGGGTAATATTCTAATGATGAACTGCAAATGCTTTTGCCAGGCACCTGGCATTCATATTCAAGAATCTTCTTAATCCAATTTCAGAGATAGGTAATTTGAAGTTCCCCAGCAGTCTGTGCAGGTTTCCATTTCTGGCTCATCCTTCTTTTTGGGAGAACTTAGCTGTTCCAATCTCATGTGAAAAGGGCTCTGTAGGGCTATTCCCCAAACCTTAGGGAGACCTGAACACCAATCCCTTAGCTCTGAACCTGGAGAAACTTTAACAACATGTCTCAGACTCTGGACTTAGGTTCCCAAGCTAGAATTGGCCTCAGGGACAAAAGCAGATCCTCAAACTTGGTTCCACACTGCTATCGACTGAATGTGTTTCCCCAAAATTAATTTATTGCAATCATAGCCCTCCTATGATAGTATTAAGAGATGGAATCTTTGGGAGGTGATTAGGTGATAAAAGTGAAAGAGATTAGCACCCTTATAAAACAGACCCCATGGAGCTTGTGAAAGAGATTAGCACCCTTATAAAACAGACCCCATGGAGCTCCCTAACACCCTCCACCATGTGAAGACATCGCAAAAAGATGGTGATCTTTGAACCAGGAAGCAGGTCCTCACCAGAACTGAACTATGCTGGCACCCTGATCTCATAGTTCTGGCCTTCAGAACTGTGAGAAATAAATTTGTTGTTTTAAGTCACTCAGTCCCTGGAGCTTTGTTACAGCAGCCTGGATGGATTAAGGCACACACCCTGAGACTCTGGACTTGCACCATTCTATCCCAGTAATTCCTGACACTCTTCTTAGCTCTTCAGCCCACAAGCAGGTGGTTTTTGAATTTTGCCCAGCTTTTCTAAGTTGACCAGCTTATTAGGATTGGGGCATATCATGTACCCTGCCCTTTCCATAAGTTGCATTGTCCTGAGATACCTTATGTTAAATGCAAATATAAGCCGGAGGCTTCTCTGCTTAAATCTATTCCATTACTGTCTATTACTTTTACAAAAAAAAAAAAAAGGCCAGGTATTTAGATCTATAGAGCTTTCCATGTTCTGTACTTGCAAATCTCACCAGCTGTATTTTGTGCCACTGTCTCATTGTATGACTGAGAAACACAGGTCATCTTTCAAGTTCTTGGAATAACCGTGCTTCGTAGGGCCAGGGCCCACACACATGGTGGCCCCTAAGGCTGAGATGTGAATCTCTTTTTCTCTATGTAATTAATTAGTACTTATCCTTCAGATGTCAGATTAGACTGCTTCCTCAAAGAAGCATGACCTCACTCCCCATCCTCTTAAATTACCATGTGTTTTGTTTTAGAGCACTTTTCAAAACTGTGGAATTGTGGTTACACTATAGGTCTCCCATGCTAGAGGCATGCTCTGAACCCATATGTTGTGTGTTGTTGTTGTTTTTTACTATCGTATCTAAAGCTTCATATAATGCCTTCCTTAGCAAATGATCAATTCATATTTGCTAGATGAATAAGTGAACAAAACGTGATGCACAGTGAATAAATGCCCAAGGTCAACAGAACTTGGACAAAAAGTAGTAAGTGATAACTAAGGGCTATTTTGGTGATATTTTCCATATTTTATAACTTATTTATAACACTGTTGATATATGCTGCCCATTTATCTAGCAAGCACTTCAGCAAACTGTTTAAGAGGACAGCTTTTAGAGCCCATCTACCTGGTTCACCCCAGCTTTATACTTCAGGAACTTTGGGATGTTGGACAAGTTAGCAAATCTCCCTTTCACCTCAAATTTCTCATCTGTAAATTGGGTATAGTATAATATAGCATATTAGTATAGTTCTCACATGCTTGTCAGCAAATTCAATGTAAGTTAAAACATGTAAAGTGCTTTTTAGCATAGTATCTGGTATATGGTAACAATTGCTATTTAAGATTATTTATGGTTTTCTCACTAAGTGGGTGATATCGGATTTCCTGAATTTTCCAGGGTGAAATTATTCTTACAATCTTTTTTTTCTTTTGGGGTATTACACAAATACTTTTTCAAAATCAGAATTATAACAATAGTTAATACCTTCAGGCCAGTAATATTCCATTCTGAAGTATGTCCTTGGAAGTAAACTTAAAGAACGGTGCTTTTTACATAATACGGTTTATCTTAGTATTATTTGTAAGTTTTTATTCGTTATGTATTATAACATAGCAATATCATCAAAAAGAACATGCATTTATTATGTCATAGCTCCATCAGTCAAGAGTCTGGGCCTGGTTTAGCTGGAGCTCCTCTAAGGTTGCCATTAAGGTTTTGGTTCAGGGCTGGGGGTCTACTGGGGAAAGATCTGCCCATAAACAATACATGGTTAGAAGCATCTAGTTCACGATCAGCTGCCAGACTGTGGAATTTGATTTCTTGCTGATCGTCAGCCAGAGACCACCCTCAGTTCCTTGCCATAAGGTCCTCTCCTAGGGCACTCATAGCATGGCAGTTTGCTATGTCAAAGGCAGCAACAGAGAATTTTCTAGCAAGATAGATGGGATAATCTTAATGCTGTCTTCTATTGGTTAGAAGTAAGTCCCAGGTCCTGTGCCTGCCCTATAGAGGAGGACAGTGTTCCAAGGTGTGACCACCAGGGGATGGCATTAATGGGGACCACCGGAGAGACTGTGTATCCCACGGTGATGATTATAAACACCCAGATGTTGAAAAATTGGTTTAATAAATTATGACATGAGCATCCAAACATTAAGAATTAAAATGAATATCTGAATACACATGAAATAGTAATGGTTTTATGTAACTTAAAAAAAAAAGGTAAAAGTATATATTTAGAGTGATTCCTACTAGATAATATATTTTATGCTAAAAATATTTTGGAAATGAAAGCTTCAGAACATCAGGCTTTGCTTCACAATGCTATTTTTTGTTTGCTTTGTCATACTTCCCCCATTTTCCAATTAATATATGATGCATTATTTGCACAATTTCAAAAATATGAATTTTATCCCCCTCCCCTGCAAAAAGCCCAAACTGGCTTTTTCTAGAACTCTTCTCTATTTCTTCCTCTTCTGGATGGCAGAGGATTGACAGAGATCCTGAAACCTATGAATCAGCAAGCCTTTCATCTGTGCTTGTCAGATGTCAAGAAAAGCTGAGTACTTGCAAGAAACTCAGTGACCCTTGACAGCCCCCTTTGCAGTAAAATCTCAGCAGGATTGAGAGAAACCTATCTGGGACAGACATCTCATTTCCATAGCAATTAAAAGCATTTAATACAGAACCAAAACATCTTTAGGTAGAAAAACTCCACCCAGGTACAGGCTCAAGAAACGAATGACTTTTTATGAGGGTCCATATTGTGGATACACTTGAAACATCCTTTTTTTTAAGTGTTTCCCTATTTAACATGTGTCTAAAAGACACACAGAAATTCATTAGATAAAAGCTAAGTTACTAGTTTTGATGGATATAAAAGCACACAAAAGTTACTTCTCTAAAATGAAGAAGACTGTGGGACTGTAAGAGTTAAAAATTCATTTTAACTACCAATTATTCTCAAAGTTAGTGAGAACGCTGTGCACCTGAAAATTATGGAGCTCACTTCACAATGCTGTGCAGTAATGATATACTTAATTCCCCCCACAGATTGATAAGAATTATATATTTTATATTATAAGTTGCTTAGAAATAGTAAGTGAATCAAATTTCCATACAACAACATATATTATAAAATAAACTTAAAACTTTGGAAGTTACTGATTGGACATTTTCAATCTCTCCTCTGGAATGTTCTCTGGAAAACTACTGCTGGTCATTTTTATAGTTTCTAGTTTAGTACATTTATTAATTTTTTTCCTTTTTCCCCATGTTGAAGAAATCTGTTATCAGTTTCCACTTAATATTAATAAATGTTGGGAAAGTTGGATGGACATAATGTGCATCTCATCCATCTTTCCTGGTCAGTGGGAAAGAATCACCAAGCAGACCTGTGGAGGTTTAATCAGATGCATCATCCTCAGTCTGAGTCATTCTCAGTCTGAGAATTCACACTTTATTAGGCTGCACCACGCGTGCTATTTGCCACAGTTCAGTGTGCTGAATTTCAGGCTGAAAACTGGTGTATACTGGTGATTTGGGGTGGGGGACTTTTTGCTCACAGAAATAGGTTTTGATTATAGTCGAAAGTAAAGAGCTGATAATTTTCTCCTCAGAGGCTCCCATTACCCAGCGCCATGAGAAAAATGTCAGGAAACAGCAGATAAGAGGAATAATTTCTATCTGACTTCCCATGCAATACATTTGAGTAAATTCCCAGAAATTAAAAAAAAATTATTATAATCTGTTTCATAAGGAACATGAAAATTACTGTTCCTATTTAGTGAGTGGCCTTTTCCTTGTGTCTGATCTGAAAAACATGACCTTAAATACTATTTGGGAAGGAAGCTGGGTGTATGAGTTCCTGCTTTTACTTCATCTTACCAATTTTGTTTAATGATCTCGATACATTCGACAGTAGCCATCCTCGAATTTTACTTAAAGCTCTGATTAAGTTCACAACTTCAAAATTGTTCCACTTTGCATATAGCCAGTTAATATTTTCTGTTTTTAATTGGTCTTTATGTTGTAAAGGATCATCCACGGATGGATATTTCTCCTAAGTAAGAGATGTTCTGTAGCCCATAAATACTGTTTAGTGTTCTGGAGCTCTGAAAAGGCAGTGCAGATATCCAGAGCCACACAGACAGGAGAGGGAATTCACTACTATTTCTATTTTACATGGGTGGCTTTGAAGAGTACTTAAAGGGAGCAGGAATTGATTAAATTTAATAACGGATATTTGATGAGTGCCTATACTTGCCCACATACTTTGACAGGCTATTATAGGTTATATTTAACCACCAAACCAACCCCTAAGGTGGTTGTTTTATGCCCTTATTCTACAGTGGGTGAATGGGAACAGAGAGAAGTCACAGAGTTGCAAGCAGTAGGAATGGGCTTCAAAGCAATGTGTGTCTTGCCTTTAAGACATCAGACTAGAATTTTTAGATTCTATAGGATATCTACAAGAATCTCTTCATGTATCAGATAAAAATTTGATTGATTCAAGTACTCCATGCACCACTGAAGCATCTTTTTATAAGCCTTCCACACTATGGTTATTTAACCTTTGCCTCCCACCCATCTATATTCATTTTAAAAGCTAAAATATGCCACGCTTTTACAGACCACTGATAGTAATCTACATTGTGAATATTTGGACAGATTATTCATCAAACCAATTATTAAAATTCTGTATTGAAGTATTATATATTATGCATCTGCTTAAATGTGTTTATGGCAAAAGAAATGAAAAGCTATCCTATTAGCCTGATCACACTTCCTTCGGGTAAACAAATAAAAAAAGCAAATATGTTTATAGGAAACCAAATTTACAAAATTTGTCCTGAGTATCGTGGCATTCAAATCTGGCAACTGTCCTGACATTAAATAAATGAAGTGGTAATATTAACAAGTGAATTTATGTAAAGTAAAGAAATACATTTAATAATAGAAAATGGAATAAGCACTAAAGTATTGTCACTTGGTCTCTTAGATTATTCCAACTTCAAATACCTTCTCTGTTTGCTGACACTGGTTGGAAGAATAATGCTAAAGGCCAGAGAAAGCCTTCCTGGGAGAGTGGATCTTCAATAGAGCCTTAAAATTGGACAGAAATGAAACATGTAGCCACACTTCAATGTTATTAATTTGTAGCACTGAACTACAATGACTATCATTTACTGACCACTGTTTTGTGTGTCAATAACTTTCTCTACAACAGAGAAATGGAACTGATTTAAGGATGCTTTCATCTACAAGGTAGCATTAGACCTACCTGGAGAGCAAAGAGTCTAAATATTTAAGTGAAAGTAAAGCAGAAAAATAATTTCTCACTTAATTCTTGTCACACTGTAGAAACTTAATACATAATTACAAATTAAATTATTGAATCAATTGATAAAATATTATCTCTTTAGACCATCCTGGGTGAAAAGCATATGTCAGGGGCTGGCTCGGGTCCTACTGTCTAGCTCCATTATTGAATGTCCTATCAGAGAAAATTCTGTTATTTAAAAGGAAAAATATGTAATAAAAAAGTTCCTGATGACTGGATGCACACTCTAGTTAAACCATTAATTCACAGTTTTTTTCTCATTGCCTCTCTGTATATTTTCCTATCTTCAGAGTGAGGTCCAATCCCTATCCTGATTATTCCTTAGTGCCATTTTGTCACTGAGTTTATCACAAAGGAATTTAAAATCTATTCCATAAAGTTTTTCCACGGGAAAGAAATACTTTATCTTAATAAAGAGACCAGAGTTCAATGAAAAACTAGAAGGAGGGGCGCCTGGGTGGCTCAGATGGTTAAGCATCTGTCTTCTGCTCAGGTCATGATCCCAGGGTTCTTGGATCAAGCCCTGCATCGGGCTCCCTGCTCAGTGGGGAGCCTGCTTCTCCCTCTCCTTCTACTGCTCCCCCTGCTTGTGCTCTCTAGCTCTGTCAAATAAATAAATAAAATCTTAAAAAAAAAAAAAGGAGATAACTACTTGCAGAAATCCCTAAAATCAGTTCAAGAAGATTGGTCAGAATAAAATATTCTTGTTTACTAGGTTTTAAACAGTACTTTACGTCAATCTAGCAACAAAAATCATCTTGTAAAATCTAAAATTTGACATTGAATTTTGTTGTCAAAGTGTTAGAAAAGTTTTGTGCTCCAGCTGACACTGTAGTTTCTGTATGTATAAGTGTGAAGATAAAATATATGTAAGCATTTGCACGCAGATGAAGAATAATCTTCCTTTTGTAAATGAAAAGAGGCCAAAAAAAATCAGACCACGAAGTATAAACCAGACCATGCAGTCAGTAGCTATTCTGGAGGGATTATTATTCTAACAAAGGGACTTTGGGGCTTTAGAGTCACATGGAGAAAGAAGACAAAAATGTGAGCCTATCTGAGGCACAGAATTGGAAATAAGACCCTACATTAATCTGAGATAGCCAAACATTTTAAACTGAATGAAAATATTAACTATGAGGGAAAGCTATTCACTCTATTCAGTGGTACAAAGAGAAACGTTTTTTGATTGGCCTGGACTCTGGGTTAAAAACAAAAAAAGGCAAAACTAATAAATATTTCTAACAATGGGTCTGTCTATACTCAAATGGGGTAGAAAACTCAAACTGATACGTATTAAAATGAGGTTTATACTGTTCATTATTATTACTGTTAATACTACTTGTGGACACATAACTAAGTAGTTGCTATTTACTGGGAGTGTTTCACAAAGACCCCATAAAAATAACTATGTTTACTTTGTAGGAACTTAGCCTCAGAGATCAGTGAATAGGCATCATAAAGCCGGTCATCTGTGAACCCAAAAGCTTGGATTAGATCTTGTCCAGAGCACATATTTGTGTGAATTTGGACATGCACTTTACCTTTATAAGCTTATATCTCCTCAATTATAAAATGTGAATAAATAATACCTAGCTCAGGTGATTGCATGGCTAGTTACCTGGTTGCCTATGGTTACCAACAGCACAGGGCACATAGGTAAAATCTAAAGCAGAACTCTTGGAAATATTCCCAGTATTCATCATATGAACAACTGGGTATTAATAATGATTTATATGGGCAGGAAATTCCATGAGGAATATGATCAGAGAATGAATTTGGCATAAAATTCAAATAATCAAGGCAAAAGTTCTATGCTTTAAATATATTTAGCTATAGACATCAAACTGCAACAATGACATTGAGTTATGTTCTGAAAAACCTTTACAATGTATCTAAAAAATGTTCTGACTGCAATTAGTATTACAGGAGTCATTTTATAAACCTATGTTAAGTAGGCAGAGTGAAATATCATTCTTTCATTAACAAGATGTTTGGATATGAAAGTGTGCTGGAACTACTGTATTGAAATATGTGTATTTGCCATATACATACTATAGAAGAAAAGTTCATCTGTTACATATAGAAAATTATAAAAAGGAAATGGATCCAACTATTCACAACATATTTATACATTTTACTTCCTGTTTTAAATTGCAGATATTATTTTTCATTATGTAACCAAAGATTATTTTGAATTTTATAATTTTCCCTTAATATTAGAATGGGCTTCTTGTATATTACAATATGCTTTAAGTAAACATTATTTCAACGGGTACATGTTCGGATGGATATAGCTTATACTTGCATACTATTTTTTTAAAAAACTTATTTTACAGAGTGCGAGAGAGAGAGAGAGAGAGAGAGGAGGGGAGTCCTCTTAGAGCATAGTCCTATGTGGGCGATCCCATCACCCATGAGATCATGACTTGAGCCTAAACCAAGAGTCAGGCACTTAAGGGACTGAGCCACCCAGGCGCCCTGTATACTACTTTAAAGTAAGTCTTGCTTTCTTTTTCTGTTTAATGTTTTTCTGGTTTATTATTACCTATTACAATATGTATTTGTAGTTAAAGAAAATATTTACATATAAAAATTGTTAGGCACTTCAGATTACTTTCTCAGGATAAGTTTGAAGAGTTGAAAACCCAGGTAGGTTGAAGTGTTAAACATTCTTAATACATAGTACCAATATTGCAAGGTTCTCTCTGTACCAACAATCAGTAAGAAAGTTCAGTATTAAGTATCAAACACTTAGAGAATTTGGTTTATCACTTGACCACAGTTTCTTCTCAAGTAAATTAAGGAGATCAGATTTGTACAGTGGCTCATAAGGTCCACATTTAGTTCTTACCTAATTTGTTTTTTAATTTTTATCACATTTTTAAAACATATCTAACAGCAAATATAAAATGCCCAGAATGAGAGCATTAGTGTGACTACAGAGAGTTAATGTAAATACAGTTCAACTCAAACAAAAAGCGGGTTTAGGAATATCTGTCTTACATTAGGAGTATTAATATGTAATTTTATTTAGGTTTTTAGTTTGTGGAACATCACTCTTAAATCCAGTCCATGCCTTTGCAGACACTTAGGATCTTTGAACCCTCTGTTGGTACTTACTAGATGACATAACCCTACACTTTCAGAAACAAGATTCTGGAGCACAAAGAAAAGTGCAAAATAAAATAACTATCGAAAGGAATGATTCTACACAGCTGTAAAAGGTCAGAGAAAATGCCAGATATAAGAGAAATTCATAGATCTTAATTCTTTTGACCAAACTCAAAAACTGCCTTTTAAATTTTTATGGAGACTAATGCAAATTATATATGCTGTAAAGAAATAAGAATCTATTACAAATCATCAGGAAATCATTTAAAAACTGGAACAGAATAATCTTTGATAAATTGTAAGGAGTATTCCATCTTTAAAGGAGTTAGCATATGAATTTGATTCTGGTGCTAGTGCTTATAAACATTAATTTCATTATGAAAGGTTGTAATTTACTTTCCACCTAGGGAAGAAAACTCTGTCTTGGATTATATTTGCATTTCTTTTCTAATAGCCTCATTTCATTTTTGACATGTAAAATATTTATAGTGTTGGGAGGTCTGGTATTTTTGTGCTGGCTTAGTAACTGTATGAAATCACATCCTATTAATGTTCACACCCAGGAATTCAGGGACCTACTCAGTGACCCTGGATCAATTATGGTGATCCGATAGTGACACTCCAAAGTTTCGCGTAGAAATTGGCTTTTCTCCAAAAAGTACTAACTCTAAGAAGGAGTTAGTACCTTTTGTTGGGAGAGGGTTTTTTTTGTTTTATTTTAACTTCTACAGAATTCTCAAATCTGAACCACCCAACATTGTCATTTTGATCAGAGAGTGGGCTTTGTTCCGGAGTTTGGTCCCCTCTTTTCATTTACTAGTACTGCTGCCCTACCTCGGGCTTGATTATTTCTTGTCTGGTCTACTGCAGTTCTTGCTAGTTCCCCATATCCCCACCCCCCACCCTGTCCTACATCTGCATTGTTCAGCTATTATCACAAAAAAGTGGTGTAAAGAATCACCCAAAAATGTAGCAGCTGAAGCTACAATTTATTATTACTCATCTGTTAACATTAGGCAATTCATATCACCTCCTCCATGCAATCTGTTCTTCCTGCCCCCCCCATCTTGCCAACTGCCAATGCTCCTCAGATGCTCCTTGAGCTCCCTTGTTGTGCATGTTTCTTTCAGAGCATGGATTAATTCAAAATATTTATTTAACGCCCTCTGGAATAGACATTTGGGATAAACTGATAAACAGAACAAAGATTCCTGCTCAGTGTTTTATTTACTGAATTTTCTGTCTCTCTTCTACTTTTACACTAAAAAATTCTGAGATTACTTATTTACCTTGTATCTGCAGCGCCTAGCAGAGTGCTTGGAATATATTTGGTGCTCAGTGATTAAATGAATGAATGAATGAATGAATGAATATATGTGTGAATAAGTTAATGTGCTATGGGATCTTGAATAAACTCTTCCAGCCAAGTTTCTTTGAATAGTTTTTCAATATCCCATCTATGCTGTGATATACCTAGTGTATTTCATGCTGGGGTAGATCACTTTTTAATCCTTTATTATATATTAAGAAAATTAATTTCAGTAATCATTCCAGAAAATATAAAGTTAATCAGTAAAATACATATTACAGAAAACAAAGGAGATAAATAAGAGACTTAACATGCATTAATTTTTTGAAAGAAGGTATATATTTAATGGTCTGTCACAATAATGAGTGTAACAATACAATTTCTACTTACTTTTTCCCTGAGTTTTAAAATATGCAGTTATTTTTAAAAAAACCTAATTTTCTATTTAAAAGCTATTATTCCAGTTCAGTAAAATATTTTGCAAGTTAAATTGGCACTTAGCAAAGACAGTATGCCACAGTTTGCTTGTAACACTATTGTAAGCAAGTTGCTTTATTTTTTTTCAAATTCTCTGTTGACAACGCACTCATCGGGTACCCACGGAGCAGACTACGCTCACCCCCTCTGCTCTCTTGGTATGTCATGGTGCTTATGTAAGGATGAAAAAAAATTGTATATACACACCCAATTAGGGAATGTAGAAATGATAAAGACACTTCTAGAATACTGAAACAAAGATACCCTATGAAAATAAAACTGATCAAATCACCACAAAATGGGGGAAAAAAAAGAAAAAAAAAGGTCCTATAGGGAAACACAGTCCATCCCAAAGGATGAATTGTCAAGCCCTCATGAGAATAACCATGCTCTATTCCATAGAGTCCACAGAAACCTCCTGTCTTCTTGTGAGTCAGCTGGATTAGTCTTTCTTTGCATGAGGTTCTTTGAGGATGACTAACAGAAAAGGGACCTGACAAATAAATAAGGGCTTATTACCATTTATTAAGCATGGTCAAAACACCTTGATGAAACATCATTAGAGTCAGAAAAGGAGATATGTTTAACTGCCCACCTTGTTGAACATAACCATTTTAACGCTTTCAATTGATTGCCCATCAGAAGGGGAATTCACACAGGGCAGGTTTCCAAAAAGAGAGGCCATCCGAGTGGAAAACAATCCCAAGATGACTGGATCAAACGTGCATGTGGGAGGGTGGACCCCCAGTGGACAGAGGAAAGAATCAAGGGCATGGATTTAAGGAGGTGTAACACAACATTTCAAAAATCAGGAAGATGAGAGAGTGTGGCTGTTCTTACTGAGTCATTCATTGAGGTTGTGTGCGGAGGTGATGAGAGACTGTGGAAGATGACTTGGAGTGGTGATAGGAAGCTGAATATGCATGAACCCATGTGACAAGCCAAGAAGTGTGGATTCTACCCTAAGGCTAGTGGAAATCAGTGGGTGTTTTTGGCCAGAAATGACATGATGAAATTTTGTTTTCCTTAACTAGGTGCATCTCCAACTGTAAATCAACTGGCATTCTAGTTTATAAGTGAGTAAACACTGACAATGTGTGGCATGAAGAGTCACTCAGAACCTAGCTCATGTCTGGGTTACCAGGGGAAAATCTCATGTTTCTGATTACCCTCCCCAAGGCCTTACCTGTCTTTGACATTTCTATAGCTGTAACTATATATATTTCAAAATCATTCAGTCATGTCAAAAATTTCTGCATAACAATGACTGAGATATAACTGTTTACTAAAATGATCTGTGAGGGGGCTTAACACTGACATTATCTGTGCAATGTCTTAGTTACCGTAAGGAGTTTTTCCTATAAATACTTGGTAATCACACCTATGTAAATAGATTTTGAGATCAATTTATATGTGAAAAAACTTTACGTGAAGTTCATTGGCTGACCCTATAGAGAGCTTACCATTGAAAGTCAGAGGTTAGGAGAGGTTCATAGATGTTTCTTTTGTTTATAGAAATAAATGCATAAATATATGAGCTGGACAACTCTCTCTTTTGGGTATTACAGATAATTCTATTGTCAGACAATTTCTTTACATTTTACTACCAAGTGAGGAAAATTCTAGACCCAACATCCTCAAGAATGAGCCCTGTTTCAACTTTTGAAGTACAATTTGTCTAGGTCCTACAGATCCTTGTAGTAGAATTCCTTTCTTCCTGTAGTAGGCTTAGCAGAACCTTGTCAGATGATGTTGTGACTCGATCATAGTCATTGATCTGGTCACCAGAAAAGATCACACTGGGGTCATATATTGCCGTGGTCTCTACATCATCTTCATGAAATGGCTATGTGTTAGCCTCCTACCAAAAAGAAATGGGCCACTCTTGCAGGGCTAGAGGATCTAGAGAGATTTCAGGTTTTGAGGTTTTCAGGTTTATCATTCAGGTATCCCAGTTTCAAGTCTCAGATCCACCCCTTCCCAACTAGGACCCTAAACCTGACATTATGGACTTGGCTATGACCAAGAATTCTCCTTCTGTGGAACTCTGCTATTGGTAAAATTAAGGTTTGGACCTCATCTTCAGCTTTTCCTGCTCTCTGATGTGAGATACACTCTGTTTATGTTCTACAGTGGGGATCCTTTGACTTTCACACTTTGCCTTCAACTGTTGAATAAGCATTCTTAATTTTGCCTTTTCTTCTTGCATTTCATTAATGGAACTCAGTAATAGCCATCAGATTCCACTTTCCTTATAAATAGCCCTTACCTTTAATCCCTCAAAAGCCTCAGATATTCCACTGGCCAGTTCACTGCTGGTAAAGATGTTAACAAAGGCAATGCTGCAGAATGGCAGGGACTACCAATGCTCCTCCTACCAGCGGTTAAGGACTCCCCACTGCAAACCAGCTGGCAGGTGATCCAACTCTAAAATATCCTTTTATTTTATTTTTGGGGGGATAACTTTCTTTTTTTTATAATTTTTTTATTATGTTATGTTCGTCACCATACAGTACATCATTAGTTTTTGATGTAGTGATCCATGATTCATTGTTTTTGTATAACACCCAGTGCTCCATGCAATACGTGCCCTCCTTAATACCCATCACCAGGCTAACCCATCCCTCCACCCCCTTCCGCTCTAAAACCCTCAGTTTGTTTTTCAGAGTCCATGGTCTCTCATGGTTTATCTCTCCCTCCGATTTCCCCCCCTTCATTTTTCCCTTCCTTCTCCTAATGTCCTCCATGCTATTCCTTATGTTCCACAAATAAGTGAAACTATATGATAATTGTTTTTCTCTGTTTCACTTATTTCACTTAGCATAATCTCCTCCAGTTCCATTCATGTTGACGTAAAAGTTGGGTATTCATCCTTTCTGATAGCTGAGTAATATTCCATTGTATATATGGACCACATCTTCTTTATCCATTCATCTGTTGAAGGGGATCTCAGCTCCTTCCACAGTTTGGCTAATGTGGACATTGCTGCTATGAACACTGGGGTGCATGCTTCCTCAGATGCATTCTGGAACTAACTACCATAGGTTGGGTTCCCTGGGTAACAAGCTCAGGTTGAGATTTGTGTGCTGGTGGTCTGTTCATTGCCAAAAAAAAAAAAAAAAAGTAGGCTCAGAGAGAGAAGCTGAACTGAAATGCATTTGCAAAAAAGGCTGCAGCTGATTCCATTGGAGCAGTGCTTAACCTTCAAGTTACCCCACTTTGAGCAAGAGGATATTCCTTTATACCCCACCCTGCTCCATTATGGACTAGTCAGCGGGGTTAGTATGTCCTCGGGAAACAACTCAGTCTTGGGTGACGTGGTATATTAGGGAACAACGGCTCCCCAAAGCAGGTTCCAGCTGAGAGCGGTCAGCCAGTTAACATCACCAGAATGTGAGTCTCAGTCTTAAAATGGAGCTTTGATTGGTTCACCACAGCATCCACTTAGATTGTATAACAACTTAACCCACTTTGATAAACCTTTTAGTAAAGGAAGGGGAAATTGATGTCTATGCAAACCTGGTAGTAAGTAGTAGGTAGTCAATTATTTAGAATGGATGAATGTTTCCTTTCTGAAGATTTTTGAGAGATTATCAATTCTGAAATTAGGAGAAAGATAAATTTCTGAAGGGAGATAGATGGATGATGGGTAGATATCTAGTTATTTCTATCTTTCATTCAGTTAATATCATTAACTTTAGAGAATGTATTCCAAATTGCAGGATTCTGTGAGTTTTCTATCACCAGCATACCATTTGCAAATCATTTTGTTAGCAATTAGCTTTCAATGGTGTCTTCCTATCCCTTTAAAATCCCAGAAGTCTTCAAAAATGTTGCCTTCTACATGCACTAAATGGCACCTTAAAACGATTAACATTTTCAATACCCAACAGAATGCAGTGGTTTCTGTATTTCCTGAATCTATCACACAATTAGCACTGACACATTTTATTACATCACCTACATGTAAAATAAAACAATCCTTTGTCCACAATCTTCTCAGTCACAAATCCTAACCAGGACGCCCTTAAGTTTCCTTCAGCTCAGTTAATTTTAAACCAGCAGCTCCTTCGTACCTCTGGGCCACTGACCTCCCTTTTCTCAACCCTGCTCCTACAGAATCCACTTACTCTAAGCACAGAGATTCTGCCCTCTCCCTTTCCTTAGATCATTTATTTTAGAAAACTTGGGATTGAAAATTCTCTGTCCCTTTGAGAAATAAATCTTTAAAAATGCTCTTGCCAGTTTTGTGACCTTAGGTCTTTCTCAAAGGCCTGAGAGCCATCTCTTTAAAATGTAGTCAATCAAGGGGCACCTGGGTGGTTCAACTGGTTAAGCATCCAACTCTTGATTTCGGCTTAGGTCATGATCTCTGGGTTGTGAAATCAAGCCCCATCTTGGGCTCTGCACTGGGCGTGGAGCCTGCTTAAGATTCTCTCTCTCCCTCTCTTTCTTCCCACCCTCAGTCCCTCTCTAAAAAAAAAAAAAAAAATGTAATCACTGAAGAAAGTAGCACTCGTGTCTCCCAGGTTCTGTGGTAAGCTGGAGCCTAACTACCTTGGAGACTTGCTTAATTTGTAGAACAACTTCCTATCATGAAAATATGAAAAGAGTTTATTTTTCCTTTCAGTAACAACAATAAGCAAACAAAGGTGACCTATGATCCTCCCACCCCACCTCTTAAAAATTCCCCCTGCCCCTTTGCTCCAGCTGAGTTGAGGTAAGACTGCATTCTGGACTTTCTCCCCTATTGCCATAGTCCTGAAAAAAAGTCCCTTTTATCGTTTTAACTTTGCCTAGTGCAAGTTTTGCTTTGACAATCTATAAAAGTTCCTAATTCTTCCCATAATTTCTTATCTTTCTTTCTTATCTACATTTCTTACTTCTCTGTTTCACTCCTACGAAACTCAAAATTATTAAACTATCTTTGGATTATTAATGTAATCTAATTTAGTCATATTCATTTCCTTTCAAATGGATAGTAATATTAATAAGTGTTTATGCAATAGATTCACATTCATAGATATTAATGTAATTTAATGAAAATTCCTTCAATTCCCTTTAAATTTAATTCACTAATCATCCTATCCATCAAGCCATACCTGTGAACTTTTTTTTATACTTACATAAGATTATTAATAGATTGTTTTATATTCCTTAATTTAGACACCTCTATTCAGATCATGATTAAAAAAAGACTAGAGGCAACTAGAACTACTAATTAACTACTGGATAGAATGGCAGTAACACACAAAATGCTGGACATTAAGGGTGACTGAACTAGAGCTAAAAACAAAATCATGGGATTTTAATTTTGAAAGAATTTGAGAGATCTGGTTAAAGTCTTCTTCATTTTGCAGGTAAGAAAAGCCAAAATTATGATAATCTAAATATGAGTATTCCAATATCAATAAACTGTTGATCCTGATGGGAACAAAACCTGACTCTGAAATCTGTGATCTTTGCCCCACACCACTTCCACGAATTTTCTTTCCCCACCCCCTAAAGCATACCTAATGAAGCAGCTTTAATAAAAGCAATTAAAAATTTACATGTTTTCTAAAACCTTCAAACCAGGACTAAATTAGAACCAATAGAAGCATCAAAACACAAGGTGACTGTTATCACTGTTCATTCTCTGTAAGAACCACTATCATTCTCAGTGTGAATTCAATCAACACAATGAAGGGACTCATCCATACATTATTTCCATTGCCTCTCTCAAACTAAGATATCTGGGAGCTCTCCACCTGTATCTTCTAAAATCTCTCTCTTTCATCAATTCTTGGTGTTTATTGAAACAATAGTTTCTTCTTTTTCTTGCATGTGCATTGAATGCTATTGTACACTTATTATGTGTAAAGCACTCTACTAAGAGTTACACCTAAAAGACTGAATTAGATATATACCCCGCCCTTATGGGACCTGACCATCCCACGGGGTAAGTAGTATTCATGCAGATTATGTCATAAGTGATTGCTTAGTCATAATCTCTGTAAGATCTACAAAATAAGAGTACAGAGTAACACCAGATTTTGTACCTGAAGGGTGGACATTAATTTAGAGTACACAGTGAAGGAAATACTCAGAGAAGATTTGGAGGATGCGAAAGTTAACAGTAGGATAAAGCATGAAGGAGAAGCACATAGAAGACCTTGGGTTCAAGGTCCTTGAGAAGGGATGATGGTCCATGAAGCACTGGAGGAATGGAAAAAGGCCAATGAAAGCAGAGTTAAGGGGAGCGGGGAGGTAGGGAGATGTACTGAGTGAAAGTGGTCAGAAGGCAGGGAACGGGTGAAGGAGCTTTTTCACTATGGAAAAGATTTTGTTTGCTATAAGAGCAGTTGAAATTATGATCCAGAGTAGTGTGTTGAAGTGTTGGGCTGGAAGAGACATGATCAGATTTCCCCCCCTTTTTAAAGTATTGTTTTCATTCCACATGGGTTATATTAGAACTGGGCAAAAACAAATGGGAGAGGGGGTTAGTTAGGGAAAAACTGTAGGGATCCAAGTAAGGTATCCTTGTTGGTGTTAAATCTGCAAAGTGTTACCTTACAGAAAACAAACAAACAAACAAACAAAAAAAAACCACACTTCTACTCTAAGAGCTCTTACTGTTTTGATATATTTCATCCTAAACTTTTATTTATTAACCTCTCTTTATAATTTTCACATTCTCATAATCTTATACTTAGTATACTTGTTTAATCTGTTTGAATCAATTAAGTTCTAAGTGTTCTATCATGGGACTAAATAAACACAAGGGTTATTTTGATTTATATATAATCTTGGAAGTGTAGCATTCAAAACACGCATATGCACTGCTTACTGAACATTTCTATTTGGATATCTAAAAGACCTTTCACAGGGACTGTATTCAAAACCAAACTCTTAGTTCCTTTCCTCACACTCCAAACCTGCATTTATCAAAATTTCCCCATCTCAGGAAAAGACCAATTCCATCCTACTCATTTAAATCTCTTGTGTTCATCATAATGTGTTTTTCCCTCTTACTAAAAACATCAAAAAGTCCCGTCAGCTCTAACTTCACAACATATTCAGAATCCTACTACTTCTCACTATTACTACTACTATGTCTCTTGCCTGACTGGTTTATCACAATATTCTTCTTAATAGTCTTCCTGTGAATCCTAGAGAATCCTAGAGGAGATATGGGGTCAAATAGTGACAAAAAGCAACTCTTCCCTTTGCCCTTCCAAGACCTACTACCAATGGTCGGAGGTTTACCAATTTGCTCATATTAAAGTTAGCAACAGGGACAAGATTGAAATGAAAGTCTTATTTTTTGTCTCTACTTCTGTGGACTTTGAACTTTATCATATTCTCATTTTTTAAGAAACCCTGGCCACATTAGTAGTGAAACCTAGACAGAGCGATACTAAATGAGGTTATTGCCTAATGCTTGTTTTTCAATTTAATGAAATTCAAGATAGTGAAGAGCTATTACCTCCCTCCCTAACTTTTCTCTCTCATCTGGCTGCACTGTTCAGTTGGTTTAAGTGACCTATTAGGTCCTTGCCATTTATTACAACTTTCAGTGATTTACAATATTTCCCAATTGCATGCAATCCATTTTGCTTTAAAATTATTGATTAAAATAGTCCAAATTAATGTGGCATGCAAATTAACGGAGCAGCATTCAAATTTTATAAAATGTTTCTAGACTTCAAAAGAGATATTTTTGCTATTAAATAATTAGATTTACTTAGGATCTAAGAAAATGCAAATGTGGGGAAATGATTTATTTCCCTTGTAATTTTGACAGCAAAGAAGAATTACAATTTATGATATCTTCTATCTTAATGCTTCCTGATCTCTGATGCCCATTGTCCTCTAAATCTTGAATTGAATGGTGAGATCTGAATGATTAAGGGTAGATTTTTATGGGAATGTAGAGTTGAATGAGTCATATATTTCCAGAATCATGATTATAGATTAAGAATCTAAGGCTGATAGTTTTTAGCTCTTTTGTTTACAAACCATAGTTCTTAGCAAAATTTAATTTCAAAGGCTCAGATTCCCTTTCTATGGAATCTATATCCTAAAGGGTTTTGTGAATTAATTAAACACTATATGCAAATTGCATTGCAGTGTCATGCACAAAGTGATCCCTCAAACTGTGCTAATGATTATTACTATTAGTGTTCAGAGGTAAATAAAACTGAAACTTTCTTGAAGAAAAATATCAAAAGATGTTCTGCTATGCAGCAAAAATTATAATAAATACAACAGGGAAAATGTCAGTGTTTCCCCCTTCACCCAAATAGTAATTATGTATACTAAGAAAATATATCACATTTTTTTCATGGCTTTAGCCCAATTAGATTGTGAATTCCTGCACATCAAGAGCATTGTGTGCTTCATTTTTATATTACCTATTGCCTCCCCCCACTTCCCACCGAAAGTCAAGCATCACGAACATTCAGTAAATTGTGAGAGGAAAATAACAAGGTAATCAAGGAAATAAAGTAGTCACTATGTTTCAAATTTTGTTCCGAAGACTACTAATCTCACACCAAGCCTCCTTGCAGGGAGAGGAGGTACAGGCACAATTGTCAGATACTTTCTGAAAGTGTCCTGCATTGTATTCTTTTTTTTTTTTTTTAAAGATTTTATTTATTTATTTGACAGAGAGAGATAGCGAGAGCAGGAACACAAGCAGGGGGAGTGGGAGAGGGAGAAGCAGGCTTCCTGCCGAGCAGGGAGCCCGATGTGGGACTCGATCCCAGGACCCTGGGATCATGACCTGAGCCGAAGGCAGACGCTTAACGACTGAGCCACCCAGGCGCCCTCCTGCATTGTATTCTTGTCCTCAATATTCATGACAGACATTAATAAACTAAAGGCTCTGAGAAATATTCCCTTAAAGGACCTAGCATTTCCTTAATTTATTTGATTACTGACCCCCCTTTTTCATTTAATATATTAATAGAGCTACATTTGACAAGCACAACTATAAATCTTCAGTTGTGGGAAACATAAAATTGCATGGTCTGCATTGGTATAATAAAGTAACTAAGTAGTTTGAAACAGGGCTAACATAAAGACATAGAAGCTATTCTTTCAGATTTGACATTCTGATTAAAGAATATCAATAGTCTTAAATTTCTACTTTGTAATCAGGAAGCCTTAGGATGTTTTCTTAATTTAATTTTAGTCACATATTTATATACTGAAAGTTACAGCATTTTAACTTGCCTTAAATTTTATTCTAGTTATAACCTATATTGTCTAAAGAATAAGGAAAATAAATAAACAGAATGGAGTAATCCATAGAGCACTGCTCTGGAAGACAGGAGTTTTCTCATAGCTGTAATCTTGGTTCAGTCACTGAGCTGCCTTGCAGGCTTTGCAAAGTCCCCTCATTCAGGACCAGCAAGTATTATAGCAACAGCAGTATTGTTAAAACTGAGAGTCATTGTTCCGATTCCTACCTATTTCCTATAAAAACCATACTTATACCACAGCTTTGCTGATGCCCATTAAAGACTACCAGGAACACCGCTATAAAGTCCAATAAAGTTGGGTTTATTGACTTGTGATAATGGAGGGGAGGGTAGTCCATTGAAAGAGTGGGCTTCTCAGTAAAAGAAAGTTAAAAGGACTTATTAAAGGTCTGGGAAAGTGTTAGATTAGAGGGAGGGTTTCAGAAAGAAGACTTTTGCTCTTAAATGGGTATATTCTGGAATCAGTGGTTATTTTTTACTTATGCATCTTTATTAATCTTAAAGGCAGGAGGAATAAAACAAATCTAAAGCTATAATCATTAACAAACAAGAGCAGTGATTGCTCACATTAGCCATGAAAAAGGATGTTTGGCCATTTGGGGGTTTTGAACAGTGTAGGCTTTTGTCCTTATTCAGAAATGATTATAGAATCTTGTTTTGGTCTTATCATCATAGCACAGGGTGGTCTTGTTTGATGTTACTATTCTATGAAACTATTCATATACAACAGAAGAAAAGTATGGCTGAGTTGAGAGTGCCAGGCCAGATTCTAGAAACACCACGGTCTGTGCCAAACTAGCTCTCTGCCGTCAGGGCAACTTTTCTCTTCTCTGTTTGTTTCTTTCAACACATCATGCTGCATTTTGTCTTTCATTACAACTGCAGTGTGTGCTTATCTCTTTCACTGAATTTTGAGATCCTAAGACACCAGTATTAATTTTTATTCTCCCTCATATCACCCGTAACCTATAGGACTGGACCTTCCAGATAATAGATGTTAAGAAATTAATGGTTTGCATAGGAATAAATTCAAAGATGGCTCTATCATGGCCCTGCAAAAGTTTAGGCCAACTGTGAGAACTGGCCAACTACAAAGTTCAGAGGGACCGTGGAAATCCACAGAACACCCTCCCTTTTGAAACCAACTGCAAGTTCAAAAGTTTCCCCAAACTACTCTTGGGTCTGATAATTCACTCCAAAGACTCATAGAACTGACTGAAAGCTATAATACTCACAGTTATGGTTTATCAAAAAGAAAGATACAGACTAAGGCCAGCCAGAAAAAGAGAGGCATGGAGCAGAGTCCAGGAGAAGTACCAAACACAGAACTTCCATCATCTCCTGCTACTCTCCTGGCCCTGATGTGTGAGGAGACAGAGCTCTGACAACTAGGGAAGCTCACCTGAGCCTCGATTTCAGAATTTTTATTAGGGATTCATTATGTAGGCATGATTGATTGGATGTCAATGTGGTTGATCTCAGTTTATAGATCGACTATTACTTCATCACTCAAAGCCTCCACCCTAAATTATATTGTTGGTCTTTCTGGCATATCCAGCCCTAACTCTAAACCACACTGTTACTGACTACAACAAGGCTCCCAGGCAAACAAAGATTACCTCTCAGGAGGCAAGGCAAAGGCCAGATCTCTTTGGGGGCAAGGTTAAAGTCTTTACTACACAGGCTCTTACTTCAAACACTTACCATGAAAATTATTCTACCAGAGTGGATCTTCCTATATCCTGAAGTATCCCCATCCTAAAAACAGACCACACGAATGGCTAATGTCAACAAAATCATTGCTTATAGAAAAATAGATCAGAAATAGATCTGAAAAACATACTGTAGATAAGGAAAGTATAATCCAAAGAGATGAAGCCCATCATCACCAACAGTTTGAGGATTTCCACTATATTTCATTCATTCCCTCTCTCTGGGTTTCATTTTCTTCCTCTGCACTTACTCTCAATTTTTAGCCATTCTTCTTTCTTAAGCCATTAAGAATAGGATGTTTCTGTTATCAGTAGTGCTCATCTTTCTTGAAAGTAATGTTGTTTTTGAAAATCACATGTGATCATTCATAACATTAAAAGAGCCCAAGAATGTTCTTAGATTCTCCTTAGTCCTCATCACATATATTTTGCTAGGTTAACATGAGATGTACTTGTTTATGGATGCGCCCTGATTTCTCTGTATACCTCCATTGGGCATTTTCTTTTTTTTTTTTTCTTTTTTTTTTTTTTTATTTTTAAAGATTTTATTTATTTGACAGAGAGAGACACAGTGAGAGAGGGAACACAAGCAGGGTCATTGGGAGAGGGAGAAGCAGGCTTCCCGCCAAGCAGGGAGCCCGATGCGGGGCTCGATCCCAGGACCCTGGGATCATGACCTGAGCCGAAGGCAGACACCTAATGACTGAGCCACCCAGGCGCCCCGGGCATTTTCAATACCATATAGGGATTGTTTATTTAGCTAAACTGGATATGAACTTTTGGATAAGTCTGAGCACTGTGTCCTGGCTTTTATTGATTATACTGGGTAATACTGTGTTTGAAAACAAATGTGCATGTAAGGAGTAGAATGGGAAAGTGGTTGCTCCAAAACCTAACAGTATGACATCATTCATTGAGCATTTTTAATATCTACCAATTGCCAGATGCTGTGGTCCTACTATAGTTGCTATAAAAATGGGGCATGATTGTCTTACTCCAAGTTCGGGATATTAAAGTTACATATCTACACTTTGGAAGTACATGAGTTATTTAAAACCAAGTTTACCAGCCATCTGCCTTGCAGGAAAAGGTTATGATTAAATCAACTTTTAGAAGTTATACTTGAAATTAATAGAATTTGAATGAAAGGTGAAAGAATTAGGCAGTGGACTCCCAACCTCTCTCTCCTGAGCTCTTCTGTATTTTTCTTTAAAAGCAGGACAGATTTTCAGATGAATTGTTCTTTCCTTAAGCCAATCCTGAGGGTCTCTTCTTGTTTGCACCCAACATTCTTAGTACTGCATGTTCATGGCAATTCCTCTCAATCTTTCCTCAATTTCTCACTGAAATTCTGCTACACTTTGCTGATTTTAGAACTCCAGTATGTACTTCATGTCAAATTATATCAATGCAATGAAGTTAGACACATTCATCAAAAGTTTTAGGAATATTAACACAGTAAAATAAGTCATGAATTTAAATTTGTGATTAAATATTATCAGAGGAGTCAAATGGCATTTCCAGTTAATAATCATCCATAAGAATTTCCAATAGACAAGTTGTCTCTACTAAGGGGTTGCATGATGAATGAAAAGAAGAGAATATGGACCTTGGGTTTGTTCAGATTTAAGGTCCAACAGTTACTAACTATATGAATTGGACAAATGATTTACTATACTCTCAAAGTTACCTACAATAGGAAGCAATTCTTTTCATAATACTCAGAGCATTATTTTAAGGCTCATGATAAAAATGAATAAATGTTTGTGCAGTACTTCGAAGATGCTAAATATTCCATTTCCATTTTAATTATTTCAGTGCAATTTTCATTGATTTCACAATTATGAGTCCTATGAATAAATAGGGTTTTAAATTGGAGGGGCAGTGTAACTGGCTTAGTTAGAATAGAATAATCATGGCTCATAAAACTAACAATATTAAATACTCACTGAATGAAATGATGAACAATGAATGTGTTCTTAAAGTAGTACAAGAAGTGATTAGTTTAATTTTTCACTACCTTTGACCAGAAAGAAGTATATCAGAAATAACTGCATGATGCATTAATTTTGGCTTTAATTAGATGTGTTGATGATGCAGAAATTTCACTGTAAATCATCACATCCTAATTCCTAACGTAAGTTGCCACACATGCATGGTCCTACATAACAGAAGAGTTAAGATTAAGGAAGGGGCGTGGGAGATAGAGGTCTCCAGTTATGGGAATGAAAGACGCAGTAGAAGGAATGTGGTCAATGATACTGTAATAGCATTACATGGGGATAGATGATAGCCATACTTGTGGTGAACAAGGTATAATGTACAAACTTGTTGAATCACTATGTTGTAAACCTGAAACTCATTTGACATTGTGTATAATCTATACTCAAATGAAAAAAAAATTAAGAAGTTAAAAAAATTAGGGGCGCCTGGGTGGCTCAGTTGGTTAAGCATCTGTCTTCGGCTCAGGTCGTGATCCCGGGTCCCAGGATGAAGCCCCGAGCTGGGCTCCCTGCTCAGCGGCAGGCCTGCTTCTCCCTCTCCCCCTGCTTGTGCTCTCTCTCTCTCTCCCTGTCAAATAAATAAAATCTTAAGAAAAAAATCAATGGAGTTCATTTTATTCCTGAAGTGGATAGAATCTTTGGTGTTATTCATGATAAACAGGATGCAGAAAGTTGACTTTTCACTTGATAAAGCATTTTGGTAGGGGGCTGGGCTTAAAAAGACCAATGATCACCAAAAGAGTATTTGCAGTGCTCTACTCCATTTAAACAGTGGTCTACTCTAGATCAATACAATCTTTGGGTAAAAAATAAAGTGGAAAGAGATACAGAAGGAAAGAAGAATCGGAAGGGTAAAGGACAGGTTAGGTGGACAGAATCTGACTACAAAGAGAAGAGAGAGAGAGCAGCATTTCTCTCCTGAAATGATCTCCTTTATACCAGTATCTTAAATCACCACTTAATGTTAATGACTTCATAGCTCCAATCCCGTTCTCTCAGGAGCTCTTCATTCAGGCATAGAAGTACTTGCTAGAAGTATATAACATGGAGCCACAGACATGTCGTATATTTCCAAAACTGATGTCCATCTAGCTCCCATAAATCTACTCTCTATCCTCCATTATCCAGATCTGTAAATTTCATCACTGATGCATTCAACAACTACTCATTGATTAACTAATATATTCTAGGCACTCTGGTTAGCTTATAGGTAGAACATAGGATGAATGCCCTCACAAGTACAGCATAATGTAATAAGAGATTTGGGATGTTATAGGGAAGTCAGGAAGTCATTTTATTTGCCTTACTTTTATTTCAATACTTCATTATTCCCAGCATCTAACTAGACAACAGGTTCTATTAATATTGGCTCATTAAAAACGCACACACACAAAGCTCTGATATTAGAGGTATATATATACTCTTTGTCCAACATTTACCATTAGCTCCCTCTGGATGCCATTGACTCTTACCTACCTTGACTGCAAAAACCTCAATAACAATCACCCTATTTTTAATTCACAAATCCTCCAAATACCTGTTACCAGGTTTCCTGTTGTTGAAATCATCTTTTGATCATGCAAATATAATCATGTCATAACACTGACTAAAGTTATTAAACAACTCTCCCTTAACAGGATCAAGCCTTAAATTCATTGGTCTGACAAATAAGTACTAACTGCCTAATTAGTACTAACTCTTACCACTTAAGTTCCAATCTATATTTTACAGCAAAAAAACAAGCTACTTGCTCAAAAGCATAAAAGTATTTCTCATACATCTTAGATTTTGTGTGTTTTTTTTTCCTCTGCTCAAACTTCCATCTTCAAGTTTGTAAATCTGAGAAAAGACTTTGCAGCTTTTAAGACTCAGATCAAAAGTCTTTGAATTTTGAAGCCTTCCCATATTCTGCCAGGCAAAAATTATTTAATTGCTTCCTCTATGCTATCACGGCCTTTTCTCTACTTCAGGAAAAAATCATTGTTTTATCTACTAACCAGTCTATCTCATGATTCATTTATTTCTTATCTATACTCTTTTTCTGCTATTGTCCACATGTATTTGAGATGACTTATTTCTCTTGAGGTCAAGAACTATACAACAGTTTTTCTATCTCCATAGCTCTTGATGGATATAAGGTACAAATAAACATTTTTGAAAGGAGATTGAAAAGGATGGAAAACAATCAGAAAAGAAAAAAAAATAGCTTAAGAGAGTCAGTAATACTTTATTTTTTAAAGATTTTTATTTATTCATTTTAGAGAAAAAGCACGAGTGGGGTAGGGGCAGAATGAGAGGGAGAGAGAGAATCTCAAGCAGAATCCCTGCTGAGTGCAGAGCCCAACAGGGGGCTCAACCTCACAACCCTAAGATCATGACCTGAGTCAAAATCAAGAGTTGGACGCTTAGCCAACTGAGCCACCCAGGTGCCCCAAGTCAGTAATACTTTAATTATATCAATAACTCAAGGGATAACAATTACAAAGTGCTTATTACATAATTTTCCTCAATAGCAACTGAGATCATCGGGCTAGTAACTATTAGATATCAGGGTGAGGATTTGCATAAAAGCAGCCTAATCTGAGAAAGATAGGACAGAAATTAATAGGCATATATAAGAGCATACATATACACACATATATACATACACGCACAAACACACATCAGATGTATTATATGAAATCTAAAGTGGTCTTTATTCAGTCTGTTCTGTTTTGTCATTAGTCTGGCTTCCTTGGAAAGAATAAGCTATATAAGTAATGAATTAAACTTCAATGCTCATCTTTGATTTAAAAAAATAAAAAAAGCAACAAGAAGGAATCATCATGTACTGTGAAGTATAATTTTCCAGGCACCTTCCCAGTTCCCTTACATTTGTAATTTCAATTCATCTTCCTAATACATCTGTGAGGGAGAAATCACGACTCCCATTTCACAGATGGAAGCATGGCTGAGACCTGAATAAGGAGACCTCACTAGTACTGAGGGATGTTCTGTGGACCACAAAATACATATTGGTCTAAGGCCTCAGGGCATAGGAAAAAGTAATCACTCTGAAGTGGATTAAGCAGCCTGTGGTGATAGAAGAGACACCGTTTTAGGAAACGTTCACAGGGGGAATACTACAGACCTGTCCAACGACCTTTAGCATAAGTTCATTTTCTTCCCCAGTGAGAAGAATCAGAGTTTGGCAAATTAGGCATTCTGATTTGTTGCACATTCCTGGGTGATTTAGAAGTATCTTGAAGAAATAGTATGGAATGTTTCTGAATCCAATAATAGACACGTTTCATCTTGATCACCTAATTGATTCTACCAAGAAGGAATAAAAATGGCCGTAATAAGCGGACTACCCAATGCAACAATAAATCCCAAGCCTAGCCGTAATGCAGAACCAACAAATGAAGCATCATTCTTTATACCTAAAAATATTAAAACGGAAAAAGAACATTTTTTCCTCTCTAATGTGGCCCAGCAAGGAATGAGCATAACAAGATCTACCACCTTAATGCTTTAGAAACTGGTCATCTAGTCAATGAATACTTACTGACACTCTTATGGCAAACTGTGCAAAAATCTGGGGGCACAGAAACAAATAAGCAATGTCTCTTCCCTCTGAGAGGCTCACAGTTTAGTGAAGGAAAAAGGAAGGTAGGCAAGGAAATAAATTTAAATCTTAAATGTTAAATATTGTAATGGAGGCCAGTGTTGTGAAAACAAAGATTAATAAAGCCAGCGGAAGCCTTACTTTATCATTCACAAGGTACCATGCTTTTTTTTATGTGGTGTCTTGCATTGAGTTGCTCTAATTTTCACAGCAAAATTTTGCAAGGTGAGTATAATTACCCGGACGTATAGATAAGGTAACAGAGACTCAGTTTAAGCAGTTGGCACAAAGTCACAAGGTGGAGAAGCTAGACTTTGAAAACTCTTGTATGTGGCCTCAACAATGGAGGTTTAGGGGCATACTGCTTCTTATGAGCTGATTCATGAATCTTTCCTGCTTTACAATGTGCATTCCTGCATGACAACAGTATCTCTTGATTTTAATGTTGTAGTCATTTTCATACTAACTCCTGCACTGCACAGCTTTGCAACTGTGCCCATGTTACAAAACATCTCTGTGCTTCAGGTTCCTCACGTGTAAAATGTGAATACTAACAGTACCTACCCCATGGTGTAGCTGTAAGGAATAAATAGGTTATGTGCCATAGATCAGAGGTTGGCAAATGTTATTTGTAAAGAGCCAGACAGTAAATACTTCAGGTTTTCCAGGTGATGCCATATCTGTAACGACTACTCAATTCTGTTGCCATAGCATAAAAACAGCAATAAATAATATGAAAATGAATGTGTTTCTGCAAGTTAAAAAAAAAACGCATAAATTTTTATTTGCAAAAAAGAGGGCAAGATTTAGCCTGCGGGCCACTAAGTACCTTATCCAGGGTCAAACACATAGTATATTTATTAGAGTTGAAGCCTGCATCCAATTTTCTAAATTTAAATCCAGTGGTCTCTGAAAGGGTGACTTGAATAACTCCAGTGACCTTTCTGATTGGACTATTAAGAGCATCCCGTCATTACAGTGTGTTGCATGAGAAATAAGTGCACCTTTTACATTTCAGGCTCCAACTGCTTACTCACTGAGGCAGAAAAACAGGTTTTAGATGGAAAAACTCTGATATGTTGATACAAATGTATGATCACTCATTTTTGCTGACTCGAGATTTCTATACAGAGAAAAAGCGTAAGAGCAAACTTATTGTCATAGATTTGCCTGTAATTTTCAATTAAACCTCACAGAGTATGTCCTCAAGTAAGCCATCACTTTAGCATTCTGATCTTTCCCACTTCTATGCCTCTGAATCCTGTGGGACATGTTTGAAATCCCCACCAATCTTTGGTTACCCTACCTGAGTTTCAAGCTGTATTTCAAACCCCACCACTGCTGGCATGTCTGGCCACTCCTCCAAGCACTCTTGCCCATCACTGCGCTTATCCTTAATAATATCCTGTATTTCTTATTTAGTTTTACTATTTCCAAAGCCCTTAAAGTCTTTCAAGTACTTTGTTGCTTTGACATCAACGGCACTCTTTTTTTTTTTTTTTAAAGATTTTATTTATTTATTTGAGAGACAGAGAATGAGAGAGAGAGAGCACATGGGAGGGGGGAGGGTCAGAGGGAGAAGCAGACTCCCTGCCGAGCAGGGAGCCCGATGTGGGACTCGATCCAGGGACTCCAGGATCATGACCTGAGCCGAAGGCAGTCGCTTAACCAACTGAGCCACCCAGGCACCCCTCAACGGCACTCTTGAGGTTAATTTTTTTATGATCAACTCTTCTCCAACTAGGAGGAGGAGTCCACGACACATGGCCCCATGTTGGATTTGCCTCTAGAAACCCAGGTCTGAATCCAGCCCCTGCTTGGAATTAGCTCTGTGGCTCTCAGCAAGTTGTCGGACTTCTCTGGTTTCACTTCTGTGTCTGTAGAACTGAAATAATAGCCATGGCTTAGTATTATTTTTAGGATCTATAAGATAAATGCGAAGAACCTTGCTCTGTGCCTGTGATCTCATTTTTTTCTCACGGTATAGCCCCTTTCCTCTGCTTTGTTTGCTTATGTTGCCTTGCAGAAAGTGGGCACTTCGGATTTGTTAATTGTTTGATAAACACGCTATTGGAGTTCTGACCACTCATTGTACACTTGTTCATAAAAAATGACTCTGTAAAAACAAAATTCTTTCCGTACTCTATCTTAATCAAAATACAATGGTAATATGCTGGCTATCAGAGAGCAATGCTCCAAATGGTACACGTTGCATTATGTGTCCTTTAAGATACATTTTAAAATTCATTCTATTTTACTCAAACCACACAATTTTTATACACATCATTTTATTTACAGCAAAACTGCATTCTTTTGGCCTTTATGACTAAATAAATAGATTCTCTAGGTTTATCTACTCTATTTATTATTGCACATTTTTCAAAGTAATTTCACTTCTGTCTTCATAAAAACTCACTGAAATAAGCAGGGAAGGGACTTATCAATCCGATTTCCACACAAGGAAACATGCTGATGGAATTACAGTGGTGACAGAAATGTGGACAATAAAAGCAGAACTTGGGTCTTCTGACTCCCAGTTCTTAAAATATGTACCACTCTCTGTTGCCACGGCATGCACAAGTCAAGGAAAACATAGAGAAGGTAGAGGAGAAAAATGTGTTTGTAAAGATAAGAGCTACACTAAACACATAGAAGATGCAGCTCTACTTTTAAGCAACCCCCCACACACTGAGCTGCTTCAAATTTCTGAGGTGGGCAGTTTTGAGGAGGTAAACACAAATATTTAGAGAAGACACATCTAAGAAAAACAAATTGCTGGACAGGTAGGTGGTTTTCTTTCATTTTTACTACAAATTATAAGATTGTTTCACAAACACCAATTCCTACTGATATTGGAGAGCTGCTCCTAGTATTAGCAAATATTTATAAAACATGAACTGTACGCCAACATTGTCTTATCCAGTGAGGAAGACGTTATCCCCATTTTATAAATAAAATAAATAATAAAATTGAGATACAAATTGGCTAAGTGACTATCCCAAGATTATATCGAGTGGCAAATATATCCAGGATTTGAACCTAGGAATTCTATTCCTGGGGCCTACAAGTACTCTACCATTTTGATTCTCTAAGAATGTCCTTTATTATTCAGAATCCCCAAACTGATTCTCAATTACTAGATTTTGGACTTATGACATTACCCTGTGGACAGTGAGTCTCTACACTGTGGTCTCTCCTTCCAAATAGATGAGAGCCTCTTGGTTTGCCCCAGTTTCTGTGAGAAAACAGTGTCCTCTCACAGAGGAAATAGTGTGGAATGTAATTAAACTAGAATTTATCAATTTGAGGGAAAATTTCCATATTGTATCCATGTCCTTTCTTCTAAACGTCAAACTACTTAAAAGCATATGCCTGAAGGTTCTGACAAAAACATAACAGATGGAAAAACTATCACATTCCACAAGGCAGGGCCTCCTGAAAAGAGTCTACATTTGTGCCTTCACTATTGGACCCGACCCGAGTACTGAGAAAAAAAAAATTGGGGCTGTGGAAGGGGGTTGCATGGTGGATTCTCTACTGTTTAAATTCTTTCAGTTCTAAAAACATTGAAAGAACCAGAGTTTACTTCTCCATATGTAAAATGGGTTTTATAATGGAGTGTTAGTCAGAATTGATAGAAAGTTGTCTGTTATTGTGCCAAGCATTTACTGAGTGTCTAATAATGGTCTATATGTGTGCAAAGATATAAACACACATTCTCAAGTCTCACCGGTGGTAAAAAATACTTCACTCAACTTTTCTGGGGAAGTGACCAGAGAAATCTGGGTTTGGAATTTGGCTCTCCCATGACCTGATTGTTTATCTTGAGCAAGTTACTCATCCACTCTTTTGGTTTTTTGTTTGTTTTAAATATTTTTTTTGAGAGAGAGAGAGTGCATGAGTGAGCAGGAAGAGGGGCAGAGGGAAAGGGAGAATCCTCAAGCAGACTCCCTGTGGAACCCGATGAAGGGTTTGATCCCAGGACCCTGAGATCATGACCTGAGCCAAAATCAAGAGTCGGATGCTTAACCAGCTGAGCTATCCAGGCACCCCTCTCCTTTTGAAATGAAAAAATTAATATAATTTATCACTGTGAACATCAATGAGAATATCTGTAAGGTTCTGGAATTGTGTATGATGCACAGCAGTGAAGCCTGTGACCTCTTTTAACCCCTAAAATATAACTTTTTAAAAAAATTTTTTATTGTTATGTTAATCACCATACATTACATCATTAGTTTTCGATGTAGTGTTCCATGATTCACTGTTTGTGCATAACACCCAGTGCTCCATGCAGAACGTGCCCTCTTTAATACCCATCACCAGGCTAACCCATCCTCCCACCCCCCTCCCCTCTAGAACCCTCAGTTTGTTTTTCAGAGTCCATCGTCTCTCATGGTTCGTCTCCCCCTCCAATTTCCCCCCTTCATTCTTCCCCTCCTGCTATCTTCTTTTTTTTTTCTTAACATATATTGCATTATTTGTTTCAGAGGTACAGATCTGAGATTCAACAGTCTTGCACACTTCACAGCGCTTACGAGAGCACATACCCTCCCCAATGTCTATCACCCAGCCGCTCCATCCCTCCCACCCCACCCCCCACTCCAGCAACCCTCAGTTTGTCTCCTGAGATTAAGAATTCCTCATATCAGTGAGGTCATATGATATATGTCTTTCTCTGTTTGACTTATTTCACTCAGCATAATACCCTCCAGTTCCATCCACGTCAAATATAACTACTTTTATAATTCACATTTTAGAGTTGTGAGTTTCCACTTAACGATTTGTATGTTCCATGTAGTCCTCTCCCAAACGTTTCTGAAAATACCAAGATGTCTGGATAAAATTAAGTCACCTTTAGAAACATATGGGGCTGGGAGGGGGTAGAGGCATGGTAAAGTGTTTCTCGTTGTAATCAACAGTCCCAGGCAGATTGTCACCTTCTCTGCTTTGCTCCCCCTTGCTTGAGACATTCAGTTCTAATGACTGTCTGATTCTGCTGCTTTCATTAATTTTCTTTAGACTCTGCTTATCTCTGGGTTATTTATGGCCCCTGTCTGTGCCACTGCTGATTTAATTTTTCCTCTGCTCTAGGGCAGAACTTCTCAAATATCTGTGAGAAAGGACTAGTGATTATATTTTTACTTTTCAATTCATAGCTGTATTAGTTTCCTTTCTGTCTTACAATTACAGAGGCTTAGAAGTCCAAATCAAGGTGCTGGCAGGACCATTATCTCTTAAACTTGTGGAGGGGAATTTTCCCTTGTCTCCTGTAGCTCCATTCTCCCTGTGTGAGTCTGCCCTCAGATGGCATTCTGTGAACAGCTGTGCTCAATGTTACCTCTTCTTATAAGGACATAGTCACATTGGAGTAAGGACCAGCCTAATAACTTCATCTTAACTTAATTACATCCGCAAAGATGTAGGTACAAATACTGAGGTAAGGACCTGACATATTTTTTGGGATGTGTGGGGGGTGGGAACACAATGCAACCCATGACAATAGCATACGGATCATTTTTGTCAATATCCTATTCAAGGAGACAAGGCCACTCAGCATCTGCTTGAATATCACAGCAATGCAAATGGTTATTAAAATGTTAAACATTATTGATTTCTGTCTTCTCATCACTATCCATCAACAGTTTGTAGACTGACACCCCAACCACATTTTGGAAGCACTGCTGAGGGACAAGCTGATGGGGCAAAAACATTGGTTGGTGAATTCTGCATTGGAGCAATGAGGTTGGATATGCTTATGAGGAGCCCATTCAAGCATGCCAGCAGGACCGACAGGGTTGAGAAGTCCACACACCATGCCTTCCCATCTCTGAATTGTTCTTCAATTTTCACGTAGATGACTCTTGTTCATTTTTTATGGCTTAAAATAGGCCCCAGCAAGTCTAATGGAGAGAGGTCTCCTCTGTATTCCCAAAGTAGCCTGGTATGATCCTTGGCTACCACTGTAATAATCAACTTGTTCCCCTGCCCCTCAATAAGGTGAAGTAGTCTCCTTTGAAGACAAGACTCAGGTCTTACTCTGATTCCCCCCAAAGACCTTTTGGTGCCTGGCTCATGTCATGTGTGTTGTTTACATTAATACATGGATAATGAATTCATTTTCTTTCCTGAGACAAGTACTACCCATCAGACTGACACATCTGGCCTGATGCTGGGGCCATCATGGACAACACCAAATTTAGAACAGTCATCTTCAGATTCTCACGGACACAAGTTTTCCACGAAAACAATAACGAACACTGAAAACCTTTCAAATTATGTTTAAGGAGACCATATTTCTCAATACGAATTACCTCACTGACCTATAAGATACCCTGGTGTTTGTTATACTTGAGAGATATGCTACGCGCAATTGCTCACTTCCAATTACATATCTGACATAATCTATATTACTAACCTCTTGTTTCCCAGTATTTGGTATTGAAACAGTTACCAGAGCAAAAAAGTAGTAATTTCTTTGTCCTCAAGTTTGGAGAATATACTACTGGATATTAGAGAGTACACATTGGGGTTTTCATTTTTAGGACTCTGACTAGAGGTACATTTGCCTTTATCCTAGGGAGTAAACCTCAGGACTGAAATTGGCTTTCAGATATGATTGATTTCTCACATCAGTGATTCGTAACCCCAAGTCCACGGAGAACTGTCCACCGAGGCAAGGAAGTTGAAACTGCTGTGCCTTGAAAACAGGTGGCATTTGGTACTTGTGGAGCTGTCTTGAACTGAATGTAACAGACTTGCCTCCACTCTCATTAGGCCTTTCTTTTTCTAAAGTCATCTTGTCATCATTTTTTATAAAGCAGTTCACTTCAGGAAGTTGCATTCTAAATTTGTATATTGCCAAAATTATTCTATTCATTCTTCTCAACCGGCAATTATGAACCATTAAGAGACTAAAGAATGTACTATTAATCAAGTCAGGACTAGTTGATTTATCATTGTCAGTTTCTGGTGCACATTTATCAAGTTTCTCTTCCAAAGGTCACTGGAAAAGGTGAGTACCCTTCTCTTTTCCATGATCATGTGGTTGTAAGAGGCACAATAAAACCTTTGCCTAGGGATCAAGAAGGAATTAAATTCTGCTGATTGGTTTCATCCCAGCAGGACAAATGATGGACACGCCTGATGTCAGCACACATTCTACAGGGCTAGTTTCCCTCTCAGTCCTGTCTCATAACCTTGATCCTCACTCTGACTTCCTCCTCCCACTGATTTTATCGACTGTGCTGTGAACAGTTCATTTCAACAGAAGACAGTGACTAGAGAAAGAGAGACTTAATACAGGAGGGAGGAAAATAAATTATGGTTTTTTTTTTTTTTTTTTTAATTAAGAAGCTTGCTATTTCTGGTAATGCTAAATAGTTCTGTTTTGCTTTCCATGAAGGTCTTGCTTTACTACTCTTAATTTCATATAATAACCATGTCAAAAAATCATTTGAAATATATAGCAACCTTAGCTTACTTGTGTATACTAATTCCATTCATAAATTACTCTTAAAAATTTTTAATGGATAAATAAAACTTTTTAAGTTACTTTTTAAGTAAATTCTTGGTGGCCATGTTCTGAATTTTTCATAAGTTCTTTCTATATGCAATCTTCTCTTTCTTCTCATTCATCTGCAAGTCTGAATCCTAAATACCCGTTTTCAATGGTATAGGTAGTTCCAGTGGAATATTATTCCGGTGACTAGCAGGGGATCATTTTGAAATCCACTTAGCTCTGGGTTAAGAGGATTTCAAGAAAGCAATCATAATAAAAGAGATACAGTGCTGTTAAACCTTTCTCTCTCTCTCTCTCTCTCTCCTACTAAAATGCTCCTCAATGTGCTAATAATCTCTCATTTCCAATACTGTAACCTTTGCTTTGCTAGCCTGTCTTCCTGTCAATTCTGTCTCTCCTGTCACTTGAAAATTGCAATGTGAACATCGACTTTTATTGATGCCAATTCACAATTTGTGTGGTGTGTGCCTGTGTGTGTCTAAGTATGCCTTTCTGAGTGTGGATTTTGTGTAAGCTAATGCTATCCTTCCGTACTTATATGTTGCTACCCATCCTCTCTATCTGCTTCCATTGGAATAGAGGAGGGCTTATCAGTGGAAGCTTTACCCCCAGTGAGTCCTGGCCAAGTTATACAATGTACAGGTGGCGGCTTCTGGAAGAGACCTTGGTCATAAGGGTGAAGGGGACCCACCCAAATCCAACCCATATGTCTCTTGTCAAGTGTTTCTCTGGGATATTTTGGCAGGAGTGTGTCTGTGTCTGAAAATACCCAACTAAAATCATTACCTTTTTCTTCTAGTTTAGGCAAAGACACCATATGAGCTAGCAGTGTCCCTCAGTGAGGGCCAAAGATGAAATTCTGGATGGAGCAAGTTTTAAAAAGTTAAATTATTTCAAAGTTCCCTGGCTCCATTTGCATAATGATCCAGATATCCTGCCCTTGTATCCTACTGATAGATATTTTTATGATGGAAATGCATTCATTTTTATTAGTTAATAACCTCATATAATTCATATTTTCATTTGATTTGCATTATTTATATGTTTCAACATAGACTATTAGAATTTGGTAAATAGATTGCATTAGCTAGAATAAACAAATAGCTATGTGTGACCGGCATGTAATTAGGGCATTGTTCAGTTTTCATTTATGAAGATATTCCTCCTCTTTTGATGTCACCAAATGTAAGGATTACTTTATCCTTCCAGATATATTTAAAAAGATTATTTTATATTTCCAGACATGCCCTCAGTGCCCCTGGGGTCAGGCCAACCAAACTTAGTCTGTTAGCAGATCCCAAAATGACCCTGTGACTCAGCTCTAACGCTGTCTACCTGCAGTCCACAAGCAGTTCTGCCCACCCATAGGACCACCAGAAGACACAGCCAGCCATGCCCCTAAAGGTAAGTTTAGCAAAGTTGGCCTGACAGCAGATCCTGAAACAACGCTGTAATTCAGCTCCAGCCCTTCCCAGCCATGGTCAGGGAGCATTCCCAGCCAACCCAGGGACCTGACAGGAAACACACCTCAATCTAGACTGTGGACCCTAAAGCAGCCCTGGGATTCAGTTCCAGCTCCTGTAGGTCACATACTAGGGCTAGTCCTGCCCACCCAGGGATATACCCTGTGACCTGGCAGGAGTCTTTCGAGAGCTTAGTGGGAGTCACACCTATCCATGAACCTGGGGACAGGCCTAAGACCCAACTGTGGAAACTTGCCCCAGTACCACCATACTAAACAAGGTCAGTACTTCCTACCCAATAGCCAGACAGGAATCATGCTTGCCTAAGCCCCTGGTAACAGGCTCCCCGACAGCAAACATGACGGCAAGCCCAGCAAGAGCCTCATGACCCAGCTCCAACCCAGCACAACTTTGACCCCAGAGATGATCTCATTAGCCCAGGAACTGACCAAAGAAAGTTTTTACTTGCCAAAATTAGTCTGTAAAAACTGAAAGAGGTTTCCACCTTCATATGCATAGGCACAAACAGAAGTATACATAGATCACAAAGAATGAGGCAAATATGACACCAACAAAAGAATCAAACAAAGCTCCAGTAACTGACCTCAAAGATATGGAGAACTACAAATTGTCCGAGAAAGAATGCAAAATGACCAACTTAAAGAAGCTCCATGAAATGCGGGAGAACACATATAAACACCTAAATGAAATTAGAAAAACAATGCATGAACAAAAGGGGAAGTTTAATAAATAAATACAAACCATAAAAAGAACCAAACAGAAATCCTAGAACTGAAGAATGCAATGACAGAACTGAAAAATTCAATAAAGAGCTTGAACGGCAGACTCAATTAGGCAGAAGAATTAGAAAACTTGAAGATCATTTGAAATTAGTCAGAGGAACAAAAAATAATAAAAAGGAGTGAAGAAAGCTTTTGTGAATTACTTGTGAATTATGGAATAACATCAGGTGAACAAACATTCACATCATGGAATTCCCAGAAGGAGAAGAGAGAGAAGGAGGGTAAGAAACCTTATTTAAAAAGAAATAATAGCTGAAAAATTCCCAAATCTTGGGAAAGATGTAGACATCCAGGTACATGAAGCTCAAAGGACTTTAAGCAACATCAACCCAAAACAAAGTTACCACAATATACCTTATAATCAAAATGTTAAAAATCAAAGACGAAAATTTTGAAAGAAGAAAAAAATGACTTGTCATACATAAAAGCCATGAGGCTCTCAGTGTATTTCTTAGAAAAATCTTTGTAAGCCAAGAGGGAGTGGGAAGATATATTCAAAGCATTGGAACAAAAACAAAAAACAAAAAAACAAAAACAAAAAAAAACCTTCCACCAAGAATGCCATGCCTGGCAAGAGTATCCTGCAGAAATGGAAGGATAAATTCATTCCCATACAAAAGCTAAGGGAGTTCACCACTAGAAAGTTCACCACTTTACAAGAAATGCTAAAGGAACTTCTTCAATTTGAAATGAACAGATACTAAAAAATAAAAACATATAAAAGTATAAACTCACTGGTAGAGATAAATATAGAAGTCAAATTCAGAAAACTCTAATGGTGGGGAGTATATCACTTATGTCTAGTATAAAAGTTAAAAGACAATAGCATTAAAAATAACTAGCTACAATAGCTTGTTAATGGATGCAACATATAAAAAGATGTCACGTGTGATGTCAGTAGCATAAAATATGAGTAGAGAAGCAGCAGAAGGGCAGAGTTTTGTGTATAATTGAAGGTAGATTGTTACCAGCTTAAAACAGACTATTACAAAATGTTTTATGTAAGCTTCATGGTAACTACAAGGAAAACAAAACAAAAAAACCCTTCTATTAGGTACACAAAAGATAATGGGAGATTGAAGCATACCACTACAAAATGAATCACAAAGGAAGACAACAGAAAAAGGACTAGAAAAAATAATTAATAAAGTGGCAATTGTAAGTCCTTAGGTATTCAACAATGACTTTAAGCATAAATTGATTAAATTATTCAATTAAAAAACAAAACAAAATCAACAATATGCTACCTTAAGAGACTCACATTAGCTTTAAGGACACACAGAGGGTGAAAATAAAGGGACGGAGAATAGCTTCCATGTAAATGGCAGCCAAAAAAGTACTTATATCAGGCAGATAGACTCTGTCAAAATGGTCATAAGAGATAAAGAAGGTTACTATATAATGGTAAAGGGATACATTCACAGAAAAATATAAAAATTACAAACATACATGCATCCAACACCGCAGCACCTAACTATATAAAGCAAATAAAACTGAAGGGGGAAATCGACAGCAATACAATAATAGTAGGGACTTTAATACCACAAGTTCATTAATGGATAGACTATGCAGACCTCCCACTAAAAAAAGAAAAAATCAGTAAGGAAACACTGGACCTGAATTACATTTTAACATTTTAGACCATATGAACCTAACAGGCATATATAGAATACTGCTCCCCAAAACAGAATACACATTCTTCTCAAGTATACACGGAACATTCTTCAAGATAGATCATATGGTGAGCCACAAAACAAGTCTTAACAAATTTGAGAAGATTTAAATCATATCGAGCATCTTTTCTGACCACAGTAGTATAAAACTAGAAATCAAAACATGAGAAAAGGTGGAAAATTCACAAATATGTGACATGCAACCTGTCAACATTGAATCGTGAAGAAACAGAAAATCTGAACAGACCAATAGTAAGGCATTGGAAGCAGTAATCAAAACCCTCCCAACAAAGAAAATTCCAAAACCAGATGGTTTCACTGGTGAATTCTACCAAACATTTGAAGAAGAATTAATGCCAATCCTTCTCAAAGGCTTTCAAAAAACTGAAGAGGGGGCAACACCCCCGAGATTTTTTTTTTACAAGGCCAGTATTCCCCCCCGCCCCAACCAAAGCCAGATAAAAACACTTCAAAAGGAAAGAAAATTACATGCCAACATCCCTGATGGACATAGATGCAAAAATCCACAACAAAATGTTATCAAACCAAATTCAACAGCACAGTGAAAGGATCATACACTATGATCAAGTGGGATTTATCCTTGGGATGCAAGGATGATTCCACATCTGCAAATCAATAAAAATAATGCACCACATTTTTAAAAATGAAGGATAAAAATCATATCACCTCAATAGATGCAGAAAAAGCATTTGATGAAATTTGACATTCTTTCGTCATAAAAGTCCTCAGTGAATCAGGTATAGAAGGAATGCACCTCAACATAATAAAGGCCACATATGATAAGCCCACAGTTAACATCATATACAATGGTAAAAAGTTAAAGGTTTCTTCTCTAAGATTAGGAAGAAGACAAGGGTGTCCAACTAGTACTGGAAGTCCTAGCCAGAGGATGAAATGAAAAAGCAACCTATGTAATGGGAGAAAATATTTGCAAACCATGTATCTGATAATACTGATATTTTTTTCCTTGTAATTGAAATTTTTATTGAGATAATTGTAGATTCACATTTAATTACAAGAAATAATACATTTTGCAGTTTCCCCAATGATCACATTTTGCAAAACCTTAATACGTTATTTCAGCTAGAATATTAACATTGATACAATCCAATTTTAATACCCAAAATATATAAAGAACTCATACAACTCAATAGTAAAAATAATAATTAAATGAGGAAAAACCTGAATAGACATTTTTTCCAAAGAACATACAATAGACCAACAGGTACATGAAAAGGTGTTCAACATCACTAATAACCAGAGAAATGAAAATGAAAATCACAACAAGAGATCACCTCACACTAGTTAGGATGGCTATTATCAAAAAGAAAAGAGATAAAAAGTGTTGGTGAGTATGTGGGGAAAAAAGGAACCCTTGTAAACTACTGGTGGGAATGTAAATTGGTTGAGCCATTATGGAGAAAAGTAAGGAGATTCCTCAAAAAATTAAAAGTAAAACTACCATACAATCCAGCAATCCCACTACTGGATATAGATCCAAAGGAAATGCAACCAGTATCTTGAGAAGGTATTTGCACCCCTATGTTCACTGCAGCATTATTCACAATAGTCAACCTATAGAAGCAACGTAAGTGCTATGGGTCTGTCAGTGGATTAACGGATAAAGAAAATGTGGTGTGTATATATACACATACACAGGAGTATTATTCAGCCATTAAAAAGGATATCCTACCATTTGTGACAACATGGGTAAAACTAGAAGAAACGATGCTAAGTGAAATAACCCAGACATAGAAAGACAAATACTGTATCATCTCACGATATGTGGAATCTAGAAGTCAAATTCCTAGAACCAGAAAATAAACTGATAGTTATTTCTATCAGGGAGTCTGGGGAGTGAGGAAAATGGGTAGTTGTTGGTCAAAGGATGTAAACTCTGGGTTATAAGACGAACAAATGCTGGGGAGCTAACATACAGCATGGTGACTATAGTTAATAATACTATGTTGTATACTTGAAATTTGCTAAGAGAGTATATCTTAAAGTGTTTTAACCACACACACACCCCTACACACACACAAGGCAACTAAGTGAGGTGATAGGTATGTTAATTACCTTGACAGGGTAATCATTTCACAATGAATATGCATATCAAATAATCATGTGGTACGCCTTAAACACATACAATTTTTATTTGTACCAATTTGTATCAATTATACCTCAATAAAGCTGGAAATTTTTTTAATTAAAAATTTAATCTATAACAAACAAATCTTGCCTCAGACTTCAGATTTAGGTTCAGCCTTTTGTTAGTTGTGCGATGTGGCTTACTTAACCTCACCAAGCCTGCTTTTCATCATTTAGAAAATGGAGTTTAAAACAGAATTCCTACTTTATGCTAAGAGCTTTAGGACATAATGCATATGACTGTGTACCACATGTCATAGATGTTTAATAAATGAAGCTATTAATTTTGAAAGTTTTTATTTTCCAAAACCTAGTTTACATTTAAGATGGACAGATTTAGCAAATATAAGTGGAGGATATAGGAGGGGAAGAATGAAGGGGGGGGGAAATCGGAGGGGGAGACGAACCATGAGAGACGATGGACTCTGAAAAACAAACTGAGGGTTCTAGAGGGGAGGAAGGTGGGAGGATGGGTTAGCCTGGTGATGGGTATTAAAGAGGGCACATTCTGCATGGAGCACCGTTAATATGCAAACAATGAATCATGGAACACTACATCAAAAACTAATGATGTAATGTATGGTGATTAACATAACATAATAAAAAAAAAGAAAAAAAAACAGACAACAGATTTTTAGTATAAGGAAGTCATTGTGGTATGGAACATGTCTACACTAAAACATCATTCATTTGATTTGAATTTCAAATTTAATTGTGCCTCCTATATTTTATCTGGCAACCCTACATATATTTTATGTCCTCCATGAGACCTTTTCAGATCCAAAATTAATGAAATTGGCAATATTAATTCCTTCTTTCTTCCCTTCTAGCTATGCTTGCACTTACCCAGAACATTTTATGGTGCTTTTCCTAGGAGCATAGGTATGTCTACCTCCTTGTTTACTTTGTGAACCACTGATGGATAAATCTGATGCCATATTCATTATCATCCCTCCTTAGCATGAGCAAGTTCCCTTTATACTACTAGCTGCTCAGACCGTGTGAGTGATGCCAAAGTAATGAATTAATATCCATTCGCTTTTTCTTGCATAAGTGAATTATTTTTTAAAACAGATGCTGGAAAGACATTCATTTCTGAGTATGGACACACTGACTCTGCTAGTTAAAAACTTTGTAAATCTGAATTCACAAAACACGTGTTATGAGTTGTAATTTGCACTACAAAAGGCTTCTTTCCATTATAAAAATATCCCTTTAAAATGCTATTGCCTGGTCAATTTAAAATTGTTCCATTTATTAAAATTCAATATGCTCTCACTTTCCAAGTTCAGAATAAAGTGAAGTACAGCTAGAATACTTTCCTTTGCCCAACGATGATTTATTTGCAACATCCACCAAAAAACATCTGGATGCTTTTCAGTCCAAAAAACAAAAACATCTCTAAAGATTTTCAGAGCAAAAAAACCCAAAATATATTAGGATGCTTCTCTAACTGAGGTATATTTTTAATTTTTTGTTTTGTTTTGTTTGAATTCCTTAGTGTGTCCTTCTCTTAAAATTTTTAAGAGGTATAAGGCAACACATCCCTGTCTGTGCTAATTCCTCAACAGTCTGACTTCATTCTCTTCCTTTTCTCCATGTACAGACTGCAGTTCTCTCTCCAGGTACAAAAGTGAAGCAATATCACAGAACTTTTCAATGATTCCTTATTACCTATCCTAAGCTGCTCAATGCTAAAACAGAGGAGGGTGACCAAACAATTTATTCTCAAAACTAGGACATTGTGAGAATGGAAAGGGTCATAACAATTAAAATGATATACTTACTAAATCATTATGTTGTATACCAATATACATGTCAGTTACATCTCAATTAAAAAAAGATGTAATTCTTGATAAATTGGTGTTATTTTATTGGTGAACATAAAAAAATAGCTCTATTCAAATTATATTTTCAAACTAAATAAAAAATGTACCCATGATAAAGCAAATTAAACAACTTTCCATTATTTAGAACATAGTAGTAATAGAAGAGTAATCATCTTGGAACATGTTCAACATACTGTAATCAGTTTCTCAGTCACATCAGTCATTATTAATGGCATGTTATTGGTATCTTATTGAGCAAGGCACATTTTTTTCTATATGGTTTTAGTATTGTAAGCATTTTTCATAATATTGCAATCTTCTTGGAAGTTGCACTTAATTGAAAAAATAATTTTTTTCCTCCTTCAGCTTACTCTTTTCTGCAGATCATACTCCTTTAAGATTTTATTTATTTATTTGAGAGAGAGAGAGAGGGAGGGAGGGAGGACAAGCAGGGTGGGTGGTAGAGGCAGAAGGAGAAGCAGACTCTGCTACTGAGCAAGGAGCCCAATGTGGGACTCAATCCCAGGACCCTGGGATCACGACCTGAGCCGAAGGCAGACATTCAACCAACTGAACCACCCAGGCGTCCCTGCAGATCATACTCCTAACTGAGAAAATATTATTCATGTAAGTGCTGAGATCATTGGTAAGTTCAAAGCATATATTAAAAGAAGATATTCCTCAGTTCCATTACTTTATAAGAAATGTATATTTAGTTCCTAATATGTTCATGAGAACAATACTTTTACTTCTATTCAGTGTATCTTTCTTTGAAATATACTTTTATAAAACAGAGCTTGAAATTAGTTGTATCTATGAGTTTTTAAACATCTTACCGAATTATATGTTGAAAAATCATTGGGTTTTTCAATTTCATTTTACACCTATACAGAATATAAACTTAACTATTAGGAACTAGAGTTCTGTCAGAAGATTCTTTCCAAAAGTCAATACATTTCAAAATGCAATTATAGAATTCCAAAATGAAATCCTCCATATCATTTTGGCTCAGAAAATTAAATTTCTTCAACTTATTACTTGCTTTTGTAGAGAGAATTTTCAACGTCTTCTTGTTTGCAAGCTGTATTTTCGATAATTACAATTTAATAAAACCATAAAAACTGAAGTTTTTGGCTCCTAAGGTTGATGTAATTGAATTGCTTCTTAAAAAAATTCAGTTGCTCTCTAATTTTTTAGTGCTCATGAGTCATTTTGTTGCTATTGTTTTTTGAGGGCTCTTCAAATTAACTCCCTAAACTTTATCTGACTTATAAGAAACAGCAAATATGAGTATGTATGATACGGTGAAAATAACTAGATAGCATTTTCTGCTGCCTCTCACAAATATAAATATGTTAAAGTTCATTTTCCCCCCACAAATCTAATTTTCCTCTATAACCCAATGAATACAATTAAGTAACAGAATTATATAAATTTATCAATTTTTTTGGTCTAAGGAATTTCAGGGACTGAAATAGTTTTGTATGCACATAGATCATAATGAGACTTGAATCATGCTCATAATTTCACACTATGCTTAAAGCTGAAATTAATCATAAGGATCATCCAAATCCACACTTTATCAATGAGAATTTGTGTAGCTTAAAAGAGTTGATTCCTTCCTACCGACAAAATAAAGTTGGAAGGCCCATTTAATGCCCTCTCAGGTCAAGGAATGGAAATTCTGCTCATCTCTACTTTCTCCATTTTTTTTTTTAAGATTTATTTATTCATTTTAGGGAGAGAGGGAGCGCACACAAGTGGGATGGGCAGGGAGAGGGAGAGAGAATCTTTAGCAGACTCCGTGCTGAGCACAGAGCCCAACATGGGGCTCGATCTCATGACCCTGTGATCACGACCTGGGCCAAAACCATGAGTCTGATGCTTAATTAACCAACTGTGTCTCCCAGGCATCCCTCTCCATCCCTTTTTATGGGCTCAGTCCCAGTACCTATACCACTCAAACTCAAGCTGTAAAAACTCTTCTCTCTTCCTTTATTTTCCAAATACCATATTTGTGCTTTAACATGATTAAAACGTTTTGCCCTACATGGTCTTCCTCATCCTCTTGCAGCATGTCCATTCCTAACGTGCTGAGATTACAAGGATTATTCAAAGCGGTCTACTACTCTGACTGCATATCCAATGACTTATAATTTTTTAAATTACAAATTTGCTTGGGACTCCTTACTCCTGGAATAAAAGGACACTTCTTCCACAAAGTAGATCACAGCGTGTGCAGAGCTTGTCTGTTTCTTAAATAACTCTATAAATGAATTTGACGTAAACCCACTGTTCTACCCAGTATATCCCCATGTCTTATGGTTGCTTTTACTTCCTTCTTTAGCCTTTCTTACTTTCATTTTTTGCTTCCCCTTTCACCAAAACACTTAAAATATCATATCTCCCCCTAAGACCCCACAGTCCTAGGCATCTCAAGAAAAAAGAAATCATATAACCACACTGATTGTTGCCATTAAAAATCTATAGGCTTTTGGGGCACCTGGGTGGCTCAGTCGGTTAAGCGGCTGCCTTCGGCTCAGGTCATGATCCCAGACTCCTGGGATCGAGCCCCGCATCAGGCTCCCTGCTCAGCAGAGAGCCTGCTTCTCCCTTTCCCTCTGCCTGCCGCTCTGCCTACTTGTGCTATCTCTCTGTCAAATAAATAAATTAAAAAAAAATCTTTTAAAAAAAAATCTATAGCTTTCTCAAACACTGACAGAGCGCCAACAGTCCATCTGTTTTCCTTTTCGGGTAAGTTGGCTCTTCTGTTCCCTCAACCTGCTTTCTTGGTTATTTAATCTCCACAAATTGTCCTACCCAGCATGTTTCCTTTCTTTTATCATTAGACCTTTCTCCAATTTCCACACACCTAGCAGGGATTGGCACCTGCTCTCCTCTCACCCAGCAGAGGGAAGGAGATCTAGTCTTCCTGCCGAGACCTGTGCTCTGGGTCCTCTGTTACCTCACCTTCACGAAAAACTTACTTTATCCATCATCTGCTCTATAAGCCTATTTCCTCTGAGCCTCTCATTGTCCATTGTTTCTGATAGGCCTGTAGGGATCTTTTTCTTAAAACGTAGCCAGCTTGGAGAAAACCACCATGATACTTTGATTCAACGTCCCACTCCAGCTTCCATCCTCTTCCTCCTTCACAAATTCTTAAATTTCTAGTGAATCTCTTCTGTTCAACTATCACAATAACTCCATTTAAAATCCTTATTATAGGGGCACCTGGGTGGCTCAGTCAGTTAACCATCTGCCTTTGGCTCAGGTCATGATCCTGGGGTCCTGGGATGGAGCCCCGCATCGGGCTCCTTGCTCAGAGGGGAGCCTGCTTCTCCCTCTCCCTGCCGCTCCCCCTGCTTGTCGTTGCTCTCTCTCTGTCAAATAAATAAATAAAATCTTTAAAAAAATCCACATTATATTCTCCCTCAGTGGCATCTCACAGGCTGATTACCATCTCACTTTGGCTCTCATGAAGCCACCACCTCCAGGCTTTCCATTTAAAATCTGTATGTGCTTCCACCTATTGTTTCAATCAAAGTTTCTGAAAATACAACCCACATTCTCAACTCTCACATCACTTTACTCTGATTAAGAGTCTGCCTGAGGGTGCCTGAGTGCCACAGTCTGTTAAGTGACCAACTCCAAGTTTCAGCTCAGGTCTGATCTCAGGGTCATGAGATCAAGCCCTGTATTGGGCTCCACACTCAGACCAGAATCTGCTTGAGTTTCTCTCTCTTTTCTCTCCCCTCCCCACCTCTCTCTCAAATAAATAATCTTTAAAAAAAAGAGAGAGAGAGAAAGAGTCAAATGAGAGAATGCAATTTCTCTAAGGACAAAGACACACTTTACTTACATCTGTCTTAAGACAGTAACTAGCAGGCTAATACATTGTTAAGTGATCAATAAATGAGTGCTCCGGATACAATGAAGCAACCTTATTTACTATTGCTCTGTAATTTTCTTAAACTCTCTGTAGGTTTTTCCACCTATAAAGTTATTTGGACTGTTTAAATCCTTATGCATTTGCCATGAAGTTTCAGTAAAATCACTTATGACATGCATAGTGCTTGGCAAATACGAGAAACAGAACCGATCCTGTTCAGTGTGTGCATTCCTTTACTCACGACTAAGAGCGGCACAGTCCCATGACATCCAGCTTCCCAGACCTACTGGTCCACGGGAGGAGAAACAACCAGGCAGGGAAGGGAGGGGTAATCTCTAACGTGTAAGGAGGGTGGGAATTATTTGAGGCAGTCATCTTGACGTGTTTGCAAAAACCCAAACCCACTCATATAAAAATAAAGGATATAAACTATCATTTGGTTTGGACGTGTATTGAGCAACTTTTCTTATGAAACCTCGCCTACTTTATGGAGCAATCTGGAAAGGACATTAAGTATTGATGAGGTATTTAGAAAGCCAGGCAGTTGAAAAAGATAAGTTGCTGCTGATAAAAGGTAGCAGTTGAGTACAATGGGTTTCTCCTTCAAGTCAATAAAAAAGCTCAATCACAGAACTCAAAAATCCAGATTGATTAGAACCAGACTCAATTTGAAGAAAAACAATCTTAGCAGGCTGAGCAGCTGCTCATTGTATATCTTCTTATGGAGCAAGACAGGGGAGGGGAAATAGCACTGTCCAGAAAGTAAGGAAATCGGCCCCTTGATTTCTCTGGGTCTGTCTCCTATTATGTAAAATACTGTGATTATACCACACAATTCCAAAGATGCCTTACAGCTCCGAAACCGTAACTGTATTACTACAATTAACCCCTTCCCAAAGTGAAACTTTTTTTTTAAAGATTTTTATTTATTTATTGAGAGAGAGAGAGAATGATAGAGAGAGAGCATGAGAGGGTGGAGGGTCAGAGGGAGAAGCAGACTCCCTGCTGAGCAGGGAGCCCGATGCGGAACTCGATCCCGGGACTCCAGGATCATGACCTGAGCCGAAGACGGTCGCTTAACCAACTGAGCCACCCAGGCGCCCAAAGTGAAACTCTTAGTAAGACTACTGTGATACTCTCACTTCACCTTACATCATTACCAAGGAAATCAATTACATGGAGGTATGTTTTGCTTAATATCAGAAAGAAGACACTTGATTATAAACATCAGGACATACAGCTTCTACATTACGCTACCAATTAAGTGAGTACATGAACTATGTCTCTCCATATTTCAAATAATAATGTATTTTATACCTGAAATTTGTTAAGAGAGTAGATCTCAAGATCTCACCACACACAAAAACATTGTATAATGATTGTGGGAATCAACGTATACTTATATCAAAACATCGCATTGTTTAAATATATATAATTTTTATTAACCATACTCAAAAAAGATGGGGAAAAAAAAGAATGTACTGCACCCAGGGAAATATTGTCCCTTCTCATAAAGTTTTGCTTATAAACCAGCGCTTCACCCAAGGTCTCAATGGCCTTATCCAACTTTCTATTAGACTGGCAGCTTCTGTGTAGTATGCTTTGTAATACAACCTGTAGAATCCACGTTATGGGCCCACTTCCACACCTCTGTGGCTAGAAAATACATCTTTGGACTATTGTGATATCACATACAACTGGAAAAAAAGTTTTTGTTTTTGTTTTTTTTTTAAGATTTTATCTATTTGACAGCGAGATATAGCGAGAGAGGGAACACAAGCAGGGGGAGTGGGAGAGGGAGAAGCAGGCTTCCCGCGGAGCAGGGAGCCCGATGCGGGGCTTGATCCCAGGACCCTGGGATCATGACCTGAGCCGAAGGCAGATGCTTAACGACTGAGCCACCCAGGTGCCCCAGAAAAAAGTTCTTTTAAGTCCTCAGATAGTGGTACTGAGTCCCTGAGGACAGGAAAAACAAAACCATGTCCAAAATACAGAAAAAGCTGGTTCTTCTAAGATAGAAAAATGCCCAAATGAATAACTTGTAGGAAACCTGTTGGTCTTTTTGAAAGATAATACCACAGTGGGGACCCAGACTCGTTCTCTGCTCCAGGCAGTTTGGGTATTTGCTGACACCGGTAGCTAATCGGTCTTGGTAAGCGGGAGCTCATAGTCTTGGACCCATATATAGCCTCTATCCCTGCCTCCATGGCTACTTAATATATAAATGCACTAACACTGGAGTGGTCAAGACAGGCTAACTGAAGTCCAATAGCCATGTCATTTTATCTAGTTGGTGGTTGGGATCCCCTGATCTTATGACTTGGCTGGTTTCACAAAACCCCCCTATGACAGCCATCTACATCTGCATGGTCATTTGATGACTCACATTCAGACTCTCTTACTGAAAGCATGGGCCTGACTGCATGCCAAGAGCTATTTTTCAAATGTGTATCATCCCTGATGCACTTGTCATGGTCTTGCTCCAGAACGTGATGGCGTGCATTATGATTCTCCCATCCATGCTTATAATAAACTATTCAAAGCATCTTTTCCCATGAATGGTATTTGTAACATCATGGCATCTGCTGGATCACGTGGGCCAAGCATCAGGGCTATTTATACTACAGCCTGCATCTGCTACAAACCTTCTCCTCCTTTGAGCTCCTTTCAAAGCTGGCAAATTTGTGTGTCACCCAGTAGGCAGGTCAAAACAGTATTCCCAGAGGTGAAATGTAATATTCTGCCTCAGAAACGGAGAGCAACTTACTAGAAACAGTGTCTCCTTCCTCCTTGTGGAATGTACAAGGTACAAGTTGTCTTTTACCTTTGGAGGATATTCTAGCATGCCCCAGACCCCTGAACTCCCTTAAGATTCTATTTATGTGGTAGGCCCTTAAGTCTTTTCTCTCTCACCCTTTAGAGGTCAAATGTCTTCCTGAGACTTCCAACATGCTAGCCATTTCTTGCTCATTTGGTCCAAATATGTGATTTCATTGATAAGGTGCACCCCTTTGTTGTGTTAAGGAACCTCCAGATAGTCCAGATCTCTTGGGACTACATTGAGAGAGGACTCAGGAGGCTTAAACAGACCTCTGTAGCAAAACTTAAAATGTAGGCTGCCAGTTCCATGTGAATACAGATTTTTAATCTTCTTTTCTGATAAAGATGGAACTCATTTGCTACATCAATGGATGTAGTTCATGGATCAAAGGTCATATTAATCTTTTCCAGCCAGTATGCTGCATCTGACACGGCAGCAGTAATTGGAGCTACTAACTACCTGGTTGTGTCTGCAGGAATCTTCTATTATTCTCCAGGTTCCATCAACCCCCCGCCTCCCAAGAGATTGTTGAAATTCATGGAGATATGAAAGAAAACAACTCTTGCATTTGTGAGATCTTTAAAGGGGATACTAATCCCTGCCACTTAACCTGAGATGTGAGGTTGTTTTTCATTTTTTATCTTGCTGAAAATAGGGAAGACCAGTGTAGAGGCTTCCCCTTGGCCTTAACCAAAATCACAGCTCTAAACCCAAAGACTAAGGAATGACTTTGGTGCTTGTGTTAATGAACAGGTACATCTATTTGGAAACTGTATAAATGACTAAAGGATGGGCCTAAACTTCAAATGGACCCAGATGACCCAAACATGGGGCAGGACTTCATTTATGACCTGATCTCAAAATGTTCCCTTTCTAATAGCATGACCCTGATGATATTTTGGTCAGCTTTCTTTCTGTGTTCAACAGTCCTGACAAGTTTGAAGCACTCCTCTTGTGCCCAGTTAAGCAACTAAAATGCCATACTCCCTGTGGGCAAGGACTAGGAAGCAATGTGATGTACACTAGCCGTGTTTTAGGCTTTCTCCTCCTGGTGACCTGGTCTCTTTAATCTATCCATTCTTAGTCTGAAAGCTCCCTCAAATTTTGACACTGAGAAAGGAATATTAACTTTTCATTGGGAAGATGCCCTTCAGCCTCTTGACTCTCCACCCTTGATTTCCTTTGATTGTATAGACTGACTTGTATCTTTTTGATTGCCCATTTATTTTGTTCCTAGAGATGCCATATGAACCATCTCTAACACTCTGAAGGTCAGCTCACTCAGCTGCACCTGCAATTCTGCCACTCATTATGATTATTGTGACCGCCAGCCTTCTGATGGTGAGTGATATGTCCTGTCCTCTATTGCTGTGGGGGTCCCATCACATCCATTGCCAATAGTCATTCTATGGCAGGATCTCCTACCATCAGCCCTGGCATACAGAGCAAAACCACCACTGAACTTCTAAGTGATGCTATTGACCTCTCACCAGAACATGAGATGTTGCTTTGGTAAATGCTATATTTTTTGCAACCTCCATGTGCCACTTATGCAGACTCAGAGGATCACAAGTAACCTGGGATTATATTATTTTCAGGGGAATCCCCCCTGGTGTTTCCATCCTGTAGGTCAAGACCCCATTCCTTCTTAACCAGTTCCTTGACCTTGGCATAGCAAACCAGTCTGTATTAATAGTTGAAGCTTCTTTGGGGTGCACCTACTCTTAAGTTCTGGTCCTCAAGCTTTCTCTGTCCTATCACCGCAGGAGATGAGGACTCCTTTTACATGTTATGAAGGAAGCCTTCTGAGTTTAAAACTTAGCTTTGAATTGCCAGTTAATTGATCAACTTTTCATTATCTTTTCTTCCCCCTTAGTAGTAGTCATCAATTCCATTGCAATTTCAGTGGTATTCCACCCACATTCCTCAAATCCTTGATAAATCATACTAGCCAAAGGATTTCTTTCCATTGGTATGCCATGTCCGTTCCCCATTGAGGAAATTCAATAGTTACATTACCACTTTGTGCCAAGGGTGACATGTGCTTTACTTACCACTTGCAGTGTGGTCCTCCTTACTCGCTGGGCGGCAGATGATCCTGCCCCAAATTCCATCCCAGTGGCTGCTCTCATATGTCCTTCTTAGTTCCAACCACCAGAATTTGGGTTCCCTAGGAAACAGACCTCCTGCATATTAGAATAAAAGGGTGCCTTAGTCTATTCAGGCTGTCACAATGATATCAAACCTAGGTGGCTTGAACAATGGAAATGTATTGTCTCACAGTTCTGGAGACTAGAGAAGTCAAAGATCAAGGGTTCCAACATGGTTCAAATTCTAGCGAGAGGTGAGAGTGCTCTTGCTGGCTTATAGAAGTCCACCTCGCTGGCTTATAGAAGTCCACCTCCTCCCTTTGTCCTCATATGGCAGAGAAAGAGTCAGTTCTGTTGTCTCTTCCTCTTTTATGAGGACAGCAGTTGTACCAGATCAGGGCTTTGCCCTTATAACCTCATTTTACCTTATTAACCACCTCCTTAGAGGCCCCATCTCCAATACAGATGTATGGGGGAGTTAAGGCTTTAGCATATAAATCAGATTATATGCAATTCCATATAAGACCATAAACAAAGGGTCAGGTTTTTATACCCCCACATCAGTTGATAACTGGATGTAGGCCACTTGGAATGTCTCATGGCCTTGGACAGATGGGTCCTCTTCAGTTGAGGTGATTTCCAAGGAAACTGGCAACTAACCGAGGGCTATCTACCATTGGCACTCTAAGCAGTACAAATCCTCTGCTCCCTAAGGGTAATTTCCCTCCACTGAGGAGAACCACCTCACAAAGGCCATGATTCCTTCCTAGAGACAGCCTGAATTCAATGACTGGTTAAGGAAGATCTAAAGGGCTAGTCACCTTGCCCCAATTCCTCACAATTCTGCAGGGCTCTCTTAGCTCTAGTGTTCCTGTAGGCTTTCCTGAATCCTTGCTATTAATCCTTCACAGAGCCCTTCTCTTTCTGCCCAGAAAGAGTAATAGTCTTTCCCTCCCTATTGCAGATGCTAATCCCTACAGTATACCCCAATAGACTTTCTGCACACTCATCTCCATCTCAAGAGTTTGCTCCCCAAGGAACCTACCCATTGACATTGGAAATCAATAAATATATTTTAAAAATTGAGTTCTGAAGCAAGGACGTTTTCTTGATTTCACTCAGGTCTCTGCATAGCAGAAAATTGCATAAACCACCACAAAAAAATAGGAGCCATGAGAAATATATCCACAAATATATATGAAGCAGGAACTCAAATTCCATAAATATATCATTATAATCACTATTTAATATGTATTGTGCAATGATATCATTTATGCAATAGTCTTTTTTTACGAACCAGCACTTTACACCTGAAAATGCAAAGTCAGTAAATTGCACTTCAGTGAATCACAAGCTTAAAAACTGAAATTCAAATTAAGGAACCTCTTTATTCATAGCCATAAATTATCTATTTTTATTAGAAAAGAACAATTTAAGAAACACTTAACATTATTTAACAATATTTGCAAATGTATATTTCTTAAATTTATATTCAGCTATATCTCTCACACTATATATAATTACAGTAAAGCTGTTTTACATGCCTTCCTAAATCTGATGATGAATAAGATATTAAAAATTGGTTAGACAAGATGATCAATTCTTTTGCAGGTTCCAAATTCTAGGAGGTCATTGTATACTATGAAAATATTTGAGTATTTTAAAATCTTCCCATTACATAGGAAGAAATGCAAATATAACTCAAGTCACTTAAATTCAGTGTCATCTATATGAGACTTAAATTCTAGTTTAATTAAATCAGTTTTTTTTTTTTTTTAGTAAGTAGTACCGTTCAGTTCTTATGAACTCAGAAATGTCAGAAATGAGATGTTGAATTTAGACTTGTCACTTGCCAGTAGCCTCCAGTGACCAATTTATTAATTTCTTCTAAGCCTTTTATCGGAGTTGATAATAATGCCTATACCAAAGATGTTTTTAGAATAAAATGAGGTAATGGATGTAAGATTATTAGCCCAGGGCCTATCCGGTAGCAAGCAGTCAAGAAAGTTGCTGTTAACATGCCTTTTACTGAACCTTTTTATAAATTAGGGATTATATATGAAAAGAGCTTCAGAAACATAAACATTATATATAATTAAGGGGTTACTGAACTACCACCACCCAAGTTAGAGCTCCATGACCAATAATGAAAGCCGGTCTGTCACTGTGCCAAGCACCAATATAATTAGTAATAATCTTCACTATAGCCTTAAAATTGGGCTTCATTTTCTCCTACGTATGTGAGATTTGAAAATCAGGGGCAAAGGATTTGTCCAAAGTCAAACATCTGGCACATAATGGAAGCAAGTGTCAAATTCATATTGTTCTGAATTCAGTTTGCAGCTCCTTCCTGATATTGTATTAGCGCTCTAAAAAAAAAAAATGGTGAAAATAATGGCAATTAATTGCATTAGTTATTCTCTAAAAGCTCTTTCAGTGTCAACATTTAAAGATGTTTTAATTGGTGAATCTCTCATGCCCTACATTCTTACTTAATCTCAGAAATTGTCCACAAATGGAGGTTATAACTTATTGGCTTTGTGAGTTTTTATGCAGTCAAATTTATAATGTTCGTGTTTTTAATCTCAAAATTACTGGCAATTTTATGGCTCATAATAAGATACTAAACTGTCCGCTGGCAAAATACCAAAAATGATGAAACATTGGTATTCGTGGGTCTCTATTTTCAACGCAGACACTTGACATGGTTTTCTGGTAACAAATAAAAGGTTTTAAAATGGTCAGAAGGAAGTAGCACTTTCTTAGCCTTTTTTTTTTTTTTTTTTATGTTTTCATGATAAAGTAATTGGCTAGGGAGGAAGAACTAATAAATCAAATATACCTACTTTTTAAAAAAGAAGGCAGAGATAGGAAAGTGAAGAACAATAAACTTTTTTTTAAGAGGGGGGCAGGGAGGGAGAGAAAGAACCTTAAACAGGCTCCATGCCCAATGCAAAGCCCAATGTGAGGCTCCATCTCACAACCCTGAGATCATTACTCTTCACTAGGTTCTAGGGCATTGTTTAGCAGTCAGTTATGTTTTTCTTGATTTTCATTCAAAAATGATCTTTTGTTGTCCTATTCTGGGTCTATACTACACGGTCTGTAGTTTTATGTAACATTTGGACTAAAGCTGGTCTTTTACTTCTTGCTGAAAACACTCGTTTCTTAGATTAAGTTTTATGGTCTCTAAAATTATTAGTCCACGTGTATAAAGTTCAAGCTTTTACTTTAGTTCAGTAACTGTACTTCCAGATCCTGCTTTTTCCAGCTATTTCCACTGAAATCTATATTTTGGGTTAAGCTCCATTCAGCTCCTGAATCATTCATGACTAAGGCATTCAGTATGTGAAGAATAGTGTATTCCACAGTGGCTGGATCCCAAATTATTGTTGTCTTAAGACTGAAAATGTGCCCACCTTGCCTTTATCCCTCTACTGTGCATTGCCCTTTTGGGAAGATGGATTGTCTTTTCTCTTGGTTACATGCATAGTCAGTCATTCCTTTCTTGGGATGTATCTTCTCATATTAGGGCTGACAACTAATTTCTGGCTTAGGTTTGCCCCTATAACCTAGAAAGGCAAATACCTATCTTTTATAATCCCAGTTATCATCGGCACTTTTGCTGCCAAATGATCCTTCACCCAGAGCCACCATGCAATTAATCTGTGTGAACTTGAATATCTGCCACTCTCTACATTTCTGCAGTCTCATCCTTCCTCATACAGCCTGTGGAATAGAGCATTTATTTTTTTTTTTTAAGATTTTATTTGAGAAAGAGCAAGAGATCGAGAGAAAGAACATGAGCAGGGGGGAGGGGCAGAGAGAGAAGCAGACTCCCCCCTGAGCAGGGAGCGTGATGCAGCGCTCCATCCCAGGACCCTGGGATCATGACCTGACTCAAAGGCAGACGCTTAACCCACTGAGCCACCCAGGCGCCCAAGCATTTATTTTTCAACGTCAGGTCAGATCATGGTTACACCAACATTTTTGTAAAACAAAGGTTTTAGGTTTCTGATTCTCATTTTGGTACTAATCCCAAATGCATGTTAAAGTTCACAAATTCTCTTTCAATTCATTCCAACTCCCCTCCTGGCCTCTAACTTTGGTAATTAGAACTAAGCTGCATAAAAGTTTCAAGACACCTCTTGAATAATTTTAGTATCCGGTCAAATTTAGTAGTGGAGCATAATAATCTGCTTTGTCCTTCTCTCCTGCTCTGTCTCCAAGATCCATCTGGTTCTCTAACTCTTACTGCTCATTGGTGAAAGGATAGAGAGATGATGACAGGTAGACAGACAGTCAGACATAGACAGACAAAATTGTTTTCTCTGTACTTAGAAAATCAGTTCAGAAAACATAAATGAAGGTTCTGTTTGCCCTTGGTAACTATTTCAATAAGTCACCCCTTTATACCATAAACTCAATGGATATTCTTTATCATTTCATTTTGCCTTTAGAGCACAAAAAAGATTCTTCCTAGGATGTAGTGATTGTCAGAACTTTGAAATTCTCCTGGAGAAATTCAAGTCAAAGTATTAAGAATGCAAAAAATTAAAAAATTAAGAGAATGCAAAAAATAAGGTTTGCCCTGTTTCCAGGGAACTTAAGAACTATTGGAGTAGACAATAGTCAAAGTATGACTTTCTTCTAATGCCAGGTATACTTCAAATTTTTGTAAATTTTATTTCATCTACCCGTAAATTGATGTAAATTATCTTGTCTTTATCACACAAGGTTCAGGATGGATGTGACAAATGCCCCCTACAAAAGGAAGCTCAGCCCAGATTGGTGTCCAAGTAATGGAACTCTATAGGGTGAGGTCTTGACTCAAAGTAGCTAGAAAAAACAAGAAAATAAAAAGAGAATCCAAGTCCCCAAAGACAGAGGAGAGTCAAACTGTGGAAAGTAAGAACATCTTCTAAAATCCAAGTTTAAGTAGCTAAATGATGAGAGGCAATGAAAACATTCTGAAGAAAGGAAACACTGTAATAGACTGAAAAATCCATGTGACAGGTCAAAAAAATAAGTAAGGGCTCCAAGGAAATTACCTCCACAAAAGCCAGAGTGCCTCAGGGTTTCTTTAACTGGCCATTAGTTTCTAATCTAAGCAGTTCAAAGTTCAGACTACAGGTCAAAATTCAGCTTCTATTTTCTCCACACATCTTTGCCTTACACTTGCCAAGACAACTAATATACAAGTCTGTCCTATCCATGCCAAGAATACTGGAGTTAATTTCCAGATGGTTTAGAACCAACGGGTTTCTCATGTGTTGAAAGTTTAGGAGACCCTCAGGATGTACTTTAAAGGTAACCCATTCTACTCCCATACTATAGATACATTCCTATCTTGCCATTTGTGGATGAGTATGGAAAGAAATAGCCAAGTGTCTTAACTTCACAAAATCACAGAAGACCAGAGTTAGAAAGGAACCTAAAACACTTATAATATTCAGTCCTTTAAAAAGTAAAGACTCCTGGATACAGGATTCTGAAGGACGTTTGGTTATCCAACTTCTATTTGCCCATCTTGAGGAGCAGGTGTAGCTCATCACTTCATCATATCAGCATTTGCTTACTATAATCTCTTCAAGTGAGATTTATGGGATGACAAAACCACAGAATTTTCTTATCCACAGGACAGCCAGAGATTTGAAAGTGTATTTAATGTCTCCCACGAGTCAACAATCTACGCAGATATTCCAGTTCCTTCTATGATTCTACCTATTGGCGAGCTTCTCAATCACTTCCCCATCCTCGGCATTCCCTGGTAGTTCTTCAGTGTCCCTGCTCTTATAGTATGTCACTACTCCTTCATGTAGAAGATCTAATCACCAAGACTGATATTCAAGATCATGCACATCCTTTTCTTGGTGTCTGTTTTGATAGTGTAAGGAAACATGGAAACATTTGTTCTTGAGAGATAATGTCAGAAATGGATCTGTATGCCTTTCTCCAGATGGGCTCATCTTTCTAATCCAACTCATTTATTATACAGAACATAGGGAAGCAGAAAAATAAAATTCTAACAGTTGTTGAAAAGGTGATGCTATCTTAAAGTAAAGATAATCTGCTTTAGTTCTAGCATACAAGATGAGAGGAAATTACTGTGGACTTCAGTGAATTGTGTCACAAACTGCACTTACTATTATGGCTTTATACCTACTGGTACTCTGTATTTTGTTGAGCTGTAATAACAGTCTATGACCTTTGAGTGCAGAGAAATGAGAACAGCATGAATTTCAGAGTCCCAGGTAAGATTGAGTTTGAATCTCTACAAGAGCATTTTTTGGTTGCATGACATCAAACAAGCTAATTAATGTTTCTGAGATTCCCATATCTAAAGTAGGAAAAATAGCACTTGCCCAATAAGATTAAAATGTATAGAGTTAATATTTACACGTCACACAAAATATGGCACATAGAAACCTGCTGATAAAAAAAAGATTATTTTTATTTATCTGCATATGTTTGATATACCTTTGACCATTCATATATGTGAGTATATACAAACAGTCATACCTCATGCTAGCACACAGCATACATAGATGTAATAAAAGTCTAAAAATCGGTTAATAAGCCTTTACTTTAGAAATAAATTTGGAGTATATTAATTCACTAGTCATTACAATTTAAATAATTAACTTAAAAGCAGCAGCCATAACCATAAGAAGGAACCAAGTTATACCAGTGACAAAATTATTCAGTTATAATCTGATGGCATTCAATGAAGAGGTGAGTATGGTAAATGAAGAAGTGAGAAAGATATGGCACAATGTAATAAATATAAGGCTTAGGAGTAAAATTTCCTCAGTCAAAGGAGTGTTTCCTGCTTTTAAGAGCTGATCACACTTTTAAATAGTTCTACATTAAGACAGAAACCACTTCATCAGCCAGATGAGGGGAACTGAGTGCAGGGATGACAAATGTTTCAGTCAGAGCTCATGCATATGAATTACATTCCCAATTCAGTCACTTAATTCAGTATAATCTTGGACAAGTAACTACACTGCGATGATCCTTAATTTCCGCAGCTATTTTAAGAAGATGATAAACCTGCTAGGACAACACCTCACTTAAATTTACTTAAAGCATCTAACAAAATAATAAAGGAGTATTGTGGCTTTAAATTGGCTATAAAATATCACATACCAGTGTAATGAGAATAGAATATCCAATAATGTGCTCTGATGATTGCTTATTCTTAATGGGGAAAAAAATCATCTGAGATTCCTGCCTCACATCATTAACAAAAATAAATTTTAGTAATGTTAAAACTTAGGGCAAAAGGGAAAAGAAAACTTCGAAATTTCATTATACTAAAAAGAGTGTAGACTTCCACTTTCAGGCAAGATAAAGAGAATAGGGATCTAATTTAACCACTTAGAAAAATACACAAAGACAAAATATAAGACACAGTAGTTTTCAAGATGCTGGCAAGTGAGCAATACAAAACACTGATCTCTGGAAGACAGGAAACAAACTAAGTCAGTTGTATAAATGCCTTAGCTTAAGGCCTTAAGAGAGTTACTGCACTCTTATGATGTAGAAGAGGAACCCAGGAAGAATCCAACGGACTCCCAGAGTTGAAGAAATAAAGCCCAAGAGAATTGCAGTGGCTAGATTTTGACAACCTCAAGAATTTTCAAAGGCAGGCAAAAAATATCTAGCACTCTATTTGCAATGCATAATTTACAATGTATGTATGGATCCGGTTAAAAATGATCAAGCATGCAAAAAAGGTAGGAAAATGTGAATTGCAATAAGGAGAAAAATCAATTGATTAAAATGGCCCGATATCCAGCACTTGTTAGCTATAATGGGCAAAGAAATTAAAACTATTATAACTGTATTCCGTATGTTTAAGAAGTTAAGTAGATATATAAATGTTAGAGATAAAAAAGATAAAAATTAAACTTCTAGAGATGAAAACTAAAGTGGGTGAGATTAAAAAAAAAAAAAAAAACAGCAGGATTAAAAGTAGCCTAGACATCACTGAAAAACAAACCAAACAAATTAAAGGCTTGAAGGCATAGCAATCGAAACTATATTTAGGGAAAAACTCAGAAAAAAAAGTAACAAAAGGACTAGTGAACTACAGAAAATCCTCAAGCATTCTAGAAGAGAAAGGTGAAGGAAATAGAACATATTTTTAAAAAGGCTATATGTGTATTAAATTCAGTATAAAAAAACCTATGAATGCATTGATTCAAGATAATCCATGGTCTCCAAATATAAGATGCCACAAAGAACCAAAGTGTTCTATGCTCAAGTGATACTATGATATTACAGTATATAAAATTGCATATACAAATTTTACCATGTACTTAAAACTCTTTAAAAAGTTAATCAAGTCTTAAAAATAATAATTCTTTAGGGAGGGCTACATAATATATATAAAAGTTAAGTGTATGTCAGCAATAATACAAAGTCTGGAATGAAGTGAAATAAATTATTGTAAGTTTCTTACACTATAAGTAAACATATACATCATTTGAACATAGGCTGTCATAAGTAAAATAGAAGTTAAACTCCTATCAACTACCTAAAATTAATAAAACACAAAAATAAGGGATTATAGCCAATAAGCCCCCCCAAAAAAGATAAAATGAAATAATTTTTAAAAAGCATCATTAATTCAAAAGAAAGCAGAAGGAGAAGAAAGAGTGAAGTAAGAACAGATGGGCCCAACAGAAAATAGAAAGATGATAGATTTAAGCAAAAGCATATCAATAACCACAGTAAATGTTAATTACCTAAACATCTCAATTAAAAGACATTTTCACTGATTATAAAACAGCCAAAACAAAGGAGAGCACTCTATACTTCTTAAAGCATAGCCACTTTAAATATGAAGTCGCAAGTCATTTGCAAGGAAGGATAAAATATACCATACTGAGAGAGGCAGATGCCCCAACCACCCATGATTCCCACCCTCTAATTATTCAAATACTGATCTAGATGCTACTATGAGAGATTTGCCAATCAGCTGACCTTAAAACAGAGAAATACACTGGATATCAGTGTGGGCCCAATGTAGTCTCATGAGTCCCTTGTCAGTACAAAAGAGACAGAGTGGAAGAGGGAGAAAAGATATGTGGAGGGGTGGTCAGAGAGACTCAAAGCTGAGAAATCAACTTTCAATTGCTGTCTGTTAAGATGGAAGAAGAAAGCAACAAGCCAAAAAATGCAGGCACCTCTAGGGGTGAGAACAATCTATCAACAACTAGAATGGAAAAGAGGACCTCAGTCCGCCAATCACATGGAATTGAATTTTGCCAAGAGTTTAAATGCGCTTAGAAGCAGATTCATCTCCAGAGTCTTCAAAAGGAACGCAGTTCAGCTGATGCCTTGACTTTGACCTAGTGAAACCCAAGCAAAAAACCAGCTGAGCCAGGTTATGTCTCAACTTCTGACCTAGAGAACTGTGAAATAGACGGGTGTTGCATTAAAGCTAAAGTTGTGGTAATTTAAGGTAGTGATAGATAATACACATATTAACACAAATCAAGAGAAAGCTGGAGTTTCCTTTATTAATATTACATACACAAAATGATTTTAAATCAAAGGATATTACCAGGAGAAAATAAGATCATTTGCTAATGATGAAGTGTGTCATTTCATTAAAAGTAACAATCTTAAACTTGTGATCACCTAAAAAAAGGCCTTTGGTGGAGTCTCTTCTATTCCCACTGTTTTTCTACTTGTTCTGTTATTGAAGAAATGTTTAATATGATTATAAATTTTGTCTACCTCTCCTTAAAGTCCTCTCAGTTTTTGGTTCATTTTGAAGATCTGTTTTTAATCGAAGGCCCATTTTTTTTTTTTTTGACAGATATTAGGTCCTCTAAGTATTTATTATTTGAGAAAAAAGGCTTGGAAAACAATACAACAACAACAACCCAAATTGTTTTATGAGCTTTGCATAACTTTTTTTTTTTTTTTTTTAAGATTTTATTTGTCAGAGAGACAGAGAGAGATTGAGCACAAGCAGGGGGGGAGTGGCAGGCGGAGGGAGAAGCAGGCTCCCTGCTGAGCAAGAAGCCTGATGCAGGACTTGATCCCAGGATCCTGGGAACATGACCTGAGCTGAAGGCAGATGCTTAATTGACTGAGCCACCCAGATGTCCCAAGCTTTGCATAACTTGAAACCAGAAAACTCTAAGCCAGTAGCAGAAAGGAAAATGGCAGACTATTATTCATGAACATCAGAATAAATGATATAATCAGAATAAAATATAGCAAACTGGATTCAGCAGCATAAAATAGATCAAATACTTCTTGATCTGCCTGTACCCTGAAAATATTAACACTATGTATATTAACACTATATATATTCTATATATAGATGTGTCTATCTATATATAGAACATCTATATTCTCTCTCTATATATTCTCCATATTAAAGAAAAAACGTAAGCTTTTCTCAAACACAGAAAAAGTCAACAAACAATTAATACTAAAGATCCATTTATGATTTAAAAAAAGTCTCAAACCTAGGAAGAGAAATTAATTCCTTAATCTGATAAAAGTTATTTATAAAAATGTATAGCAAGTATATTTAATGATAAATTGTTAACTTTTCTTATGAGAAAAAAAGACAAAGATATCTGGTGCCATGAGTTCTATTTCATATTGGCTTAGAATACCTAGTTGGCATAAAAGGTTGTAATTAAAAAGGATGGGAAAGGGGGCACCTGGATGGCTCAGCCGGTTAAGTGCCTGACTCTTGATTTCAGCTCAGGTCATGATCTCAGGGTCATGAGGTGGAACCACATGTGGGGATCCATGCTGAGCATGGAGCCTGCTTAAGATTCTCTCTCCCTCTCCCTCTGCCACATACATGTGCTCTCCCTCTCCCTCTCTCTCTTAAAAAGAAAAAAAAAAGATGGGAAAGGTAAAAAAAAAAAAAAAAAAACAGGTTTCAGGTGATATGGTTATTATATAGAAAATCTATAAGATCTTACAGGTATATTTTTTTACAGTTAAGAACAGTAAGATTTTATTTATTTATTTATTTATTTTTTAAAGATTTTATTTATTTATTTGAGACAGAGAGAATGAGAGAGAGAGCACATGAGAAGGGGGAGGGTCAGAGGGAGAAGCAGGCTCCCTGCCGAGCAGGGAGCCCAATGCGGGACTCGATCCAGGGACTCCAGGATCATGACCTGAGCCGAAGGCAGTCGCTTAACCAACTGAGCCACCCAGGCACCCCAGTAAGATTTTTTTTAGTAAAAATCCATGCATAAAAATCATTGCCTTTTGATGCATTAGAAATAAGTTAGAAAATAAAGATTAAATATACTTCTAAAAAATATCAAAATTTATGAAGTACCTAGGAAACCAAAGATTCACAAGATACATGAAGAAAATGTATTATGAAAATTTATTTTTAAATGAATGAGAGGTAAAATATGTTCTGTTTGGAGAAGTCAATATATGTTAGAGGCAATTCTCCCAGTATAGATTTACAAATTCAACGCAATTCCAGGTTTTAAGGTATAATTTTACAATTAATATGGAAGTGAAAATAAGAAAAAAACTAGCACAACATTCTAGGAAAGGACCGAAGAGGGAGGCCTTAAGAATTTATGAAGTCTTATTGTAAAGCTCTGAATAATTAAGACAGTGTGGTATTGGAAAAGGTATGTACAAACTGACAAATTGAATATAACATAGAGGCTTCCAAGATTACCCAAACATACATGACATACAGAAATGGGAGTGTAGATAATCAAGAAGTGGGTGGTGGTAGGGCAACTGAGGGGAAATAAAAAGTAATAGAATCCTACTTTGTAGCATTAAAAAACTATTTTAAATGGATTACAGAGATAGTATAACTATAAAGCTTTTATAAATTAATGTAACTGATTATCTCCATATCCTTAAATTACAAAAATTATCAACCATAAAGGAAAAGATCTATAACTGACCACATTTCAGTTCATCAAAAGTTACCAAAAAAGTGAAAGTCAAAGTGAAGTTATGTGCAACATACATAATCGACAAAGTTCAAGTTTCCAGGACCTATAAATTCAAACAAATAAGGCTTTAAAAAAAAAACAACAGGAAATTGGGAAAATTAAATGTAATCACTTCATAATAGAAAAATGGCCAAATATGAATGTATTCTCAAATACAGGGTTGTCATATTTCATAACTCTGAAAGATACCGTTTACAATGTTAGTTCAAAGGACAGCCTCCCTATGTGATCACCTTCCATATCTGATCAAATTCCTCAACGCCCACCACTATCCAGGTTCTATGGGATCACCCTGGCCTGCCTTTAGCAAGAACCCCTTGATGGCTGCTCTTAGTAATTTTCCATTACTACTCCCTCATTCTGCTAGTTGGCTCTAAATCCCTACTTGCTCTTCTTGTATTCATAGTTGAGCCCCATCTCTTTGCTTTCATGTGACCATTCTGAGTAAAGTCTGTCTTACCATCAACATGATTTTTTTTCTAACAGTTGCAACCATGAATTTCACATGCATGTATCCTTTGCCACTCTTCTTATATTTGAAACCAACTCAGAAACTCAACTCCTCAACTGTGCCTCCCAAACAGACACCTACGAGGGGACTGAGCACTGCAGCATTGAGCACTGAGACTGACTGTCTCCAAGAAGTCATCATTCATGTATCTGTGATTAGTTACATTACTCTTGAGACAAAGGATTGCTGGATGACAAGGGGATCTAAGTGATGTAGACTGCCTATTAGAAAGTTAGACTTACATCCCAGTTTATTTAACCAAGAATCTAGAGATGCAGCTTAATCTGTATGGCCACAGAGAACAGAAACATATTTGGCTTATCCCAGTTCAGTTTCCCAAAGTTCCTCAGAGTCCCTAATGGAACTGTATAGCTGGTCTTAGTCTACTCTGTGCAGGGGTGATCTTGCTGATCCTGACATGCTTAATTTTTTTGCTGTGCCACAGTCCTGTTATGCTTTAGCTTATATCATCATTCAGGAAGGATTTATACAAGCTAACTATGCAGTTATTTTTTCTATTTAAGGAAATATGTACAAATAGCCAATCTCAAAATCAGCAAAATCACATTCTTTGCTCAAGTAAAAGGCAGCCACTAATCTGATATGCCCAAATCTAATTAGTTATTGGCTGTTTCCTACAATACTGGCCTTCTGCTCCCCTGTTCCTATTACATTGACTGGAGAGCCTGGGAACATTTGACAAAGCTAGTCAAAGGAAATCTAAAACTGAAATTCTATGCTGATTTCAGTAGGTATAGCTAAAAGAAGGTAATTTATACAATTATATAAAAACAATAAAATAATGACACACTAGGTAAGGCCAAATAAAGTTCAAGTGATAATATTTATGTTATAGAAACGTAAGTAAAAGAATATGAAATAGCATGACCTGGGTCAATCTACATTATATTGACAATTTATCTAATACACAATTGATACCTGAACAATATTCAGGATTTTTTTTTGCAATAATCTAGTAAAAGGTAAGAAGTGTCCAAAACCCCAGCTGACTTTGGAAATATTAACATGTCCCTCTTAGTTGTTGACATTTCAAGCAGAAAATGCATAATTTTTTTTTTCTTTAATGGAGAGACTCTTACATGTAAAAACAGACCACCACTAGGAATGTCTTGACATGAAGGAAAAAGAAACTGTAAGCCTGGGGAGACTATTTATGAAGGACGAAAAACTGGTCAGGAAATTAGATGCCAGATTTTAGCAACATATATGGAGGTTTAAAAGAAAAACTGTGTTCTAAGAATTTTACACACTGCCAAGTTGTCAGTCATTTTTGTGAAGGCAACAAAAAGACATTCACTGCTTTCTAGGGGCTTAAACAATTTTCCTAACGTCTGCTTTTTAAACGATAGAACACATGCTAGATTTACTCATTTCTAACTAAAAGCCAAAAAAATAACAGAAAAGTTATTTTACATGTTAGTGAATATTTAGCAGCTATCAAATAGATGAAAGAGAATTTTTGTGGTCAAGATGCAGTATGGACACCCAGAGAAACTATAAAAGATACCACGACCCATATAATTCTACTTGGGAAGCCAAAGTTCACTGACCATTATAAAAGAGCAACAAGCAAAATATTTATATTTTTAGAAATTAAATACAAATTTCTAAACAATGTGCTAAAAAGGAAATAAAAAGAAGGAAAATGAAAAATATTTAAAACTAAACAATACTGATAATTTACATCTCAAAGTTATGGAATAAAGCCAAAATGGTACACCAGGACATCAAGGAAAATGTATTCTCTTCCATGAACTTACTATAAGAGAGTATACTGGGGCCAGAATTTATATATATTAGTTCATGTGTATAAAAACATAGCTTTCTTGGTCTTCTCCATCTTCCTGTGTGTCACCGTCCTCTCCGAGGTAATTAAGTATTGGACTTGGGAGCCGTCTGCCCAATTTTGCACCCAGGCTCTGCCATTTCTTAATTGTATAAATTGAGAAATTTCCCTGTGCCTCAGTCTCATTTGCAAAAGGATAATTACAGTCACCTACCTTCTGTGACAATTGTTGGGATGAATGCATTATAGTGTAGGTAATATTTAGAATCATACTGGATCCATAGTAAGTGCTATGTAATTGTTAGCTACTAAATCTTTCTACAATGGGGGCTAACTATTCTGAAATTTTCCATTTAAATATAGGAAAGCCTTTCTGTTTTAAGAAATGGTCTTTGGGACAATTATGTGGTCACTTCAAAGATCACATTCCCTATTAAAATTATTCTATCACCTTGGGGTTTAGGTGTCAATGTCTAAGTTTTTCAGGGATACAAACATTCAGACCATAGTAGTTCACCAGTGAGACCTTCTGATTCTCAAGCTTTCTTTTTCGGAAGGCTTCTAATTATTGATTCATAGATTTATATTTTTTCAAACCATAAAATTTATGAGCACAATTTTGTTCATAGTATTCCTTCATTTTCTTTTGTTACCTCAATGATTCATTTACTGCCCAAGGAATCAACAAAAATGCCCAGTCTTTCATTTCTGATATCGGTCATCTTTTTGGAGGACTGGGGTGGTAAGCCTAGAGATTTATCACTTTCATTGATATTTTCAAAGAAGCAGATTTTGTTTCCATTGTTTGTTTTTTTCCCTATTACTTTCCTGTTATACCATTCAGATATTAAAATTTTATAAAAATATCTTTTCATTTCTACATTTGTACATGGTTGTTTTTAAAAATCCATTTTGTTATTTAACAGTTTCTTGCATTGTCATGTTTTTATCTTTGTATTTTATTTAACTATTTTAGTTATTATTTTAATCAGTTTCTGATTATTCCAAACTCTAATGCCCTTTGCTTACCAAAATTATTGGTCATTTGTTTTCAATTTTGTTTTATTTCCCTAAATACCTTGGCCTGTTTGAATAGGTTATTCAATATAAATTTAAACATAAGATCTCTTTCTCTAATATGTGGACAACATTGTCACAACTGAACTGAAGCATTTTATTCTTTTCCAGTGTCCCTGGATTAATTTGGGATTTTCAGCTATAGCTACTATAATTTATAGCTAAAGACATAGTGTACAGATTATAATGCTAACAATAAGCATTTGTTTCCAGCCCAACTCCCTGACTTCATACATGCTTACTCATTTCAGTTTCAACTCGATTGTCACTGAAGATTCCCTTTATGTCTTGCAAGCTTAAAAAAAAAAGTATTGAAAAATATGTGTGTAGGGTGCCTCAAAGAATTTTTTCTCCCATACTTCCATAACAAAAATTTCCATTTAAAAAATATAAACTGCAGAAAATAAAGCTAAAAAAATATTTTAATAGATTGAGAGACTAAACAGAAAATAGAACCGAGAATAATTTATAAAGATGGCATGTTTACTAGATTCATGTCACAGGTATTTTTTATCTATACTCAACAAATTGCTAAAATATAGATAGATTTTATAACTGCATGTCACAAACATTACTTATAAAATTGAAATCATTTTAAACGTGAATATAACATTATTGCTACTATAATGTAATTCAAAAATGGGACCTGAGCTCTGTATTTTGCTTTGTTGTTCTTAGATATTCTCTTTTCTTCCATTTTTGAGGACGTGTTCAATAAGATCATGCAAACTAGAAGCCAAAAAATTTTAAGATCAGGTCATTTACATTTGGCCTAACACCACAAAGAATTGGTATTATACATACATACAGATTATTTACATATTTACATAATTAATACGTAAATAATTATTTACCTATTACATACACATTATTACATATATACATTTTGTGGAAGAATGACTGAATTTTTGAGAATGGAAAGACGATGTCTCCTTGATTATATTCTATTATAGTGACTTGCATATAAAAGGATCTTAAAATTATTAATAAAGAAACAAATACCTTCACGTTTTACTGCTCTAGAAATTGAGCAGAATGCACTGTCATAATTTCTCATTTGTTCTTTTTTGGTTGGCTTGTACTCAATTAGTTGAACTGAATAGGCCAAAAAAAAAAAAATCAAGAAAAATTAAGTATATCTTCCTGTATTGTAAAGAGTGATGTGCAGATTCTTTAGTGTGATCAATGTCTAGTATGTGTCATGCAGTGATATCATGTAGAATTCTCAGATTAAAAGGCATTTGTGTAGGGGCGCCTGGGTGGCTCAGTCGTTAAGCGTCTGCCTTCGGCTCAGGTCATGATCCCAGGGTGCTGGGATCGAGCCCTGCATCGGGCTCCCTGCTCCGCGGGAAGCCTGCTTCTCCCTCTCCCTTTCCCCCTGCTTGTATTCCCTCTCTCGCTGTGTCTCTCTCTGTCAAATAAATAAATAAAATCTTAAAAAAAAAAAAAAAAAGGCATTTGTGTAAAATATCAAGAAAACATCAAAAAGTGGAGATTTTCTGCACAGTAAAATTTCTATATCATAGATTATATAAAATGAGAACATATTATCAAATTATTAAAAAGGCTGGAGTTCATATAATTCCAAATAATAACCTTACATCAATTAAGAAAAGAATAACATTTGCATTCTGTGTGATATCAAAATTAAGAAAAAGGAGAAGACCTTCCGCAACAGTAATTTTCCCAATCCCAAAGTAAATTATGGAATTTACAGTTTAAAGGAATATATTGAAACATGCTTGGAAAAACTTTTAAAATCTCCTTTGTAAAAATCTAGATATGAAATAAATTTGAGACATTTGCACTGAAAATTTGTTAGAAGAAATGTTATTTTATTTAAAAAAATGGGGGTTAATACCAAAGTTGATTTCAACTTTTAAGCTGTATCCTATTGTTTTGTTGTTGTTTTTGTTGTTGTTGTTTGGGTTTTTTTGTTTTGAGTAAATGACCTGAATTAGAGGAAAAGAATGATTGAGTTGGGGGGGGCCCTCCATAATTCTGGGATCGATCATCTTTGTCACGGGAAAATTCTGTAGGATGTATGGTATCATTTTATAAAAAAGAATCACCAGCTCAATGTAAGAAAGTACCAAACAGAAACCACAGACTGAAGAATGTAATAACTGAGCTGTAAACTCACTAGAGGGATTCAACACCAGACTAGATGAAGAAAGGACTGTGACAATATATAATGATATTATAATGACTAAGCACCCTCATGATTTTTGAGGTCCAGAGATGCCATATTAGATAAGTCTCACTGTCTACTAATCAAATATTTTCTGAAAAGAACTAAGAGCCAATTTGGGGGATAATCATTTTTAATTCATTCACTTCAACTTCATTATTAAGTATAGAAGGAATATATAATTTGTAGGTCAAAGATTTTAAAACGCATTATAAATTCAACTGTAAAATTCAACTGTATACAAAATATATATACAAAAATAATTTAATGGAGTTCTATTATGTATGAGAAACTGGTCCCAATTTGAGGAACATGGAAATAATCACATATGAGCCTTTCCTTAGAGAAACACAAGGTCTCAGCCCTTCACCAGATGTTGACAGGGTGTTACTGCTGACGATAAGGGCAGCAGCAGCCCATACACAACACACTCTAGTACACAGCAAACGTGTAGAGACAGAGACAATGCTATGAGAATCTGGAAGAGGGACAGATTATTCCCAATGGAAAGGTATATATGTACATAGGTATGATTGTGGGATGGAGGAGGTGACTATTGAGCTGTGTCTTAAAGAATAAGTAGTACATATGTATAGAGGTAGCTTTCGGAAAGATGCCAAGACAGTCCAAAAGAATTTTATGAGGGGATAAACAGCAAAGTATGGATAATAGTGATGACCTCAAAGATTAATATTGAAAATAATCCTTACATAATATTACAAAACAAATATAAGTTTATTTTAAAATGAATGTGAAACATTTTATGCATAGAATTTGTGCGTATACCAAACTATAGACAGTGATATATTCACGTAGTAGGTACAAAATAATTATTGAATAAAATAATGAATAAATTGATTCTAAAACACTCTGTGACTCTATTGTCTTGAGCTTTAAAGACCACGTACTTTTTAGGCAGGGACAGGGATTTATTCACTTTGTATCCCTAGCAACTAATACTGTCCCTGAAACATGAGTCAAATCAACATTTGTTTAAAGTTGTTAAATGGATTAAACCTTGGCGTTTGACTTAGTATGTAAGCTAAAGTAGTGTAGCTAAAGCAACATAAAATATTCACTGATTACACTTTATGTAAATAAATCTATAAATCGTTTGTAAATATTGCTGAAGCAAATATTCACTGTGTCCTAGAACTTATTTTGCTTTTCAAAATAAGAGTTTTTGCATAAAATATCATTACATCCTTAATCACAATGAGTTGGAGAGAAGGCATTTCCATGATGGACTCCTGGGAAAGTGGGTAGATTATGTCTATTGGTAGAATATGGAAGCATGACTCCTAGCACCCTCTTATTTCTCTGATCTTATCTACAGTCTACATTCCTCTTGCCTCTGTGGTTTTATACATGTGAATTGAGTCTACATTGCTTGGGCTATAATTGCTCATCCCTGCCATAATTACTTTATTAGTTTAGCTATACCACTGGGAAGATCATTTCCCATTGTGGTTATCCAGATTTGTTTTACAAGCCTATATAACTAGAATTTAAATTATGCTGCTGTGGGTAAAAATAATAACAAGTGTTTTTTTATGGATTCCTTCAGAGATCAGCTAAAAGGATGAATCAGTGTGCCCAAGGAAATGAGATAAAGTTTGCCCTTCAGAATTTTTGTATGAAATCCTCAACCACTTCAAGGGTTTGCCTCCTTATAGGAGGATAACTAAAGAAAGACTTAAAAATAATTCACTATTATGGATTTGGTTTCTAAGTACTATTAATGCAGCCATCAAGTACTGGAGGCTTTCAGATAGAGGGAATAATAGCATCTAAAGAATAAAAATAGTAAGTTCATGGTGCTTTTATTCGACAGAACAAATCTTTTTGGTTGGATGCAGGAGTAAACAATTGAATGTATTAAAATTTAAATGAGACATACCTTCAAGGGAGAGAATAAAGTTTGGCAAGATTGTTTTGTACTGATGAAAACTAACAAAACCACAAAAACAAAACCTGAATGACAGCTCTGGGTTTCCCCAACTCACTTCACTACCACTTCAGACATTTTTATTTAAATACTTGACCCCATTTAAAGATAGGATTTCTTTTGGGATGTTTGCCTAAGACATGTTCTGAAATACTGGGGGTAGGGAGGACAGGGGGCAGGAAGAGGGCTGATTGGTGGTGGTAGCAATGATGAGGAAAGGAACATAATCAATAGACTAATGAAGAATACATATTCCAAATGGAAGTAATCTGGGAAACAAAGGAAAAAGTCAACAAACACTCCCTCATGGTTGTAAAGAAATGAAAGATAATTTTATACTGATTTAAATTGGAAGAAAAAAAGATAAGGTTTAAAACAAGTATCAGACAAGGCCCTGCCCTCTCTTGAGGAAAGGGGATTACTTACTATATGTAGACCAGGGGCAGGAATCTTGCAGGTCATTTTAGAATTCTGACTACCACACATGGAAAGATAATAAATCAAGAAAGTTGTATTTCTCAAGTTTATAAGTTTGAAAATAGCAGAACAAAATAAGAGTATCTGACCTTAAGATGGCAGAGAACTTTGTGCCTTTTTCTGCCCTCAAAAAGCATAGAAAACAGTAAGATATCAGGTGCCTAGGTGGCTCAGTCATTAAGCGTCTGCCTTCGGCTCAGGTCATAATCCCAGGGTCCTGGGATACAGCCCCGCTTTGGGCTCTCTGCTCAGTGGGGAGTCGGCTTCTCCCTCTCACTCTCCCTGTGTGTTCTCGCTCGCTCTTTCTCTCAAATAAAATCTTAAAAAAAAAAAAAGACAACACAGCAAGGAGACAGCTGAAGACAATCTCTAATTATGAGGCACACCCTGATGAGAAAATCTTTAGTGGATCCGAAGGGCCAATTGGAAATGTCTACGGTTACTAGCAAGAACAAGGAGTGAGCCCTGCAAAACCAACAAAGCTTAGGAGTGAGGCATTAGCACTATTGCATCTGGGGGTGCATGGTGGGAAAGTCCACCTGAAGGGCAGAAAGATCTTCCATTTTCCATCCATGTCCCAGGAAGTCAAGTGCCTATTTCTTGCAGAACCACGTATAGGATATTTATTCTCCAGAGGAATTTAATAAGGGAAGTTCAAGGCTTGACGACATAATTCAAACAGCACAAGAGTAGACACCAGTCTGCAAAGCAGAAGGGTGTACTCCATACTGACACTAATTGTATTCCACCCTCATAACTTCCATTTACTGGTGATAAGCATTAGACCTCCATGCTCGAGTTGAAATGCCAAAAACCTAACATTTATGGTTACTAAATTTTAAAACCATCTAGAAACTTCTCCACTGAGAAATTTACCAACAGACGTATCACCTCCCACACATGGCGCCTCCAACAAGCAGTGTGGTTCTCGTCTCCTAAATATGAATAGACACACAAGATTTTTTTTATGGATTCCTTCATAGACAATGCCTTTAATTATTCATAAGTTCATAATAAAGATGCACTGTAAGGAGGGAACAGAAGAAAATTTCAGAAAATGATGTGCAGTTATCTTCAGAGAGAAAATACATGGCGTCATATACAGCTCAAAGGTAGAGGAAGCTATAAAAAATAAGAGTCTTTGAAAATTAAGAAATACAATTGTTAACAGAAAATATTCAGTAAGAAGAGTTGGAAGTCTAGTATATTCTTAGAAGAAACAGCCAAAGTTGTTGCCTCTGGGGTGCACTGTCCCCAGCAACACTCAATACCAAAAGGCAAGGAGGCAATGAGTACAATTCTGAAAGAAATGGGACCCTAGAATTCTGAAACCAGCCATGTGTTCTTGCAAATGTAATGGAATAAAACACCCATGAGTTTTACTTTTATACCTTACTGAATGATGAAAACTAGTCAAGCCAGACAGAAATTAAAAGACCAAAGAATGTGAAGATTTAGTAAAAATGAATGATGCCAGGAACTCTATAAATATGGAAATAAAATTAAAACAGAACTTTGTGTAAATTATAAAGAGAGAATAATGTTTTAAAGCATTGACAATATAAGCTTAATAACATAACCAAAACTATCAATCCATGTGGAGAATAGAGGTAAAAATATCCTATCTTCTATTAAATAGGGATTTGAGGAGACGCATTTAAAGTTAAACCACAGGGGAAAAAAAAAGTCAAAATCTTACCTTATCTTTATCATCTTATGTTTTTGTTGTTCTTAATTTAGAAATCTGTTTTTGGACAAAAATCTTTCTTGACAGAATATTAACATTTACTTACCCTATCACTTTATTTCTGGTTCATTTTATTCCATTAAATATTCTAAAAACAAAAAAAACAGTGTAGTATGATATAGAATCCAATTTCTGTAATCATTTGTATCAGTTTATTCTATTTACATACCTAAGTCTAAGAAATATCTGGAATAGCATTTACAAGGAATAAAAATGTTTCCATTTTTGCTCTATTTCTGGAGGAGGTCATTGAGAGGATGTGAACACTGGTTGACTGACCCTGAAGCTGGACTCCCAGTAATTCAGGCTCCTCCCCCCAACTCTCTGTCCTTAGAATGTATATTCTACCTGCCATTCCCACAGCTGGAGGTGATTCAAGGACATGGCTTTGAGAGAGTAAGGTGTTGTTGAGACCATCTTAATGGACTGAATCCCATTAAGGCCTCTATATAAATTTTTAAGATTCTGGCAGGCAGGTGTAGAGATCTACTCATTTTGCGGCATTCAAGACAAGCCTCCTATAGAAGTTCCCTTGCTTATTAAACCTCTCGCCTACCAATCTGGTGTGGTTTGCCTCTTTCTTTGAGCTCTCCCTGCCCTCTGTGCACTGGGGCCACCAGGGGAACTCCTGAAGTCACAAACTAATGATTGGCAAGCCAGGCAAGAGACCAAAGAAATGGGTCTTGGGAAAGAGGCATCTGTGGAAGGAATCTTGATTTGGCCATCTAACCTCTGTTAGATGCTTGTGGACTGCTATGTGAGTACGGGGATGCCTTGAAAACGCCAGCTAGTCTAACATGCTTGTTTGAGGAACTGCACAGAGCACATTGCAGCAGAGAAGGGTTGCCACAGTGGGCTAGTTTCTACTGTGGGCAGTCAGCTGGCCACTGATGCAGATCAGAGGCTCGGGTTAGAAACCTGGAAGAGCTGAGTTTAGTTTTGGGGCTGGCAGACAAGGTGGGAGAGCAGAATAGTAAGTTGGAGACCCTAATGTGCCATTTTGCAAACCTAGGAGGGCTCAAGCTGCCATGAATTAAGTTGTAAGAGCTTGTGACAAAGCCCCATTGAGACACAAAGAGGTGTAATCCCTGGGAAAGTGAAAACTGAGGGCTTTTAGGGTTGGTCTTTTATTGAAGGCTAACCAGGGAACTTAAATCCTGAGTGCTTTTTCTGTATCCTTACTTAATAAAACTATCGCTTTACTCACTCTCCTGTTTGTGAGATTCATTCATCGACTCTGAGACAAGAACCTTGCTCTCCCACTTCAACATCGTAGTTCCAGTTTTTAATATGGAATTGAACTTCTCAAAATCCAAAAAAAAGTGAAAAAAAAATCATAAGATAGCATGACATAGAAGAATATTCAGGGGCTGAACATGAATCTTCCTTTTTCCAAAAACAAAGATCAAACACTGACAGACCTCCCATATATCCACTTTACTCTGCAAATATTTATGGAACCAGGTCATATAATTCCCATTTTATTAACAGCTGATACTCAAAATTTGATAACTTCCAGATATCCTTCAGTCAGTGGACTGGGGAATTAATATCTGTATCCAGAAATTTTGATACAAAGCTTATTCCTCTAGTCAATTTCTTGGGAAGATGGTTATAAAAGGACATACAAAGGAAGCTTTAACTTTTCATCTTTGGGAATATTTTTAGAACTACATGGAAGTGTTGTGGTTACCTCAACTAATTTGGAGATCAAATGATGGCTTAGTAACTATTTGTTCTATCCCATTAAAATGATTAAAAGTCATTAGATTACAATAACATGATATTTTCATTGCAATCAACATGACTTCATGCATTAGTAAAAACAGGCCTTGAAACCATGTGAGGGAAGGTTTATCTCTTGTCCTCCAGCACCTAACCTATAAAATGTCTTTCTATATATGGTTTTGCCACTTCTAAAGAATGTTTAATATCTTAAAATTGGAGTCTTAAGAACCAAGGGCAGGACATATTTTCACTTTTTAAATGATCACTATCAAATTCTGGGATAAAAACCTATTTCAAGGAATTTCTGGATTATAGCTTGCTGGTCATTATTCTCAATTTTCTCTAGGTTGCAAACTCTTGCAGGTTCCCATGCAGGGGAGTGGTTTGAATGTTTATGTCCTCCCTAAAATCATGTTGAAATCCTAATCTTCAAAGGTGATAGAATTAATAGGTGGGGCCTTTGGAAAGTAATTAGGTCATAAGGGTGGTGTCTTCATGAATGGAATCAGTGCTCTTATAAAAGTTCCCACAAAGCTCCCAGCCCCTTCCTGCCAGGTGAGGATGCAACCAGAAGTCTATGGCCAGGAAGAGGGCCCTCACTTGACCATGCAGGCACCCTGATACTGGACTCCCAGCATCCAGAACTAGGAGAATAAATTTGTTGTTTATAAACCACCTAGTCTGTTGTATTTTGTTATAGCAACCCAACTAACACAGGTAGCATCATTTTCAACAAATAATCTAGAAGGTGGAAAAGTGGTTATATTGGAAAAAACATCTTACATTTTAGCATCTGAGTATTAAGCCATGTGTAAGTACATGGACTGGTGAGATATTAACATTGGTACAACTCCACTTAGAAACATTCAACTAAATGAACTTTTATGGATATGAACTAAGACACCCCAAAACGCTAAATCTATCTTCCCATCATTCAAATATAACTGTGAGCAATATTATTTTGGATTGACAGAAATAGGATTTAAAAGCTTTTCAAGGGACACCTGGTGGCTCAGTCGGTTAAGTGTCTGCCTTCGGCACAGGTCATGTTCCCAGGGTCCTGAAATCAAGTCCTGCATCGGGCTCCTTGCTCAGCAGGGAGTCTGCTTCTCCCTCTGCCTGCCACTCCCCCTGCTTGTGCTTTCTCTCTCTCTCCCTCTAATAAATAAATAAAATCTTTAAAAAAAAAAAAAGGCTCTTCAAAATTTAACTTGTTGATAGAACCATCACAATAATCAAATGATACCTAATTTTTTTCGTGAAATTGCCTCCGTGAAATTGCTTTCGTGAAATTGCCTCGTGAAATTGCCTCCGTGAATTGCCTCCGGGTAGAAGAGTTAATGGCTAATCTCAAACAATGTTTTTTTTGAAATCTCTAGTTAATCTTCCAAAAAGTATGTTACAGAACAAAATAAAAATTCGTATTAATGATCATTTCCATGTAACTGTCCTAATTTTTAAAAATCATACAATTGTTGCTTTATGAAGATCAAACTGACTTACACAGTTGCTGCCTATGACAAAGCACACACTTCTCTGGGGATATACAAACTAGTTTATTGGGAATTTTCTCCAAAGTCCTTTAAATTACCTGATGACTTCACCAGGTACTTAGGAAATCCAAGTGTTTTCAGTATCTAGAGAACTAATTCAAGTTCCAAAACAACCTAAGAATATAAACGCTCATTTGTCAAAGGCTCTTGGGTGGATCTGCAGCCCAGGGTGCCCAGGCCATGCGTCGGGACAGGGGTATGTGTATGAGGTTAAAAAAATAAAGCTTCCAATGTCAAAAAAAAACAAAAAGAAGCCAGAGGTCAGAACAATAATGATCTGGCAGAAAGAATGCAGATATGCATGCCTAGAATAATCAGAAAGCTGCAGTGCCACACAGACTCTCGGGGGGTTAATGGATTAAACAGACAAATTTCCAGGGCACAAAATATCAGATGAAGACCTACTGCTTAAATGCTGAACCTTGGCCAAATGCACTGGTGTGAAAATAAAGAGTTTGAAAGACTCTGGAGCAAGATCTGGATATCCCAAGTGACAGAACAGGAGATGAGCCTACAGGAACCATACACAGAACAGAGCAAAATCAGCTCACCCAGCACAGAGCTATCCACCAGCCACTCTGGGTAACAATCATTGTTTCAGTAGAAGAGCCAGGAATGGAGATCAAAACCCACTCCAGTCACTTTAATCATTTTCATATGAAATGTGAATGTAGTAAACTCCATGTAGCTCTCGTTCCAGAGTGCAAATTCAACCATTCCCAACAAATCTTTTTGTTGTTTTAATGAAATTCTGAGTCAAGCAGCCCCTGCTGCTTTTTAATAGACAGATAACTCAGGTTTATGAAGTCTACCTGAGTGGTGCCCACAGTAGGCAAATGAGAAAAGTAGCCCAATTCAGAAACTATATTAACCAGAGCTTAACTGAGTGTTGCACATATCTTATTATTGCAAGCTATTTTTCCTTTGGAGGACTTTTTTTTTTTTTTTTTTTTAAAGAATGGATCTGTATGTGGTCAATTCACTTCTCAACAATTCCTCCTCTAAGTGACAGGGCTGAAGTGATTTCACATTCAGGGAAAATGAGTTTTGCTGCTCTTCATAAATTGCTAATGAGCTTTTTGAACAATTGTAGCCCTAACCTGATTCACAAAAGAACCTTCTCAGATTTGCCATTAACATGTCTGTAACAATATCAGGAGAGAAAAATGCCAAGTAAGTTGATACCACTTGCTGAGAACTATTTTCCTCTCCTCGTTTCAGCCCATTAGATTATTTCTACCCGTGACACTGCCAAGGACCTGGATTCAGTTTGACAGTTAAGCCTTCAGATGCCTCTACAGCTAGCCTATCTCACTTTGTAAAGGGAAGAAAGCTTCAATGCTGTGTGGCAAGGAGGTCAGAACTAGATTTTATCTCCAGCCCTGCCACTTACCAGCTTGTGTGACACTGGGCAATTTATTCTTCTCCTTTGGAGTAGTTTCTAATATGTCAAATATGCGTAAAGTAGACCTGTTTCCAAAAGGCTAAAAGACCTCCCAAGTCCTTTTTATTATGAAGTTATCACGATGCTTGTAAACCATAGCTTCCGAAACTCTATCCTTTTGTTTTGTGCAGTGATTTCTCCCTGGGTGGTTTCCTGTTGCTTACTTCCATTTCTCTCAAACCAACACCTCAGGAGGTGTTGCATTTAAATTAGAATACACAGAGACAAACTAGAGAAAAGGCTTAGTGGGTTCCCCTCCTTTTCCTTCTCTCCCTTTGTTTAGCATATGGACAAAATAAAGGCAGCAACTGATACTTTCACTGCTCTCCCTGGAAACTTCCTTAGCCAGATTCCTGAGCTCATTAGGTATATTTTCCATCTTCCAAGAACTGTGGGTGGCAGTTTCACTAATCTGATAGGATATCACTAAGGTCCCTTTTTCTCCAGCTAACTGTCTTCTCAAGGTTCTTTAGCCCCATACCTGTTTCTTGATCCCAAAGCCAGAGCTTCATAGTTTGAGTTTGTTACTGCAGCACCAATTTCTATCCATTTTTATCTACTTCCATCTAACAAACTACCCTCAAAACTTAGTATGTTAAAATAGCAATCACTTGATTGTTTATCCTGATTTCACACAAGGCAGTGGACTTACCTATTCTCACCTTAATGGCTGAGAGAGCTGGAACATCTGCAATGGCTAGTTTAGTCCCGGGTCTCATGTCTCTGCTAGGAAGGTTTGAAAAGTTGATGGCCAGCTAGAAGAGCTACACTGAAGTCCTGTGTGGATTTTCAGTTCTCCCTCAAGGAATCAGGGCCTCTTCCTCTCCACATAGGCTCTCCCTATTTTCTCTTAACATGGTTTCATCTAGAATTGTGACATGATAGAGCTCCTAAAGGTTCAGAAATGGAAGCTTTATGAAGGTATACCTTTTTTCTTTTTTCTTTTAAGATTTGAGAGCTAGGGAGCATGAGAGCGAGCACACAAGTGAGTGGTGGCGAGGGGTAGGGGGGAACAGAGGGAGAGGGAGAAGCAGACTCCCCAGACTCCCCACGACACAGGGCTTGATCCTAGGACCCCAGGATCATGACTCCAGCCGAAGGCAGATGCTTAACCGACTGAGACACCCAGGCACCACCCAACCCCCAACAAAGGTGTATCTTCTCAAAATTTAGGCAAGAATTGGTACAGTAACATTTTTGCTATATTCTATTCTTAAAAGTGTCTTAATTCAGGCTGCTCTAACAGAATGCCATAGATTAGGTGGTTTATAAATAACAAATTTATTTATGATGGTTCTGGAAGTGGGAAATCAAGAATCAGGATGCCACCATGGTAGAATGCTGAAGATCCTTGTTTGGGTTGCAGAGGTCTTTTCTCATCCTCACATGAGGGAGGGGGAGAGGAGGCTCCCAGGGTCTCTTTTCTAATCCCCTTCCTGAAGGCTCCACCCTCAAGACCTAATTACCTCCCAAAGTTCCCTGCTTAATACCATCACATTGGGGGTTAGGATTTTAACACATAAATTTTAGGGAGAACACAAACATCCAGCCCATAACAGTAAGTCATAAGACAAGATTGAACTTAAGAGGTGAGGACAAAAAATTATATATATATATATATAATAAATACCAAAAGAAGATTCAGTCAATATTCCCAATGCAACTGACTCCCATAGTGATAGAGAAAATTCACAAGACAAAGGATTCTTTTAAAGTTTAGGAAAGGGGCGCCTGGGTGGCTCAGTTGGTTAAGTGACTGCCTTCGGCTCAGGTCATGATCCTGGAGTCCCGGGATCGAGTCCCGCATCAGGCTCCCTGCTCAGCGGGGTGTCTGCTTCTCCCTCTGACCCTCCCCACCTCATGCTCTCTTTCTCTCTCATTCTCTCTCTCAAATAAATAAAAATTAAAAAAAAAATAAAGTTTAGGAAAATTGGTAAATCTCTTATAAGTTAAATTTAAAATCAGATTTTTTTTTTTTTAATGAAAGGATGGCAATGGAGTTGAAAAAAAATGGATAGTTTTGCAAGGTCCTTAAGAAATACATTTTAAATAAATTAATAAAAAATTAAAATAAAATTGATAGGGCTTGGCAATTTCCTGGATGTTAGAGTGAGGAGGAGAGGAGGTAAGGGCATATACAAAAAGCTAATGGTCAAGTCAGTGGCATATAAACACATAAAACACGGAAAGTGAATTGGCTCCACTATCACACTTAAGTATTCCCTACATGACTCTTACCTAGTATATAACTATCCCCTACATTGGCTCCGGCAGAGGTTGGAGGTCCACACAAAACAAGTTGCACATTGCCCCTCAAGGGCTCACATACAAGACAGATGCATCTGTGGATGTACATCAAGGGGAAACAAGGTGATGAGACAACCCAATCTATATTACGTGCCACAAACTACATTTTACTGATGAAGGTAAGAGAGGACTAGAATGTATTTAGTATGGGGATAGGTCAATTCTACTAGCAGCCATAGAGTTTTACTCATCCATCAAGATGGGGGAAGGACAAAGAGGAGGAGTTCATATAGTGACTCAGGCTGAAGTCCTTCTGATTGGTGGACCATCAGAATGTAATTATACATTACTGGAGTAGCCTACCCAAAATATCTGACAGTCTAGAATTTGGGAGGATCTCATATTTGTAACATGTGAGAACCAGAAGTTTTATCAGATATACAAAGGCATAGAGAAAAGGGGAGAGAGCAAAACCTTTAGCTCAGTGGTGATGCACATTAAGATATGAGAACCACTCATTTAGATTAGAGACCTGTAAGAGTCATACCAACCAGTTTCCAATTTTTATGTACAGACCTTTTTTGGATCCTGATTTGAAGAAACTATAAAAATGTTTAATACATCTGAGAAAATGAACAAGTGGATAGATTTCAGATTAAAAAATTACCATTAGTTTTTGTTTAGCAGTAAAATAATCCTTTGGTTATATTTAATAAGAATTCAAAGCTTTTAGAGGCACACATAAACATATTTCTAGAGGAAGTCATAATGATTTAAACCAAAATAATACAGGCCTTGTGGTGTCAGTAGGTGAGAGTACTGATAAAAAACAATATTGATCATGACTTGGTAATTGTTGTAGTTGGGTTTTGGCTATACGAAGATTCACTGTTTCTCTTTTTCTAGTGTTTGAAATTTTTCACAAGAAAAAGTAAAACCCTACAACAAAAGTAAATTCCATTATCGGGAATGAAAAAATGGATCATCAATATAGATCTTACAGATGTTAAGATTATGAAATCTTTAGGCCAGTAAATTTGACTTCCAGATGAAATATACATATTTCTTGAAAATGAAAACTTATATAAAAACCAACATAAGAGAAAATAGAAAACCTAAATAGTTCTATGTAAATTAATTAATACCCTAAACTATGCAAATTTTATGCACATATCATGTACCTCAGTGAATTATCCTAAATGTTAAGAAATAGCACCAATATAAAATACTTTTAGAAAAGATAAGAACATTTCCTAATTTCTTTTAGGACACTACGTTGGTCTTGATAGTACAATCTGACAAGATTAAAGGAAATTTCCAGAACAATATCTTAGCAACATATATTTTTAATATATGAAAGATTATATATTATAGTCAATTGGAATTTATTCAAAAATTCCAGAGTGGCTTAATGTTCTGAATCAATATAATTCATCATATATTAATTAAAAAAAGATATTTTTGATATATTCAAAGAAGTATTTGATAAAATTACCCATTAATAGTTTCACAGCAATATAGAAGTAAATGGAAATTTATATAACAGCATTAAACAAAAACCTACTGTAAAATTTATATTTTAGTGAATTATCAGAAGTATTCCCTTTGAAATGATAAAGGTCATAAGCATCCCTGCTTTCACCACTTGTATTCACTATTTTACAAGAAGTCCTAGCCAGTGTAACAGAGCAAAAAGAAATGAAGAGCATAAAATTGAAGAGAAAGAACTAAAACTGTCATTATTCATAGATTACCTGATTACATATATAGAGAAAATCCAAAAGCATCTCCTGGCAAACTCCAGAAATTACTAAGTGAATTTAGCATTCTAGCTATATAAAATTAAAAAAAAAAAAAAAAAGGCAACTTTACATGTATATACTAGCAATAAAAAATTAAAAAATGGAATTTCAAAATGGTTTTCATAATATTAATATCAAATAACTAAGAAGTATTTAAAACCTTGACACTAAAAACTGTAAAACATTAATATAATTAGAGATTAAAATATATATGTATACATTCCCATGTATGTACAAACATGTACAAATTCATCATATTCAATTTGATTGGGTAAAATACTTATTATAAAAATGGTGAATTGTGTAAGACTGTTGAATCACAGACCTGTACTTCTGAAACAAATAATACATCATATGTTAAAAAAAAAAGAAGATAGTAGGAAGGGAAAAATGAAGGGGGGGAAATCGGAGGGGGAGATGAACCATGAGAGACTATGGACTCTGAGAAACAAACTGAGGGTTCTAGAGGGGAGAGGGGTGGGGGGATGGGTTAGCCTGGTGATGGGTATTAAAGAGGGCATATATTGAATGGAGCACTGGGTGTTACACACAAACAATGAATCACGGAACACTACATCAAAAACTAATGATGTAATGTATGGTGATTAACATAATAAAAAAATAAATAATGATTAAAAAAAAAGAAGCTAGAGAAAGAACAGCAAAACTAAACTCAAAAAAAGGGAAAAGAAATAATAACTATAAAAGCAGAAGTCAATTAGCTAGAAAATAAGCATACAACAGAAAACAAATCAACAAAACAAAAAACTTAAAAATATTAATATATTAGCATTATATATAGTTATATATTTTATATGTAATAAAAATAATATACACCAATAAAATAATATTAATATATCTTCTTTTTTTTAACATATAGTGTATTGTTTGTTTCAGAGGTACAGGTCTGTGATTCATCAGTCTTACACAATTCACAGTAGGAAGGGAAAAATGAAGGGGGGGAAATCGGAGGGGGAGAGGATCCATAAGAAACTATGGACTCTGAGAAACAAACTGAGGATTCTAGAGGGGAGGGGCATGGGGGGATGGGTAAGCCCGGTGATGGGTATTAAGGAGGGCACATATTGGATGGAGCACTGGGTGTTCTACACAAACAATAAATCACGGGACGCTACATCAAAAACTAATGACGTAATGTATGGTGACTAACAAAATAAAATTTAAAAGAAATTATAAAAATGACATTTTTCCCAAATAATTTGATTCAATTTTTTAAAATCAAAAACTGGTATGATTTTTCTGTTGTATTTGTTGAAACTGGCATGCTCTTTCTAAAGTTAATTTAGAAATACAAAAGACAGGGCACCTGGGTTGTTCAGTGGGTTAAGCATCTGCCTTTGGCTCAGGTCATCATCCCAGAGTCTTGGGATCAAGCTGTGTGGGCCTCCCTGCTCAGTGGGGTGCCTGCTTCTCCCTCTCCCTCTCATCCCCCGCCCCCACTTGTGCTCATTTTCTCTCTCTAAATAAATAAAATAAAAATAGCAAAATGGCTGAGGCACCTGGGTGGCTCAGTCAGTTAAGCAACCAATGCTTGATTTTGGCTCAGGTCCTGATCTCAGCATTCTGAGATCCAGCCCCGCATAGGGCTCCATGCTCAGTGTAGAGTCTGCTTGGGATTCTCTCTCTTCCTCTCCCTTTGCCCCTCCCCCTGCTTGCACACACTCACTCTCAAATCTTAAAAATAATAAAATGGGGAAAAAAGAATAGTAAAATGGAAAATAAAAAGTATTGGCCGAGATGTGAAAAAATTAAAACTTTCATGTCTTGCTGATGGGAATGTAAAATAGTGCAGCTTTTGTGGAAATAGTTTGGTGATTCCTCAAAAACCTCAACATAAAATTACCATGCAACTCATTAATCCCACTCCTGGGTATATACTCCAGAAAATTTTAGAACAGAGAATCAGATAGTTGTATACCAATGTTCATTGCAACATCATTCGTAATAGCCAAAAGGTTGAAACAACCCAAGTGTCCATCAACAGAAGAATGTATAAACTAATGTGGTATACACACACACAATGAAACATTCAGCCCTGAAAAAGAATGAAGTTCTAATAGATGCCACAACATGACACTTGAAAACATTATGCTAAGTGATATGAGCCAGGCACAAAATGGAAAATACGGTAGCATTCCACTTATCTATAATTATCTCAAATAGGTAAATTCGTGGAGATGGAAATTATAACCAATACCAGAGGCTGAAGGGAGGGAAGAATGGAGAGTTACAGCTTAATGGGTACAGGGTTTGTGTTCAGGTGATGGAAAGGTTTGGAAACAGATAATATTTGCCCAACATTGTGACTGTAATTAGTGCCACTGATTTGTAGGCAGAAAAGCAGTTGAAAATCAAATCTTATGTCGTATGTATTTTATCACATAAAAAATAATGTACTGGAAGTTTAAATTTATAAAATCACTTTGGAACACTGTTGGAAAATATCAAACATTCATACCATGACTCAGTATTTACACTCCTTCCAAACAATTGTGTACATACCTCCACCAAAAGACATTTTCTAAATTGTCACTCAAGAACTGTATACACAAGGAATACATGATATACAAATATGGTATATTTATACTCCACTGCAATGAAAATGAACAAAGCACAATATGCATATAAACTTGCAAAATAACTCACAAACCTGCATCTGAATGAAAGAAGACACAGGCCCAATGCATGTTCTATGATCCCAGTAATGCATATTAAAGATAGGCAATGTTTATCTATGGTTTGAGGTAAGAATACGGTCATCCCTGGGATTGGGGTTAAGGGTTTCAAAGCATCATGGGTGGGGTTGGGGGTTTCTGGATCATGATAACATTCTGTGTTCTGACATAGTTGTGAATTTTTCCATATCCAGTTATGCTTCAATAAAAAAATTATGAAAGTGAATAAAAACAAAATGTACTTTGTAAGTGAACAAAACTATCGGTTTCACTTATTTAAATGTTACACCAGAGAAGCAAATGGGACTACATTGGCAACTACCGGCTATGTGAATTGCTTCCAGATTTCTTGGTAATGCTAGATTCAACGATTATAAGATTTCAAAATATGCTGACAAAAGAAAAATGGGATGATGAGAGATTAATAAATAGCTGGAGTTTATGGGCAGGCTGAAGGCATGAAAGATCTCTAACTAGCAACCCATTCATGGGCACCAGATCTATGATGAATTTGCCACTTCTTCCGTTATGACCTAGTGCACATTTCACCAAATCCTCTCAGAGTTTATGCCAAAGTCATGGACAGCATCTTATTTACTGGATAACCATTTACTAATGTTTTTACACCTAAATAATATCCAGAAACACTTTGGGTCTTTAGGAAGTTTATTGTACAAATTTATTTCTCCATGCTGTTCAGAAGATGACAGCCACTAGAAGTGGCTGAATTGTAAAGTGAGTAAGTAGTGACATGATGGGCATGTTGCACTTTTTGCTGCCTCATTGAGAGGCAAGTAGGACTGTTAACTCACATGATAACTTTGCATAGCACTTCGGTAATCTAAAGAGCCTTCAAACTGCTATTCTTTTTGATCCAATAATTCCTCTACTGCGAGTCAAATATAAAGAAACAGTATATGGAAAATAGTATGCACAAAGATCTCCATATTTGATATGAATCGCAAAGGTGAAGAAAAGTATGTTATGTAAGTTTCCAATAAGAGGGGGATGATTAAAAAAACCATGAAGTCACTTGATTATTAATGACAAAAGAAAATAATTTTAACTATAATGCCACTTTTTATTTGCCCATAATTAAAAACAAGTCAATAATATTAGGGCAGTACGAATTCCAATTAGAAATTACATACATCTGAACAAATAACCCAATCAAGAAATGGGCAGAAGACATGAACAGACATTTTTCCAAAGAAGACATCCAAATGGCCAACAGACACATGAAAAAGTGTTCAACATCGCTCGGCATCAGGGAAACCCAAATCAAAACCTCAGTGAGATATCACCTCACACCAGTCAGAATGGCTAAAATTAACAAGTCAGGAAACAACAGATGTTGGCGGGGATGCGGAGAAAGGGGAACCCTCCTACACTGTTGGTGGGAATGCAAGCTAGTGCAACCACTCTGGAAAACAGTATGGAAGTTCCTCAAAAAGTTGAAAATAGAGCTACCATACGATCCAGCAATTGCTCTACTGGGTATTTACCCCAAAGATACAAATGTAGGGATCTGAAGGGGTATGTGCACCCTGATGTTTATAGCAATGTCCACAATAGCCAAACTGTGGAAAGAGCCAAGATGTCCACCGACAGATGAATGGATAAAGAAGAAGTGGTATATATATATATATATATATATACAATGGAATATTATGCAGCCATCAAAAGGAATGAGATCTTGCCATTTGCAACAACATGGATGGAACTGGAGAGTGTTATGCTGAGTGCAGTAAGTCAATCAGAGAAAGACATGTATCATATGTCCTCAGTGATATGAGGAATTCTTAATCTCAGGAAACAAACTGAGGGTTGCTGGAGTGGTGGGGGGTAGGAGGGATGGGGTGGCTGGGTGATAGACATTGGGGAGGGTATGTGCTATGGTGAGTGCTGTGAATTGTGCAAAACTGTTGATTCATAGATCTGTACCTCTGAAACAAATTATACAATATATGTTAAAAAAAAAAAAGAAGATAGCAGGAGGGGAAGAATAAAGGGGAGGTAAATCGGAGGGGGAGAGGAACCACGAGAGACGATGGACTCTGAAAAACAAACTGAGGGTTCTAGCGGGGAGGGAGGTGGGAGGATGGCTTAGCCTGTTGATGGGTATTAAAGAGGGCACGTTCTGCATGGAGCACTGGGTGTTATACACAAACAATGAATCTTGGAACACTACATCAAAAACTAATGATGTAATGTATGTTGATTAACATAACAATAAAATTTAAAATAAATAAAAAATTACAGATGCAATTAATGCATCTGGATATTTAAAGCTTTAAATAAAGCTACATAAATAAAGTACCATATCAAAAGTTTAAATTTATAGTTTTAGAAACTACTTAAAGTGGACAAATTAGAACAATCATGCAAAAAAAAAAAAGCAGAAGTTGAACCAAAGATGATAGCCAAAACCAATGCAATAAATTGGTTCTTTGAAAAGATCAAAGTAAGTACCAAACCTTTAGCTAGACTGGCCAAGAAATAATGAGAAAAAGCATAAATAGCCAAAATCAAAACAGGAGAAATCTCTATTGATTCTATATAAATTAAGGGGATGTTTGTTATAAATTGTCAAGTAATTGGACAAGTTACATAAATAGACACATTGCGACCATTACAAACTATTGATACTTAGTATTTTTTAACATGAATAAGCCTATAAAAAGAAATTCAAATAGTAATTGAAAACTTCTCAAAAAAGAAAAACCTAGGCCCAGATAGCTTCATTGTGAATTCTATCAAGGTTTTTTTTTGTTTTGTTTTGTTTTTTTTAAACAGAGTGAGCCCAGTTTATTATTCAAACCAGGACACTTTCGAGAGTGAACTGGAAATTATGCTGGGACTATTCCAGAGAGGCGGGCAGGAGGGTCGCCTGGGCAATTGATGATGTTCTGTAGTCAAACCCTCCTAAAGAACAGAAAATAGAGTTTTCTGAACAGAAGAACTTGCTAAACTCAAAATAGCTTAGGGCCAAGATGGCTTTATTTTAAAAGCCATTTGTGTCGTTGAAGAAAAGGCTATTCTCTTGGCCCATTTTGGCTATGGTGGGGGCTGCTTGGGGAATTGCACTAAAGACTTGTATGCTCCTGGGCCAGGGGTTTTAGAACAAGTGGGCAGGAATCGAGGTACTTTGGATTGAGAACAGGAAGTAACAGAATTTACTGGTGGTATTTTCAAGTCGTAATGACCCGGTCCTGGGCCTTCATGCTCTTAAGTGTAGCTCAGTACTGTTTATTCCTGCTGAGAGAGAAACCACGGCAGTCTGGGGTTCCCGGTAGGGGCCCGGGGAGCGGGCAATACTGAGTGGTCACCAACCTGCCCACCATAAAAAGGCAGCTTTTGCAGGAATGCACCTGCTGGGGACCCCCAGGCAATTCAGCATTGCTGCAGGTGTTCACTGGCCCATCCTCCCTTTTCTGGATGACCCCGGGGCCCCACCAGCCTTAGAAATCTCAGGCGGTACTTGAGCACAGGAACTTCCTCAAGTATTTCAAAAAGAAATAGTTATCCTTCACAAATCCTTTCAGAAAATAGATAAGGGGAGAACACTTCTCAATTTATTCTAAAATGTTAGTATTGACACCAAAGCTAGACAAAAGTACTAGAAAACAAAACCAGATGCAAAAATCTTTAGCAAAATAGCAAAGTGAATCCAGCAACATTTATAAAGAAACATCATGACCATGGGTTTATTGCAGGAACAAGATTGGTTTAATAGTTTTAAACAAGTAGATAAAGGACAGAAACCACATGTTCATCTCATCTGAAACAGGAAGAAAAAAAAAAATTCAACACCAGTTCAGGATAAGAACAAAAGCTAACAACTTTTCATAATAAAACAAAAACTCGTTAAAGAACAGGGGACTTCCTCCACTGGCAGAGAACATCTTCTCCAAACCTACAGCTCATAACTGAAGAGTAAATGCTTTCCTCCTAAGATCAGCAACAAGCCAAGGATGTCCTGTTTGTTCAAAACCTCAGGAGTTCCTTGGGTGAAGTCTAAAACCGGCCCCTATACACAGAGGGCAAAGAGAGACCAGAGAAAGAGGCAAGCCACTCCAGACTGGTATGTGGCAGTTTTAATATGCAAGGTAAATTACACAGCTTGTTTTGGGTGGCTGCAAGGCAAGTAGATTTCCTCAACTGTCTGCAAGAATCTTAGAAGCTGATAGAGAGGTCTTCACTGTGTTCGGTCACATACCATCTAGATGGTCTCAACACCTTACACTCTCAAGAATGCATTTTTGAAATGGTTGCTGGTATGGGAATAGTGCGTTAAATGCACATTCCAAGGACAGGAGAGGGGTAAAAGAGCCTCCAATTGCTCATGCCCAGCTTGTGAGTCAACTTGTAGTCATGTCATATCAATGACCTCCTCCAACACATCCTCACTCTTCACCCCCACTAAATATTGTACTGTATGGTCTAGCCAGTATAATAAGGCACATCAGTTAATCAGAAAAAAAAAAAAAAAAGTCCTTCTACTAGGAATTAAAACAAAACCACCATTCTCTGAGGACATAATCTGGTAGAAAATCCTTAAGAATCTACATGAAAACTACTAGAAGTAAGAAAGTGATGTAGCAAGGTTGCCAGGTATCAGATCAATGTAAAGAATCGACTGCGTGTCTATATACCAGCAGCAGATAATTCAATATGAAAAAAAGAAAATAGTTTATAATATCAGAAATAGAACAGGAATAGATTTAAAAAGTTTCAAGACCTGGGGCGCCTGGGTGGCTCAGTCGTTAGGCGTCTGCCTTCGGCTCGGGTCATGATTCCAGGGTCCTGGGATTGAGTCCCACATCGGGCTCCCTGCTCGGCAGGAAGCCTGCTTCTCCCTCTCACACTCCCCTTGCTTGTGTTCCCTCTCTGTCTCTCTCTCTGTCAAACAAATGAATAAAATCTTAAAAAAAAAAAAAAAAGTTTCAAGACCTGTCCAATTAAAACTACAAAAAACGATGCCAAGATAAATTAAAATAGTTCCAAATAAATGGAAAGCCATTCCATTTTTATGGATTGGAAACTTAATATTGAGAAGATGGCAATTCATCCCCAAATTGATCTATAGAATCAATGTAATGTCTGTCAAAATTCCAGCACAGATTTTTTTTTTAAAAGATGAGAGAGAGAAAGAGAAAATGTGAGGGAACACGCACTCACACACATGAGCAGGGGAAGGGGCAGAGGGAGAGGGAGAGAGAGAGAGAGAAGCAAGCAGACTCCACAGTGAGTGGAGAGCCCGACGTGGAGGGGGTGGGGCTCGATCTTGCATATCTGAGGTTATAACCTGAGCCAAAAACAAGAGTCGGTCACTCAACCAATTGAGCCACCCAGGTGTGCACCTCCCCCAGCATATATTTTTGTTGAAATTCATAAACTCATTCAAATTTTATATGCAAATGCAAAGGCCCTTAAATATCAAAACTATTTTGAAAAGGAAAAACAGAGCGGGAAGTCTTCTACTACCTGATTTCAAACTTAGCCATGAAGCAGAAATGATAGTGTGTTATTGGCATGAAAATAAGCATATTGATCAATAGCATAGAATTTAGAATCCAGAAATAAACCTTCACATTACGGTCAAGTGATTTTCAGAAAAGGAGTGAAGATATTCACTATGGAGAAGATGATCTTCAAAAATTTGGGCCAGGACATCAGATAAATCACTTCTAAGAAAACATATGTTTTTTTGTTATCAGCCCCAAAATTCAAACTGGTGTTACATTAGTATAAAAGGTACTGATACAAGAGTCAGGGATACTGCACTCCCAAACTAGAAATGATCTACGTAGCTGAGCAATCTTGTAGGCACTAAATAAAGCAAGGGGTGAGGGTGGACATGGGAGAACCTGTACTTAATGACAGCAGTGTTAGCTTCCTGTGCATTTCCTATTACAAACATCTGATAGAGGTTTTTTGTCAATAGTACAAACTGACTGAAGGAAAGCATCACCTAGCTGACTCTTGACTCGATTTGTATTCCTAGCATGTTGCAATCAGTTTTATTTTTTAAGGACACACCTACATATTTGGAATCAGAAGGCTATGGGTGCTGATTCTACTTCTTTCATGTGTTAACTTATGATAAATTATATAGGGATTATAACCCTTACCATGCCAGGTTGTGAATTTTAAATTAGATGAAATATATAAACCAATTCCTGCCATCAACACTGAACAAGTGTGTTTGGGTATGCACACATGCACTCTTAAGCAGCATCTTATAGGGAAAATTTAACAAACACCGAATTCTCTCCAACTGTGGGGGTAGGAGTTCAAAGTCAATTGTTGGTGGCTGTCATACACAGGCAATACATCAGAAAAATGACAACAACCAGATTCCTAACTGGGTGAACCGAAAATGATTGTTTCCATGAAAATATTCAGAGATGGATGCACAGTAAAATGAACTCCTCCCGGACACTTCCTACCCTAAGGAGGCTGAGATTAAACCTCCTTAAGCTTGTTATTGTACGTCTTTACATGACTAATGCTCTGTTCTGCCTTTCTAACCCAGAGATGGCTCACCAACAGAGTGTCTGAATATAAGATGGTGGCAGTAATTGGGAATTCATGCTGCAGTGATAATTCCTTATACCTCATCAGTAACGAAATGGTGGAAGAATACAGGAATGCATCACAGAGTGATTCACAGTTAATGAGGCTGAACAGATTCAGGTTTAAAGTTCTACGAACTTTTAGGACAAAGGTCTATGGAGATATAAAAGCAAAATCTAAATAACAAAGTTGGGACCTGTAATATTGTGAGGCTTCACAAAGATTACACTTTCTGTGATCACGCACGGATTATGTGGTAGAGGTAGTATATAAATTTATGTCTATCTAATGCGATAGCTCGTTTTAACAGATTTAATTTTTCTGAAACATCTTTAGATAATCTGGCTTAGAAGATTTTGAACAGTCTAAAAAACCTAATACTGTGCTGGACCAAAATGAATCACCAGAGAGTAGGAAATAGGAGACAGAGTTACCAGAAAACCTACCAAAAAAAAAAAAAAAAATCAACCAACCATCCAGGTCAGTATCTATAGTTCATGCTTGAAAAGACACTCTTTGGAGATCACAATAAATGCCCACATTTTTCATGTTTGAAAAGGACTACACTATAGTAGTATTAAACCAACATTCACATGCTAATAATTGTGGTATGACACTATCATTTTAAAGTGCTTTTGTATATAACTATATTAGGCATATTTTATTGATGTGAAAAGTGAAGTTCATGAAATTAAGAGAATGCATTTCATTGCCAGAGACTGGAAGAGCTGGTCTCAAATCCAGTTTTCCTAATTCTTATTATGCCTATGGTATCTTATATAGCCATTATGAAAAAGAGGCATTGATAAGCATTAAAATCACACTTATGATAATAAAAACAGTACCATCAACATCCTGAAAACAGTAGAGAAAGCCTTGGGATATCTGTTTTCCTATTCCCCTATTACTACTAGCTACTTCATCATATGCATATTTCTAAATATTATGAATTATGAATTAGTCTACAGTTTCCTTCTGGAGCAAATAACCCCAATGTATGCACTAAGAGGGTACCATAAATCAGGAACTGCAGCAAATGATTGTTTTCTACTTTCTAATCAACCCTGCCTAAATAACCCAGCCTCATTTTTCTTATGCAACAATCTCATAGAATCATTACTCTTTTTTAAATTTTTATTCAGCCTACTGGAAGAAAGATTTATATTTTCTTACCATACACCTTGATATGGATATCATTCCCTGAGAAAAATGACGTATGAGTGGTGATATAATGCTCTGTGTGGCACTAAGATGACAGAGTTTATTTGTAAAATGCCAGTTTCAGAAACAAGACAATTCCATTTAAATAATAAGAGTCCTGAAGAGACAAGCCATGGAATCAATTCAATGAAACCTCTTACTCTTCAGCCCAGGACTCGATGGAATACCGTTGTACCTGTAAGCCACCCTCCATAAGCTAGGGCTGAGAAATAAGGAAGGGGCTCATTCAGCATGGACTATGGATCAGTATCCATTTATGGCGGAGGAGACACAGAGATAGGATCTGAACTAGAGTTTCCATAATCATGATTAGGTTATGTTATTTTGTAAAATCAAAATAGAACAGAACTCAGATTTCTCATTTCATGAAAGGTAGAATCTGAGACCCAGTGAGTTGGAAGCACTCACGCAAAGTCACACAGGCAGGTGGTGGAACAGTACAGACGCTTTCCCCGGGGTAATTTAGGCTATGGCTTACCTGGCTTGATTTGGAAGACCTCAAATGTTTCACTCAGGCTCCTTATGTTCCAGTTTATACACAAAATAGGACTGATAAATGACTGGATGCTATAGTCTGGACTTTAGACGGGTACAGTCCATCAGTAGGTATTTAAAGAGTACTCCTATGAACAAGACATTGTGTGGGGTTTAGGGATAAATTGGTGAACTGCAACAGCAGCAAGATATAATTTTTATTCTCACTGAACTTGAACTCTCATTGAACTCTCTTGCCCACTCCCCTAAGAGTACTGAAAGTCCTCCATTGGAAACATTTTCCTGTAGGTTTAAAGAAGCTTCTGCTCCAGTTAGCTTGGCTGCAAAGCATCTCGGAACACCTTCCTCACATTAACATCCCCACATATGTGCTATAAGTAACACGAACAGTAGGTATTACTTTATCGAGCTTGAATATGTGTTTTAGACATATTTACACAATAAATTCCCAGTGCTACCTTTCCTTTTACAGTTGAGCAAACCAAGGCAGAAAGGGTTTACACAGTGAACCGAAGCGGTCATGGTCCGGAGGTGTGGAGCCGGGACTCAAAGCAGTCTGGCTCCAGAGCCCACACCTGCTGGCACCTGATGACGCTGCCTGAAGCTGTTGGGCAGCAGCCCCTGCCTTCTACTGAACACAGTGTGACAAAGGCTGGAGTGCCCTGCCTTCCCCTGGATTCACAAAGGTGAACCCTTCCCTTCATGCAAGGCCAACGTCAGTACTGATGTCCTCCAGAAAGCTCATCAGAACTCTCGTTACTCGTTTAGTGCTTATGCCTTATGGCATTCACTACACAAAGGGATGATCTCCACTGTGGTACACCTATTTTATTCCAACTGTATACTGTGGCACATAGCCCATGATTGACATATATTCTTTTTAATCTTCACAATACCCCTGTGAAATGCAGATCATCTCTAGAAACCAAACTATTTAGTAGCTTAGTGATTTGCCCAAGGTCACAAATGTCCTCTGCTAGCTAGGATTCCAGAGCCATCTAATTTCTAAACTCACTGTATTTTCACTAGATCATACTTCCTTAGATATTGAAAGACATTGCACATGACTTCATCCCTGTTAGAGGGAGAAAACCTAGCTATTCATATACAGAGGAAACAAAACCCCTTTTATTTATATTATGGTGTGTTAGTCTCCTATTGCAGCCATAGAGAATTAGCACAAACTCAAGGTTAAAAATTTGTGTTGTGTAATGCTCAACAGTTCTGGTGATCAGAAGTCGAAAACGGGCCTCACTGGGCTAAAAATCAAGGTGTTGGGAGGGCATCATTCCTTCTGTAGGCTTGGAGGTCAGTCTGCTTCCTTGCTTATTGCAGCTTCTAGAGGCTGTCTGTATTCCTTAGCTCCTGCCAACCTCCCATTTTCAAGGCCAGCACAGCCAGCCATGACTTTCTCACACTGAACCATTCTGACACTGACCTTCTTGCCACCACCTTTCACCTATAAGACCCTTGAAATTATATGGAGCCTAAGAATAATCTTCCCCATCTCAAATTCAGGTGATGAGAACACTTATTTTCATCTGCAATATTATTTCTCCCTTGCCATGTGAACTAACATTTTCACAGTTCCTGAGGATGAAACTGTGGATGTGTGTGTGTGTGTGTGGTGTGTGTTGGAGGGGAGGGTTTAGGGAATTGTTCTGCCTACCACAGTGCTGTAAACACAATCCATTCACCAGTTACCTCCATAAGCCAACAGCTGTGCTAAGTGCTAAGATAATGAGATAAGGAATAGAACCAGAATGAGAGAAAGTCAGGGAAGAAGTCCAGTAGGACAGGACTTTTGGCTTGAGTCTAAAACAATAAGCAGTGACCAGTCAGTATGCAATAGGGCAGTTGACATATAAGGCAAAAATGGAGAAAAGGTTAGTTAATGGGAAGAGCATTTTCACTTAATTCATATTATTGTTTACATTCTAATTACCATTTGCAATACGTTGTAAGAAGTTAGCACTGGCTTCTAGATGTAAAGCAATTTCATGGGTTTCCCAGTCTAAGCACTCAAGCTATAATATTTAATCCAACAGTTTACTTTTATTTGATTAAAAATATAGATTCTTAGATAAAAAAATATCCTCAGGAATGATATGCTGTATATTATTCAGCCAAAAAGTTCCAGATGTTACTTGTTGGGGCTAAGAACTACATACAGCAAGTATTATTTATAAGAATGAACTCAGCATGTAGGGAAGAATACAAATGCAGTGACTTCAAATCATTAATGGACACCTGGTACGTTCCTGCTACCCTGCTACCTCTTACAAGGGTGGGCAAACGCTCAAAACTTTGGCTGTTGTTCCTCAGGTTTTCCCCAAGGAAGCATACAGAGTAGGGAGGACCAGCGAGCCTTGTAAATATAAAGCAGGGCTCAGGATATACATAATAAAATCAAGCAAAAATGAATGCAGCAGGAAAAGGGATTCTATCTTCTAATTCCTTCAGACTCCACAAGATGGCTAGCTGATACTGCCCCAGATCTTTTGTGTAATCTCCCAGAAAGCCTGATAAATACACTGCAGATATAGCCATGTTTTAGAATTTGCAACATTCTTTTAAAAACATTATCTTGTTTCATAGTCATCACTTCCCTTTTTATGTACTTTATAAATTACTTATATTGTTCTTTTTTTTTTTTTTTTTGCCTGATCTTCACAAAAACACAAGAAAGCAGGAAAATATTTTTTTTCCCAGTACTTGGAAAACTTCACATAGAAAATGTGAAATAAATATGCATTGTATAATGAAGTTTTCATAGATAAGTTCATGGAAACTCAAAATAGCTAGATGAGATTTCTCAAGTCCCATGGACACACATCTTGTACCTTATATTGTTTATATAGATCTATTCAAAATACTTTATGTATTATAGTTAAATTACTCCCTCTGTTATCTCTTTCATTACTTTTAAGTCCTACAAAATCATTTTCCAACCAGAAACAAAGTCACCTACATTGCCTTTAATTTTTAAAACTAGGAGTAGCCAAGTGGGTGCATGCAGCAGTTAGCATCCCAAAGGGAAATAGTTTTTACCTGATTATCAGGTACAGAGGGGAATCAGAACTGACATAAAACCTGTTGCCATATGGATATTCTGAGGTCAAGAGAATTCAGAGCTCTCTGCAGTTTCATTTTTTTTAATCTTCTAATTTATGAGATTATAGTGGTGGTAGTAGCCTTGGTCATAGTTGATAAACCACAAGTCAAAAGTTGACCAAGCTAGTGCAACCAAAGACCATTCTCTTAGAATGGGCAAAAAACAGGAGATTCGATTTCTGGATATTTCTGGGTCATGTGGGTGGTTATTTACAGGGCCACATAAAAATCCACAGCTGTGAGAAAGAATGTAAAAAAAAAAAAAAGTAAGTCAGACTTTCTGGATAGAACAAAGGAAAACAAAGAAAAGATGTTGGTCATTTTTCTAGTTGCTGGTTCCAGAAATTTCCTCAAGCCAATCTACACTCTGATCATTTGCTTCCTTTAGTTAGCATCCGCTTCCTTTTTGAATGTTCCTGTTAACACTTGTCTACATCGGTATGCATTTGCAATCACTTGAATGTGAAATCCATAGAGTTTTGTTGGTTTTGTCACTACTGTGTCCCTTAGAACCTGAAAGAATGCTTGCACAAAGTCTTTCAACAAGTAGTTATTGAATAAATGAATTGAAAGAACAAGAAATATCTACACAGTGTCTTGCAGAATGTGGCTATTATTTCAAAGGCGTTTTAGTGAGGGGATGATAGGTATATAGAAAAAGGTATTTAAACTCTAAAATAATGAAGTATAAGCTCTGAGCTCTCAGATAACACAAGTAACTCCTTCAAAATCTGGGCCAATCAGCGAGCCCCTCACTGATGTGGCGTTTGGGCTAAATGCCAAAGGAGGTCATAAAAATAACCAAAGTGGTGATTCAGGTTGGATGTCACCCGATACAAAGAAAAAACAAAACGCGAGGATTCCCAGAGGCAAAACATAAGGTTAAAGGTCCAGACAATATTCATTATGAATGACCTAGGATGTATAGGGAAGCCTGCTGGGGAGACTAGAGAGAACTAGGTAGGGGAATCACGTCACCAGGGTTCTTGTGATCTTAAGAAGGAAGCTATTAATATTCACACAAAAGCAACAGTGATAGGAACTCCTAATCTCCCAATATTGTGATTTGTTCATGTCTTGCCCACTCAACCTCTTGTGTGCATCTCACCACCCCTGCTTTTGAATGACAGAGAAGTTAAATGGCTTACATTTTCAGTTGTTCAGTCCATTATTTTCTTCATGGTACATTGCTTGGCTGATATATTTTCCTATAGTATTTCAAAATTCAAATTTTAGTCATTTATGATTTAAAGCTGAATAAAATGTCTCATTCTAGCACATAGATTTAAAACGGAAACTAAGTGTATTTTTCAGTTTAAAAAAACTGGAAAAATATATTGCAGTTAAAGAAATTTGACTTCTCAAGTGAAATTAGACTTTCACAGATAAACTGCAAAAGGGCAGAGATGATTTGGCTGAAATTGGCATGAGCTGTACCCCATGTTTGTCATCTCTTTGAAAGGCACCATGATCACACCAGACTGCATCAGATTGGGAACAAAAACCATTTTTGTGGACTGGAACTCTTGTTTCATTCCAACAGCTAGACTTGGAATTTTCCATAGAAGCTATATATAAGCAAGCCATTTGTCTGATGTCCCAGAAAACTACCTCTACACGTTCCATAAATACCTGATCTAATCATTTGCTATATTCCAAATATTTCAATTTGTTTAATCCCTTCTAATGAAAAAAAAAAAATCAGTAGAAAGCAGGGCTGGTCCATTAGAGGCAGTGGAGCAGAACAGATATGAACACAAGATTTGAAGTCAGAACAAGTGTGTTTAATCCAGGATGGAGTAGTTTTGTTTTGTTTTTAAGATTTTATTTACTTATCTGAGAGAGAGAGAACACAGGAGGGGAGAGGCAGAGGGAGAAGCAGACTCCCCACCAAGCAGATAGCTTGACCTGGGGCTCAACCCCAGGACTCTGGGATCACAACCTGAGCCGAAGGCAGATGCTTAACCCACTGAGCCACCCAGGCACCCCCCAGGATGGAGCAGTTTCCAAGATAAGTTTGGGTTAGCAAATTTCTCTACATTTCTGGCTCATCCTTACAACAGTGCTACTAATTGTACCTATCATTTATGGCTAGAAGGATTAAATGAGATAGCTGTAGGAGCATCTGTCCTATAATGACCACTCAATAAAATGTTAGCTCTTTTCAGCCTTTCAGACCCTTAGTTTTTTGGTTTTTTTTAAGATTTTATTTATTTGACAGAGTGAGATAGCGAGAGCAGGAACACAAGCAGGGGGAGTGGGAGAGGGAGAAGCAGGCTTCCCGCGGAGCAGGGAGCCCGATGCGGGGCTCGATCCCAGGACCTTGGGATCATGACCTGAGCTGAAGGCAAATGCTTAACGACTGAGCCACCCAGGCGCCCTGAGACCCTTAGGTTATGTGAGGATGAGGCGGCAGAGCCTCACAATCATGAGATCATGAGTGCAGAGCACCAAGCCGTATCTTGTATCGAGGGAAGGTACGGAATCCAAGGAAGAGAACATTGCCAAAATAGGGTTCTGGGCTTTGATAGCAGGGGAACACCATAGAGGGCTTTAAGTTTTATAATATACATTTATCTGATATATATTCTTTCAGAAGATATGCACAAAAAGAAAACACCAATTGTGGTGGTTACTTTTAGGATTTCACTAGACCATGGTCAGTGGCCAATATTTGGTCAATTATTCTGGGTACATGTGTTAGGGTATATTTTGAGGGGGGGAAGGACAGGGAAATTCCTCCTGCCTTACAACAGCTGGGACATTAGTCTTCTCCTGCCTTCAGACTTGAACTGAAATATTGGCTCCTCTGTGGTCTCAAGCCTGCCAGCTTTTGGACTGGAATTTCACCATTGTCTACACACACACACACACACACACACACACACACACACACACACACCTCCCACAGTCATGGTTTCTTTGGAGAACTCTGGCTGATACATCAATAGAAAGAAGGTACACTAATATTGGGCTCCAGACAGGAATCTGAAGTCAAGGGAAGGCAAACATAACCATCCTATACCTGCCCCTCACATAGGGTTAGAATCCATTCTCATTATTCATGGAGTCCATACTTTCAAATTAGTGCAGAAGCTAAAATTTGTACCCCAAAAATACCCAGGGTACTTTCAGTGCATGGACATATGCAGAGCTGCAAAACACTTGAGTCACCCAGCATGTGCATTCCCAGCTGATGTCAAACCAGGATGACCAATCTTATTCTAGCTCTTAGACTATAAACAAGTGTCTTTCATGATTTCGTACCTTTCTTCCATGTTTGCACCTGTTATTGTGATTTCACGGTTTAGACCGGTCTCTCTCAAGCATAGCGCTAAAGTGCTGCATTGTGTTACCAAGCACAAGGATGGGGTGATGTGCCTCATGGGGAAAATATATGTACTAGATAAGTTTCATTCAGGCATGAGTTAGTGTTGTGGGCTGTGAGTTCAATGTTAATAAAACATTATAATTAGATATCACAGAAACACAGAAGACAAAGTTATGTATTGATCATGTGATCAAAATGTGATCAGACGCTTGCAGAAACTTAAAACCCTGTATTTCTAGTAAGAATGATTCCTCAATATCCTCACTAATCCAGTGTTCCCAGCGGCCTTAGACCTGAAACAATATTCACAATTATTCAGCAAACCATGGTTTACAAAGTATTTACCTCCCAGTACATAATATCATTTAATCTATACCTGAGAGTGAAGGAAGATTTTGATGCCTGTTTTCCAGACACATGGATGGCTTCAGGAAAGGTCAGAGAAATGAAAACGGTTTGTTTAATGAGGACTCCCATAGTAAGTGACAGAGTCAGCATGAGAAAACTGTCCAGCTGTGATTTTTTTCATAAAATCAGACTCTTCGGAGCCATCAAATGCACCATCCTGGGCTGTTAAGTGGGGCCAACTTGCTGGCATAAAGTCAGGGCAGAGTCAGAGTGGCCACTAGACAAAGACCAAAGGCTAGGGCACCACAGTGACCAGCGGAGCACTGTCCATGGATAATTGATGAAAAACGAGGTTGTGGGCAAGACTGCAGTTCAGAAAACTACCACCAAAGAAAATAACAGCCATTGCTCATGGATGACCTCGTATATTGTAAGGATCCTGTTCCAACACTTCACAGTTTAAAAAAAAAAAAATGACAAGGCTTTGGAGTAAATTTTATTGTAAATGTGTTTTTCCTCCATTATTTTAACTTACTTTACATGGGAAACTTCCATTTTTCTTGTATGCAAACATATAAACATAAATGTGAAATTGTGTATTTTGTACCCAAACACATACCAACTTTTTTCACAGAACATGCTCTATGTTTCTTTTAACCCTTTTATATTCTTTCCACCCTTATTTCCCTTTATAAGTTTGTTCTGTGTACTGCTATGTCGTCCTTCCTTAAAGGATCAGAGTCGACAAAGATTACCATTGATCATTTAGTGGGCAATTGCAGTACTACAAGAACAATTTTTGGTAATATAGAGATATATTCCAATGTTGTACAGGATAAGTGGTTACAATTTAATGATCAATTTGTTGAATGTGGGGTGAAGAAAGGTGTGAAAATATGCTGAGTAATGTAAGGATAATGTGGTCTTGGCAAGTAGCAGAGATCAATTTGGGAAGATGCTCATAATGAAGTCTATTTCATTTATAGAGGGGAAGGAAGAGAAGGAATTATTGACCAGTGAGAAGGTTGAAAGTGATGTAATGGGACATGGGACATTACATGCAATGGTAGGATTGGAGGAATTGGAGGAAGCTTCCTGATAGCAGGAGATATGTTCACCATTGTACCATTGTTCCTGCAGTGCTCTCCAAAAAAATTATCCCATAGGGAGCAACATTTTATTCAGCTATCCACCCCTTCATGTAGGACTCTAGCAAAAGTGCCCAAGTTAACAGCTCCAGAATTAGACCCTGATTAGTTGATGAAAATTAAGTCTATCCTTTTCTTTTTAAGGTAATTAACTTAAAATGGCCTGAGCTTCAATGCTGGTCAATTGAATTCAAGAAGAATTCTATAATAGGCTCTCTTTTCTAAAAGAACAAGTATCTTATCCCTCTAATTATTGACATTTTGGAAAAATATGGCCTGGAATTGCTATCACCCTGAGCAGGAAGCCAATACACAGAAAGTCCAAAGTCAAGAGAATCAAAAAGCAGCAAAGCAGAGACCTGAAATACCACAAGTAAAGAGATCTTCACTATTGATCTTATTGAATAAGATCTAACACACTTTGAATTGCATTTCTATTACTTGCAGCAGAAAGCATCCCAGAAGAAAGGATCAGTTGGATCCTACAGAATAAATGTCATATAACCAGTATCTAGCAAAAATGGTGCCGATGCATATAAAGTTTGGCAATCTTTTCTGACATTTGCATCTTGCAGGGTCATCATGGTAAAGGCTATTCTCCACAGTTTTTTACACAATGAGGTGATTTAGCCACATCTAATATTTCATGGGAAAACATAACATGTACAGACCCACTTTTATGAATATTTTAAAAATCGGAGACAACATGGACACTTATGAATTAAATTTTCCAAGTTAATCAGCATATATTCAAGTTATATCCATTTCATATAATGCCCAGGTATAGAAGATAGTCGCTTATAATCCAATTTTATAGGTGACATCTAGTACATGCATGATAAGTATTTTTATTTGTTCTATGATCAATAGCATATTCCCCTTTCCCTCTCAATGTGACATAGGAGTCTAGACAGGTTAGGCTCCAATTCAGAAGGCTATAACAAATACAAATGAAGGTTTCTTCGTGGCGAATCACCCTGGTGATGGACCATCTCTAAAGATGCAACCAAATACTTCTGACCCTAGGGAACTTTTAATCTCTACTCAAATGGTCTTTATTACCCTTTGTTGTGGCTGGACTACTCGACATTGAAATGGATGAGGAGCATAAATCCACCCACACTGCAGCTCAGTCATGCTTTCATAAGAAAGACTGAACTAGCTCATTAATATACTGTAGCCATTCATTGCTTTGGAATTCTATAGACTCACAGGAAATGTCATCCATTTGAAAAATGGGTTTTCTTAGTGTCTGCATCTCCCCACTTGGAGTCTGTGACAGTACGTATAAAGGAAAAGTCACATCCAAATAGGTACTGTGTCAGTGAGAAGTAGTTGAATTATTTTGAGGTTTTAACATACATCCCTTTCATGCACTTAACAGAAATTAGAGGTAAAGGGCATCAAATCCTTTAAATTATTTTTGGTCCTTATTTATCCTGGCATAAAGAGACTTTCTTTTGCTGTTCAGAGTTAGCCTCCTAACTGGCTTTCTGATCCCATCCATTTTTCCTCCTTCCTTCCATAACTTCACACATGATCTTACAGAATACTGAATCTTGATCCTTTTCCACTGGCTCATTTTCCTTAGCATACGAGTATGTTGATTTTTTAAAGAATGGTTTTTAGATCTAAGATGTTTCCAGGGGCGCCAGGCTAGCTCAGTCTGTAAAGCATCTGACTGTTGATCTCAGGTTGTAAGTTCGAGCCCCACACTGGGTATAGAGAGAACTTAAAAAGAAAAAAGAAAAAGTCTTAATCTAAAGATGACTCCAGTGATCCTTCACAAAAAAAAAAAAAAAAAAAAAAATCCTGATAAGGATATTATCTCTTGGCTTCCAATAAGACTAGAAGAACATTTATTGACCAAAATACTAGAGCATGTTTTATTTTTCAAAGCATTATTTTGCTATAGTATCTCCATGTTATCCCTTTATATCTTGTGTGGTAAGATGAAGTAATTGGAATATGGGGAGTGAGTTTTCTTAGCTTCCAAAGGAAAAAAGAAAGGTCTTGAAAACTAAACAAAAAGTGGTTGGGGGTAGATGGATTAGTCCTTTTATTCTAAATATTTTTTTTTTTTTTTTTTTGATTCTTTGGCACTGGATCCATAGGGAGCCAATGTCATGTCGTGGGCATAAAAACAAAAAGGTATTGCTCAGCAGTACGTTTACAATAAAGTAATAGTAATAGTAAAATAACAAGGTTATTTTTGTAACCTTGACTCTTGTAGCTCAGGAATGGCTCTAAATGTCCTAGCCTAGCTCCACTGGAGATCGTCTTTGATTCACATGAACAGGTTTTTAGCTCTATGTGCACCGTCTTTCTCCCTAAGACAGTGCTGGGAGTAGATCAGGACTAAAGACCCCTCACCCAACCAATTGATGTTTCATACCAGTCACATTGCCTTTGATTCCAAATCTCTCTGCAGACCCCTTCGGGCTGTTATTATCAACATGTCACTGAGAACTCTCACTGACATTAGCATTTTTCAGATCTAATTTAGTCTGATCTTTGGGGAAGCTTCTTTTCCAAATTACCTTTGTAAGTCCAGTATGCTATGTTCTTCTGGATGTTCTCCTACCTCATCGACTATTCCTTCTCTTTTCTCTTTTGAGCTGGCTAAATATTTGCTTACTTGGATTTTTGCCCTGGAATGATTTTTTTTTTTCCTCTTTCCTTTTCCTTCCTCTCCCTTTTCCCCCCTCCTCCTCTTCCTATTTTAGGTGCTGTTCCCACATTAGGTGCCTAGTTTTAGCTTACTGATATCCCCTTAAGATTTTTTTTTTTAAACTTCTAAGCATATGCTTTTCTGAACTTGACAATTTTTATTTTTTCCCTTAAGTGCAGCTTTGGTAGACAACATATTAAATACTTTTCTCACCAATTTGGGAGTATTAGTTGGTGAGGTTAACACTTCTATATATTCCAAGTACAGTTCTATTGGGACTCAAATTTACCATATGGTTTTCATCTGTTCAACTTAATGCATCCTGCTTTTGCTGCCTTTCCTAAATGTCGACATGTTTCTATCCACCCCCAGTGTTCATTATGCCTATAATGTGTAGGATTATTGTTCCCTAGTATTAGTCCTCTTAAATTTATATACTTTTCTATGGGTCTCATCCAACCCCAAACATTGACTCATCACATAAAGTGAATGCGCTGTGCATGTGTTAGAACCAATCTACACATTGATACTTAGTTTTAACTTGGAAAATTGACCTGGACATCAACCCTCCATATTGCCATGCAATTCAAATTTAAAGGGCCTCAAAGTGAAAACAGATGAAGGGGAAAAAAAAAATCCTAAAGTGCCTCAGTTTGAATCCTTTGCATTTCTCTATTTTTAAAGTACAGTGGACATTAGTTTCAGGTGTAGGACACAGTGATTAGAGATCTTTATTGACCAAGCTCCCCTCCCAGATTCAGGCTTCAGTCAGGCCCTAGGCTTTGTAGATAAACACTCCTCACCTCAGAAATCCTAACGTTTATCACCTTTTCCCTGAACTAATGGGGAAGATTATTAGTCTTCCAAATCAAGCTTTTAAATGCTCTTATACATCATTCAGGTATAGAATGATTTAATAAAATCCCACTGATAATTCCCAGTGCCAACAAATATTAATAAAATCCTTCTTTGGACAGGCTGGCCCCCTCTGCCCTACAGGCCACTCAACTCTTCTAAACCCATGTGCTTTATCAACTCCATTCTTTACCACTCCTAAATATGCCATATTCTTGAATGCCTGTTTATTTTCTTTGTTGACTGGGATTTCTTTACTCTTTTTTCATTTAACAACTCTATATCCTACTATATCTAGACTAACGTCCCTTTCTCTGTTAAAACCACAAAGTACCTTTAAAGCAGAATTATTAATTGTTCTTCCTTTTTGTCCTTGATACTTTGTTCTCACGACCCTTGGTTAACTTCATTACAATGTATTGTAGTTAGCTATGTTTTAGTTTGTCTTCTGAAGCTACATTATGAACCTCCTTAGGACAGGGACAATACCTTAGTTTTCCCTTATAGTGTCAATTTCAAGGTGGGATTTCTTGACTAAATTAAATGCTACACTGTGTTATTGTTCTGAAGAACAATGCATGCTAAAGTAACCTGAGCTGTTTGTGTTTATAGATGTCAGTATGCAAAGTGACATAGTGGAAAAAAGACAGGTGACTCAGATCCAGACAGTTTTCCTTAAGTGTTTGTATTTACTGTTTAAATGGAAAATTCCCACAAACTAGACTCATTCAATATATATATTCATCACCTGTAATATGCTGTACTAAGAATAGTTATGAATAAAAAAAGAAAATCATAAAATACTGTTCTGAGTTCATACACTAGAAAGCTTTGATAGTATGGTATCTACTTCAGATTAAGTTCTCTGGGAAGTTGATCCAAAGAGAAAGATTAGCACGCAAAAGATTTCTTAGGGAGCACTTTTGGGATAACACCCATGGGAAATAGAGTTAGCCATAAAAAATGTTGTGCTAAAAGGCAGTCTCAATTAGGAAAAAAAATAAAATAAAAACTTACCTGACTCCAAGTGAAGCTCTCGATCAGTCAGGGATGTCCTTTCAGAGTGGGGCCAAACTAGAGGGAGGGTTGGGCCTTTATACCCTGATGCTGACTACTTATTGGACGGAGGCTGCCCAGGAAGTGGACTTAACCTTGGGGGAGATGACTGTCTCTAAGGGATGCTAACAGGTGAGCACTGTCTGCTGATAGAACTCTAAACACCTGGGAGAATAAGTCCTTAATTCCTGAGGGAGCTAGGTGTTGCATCAAAATATCCACTGAAGTCCAGCCCTTGCACCATAGAAGCCTACACACACACACACACACACACACACACACACACACACACACACACACACGACAGACTACCCGGGATTCGAGGGGTCCATTTTCTCAGCAGAAACTTAAAAGGTAAAGGAAAGTTAATGGAAAAAATTACATCCTCTAGCTGGTTTTAGAGCACAGCTGGTACTTATCATATTTATCCTCTTCTATTTTTTTCTTCCTCAGCTAGCATCTCTGCTAACCTGGTGACATGACCCACATCCTAAGCCTCAAGGAACCTGAGCCAGTGGTTATCATGCCCTTCTTAGGCCATCGCCATTGCCCTTGTCCTTTTACCATCAAAATTGGGCCAGAGGATACAATATGCCTGAGTGAATCACTTGGGTGCAAACATCTTGCTTCCTGATGCCAACATCTAATGGCAGATTTACCACAGATCTACCGCATGCTGCTCATCAGTCATCAGACAGTACTACAGGTGCATGCCACTGGGGCTGCTATTTGGTTGAGTTTTCAGTACTCCATTCTCATCTTGAAAGAATCAGGGGCTAGACTGCTGGATTAAATGGACATATAATGGGGACCACCAACCCTCTGCATGCGATACTGTATGTGGTTTAATTTTTGGTCAGGGTAAGAGGCAGTTTCAAAAGCTTCTTTGTATTTTACCTTCCCCACTATTTTAGCTCTTACTCCACAGGCATAAAAATGAATGTAGAGGTTGTGGCAGCTACCGTGTCAATTCCAAGCACACAGGACAAAAATTAGGGGTGTCAGTACTGGTGAAGGAGGCATCCAGGACAGATGGTCCCACATAGGCTGACCTGTGACTAGACTCCACTTATTATCCAGCTTGGATATGCCCAGGATGATGCCTCAAGTTTCTGAGTATCACTTCTCAGACCCCCATGCACAGAAGTCCTTCAAATGTTTGGTCCCCTTTCTTAAATATGTAGTTAGTTAAATGAAGTGCCCCAAATCCCTTTGAGCACGGACCTGAGGGTGTCATTATTTGCATAGCATTACAGGGTCCTTCTTCTTGGGACCCACCTTCTTCTTCATTCAAATGGCTCTGTGTCCAAAATTGGCTTTGGTACAGAAACTGAGAGAAGGGTGATAGTTTTGTTTGGTTTTATTGAAATAGTTGCTCACAACCTCCTAATATCCATCCTCGGCATACCTGGTTATACAGATTAAGCATTAGCCTTATTGGCTGCCCATCAAACTTACATCTAAGGAAGCCATAGTCCATTAGCCATTCATAACTCTCAGCAAGTCAGATCCCCTCAGTGACTACTCCAGATTCTACTTTTATTGTGATGATCATATCCCCCTGGCTCCTCACAGTTAACTGATACCCCCATCTCTGTTGTTTTTAATGAGCCCAATTCTATAGTGACAAGTCGTATAGTCAGTCATGACCAACAGTGGAGACCTACCACTGAACTTCTTAGTGATGTTGGGGTCCATGTTGTCAACACTCTTAAGTGCACTCCAATGGGAGAGAGTAAATTCAGTGTTTCTAATTTTCCAGTTTATGTATTATACCCACTCTAGCTTGCCCATATATTTCAGTCTTTTATGCCTCTTCTGCATAATCTAATGACAAGTCTAGCATTTCTACCTCACTGAGTATGGGTGAAAAACTGGTAGTTTTTCCATGCCTCAACTCTGTGTTTACCTTTTTTTCGAAGGGGACTGAACCCTTGGATAACGCTTCAAAATTGATCAATATTCCCGTATCTAACTTTATGTGCCCTACCCCACAATCCAGCCCTTGATGATCACATCATAATCTAGTCTCCTGCTTCCTCTCCTGGCCATTGCTGGTAAGTGTTGGCTAAACATTTAAAGCCTTGCAGGTGTGGACATTTCACCCTCCTGTTAGGCCCAGCATGTCACCACATGGGTTATGTTGTGAGTTCACTCTGGTTACTGACCATCCTCAGGGTGGAATCTTTTGTCATGCAAGGGAGAGGTCTCTGTGTTATCCTTACGCAAAAGAGGCAGGCAGGTGTTATCTCTCAACAGGAGTGTGTTGAGCACTTCTGCAGGTGCAGAGGGAGAGACTCCAGGGGAATATGGGGGTACAATATTTTCAGATGCATTAACTCAGATATTCCCATTCCATGAAATAGAGTCCCATTCTTCCCAACTTGAGCTCTGATGATGTCATAGCAGACCTAGTTAGGTTGAGAAAATAACTTTCTTTGTAGCTCTGCTACTCTGTGACTGAGACCTTGGTCTGGTCTTCAACATTCTTTGCTCTAGCTGCAACAAATGAGATCCTTTTTTTTATATATTACAATATATCAACTTGCATTCATCCTTAGATTTTAAGACTAGATTAATCAGTCATATTTGTTTTCTTTTCCAGAGCATACCTCAAGCTTAGCAAAGCTACTCAATTCTACTTTCTTTATAACTATTTTGCTCCCAATATTTCTCAAATATTTAACATCACATCACCTGGTGAACTCCCTTACACTGCTTTTCTGAATGTATACATATCAGTTCACCACCACTGAAATTTTTTTCTTTTCTTTTTTTTTTTTTTTTTGAGAGAGAGGGAGAGTGCAGTGGGGGGGTGGGGGTGGAGAGAGAGAAAGAATCCAAGCAGGTTCCATGCTCAGCATGGAGCCTGACGCAGGGCTCGATCCCACAATCCTGAGATCATGACCTGAATGAAACACTTAACTGACTGAGCCACCCAGACACCCCACCACTGAAAGTTTTAAGAACTACTCTCTAACTTGTACCAGGGGCTACCTGCATTCCACCTACCACCAGTGATGGGTCCCCTTTCCCTCTGAGCAGTAAGAAATCCAACTGCAAAACATCTTTCTTAGACCAATCTGGATACCAGCCCTTTTTGTTCAGGTTCCCCAGGAAGAACGGCCTGATGCGGAGAACAGCATGCAGGAGTTTTATTAGGGAATTATTTATTTTGGGTACACCACTGTGCAAGGGAAGGACAGAAAACAAGATTGGGCACAGCAGAAATTTCCAAGCTCAATGAACACTTCCTCCAACTCATAGGGAGAACTAAATCTGGAGGGTCCCTCAAATCTGTTCTGAATCTAAGAAAGAAACTGGGCCTTTATTACCTGCATGGACCAGCTATTGGATACATGCTGCCCCAGAAGGGCAAAGGGACATTGAGCAGGATGATGTTCTTCATCTGAAGAACTCCAATGAGGACAGCAAGCTGAAAGCTCTCAGCTAGCAGTATTTCCAGCATGTGTGGAAAGGAATTGGAACCTGGGCAGCTTATCATTGTACACACTACAGCAACACACACCATCATGTTATTAGCTCTGTGTTTAAAGGGGTAAGTAGTGGATTTAGTCAGTTCATGGTCCAGTTGCAAACGATGGATCTGGACCCAAGAGCTGATCGTTAGATCAATGGTTCTCAACTGAGAGTAATTTTGCCCATTAAAGAACATTTGGCAATGTCTGGAATGTCTTGGTTTTTGGTTTCTTTTTTTCACTACTGATAGCAGGCGCTACTTGGATCTAATGGGTGGATGAGAGAGAGGCTCCTAAACATTTTACAATGAATGTGTAAGAACAACAAAGAATTACGTTTCATAAAGGCAGTGCTGAGGTTGAGAAACCCTGGTCTAGAATCCATGATGCTCTTTTTTTTTGTCTTTGTCAATGTATTGACTGTAAAAGTAACAATACAAGACAATTTCTTTTTAAAAAAAGGAAATTCATTAATTTTAACCAAAATGACCCACATTACCTCAGAAATTATATCATTTTCTTCTCTTATGATACTGATAATGTCTTGGTTCTAGTCATTAGAAAATTAAATTTTCATCAGAAAATCATCAAAGTTTCCAATCTTCTACAAAACTAGGTAGTTTTTAGGCACAATAGTCCAGTCACTAATTCAATGGTTAGGCCAGGTATATAATGCATATTTTCTCCCAGGTGACACCAAAAAGAAAAGGAATGCTGAATTTAGCTAATTACTAGATTTCACATATTTCCTATTTGGCTACAGGAGATCAGGAGTTAAATAAATTTTGAAAGAAGAATACAGGCATTGTTTTAATCCTTTAAGTATCGTTCAATATCTCTTCAGGGTAAAACCCAGGGTGTTCCTCTCATTTCCTGTGACCCAACTTAGGAAAAAGAGATTAATTAGCACTGTTGTCATAAGTACTTAAAATGGCGATGACAGGCTGTTGTAGTGTATGTCTGAATGTGTGTGCTCTGCATTAGAAAGAGGCGTGGCCAACTACTACGTGTCCATAATGAAAAGGCAGTAGAGAAAGAGCATGGGATGTGGTAACTCAGGTCTGAACTACTCCTGAGTCCCTTGCAGGCTCTGTGTCCTCGGTCACGTCACCTGCTCACTGACCCGTTTCCTTACTTTAATATGAGGATGATGCACACTTCCAGTGTTCACATGTGCACGTAGGTGTGTGTGCACGCCCAGGTCAGACGTTTAAGCACAATTACATGACTAAATGCACATGAAAATATCTAGCATTATGCCTGGCCCATGGTAGTTGCTCAAATGCCAGGTGAATCTTAATGACTAGCACTCAGCCCTACCTAAAAAGGCAAGAACATCTTGCAAGTAATTACTTCTGTCTTCTAAGATAACTGCCGCTGTTTGGCAACACAGTAGGGGCTCTCGGTGGAAGGAACCTTGTTCTCATTGCATCTGCTCCAGAGAAATCAAGAAATAATTACCTTTTTATTTGGAGACTTGATTGATGCAGCAACCTTCCCCGTGGCTGTGGGAAGATAAACTGGGCCAAGGAAAATAACCTGGGTTTTATTCTGCCCTGATTACTCCTGTTGCAGGGATGATTTGAGTTCAGGGTGCAGCGACTGCAGCTGATTAAAGAGAAAACCTTGGGCACATCAACTCTCAGACATCTTGATTTCAGAAACTGGGGGCTCTCATGCCATGTTCATGAATACCAGGAGGACGTACCACCCTGCACTGCCCAGCCAGCTTCCTGCCTTCTTTGAGTACAAGGAGAAAGCTAATTTAAGAGTGAGTGGCAATGTCAAAAGACCAGAATCCTAACAAAAGCAAGTATCTATCCTTCCCCTAATAGACACTTGTTTGCCCTAGGGGGACATCCAGAGTAACAATTATGTTGAGTTGAAAATAGAAATTACCTCCGTTTTTATTGATCAAAATGAAATTCTTTTTAAAAGTGCCTATCTTATTTAAAAATGTATGCCTCTCTTAGAGAAAATGTTGGCTACGAGACTACCTAAAATTATCAACTGGAAATTAGCAATAAAAATACCTTCCACCCACATACTTTTTGGAATGGATTTTTTTTTAAGTCAAACTCCCAGAGATTATAAACATGTCAATCAAGCCTAAAGCTCTCATTAATTTGGCTAGCTTTTATATTAAAAAAATACTTAAAAGATAAATGAAAGCTGTCTAAGCTCTGTACACATTAATCAGGTAAACAGGGGAGGTAGGAGAAGAGTGGAATGCTCTGGGCAGGGAGCTCAGTAAGGCTGGTAAATGTCAGTGAGGTATAATGAGAGTAAGTCTCATCACAATTCAGAACACCCAGGTTCTAATCTTAACCGTCATACTCAGCTGCCTGGAGTTTTGCAAATCATTTTATTACTCTGAGTTTTCGTTTCCTGCTTGCAACGCTGGGATAACAAACGGGTCGATCCCTTAAACTTTTCTAGAAATTTACTTGTGACAGTAAACCTAATATGCTCGGTAGATTATTTTAAAGCACAATGAAAGTGTTTACCATTATCATTGATGGTATTACCTAAAAATATAAGTAATTTACCAAGGAGTGACTAAAACGTGTAAAACACAGTGCGTGGACTGCAGCAGGTCTTCGGTGATGGTGACAGGCGAATGTGGGGTGTGGATAAAACTGAAAAGAGAGTACCACTCGTGAGCTGCATGGTGCTGAGCACACTGTTTAACCTCCGTCTCAGTTCCCTGATCAGCTAAATGCTGAATGATGATTAATCTATATGAAATACATAAACACACTTACATGGTCAAATGAACATGAAGAATAATAGATGGTACTGGCGATAATAAAATGTGTTCAATATTAATAGCGGTGACAGTATAAGTAGAATTAATAATGCAAGTATTTTGTGAAACATGGCAAATGAATGCCTTCTTATGAGGATGCAATTCAGCATTTAGACTGGCTCAGTCAAAAAATAATCTGGGATTTTTGTCTATCCTGGTTTATTAGCTATTCTGTGTTTTATGTGTATAAGAATATACACTCATACATATGATTCTGGGAGAGAAAAATCTTGATTTTATTCTTCTTGACTTCCCCTGCTGCAAAGAGACTGTGAGTTTAGGGTGCTGTGTGTATATTTGATTATAAGGTTCAAAGTCATTATGACAAGGTGAGGAAGAAAGATTATTGCATATATGCATATCATAAGTGTTATTATTATAAGTGTACAATTATTTTATGTATATATGATATATAGTTACCTATAAATGTCAATATGTATAAAAATCTTAAATATTAAAATATGACAAATGATTTAATACCATTTATATAGTTATATATGTATGTTTTCAATCTCCTTTACATTTCATTTTATCTTGAAAATTAATTATAATCTATTTACTACCAATCATCCCACCTCCCACAGGACAATCTATGCGATTCAAGGATAGCAAAGATACATTATATTTTATTTATTTCATAGGCAGGTGGGGCAACTGCTTAATATACAGAGTGGGCATTTGTCTGGGCCATGTTTAACATCAAGGTTCAGAATCAGGGGGAATTACCTAAGAGAGAAAGAAGTCTCAGAGGCTAGAACACTGTAAGCTCTCTAGGATGCCTGGGTTTATTTTTTCTTTTTATGTGATTTTTTTTTTATTCTGTTCAGTTGCACTGGGTGTAATATGCAACTAATGAATCATTGAACACTACAGCAAAAACTAAGGATGCCTGGGTTTAAAATTTACATTTTGCTACTTTGTAGCTATGTAGGTTAGGAAAGTAAGTTTAAAAATACATATAAAATAGTATTAAGTGGCATAGAGTTGTGAGGATTGAAGAAAATGATACAGGTATAATTATGTATACACTTATGGTCCTGCACTGGCACAGAATAAGCATTTGGTAAGTGTTATGTATCCCTGTTGTCATTATTACCGAAGTATAAAAGATGCCTCACTTAGGGGAGCCTAAAGGGAAGTCTATTAATTCTCCCCCACCTTTTTGTTTGTTTTGTTTTGTTTTGCAAATCTTACTTAAGAAGTTGATTCCATTCTCTGTAGTTTGTGGAAAAGCCATAGGGAATCTTAGCTGGAAGCATATCTCTGACTCTTACAGAAAACAAAGGGGGTAATTTGAGGATCTTTATTATAATCTCACAAAGAGACATCAGAACAAGGCAAAGACTAAAGGAGAGATATCTATTTCAAGAATATGAACTAAATGGGAAGTATTCTGTTTAAAATTAATATATCATGTTAATATATATTAATATATTGTTAATATATAATGTATATAATATACATTAATATAATATATTAATATAATTATTAATTATAAAATTAATTAAAATTAATTTTAATTTTAATTAAATCTAAAAATTTAATTAATTAAATTTAAAATTAATTAAAATTAATTAAAATTAATATATAGTATTTAATTTTATTAATATAAATTATATTATTATATTATATTATTAATATAATAACTAAAACTGTTACTGATGTGTCACTAAATCTTAGAACGGAGCCTTTTCACATAGTAGGTGCTGGTGAGTTGTTCTTTAATGAATGAACCGGTGCAAGATCCAAGGTAGCCGTTAAGAAAGAACAATTTTGCTCATGCACATTTTCTCATTTAATTCTCTCAAAACCCTGTCAGATAAGAAAGTATATTATAAGTTAAAAGAAGAAAATGTGAGGAATAGTAGAGTCATCTCGTTTGAGCTCTTTTTTCTCCTAGTAGAATTTCCATTACACCACAATTATCAGATGGTACTTACTACTCACAGATGATGTCTTTGTAATTTCCCATAGGGATTAAGACTTAGCTACATAGATCCTTCCACAATGCAAGTTATATTTGAGTTGTTTTATACTCATCTTTTAAGACCTGAGACAAATATAACCCACTCCAGGAAGACCTTCCTCAGTTCACATTCTGATTTAAGTGTCTCTCTTCTATGCTCATCTCTTATTTTAGCCATTTCTACATTGTATTATGATCAAATATTCAAATATTTCTGGCCCTAATTTGAGTGAGAGCAACATGAGTTGGTAGAAAAATAAAAAGTATCCATTAAGACAGGGTTGATTCTACATGCAAAAGCATAAACATGTAACTTACTAAAATAAAATGTGTTCATAACACATTTATGTCCTGAACTTAATTTTTTTTCGTTTGGTTTTCGGTTTTAATTTATTAAAATTAAATGCATAAATTTGTTGGCATTTTTCATCTAAAAATTTTTGTTTTCTTCTTATTGACCTGCAGTAAGGATGATGTCTTCTATTTCATATCCCGTTTAATTTGTGACTACTTCATAGATTCATTAATCTGAATTAAACTACTGATTTGAGCACGTGCTTCATCAGTGACTTCTTTCTCACCTCTAGAAGAGTTTTTAATTAGAATAACCTTTCATAGTATTTTTAGTTTAATAACCACAAGCCTAATAATATATTCACTCCACATAAAAACACTTGTCAATAGAGTCCGTGGGATGATTGAACATGCAATGCACACCTCTTGTCCTTCACGATGATGTGTATATAATACAGTCAGACCCACCTCTCCATTACTTTCAAAGAGCCAACTATGTCCTTTTTAAAAAATACCACTTTGCGATCTTGATTTTCAAGGAGAAAGCCTTTATTTTCTCACATGTCTTCCAGTTTATCTTTAAAATTTTTCCACTGCTACATGCTCAAAATGTCATTATTGATAATTTAGTTCTGTCCTTAAGTGTCATTAATTATGATAATCACTTAATACTCTTATTTTTATGGTTTTCCAGATTGTTTTTTCTTATACTTACTTATCCAGGGGGCATTTGATATCTCTACTTATTTTATAAAAAATTCTTTATAAGATTTGTCTATGCTGATCATTCATAACATTTAAACTTTTATTGTGGTAAGAGATATATTTAGCACAAAATTGGCCATTTGAACCATTTTTAAATGTATAATTCAGGGGCATTTTAAAATCATTATGTTGTGCAACCACCACAACTATCTATTCCAAAGCCTTCCACCTCAACCAGACACTCTGTACTCATTACTCAATAACTCCCATTTTCCACTCCCCCAGTCCTTGGTAACCACACAATAAACTTGCCTATTCTGAATATTTCATGTAAGTGGGATCATACAATATGGTATGTACAATACATCTGTAACATGTATCAGAACTACATTCCTTTTTATGGCTGAATAATATTCAATTTCATATATACAGGAAATTTATATGTGATATATGAAATATGTATTACATAATATATGCATATTATATACATGATAATCTCTAAATATTGTATACATAAAATATATAATATATATAATATGAAACATATGAAATACATATGTATTTTAAGATTTATTTATTTATCTTACAGAGAGAGCAAGTGCACATGAGTGGGGGGAGGGGTGGAGGGAGAAGGAGAGAGTCTCAAGCAGACTCCCTGCTAAGCACAGAGCCTGATATGGGGCTCAATCCCAGGACCGTGAGATCTTGACCTGAGCCAAAATCAAGAGTCTGCTGCTTAATCAACTGAGCCACCCAGGCACCCCTATATGAAACTTATATTATATGCATTATATATAGATCACATTTCATTTACCCATTCATCTGTTGATGGACAATTGCATTGTTTCCAATAATCAGTAATTTTTCTTCCACATCTTTTTGAGTCCTCTCCATTTGAGCTTTGGTTTCCAATACCCTAGGAAAATTGATGTTATCAAGGTCCTCAGCTATCTCCATACTGCTAAATTAAATGGTCAATTATCAGTCTACATCTTGTTTGATCATTAATGTAATTTCACAGAACTGACTACATTTATATCCATGAAATACCTTTTTTCATCAGATTACAGGACACCATAATGAGATTTAGAGGACAGGAAGGCCTTCTTAAAGATTCAGTACAAAACCAGAGATATTTAAGGGTACCCTCACCTCTTAGAAGTACAGGAGGGTACTTTCACAGAAGCTTTGGTAAACTACTCCTGGTATCTTAATTGGTCTGTATTAGATCACATGGCCATTCTTGATTCAAATATTGAAAAGGAACATATAGTTATTCTGATTTTCTCCAACTATTCAATGGAGCTGTTAATAGGCTCAATTGCTTTTGAATGAGATTCGCAAAGTTGTCGGAGAGAGATCTGAAGAACTCTGAGATTCTGTTGAGAAGGAGGAAGATGAGATGATATTGGATAAACAAGCAACAGTATCCACATATATATCCACTATATGTCTGAAAACACATCCATGGAATTATTTTTTTAAATATCATTTCTACCTCAACTACTGATATTAGCATCTATAAAATATACTTGTATGCTTATTTAAACATTAAAGCAGTATAAAAAATAGAATATCCTCGAAATTTTCTCCATGAACGATCAAAATAAATAGAAAAAAATATTTCCTTTTCCATTACAAAACAGAACTTCTTTAATGTTTGAATTCATTCCTCAAAATGCACTGCAAAACAAAAATGATGTGTATTCTGCTTCATGCGGATTACAGATAAGATTTAACAGGTAGACATCCAAATAAGTCCTGCAGGTGGTAAGCAATAGTCCATGCATGAAACAAGCAGCTCAATTTTCATAGGGCTATCAATTAAATGAGAAGGATGGTTGAACTGATCTGCTGCTCCCCAAATGTTAATTAAAATTGCAATATTGCTGTGGGGCAGCCAAACGTGCTTGCCACTCTTGGACAGCTGTGATGCCACATCTCAGCACATTGTAATCACAATGATCTATTGCTTTGACAGCATCACTAAGAAACACAGTATCATTTTAGTATATTTCAGATTACTCAAGGCCTAAGGCATGTTTTTGTTTCATAACACTGTTAATTTTTTTTTATTCTTTTAGCCCCTCTGTTCAGTCCATCTACCTTGTAACTGGCCCTGTAACTGATACTAGGTTACAGACACATTTTCTTCCAGTATTGGCTTTGCAAATACACGATGCTGTTAGATGTCACAGCCATGGCTCACACCTGACTCCAAATTTGGTGCAGCTATTTTCAGTTCTCTTTTCTTACATAAATACTAGGCTCTGCTTGAATTTTAATTTTTTTTTTAATCCCCCAATCTTAGCATTTAGTCTTTCATCTGTAGGTCTTTGGTAAATGTTCTTCATCGATCTGAGGAAGTTCTCCATCCCTAATTTTCTGAGTTTTTATCATACATTGATGTTGATTTGGGGCACATTATTTTTATACATTAATAGATATGATTATGTGATTTTTTTTCTCTTTAGTCTGTTGATATTATTGGTTATAATGCTTGATTTTGTCATGCTGAACCATCCCCTGCATCACTCGAATAAACTCCGCTTAGTCACTGTGTATAATTCCTTTCTATGTGTTCTTTTCAGTAGTACTTAGTAGTATCATTTTTAAATCCTTTGAGACTTCATCTTTGACTCGTGGATTCTTTAGAAATGTGCTATTTCCCGCCTGTTTGGAGAAGCCTCTTGTTACTCTGTTAGCATTGCTTTCCTTGTATTGTTTCTAGTTTGATCTTACTGTGGTCAGACAACACAGTTTGTGTCATTTCAATTCTTTGAAATTGTTAGGCTTGTCTTAGGGGCCACAGTGCAGTCTCTTTTGGTGAGGGCCCCATGGAAGTCTGGAAAAAAAATCCTGCATTTTGTTACTATTGAATAAAGTGTTCTGTATTTGACAGTTAGATCCTCTTAGTTGAATGTATTCTTCAAACATTCCAGATCCTTGCTGATTTTCTAATAGTCCTATCTATTATTGTAATGGCAGGTGTTCAAGCCTCCGACTGCAATTGTGCTTTTCTCCTTTCAACCCTATCAGTTTTTGTGTCGTGTATTTTTCAAATCTGTGCACATTTAGTGCACAATGGATCCTTTTTCATTAGGTAATGACTTACACAATTCTTTTATGTGAGCAGGCCTTCACACTGCCTTGTTTATCATGAGAGTCTAGTCCTACTTTGGTGGGCTGTGATGGCAATTGTGGGTTGATTTCCAGGCTTTGCAGTGAGATTTTAGCGTCCTTGGTTAAGCTGGAGCTGGGGCTCCTACTGGTCTCTATGGTACTGCCTTGGGGAAGCAGAAGGGGTTTCTCCACTGTAGGGGAGGAGTGTCTTTGGACTCTGTTGCGGTGCCAGTTGGCAGCTGGACTGGGAAGTCTTAGTCCTGTAGGACTTAGTCTTGCAGGTCTTCCATTTCCTTCAAGGTTGTCAGCTGGAGCTGGCTCCTCCTGCAGGCTCTGCCCTCCACCCCAGGTATCTCTTGGTAGCAGAAAAGCAGACTCGCAGGTCAGGTGGTGAAGGAGAGTATTTCCCCTGTTTCAGGCTCATCTGGTGTTATCTGGACTACCGTGTGATCGGGGAAAATAATGAGCTTCGCCAGACCACCTTCTGCTGCACGTCACAGATGGGAAAATACGGGGTGTGGATGGCCTTTCTCTGTTACTTAGAAAGATGCAAGAGAACCCGGTGCAGTGCTATTGCTCAAACCCTGAGATCCATACAGGCTCTCTTTATTCTGACCACATTTCGGGGTTCGCCTTTACTGGTACCCTGCACCATTTCCAGTGTTTATGTTTGTGCTTAGTGAGGGGAAGCAAGGAGAAATGGCAAGCCTTCTTCTCTGAGCAGCTGACAGTTCACGTAGATGTTTTTAATCTCTGTATCTCCTACATAATGATTAACTTCTAAAATTTCTGCATTATCTGCACATTCCAATAAACTTCATGAAGACAGATGCATATTTCATCTTTGTATATTCTAATACCTTCCCTACACCTTACACAGAGATGATGTTTGATGTTAAGTGAAAGGAGAATTAATTAACACAGATCGTTTCTTTAGAAAATAGTACAAATTTCATTTATTTCTGCATTTGTCGTAAGTGGAGCTTCAACCTACCGGGTGCCTGGGTGGCTCAGTTGGTTAAGGGTCGGACTCTTGGTTTCAGCTCAGGTCATGATCTGAGAGTCCTGAGATCAAGCTCCACCTCTGAGCTTTGTGGAGAGTCTGCTTGGGATTCTCTCTCTCCCATCCCTTTGCTCCTCCCCCCCAAAATAAATAAATCTTTTTTTTTTTTTTTAAAGTAGAGCTTCAAACTTTTTACTATTATCTCAATAAATATAAAACTCTTGGAATGGTCAGTGTTGCCTACCTTGTATCTTGATATTTGGATAGGACCCATTTAAACTATCTAGAAAAAATGTCAAGATCAATTCCTTGTTTCACACATTCTTATTTTCAAGGGAATGGTTCTAGAGATTTCTATGAATAGATAGAAATATCTATATAAATATGTGTTCTGACTTGAAATATCCTATATATTATTTCCAATTTTTTTTAACCTTTTAAAACTTTCTATGCTTTTATAAATGAAAACATGTTTTATGTTTTTGTTGTTTTCTGTTCCTTGTAGTGACATTAGGGGAAAGTTGTGGGCATTTGATTAAATGATCTTGATGTTTCTATCCAACACTATTATTCTTTTTAATTCTTAGCAAATGGTCTGTAATCTAACTATAATACTTCTGTATTATAGTAACTAATTTTTTAACAACAAGGTTATCTCATTTGGAATCTCCTAAATCAATACCAGGAGAGTCGACAGCAAGAAAATGAGCAGAACACAAAGTTATGTGATCTACATCAGAATTTAAAGAATATTTCTAAATGAGAAATTCTAACTCAGGGAATCCTCTGGGTACCCTACAAAATTTTTGTGAATGTTGATGATAAATCATTTACAACCCAATTAAGCAAAAGGAAACAAATATAGTTTCCCTCTATCAAAAAGAGATCATTAATTTTTTTTTCATCTAATAACATTTTCCCTCCATAAGAATCTGTTAGAACTCTCTTCTAGCTATCTTTCAGGCTCTTAATATGTATTAAATTACCACAATGCATCATTAGATCCTATATCTGTGGACACTAGGTATTGGGATTTTAGCAAAAGTAGAAAAAAATCTGGCAATAAAAATGCATGTGAAATTTGACAGACAGACTGGCAAAGACATTTTCATTTTAAGTATACCTTGCTGAGTTCATCATTCATGGAATTTTCAGAATGAAGAATTATTTCCAAAATGCCATTCTACTTTCATTTTTTTCCCAAGGAGGGTCAGAATAACCTGCAAGAGGATTGTTGAACAAAGAAAGTACAGAACTTCAAATAGTCCCTCTAAGCAGCTTCAACTACAAACTTGGAACATTTTTTTAAAGATTTTTATTTATTTATTTGTCAGATAGAGAATGGGGGGCGGGGAGAGAGAGAGAGAGCACAAGCAGGGGGAGTTGCAGGCAGAGGGAGAAGTAGGCTCCCCACTGAGCAAGGAGCCAGATGTGGGAATTGATCCTAGGACCCTGGGATCATGACCTGAGCCGAAGGCAGATGCTTAACTGACTGAGCCACCCAGGCATCTCCAAATTTGGAACATTTTTATGACATTTCAAAATGATTTGTGATCCCAACAGTACTGTTTAAAAGATGTAGCTTAAGTCAAAAACAAACTATAGGCCATACATTTAGGGGAGGAAAAATTTAATTTCTTTTGTTTTTCCCATTTGACTTCATAAAATTAACTATAGTTTTCTTTAATAGATATTGCTGAGACTATAATTTTAAAAACTTCAATTCAAGCCATGATGAAAACTCTATGCCTCATGTATCCTAATTTGATAGTTTCCATAAGTTAAAACTTAATTCAACTTATTTGAGTGGAGAATCACTCAAAATTTATTGGCTTTTATAAAGAAAAAAAAAGATACAATTATACTAATTTTGCTATGAGACAAATCAACCTAGATATTGGATACCATATAATTAAAGTGCCTCAAATAGTTTTCGTGCTCTGTGGTTTGAGGTATTACCCCTATCTACAGAGACATCGATTCAGAAGAAATTAGCAAAGGAACTGGAAAGGAAGAAGTATTTTGGAAATACACCAGCCATTTAAGAAGAAAGCACATTCCTGCCCCTCTCAAAGCCTACTGCACTGCATTGGGGAATATGTAATATCCCTGGTTTCTTTGAACTACACAGACATAAGCAAAGATTGTGACATGTTTGTCACAAGTCTACCATGTATGTATTGGTGTGATTACCTTTCCCTAAGGGAGGGTCTATTACTAACTTACGCTCTAATAAAGAGAGCTCAGACAGTTCTCATGAAAGCTTACGTGACTGCATTTTGTAAAACATCAATGCCCACAAAGACTCCCAATATCTGATCATATGCTTGGAAGTCACTGCATATAAGGGATGCATAGAAACCAGTAGATAATTTGGGATACCTAGCAATTCAAACCCTTACATTAAAGGAACCGAGATTTCCAAGGTCTTCAGGAATAGTCTGACTTTATGGACCCAGCCTTATGATTCCAACTCAACCTACCCCACTGTGACCCTTCGGATCCATGTTGAACTGGACTCTCTAATAAGATTTAGAATCTTCAGGATATTTGTAAAGACTATCCATAAATCTAAAATCTCTGGTGACATCGTTTTGTAAAAAAAAGAAAAAAAAATATTTATTTATTTGAGAGCGAGAGAGTAGGAGCGAGAGAGAGATTGAGAGAATGAGTGGGGGGAGGGGCAGAGGCAGAGAGAGAAGTAGACTCCCCACAGAGCAGGGAGCCGGATGCGGGACTCGATCCCAGGACCCTGGGATCATGACCTGAGCTGAAGGCAGACGCTTAACTGATTGAGCCACCCAGGAGCCCCGCTGGTAACATCCTTAAGAATAATATTTCCTTAATAGAATTACTCTATTCTAATGTGGCAGAAAGAACTACAGGCACTCAAACCAGACTCTGGAATGTCCTTTTGTTTACTCCCAACCTATGTGAACTTGGATAAATAATTTTACTTCTAGGACCATCAGTGTCCTTTAGCTCTTAAAGCTGTTAACCAGGTGATCTATTAAAATTGACCTAAGTAGTTTTGGGACAAAGCAGGCACTTTCCACTTCTGCGTTTCTCTTTTCATTCACTCCTGATACCTGTTCTTACACTGGCTGATCAAGGTGTTAGCAGGCTTCTCTCATCAACTGAAGATAGGAACAAAAATTAAAGTAAATAAGAGTTTTCCACTATTCTTGATCTTTGGCAGGACCCATTTTAATAGCTTGTCTCACCAAATAATCATTACATGCAGTAAGTTGTGCAACACACTAATGTAAGACCCTAATGCAAAGATAAACGACTGTCATCCAGCTCTGGGCAGCCTTGGCCTGAATGATGACAGGTTGTGGCAGGATTCCCCTCTCATTTTATTAGTGAGACAACATTTCTAGTGAAATCATGCACTCATAAAATTGAGTTGGCCTGAAAACCGGAGAGTATTTTATGCTAATATTTTGAGGACCAGAAATATATCTAAAGAGAACAAAACAGAGATGTTTAGCAAAATTAACTTGACTCCTGAGGGGTTGATTCTAACTGGGAAAGATAGATCCCAGGACCCCAGTGCAGGAGCAATGACAATAATCCACCCAAGACACACACAAAAAATTTTAAGTTAATTTTAAATTTTATTTGAATAATTAGCAAGTGGCATAACTTCTTTGTATCTGAGTTTCCTCGCTGGTAAAATGCCAATGTATAAACTAGGATGTTATTTTGTGTATGTGTATTTGAATTTTGTATTTTTTAAAATAATTTTATTTATTCATTTGAGAAACAGAGAGACAGAGAGAGAGAGCATGAGCAGGGGAGAGAGGCAGAGGGAGAGGGAGAAGCAGGGCTCCATCCCAGGACCCTGAGATCATGACCTGAGCTGAAGGCAGATGTTTAACCATCTGAGCCACCTGGGGGCCCCTTGAATTTTGTATTTTCAACTCTATTGGAAATAATTTAAGTGTAGTTATATTAATTTTTTGTGTTGAAACTGACAAACTGAATACAATCATTTTAAGGAAGTCTCATTAGGGGCGCCTGGGTGGCTCAGTCGGTTAAGTGTCTGCCTTCAGCTCAGGTCATGATCTCTGGGTCCTGGGATCAAGTCCTGGGATAGAGCCCAGCTTTGGGCTCCCTGCTCAGCAGGAAGTTGGCTTCTCCCTTTTCCTCTGCGCATCTTCATCCCCACCCCATACACCCTGCCCTACTCCTGCTCTCTCTCTTTTAAATAAATAAAATCTTCAAAAAAAAATGGAAGTCTCATTTAAAAAGCTGCATTGAGATAAGGCTTTAATCCCAATACATCAGCTAAATTAAATTTATAAAACAAAATACAACTAATTTAGAATAAATTCTGTAAGCTAAATGTTTTACCATTACAACTAGCATATCTTATATCAAATAGGGGATAAAATTTTCTACTTGTTATTTCTACTATAAGTAATTCATATTCTGAAGCATGGTAAATTGGAAATTACACCAATGCAGCAATCAGGAAACGTTAATTACATTCCTAAATCAGATTGGCTGTTGGCCTTCAGCAAATTATTTTACTCCCTTTTATCAAAGTTTCCTCATTTGTCAAATGGGCAAAAAATATTTGACCTAATAATAGCAAATCATTCTAGAGTTATCCTATCACTTTTTATATAATGCATAGCATCAATTTTAAGATACACTTTTTTTTACACATTTGAATATCACTGAAATCAGGTGTCTCCTGAAATTGAATGTATCTTTTCATAAATATTAGCAGCATATACATTTTTTGTTCTTAAGTGGTACAAACTAAGATAGTGGTTTATCATAAAATTGATGGTGTATTAGCTTTTATGAAATTTGGTATTAACAAAATTAATCCTCAGAGAAATTACATGAGTATAATTATTAATCACATTCAACAGATAAAAAGAGATTGAGGCAGAAAGAACTGAAGTAATTTGCTTAAGATGACAGAACCAAAACCTGGACTATTGATCCAAAGCCTAGGGTCTTTTTTTAAAAAAAATTTTATTGTTATGTTAATCCCCATACATTACATCATTAGTTTTTAACCGACTGAGCCACCAGGCGTCCCATACATCATTAGTTTTTGATGTAGTGTTCCATGATTCATTGTTTGTGCATAACACCCAGTGCTCCATGCAGAACGTGCCCTCCTTAATACCCATCAGCAGGCTAACCCATCCTCCCACCCCCCTCCCCTCTAGAACCCTCAGTTTGTTTTTCAGAGTCCATCGTCTCTCATGATTTGTCTCCCCCTCTGATTTTCCCCCCTTCATTCTTCCCCTCCTGCTATCTTCTTCTTCTTTTTTTTTTCCTTAACATATATTGCATTATTTGTTTCCGAGGTATAGATCTGTGATTCAACAGTCCTTGCACAATTCACAGCGCTCACCATAGCACATACCCTCCCCAGTGTCTATCACCCAGCCACCCCATCCCTCCCACCCCACCCCCCACTCCAGCAACCCTGTTTGTTTCCTGAGATTATGAATTCCTCATATCAGTGAGGTCATATGATACATGTCTTTCTCTGATTGACTTATTTCGCTCAGCATAACACCCTCCAGTTCCATTCACGTCGTTGCAAATGGCAAGATCTCATTCCTTTTGATGGCTGCATAATATTCCATTGTATATATATACCACATCTTCTTTATCCATTCATCTGTCGATGGACATCTTGGCTCTTTCCACAGTTTGGCTATTGTGGACCTTGCAAAGGCTAGGGTCTTATCCATAACATGCTATTGTCTTGACTATTAAGTACACATTAACATGATTTGAAAAGCACATTGTACAATATACATAAAAATAATTTAAACTGTTCACGTTTTTTTTTTTTTTTTTTTGAGAGATTGAGAGTGTGTGAGCAGTGACGGGGAGGGGTGGGGGGAGGCTGGGAGGGTGAGGAGGTGGAGAGAGAATCTTAAGCAGGCTCCACACTCAACATAGAGCCTGACGCTGAGCTCAATCTCAGGACCCTGAGCCAAAATCAAGAGCCAGACACTTGGGGTGCCTGAGTGGCTCAGTTGGTTAAGCGTCTGCCTTAGAATTAGGTCATGATCTCGGGGTCCTGGGATCTGGGAACGAGCCCTGTGTTGGGCTCCCTGCTCAGCAGGGAGTCTGCTTCTCCCTCTCCCTCTGCCTCTCCCCCTGCTTCTGCTCTCTCTCTCTCAAATAAATAAATAAAATCTTAAAAAAATATATTTAGACCAAGAGCCAGACACTTAACCAACTGAGCCATCTAGGCACCCCAGGAAACAAGTCTTTTCCAATAGAAAGCATAAAATCTAATTCCTATTGAGATATGTACTTTCTAATGGAAAAATGCAGTGACAATATGTATGTATATATGAATATATGTATATGTGCATGTATTTATTCACAATGACAGAAATACATAGTAGTAAATATTTCCTTGGTTGAGGACCCTGTCACTGAATTGTATCTTTAAGTCAATTTATAAAGTCATTCACTAACATATCTTAGATATTGATATCTACAAATGGGTGCTTCTAATATCCTTTTCATAGTTTGATCCAAGAAACATAAGTACCTGACTTACCTAAAATGCTTATTAAGACAAGGGTACTCAGATGTCTGACCTCTCACATGTATGTGCACCTGGGCATGCACAAAGGGGTCAGAGATATGAGGTTACAGATCAGGATCTGCAAAATTTCAAAGGGGTTACCCCCCACCCCCCAAATCAGGTGACTGCTGATTAAAATCATTGTAGGCATTATGGATGTGTGGCTACCCTGTGCTCAATGAGTCACAAATTCATTCATCAGGAATATTTATTGGGCGTAGCCAGTCCTATAATTAGATTTGTGTCAATGTCCCTACTCTTCTGGAAATCTCAAATTCTCTCAAATTAAAAGTTAAAATATAAAATTAAAATATAACCTCTCTCTCTCTCTCTTACAAACACACACACACACACACACACACACACACACACAGGTTCTGGCATTGATGGTAAATAACTAAAATTTAGAGCAAACACTTAAGTTTGCAATCCAACATTCGTTTTTAGATAAAGTGTAAAACTGATTGAGAAACTATTAATCCCATCGGCTCTACTAACCACACTCTTTGTACTTGTCTTTCCTTCTTAAGCAGAGATCAATATTTCTAGAAGCTTAGTATGCATAAGAATCACCTGTGGAGACTGACATGTTTCCAATTCTTGGCTACCTCTAGAGATTCCTGGGGTTGAGGAAACTTAATTTTTAACCAGAGAAACAGGTGATTTTGAGGCAGGTTTGCCACAACTACCTTTAAAGGGACATTGGAAGGGGAGGGACATGGAAAGGAAGGAAGGGAGAAAGGAAGAGACAGGGAGGAAGGAGGGGAGGGAGGGAGAAAGGAAGACAGATGTAGGGAAAGAGGGAGAGGGGAAGGAGGGTGAGGAAGAGGAAGGAAGAAAGGAAGATGCATGTATATGTTATGATTATATATATACACATGTATTTATTTATAATATATCTGTAAGTATGTATGTGTTTATATATATAAAATGTGTCTATATCTGTGTGTGTATATATGTATATGTACACACTGGAAGATGAAAGAATAATATACAAAATTGCTTCATAATGTTAAATATTTTATAGATACTATCGATCATGAATCTTATTAATAGAGTATTATTTTAGTGGGCACTAAATATTCTTCTTTTATATTATGAATTATAGCAAAAATTTCCAAACCCATGCATTCATACACCCATTCCTGCCAGCAGGTCTGTGTGTGTGAGTTTTACATTTGAAACTGTTATCAATATTTAAAAGTCATAAAATTCCACATTGTGGTTCAGATAGCTCATCTCTTGAATGAAAGAACTGTCTGGCATCAGGAGACCTGCATTTCTATAAAGTAGTGATAGGCCCTGCCCCCATTGGATGGAACATGGATTTCCTATTGTCCATGGTCTCTGCCACAGTCTATTGTCCTTTTGACATTGAAGCTGATGATATTCCTCAGACCTGCTTCATAAATTTGTGGTATGTCCCAGGGCCTGTGGGCATTTGACTTTGTGACTCCTGTTAAATAGTATAATGATTCTTCTCAGATCTTGTCACAACTCCATCACAGAAATATGAGTAGCATCCCATTGCCTACTGAGACGAATGAAAAACCTTAACATTGTATTAAAGGTCATTCATTTACTGTTTGTTTCTTCCTCCTGTATCTTCACTTAGGTCTTGCACACAAGACACTTGCACACAAGACAAAGGAAACCAATAAGAGTTTTGCTGAAACTTTTTCTTTTTTTCCCTGACTGTAGGTTGTGTTCCACTGAAAACAGTCTTTATTAGCGTTCATCCAACTAAAAATGTACTCACCCATCAAGGCCTTTCCGTGAGTATATCGCCTGCATTCTAAGTTATATGTTAATATGAGTTATAAATTGTTATGTGCTACACCCCATAGTGGTTATATGATGTTTAGAACTGTAGAACTTTGCAAAATCATCATTGTCCAAACCAGAGTTCCATATATGTAGGCTTTCCAGAGACCACCAAATTGAACTGTTAAGGCTGCAGGCTGAATATATCAGACAATATGGTAGAATGAAAAGATCATGACTTGGGAATCAGAAACATTTGGTTTTGGATACTAACTCTACCTCAAAAGATCATGTCACTTGATTGTTTAAACCCCATATTCTTGATCTGTAAAATATAAGTAAAAATAACTCTAAGCCAAAGGAGTTAGAGGACAAGTAAAATTATGCCTTTGAAGGCCTTAGGCACAATGCTTGACAAATAATAAAATTCTCAATAAATAGCAGATATAATTAGTATTTTTACTATTACTCAACCATAAAAAAGAATGAGATCTTATCATTCACAACAATCATGGATGGACATAGAGGGTATTATGCTAAGTGAAATAAGTCAGACAGAAAAAGACAAATACCATATAATTTCACTTATACATGGCATCTACAAAACAAAACAAATGAACAAACAAAAAACAGAAAAAGACTCATAAATAGAGAACAAACTGGTGGTTGCTAGAGGGGAGGAGTATGGGAGGATGGGTGAAACAAGTGAAGGAGATTAACAAATACAAACTTCCAGTTATAAAACAAATAAGTCACAGGGATGAAATGTACAGCATAGGGAATAAGTCAATAATATTGTAATAATTTTTCATGGTGACAAAGAATAACTATACTTATCATATTGCATAATATATAGAATTGTTGAATCTACTATATTGTACACTTGAAACTAATATAACATTGTATGTCAACTATACTTCAGTAGTAAAAATTTTTAAAAAGAACTCATGCATAGTTGAATTATAAATTAAATTTATTAAATGGAAAATAAACATTTCATAAATTTATTTTTTACTTAAAAATTCCCAGTAAATATTAGATATAAATATTTTTTAATTAGCCAATTCCTTATCAAAGGTTCTCTAAGGTCTCATACAGGTCAACTAAAATCTTAAATTCGAACAGTTTCTATATGTTAGAAATAAAGTGAAAAAGTTGTACATTCCAACAAAATATTCACAGATCAAACCCAACAATATAAAAAAAAAATTATACACCACCACCAAGTGAGATTTATTCCTGATCAACAAAGTTAGTTTACCATTTGAAACTCAAGGTGATCCACAGGCTGAAGAGAAAACAACAACAACAACAACAACAACAACATATAATTATATAAGTTGATGCATAAGAAGCATTTCACGCAATCAAAAATCCATCCACAAACAAACAAAAACTCAGTGAACTAGGAATAAAGGGTAAAGTCCTCACTTTAATAAGGAACATCTAAAATAAACCTACAACGGCCATCACAGTGAGTGGTGAGAAATTAAATGCTTTCCCCCTGAAAATGAGAACAAGGCAAGGATGTCCCCTTCCACTGCTCCTTTTCTACATCCTACTGGAAGTAAGAGCTAGTGCAAAAGTATAAGGACTGAGAAGAAAGCACTGAAACTATCTGTTCACAGATAATATGATCATCTATGCAGAATATCCTGAAGAATTGACAGAAACATTCCTGGAACTAATATGCCAGAGATGATATAATTTGGTGTATTTCAGATATACAAAGGAATGTGTCTAAATTTTTATATTTAATGTCTTGGATGTATTCATAGAAGAATCCAAAATAATCACACAATTGCTTGATTTTGAAATATCTCCTCTCACTTGGGATCTCTGGAAATGTTTAGCCTTATAACATCATTTGTGCTCTAAAAACACAAAGTTAGCTGGGATGCCAGAGTGGCTCAGGCAGTTAAGCGTCTGACTCTTGGTTTCAGCTCAGGTCATGATCTCAGGGTCATGATCACAGGGTCCTGAGATCGAGCCCCTGTGAAGGGCTCTGGGCTCTGCACTCAGCAGGGAGTCAGCTTGGGATACTCTTCCTCTCTCTCTCCCTCTGACCCTCCTCTGCTTGTTCTCTCTCTTTCTCAAAAATAAATAAATCTTTAAAAAAATAAAAACACAAAGCTAGCATTTCATGCAATTATTTGTGCTGAGTTTGTGTGGCAATTTTCAACAAGAAACTTTACATTGAGTTTCTAGTGTTAGGAATTGACTGGACAAGTCAGGGCCAGGGTCCCCAACAAGAAAACATGGAGTCGGGACAGCTAAGACAAAACAGCACTAACATCCTGTTTTGCAGCTTCTGAAGAAATGACTTTTGCAAAACATCCTGAGATGAAGAAATTGACCATGAAACATTTGTCACTATCACGAGCTGAGGCAGTGAAGACATAAGTGTCCAGATGTCAGCCCCAAAAGACCATCAGCACATGAACAATAACCTGACAGGTAAATTAGAGCATGATCAAAACCCTGATTGGCACGCCTCAGCAGCCACTCTGCAGGGGGCCCACATTCTGATTGCTTAAGATCCTTCTGCAAAAGAGGTTATAAGAACCCCTAGATTTAAACACCTAAATGGTAACCCTTTTGGGTCCCTTGCTCTTCAGGAGCTTTGTACTCTCACTCAATAAACTCTGCTTTGCTGCCTACCACTCTTTGTCTGGTTACCTCTTCATTCTCTGAAGTGGTCTGAAGTCACCAAAAAAGTCAAAACAAGGAGTATTCCTGAAACCCTAGGGTTCTTTTATTTTTTTTCTTTCTTTCTTTCTTTCTTTTTTTTTTTTAATAGGCTCTACACCCAGGGTGGGGCTTGAAGTCATGACCCCAGTATCGAGAGTTGCATGATCTACCGACTGAGCCAGCCAGGCGTACCTTTAATGCTAGTTCTTTAAAAAATAAAAGAGGAAAGTGATATTCTCACACTTTTGCAACAAGGATTTTTCCCCCAACTTATGGTTTTAATAAAAATGATGGTGCTTCTACTATAATGCTGTAGAACTTATTAGATAGTGGACAAAATACAGGTTGTTATGAATAGAGGGTATTTAATTCAGATATTGTGTTTAATATATAGAAGTATCTTGTGTGTGTGTTTATGTGTGTGCTTGAGGAGAGAAGTTGGTAACTAAATATTTTACTAACATGAACACTTTTGAAGTGAGCATTGTTGGGTGACTAAACTTCCTTCAAGGTATTTGTCTGTGAGGCATTAATAGGCAATGAAATAGCGAGAGTATACAAGAGGATAAAAGTCAATGGACTGTTTGAAGAATTCTGGTAATTCTTAGGACTAGACTGAAGTGTTTGTGACAGGAAGGAAATGATGACAAGGATGAAGAATTAGTTGAAGTCAGATCCTTAAATACTTTAATACCATACTTAGGAAATGTATAGGATCTTAGCAGTTATACTTCCTTTGCCTAGAAAGATTGCCAGTTGAATCTGAACATTTTTAAAAGATTTTATTTATTTTTTTCCAGACAGAGAAAGCAAGCAGGGGGAGAGGCAGAGGGAGAGAGAGAAACTCAAGCAGACTCCCTGCTGAGTGAGGAGCCCAACACGGGGCGTCATCTCAGGACCCTGAGATCATGACCTGAGCTGAAAGCAAGAGTCCTTCGCTTAACCAAGTGAGCAACCCAAGCGCCTCTTGAATTTGAACTTTTAATCAGGCAAGCTACTTGCTCAAAATCCTAAGGAAAAAAATGGTTTTACTTTCGTGCTGCATTTTACCAGTCGTCACCTCTAACATACCTTGCAATTTTTTTCTTGAAAACTTTATGTTTTTATACCTGCCCCAACCCCATTAGTCTCTGCCCCCTTATGGACAACAACTGTGTCTTAGTCGTGTTCGCTTTCCTACTACATTGCCACAAATTCTGGCACAGCTGCACATGTGTAGCGTGAACATTTCCTGGTAGAATCTGTTTTAAAAGAATGAATTAGTGTTTGGTTGATATATAGCACCTACAAATGGTAAAGACAATACCATTTCAATTACTCTTATTCTTTAAGGGATGAAATAGCAGCAGTAGCTTCTTAAGATTCTGACGTGTGTGAAAAGTAAAAGGGAAGACAATAGAGGAGTTCACACGCACTGTAGTTCTCTGGCCTGAAGAGTAACTGGGGGTATGAGAAAAATATTGTGAAAGGATAATAGCCATCTTTGATGTTTACACATCTCTTCCAGGCATAGAGTAGGCTCCTAGTGTATGTCTGATAAATGAATGTATAAATGAATGGATGGATGGATGGATAGATGAATAAATGGTGGATTGTCTTATTTCTTCAAAGAAATCCACTAATAATTAATTTTATTCTTCTGGATCTTTCCATAGAAATATCTTACTATTGAGTGCTGCATATATTCCTGTCATGCAGCTGTTATTTTCAGGAATAACATGTTTCATATACTTTTAATCTGTCCATTAAATTTTTTAATCATCTGCCTGCATTACTGAATTATCCCTATATTCTAAGTATGCCATATTTAAGTCTGAACTGATTGAACATCTACTTACTCTTTTCTAAATCAGTGAACAAAATATCCTATTTCAAGAACTTAAAACAAACAATATTTGTAGAATGCTCTATCATAAGAAAGTGCCAATATTCATCAAGTGTCCATTTAAATCATACAAATGCAGGACTCGCATAAAGCACACTAACACACTTCAGAAAAAGTGTTTGTATTAGAAAAATGTGACAGAGACTCTTAACAAAAATCATCCCATCAAAAATAGCCACAGCAAGGTCAAAATTCATCTAGCAGCCAATAAATATTAAGGAAAAACATGGGAGATTTCTGAAGCCAAACTCCTTGGGATGTTTCTAACTCTTGTTTAGACTTTTCAACCTATGTACTCAAATTTAACTTGACTTGAGCCATGCCGGCCATATTTAGATACCCAGTCTGTCCAGACACCAGTCAGGCACTGTACGTACCAATATGAATGAAGCTTAGTCTCTGTCCTCAAGAAGGTCACTGTCTTGTTGAAAAAAAGAAGCAAAAAGAAATAACACATTTTGATGCAACGAACACTCTTTAAAAGCCCACTTCAAGTGTCACCTTATTTGTAAAACATCTGTCTCTAATCCACATCTAAATCATATACACATTACACACATTGGCTTACCCTTTATTACAGAGATACAAAGTAAAAGTTACGTATTCTCTTTTCTCTCCCTATTTACTTGTAAAGAAAGCATTTCTAAATGCTACAAGGACTTGAGAGGAAACTCCCTCTTGATGGACTATGATGGGAATCTAAGGGAAGATCACAGTAATTTCCGTGCTTTTTCTTTTTGATCTTCAATTTTCCCTTCTGTAAAATGAGGTGAAAGGGGGCCAGTAGACTTGCCCATCTGTTTAATTATACTTTAAATAAAAAGATTAATTTTTATAATCTTAAAAATTACTTCTAGATGTTCCTCAGGGGTACTTCCAGCTTTTAGTTCTGTGAATTTGCATCTTGGCTCCACTGAGTCCTGCTTCAACTCATCCTACTAGAGTACCCATTATCACCCACCATCAGGGATAAAGTCCTATGAAAATTATATCTTTAAATGAGCCAGAACAAACCCAAGCCATCAAATATAATTTCAATGATGAACCTCAACATTTTACATTTGAATACTTCCCCAAATGGTTGCAATTTATTAAAGTCAGATCAAAGGGCTCCATTCATTTTTCCTATTCAGTAAAAAGACAGTTAATGAACGATATGGGCTTGGCCAGGCTTCTAATGAATGATTCTGGAAGTGTGCATCCCTCAGTGTGAAGAGACTCAACGAATGCCAGCAGACTGTTGACATGCTTTTCATCTGTGCAGAATATGTCTCTTTATACAACTTTTGGCTAAGGAGATGGTAATTATGGCAGTAATAGGCTATGTCTTTCCCTAAGTTGCCATTCCATGAACTAATAAATGACCTCCTAGTTCCTTCACCTTCCTTATGGCTGCATTGCTGCAGAGAAATTTCCATAACAAATGAAGGCACAATAAGAGCCAGTATCCATTTTGGAAACTTTGGAAAATAAAGAAGAGTATAAAAAATTAATTAATTTTTTAACTAATTAATTAATTTTTTAAAAACACCAGACACCTAACATTCATATTAGTACCACCAGTACTGATAAACACTTTGGTTTAGTTTATGACTTCGATCTAAATTTATCAATATTGATAAAGTTCAAAAAGTAATATAGAAAGATTTATGAAAAGTTATAAAACATGAAATGGTGTCATTGATATTTTATGCATGCACAGGCCTGAAAGCTTGCTTGGCAGTAGGCACACTAACTTTTCCATTGATGGTTAGCTCCTGGAAAGATTGGAGAGGATAAAGAAGTCGAGGGAAAAGACAGTCTCGTGGTAAAGTTTTTTAAAAAATCAGAGAGAGATAGAAGTAAGAACACAGTTGATTGAATTTGGTTTTCTTCTCAGAAAATGCAACAGTAACCTAACATCAAGCTGCGATAAAATGTGGCAATTTGAAGCTAAACAACTACCCTAGCACATTAGGACACTGACTATAGTTGGTTCCATTTTCCCATTTAATGCATTTCTCTTTTTAAATGTAATTTATCATTGTTATCAATGTGATACATGTACAATGGGATACAAATTAAACTACAAGCCTGATAATGAAGAACAGCAATAACCCGACCCACCTCTTCCTACTGACAATTCTTACTCTTTGAGAGCAACAGCTTTCAACACTTCCAGCTATTTATCTTGGCATTAATCCCATATTTCTAAATAACATTTATATAAAAATTTCTTGCTTATTGGCTTCAGATATTATCTAAAGAAAATAATTTTGTAGAAAAACAAGAGATAGCTCTCTCCCTCTGTTGCTTTTCCTGGTAATTTTTGTTTGTTTTTGTTTCATTTTGTTTCTTTTTGTCTTGGTACTCAGCATAATAATGACAATGGTAATATTGAAAATGATGAACATTTATTTAAATGATTGCTTTTAAACCAGGCATTGAGCTAGATATTTTATGTATTTTTCTCCTCTTTACAATTCTCATAAAACCCCTTTGAAAAAAAATTGTTTCACAGATGAAGCAAATAGGATCAGAGATATTAACTTCCTGTTACTGATATAACTAGTAATTGATAGATTTGAAATTCAAATTCAGATTTGCCTATTCAATACCTATAGTCCTATATACTAGGTAAACTTCATTCTCATTGGGGTCCTGTAATTTTGCATCACTTTTTCATTTGACATAATGCTATCACTGCTTTAGGTCATTAGAAATTCTTTATAACCAATGTTATTTTGGATGCACAATATTCCAAGAGAGGAATGTATCACAATGTACTGAATCCCTCCAGCTATTAAAGTGACTTTAAACGTTCCCCCCCACCCCCAATTATTTGTTATCCTAAACAGAGATAAGATAAATATCCTTATGCACTATTTGTGTAACATTTTAAAGAATCCCTTTGTGTTTCAGGGAATTTCTTGGGTTAAGCTGCCACTAGTAGGCATGATTTTTAAAATAATCTGTGAAAAAATAATATGATGTGGATAATGGCCAGAAACATAAACCAAAATTACATGGAAGCAAAACTAAGTTTATGGTCTCTGCTAATTATGCATTTTATGGAAGATGGAAACCAGTTTCTCATGATCAGCTGTCAACATTAAAGTTAAAGACACTTGTCTTTAAGAACCTATAAAACAAAAGGTAAAAAGGGTCTTTCATGTAATAGAAACATTTAAACTCTGCTTTCACCTACTGATTTTTTGAAATTGTATACTCTTGGGGATAACAATTTCTTACAAACAGTGATTATATAATATATAAAATACAATGATAATAATTCATATAATTATTATAGGTAATATATTATTGCATATATCATATAACTTTATATTTTTATAAACTATATATTATGTCTATTACAATATCCATATATTATATACAATTATAGATGATTATTTTATATTACTATATATAATAAAATCTTAGTTTAAAACTTAGAATTCTGTAAAGTCTTTGGTTTCCAGGGAACTTTAATAAACACATAATTGGATGGTATTAATGACCAATTTTGCAAGTGAAGAATGCAAAGCTTACAGATACTAGATGGTTTGTTTAATGTCTTGCACCTGCTATTGGCAAATCCAATAGAATCAGGTTGCCTGACTCCTTTTCAATCACTCTTTCTACCACAAGGGTTACAGTGAAACGTTAGGTAAGCAGAGGTCAGTTTAAAGAAAGACAATTAGATGGAAGTTGTGCTTTCTCTCTTACTGTTAGAGAAATGGAACTATCTTAAAAACCCAGTCCCTAGAGCAGTAAGTTAATAGTAAGTAATTCTTGTGGAAAAAAAGAAAAATAGGTCCTGAGGTCTATGAGGTTTTCCACAGCTGTTGATGTGATTAATGAAATCTTCCACTGTTTAATGTTTATTTTCATCTCCATATGAAAATCTCCTGTTGTGTCCAAAAAGTATAGTCAGAAAAACAGTCGTAATATCCGTTGTAGAATAGTAATAAAACAGTTTATTGTTAATACTTTTTCTGGGTGATCTATATGGGAGACTGCTAGTTATAATTATTCTGTGACTATCCTCTTATGAGGCCAAGCTCAGAAATCATCCCTCATCAATAGCACAGCTGATGGAAGAAACCAGATTCTTTACTCTTAAGCAATGCCTTCAGAGGTTTTCTTTGATTTTAATTTTAAGTTAATTGATGCCTCCTTGTTTCAGATGTACAGAAAAGAATGCTCTGAAATTTAAAAGCCCTGGTATCTACATCCTCAGGATATCCCATATTCTGGGAACATTCTGGGAAAAGGAAAAACAGGAGGAAACCAAAAAACTAGGAGATCCTATGATAGGAGCCCACATTGTGTTTGTCAAAAACCTATAGTTAGATAATCCTACTTACTAGATATGTGACCTTAGGCTTCTCATTTACTAGCACTTATCCTCTGTGAGAATGCCTACTTTGTATGGTTCTATTTACATTTAGTTTATGCTAAGTTTAAAAGTTTTGAAAGTGCATTCTCTGTTAGTTCTTAAAAATGGTAGCCATTTATTTGCAAAATGATTGTATTCATAGTTGATTAACACAACAACAACAAAAAAGATCTTGTTATTAGATCACAGGCACTCTCATGAAAATAAGGCTGTGTGAAAAATCTCTATTCTTCATTTGCTTCCCTTAACTCTTACTCAATTCCTCCTTCCACATTCTCTGACTTGCTTCAATTCTCCTGGGAAATTTCACAGAACTAAATTTTGTTGATTTGGAATGTCTCCTAATTCTCCATTAAAATAAACTCTCATCCTTGCAAACATACCAAGTGATGCCATCTACTCTGACCAACAGACAACACCATTGATCAGGCGTCTGGGGGATTAGTATGATTTCCCCTTTTATAGTTAATTGTGTTTTTCTGTTATTGACCCCAGATTGAATTGCTTTTAAGGTCCTTCATTTGCAGACAATTACTTCTCTTAAGTACCACTGGTTAGGAGAGCCACACTCAACGTATCGACAATCTGCACCTAAAGTACTGTGAATAATGAGCTACTTTGTATGGGCATGACGATATCCATCTTGCTGTCCTGAAAGTTAGTATTGATATGATTAAAATACTCAAGGCTTAAAATATCAGTGTTAAATGGCATCCTATGTATAGTCCTACCCACAAATTATGCAAATTAGGAAACTCAGGCTTAGAAAAGTCACTTCTAAAGTCAACTAACATGCCTTGCAGAGCAAATGTCACTGTCAAGAACCACAAAGGGTTTGAGATTTTTGCCCCACTTGTAAGTCAAGAGTTACATGTAAGCTACAATTTCACAGATGCTGGCAGAGGACACGAAACTCCTGGTCAGTGTACTCGTGGCAAATAGAATGAACTTCCTGTTCATGGTGGCCGCCCTTACTCTCTCAAATCCCACAGGGAGAGGCAGAGACAGTCTCTAGTAGATGCTGTGTACATGGGATTTGTGGTACAGATGATAAACCTGAATCTAGGAAACCCCAATCTTTTAAAGAGGGCTGTTAGCACAACTGCTCAACCTTAGCTCTAGTGGAAAATATTATCTTTAATAATCTGATCAGGAGACAAATCTGCCCTCTTAACATATATATATGTATATATGGATGGATGGACAGATGGATGGATGGATGGATGGATGGATGACTGGATGGAGATTATTATGTATTATTAATATAGATATAGTTATGAATATGGGTATGGAAAAAAGTCATTCTGAACTAGTAGAGGACAGTTCGATGATTACAATTTAATAGAAGGAGCTTTCTTTTCCACTCAGATTCAATCCATGAGGAAGAATAATTTACTTTTTGCTGTATTTGTCAAGGAATGAAATGAATACTAGGGCATCCTTTCACTGAGTATATAGCATTTTCAGGGACATGGCTCACACATGTGTCTAAAAATCTGACTCTTGGCCATACATTGGGCCCAAGCGCATAGGGGTATATGTGACCTCCAGTTAACACTTGTTACTAGTACATGTCTGAAGCAGCCTATAGCTCAACACTGAGTTTTCAGCTCCCTATTCCTCTCCATCTCCGTTAAATTTACTTTTTAGTTTGTCTGTATATTAAAAGATACTATTTCTAAATGTTTGAAGTGAGATTCTTCTCCCATAATTTCTACCCTGCCAATAGCCCAGTAAATGAAAGACTTCCATTATTTCTTTTTATTTATCTTCAGACACATGGATTATATCTTCAGACATAATGTGTTGCCTGTGGTTCCCAAACCGTGGTCGAAGTTTCTCTTTATCTCTCCCTTTGCAGATATTATTCAGTTTACTGGAAAGCCCTCCCTCTTACTTCTGTCTGTTGAATTCCATTAATCTTTCAGTCTATTGCAAGATATATTTTTTCAAGGGAGACTGTCTAATCCTCCATGTGAATATGATACTGCCTTACCTTGAAATACAGTTTTGGCTGGTGATATATATATATGTCAGCACTTTTCTTCTCAAACCATTATTAGCTTTTATTAGTAACAGTACTACTTATGAAAAATGCCATACTAACAGTGCCCAAAGTTGGAGCCAGGAACTGAGCTTTGTACTTTACATGAATTACACCTAATTCTGGAAGTTATCTTTCAAACTATATGTTTTGATCCTTATTTTACAGTTAAGATATCTGCACCTCCTAGAGGTCAATAAATATCCCAGAATTCACACAACTGGTGAGTTCTAGAAAAAAAGTACAGATCCATATCTTTTGATCCCCAAACCCATGACCCAATTGTAAACGTTGTAAGAGAAATAATTATATAAATATTATTTCTACAGTGTTAAAAATATAATAAATGCCTAGTCTAAGTTAGGTCCTTGGGCTCTGTTTTTTGCTTCATAAGCTTCATAATGAATGTGCAAGTTTGAGAATATTTGATGTAAGTCTGAATAATATTATGATTTATTCAACTGAAAACACAGCACCTAACACATCCTATTTGTCTATAATTTATTTTAGAGTTGATGCAGGAACAAACAGCAATAACAAAATGATCTGTACAGTTTCCTATCATCGAGGAAAAACATACCTCTTATATTAGGTTAACTTGGAGAATTCCATTTAACATACTTCTTTCATGATATATTATACTCCCTGGTAAGTCCATGGAAACTCTGCTGACACATATATAGGAACAAAGAAAATTGAATCACATATCACAAACAGCCCAGGGCAGGAATCAGCAGAGGGATCTGGCAAATACCACTAATGCAGGTTTTCTAAACTAGAAGGCCACCAAAGCCTTAGTCTTGGGATTAGGTCCTAAAGACAGTACAATTTAAAATACAAATCAAATAATCTTTGTGACTGTTCACTATCACTAAGCAAGAATAAACATACAATAAAAGTGAAAAAGTATCAGATGAAACCAAAACCAAATGAAAATGATAGCTTCCTAGAAATGATATCTATGCTACTCCTTAATATTAAAAAGATAATGTGAATTATATGATGTTAAGTAAAACAACAACAAATATCTAAATAAATTGCACTCTAACCCTTAAAATAAAATCTATTTAGTTGTGTTCAAATATTTAAGTGCCACCTCCTTAATTCTGAATTGTATGAGCAACTGTCTTTCTCTTCTATTTTTCTTTTTTCTTTGCCTGTTTGTGTCTGTCATTCTCCTTCCCCATCTTCCCCCTCCCATGTCCCTCTCCTCCCCCCAACCCTCTCCTCCACCTCCTTCCCCCCTCCCCTCTCCTTTTCCCTCTCCTATCACCCTTCCCTTAGCCATCTCTCCAGCAGAGCTGGCATAATTCTTATATGATCAAGTTCTGTAACAAACATTAGACCATTATTTTCTTTTTTTTTTTAAGATTTTATTTATTTATTTGTCCGAGAGAGAGACAGCCAGAGAGGGAACACAAGTAGGGGGAGTGGGAGAGGGAGAAGCAGGCTTCCCGCGGAGCAGGGAGCCTATGTGGGGCTCCATCCCAGAACCCTGGGATCATGACCTGAGCTTAAGGCAGATGCTCAACGACCAAGCCACCCAGGCGCCCCTGGATCATTATTTTCTATATTCAACCTTCACACTTCGTGCCAGGAGCATATTCTTATCTTAAACACAAATAGTTTTGTAAAAGTCTAATTAGATAAAACTAAAAAAGGGGGGGGATTCAACAGTCACCTCATTATTTTTCAGTTTTAATGCACATTTCTACATTGACTGGATAACCTTCTTATATCCTCACATAGTCAGGTCTCTATTCTATTCAGACTCCCATTGACTATGCAATCTCTGTAGCAGATGCATTGAGGCCTATGAATCATGGGAGGACAAATTTCTTGTTTATGCGATTCTGGCGATGTCCCTTTTGGAGTTTCATGGCTTTCACTTCAATCCTAAATGAAAGTTCCTTTCTGGCACAGCTAGCTTTCTTTTAAAGACACTCCTCTGGTCTTCATTCTTGTCCCACCCAGGCTAAGCAGACAACAGGCCAGGCCTGGGTATTCTCAGATAGCTGATGTACTGTAGGAGACCAATGTCTTTCGCTTTGGTAAATTAGTTAAGAGTGGGCTCAATGAGGATTATTGTGCCCTTTCTTTATCCAGGGACCCCTGAGATGTCTGAGGTGCCTGTGAGATATATAAAACATTTATTTTCATAAGATAACTATTATTTAAGTTTATCCAAATAAGAAATGTTCAGTGAAATAAAGAAAATAGATATTATACGGAATAAATTTGACACGGTCAGTGCTTTGTGGTGATATTTTTCAGTATTATATAATGTTCAGGATTTTCAAGATTATAAATTTATTTTGTTTTGAACTGCTTTGTCAACCAGGTAAATAAAGAATGATTTAAATGTGACCATGTTATGTAATGAGGTATTACTCCAGAAATCAGAGAAAGTAGTCTAGAGAAATATATCAGATAATATCAGAATCACACATGAAACAATAGGCCATTACGGCATCGTGGAGACCTACCATAGCATACATTATGTACGCATGGAAGTCATTCTGTAGATTTCTATTCAAGCGTTGGCTTAGCTCAGGTGGTTATAATAAATTGCCATGAATTGGGTGGCTTATCAACAACAGAAGTTTATCTGCCACAGTTCTGGATGCTGAGAGTCCAAGATCATGGTGGCAGCATGGTCAGGTCCTGGGGAGAGCTCTCTTCTGGGTTGCAGATGGCTGAGTTTTCATTGTACCCTCATATGGTGGAAAGAGAGGGAGTTAGCTCTCTGGCCTCTTCCTATACAGGCACTAATCCCATTCATGAGCCCCCACACTCATGACCGAATCATGTCCCAAAGACTGCTCTTCCAAATATCATCACACTGAGGAATCAATGTCAACATATGAATTTTGCAGGGATGTGACCATTCAGTCCATAACAAGTATGGTTTTTCTTCTTTGACGTCATTGCATTTATTTCTAATGCTTAACCTAATGTGCCAAATCACAACAGGAGACAGCAAGTCCTGCACAGCCTATGGGGTAATATGGAGAGTGTGAAATAAGAATGCTGTGGAGTCACCAATATAATAGGTAAAATACTGTGGATAAAATAGTGGAAAATCATTAATTTTTGCAGAGGTTTCCTATGAGATACCCGCATGTGCGTGCCATGTAGAAAATGTGGATACAGAGTTGGCCTGGGAAAGCGAGGCTCGAATGCTCACGATCCTGTTTTCACCCTATCTGGTGCCAAGGAGAAGGCTGCCACGTGTGATATCACAGCCAGCCACAAATAATGATGACAGCAACAACAATCACGGTGACCCTATCTACTACGGCAAAGCAATGAATGTACTGTGAGCTTTCTGCAAAATATTTTTCTTAATCTTCACAATTAGTGTATAAGACATTATTTTTCCCATTTTGCAGATAGTCAACCTAAAATTGTTCATGAAGAAAATGAGAGGTCAAGAGCAGGTCTTTCATTTTAATTTACAAAGAAATGGAGGGACAGAAATGCTAAGTGATTTACAGCCATGCAGAAAGCAACTAGCTGACTCTGGAAAACCAGTATAGCCCCGCTGACACCATTTAAAATTTTTTCTGCACAATGAGCCCTGGTTATATGATCTTAAAAGATGCTGTCTGGCTCTATGAATTCCCTGCACAGAATCTCATCATCCCTACTATCCCTTAAAATACTTGACATGTACCATTCCGTAAATGGCTGATGAATTTAAATGCATCACAAGGTACACTGAGATTCCCTCAAGAAGCCAGCTGCAAATTCCCTGCTTTGGGATCTGATAATGAACATTACACCTTTCCTCCTAATGTGAGATTAAGGACAGACAGCACTACTGTGCTGTCTGCAATTAGTAATATTAGTTAAGCAGGATTCTACTTTCAGGACAATTCAAAAAACTCTGTCATTTTGAAAAGGAATTAAAATGGTGGTTCTACAATGAAGGAAACTGATATTTCCTTTGGAGAGCCCCTGGAAATGTAACAGTGCAATGAATCTCAACATTAGTGGCATCTTGAAGACCATGGCATGGATTCTATTAATTTTAAAGATAAAGCAAACAATGCTGAAAGGGAAGGAATGGCTGGTTCAAGTTAATAGACCTAGCTATATATATAAATATATATATAAATTTATTCACTCGCTAGCCTGTGAATTCATTCAATGAGCATTTACTGAGTATGTTCTCCGTGTCCAGAAAAGTGCTATGCCCTGGGGAGACAGAAAAGAAAAGCACAGAGGTGAACATGATGGAGTGGATACCCTACAAACTGTCATGTGGTTTAACATGGGCAAGTTCCACATTAATGCAACATGATGAACTTTGGTCCCTCCAGGGCTTTGGCTCTGTCCAATAAGCTATTTTGCGTGCACATTGCATCTGGATATGACTCCTTATAATTCTTTACTTTTATAAAATCTAATTCTTACAAGAAATGACCTTTTTGGGAATTTACTATGTGTCGGGCACTGTAGTATGTACTTTACATATATTATTTTATTGTTATTATGGAAGATTTCAGTGATGTGGAAATAGATAAAGCATATTCAGCATAAAAATCATGAGAAAACAAATGCCCACGTACCCAGTATGCTTCTTTTTAAACAAAGAGCATTGTCAAGACTGTTAAAATACCTCTAGGGGCGCCTGGGTGGCTCAGTCATTAGGTGTCTGCCTTCAGCTCAGGTCATGATCCCAGAGTCCTGGGATCGAGCCCCACATCAGGCTCCCTGCTCGGCGGGAAGCCTGCTTCTCTCTTTCCCACTCCCCCTGCTCATGTTCCTGCTCTCGCTATCTCTCTCTCTGTCAAATAAATAAAAAAAAATCTTAAAAAAAAAAAAAAAAGACTGTTAAAATACCTCTATCTCTACCTGGCCCAACCCCTCACTAGAACCTAGATAGTACCATTAGCCTGAATCTTTAAAATAATTCCTTTGATTATACTTCTAGTTTGACTATATAGACACATGTCATTAGTATGCATGTATTTATAGATGTGGGTTTTTTAATGCTTTTGAAATTTATAATAAAAGGAGATCTAGTATATATACCCTTTTGTAATTTTGTTTTTGTTATCATCTATTTGTGAGATCTCCCTGTATTGACACAGTGGTTCTAGTTCATTCCTTTCTAATGCTGTATTCCACCAAAGAATTCCTCATATCATAGTATGAATGAATCAGAATGCATATACATTCTCTTTTCCATGGACATATTTATGTATTTCAGGATTTACATATTATCAAAAAAATCTGCTCTGAAGATTATTAAAAATTTCAATGTGGTCACATGTGTAAGTGCTACTCAGGGATATATTTATTAATGGAAATATGGAAATGCTGGATTGCAGGGTCATTTACATATATGCATATGTATATATACATACATATGGTCATTTTTATATATACATATACACATATGTATGTACATATACATACATATATATTCCTATATGTATGTGTGTGTGTATATATATATACATATATATATATAGAGAGAGAGAGAGAGAGAGAGAGAGTGAGAGAGGTTAATATCTTTCACAAAAGAGAACCCAAATGTATAATTTCTAATGGCTCTAACACCATAATGAATGTTGACTTTTCACTCACTTATGCATCCTAAAAGGCTGCCAGGCCAGTAGAGCAAGACAAGCAAGTTTGTAAAAGCACTGAATGAGGCTACCCAAGTGCTCACTTCATCTAGAAGCCCTTGCTGAACCTCCATGATCTTATTTCTGAAGTGGGTAAAGGGCTCTGTCCCTCTGCTCCCACGGAGTCCTGTGATCACCCTCACATATAAATCCTGACAGAGTTTTGAACCCTCTAGTTTACCAGAGGGAAGCATCAATTACTTGGCAGGGTCTTCAGGGGGCATAGAAAGCCCAGATGACCAAAATCCTCTTCTGTTACTAAAATATGCTTAACATTTCATCATTTAGACTCTACCATTTAGGAGTGCCTGGGTGGCTCAGGCGGTTAAGTGTCTGCCTTCAGCTCAGTCATGATCCTGGGGTCCTGGGATGGAGCCCCGCATCAGGCCCCTGCTCAGTGGGGAATCTGCTTCTCTCTCTCCCTCTGCCTCTCCCCCTGGCTTGTGCTCTCTCTCTCACTCGCTTTCTCTCTCTCTCTCGCACTCAAATCAATCAATCAATCAATCTTAAAAAAAGGATACTACCATTATTTGAAAAACTTTTATCATGTATAAATATAAATACCATGGGTGTGGAGGTCTTCTTTACATCAACATTTGTTTATAATCTATTGAAAAAGAAGAACCCAAGAAAACTCAGTTCTAAAAGGTGGATATGTGCGTGCATTGGTGGTCAGCAAGAGCCTGAGCTGGATAAGCAGTAAGTAATGCATATGTTTTCCCAGCAGCGTCCTTGGGGTAAACTTCGAATTATTTAAAATATATTAACTTAGGTATTTTATTTGATAATCACCTTGTTAGCGACTCTCTCTCCGTCTCTGTCTCTATAAATATATAAATAGAGAAAAAATATATATACATGTATGCTTTTAAAACTCATTCCATGGTATATATCTTATGTTACTTTCAATGAAATCCTGATGCAGGGATTACTTTCCTTTTTCCACAAATGAGGAAAACAGGTATAGTGGTTAGATGACTTTCATAAGGTAATGTAATTAAACAATCAAGACTTGCATTCATGTTTTTCTGATTACAAAAAGCCATGTTCTTTGTTGCCTCATGGTGCATGCCTTTGGTGTAGACAAATATCACTGTTTCTAAAGAGGAGTTTTTCCTCAGTAAATCTACTGCCATCTTCATACACACACACACAATACATACATATACGTAAAAACACACACATATACGCACACACACAAACACCCATATACAGATGTTAACACATCCCAACAACAGGGGATATAATTAGTTAAATAAATGGATATATGCATATATACACACACGTGGAGAGGAGCATATACCTAAGTTTGGTGTGTGTGTGTGTGTGTGTGAGAGAGAGAGAGAGAGAGAGTACACTCATAAGGCCCATCAACAGAGATTAATCATTTTCTAAGTTGCATTTTTCCCAACTACAATGTCATTTTTTTCTAGATCTTACTTATCATACCTGTCTTTTTGTTTTCAAATTCTCTAGTTAATTAACACAAAATATTCTATTATTTCTCTTAAGGAAAAGAAAAAAGACATCCATCAAGCCTGAGAGACATTCGCAGTCAGGGCCATGGCCAAGTACAGCTACACTAAATGCATATGTGAAAGTGGATGTGTCCATGAATGTATGCATCTGTTAAGTAAACAATGATATCATGCAGAATAAAAAGTCATTGACCCAGGATTGAGAAACCAGGATTTTATTCCTGGCTCTGCTACCAACAAATTTTGTGATGTTCTGAAACCGCAGACACTAAAATGTGTTTGACTACCTGTCCTAAAGTATCTTTAAGTTCTAACCTTTTACAAATCAACTAAATGTTGTAGTCAAACATGTAAGCTCTGGACACAGAACACCTATACTCTCATTATTACCTTGGCCAAACCAATCTCTCTAAGTATCTGACTGATTGAACATGACCTCTTCTGCAAAATGCTTATATTATATTAGTAGTAAGAGTTTCTGTGGATTATCATGATAATTACATTATCCAATTCACTTAGTGACTTAAAAAGTGCCTAACAAATAGTTTAATGGTTAATAGATGTTGATAAATTACATTCTCTAAAATATGTATCCCAACTACGGGATATAAAAATTAGCTCATAACTTAGTACAGGATAAAAGGTTAAAAAGATCACAACATACCATTCATTAAACATGGAAGAATTAGCTAAAAGAAAAAAAAAGCATGGCATAATTATTAATATATGTAATTTGATCTTATTTGAAAAGGACTAATGCACATCAGAGATAGAAGTGAAAATGGCTTTTCTGGTTTCACAGCAAATGAGCAGTAAGTGCTTTTACAATTTCTCTCCTGCCATTGGGAAAGTTGTTGGCTCTCACCATCCATTGTCCTGTCACTGACATCTCCCTCATCTTAAATTGCACATTATGGTGGCTACTGTCTGGCTCTCCAAGGAAAGAACAAATTGCTTCTGTTTATTCCTGCCATCAATCAGGCAGGGCAATAGGCTATTTCCTCAAACCTCAGAAATGTGTCCAGCTCAATCCAAGCCCTAGTGGCTGGAAAGTGTCCAAAGTCAGAATAAAGGATGCAAGATTTGAAGGCCAGAGTTTATAAGAAGTAATTGTCCCCACCTGGAAATTTTAATCATGATCTGTCTTTCTGACTCCTGGCAAAACTTAACAGTTGTTTTGCAAAACAGCAAAAAAAAATCCATTGGAATGGAGGTAAAAAGTCTTTGTCGTCTTACTGCTATTTCTGGAATAGCAGTGTAATATCTGACATGATCCCCTTCATTTCTTCCATTCACTCATATATGGAATGATGATATAAAAATCTTCAGCACAGGGTCACCTGGCTGGCTCAGTCAGCAGAACATGCAATTCTTGATCTCAGGATTATGAGTTCAAGCCCCATGTTGGGTGTAGAGCTCACAAAAAAAAAAAAAAAAAATCTTCAGCATGACGTTTGAAGCCTTGTAAGGCCGCACTGTTCAACAGGGAAACTCCCTCCCAACACACACATATAACATGGACCACATTTTCTTCATTTTTCATGCCTACCTTATACTAGGATGAATAACTGACTTAAAAATGTTTTCTCGAATGAATAGAGAAATGGAACTCCACTCCCTGTAACTCAAGTGGGATTCCCAGGTTCACTTCAGCTATAAAAAATTAATTGATCTATGCATTCAAACACACCTACCCCAATGTGAACAGACAATGGACAAAAACTTATTTTCTTTATTTCGTAAGCAATTAACAAAATTTGAACTATATGATGGGGCACCTGGTGGAGATGAAGGTGTAGGCAATTAGATAAATGGAAAAGGATTTAGAGAAGATCCAGTTACTAAGGTAACTAATCCACAAGTAAGAAACTGAGAAAATCCTAAGGCAGGCTTATTTAGTTATTTAAAGCAGGTATATTTAAAAAGGAAAGACCAATGTAACATGTCAAGAGAATTTCCTTATAAGCAAAAGAGAAAAATTCATTCCCCTGAATCAGAGCACATGTGGGCCCCACGGGCGCATAGCCCAGGATTATGCAAATGAAGTCACCAAAGTCAGTATTTTAAGTTAATAAACATGTATTTCTCAATAAACAATTCCAATTCCAATCACTAAGTAAAAATTAAAATATCCGAAATCTTAAACACTATTAAGAACTCAGATTAGTATATAATAATAATTCTTCTTCTTGGGGCACCTGGGTGGCTCAGTAGGTTAAGCATCTGCCTTCAACTGGGGTTGTGATTCCAGGGTCCTGGGATGAGCCCTGCATCTAGCTCTCTGCTCAGTGGGGAGCCCGCTTCTCCATCTCCCTCTGCCTACTGCTCTCCCTGCTTGTGCGTGTTCTCTCTCTCTCTCCATCTCTCTCTCTCTCTAATAAATAAAATCTTTAAAAAAAAATTTATTCTTCTTGTTTTCAAAATGCTTTTGTTTTCATGTTGATGAAAACCTTTATGACTGTCCCAAAGCTGAGTTTCCAACCTCTTCCTTTATCCAGAAATTAGGGCTGCCAGATTTGACGCTCTATCTTGTCACATTATAGGTCTTAATTTGATTATTGTAAAGAGGTACCTTATTTTTTTGTCTTAATCTTCGTGATTACTATTGAGTTGCACAATCTCTTCATATGTTCAACGTATATCTGGGTCTAAATTCTGAATTGAGAGGATTTTTTAAATTTCTTTTTGTTTTTCCATCTCAACACTTTTAAGTAACTTTCTAAAAGGTTTGGAGGCTTCCATTGCTATGGTGGTATTAGTCAGTCTAAGAAACACTTTTTTGTGAATAATCTATCCTTTCTTTCTGACAGATTTTAAGATCTCCCTATTTCGTGTTCTGAAGAAGCTTCCCTAAAATACGTGGAATTATTTTTATTTATTTTACATGGAATTATTTGTGGCCCCAAGTTCTGAAGATTCATGCCTTTCTCCAATTCTAGAAATTTCTCAGCCATACTCTATTTGAATATTGCTACCCCCTCTTTCCTCTACTATCATACATATACTCATTGAAGGAGGAAGTGGAGTGAATTCCATGGGCAACAATCTGGTAAAAGAAGCAAGGCTGACATTTTTAAGTCAGTTCTGTCGTTTGGGTCCAGCTGACTTAGAAGAAGCAGGAGCCCCTCCCTCCTGAAGCCTGGCTGGGTCACCCTGCACCACTGTGACAAAGGGAGTCAAGTTTCCTAAGCCTGAGGATAGATTTAAGGCTCATTTGACACTCAATCTTGCTTTATTTCTTAATGTGTTCTAAACATCATCAGTGAAAATGACACTGCTTTTTGGATGTTTCTTCCAGGCCCCAGCATTTCTGGTACATCAATTAGATGTGTAGCATATTGCTCATATTAAGGATTGCCCATTCAGTCTCCTAAAAATCAGCTTGATTAAGTTCTTATTTCATATCTTTATTACATTTAATTATTTAAGATTTTATGTTATGTTTTATATTCCATTTCTAGCATTTATTTTAGATGCCTAGGAGTCTAATGCTGCCATTTCTAAAGTTATAAAAAAAAAAAAAGTGAGGTTTTGCTGATTTAGTGCCCCACTCTCCATCACCAGGCTTCTTGGTGGAAGAGACCACTTTGATGGCAGTCATGGAAAAAGAGCCAGCTTCTTGCCTCTACCTTCTTTCTCTAGGATCATAGCTACATGTACACATCCTCAATCTCCCTGGTTTTGAGGGACAGCAGAGTCTTAGTTTTGGCAGAGACAAGCAGTGGCCTCGAGACATCATTTGCAGAAGGGGACAGCAATGAACTACTGTGGGACTCTTTCCTCGAGGCTCAGCCCAAAACTTGCTCTTTGGGTCTACTGTGGATTTTTACAGCACCTGGTCTTGGAGTAGTTCTACATAACTCTGATTTTTATGGGAATTCAGAATTCATTTCTGTTGACCTTCCTTGCCAGAAGTATAAAAACAAAGCAATGCATTCTACAAGTTAGATACACATCTCTTCAAAAGAAATATTGTACTTACAAAACTTTTAATTCCTTATATCATGGTCGTTAGCCTCAAGATAGGAAATGACTAAGGTTAACAAAATATTAAATAGCAGCAAGGAGGTCAAAACGAAGTACGATGGCTCCCCTTTCCATGACTCTCCACTTCCCCAAAGAAAATACATTTAATTATTTCTATGGTTAATTTTTCTCATGTATCTACCTCTAAGTGCTATAAATTTATTATTGCTGTGATTTATCAGCTTTAGTTTTTTTTATAAACATTTAGTTTTCATTGTTAATATTGATAATATTTTCATTCTATTCTAGAATGGTCAGGCTTTCATAGTTTGTGAACAAAGCCACAAAGTAACACTAGTGAAAAAATGAGGACATTAGGACCACCAATTTGTTTGCTTAACAACCTAATAGTGTCTTACATTTAGATATTATTTCTTCTGTAGGTTTTGCTTAATGAGAAATTTCTAGTTACATTTGTTCCTTGCTATTGGGGTGTAGGAGCCCCAATACAGGCACACCTCATTTTATTGTACTTTTACTGTGTTTTTCAGATAATTGTGCTTTTTATAAATTGAAGGTTTGTGGCAACCCTGCATCGAACACATCTATTAGCACCATTTTCCCAACAGTATTTGCTGACTTCATGTCTCTGTGTCACATTTTCAATATTTCAAGTTATATCATTATATTTATTACAGTGCCTATAATCAGTGATTATACTCAGTGACAGCTCAACTCATGGTTAGCATTTGTTAGCAATAAAGTAGTTTTAATTAAGGTTGTATTTTTTTTTTTTTTTTCCCACATAATGCTACTCCATACTTACTAGAACTTCTCTGCAATGTTTTCCTACCATTTTCTGGAATCTGTATTTTATTCTTTCTGGGTTTACTCTACATTTCTTTCTAGGTTTTTCCTTGTGTAACTTCCTAAGAAACAATGTAGGAGGTACACTAAATGGGGGTGGAGAGTAACACATTATCTGAGAAGAAACTGGCAGTTTATAAGAAAATTATCACTCACATACTTCAGGTTTCTCCAGGAGTGATAGCATGATAAAATTTCATCTCGCAGTCTTCTCAGTTGAAAATTTCTACTATATATACAGAGTCGACAGCCACACTTCTTGTCTTATTATTCTTGAATGTGAATGGAAAAAGGAAGGATCCAAAAATTATTGTGAAATAGGGTAACAGAAAAGGAAAAGATTAAGAGTAAGAAATCAAAACCAAGGGCGCCTGGGTGGCTCAGTTGGTTAAGCGACTGCCTTCGGCTCAGGTCATGATCCTGGAGTCCCGGGATCGAGTCCCACATCAGGCTCCCTGCTCAGCGGGGAGTCTGCTTCTCCCTCTGACCCTCCTCCCTCTCATGCTCTCTGTCTCTCATTGTCTCTCTCACAAATAAATAAAATCTTAAAAAAAAAAAAAAGAAATCAAAACCAAAACTGACCCGAGATAAGACACAGTTCAAGAAGCAGAGAAGGATATAAAGACCCCTAGTGTGTAATTTCAAAGAATTCAGGAGATTGCACATGCAAAGGGGAGGGGGGAGAGAAATCTGATTAAATTCCTCCAGTGACTTACTGTCAAACTTGGAATTAAATCTAAAGTCTCCTGTAGCCCACATGACCTGACGTGACCAGGTCCTCCTTACTCTCAAACCCATCGCCTGTCCCTTGCTTTCTCATTCGTTATTTTACTTTGACCACTCTGGTTCCACTGCTCTGCCTCAAGCACAGCTCAACCTCTGGGCCTTTGCACTTGCTCTTCTCAAAATGCTCTTCTGAGGTTTTTGTACAACTGGGTTATTTTTATCCTTTAGATCTCTGCTCAAAGCTTTCCTTCTCAGAGACCTTCCCTGGTTATCTTATCTAAAATACTTTCTAATACACGTATATTCTCCCTAAAACTGACAAATATATTCTAGGAAATTACATATTTCCTAGAAGTTACAACATTATATTTCAATTATTTATTTCATATCTTCCCATTAGAATATTATGTCTTGTGTGGTAGGAATTGATTTGTTTGTTTATTGGCATTTCCCTAGATTCTTACAAAACTGTCTGGCATATATTGGATGTTAAATAAATATCTGTCCAATAAAAAATGGCCATGTATCACACTTTATCAAGTATTTTATATTGTATATAACTTTATGGTTTGTTGACTATTTCTTTATATATTTATGTTAAGTGGTTGTGCTAAAACTAGAAATCAGACATCTCTTATCTAAAATCTATTCTTCCTATGTTAGAAATATGTGATGCTATTTAAAAGGTTAATAAACATTTTGATAACAGCTAGTATTCACTGAACTTCTTCATAACAAATGCTATTCTTTAGATACATCATTTCAATCTATACATAAAATGAGTGTTTATATTATGTACTATTTTCTTCATTTTATAGAAATAGTAACTGAGGGCACCTGGGTGGCTCAGTCAGTTAAGCATCTGCCTTCGGCTAAGGTCATGATCCCAGGGTCCTGGGATCGAGTCCTGCATCAGGCTCCCTGCTCAGCGGGGTGCCTGCTTCTCCCTCTCCCTCTGCTGCTCCCCGTGCTCGTGCTCTCTCTCTCTCTCTCTCCCCGCTCCTGTCAAATAAATAAATAAAATCTTAAAAAAAAAAAAAAAGAAATAGCAACTGAAACTGGATGAACTTAAATTATTTATCAATTATTTGACCACTTACCAATGGTTATCCACATAAAGGTGGACCAACTAATTATAATACAGGTCTATTTGACTCCAAAACCCATGCTATTTATATCAACTACCTTTTAGATCAGAGTCCTAATTTAACTTATCTATATTAGTAACCACATAAATCACATCTACTTATAAAATTTTTATTTCATTTTATTCCATTTTGATATTCCAACACATTCTTCCTTGTGTTTGATTGGTCTGAGTCTGACATTTATAAACTATAGGTGATTTATTTAAGTCAATTTAATTTGATGGTGCTCTTTGAAGGATTTGTATTTAATATCTATTTCCTATAAATGTTCATTATAGTCTGACATCTTCCCTAAACAGCATTGCTTATGGCTCGTGCAGATGATCTCACAAATCTTATGGTTATGACAGCTGGTTCTGCTCTTCTCTGTAAGGAGAGCACTTGTGTAGGCTTCCACAACTGCAAGATATGATGGGTATAGAATAGACTGACTGATAGCACTTGGAATACAGGGTGCTCCACTGTTGGGACAGAATGGTCCTTTGGCTGCAAAGACAGTGTTTTCAACTCCTACGAGAGGGGACTGGACCTTGTTGCACTCATCATCAACAATATAAATGTTCAGGGGTACATATTCAGCAGATATGTGAAATATGAAATCATGACACCAAGAAATGTTATATTCTCGTCTTCCATTCTAGTCTCAAGTGTCATTTCCTGAGGTTGCAGGCAATGTGAGCCTTAATGATAGGGTTAAGATGCTTGTTGTCATCTCACTCGGTCTAAAACTAAAAGAAGTATATTTATTGTTTGGGGCCATTTCAGTATGTCCCCAGCACCAGCATGGCTACCAAGAAACCTGAAATCTTCTGATGGCAACTGTGGCCCCTCACTTTTTTTTTTTTAAAGAATTATTTTATTTGAGAGAGAGAGAGAGAGAGATCATGCGCAAGCACAGGAAGAGGGGCAGAGGCAGAGAGAGAGAAACTTAAGCAGACTGTGCTGAGCACAGAGTCCAATGTGGGGCTGATCTCACAACCCTGACATCATGACCTGAGCCAAAACCAAGAGTCAGATGCTTAACCAACTGGACCACCCAGGCGCCCCTGTGGCCCTTCACTTTGATTTTCATCTCCTACCAAACCTACTCACCTGGTACTTAACCCACACAGAACTTGTTATGTGCCATATCCCTGCCCCTCTAATTTATGTAACATATGCTGGCCCTCAGCCTAGAATATTCTTACCCTTTGGCAATGTTAATGGTAATATTTTCATTGACAGCCAAGGCCAGCTTTTTCTTCTTTGTGTGTATTGTAATATGTCTGTTTATCTAACTATCTCTCCATTTAGCAGTGAGCTCCTATAGGACAAGGAATTTATTTCTTTATATTCTTAATTTCTTAAATTTGAGAATAATGCATGCTATATAGAAGAAATACAGTAACTGATGAATGAATGAATGGGTGAATAAATGAATGGATTTCAAGCATTTAAAATAAATCTAGGTTTCAAAATTAAAGTTGGGCATTTACAGGAAAAGTGAGCTCAGGAAGAGTGGACACTGTTTACTACTGAGTATGTTTCTATTGTCAAAAAGAGAATAAATCAGTTCAGTGGGTTATTGAATGGATTAGGAATGTGGATTCCTGTATATACGTTTCTGGGCTCCAATCCTTTCTTAATAGTCTCTTGCTCTGTGTCCTTGGCCAGCTACTGAACTTCTCTGAGTTTCAGTCTCTTCAATTTAAAAATGAGGATATTGGGAGTCTCTACTATCAGTTGGATTCAAGTCAGACTAAAAGAGAGAATATGTAGATGTCTTTAGCAAAATTCTTAGCCCAAATTAAGGACTCAGAACTGTGAATGGCTCCAGTAATATGATATTGTCTTACTGTCTTGTGGTTGTTCTGTAGGAAAAATAGGTCTGGCCTATTGACTGTGAGCAAGAGTGTATTGTCTTAAATAATGGAAGATTCTAGTTCTTTCTAGCTAAGCCTGAGAGTGATGCTTTATGATAAGGCATTAGTTCTTGAATACTTGACATCATATCAATCCGAAGGTTGTTCAGCTTAATTAAAGACATATACATGTGCCTACCCTCACAGGCACTGTGCTGGGCACTGCAGATTTAGGGTATAACAGAAGACAGCCTTGACTGTGAAGAATTTATAGCATGGGGAGATTTTAAGGACTATTTAAAGTAGTCAGCAAAGTTCCCGCTTTCTGAAGGAGAGGCTAATCCAGCTTAGGTAAATTGTGGCATATTGGATAAGCACACTTGTTAATAGGCTGATTACTCATTTTTCCTGGATTTCTACTAAAGAAAGCTAGCAGTCAGCATACAATTAAAAAAAGGGGTATTTGGACTCACCTGCTTAGTAATCTTCACAGACACAACAATCTTACCTGTGGGCTGACCTGGCATTTATTTAGAAGGTAAGAATGACTCTCTTCATCTCTATTACTTGCTTTCTGATTACTTTCATTTACTTGAAAAAGACTACCATTGCCAAATATTTTTGTTGTTACCAGAGTCAAGTTGTGAGAACAAACAGTAGTAAATTAAACTTGAAAGACACATATTTATATCAAGGATTAAATATCTATGTGCATTCTCATCTTTTCTCTTATATGAGCATGTGTGTGTGTGTGTGTGTGTGTGTGTGTGTGTATGGAACCTGATCATGCTTTTCACCCCTCAATGATAGAACAAAAAAATTCATGGGAGTAAATAGGTACAATATCATACATTGGATAAAACGTAAGCAAAATAATCTGAACAAGCCATTTTACTTGCTTTTCCCATAGTCATCATTAAAATATTGACAGTAACATTCAGGAAGTGTCACCTAGTATGGGTATTATTCTACGACATTGTGCTTAAATGTTCTTTTGTTAGAGACGATATGAAGGCAACAGAAGAGCCAAAACTGATTTAACCCACACTACGGCACGAGTGTACTTTACCATACAGAGAGCATGGGCATACACATGGGCACACACGTACCCCATACACACACCCACACAGACCTGTGTGCATTCACACACATGCACATGCATACATGCGTGCCCACACATGCATGCCTGTGAGCTCTAAAGACCAAACATCAGTATTGTGTTTCACTCAAAGTGCCCAACTCCATCTTCTCTACACAGAGATACTTTATTTCCCCTCAATGATCCTAAGCTTTCAAACATCAGATCCTAGATAAAAGCTGAATCCGTAACTTATGTTTTTGACCCCAAAACACAAATATTTCAGAAGCAATGGAACGAAAAAGGCACATCTCAACTGTTGGCAAGAAGAAAGGAAAAAGGTTGAACACCAAGAGCACAGCACTTATCTTGATGAATTATCCAGCCCCCCACGGATCCAGTCAGAGACGGGCTCAAATTCTCTCCATTTAAAATTTCTTTAGGCAAAACATTTAACTGGATAAGCATCTCTCCTTGTCTTCAATATAAAAGTTATACTATGTATTAAATGATATAATTATATAAAGAGTTTTCTAAACTTTAAAGTGCCATGCAAATGTGAATTATTATTAGTTATTACTTGTTAACAGTTCCTTATATGAAAATCCTAAATTTGAAGATGGAAACATTGGTCATCCACTGTCTTCAAAGTTCACTTTATATTAAATTGTTTATAATTTTGGGGCAGCTGGGTGGCTGAGTCAGTTAAACATCTGCCTTTGGCTCGGGTCATGATCCTGGGATCAAGCCCCACATCAGGCTCCCTGCTCAGCGGGGAGTCTGCTTTTCCCTCTCCCTCTGCCACTACCCCCTGCTTGTGCTCTGTCTGTCAAATAAATAAATAAAATCTTTAAAAAAAACTGTTTACAATTTTATGATTCCCCTCATTCTCTGAATAGCTATGAAGTTCACCGTGACCAAGTGAACATCTTGGAGCAACTAAAATACCCTCCCTCTACAGTTCTAGTTCAAGTTAAAATTATCAGAAAACTCCAGAAAATCTTATTGCCTGTATTATTTTTTTATTAATAAAATAAAATTCAATTTAGCTAAAATAAGTCACATAAATGTACATTCAGTAAATTTAGACAAATGTATATACTTATGTAACCAACACCATAATCAAGATATAGAACATTATCATCACCCCCAAAATTCCCTTTGCCTCTTCTCAATTTCTCCCAACTAAGGCCCCAGGTAGCCAATGATCTATACTGTCTTTACATATTTTCGAGGCTTCCACATAAATGGAATCATACAGCATATATTCTTGTCATCTGGCTTCTTTAGAATAACAGTGTTTTAAGATTCATCTGTTTGTTGCAAATAGCAATAATTCATCCTTCTTTACTACTCAATGGTATGCATATATCACAATTTGTTTATCCATTCACCTGTTGATGGACATTGGGTTGTTTTCATAGGCTTTTATGGATAAAGTTGCAATAAATATTTTTATCTTGGCTGCTATGCCCTGAATTGTGCCCCCCATTCATATGTTAAAATCCTAATCCTCAGTATGAGGGTATTTGGAGATAGGGATTTGGTGAAGTAATCAGGTTTAGATGAAGTCATGAGGGTAGGGCCCTCATGATGGGATTAGTGGTCCTACAAGATGAGACACCACTCTCACTCTGTCTGCCCTCTGAGAACAGTAGGAAAGTGGCCATCCGCAAGCCAGGAATAGGGGTCTCAGAACAGGGCCATATTAGCATCCTGATATTGGACTTCTAGCTTCTAGAACTGTGAGAAATAGATTTCTGTTCTTATCACAAGGAAAGCTGATTGACGCTAGCCTTTGAACATGTGTTCTCAATTCTCTTGGATAAATTCATAGAAATGAATGGAATGATGGGTTTGGTAAGTATGTGTTAACTATGCTAACTGAATTGACAAACTGGTTTCAAATTGTCAGTCATCTTGCACTCCACTGTAACTTTTCCACTGTGTCAATATGAATGCCAGTTGTTATATATTGTCCAAAAAATGTTGTCACTTTTATCCTCTCATAATTAAGAAAAAAACCAAACATAAAACAAAGTTGAAAAATGTGCTATGAACATCTGTATCCCACCACCTAGATTGTACCATTAAAATATTTTTTCTCACAAATCCTCCTACATATGCATTAATCCAACTTATTTTTGGTGCATTTCAAAGTTAATTGCAGACACAGGTACACCCTTGCTGAATACTTCAACATTCAAATCATTAAACAGAATTCAGCATTTATATATTTTTATTTTGAGGTGAATTTTAAATACAATTAAATGCACAAATGTAAATGTACCCTTACTGCATTCTGAAAAATGCTTATATTGGGTGGACCATTCCCTGTAAAGAATGAAAACATTAAAATCATTCCAATGTTCTTTTTGGCCTTGACTTATAATGGAAATCAATATTCTGATTTTTTTTCCACTGTAAATGAGTTTTGTTCTTGAGTCATGCTCTTTGTTCTCGATCTTTATTTTCTTCATCCAGCATCACGCTGAAACGTACATACTGAATCATGCAGCATACACATTTTATAGAATGGGTGCATCCTTGGGCTAGCACAGTCTCCTCCAGACAGTCAGTGATGCATCTGTCTTCCTAGGAGTTGCTGTTTCCGATTAGGAGTAGCTTATTGTTCAGCCAGTGTTTGGTCAGACTTGGTGCGTAAGTCCCTAGTCCCAGTGAGGAGCTATGTGCGGTTTATGGAATGTTCCCAAGTTTGTCCCAAGCCCTGTTTGACTGATGCAGCCTGGTACATGGTACATAACCTTGCTCACCTTTAGGGCTGATTGTAATTCCAGGAAGGCTCTTCTTGGCTTTCCTCTTTCCCTAATTATCTGTTAAATGTGGGGTTCCTCTGTCCTTTCACTTGCTGCCACTAGTATTATGGAGCCATGAAGGTCCTTCTCAGCGCTCTCCAAAGGATCTCAAGGTTTTTTTGTTTGTTTGTTTTTTAAACACCCTTTGGCATGGAATTCTCCATGCTTTGTTCCAAATAAGGTTTGTACCCTCAGGCAAAGCTTGATGGCTTCTGGCCGGAGAGTACTTCTCAACAGAACCTCTGTAACACTGCATCTGGGCAGAGTTCAACAGCAGTGGTCTATTACTTCCAGAGGGACACCACTGCTGTTTGAGTGGGTACTTGGGGGCAGTGGGGGTGGTAGCCCTTGCTCGCCTTGCCTTGTCCATTTAGACTTGGAAGCTCTACTTTCTAAATGAGCTGGAGCAGGGGTGACAGAGTTTCAGTATCCTCAGCCTGAAGTAGAATCTCCACCCAACAACCAGGGGATAGCTGGGGGAGAGGAGCTGTGTGTCAGTCCTCTAAGAGGTACCAGCTAGGAAAAGAGCCTTTGCAACATGGGGCTGTGAGAGAGGATAAATTCTAGAGGCCAGTTCTCCCACAGAGACAGCTCTGGGCTGGGAGCTTGAAGGAGGCAGACCCCGTCCCCAGCCATGTCTGGCCATTTTCTTGGCTACTCCCTCTTGGCATAGAGCCCCAAAGTTGTTTCTGTAAGATGGACCTTCAGTGTGGAGAGAGAAGGAGTTGGAGCTCAAACACCAATAACTTTTGCTGTTCTTACTGAGAATAATCAGAAAACTTGAAGGGATGTTTTTACATTTGCTGTACCCCGTTAGAAAAATTTCCATACATGTCAAATGATCATTTTTGATGACTTTCTCTAGTTAAACGCTTATTTTGTTGGGAGTATGCTGTATTTCTCACCCACAATTCCAGAAGTGGAGCCTGTGATGGAGCCTCTTCCATTGCACAGCTCAGTAATTTGTGTTTTCTCTTTGATTTTCTTGATCAGCCCAGCTAGAGGTCTATAAATATAGGTGAAATTAGTAAACAACCACCTTTTGTTTTCATTGGAATTTTTCTGCTGTTTGTGCATTCTTCTCTTTCATTTCTTTCTGCTCTCTTTTTTCTCCTCTGTTTCCTTTGCTTTTCTTTTTATAGCTTCTAAAGGCAGAAGCTTAGGTCACTGGTTTCAGATCTTTCCTCTCTTCATACAATACCTGAAAGCACTAAATTTCCCTCTAATCACTTTTTTAGCTGCATCTTACAAATGTTCACTCTGTTCAAAATATTTTTCTTTAATTTTCCTTTTGATTTCTTTGACTTTCAGTTATTTATGTGTAATTTTCCAAATATTTGGAGATTTTACAGATATTAATTTGTTACTGATTTCTAGTTTAATTATTCTGTGGTATTAAAACAAGCTAAGTATGTTTTCAATCATTTTCAACTTATCAAGAATCCTTTTGTGCCCCAGTGTTATATTGATGACTGTTTCACTTTGATTTGAAAGTAAAATTCATTCCGCTGTTGGTAGTGGAGTTTTCTGCAGAATGTAAGGTGGTCAAATTGGTTAACAGTCAAGTCTTATTGTATCGATTACTGAGAGCAGAATTGTTGATATCAGTAACTCAAATTCCGGATTTTCCATACATAGTTTGGTACATTCCCACTGCCTTCTGTGTTGCTTCTTATCACTGCATCCAAAGCTGCTCTTACTCAGAATATTGAGAAAGTCCATTTCCACATTTCCTCTGCAATAAGTAGTCCCTGCCTGAAGGTTTAGAACTCTGCTTTCTCCAACTTCATAAGCAAAACAAGCCATCGATTCATCGTTCAATTTCCAAAATTTTCTTGCAATCTACTGTATCACGCTATCTCCTATTCCATTCTCTTCTTTTATTTTGAGGTTATGCCTTTTTTATTCTTTTATTGTCAGTTTAGTGTAGATTCTGGAGAGCCAACTAAATACATCTACGTATCCATCTTCTTTAACTGGGTATCAGTATTATAATGTTACCAGAGTGAAGTTTAAAAAAAAAAAATCTTAATGTTCAATATTTTTTTAAATAGCTTAGTAGTTTATGGTAATGTAGCTAATTAGAACAACATACCACAATTAAAATAATTTTTATAAAGACCACATACTTTTACGGAAAATGCTTACGATGTGGAAAGGATAATAATCTAGTTTACATTAATATGACTCCAATAATATTTTAAAATACTCATTAATTAGAAAACAGTAAGAATTGAATGGTACACTCCAAGATGTTAACAATGTATTGGAGTGATAAAACTATAAATCACTTCCAGTCTCTTCTCATTTCTGTATTCTCTAAGTCTACCGCAATGGGTGGATATTTTCATAAAAAAAAAAAAAATTGGACAATAGAAATACACACATGGAAAAATGCCTTCAATACATGAAAGCTTCATTTCTAAGTCTTGTAAAAATCAAAATGCGCTCTCCATGCCTAGCTGACCAATTGTTTCTACCAGCTGGACACACTGGCAAGCCACCAAGAGAGCGATCACACCTAATTTCCATAATTATGGAAATTGTTTAGCAGCTGCTTTGCTTTTCTTTTTAACCTTTCTATAGAAATATGTATTTTGTAAAAGAATTGGAGAACAATAAGTAGTCTATCTTTTTACCATGAGTATAGACACTGTAGACAGATGAAACAACCTGCCATTAACTAGCTACCTAAATCTAGGGGAAAAATATATCTTTTCTCAATATAAATATTTTTATCTGTTGAATAAAAGCTTGACTCCAATACACTTTATATAGATAACTGAGAAATCTTTTTGGAATGACTTACACTGGTTGTTTTTAAACTTGCTTAGTAAATGGTTCATTTAACATCTCACTAATCTTTTTTTTTTTTTTTTCATGGAACACCTTAGGCCAAAGAAGTCTCTAACAATTCCATTTATTCATTAAAATGTTTCAACTTAGTAAGTACTTATTATCCTAATAACTTAATAGAGTTTTGAACAAATAATTTATGTAAAATGAAATAAAAATAATTTCATTTTACTCTTACATTATCCCATTTACTGATACTGAAACTGATTTTTGGGCTCTACCACCTCTCAAACCTTGGGGTCAGATTGGACACCAACCACCATCTTCATTTCCTATTTTGCACTGATTCCCTTGCTTTATATTGGTACTTGCATTATTATGGCAACCAATAAAAACCCAGCTTCACAATGACATCATCGAAAGATACATAATGGGATCTAAGTTGAAACTGAAATATATCAAGCTAGTGTCTGCGACAGTTACTAACAGATATTGAATACTCTCCCTTTTTCTCAAAAAATTTAAACTGCCCCTCAGAGTCCTCTGTGTGGTTCTCCAGGATGCCTCAACATGAAGTTTTGGAATCATGGATTTATATAATGTATCTAGAAATATTCAGAAAGCTAATATCTACTCAGCTGTTTTGGAGGCATGCTTAAAGACATTAGAAGATCCTTCCATAAAGTGTTGGTAAAAACCAGAGCTAAAAGCCCTAAATTGTATCTGATTTAATTAACCTGCTTCATTGGTGAAACCGTTGGAATGAGTAGATTACAAGATTAGGCTTGCTAAAGAACACAGAGCTAATGAATGGAATAATCACTATTATATCACTTTTGATATTCTATTACAATATTCTATTGACTCACCAACTTTGATTATTGAATAACAAAAATCATGTCTGTTCAGGGATCAAGGTCTTTCAATTCCTAGTCTTGACAGGGGGCATTATATGTGCTCAATAAATTTCTCCTTAACTTATTAAAAAGTTCAGATAGACATTCCTAAAAATTCAGGTCTTTTTTTTTTCACATCATGATACCTTTGAAAAAATAATTCTTATAGTCACATGATACAAAATACAAAATTTAATTTGTTCACTAGTTTGATAGAAAAACCAGTAGTCTTCTTGCCTCCTGATACTACATATTCATATTTCATTAGAATAGCTTTCAGAGGGACACCTGGGTGGCTCAGTTGGTTAAGTGTCAGATTCTTGGTTTTGGCTCAGGTCATGATCTTAGGGTTGTGAGATCGAGCCCCATATAGGGCTCCACACTGTGTGTGGAACCTGCTTGAGATTCTCTCACTCCATCTCCTTCTCCCTCTGCCCCTCCCCTCCTAAATTAAAGAATAACTTTCCGAATATCAGCACTAATATATATCCATCTTAACCTGATTAACCTTTGTCTTATTAAACAACCTAAAAATCTGATTATCTCAAATGTACTCAGCTATCTGTTTTTATGGCACTCAGCTACAAAAAAATCTAAGAAAAACCAAGGAATTGGTTATAAAAATAACTGACTACTAACTATCTCAAGATTAATATAGAACTGCAATATATTATTTCATTGATATGTTCCTTTATTCAGTCTACCAATTTAATTAAAATTCTCTTAATTGCCATATGCTGCTGTAGTTCCTGGGAATTCAAAGTAGTATAAAATGCTTATTGTTAGTAGTTTAAAATTTAGTAAATCCATTGAATTTAAACAACTAGCTGTAATAAAATGTGATGAATGTTATAGCAGATCAATCATGGCACTAAAGACAAAGAACAGATCATTCCATCTATACAGCTCAGAGAGTACTTTAGAGAGGAGGGTTAATGAAACCAACGAAGAAAGTCTGGCCAGGATGAAAGAAAAGTATGAGCATACGTAAAGAGTCATAAACTTTTAGGATGTTTTTAGGAGAGAACACACAGCTAGGTATGTCAAAGTTTGGAAAGGAGAAGAGATAAAGGCGGAGTATTGCTCTGGGAAGGTATAGTTGAGGAAACGGGAGTCTCGGGGGGAGGGTAACTCATAGTACTGGGGGGACACAGCATCTTGCACTCAGAATCCCGTAACATTCTCCGTAAAGGGTATGTTTCCTCCCAGTAAATGCTGAGCTTTGCTTCCAGTTCAGGTCTTCAGGCTACAGACACCACACTCACCTGTGACTGAGCTCAATCATCACCTGACCCTGTGATCCTATTTACTTTCTCAGGTCTTGTAGCTCCAACATAAAATGTGCATAATAGAGATTTTGAGATGTTTGTATGAAAATTAAATGAGAGGATGCATTTATATTGTCTAGTACAATGACTAGCCCACAGAAGTTGTTCAGAAGAAAAGAAAGAAAAGAAGAGAGAAGAAAAGTTAGATTATCCTTCCTGTTCAAAATCCATTAAACTGTACCACTTAACATTTCAACAGTAATGTTTTAATCCACTTTTGACATTTTCCTTCAGGCAAGGTTAGCAAAATCCAACAACCACTGGAGGTGATAATTAACAGAGCTAAGAGAATATAACAAAATTTAAGTTGGTATGATTATATTGTACCTTTGGTAGAAACTAAAGAACTGGACAGCTCATGCCCAACCCAAAGAGATCTCCAATGTTAAGTCCAAGTTCAAGTGGAAAGACGTCATGTTGAAATGCAGGCATAGTTTTGTCAGATCTTCCAGTTTTTCAAGAGAAGTTAGAAATCTGGATTGTTAATGCAAAATTTTCAATACGCAAATGTTTTCTTTCAGCATTAACCAAGTACCTTCTGTACCCCTGAATCAATAGGACCTCAATTCCATGGCTATTCTGAGCCAGTGTTAGAGGAACGTTTTATTTTTATGCCAAGTTATAGAAACTTTGCATAATTTTGCCAGTCTTTACTGCTTAGGTTCACATAAATGAACTGCCCTCTATTACGCCTGCTGGCTAGCTAAAATGACCTTGGGGAAATAGATGTTGTTCATACATCTTATCTGTGGGTATCAAAGGAAAAAGGGAAGCTGAACTGAGTTCACCCCCTTGAGTTGTTTTAGTCCTTCCAAATATAGTGAAAACAGGGTAAATTCTGGGGATAATGACCAATTTGCATAGTAATTAGTTTCTGAGATGACCAATGAGGTGAGAGTGCTCCCTTTCTGGCATTATAAACTTTCTGGGCTTCAGGCATCAGGTGGCCTGGTTGGCCAGGACCACAGCTAGAGACTGCAGTAATAAAGTAAGGGAGAAAGGAAGGAAGATTTCCCAAGAGGCAGATTTCCATGGAGAAAGCCGGAGGCATTTTGGGAAACAAATTATTCCTTGCATCTGGGGCAAACGCTTCCTCCCAAGCCTGGCACTCGACTCAGACCACCTTGGGCTGAGATTGGGCATTTGCCATCATTTGCCCTCTTATGCCCATTCCCCTCCTCTAACTTTGATCACTTTTTCCACTACTTTTCTTCCTCTCCTGCTTCTTTTCATGTCGAATGGAGTTTATCCGATACAGTAAAACGTTATCCAGTCATCTCTTTAGAAAAAGGCCATTATGAAACACTAATACGAATTAATAGAGAAGATAATTATGGCACCATATTTTTGGACACTATTCTGGTGAGCATTTGGGTTTGTGCATTTATTTTATTGTCTTTCTTACTGCCCCAAGGCTGCTCAGATAGCTGGTGGAAGAGCACTGATTTAGTATTTAGAGATCTGGGTTGAATCGCTAAAACAAAGTGACAATAGGAAATTATTTAAATTTTTTAAGAGTTGTGCTTTTCATCTCTCAGTTACAATATTTTGAACTCTGTTGTCATTGTATTGCTCTGAGGATTAATGTAGTTAATTTCGATAAAATCACTACTATTCTCCCCACACTCCCCACCCTGAAAACTGATTTGAATTAGCTCACTCACGTGGACTTCTCCCCTGGATCTGCATAGTTACTATAGACGTTAAATTTTGCTCCGACTAGTCTAAGATACAAATTGAAAAGGAGCACATGGGTCACTAGCAAAATTATTCTTTTCTAGGGCACCTGGATGGCTCAGTCATTAAGCGTCTGCCGTTGGCTCCCAGGGTCCTGGGATCGAGTCCCGCACTGGGCTCCCTGCTCAGCGGGGAGTCTGCTTCTCCCTCTGCCACTCCTCCTGCTTGTGTTTCCCCTCTCCCTGTCACTGTCTTTGTCTCTCTCTCTCTCAAATAAATAAATAAAATCTTTAAAAAATAAATAAAATTATTCTTTTTTATTCACAGTTGAAGAATGCTCTTAGTTTTCCGAAGAAGCAAAATTTGGAATTTTGCTATAATTTTTGTATGCAGGGTGTCCTCTATTGCACCCTTAAGGTATTCTACAATGTCTTGATGTGTAGCCCTATTTTAAAATAAAGTCCAATGGAATCACATCATATCCATTATTACCATTGACCTATATTTGATTTTTTTTATTTACCTACCAGGGAATTGCAAGCTGACTGGGATATGTGGATTATCTCAGGTCCTAACTATATTCAATTATTTGTCTTCTCATCAGAATTGTGAGAAACAAGCAAATGATAGTACAAATGAGAAATATTTTCTGGAGGGGAATGGGCAGAAAGAATGATAAAATACACTCCAAATATTCCTCTGTCTTTGATATGTAATTGATGCCTAAGACTTTGGACTTTGCCATCTGCTGGGTAGACAAACCGCTTGAGTGATTATGACTACTGACTCTTTGACTTAAAGATTTTCTTGGAATGTGTGGTTCGAAAACGCTCTGACATCCTACAGCTGAATCGGAGAACTGGAATTTCACAACACATCCTATTGAGATTCAGATTAGTAAAGAAGTATTTATTAAACATGTATTCAAAAATGTTAACAATGTAAAGCAGTTGTGCAGGATACTTAAACTAAAGTATAACATGAAAACTGAGGCATTCATCTGTGTGGTTTATTACATTGGCATCTAGAACTGCCATGTCTTTCTGAAAAGCACAGCCTGAGTACCAAACTAGTTCAGAGAAAATAAAGGAGGGAAGTAACAACTGCAATCACTCTACTTTTACAGAGTCAGTAAAAGGGATAAAACATGCACAGAAAAGACTTCTATTCTTGATGCTGAGCTACTTTTAAATAGCGTTATTCTTGACACTGAATAAAAAATAAAATCCAGCAGAGGAATAAATATTCAACAGGAGGAGATCCCAAATATTCACAAGATAAATAAGCAGCAAGGCACCGGGATGGTGCTCTCTTACCAACGGGAAAAATATCATTCAGCACTTTCTGGGGGTTTCCTTTCAATGCCACCATAATAATGAAAACCAGTTTCAGTTAAGTGAAATTAAAAGCTAACTGAATACCACAGCCTTGATTTTTATTCCAAGACATTTTTAAAGCTATAATATTTGACTTAAGATGCCATTAAAACTTACTGCCTCATTTTTGTAAAGTAGTTTGCTTTTCAAGTGAAAATAATTGTTATATGCAAAGAAAATGTGCCTTAGTTTCTGCAGAATAAGGATGTTTCTCGATACAGGAATTAATAGATATGCTACATATTTCTTTTGCCACACAAACATTTGTTTTCTAATATAAACACACTTTCGCAAAGTAAATAGTAAAACTGCTGTATTCTCTTTGGTCCCCAAGAGGAAGAATAAAGAAAAGAATAGGAGTCTTGCTTTCTTTCTCCATTAGACTTTTATGCCTCGTTCATGGGCTTTCTTGGTCACAATTCCCTCTGTTGAAGCTTCTCATCATACTGACAGGATGGAATCTGTCTTTCAAAATTCCATAGGTTTTCCTAGTGATTATTCCAGACAGCTTCTTTAGACCATTAATCATGGCTCTCTATGGGCCAGGCTTTGCCCCGGAGAGGTAAGGCTCTTGAAGGCAGAGGCTGGGTCCCCCCATGCCAGAAGTGTGCTTTTGTGCATGCCACGTGCGGAGGTGAGCAGTGTAATCATACCTGGCATGAAGGAAAAACCTCAGAGTAACCTCCACCCAACCTAGCTGTGAAAAGGAGGTCTCCATTTCAAAACGATAGTGACAAGCTTTCTGTGATCCCAAAAGCACCCGTGTCCCTGGACTGCCTGCCCTGGGGGTAACTAACACCAAGTATAAGAAAGGCTTACCTCCCTCAAAACACACATGCTTTCACATCTCCTACATTTTTACAATGACATTTAAGCACCTGTTTTCCCTGATTAGGAGGGAGTCTTCCTTCTCCAAGAAAAATGTTAAATCCACCCATTGGCATAACTGCTTTGGCTGTTGCTATAGGTGCCATTTAGAGGACTGGCTCTACACAGTTTAATACATGTTCTCTGCTTCAAAAATAATTTGCAAGTAAAAATTCCTCCTGGCAGAGTCATGCTGCCTCTTGTCAGACTTCAAGCTTGCCACACTTTTCAGTGTGATTTGCTCAGACACCTTCTCCAACACCATTCCAACGTTTACCTTTAGCAAGGATCTAACCAGCCATCCTTCACCGGACCATTTTGTTTAGCACAGATCCTAGTCCATATTTCTCTCTTAGGGAGTTCTTTTTTCAGACCCCTGATATCATCCCCCTCCTCCAACAGATCAATAATAGGGTCACTTGGTTCAGATAAACAGTTTCCACATCTTGGATTCTGAGGATATAAGAACTGAGACCATGTCCCCTTCCTTCCTGGAAGTCCCTGTCCTCCAATGGAAATTGTCCACTTCCACTCTACAGTCTGTATTTGAGGGCTCTCGGGAATGGCAGGCAGATTCTCCAAGCCACCACAAATCCGTTACATCCTTCCACCTAAGCAACTGTTTATCTACTCAACTCCTATTTGCATAATGAAAATGAAAGAAAACCTTTAAATGATGCCTCCCATAGTCATGAAACTCTGCTTCAAGGAGATTGCTGTTCGCTCTTGTGCACATAGAATTGACCAGCATGATTATTATGGATTCTTAGATTATCACAAATGGCAGCTTGGGAACCAAAACTCTCCCAACTGCCCAGTGTGCAAAAACAACAAAGCTAACTAACACTATGTAAAAAGCATATGTGGTTTCATGGAAGAGGCAGTGAAATCTCTCCTTTATTACCAAAGGAACGATTGTGTTCCACATCTGTCTCTGACGCTCTGTGTGACTAACTACAACCACCCCTCTCTCTGGGTATTATTAGTCTCGGAATCCCTCATGTAGAGAATCCCAACGTAGCTTAACAAATTACATTAAGTTATTATTTGTCAGCAACACGGTATTTTTTGTACTCTAAATATTCAAAATATATTGGTTGAAAAGACCCTCACGTATACCACTGAGCACCAAACAAATCAAATCATGATCGTCAGGACAGAATTACAGATAAAGTTCCATGCAAACACTGTAAGGTCAGATTTGCTTAAGGAAACAACAGTTTGACCAAATTACAGATCTGGAGATCAGCAGGGGCAGAGTTTTAAGTCAGGGTTTTCTTAGGCCAAGCCTTGAGCTCTTCTACTTTAGTTTTGCCATCCACAATGACTGCATAAAGATCAAACTGGATATTGCTTATGACAGGAATTTTCCAAGTAAAGATCGTTTTTAACATTTCATGTATAAATGCAACTAATTATAATAATTTTGACACATTCCGTGTCGTTCATGGCTCTATTATGCACCCTGATCTGCATGTCATTGGGAGAAAATGTGTTATTTCCAATGTAGTAGGAAAAACATGGGCTTTGGAGTATATTGCTAGCTAGTTAAGCTCTCTGAGCTTCGATTTCATCATCTGTAGAAACATTTGCAGCATTCAGAGAGAAATTAAGTGAAAAAGTGAATGCAAAATGCCCAGCATACTCTGCACAAACTTGCAGCTCTAGAAAGGTCAGCTGTATCTTCTTAAGTTAAGAGGAAATGTTCCTCTAACTCAATTTTGTGGAATATTAGAACCCGGAAGAACTATAGTGATAATCTAGCTTAACTCCTTATTTTTCCAGACGTGGATGATAAATCCCATAGATTTGATTTGACTTTCCAAAGGTCACACAGACAGATTTAAGAAGAGGATTTTGTAACATATTTGAGATCCTTTTCTGTGCCCAGAGTAAGTTTGCAATGCTTAATGACAACCATGGTCTGGAGTTTAGACAATCCACCTCAAACCACCCTGAAAAGTGAAAAGAAGTTATTAATAACATCAATTAAATTACTTTCATTATAAAATGTACTGCATATATTTATATTCTTTCTCCAAGGCTCCGGCAATTGTGCTAAGAAAGTTGAAAAGTTAGAACGGAACAGAAATATATTTTATAAAATAAATTATTATGAAGTGATTTTAATTACATTTTTATCATGAGGCTTATGCTTCATCTCAATATATGTAATTCTGAAAATTATCTGTTTTAACAAATAGCTTCATTTTCCAGAAAACCAAGTAATCAATTTTTATCAGTAGATTGCATTACAACTTAACTTCACCTAAATCAAGTTAAATCCATGTTTAAGACTTTCTTTCTGTTCAAACTCAACCTAGGAAGCACTGAGAGAGGGAAATAGGAACTTACCTGTAGCAGAATTACTAAAGAAACGGCAATTTATTTTGATTGATTGTCAAGTTTATTCACTATTAGTTTTGCCTTTTATGGGCTTATGGTACTTTTCAGTGAAAATAATTAGGAAATATTTCCTTTGTTTTGCTAAAATTGCCAGAATGACTCTTCAGTTACACAAATAAAGCAAAAATGGATGCAACTAACATTTTGCTGGGAGTAGGTAACCAATAGCCTTTTGCCTAAAAGAGTCCTAATTATGGCTAAATAAGTGAGGCGAAGCCGTACCTTTCAATACTCACTGATCTGCAGAGCTTCAGTTGTTCAGAGGTTAGGAAATTTTTGTAGACACAGAAAGTATTTTAGGGGAGAAGGGTCCAAAATCTTACATGATCACTTATGTGCCTAAACCTTGTAAAGTTTCAGGCACGGAGTAGACACTTGGGAAAGTCCAGTTTCTTGACCTACATTATCTGGACATTACTCTTCTGTGATGTCCAATGTATGTGTTATGACAATACTTTTCTGGATCAAGGGCCCCTGACCCTGCTTACTCATGACCTCACATAAGCACCAGTTCTGATTGGACTGGTTTGGTATGTATTTTTTAACTTTAATATTTTACGTTGAAAATGTTCAGCTTCATCATAAATTCTCTGCTAAGCATGGGTTCTTGCCTACTCCTTTTAAGCTTTTCTTCAGCTTCCTGAACAAAATCACTGCATTCTACATCCTCCAGCATGAACTTCCAACAGCTCAGTGAGAAACTGACCTCATTCAAGAAGAAACACTAGTAACTCATCCCTGAGAATGTATCACCTTTGTATAGAGTTAAAAAATTTTTCTACCCCTGAAATGGAAATCAATCAAGATTAAAATACAAAATATCCTAGAGACCAACTATCTCTATGGATTTCACATTCTTATTGTAGAATATTTTTGTTAAAGGCTACTTATATGTAGTTTTACACATTTTATACATAAATGTGCATAATAGACAAGAGGATTTATGCATAAGTAAAATTAAAATATTATATGTAATGCCATGTACAATGACACTTATTTAGTAAGAAAGTATATAGAAAAATAAGGTCATTTTAGTGAATATATAATTTTGGGTTGGGGAGTGTATTTATGAGTGTTAGAGTATTATAAAGCCTGTGACATACTAATTATTTCTTGGTTTCGTTTTGGCTGCCCGGCAGCAATAAAACTCTGATTTGCACATTTAATAAATAACCGTACACAGTGACAGCTTAATTAAGTAAAGAATGCAGAAGAAACCTTATTTGTTACACTCAAGAAAAGAGTGTCTTAGTCAGTTTGGACTACCATAACAAAATACCTAGACTGGGAGGCTCAAACAACAGAAACTTAGGTTGTCACAATTTTGGAGGCTAGATGTTCAAATTCAAGGTGCAGGCACGGTTGGTTTCTGGTGAACACTCTTCCTGGCTCACAGATGGCTGCCTTTTTGCTGTGTCCTTAACACGGCAGGGAGAGAGAGAGAGAGAAGGCTCCCCGATGTCTCTTCTTATAAGGGCACTAATCCCATCAAAAGGCTCCTCCCTCATGACTTCATCTCCCGAAAGTTCCATCTTCAAATCCCATCACATTGGGCATTACTGTTTCAATATGAGTTTTAGTGGGACACAATCCAGTCCAAAGTTCAATGTTTAATTAAGCAAAAAATGAAGAACAGATTTTACTCTGTTATACTCAAAAAGGAGTAACCCAGTATTTGTTCCACAATGGCCACAAAGTGTAAAAATTGTATTGTAACACATTTAAACAGGTAATTTTTCAGTGTTTGTGGGTTTTTCTTTTTTAATAGTTAAACATAATTTAGAAATGAAACTCAAGTCACAATTTGTAGCCCCAGAGAAGTACCTCTGTAGAATTCTGGGAAAAACTGCCCTGCGGCTCCAACTCATTTATTTACAGAATAAAAAAAAGTGTAGGTCAGGGAGAAGTGAATCTGTTGAGATAAATAAGGAGCTAATAGCCAAGCTAGGACATAGACCTCAACATTCCCACTGCTTTTCCCACCTCACTTTCTCAATAAACCACTACACAATTAGGTCCATGTGAAAATATATCCACTTGTCCTTCATTTTAAATCAACTGCTTTGCCAATGTCTTTCTTGGGAAAGGCAATCTAATTGAAAAGTAAAGAAAAGTCAATCTGTATAAAGACGGCTACCTTAATTTTATTGTTTCAATCTACATTTTCTACACTCAAGACACATCAATAAGGGAAATGAAGGTATGCCTCCAGCTGTGGCAAAAAGAAGAGAGAGAAAGGGAGGGAGGGAGGGGAGGCTGATGACACACAGATGTCTCAGAGCAGTTAAGAAATACTATTTTAGAACAATGTTACTTGTCCTATTGTGCTAAACCCTGCAAATTATATTTCTTGAAAATATATCATAGTAGACGAATGCTGCAGGTAAATATGCCATTCATTGTTTAATCATCATTGGTAGTTACTAGGTAGTTACCAAAGACATACTGACATAGCAAATCAATTGACAGTGAAATTATTATGTAAATCCTTTGTCATTAATTACTTCAATGCCAAATAAATCCAGAATTTATTTTCTCCCAGAGAATAGCATGAACACTTGTAATGATTGCCCATTTATTTTTAAAGTGCTAGCAAGGCTTATGATGAAGATGCTGACAGGGCAACAGAAAAATAAAAGATTCAAAGATAAGATATGTTCTTTAACACTAAGTAAAAAACAAGAGTGCTTCATAATTGGTCAACACAGTGGGGGATGAATGGAGTATAAGTCAATAGAAATTTAAATATATCCCTACTGCAGTATGCAAACAAAGAAAACTGAAATCTTATGTCCACACAAAATTGTGCATGAATGTTCATAGTACCTTCTTTGTAATAGCTAAAGTTGGAAATAGTCCAAATATCCTATAGCAATGTGGCATATGCATACTACTCAGCAATAAAAAGATAATATCTACTTATAAGAACAATATAAAGGATGAAAATCAAAATAATTATGATTAGAAAGCATACCAAAATAATTAATATGTAATATATGATTTTTATATAGAACTCTAGAAAATGCAAACAAATCTGTACTGAGAGAAAACAGATTCGGGGTTTCCTGGGAATAAGGAGGGTGATGGGGTAAGGGATGGATAGTTTGTAAAGAGACATGAAGAAACTTTCAAGGATGATGTGTACTCATTATCATAATTTTAGATATGAGTTTTGGGGTATAAATATGTCAAAACTCATCAAATTTTACCCTTAAATATTTGCACTTTATTACACATCAATTATTCATTGCTAAAATGCAGAAAATTAAAAAAATATATTTATCTGATTCCTAATGCATGCTACATATTGGATACATAAAAAAGACTGATAAATATAAGCTCTCCCTCAAATGGTAGTGTCTCCCACAGGGCCTAGTACAGTAATAAACATGCTGAAAACTCTTCAGCTAATTGCTCTTTAGAAGCTTGACCCTTACAATGGGCAGTAGACAAGGAAGAAAATTTTAAAAATAATAGTTGAACTTAGTGCTCTCTAATTATCATTTCAACTTTACTAAGATGTACATTGTTCTTCAAAAAAGTAAACTGTGATTAATGAGAAAGCCATATTATAAATCCTAGAGCGATCACAAAAACAAACAAAAAACAACCATAAAAAAGTATAAGTAAAAAGCCAAGAATGAAGATAAAATGGAATCTTAAAAATTTAAAGAATTAATCCAAATGCAGGCAGATAAAGAGGACAAATTGATCAAAGAAAATTTGGAACAAATGAAAACAGGCAATATGGTAGATTTTAGTCCAAAAATACTATTAAATGAATAATCATCTAATTTAATCATATCCAGACATGAACTTCAACCACACCCATAATATAAAAAAAATTAACTTAAACTGCCTATAAGCCTAAATGTAAACTGTAAACATATAGAATTTCTAGAATAATACCTAAAATATATTTTGTGCCTTTGGTTTAGATAAAAAATTCTCAGAAATGGCACACACACACACACGCACGCACAATATACATATGCATACAAACACACACACACACAGAACAAACTGGCAAATCTGACTTCAACTTCTGCTATCGAAAATTCAGTGTTAAGAAAATAAAAAGGAGGGCGCCTGGGTGGCTCAGTCGTTAAGCGTCTGCCTTCGGCTCAGGCCATGATCCCGGGGTCCTGGGATCCAGCACCGCATCGGGCTCCCTGCTCAGCGGGAAGCCTGCTTCTCCCTCTGCCACTCCCCCTGCTTGTGTTCTCTCTCTTGCTGTGTCTCTCTCTGTCAAATATATAAATAAAATCTTAAAAAAATAAATAAATAAATAAAAAGGAGGGGCGCCTGGGTTGCTCAGTGGGTTAAGTGTTTGCCTTTGGCTCAGGTCATGATCTCAGGGTCCTGGTATCAAGCCCTCTGTTGGGCTCTCTGCTCAGCAGGGAGTCTGCTTCTCCCTCTCCCTCTGTGCATGAGCTCTCTCTCACTCTCTTTCTCAAATAAATAAATAAAATCTTTAAATAAAAAGACAATTAACACACTGGAAGAGAATATTTGAAAAATACAATCACTAAAAGTCTTCTATGCATAAAGCATAAATAACATTCAAACTCAATAATTAAAAAAAAATTTAAGTGGGCAAAATTTTGAACAGACTGCCTATTGTGCACAGATGCCCAAGGGAGCACTCAGTTTCAGTCATTAATGAAATGTAACTTAGACTCACAATGAGACACTAACTACCAATTTGAATTTGAATGGTGTTACCGGTTTTCTTAGGGCTGCCTTAATAAGTTAGTACAAATTGGGTGATCTAAAACACCAGAAATGTACTATCTCCTAGTCCTGGAGGTCAAAAGTCCAAAATCAATGTGCCAGCGGTGTTGGTCTCTTCTAGAGGCTTTAAAGGAGAATGCATTCCACCATACCTCTCTCCTGACTTCTGGCTGCAGGCCATTCATGGCATCCCTTGGCTTGTAGATGCATTTTTGCCTCTGTCCCTGCCTCCATCCTCACATGGCCATTCTCCCTATGTGTCTCTGTTACCACTTGTTTTTGTTTATAAGGACTTCTTAGCATTTAGAGCCTATTCTAATCCAAGATGATTTCATCTTCAGATTCTCACCTTATTTACAACTGCAAAGACCCTTATTCTCAATAAGGTCTTATTCTGAAGTTCTAGCTACACATATCTTTGGGGAAGCCTCAATTCAACTCACTACAACTGGTTAAAACACATTTTTTTTTTAAGTAATGAAATAAGCCGGTACTGGTGAGGATGGAGAGAATCTGGGTCACTCTATACATTGCAGGTGAAAATGAAAAATGGTAATCTACTTCAGAAAACAATTTGACAATTTGTAATGATGTTAAACATATAGCCACCATTTGTACCAGCAATCCCTCTCCTCAGTATTCATTTAAAAGAAATGAAAACAGGGGCATCTGGGGGCTCAGTCGTTAAGCATCTGCCTTCGGCTCGGGTCATGATCCCAGGGTCCTGGAATCAAGCCCCACATCGGGCTCCCTGATCAGCAGGGAGCCTGCTTCTCCCCCTCCCACTCTCACTGCTTGTGTTCTCTCTCTCCATCAAATAAATAAATAAAATCTTAAAAAACAAAAGAAATGAAAACATAGTCCCACAAACTCTTGACACGAAATTTCATAGTGCCACTTTATTTGTAATTGCTCCAAGCTGGAAATAAACCACATGTTTCTCAAGTGATAATTTAATAAACAAAATGCAGGGCATCATCAATGGAAGGAATAGTTCTCAGAAATAAAACAACTAGTTTTATGACAAAAGAACTAGTGATATATGTAAGTCTCAAATGCATTATGCTAAATTACAGAAGCTGGACTCAAAAGGCTACATACACACCGTGCAACCCCATTATATGACATTCTGGATAAGGCAGCAATAGAAAAACAGAAAGCATTTCTGTGGCTGCCAGAAACATCACACGAAGTGAGGGAGACATCAACAACAAAACGACATGAGGGGATTTGGGGCAGTGGGGAGGAATGCTCCACATTTTGATTACAGAGTGGATAAACCTGATAAAAAATAATAAATGTGTTATTTCAGTGAATTTGATCGTCATTTCAGTTGCATAAAATAAGAATTTTGAATGTCTTTTCCAATATCTGAGGAGTAGGGAATGAGGAAATCAGATATGTCAACGGACTTCAACCTCTAGGTTAGCTCATTCCAAATCTCATAGGGTCACAGTGACTCCATGCTGGTCCAGTGATGCCACAGCGGCTAAGTCACGTATTTGCAGTTGAGTCACACCGGAGAAGGAAAACCACTGCATCAGCTGGTGTCTCAATCACATGCCAGTCACATGAGGGGGCTGGGGAGAAGGAAAAGAAAGAAAGAAAAAGGAAGAAGAATGTCGCCACGTGCCCTTCAGCTGAGAAGAAGGATATCTGTGTGATTTTTCTTACTATAGGAAGTCGTATCTCCCTCACACTCTCATACAAACAGTGTTCTTTCCTGTTACACACGTTCACCTTGACTCCATGCCATCAGGGCCATCATTAAATGAATATTCTATGCATTCCAAATTCCGTCCAAGTGGTTACGGGGTGAACAATTCGGCCGTCCCAATTTTTGGACATCACAGAGAGATAGTCCTTTGATGCCCTTGTAAAGTTCTAAATTCATTCAGAGTAGTTAGAGTTTCCATATAACTGGAAGTTGTTTGAGGACAGAATCAGGATTGGATTGTGCTTATTTGCTCATCCCTTGCTCCTGTCAGCCCACAAACATACATTACCAAAACACATTTATGGTCCCAAAAGTATTAGTCATATAAATTCTACCTGTGTTCCTAGTATTTATTTACACAACTGAACTCCCCTAGGCAACAGGGAGATTACAAAAGGGGACACTGGCCATGCTTGGTCTAGTTCCTGCAAGCCTCTTTTCTGGGAAGGAATGTGGTCTCATCTATTATTCCAAAACATGCAATCAGCACACAGAATCAAAGTAATGCCACTTAATGGAGGTGAGACAGACTTCCTTAGCATGCTCTTTCAGATACAGCCTGCCTACAAAACATACATGATTTTTCACCACTTAAACCCACTGGATCTATGTTCCTCTGCCCTATAAATGCCCAGCCCACTTCAGAGGGAAAATAATCAAGCCCTGATGTTGGCTTCAAGTGCATACAAACATTCTTTTATCCAGCTTTATCATCAACAACGTTCCCTGTTTGACATCAATATCTGTTTCTCCATTCATTCTGGAATTTGAGCTGGAAAATTATCATCCTCAAATCTCATTTCAATATCCATGTGTTAGGATGAAAGCAAAGGCACATTTGTAAAGGAAAATCACTCTCTATACGCTATTAGCTTATTGTCTTTTCCGGTAACATGGAGCTATGAGGAAAACATCTGAGTGACGAATACAATCTTAGAAGAGGTACACTCAAAAGACATCTTGTTTTCATTCCAGTAACAATGAGACAGACATTACTCCAAAAGATCCCTGTCACAGTATTTTGCTCAGAGTGTAACCCAATCCACAAACTGTTGAAATATTTTATAGTATTAAACTTTTGATAGATACAGTTTAGTTGGGGAAGAACAGACTTCAGAAGAACCTGCTGGGGCTTTCACCTCCTTACATCCGATGCTATCGTTCCTTCATGGTAGGTAAGTCTGGATTTTTTAGAATGTAGAAAAATATCACTTAAAGGTAAGACAAGAAATCTCATTCTCAACGTCTCCATCTGTAAAATGAGAACGATAACAAAGCACAGGGTTTTTGGGGGGATGAAACGTGATAATAGAATTAAAACAGTTAGCATAACAATGTATGCAGGTTACGGTACAAATGGATACTTAAAAAAAAAAAAAACGTGCCCTCCAGACAGAAACAGGCTCCAGGAACTCTTTTGTTTTCACAGAACTGACGTACTATCAGAGGTATCCAGGAATCTATCTTGTCATCATCAAGTGCCCACCATGCCAACCATCCTTCTTTTATCTTTCGTTCCTAAAAAAAGATCTGACACTCAAGCAAAAGAGTGTTCATGGTATGTTCTGCCTTTGGATACTACATTTTTAAACAGTGCATGAAACAACCCCCTCACTTCCAAAGAGTAGAAAGAATGTAAACAACAAGCTGCACTTAATGGATGTGGCAGCAGACTGAAGTGGCGCCTGCTGAGAGCCCGCTGACAGACATCACGGGAGATCCCACACTCCGCAGCTGCCTGCCAGCCATTGCAATCTGTTCCTGCTCAGCGCTAGCCCACTTTGCTCTTATCCTCCCAAAGGGAAGGGAAGATGTTGGGAGAAATCACTGAAGGGAAAGTGGAACTCCAAGAAAAATGAAATTGCAACTGGATAATAAAGAGCAAAGGAAGGAAACTATGAATGGATTTTTTTAAAGACTGTATTTATTTATTTGAGAGAGAGAGAGAGTGTGAGCCTGAGAGAGAGAGAGAGAGAGATCATGAGCAGGGGGGAAGTGGAGAGGGAGAAGCAGACTCCCAGCTGAATAGGGAGCTGGAGGTGGGGCTCAATCCCGGGACCCTAAGGTCATGACCTGAGTCCAAGGCAGACGCTTAACTGACTGAGCCACCCAGGCGCCTTGAATGGATATTGACAGAAAAAAAACAGAAGCAGATAGAAGCAGAGAGAAATGAGAAATGACTTAATGGGTGTGTTTTTAGACCACACATCATGCATTTCTACCCTACCCCTGCCACTTACTAGCTGCATGGTCTTAGAATATCATTTAAACTATCTGAGCCTCAGTTTCCCTTTATAAAAAATGGGAATAGAATTGACCCTGTATGGCTGACAAGAGGGTTAAGTGGAAATGTATGTGGAAGTCTTTACACTACTACCAGCCCTGCAGGCATGTCTAATGCCCACATTCAGAAGACGTAAAGGAGAATCAAGGGAAGCTTCATGACTGAATGATGAAAAGATAATAAAAAGAAAATGAGCTTTGATGTCAAAGAAACCTGGACTTCATTCAGAAATTTAGGGCTTAGCCAGCAATTGCACTACTGGGTATTTACCCCAAAGATACAAAAGTAGGGACCCGAAAGGCTATGTGCACCCCGATGTTTATAGCAGCAATGTCCACAATAGCCAAACTGTGGAAAGAGCCAAGATGTCCATCAACAGATGAATGGATAAAGAAGATGTGGTATATATATATACAATGGAATATTATGCAGCCATCAAAAGGAATGAGATCTTGCCATTTGCAACGACGTGGATGGAACTGGAGGGTATTATGCTGAGCGAAATAAGTCAAACAGAGAAAGACATGTATCATATGACTTCACTGATATGAGGAATTCTTAATCTCAGGAAACAAACTGAGGGTTGCTGGAGTGGGGGGTGGGGTGGGAGGGATGGGGTGACTGGGTGATGGACACTGGGGAGGGTATGTGTTCCGGTAAGCGCTGTGAATTGTGCAAGACTGTTGAATCTCAGATCTGTACCTCTGAAACAAATAATGCAATATATGTTAAGAAAGAAAAAAAGAAGAAGAAGAATGTAGCAGGAGGGGAAGAATGAAGGGGGGGAATCGGAGGGGGAGAAGAACCATGAGAGACGATGGACTCTGAAAAACAAACTGAGGGTTCTAGAGGGGAGGGGGGTGGGAGGATGGGTTAGCCTGGTGATGGGTATTGAGGAGGGCACGTTCTGCATGGAGCACTGGGTGTTATGCACAAACAATGAATCATGGAACACTATATCTAAAACTAATGATGTAATGTATGGGGATTAACATAACAATAAAAAAATTAAAAAAAAAAAAAAAGAAATTTAGGGCTTAGCAGCATTTTGACCCTGAGACTCCAGGCTCAGTTTCCTCAGCTGTAAAATGATGGCAGGAAGATCTACCCTGCAGGGCTATTGCAGGCATTAGAGATGGGACACAAAGTCCACTCACTATTGTGCATGAACATTCTATTAGTTATCATAGTACCTCTCACTGAAAGATAGAAGACATAAAAATGAAAAACAATTGTATTTATTCCCAGAACTTTCAAATATTGGTAAAGGACATTCACATTCACTTATTTATATCCATTTGTTCATTACCCGTCTTCCAGTATTCTTACATCATAAACTAAGAAATAGCACAGCTTGCATAGGACACAACTAATGTCTCAGAGGTTAATTAATGACTAACCAGTGGCAGGTTTATCTCACTGCAAAGCCTAAGCTCTTTTCAGCTAAAATCCCTTCCCACTGTGCTCTTGTATCAATATGGAAAAACTATTTATTGCTAACTAACGACCCCCAAAATACCACTTTGCATCAGAAGAATGACAGACCTATTTTTCTGGAACTCCGGGACTCGCAAGGGCTGTGGCACCTATCCAATGATCCTCTGAAAAAGGTGGATATAGGGACCCCAGTCATAAAAAAATGACAGGAAGATGTAAATGCCATCAAGAAATCTTTGGCGGGGCGCCCGGGTGGCTCAGTCGTTAAGCGTCTGCCTTCGGCTCAGGTCATGATCCCAGGGTCCTGGGATCGAGTTGCACATCGGGCTCCCTGCTCGGCGGGAAGCCTGCTTCTCCCTCTCCCACTCCCCCTGCTTGTGTTCCCTCTCTCGCTGTGTCTCTCTCTGTCAAATAAATAAATACAATCTTAAAAAAAAAAAAAGAAATCTTTGGCAAGTCTTTTGGAAGGAGGGCCTTGATAGCTGAGAGTTTAGTAAATGCCTAATGGCAAAGTCACATGAATGGCTACAAAGCAAAGCAAACCCTGAGAACCAGACAGTGTGAGTTAACAGGGGTCTCAAGCATGCCTACCAGATTGACCTCTGACACTTTCTCCAGATGCAGTAGCTCAAGCTGAATTCTCGCTGTTTCGCAAGTGGAGTAAATTCAAAGGAAACTAGGCTGTTTGTGCCTCTGTATCAGCATCTGATTCCAAGTCAAGGAGAGAGAGCACGGCCTGACCCAAATGTTCTGGTAGGAAAAGGAACCCATACAGCTCATCAGCCAAAGGCCAGGCTTGACATCACCAGGTGGTTTGTACAGTCCTCACACAGACAGTACTCCCAGTGTCCGTGAACGGTAGCCCATAAGATCACAGCTACTAGCTAACCACAGTTCAAGCCAACTGTTATTCCACGTTTCCCCGGGTGGTTATTTTTCCTATCAAAAAGAAAGTAGAATCCTAGAGGAAAAGTACTGGCATAGAATAGAAAATCAATGACTTCCAGTCCAGTTATACAACTGTATTGAGCAATTTTACAAAGGAAACAGGTGATAACTTTTATATCTTATGATTTGTAATTAATACGGAGCTTAGAGTTAAAGACATAAAGAAGACACATGAATTCATTTTTTTTCCCCATGCTATAGGCTTTTTGTTGGCAGGTAGCATTCCCAAATCAGCTCTTTTCTTAGACCCTAGACTTATTTCTGTCAAGAATGCCTATTTCTAATGGAAGGAAGCTGACAACTAAACAAATAAGCATATCCAACTGTTTCCTATACTTTAACATCTGTTGATACATGGTTTGTTTTGTTTTGAGGATGTGGGCAAATGAGAGTGCAACCTTTAAGTCCAGGTAATAGTTTTATTTTAGTATCATGGAAAATGAAAAATCTTTAAAGCAAGCTCAGGATACAGTGTAGCTATGAACAGTGGATTGATAAACCCAGGACCATCTCAAGTAAGTAATTCCATTACTTGGTATATACCACTATAAGGAAAAGGACCAATGCAACAGTCATAAATTCTCTCAAAGCCTCTGTAATGTACTTGATAATAACACTGGGGACCACTGAACAAAATAAAGAACTAATAAATCACAAAGAAGGCTCAGCAATGGAACTACTTTAACAATTTGAAAGAGTTGGGGGACATAGGCAGGTCCTGTCCTTTCAATTTGCAAATTAACATAGTATTTATGGCACTGCTTCTGGTAGTAAAAAGGATCAAATACACAGCACAAAGCTGAGTGTAGAAACTTGACTTTGTGTTTTAGGTCTACTGCTAGCATTCACGTGACTGGGCGAGCCTCTGAACATCCCTGCATCTGATTCTCTTACATTTAAAGCAGCTTTCATAGCTCCTCCAGCTCAAAATCCATGGGTCTAAAAAATGCTTAGGGAAATATATTCTCAAGTTTCCACCATGACAGGAAATGCAGACAATTGGAATGCCTATATTCGTTGGGGTTCTTCAGAGGGAAGGAGAGAGAAGGAGAGAGAAAGAGTTCTCATAAGGAATTGGTTCGCATGATTATAGAGGATGAGAAGTCCCGTGACGGGCAGCTGGCAAGCCAGAGACCCAGGATTGCTGGGTCCAAATCACAGTACTATGTGTACTGAAGAATGTAGAACCTTATATTATAGTCGCAGAGGCTGAGTTTGAAGGCCTGAGACCCAAGAGAACTGATGATGTAATTCTTAGTATGCGTGCAGGAGAACACTGATGTCCCAGCTCAGGAGTAAGGCAGAGAGAGAGTGAGTTCTCCCTTACTCAGCCATTTGTTCTATTCAGCCTTTCAACAGAATGGATGATGCCCACCCACACTGGAGAAGGCAATCATCTTTACTCAGTCTAAAGATTCAAATGCCAATCTCATCCAGAAACATCCTGACAGACACACAGAAATGATGTTTCACCAAATATCTGGAAGGCCTGTGTCCCAGCCAAGTTGATACATAAAATTAACCAATACAGTACTCCTTGGCACTTAACTGGATCAAAGAAGCCTCTTATGATTTTTTTTTAAATGGGCAAAGAGTATCTTAGCGATACTAAAATATATGAAAATATGGTTTGATGATGTGTCATGGTTCAGCATGAGGTGAAATGGCAGGAATAAACTATACTTGCTTAAAAGATGCTACCATAAGAAAAGTTGATTTCTAGACTAAAGACTTGAGCTCACATCCATGCTTGGGTAGCTGGAGTAGAACAATAATTGTGGGCATATATCCTGCTGATGATTTTACTTCTCATGACTCAGTCACTCTGCATCTCAAGATCCACTCTAAGGGCAATGGCTATCCATAAGTGAACTAAGGTGTGACACTGGGGTCAGGCAGTTTCTGTGGGTGACTCGTGAGCCAATATGACACTGAAGGAAAGACTGTTATTCCTCATAAATGTAAGGGCCATAGAGGTCCAGAAGGACCCACTGAGGTGAATTCTGGAAATGTGGAGAGTAAACATGCAGGGGTGCTAGCTGGGATATAATCTATCCAATTTTCTAGGCCAGGACGGCTGGGAATTCTGTACCTCACTATAGGCCACAGCACATCGTGGTGCTACAAGGAACACCAGGTGTGAAAAAAGAAATTCACAGAGGCAGAACTTGTCTCAAGGTATCCTATTTCTGTTCTTCATCAAGTGGCCCTACTTGAGTAACAAGGAATTATTCCTAGACAAATTGAAGTAAAATTGGTGTATTTAAAAAAATTAAGACTCTAACAGATGAAGGTTTCAAATCACAGTACTATGTGTACTGAAGAACGTAGAACCTTATATTTTAGTCACAGAATAGTGAAGACAAGACATTTAGATCACTCTCAGGCAGTTTAGGATGCATTTCTTATAAAACCATTTTTCCAGTGTTAGTTTTCTTTTGAAGTAAAAATAGTCATTGATCTTGACAAAGGCACAAGTGCAATTCAATGGAGAAAGGACAGTCTTTTCAACAAACCGTGCTAGAACAACAGGAAACTGGACATCCACGTAGCAAAAAAAAAAAAAAAAAAAAAAAGTACAAATACAGACCTTCTACCTTTCACAAAAATTAACGAAAGCGGATCTTGGATCTAAATGTAAAATGTAAAACCATATAAATTTTTGAAGATAAGATAGATGAAAATCTAGGTGATTCTGGGTTTAAAGTTGACATTTTAGGCAAAACACCAAAAACACAATCCATGACTGGAAAAAATGGTAAGTGGGACTTCACTAAATTACTTCTGGGCAAAAAAAGACATTGTTAAGAGAATGGAAAAACAAGATGCAAGACATGTCACAAGATGGGATAAAATATTTACAAACACTACATGTGGTGAAGGACTTAGATCCAAAATTCACAAGAACTCTTAAAATTCAATAGTAAGAAATCAAACAGTGTAATTGCAAAGTGGCAAAATGATCTGGACACCTCACCAGAGAAGATATACAGAGGGAAAACAAGCATAGGCAAAGATGCTTACCATCATATGTCAGTAGGGAATTGTAAATTAAAACAGCAATAAATGACCACTACACATCTATTAGAGCGGTTAAAATCCTGACAACACCAAATGCTGGCAAGATATGGAACAACAGAAACTGTTACTACTTGCTGGCAGGAATGCCAATATAAAACCACTTTGGAAAAGGGTTTTACAACTTCTTACAAAGCTAAACGAATTCTTGCCATCTGATTCGGCCAATCACACTCCTAGGTTTTACCTATATAAGTGTCCCTATAAAAACCCAAACACAAAAGTTTATGGGAGCTTTATTCGTAATTGCCAAAAACTGGAAGCTACCAAGGCATTCTTCAGTAAGTGAACAGATAAACAAATTGCGGTACATCTATGTAATGGAATTTTATTCGGTGATAGAAAGAAATGAACTATCAAGCCATAAAAGGCATGGGGGAACCCACGAAAGAAGTCAACCTGAAACGGCTAAACAGGGTACACACCTGATGATTCCATCTATGTGACAATCTGGTAAAGGGAAAGCTATAGAGACTATAAAAGTTCAGTGGTTGTCAGCAGCTTTGGTGTAAGAGAAGGGTGGATGAATAGGTGGATTTTTAGAGCAATGGAACTATTTTGTATGATGCTGTAATGATGGATATACAAATTACACACTTGTCAGGACCCACAGAATTTTTAAAAATACAGAGTGAAGGGGCTGTTGGTTAAGGTTCTGACTTCAGCTCAGGGTCCTGGGATCAAGCCCCACCCATCAGGCTCCCTGCTCAGTGGGGAGTCTGCTTATCACTCTCCCTCTCCCTCTGCCCATCCCCTTACTCATGCTCTCTCTCTCCTCAAATAAATAATAACATCTTTCAAAAAACACAAAGAGTGAACCTTAATGTAAACTATAGTCTCCATTTAATAATAATATATGAGTATTCACTTATTAATTTTAACAAATGTACTAACAAGATAATAATAATGACAGAGAGAACTATGACTCCGGTAAAGAGAGCAAGACAGGTGCTCTGTACTTTTGGCTCAAAGGCCTGCAAAACTAAAACAACCCTAAAAAATAGTCTATTAGCAAAAAAATGTTAAAAACAAAAGAAAACAGAAAACACCAGAGATCAAAACCAGTCGCTATAAACATAAGGTCATAAAATAAATATTGCAAGTTAAACCTAAGAATTCAGTTTTTGTATGCTTTTACCGGAAGTCATCTTTTTATGTTATCTCTGCCTCCTGAGAAGCAGATCGTACTAAAGAGCCCGAGTAATGTGGCTGCTGAGTCTAGGAACAGCTCTGGCTAAAACGTGTCAATGCTGTTTACTTGCCATTGCAAAAAAAGGATTTCTCCATGGGCATTATGTGTCTTTTCCATCCCTTTTCAAATACATAGAGATTAAGTTTTTAGATCCACCTGAAATCCACATTCCCTAGGGAGCACAGAAAGCTACTCTGATTTAGCTACATCTTCCTCATCCGTATTTGAACAAACTGTTCCCTAACAAACACGATTATAGACCTTCTTTTTGTATTTTTTATATCTTCCTCCAACTGCTTCCCAAAACATCCTTCATTCCCTATCATTTTACTTGCCTTCCTTCCTTTTTAATTCTAAATACTATCAATTATAGGAACACTGTTTTATCCTAGGAACTAGAAAAGAGCTCAGTTTCAATTCACAGAGCCGCCACTAACTCACCCTGACCTTGGTCGAAGTATTTGAGCAGTCTAGCCTCCGGGTTTTCAGCTACATGATGAGGGCTGGGGACTATCATTTGTTCAGCATAGTAAATCTTCTCTGATACTTATTGCTATTATGTTTCTTTAAATGTAAATAGTAGTAGTCGTAGTAATGATCATAATAATAATACTTATTCTAAGGAGGAGGAAAAGAAGAAGGGAATGTCATTCAATGTACTATGGGGCACACAAAGAATTTTATATATCATGCATTATTTATTCCTTATCCAATCCTATTCTTCCAGGTGTCACTTAGAACCAGTCATTAACTTCTCCTGGAGTGAACGCATTATGAAATTTTTAAATTTCTTTCAACATTGCACTTATTTATTATTTTGGGACTAGAGCTAAAATGAAAAGGGTAAACAAGGCTTTCTTCTTCTAGGTTGGATTCTGTCCTCCTTCATCCTTTTAAGGAAACCTCTGTCAGTGCTTACTGAATGAATTTCTGGATTATGTTCATTTTTACCAAAACACTAAGAAAAAACATTCAAAGGAAAAACACTGGCATGCATTTTGAATAAACCAGGAGGTGCTTATATAAATGTTAAAATAACCCTCACTGATCTGAAACAAGAAAACAGATTATTTCTATCACTTATAACTATGTAAATGTTTTCTAGGTAAAGGCATTTTTTTTAATCACTTCAATAACAAAACTCTCAAATATTTACACAGTAACAAGCACTGTCAATGACAAACGTTGGATAGGTTTCAGACTTCTTTTGGATAGGATCGAGCATTTGAGTTTAATGAAGGTGATAGAAATGGATTCCTGTTGTTTAGAGAAGCAGATAGAATTGCATCCTCAGTGTTCTCTGAAGTCTCCGGTGGATTACTCTGTAATGACTTCATAACCAATAACATGTGATTTATATAGAGCAATAATACAACAAAAATAAATATATGCCGTATAGGATCTCTGTGGTTGATTATTTGTCACAACTCCTTGTTCCCTTGACATAGGGTAAGAATTCACATGCTTGCTTGGCCTCTTTGTGGGAAAGTATACTTTCCATCCCCTTGACATTGACTTTGATTGGGTGACTCATTTGGGCCAATGCGATGTCAGAGTGCATATGATGAAGGCAGAGGCTTGAAACCAGCTTGTAGTGCTGGGATTGCCTTCATGGACTCCAGTGATATGTCATGAGAAGAACATTCCACAGATAACTGTGACCCTTTTCATTTTGGACCCAGAATGAACACATGTGAAGTCAACGTAAGTTCAACCCAGAGCATGGAGCCCAGACCAGTGGGATTCTCAGCTTGAAGAAGAGAGGCTCAGAGCTCAGAGTGTACTGGGAAATCCACATTTGAACTCCTAAACTCAGGACCCCGAGATCATGACCTGAGCTGAAGGCAGATGCTTAATGACTGAGCCACCCAGGCGCCCCGGATGTGAATCATTTTGATGGGAAAACAGAAAACTTAGCAAATATGAAGAGTCCATATTCTTTAGGAGACAATGCGAGCTTGAATTTATTGAGCACGTTTTATATGCCCAATATCATGCTGACTACACATCACAAGTGTACTTTTCAACAACCTTCATGGCAAAAAATTTTCACAGATATGCAGACCTGTGACCTGTGTAGGTGACATGGCTAGTGAGTAGCCCAGCTGGGTTTAATACCCAGGCTTCTCTGATACACTATCTTTCAAGCACATTATCTTTCCACTATACCACACGGAAGTGTTGTGATACCAAAAATTCTGATCAAATTTAATACTATCCTGTACTCAATTTTTTTCAGTCAAATTGGATAAAACATGTGTGATTACATATACTTTTCCCACCTGTTCTGAAGAGAATAAATTATTTCCCTCTGGGCTGCAAGAAGAAATGGAAAAACAACTTACTGATATCCCTTATGGAGTTGGTAATGATTAAAACCACTGTGGCATTTAGGTTTACTTCTCAGGAGGAACTAATAATGGGAGTCTGATAAAAAGCCAAAGAAGCTTCTCTCTCTCTCTTTTCTGCCTCCCAGGCTTCTAAAACTACATAATGTGGGGGCCTACCGCATTGTAAAAAACAGACTTCCTTGTTCAACAATGAGGCAGAGCATCTTTTAAGAGATGAATGTAATGGGGGTCATAACCTGCATTCTTTCTATTACCAACAGTTTGAATGTCAACGTGCTTGCTGCTTGGCTAGGCTTTTGCACACCTAGACTTCTGAGTCCTTGTGATTCTTGTTTTAATTCCCCCCACACTATTCCTCAGGCTTAATGGCATGTACACACACACGCACACAGACATGCACGTGCACACACACGTGTGTGCACACACACATACACACACGAGAAGACAGCCTCTCTACGTAGTTGATAATAAGAAATTGAAATTAATTTTACAAGGAGCTATAGTTTCCCATTTCTTGCAAGATTAAATCCAAACACCTTAGTATGGAATATATAGCTCTCCAAATATTGGACTTTTTGTTTTCTTTCCTGAGAATTCCTTCCTATTCTGCACATGATGCTGAGGTATCACTCATTTCTGAGAGCTCCCTGTATGTACCACATCTGCCCCAACTTTGCTCTTATGTGGGCTTTAACATTCCCTTTCAAATATATATGGTGCCTTGTAAATATTTTCATGTTGTTCAAGACCCAGGATAGGTCTCATCAGGTCCATCTGGGACTTCCCCATCCCTCCTCTAAGCCATATTAGACACCGTCATTCCACACTATTTTAGTAACAGCTAGACAGTACCCTAAGGAACTAGGCCAATATCAGAAAAGCCAATTTGCAAATGGAACACTTTGTTAAGGAACCAGGTCTTAATCAATTTATCAATTTACCAAAAATATGTTTTAAGGAAATAACAGTCCTCAACTTACATGACTAATAGGAATACGGTTTTCTGATATGTTTATGAATGCAGTAAAAGCTCATAAAATTTTATATGACTGTATCATTCTAGTAAAATAAATGCTATACTTGATACGCTTTTCACTTATTTTTATTTGACCATAGAATGTTACATTTGGAGGAAGCCTCAGAGATCTAGCAACACCAACACCACCATCATTTTACTTAGGAGAAAACTGAGGCCAGAGAAATAGTCTTTTGCCAAGTCTTGGGTAAATTATACACCAAGACCCTGGATACATGTATTATGAGTAACTCCTGCCTAGTGTTCATTACAGTCTATCAATTATATGGATAGGTATGGTATGAGATGCAAACATATAATTTTATACATTGTGTATTACCCAGAATTAGCTGATCTGAGGTCAAGGGCACAGTCTACCAGAAGACTGAGTGACATCAACTACAAGTTCAGAGATTTCCCCAAGCCACCTTCAGATTTGGTAATTCACCAGAAAGACTCACAGATATGAGCTATTACAGTTATGACACAGAAAAATTTATTCTAGGCAGAAGATACATATTAAAACCAAGAGAAGAGAGGCATAAGGCAGGATTGGTAGGGGTCTGAAGTTGAGCTTCTGCTCATTTGCTCCCTGTCAAATCATGAACAACATTACCTCCTCCTGACCACACTGTGTGACAATATCCACAGTTTACTGCCAACCAGAGAAGCTCACCCCAGCTGTAGTGTCTTGAGATTGTATTGAGGCTTCACTATTAGACACAGTTAATTGAAATATTTCCTATATAGTTGGCTTCGATCTCTAGCAACACCCTGCCTGGGGGTTGAGCTGGTATCACATGCTTAAAGCCCCGCAAACTTCTAACCACATGGTTGTTCTTTCTGATATGGCCAGTCCCCTCACAGTAAGTCTATCGGGTGTGGTTGAAGGACCCACATGGATAACAAAGATATCCCATCACTTGGGAAGTTCCAAAGATATAGAGGTTACCTCCCAAGAGCTGGGATAAACATTAGACCTCTCTTTAGAGGTCAACTTCCTCACTACACAAAAATATATGAGCCATACAGAACACATGTATCTATAACAAAAACACATCCACATTTCCATGTGATCTTAACAGATAATTCATTTTTCATTTATGTGTGCATGGGAAACTGTTCTACCACTGTAATTCTCAAGTGATATAAACAAGGTTGCTAAGATTTTCAACAAGATAGAATGGGGAGGAAGGACTGTATTCCATGACTCATGTTTCCATGTGGATGTTTTCCATTAGAATGATATTCCAGGGCTCTCTCACGCACCTTATTCAGGGCTCCCGGGTGAGAAAGAGTAACTTCCATATTAGTGAGTGTGATCAAAGGAAATGTCATGCTTTGCTCACATACTCCTGAGTTGGCTCTGGGTTTCTTTTGACCACAAGAAGCATGAAATCTCTACTTTTCTATTCTCCGCTTCCCCTCCAGGACAGGCTCCTAGAGTAGGTGGTCATAAGTCTGCTTGGACTAAATAAGTTCAAATGTATGTTGCTTTTCCTGGAGCCCTATCCAATTCAGGATTTGTTCTGAAGTTTTGGATTTTTTTTTTCCATTAAGTTGTATTATTAATCACTGCAAGAAAATAAGCCCGTATGTGTATGGCTAGACCTCCAAACATTTTTTTCTAGCTCTTTTATAATCTCACATAGTATTGTCAGATGTAAATGCAGAGTTAACAGTGCTCCCATTTAACCCATACATAAATCAGAAAGATGACCAGCCTTTCTAGATATAAGTAACTCTAGCCACCCCTTAAAGTACAGCAAGCAGGCGTGAATTCAGACAAGAGCAACTAGAGACCGCCAACTCCTTTCAGTCTTTAAATGGTAGTAGGAGAAGTAGTTGATACCAAACAATTGGACCACAGAACATCTGATAAGCTGTGAGATATACAAATTCAATCAGGCTGACAATGGAAACTGTGGGAAGTTATAGCAAATGAAATCTGCGTGAAACATAGAGGCTAAGAAGTCTCATCACAAACAGAGAAAATAGCAATGCTCTTGCTCAGAGGTGAATAACAATAATTCATGTTGTTAGATTACTTGATAACATTTTAACTTAAAAAATCCTATAGCATCAAAGTCGTTTTTGAAAAGAGTACATTTTTTTTTAAGTAAATACTAAAAGGAAGTGCTACCAAGCTTCATGGTTTCTAGAAGAAAGCTGCAGAGACTGACCCAGAGGTCACATACCTGACCATATGGTGAAAAGTAGGCAGTGTACCAGAAATGCTCCTGGAAAGCCTCTGTTGCACTTTACCTTTTTAAAAAATGCCTGTTTTGCATAATTTTACATGATTTTAACCAGCCACATTATTTGTTTTCTAATTCCATAAAAATTAAAAACAGATGAGAAACATACTGATGGGTTATAATGGCAGTAAGAGATAATTGGCAGTGGCGAGGGGCCACAGTAGAGAAGAAGAGAGAGAATAAAGGAAACTGTATCTTAAGAGGATATATATATATATATATATATTCCCTCCCATACCAACCTAATTGTCACGCTACAAAATAGCATAAAAATGAAATTTTCAAATAATTATGCCTGTGAAGACTTTACAATGCCAGGGAAATATGTATTAATTTTTTTGGAGATTTCAAAAAAATATTAATATAATGTACGCAGCATTATTTGATAAGATGTAGTTATCTTTAAAAATCCATTTAGCTGGCACACTTTATTATAAAGTATTACAGTAGAAAATGTCAAACGATACCATGCTTTTGGAAAGGCATGAAGGACTTTGAGATGTATCAGAAAAGTCCTCATATTAAATAAGCAAGTACTGAGATTCAAAACGATAATCACTCTCTATTAAGTAGGGGAATCTAGACTAGAAGCCAGTGATCCTAAAATATCTATTATGCAGAACACGTTTTGGGCATCCTGTACTTCTGTGGGGCTCAATATAAACTTTTGACCTGAAACATTCCCTTACCCATGGGAGCCTTGAATCAAATATGTATTAAACCCATCATAATGGAGCTATTTGAAACTTACTCCTCCTTACACTACAAAGAAGAGGGATTACTTGACTGTAGCTTTTTGTACAAATCACTGGACAATTCAGACATTGGAACTGCAATCCATTCTGACCACGATTATCTCCTTCAGAAAAGATTTTTCACCATTTGCTGCTGAGAAAAAGGAAGGCCACAAAAAATGTCATCACAGGTGATAATATCTTTGATATCATTTTTTGGCTTCAAGAAAAGTCATTTCATCTTCTCTGCTATTGAGCAAGGAATCTACTGAGCCAAGTATATAAACCGCCAAGAAAGAGCAACCATTAGCTATTATTGAATCAGTAAAGTTCCATTTGTCATCCCTAAGAACTTTTTGCCTTTCTCAGGAAGCAGTGTGGAGACATTAGCCATGATGCTCTTGGCAGCAAATAAAAGAAAATGCAACCCCAAAATGGCCTAAATTGAAATGATGACTTAATGTGTTTCATTTGGACAATTTCAGAAGTAGAGCAATACCAGGACTGGTTAATTGGGTGGGTCAGTGAAATCATCAAATCTTATCAAATCTTGGGTTCTTCTTCTTCTGCTGGGCTCTCTTCTCTCTCAAGGTAATTCACTTCCTAATACAAAAAAGCCTATAGCGCTTCTAGCTTATCAAATGAAGACACAACACTCAGCAGAATAAAAGCAAAAAAAAAAAAAAAAAAAGATGATTTCTTCTGTTTGACTCATTTTGACACCAAACCAAACCAAACCAAATACCTTTTCTACATCATTCACTGACAAAGGGAATGGAACCCTGTGATAATTTAGGTCAATTCCAATTTACTCTGGTCATGATAAAGTCTTAAAATGAAACCATCCAATACTTTAGGAAGATGAGATCATAATGTGATTTTTCATAACTTTTATAGTTTAGGAACTTAGAGTTTGCTTATATTTAGGGGGAAAAGTTAAGCAATAGTAAGACCACTATCTTTAGATTTCTAATAGGTATTTTAAGGTTTCCTTAAAAAAACATACAGTAAGGTAAAGATGGACAGTTACAAAACCCATAAAAGCAAGGAGAGAACTGTTGACACAAAGTGAAAAGACCAATACTGAAAATTATTTATAAAATAATATATGATATGTGTTGATATGTGTTGATAGGGATAGGGATTACAGGGAAACGAATTTCATAAATAATAATTTAGGAAATTATGAGTAATTATACTTCCTTTAATTTTCCTGGCTATAGCTGTAATATTTTGATAAAATATTTGATAAAAATATATCCATCTGAGAACCTACTTCCTATCTCTGACAAAGAATTAGCAATGGGGAAGAATCAGTCTAGTGCAATACCTTATCTCTTGCTTTTTTCCCACCTTCAACATTAAAACAGAAGTTCTTAATCAAAGGTCCTTGAACACTGTTTTAATCAATGGGTTTCAGTAGAGCTCAAAAATACCTCAAAATTGTATGTAAATTTTGGGGCACCTGGGTGGCTCAGTCAGTTGAGTGTCTGACTCTTGGTTTCAGCTCAGGTCACGATCTCAGGGTCACGAGATTGAGCCCCAGATCTGAGTCCTGAGACAGAGCCCCATGTCAGGTTCTGCATTCAGCATAGAGTCTGCTTGTCCCTCTCCCTTTGCTCCTCCCCCCACTCATGTGCGCATGCGCTCTCTCAAATAAATAAATAAAATCTTTAAAAACCTACATGTAAATGTTATGTGTATGCTCATTTTCCTGGGAAATAGATACAATTCTCCTTATTTGCTTTGAAGGTTCTGTAACCTGTCCCAACTTCATCATATACCCAAGAGTCACCAGCTTAAGGACATAACCAAAGTGGTTATGGTCTGGATCTCCATGGATCTGTACACAAGTAGCCAAATGTTTCAACAGTTCTGTCTGGCAATCTTCTGGGTGAATGAGGCTAACTTCCCTCCTAAACTCCAGTTCCAAAATTATGAGTAGGGCAGTACTGGTAGAAATAAATTCGTTGGTGGGATGAAAAGACCACAGAATCCAGACTTCTCACCAACTGCCCTTATAAATGTTGGCAGTGTATTCACCCATTTATGGCATAATTATTTTTCACTTTAAAATATGGATAGTAATGATGTTTGACTCACATGGTATTATATAGCTGAAGCAAAGGTGCATTTTGGAAACCACCCACATTTCCTAGCTGGGAGCAGAACTGGTTTAATCATAAGGATCATGAAATTTAAGCCTCAGAGCCCTTTACTAGAATGGGTCTCCTCTCTGGGAGGACCCTAGCAACGTGTTCACATGATTGTTCAGATACTGTCAAACTTTGAAAGTGATATTTTGACCATAACTGGTTAAGAAGACTGAATGATCTCCCTTCACATTTCTCTCTATGCCGGCGGTGTGTGAATGGCTGTTGATCTTTTGGGGATCCACCCTAAGAAACTGATGAGTTGGGGAAATAATGAGTTTGGATTTAGTAGAATTGGTGAATGTGGTTTATCATTACTACCATGTGTAGTTAACTTGTTGCAATTAGACTGGGTATAAGACTAGAATACTCCAGGGCTCCTGGGTGGCTCAGTCACTTAAATACCTGACTCTTGGTTTCAGCTCAGATCATGATCTCAGGCTCATGAGATCAAGCCTTGAGTTGGGCTCTGCACTCAGTGGGGAGTCTGCTTCCCCTTTCCCCCTCTCTCTCTCTGTCCCTCCCCCAGCTTGCGCACTCTCTCTCTCTCTCTAAAATAAAATAAAATATTAAAAAAAAAAAAAGAATAGAATACTCCATTGGCAATGCATTGTGTGCACCCTCCCAGCACTTGACACAAGGGGTCAGGACCAGAGGTCTTACAGTATGAGCATCACTTGCAGTTCCTGGCACCACAACTGTCCTGTGGACAGTGGAAGAGAAACGGCTGGAAACACATGGAGCCAGAAGCTACTCTGCAGAAAACTGTCCAATTACAAGACATGTAAAATTATAAACTACAGAATTCAATTTTATTTGAAATCTAGCCAAACATAAAAGGTGTTTTGTTTTGTTTGTGAGGGTTTAGGACTATCAATAACAAAACATATAAAATTATAAACATATAGGTGTAGGAGAGGAAAAATAACTTTTCCTCTCCCCTCTGGGTTCTTGGCTTAGACCCCTGTAATAAATGACAAAGTAACAGAAGAAAACCAAACAGAAGTTTAATAACATAGATACCTCCTGTTTACATGGGAGAGACCCAGGAAAACTGAGTAACTTTGTAAAGGTCCCAAGCCTTCTCATGCCAGAAAAAGCAGTCACAAGTAACAAAGGTGTGGCTGTTCTGCAGATCTAAGTCATTGCCTTCTCCACTGGTAAGAGTTTCTAGAGATTTAGTCATCCTTTTCCTCCTGGTACAGAGGGGCACCCTTACAAATGAAAATTTCCCTCATAAATGTAAATTTCTTTTACAAAAGGGTAACTTCTACTGGGTTGCCAAAGCTTTTCCTGTGTCTGCATTTCTGAAAAATAATCAGCCTCAAGATAATCCTTATGCCAAAGAGGCATATTTTAGGGTGGCAAATTCTATTCCCCTTCACATGCAAATATTCCTTACATGGCAATCTCTAGAAAAAGATCAGAATTCCTGATTTAAATTTCTTGCTGATTTGATGTAAAATATTGGCAGCAAAATACCATATTAAGCCACTGGAATGAGAATAGCAGCACCCAACTAGTGAATACATATAAACAATTTAATTAATATTTAAAATTCACCACTCAAGAAAATCAAACTATTAATAATAAAAATATTTACTATCAACCATGTTATAGGAAAGATGGAATTATCTGTTCTCTTAAAAATGATATTAAAATTTTCCTTGCAATAGGGACGCCTGGGTGGCTCAGTCAGTTAAGCATCTGCCTTCAGCTCAGGTCATGATCCTAGGGTCTTGGGATCAAGTCCCGCTTCAGGCTCCCTGCTCAGCGGGGAGTCTGCTTCTCCCTCTGCCTGCCCCTCCCCCTGCTTGTGCTTGCTCTCTCGCTCTCTCTCTCTCCCTCTCTGACAAATAAATAAATAAAATATTTAAAAAATTTTTTCCTTGTAATAATATTAGGCAAAAATTTTGCAGCAAAAAAAGTAGGAAAACTATAGATGTATGTCAAGTAGTTACTTACTAAAAATTATTTTATGGATTTTAAAATACTTTTACTTTCTTAACTATTATCTTTTTTTCATTCTAAATAAATGTTTACTTTCTTTTTTTTTTTTTAAAGATTTTATTTATTTATTTGAGAGAGAGAGAATGAGAGAGAGCACATGAGAGGCAGGAGGGTCAGAGGGAGAAGCAGACTCCCTGCCGAGCAGGGAGCCCGATGCGGGACTCGATCCCGGGACTCCAGCATCATGACCTGAGCCGAAGGCAGTCGCTTAACCACTGAGCCACCCATGCGCCCAAATGTTTACTTTCTTACTGTGATGAGTTGAATTGTGGCATGCCACCTCCACTCACTTTCCCCAAAAATTGTATGCTTAAGTCCTTATCCCCAGTACCTTAGAATTTGACCTTATTTGTAAATTGGGTCATTGCAGATGTAATCAGTTAAGATGAGGGCATACTTGGGTAGGATAGGATCTTAATCCAGTATGGCTACTGTCTTGCAAAAAGGAGAAATTTAGAGACACACACACAGGGAGAAAATGTTAAGTTATACTTACACAAGCCAAGAAACTTCCTGAAGTAAGGAGAGAGGCCTGGAACAGACTCTTCCCTGTAGTCTTTAGAGAACTGCCCTGCCAACTCTTTGATCTCTGATTCCTAGCATCCAGAACCATGAGACAATACATTTCTATTGTTTATGCCAGTCAGTTTGTGGTACTTCTTTTTATGGAAACCCCAGGAAACTAATACAATATTTATAGAGGCTTCAGTTTCCACATATTTTGTAGGCACGCCTCCTGGGTAGCACGGATAACCTTCTATAATAGCCACAAATCAACAGTTCTGCTCTCAGCACTTTACTCCTGTGAACATCCTATCCAATTTTTTTTTCATACAACAAACATCATGTTATATAGTACTAAAGATTATGGCTTGCTCATGATTTTCAGCGTTGGTGTTTTCTTTGTATCCATGGCCTGATGAAGTTATCTAAAGCTCCAAACATCACACACACCTTCAGTGTCTGTCACTTACAACCATAGTGGGTGCCCCCAACTGTGAAACCCACTCCCATCAATCCCGGAGCTCTTGGTAACTTACACAATTAATGTTCTATAGATCATAAATTTAAAAGTCTTTAAGTTTCATTAATTTTATAACAATAGCTTTTTTTAAGGACATATCTTTTAGTCCAGGGATCCTTACTTGGGAAGGTAACAATCTGAGTAAAAAAAAGTTATAAATTGATTCAATAAATATTTAAGTATCTATTTTATGGTGGATGCCAAAGGATAAAGGATATCGTTCCTGACTCCATGGAGCTTATCTTCTTGTGAGTGAGGCAAGCAGAAATCCAATTATTTCACAAAAAATGTGTAAAGACCTTTTTGTTAAATGCTGCAAAAGTTGCTACACTCTCATTCCTCCTTCAAAATCAAAAGCACTATTGAAGTTCAGGAAATTTCTCTGATAAGGTGATAACTAATCTCATATCAGAAAGGTCAATGAGAATTAGGTTAACAAGAAAGGAATGATGGAACATTTTTTTGCAGAAGTTATCATATTGATCAAAAGTCTTGTGAGAACAGCTTTCAGGACATAGGAGAAACTGGCAGATAGTTATTCTTAATGCTGGCATACGGTTTTTCAACCACTTAAGATTTGCTTTTGCTTAGGATATCCCTTTGTCTCTCACTGAAACAGACTTCCAGGAAGCAGATTCCATCCCTCTCTAAAATAGAGAGTGCAATTTTCCATGATGACAGCTGATGAGAGCAATGCTATTCTTTTTTATTACAATTCTTGAGATATAGTTAACTAACAACAATATCACTTTCACATCTCTCAGTGGAGAGTTACTGAGATAATGTCTCTTAAGAGTCTCTTGAACAAGCATTCAAATGATGTAAGGTGAATTGTAAACATCCTTGTCATTTGGATTTAAAACGCTTCACACAGTTAAAATTACAAATGTACACACACATGATAGAGGCAAATTTAAACTGTATTAAGCTGCCAAGAATGATCCAAGAGCAGGGACATCAATTAAAATATCATATAATCAGGGCGCCTGGGTGGCTCAGTCATTAAGCATCTGCCTTCGGCTCAGGTCATGATCCCAGGGTCCTGGGATCGAGCCCCGCATCGGGCTCCCTGCTCCGCGGGAAGCCTGCTTCTCCCTCTCCCACTCCCCCTGCTTGTGTTCCCTCTCTCGCTGTGCCTCTCTCTGTCAAATAAATAAATAAAATCTAAAAAAAAAAAATCACATAATCACTTCAGTTATATTCTCCCATTCTTTGATTGGCCCAACTTAGCATTTTAGTATATCCATCTGTGTATCACATACATTTATACTGAAACACAACGGTGCAATCATTATTTGAGAGGCAGAGTGAACATGAGCTTTAGAGGTAGACAAAAAGCAGGTTTCAATTTTGGTTTAGCCATTTGTTTATGCTGGGCCTTCAGCAAGCCACTTGACTTCTCAGATGATGATTTCTCTCCATATAATAAATATAACATTATTTATCAAATAGAGGTTTTTGTGAGGATTATAAATAACAGTTTTTTTTTTTTAAGATTTTATTTATTCATTTGACAGAGAGAGAAACAGCGAGAGGGGGAACACAAGCAGGGGGAGTGGGAGAGGGAGAAGCAGGCTTTCCGCGGAGCAGGGAGCCCAATACGGGGCTCTATCCCAGGACCCTGAGATCATGACCTGAGTCGAAGGCAGACGCTTAATGACTGAGCCACCCAGGTGTCCCTAAATAACACATTTTTTAAGTGTTCAATAGAATGCTTGGAAGAAAATGTATCCTAAATAAATGATAGCCAATTTAGAATTATATATCCAACTGCGTGTATGTATTTGTGTGTGTGTTCATGAAAAAGACAGCCAGTTCAACTGAACTGAACCTAGGACATAATTAAGATAGTTAAGTTCAGTTAACGTCTGTTCTCACATCCTTACCGTGTGTCCCATGAAAAGACAGGACTGGTATTCTCCAAACAAAGATATCGAACATTGAATAAGTAAAAGTGTTGTTAAATCATATCCTATGGATTATACCTAGCATGTCCAAGTATACTTTTTTTCTACCTATTCTATTTACAAAATTCCATATTTCAAAAATATACAATTTGAAGAAAAAATACACACTTTGAAGAAAGAAGAACTATTTAAGAGTCTGATACTTATTAACTAGTTACTTTGGGCAAATCACTTCAGGAAAAACCTCTTCTCTAAGATGACGCTAATTAATGACAGTAATTTAATGTTTATTGAGAACCTACCTTAGGTCAAAGGCCATTCTAGCTTCTTTGATGTTTTGACTTCTTTCATTCATAGCAAAACATTATAAAACATTAATCAAGTAATGATAATGATAACAGTCAATTTAAAAAAAAACACACACAAGAGAATTAGGATCCTATGAAAACTTTCAAAAGTTTTCACACTTGGTTAAAAATGGGTTTGGCCAAGAAGTGCAGTTCATGTAAACTTTTCCTGAAACAGGAAAGCTGAACTCAAATCCAAGGAATAAGAGTGATCAGCAAAGTCAGCAGCATGTGCAAATACCCGGGGTAGATGGAAGCATGGGGTTTCTTAGGGAGTGAAAGTCCAGTGCAGGTCTGAGCACTGAGGGCTAGGATGAACATGGTGCTGAGGATGTGCTCATGGTACATGGATTATGGTATGGTTTCACTGGTATATGTGTATGTCCAAACTTGTCAAAATGCATACATTAAATATGTACAGTTTTTTGGGGGTATATCTGGTTCATCTAAAGAAAGCTGCTTTAAAAAAAAAAAAGAAAGAAAGAAAGAAAAAATAGCACTTCATAAAGACAGCTAGGAAAGAGGCCATTACCCTGCTTATGTTGAGGTGTTTTTTTTGTTTTTGTCTTTAAATGCTTCTTACAAAATATCAATAAATGCCTCAAAACACAAAAATACAGCTCAAAGAATTACTGTAAATTAACAACAGTATGTCCATGAGTAAAAGGCCCCCAAAATGTCCTCTTCTATCTCAAGATAGCCAATTTCTAACTTACAAAATTATAGCTTAGCCTTTAATATTTTTTGTCTCTATTCTTGCACGCAATATGATATTTGGGGGATCCATCCACTTTGCTGAAAGTTGTTATAATTTGTCCACCTTCTTTTTCATTCTATTATATTAAAGACCATATTTTTTATTCATTCAATTCTTAATGCTCATATGAGGATTTTTTCCAGACATAAAAACAACATTTTAAAAACTTCAATACATTCTTTAAAAGATCTCTTGGTACACTGTGTCCGCATTTCTGTTGAACCATAGTTGATACATCATGAGATATTCAAATGTTCAAATTTAGTAGAAAATGCTAAATTGTTTTCCAAAATGACCGTGCTACTTTATGTTCACACTACACCCTCTATGTTCCTCATAGTCTATCTCTGTTAAAATAGAGGTAAGAATTGGGACATCTGGCTGGCTCAGTTGGTGGAGCATGCAACTCTTGATCTCATGGTCATGAGTTCAAGCCCCATGTTGCAGGTAGAATTTACTTAAAAAAAAATAGATTGTAAGAATCTAAAGGGAACCCAAGATAGGAAGAAGATCTCTCAAGAAGATTTGTCACTGTAACTTTTTGTCTGATGGAGTAAATTCCAATAAGATTTATAAAAATCACCACAAAGTTTGTAATATAATTGTACTTGTGAAAGCCCCAACAGTACAGGATGAAAAGGACAGAGACAGCAAAGTATGAACAGAGGTGTTTAGACCTTAAACTCTCTATAGGCAGGAAACTGAGAAAGCTAATAAATTCTAATCCATGTCTTTTCTTTTCTTTTTTTCTTTTTATTATTTATTTATTTATTTATTTATTTGACAGAGAGAGATAGCACAAGCAGGGAGAGTAGCAGGCAGAGGGAGAGGGAGAAGCGGGCTCCCTGCTGAGCAGGGGGAGCCCAATGTGGGACTCGATCCCAGGACCCCGTGATCATGACCTGAGCCGAAGGCAGTCGCTTAACCAACTGAGCCACCCAGGTGCCCTTTGTCTTTTCTTATAGTAAAGAAAAGAATGAGGCAGAGTGCAGAACCAAGAGCCTAGAGGATAGATCCAAGAACCATGGAGAAAAATGCCCAGGAGGTCTATATTATTTTATTTAAAGAATTTTTCGAAAAGGCAAAGGAAAATCCAGATTAGTGTGCCTATAGACTTCCTGACTTGAAAGAGAATGCTCACTTTTGTGTATGTAATTTGCCAGACACCAATATGAGATGAGCATGTTGGTACAAGCATGCATGTTGGATAAATGCATATGCTATTATTTTTTGCCATTCTCTTTTTCAGGAATTGCTCCTTATCATTTTTTTTAATCAAAAACATTTTTCAAGATGGTTTCTTAGAATTTCATGTTTGATTCTTACTTAACTTACTATTAAAATGCAAGACATTTGTTATTGATCCCCATTTAGAAAGCACATATACAGCCTTGTGCCAAATATTTCTCAAATAATATTTAATTGATCTTTTTTTTTAAGATTTTATTTATTTATTTGACAGAGAGAGACACAACGAGAGAGGGAACACAAGCAGGGGCAGAGGGAGAAGGAGAAGCAGGCTCTCGATCCCAGGACCCTGGGATCATGACCTGAGCCGAAGGCAGACGCTTAATGACTGAGCCACCCAGGCGCCCCTAATTGATCTTTTAATGGTTTGTATGCTCAAATCTGAAAATAGCAAGAGCCATAACTGATAAGTACACATCTACACCAGGGAGTCTCAGACTATAGGCTCCCTTGAACCATGCTGGAAATCAGCTAGAGGCTAAACCCAGCACAAAGAACATTTCCCAGCAGGTATCTTAAGGCATAGAACAGCTGCTCAATAATATACGAATATAGATTGAATAAGTTCACCAATGAATGGGCCACTGACATTGGGTTCAATCCAAATCTGCCATCTTTTAAATTATGTTCTTGTCAAATTACTCAAAAAGTTATTCAACTACAGTCACAACCTCACTTTTTCCTCAACTTCTTCAAATCAGTAGTGATTTTTTTATAACTATCATATGGATGAAGAGACTGTGTCCCAGAGAGATTAAGTCACTTGTACGAAGTCATCATTATGATTTGAACTTTTCCTTACTGGGAAGGAAACTGTTTGCATGCAAGCAAAGTTAGATACATACATATTTTAAAGCCTGGAATGGCTCTGTAGAATATCCTAAATCTTTACATTTTTAGAGCCCAGCATGTTGGATTAGGAAATAAACTTAAAGCCTCTAGGTCCCCATATACTCTTGTTTTCTTCCTACTTCACTGCCATTCTTTTTAATTTCCTTTGATAGTTCTTCTTTACATTCTTGATTGCGAAGTTTTGGACTGTCCCAGTGCTTATTCTTTTGGAAACATCTCCCTCTCTCTCCATCTCTCTCTCTTTTCCTTAAAATTCTACACTGTTTAATGCAACTCCTCTGTAATCCCATCCAGTAGTATATCATTGAATACCATCCATACATGTTGACTCTGATATTTATATCTCCAATATGGATCCATTCTCCAAACTCAAACCCAGACTGTATCTCCAACTGCCTTAACTAGTATGCCCACTTGACTTTTTAGTAGTCATTTCAAACATATGCTTCTTTTCATTCTAATCATGCCTTCCTTCCTCACTCTTAATCATCCTCGTTGATGTCAACTCCATCTTTCCAGATACTCAAGTCAAAAAAAAACCAAAGTCACCTGTGAGGGGATTTCTGCATTGCCCAGAAATGAGCATGTCTTAGAATCTCTGCCACACTCAGTCACTGGCTAGGCAACCCATGGGAAATGTGGCCCTGTTGGAACTCACTGATGGATTTCAAGAGTGTTCCCAGTGGTCAGAGATCTGGGAGGTGCGTTCTTACGGTGGACACATAGTGCCATCATCTTGCTCCTGGCCATTATCATCTCTCAGTAGAATTATCAGAATAACGTGTTAACTGATCTTATTTATTTGCCTTTCCCTCACCTCAGCATAACTTCTACCATGCCTCTTTCAAGACATAAGTCAGATCTTGTCACTGCCTACTTTATTTATTTATGTTTTCTACTTCCTCCAGAGGGATGAAACCATATGAGGGCAGGGGTTCTTCCTTCCTTCCTTCCTTCCTTCCTTCCTTCCTCCCTCCCTCCCTCCTTCCTTCCTTCCTTCCTTCCTTCCTTTCTTTCTTTTTTTTTAAAGATTTCATTTATTTATTTGAGAGAAAGAGAGAACATATGAGAAGGGAGGAGGGGCACTGGAAGAAGGAGAAGCAGACTCCCCACTGAGCAGGAGCTTGATATGGGCTCCATCCCAGGACCCTGGGATCAAGACCTGAGCCTAAGGCAGATGCTTAACCGACTGAGCCACCCAGGTGCCCCAAGGGCAGGGGTTCTTATCTAACTGCCACATTGTATTGTCTATACAATTATGGGCATGGATTAAGTGCTCAGAATATAGTTTTTGCATTTATAAATGGTGATGATCCAAGACTTCTGTGTAAGAGAGATGGGCATTCAAATTCTAACTTTAATAACTATTACTTCTCTCTGAAGAAATCAATTAGCTTCTGTACCTCAGTTTTCTCAGCTGTAAAATAGTAGATTAATCCAGTCCAGAAACCACTATATGAGTTTTGTGGGTACTAAAACAAAACAAAACACAACAAAACACAAATCTTTATAATCTTTCAGATGTTCCAAAATCCCCTTCATCATTATGATCCTTATCCAGTTAGATTGGAGTCTGTCATCCTCTCATTCCAGACCCAACTCTTCAGGTAATAATTCAGTTACAACACAGATCAGATACACTTTCATTCTGAGGTACTTTGTTTTTAATTTCCTTGCGGGATTATAAATTACTTTTCCTTCCTGACCAGAGATATTTCAAGAATATAAATTAATGGACATAGAGTTTTATTAATTGGGATTCAAAATTCAGCTTTGCCTCAAACAGTATGTAAACAGAGAAAAATTATTTTATATGTCTCAGACGCAATCCCTTCATCTATAATAGGGTAGCGATACTTTTCTGTCCAACGGGTTCTAATATAAGGTTCATAAAATGTGTAAGATAGATTTATATCAAGTAGTTAGTACCCTTAAAGATGCCACTTTACCTGAAGGTGACAGAAGGTCAGTGCTTCTTAATAAAGACAGTGAAAGCACTAGATCATTTCCATATCCCTGAAGGGCACAGTTTCTTACTTGACACAGCTTTGGTTTCTAGCACATCACTGCTCCTAAACTGACTAATGAGATGAAATATTAGTATTCCAAATTCAGTGGATCATAATTCTAGGATGACTGAAGAATAAGATAAAGTCATCATCAAATAAGGTCATCTGTGCATAAAACACATTTATCCCCCAATTTCTCTCCAGGAGACACACTACTCCTGACCTGAGATGTCCTATGTCAATATGATGTACTGGATGAATTATTTCCTGTTTAATGCTAGGGCAACAACATGTCTTTTCTTTATTGACCTTGATATCTCATTTTTAGAAATACAAGCATCAGAGTTTCAAAAGACCTGATCATGGCCTTGCTCTACCTTTCTTCCAGTGGATTTTTTAGTTGCATCTCACTGTCTACTCAAGAGCCCAGATCCTCCCTGCTGTTCTGTACTTTCTGCAGAGTACAGACTTATTCCTGCTCTTTAACTATGCAGTCAAAGATAGAGGATCTGTAAATAATTGGTTTATAAAAACAGACCAATGTGTATTTTGCTAAAAATTTGCTCATGAATTTTTAAAACAGGGAGCTTTATTACAAAGCCTGAAAGCATAACTGATTACATTTTGTCACAATAATTTCTAGCCTAATTATTAATTACCTAATTCATACACTGAAATTTCAGTCATTTGGTCTGGTGAGATGAGCATCAAAAAAAGCCAATCCTGAGGCCATGGTGCTACTAGTTGAGAGCAATGGAACCACCAAGGTCCTTAAAAATATATTTTTTTCCCAGAAACTATGTTGATTAAATCCAACAAATGCAATTATAATAAAAGATACATTTTATTAATAGACTTATAATAAATTAGTAGTCATAGCTTATCACCCACCTGGAACACACTTAAAGTGGAACGGGGGTGTAGTTAAAATTATACCAAGACATCAGCAAAAACTGGATCTGTTCCAGACAAACTAGGGAGTAAGTTCATCCTGCACCCTTTCAGTACATCATTTCCAGTTTCCAAATAAGCCTGCAAGCATGCTAATAACTTGCCCCAGATCACACCAGCTTATGTAGAACCTGAACACTTTTTCTCCCAACTAGAAAATACATGTTCTTTGTACTGTGCTACATTGCCTCCATACAAACACGTGCTTCAGATCCATCCTTCGAAAAACATCACATAAAATAAAGAAGGAATAAATGAATGTCTGCGTTGAAGACGCTGCTGGACTAGAGGTTATAGCCCATTGTGAAACACAGAGCATGGCTATGAGAGAAAGTATATATATATATATGAGAGATCCACTCTGAGACGGTTACTTCCATGGTAACATGGTGACAGACCAGTTAGTGTGTAAACACATCCAAACACATCCAGAGCAATACATCTAAAAAGCTGGATAAGCTATAAACTATAAAACATTTTTTTTTTTTTACAGAACATTCATTTTGATGCATGGCAGAGTTTTTAAGAGGAGAACAGAAGTATCCAAGCTCCCAAAATATGAAAGAAAACTAAATAGTAAGGAAGTCAGTGGGTACTGTCTTGGCTACATTGAGGGTGAATTTTTATCTTTAGATCTAAAATACTTAGGTTTTTAAAGTTATAAGGTGTGGGGATACAAGACCTGGGGCTCCCTTGAGGCAGGGAAGATAACAGAGACCCTTTCCTGTCTACTTCTGAGATGATGGTTCTCAATGGGGGGTGGTACCATTAAGCTAGTGCGTGCTGGTACATATGTATGGCTATTTTTGTTTATAACAGAATATAGGACACTACAGAAATTTAGAAAATTGATAACTTCTTAAAATATAAAAAGTTAATACAAGCTTATTGTAGAATATTATTTTAAACTGTTAATATTTCTTAAATTCTATTTGGAAACTCAATTATATATCCATATGAGAAATCATCAGAAAAAAATAAATACCATAGATTTTGTATAAACATTAATCATAATACACATGATTATCAGGTTCAACCAAAAATGTAAGCATATAGTTTTCAGAGCATTGACAAAAATTTAAACAATCTCTAAGACATATAAGGTATGACTCCTTTTTATTACATAAATATCTTAATTTGAATATATTGTCTTAAATCATATACCTAAAAATAAATATATGCTGGGTTCTACTAACAGTTCCACGTTCAGGAACTGTGAGACAAGAAACTAGAGAAATTATCATATATTATCTTCAGTCTCTTTGATGTGGTTTGTAAAAAGGAAGCATCTGTTGGCATAAATAACAGCTCATTTGAAAGTACAGAATGAGATCTTTAATAATCAATATTTTGTATTCACTGAAATGTCAGTATTTATTTTCTGTTTCCCATTCTGGTTCACTTTATAATCCTCTCTGTGGATTATGTGTTCAATTTAATCACTAGAGAGTGTTAGGTGGAATTAAAATTGGCACAGTCTTTGTGGTTACACAGATCTAGAATGAAACCCCAACTTCTCAATATCTGTCTGACCAAAGACAAATGCCTGACCTCCTGGAGACCCTGTATTTTTCTTATTTTAAATAAAGATAAGTATGCTTATTTTATAGGATAGGTGTAGAATTATTAATAGTGCATGCATGCAAAGCCTCTGGCATAAAGTAGATTTTCAAAAATGTACCTATCATTATCACTATACACCAGAATTACCTGTGGGATATTTTTACAGTTCAGAGCCATGTGGAAGAAATCATAGTGTCTAGTAATGTGGCCATTGTGGAGACTGCAGATACGCGCAAACAGCAACAGACACATTTGTATTCATATTAGATTAAGGACAGCCACATAAAAGTCTTTTGCTTTACAAATATCCTTTCCAAGCTTCACACATTGCAAAAGCTTCATTTATTTTTCCCCACAGGCACCTCAGATTAAGATAGAATTTATTTGGTGACTACCTTTCATCTGGAAACTTCTTCATTGGCTTGATTTAGGAAAATCTTCAAAACCGTTCTGATCAGTCTTTAACGTTGTGTTACAGGTAATTAGACTGAGCTTCAGTGAGATAAAGTTCTCCTTCTCAGGTGACACAAGTAGTAAGCACAGAAGTGAAGTCTGAACTCAGGTCTCTAAGACCCACAGTCTAACCCTTTTCAATACCTAGCTCCAATACCCGCTCCTTTTGATGTCTTTCATCAGGTGGGTTTTCGGTTTTGACTTTCAGCGGGCCTAGCACGTCCTACCTATCTTCATCCCGGCACTTTTCACTCTCATCTGCACTTTCCTGCTTGCATATCTCTAACACAGAGTGTGGGGTACTACAAGGAAGGGACTCTTACTGTTCTACAACCACACTGTTATATGCTCACTTAAAAAAAAAAAAATACTGAATTGTTACATAAACTGGGCTTGGTGCCATTTCCTGTCTTTTCCATGAAGATGTGTTGGACGAGGATGCCGGGGTCAGTGCGAAAGCTTAAGCTCTGTGATTCAGAGTCTCACTAGCCAAAAGAGATATCATCAAAAATAACCGAATAATCAGGTAGAAATTACATTTTGAAATATATCTCTATGATTGGATTCAGACAGAGGGCAGTTCATAAATTCTTCAAGAAGAAATATTTTCTCTTTATAGCAAGTTGCGATGCATAGGCCAAGAGTTTGAGCCAAGAACTCAGCTACTCATTTAAAGTAAAACTGGGGGGTGCCTGGGTGGCTCAGTCGTTAAGCATTTGCCTTCGGCTCAGGTCATGATTCCAGGGTCCTGGGATCGAGCCCCGCATCGGGCTCCCTACTCCGCGGGAAGCCTGCTTCTCCCTCTCCCACTCCCCCTGCTTCTGTTCCCTCTCTGGCTGTGTCTCTCTCTGTCAAATAAATAAATAAAATCTTTTAAAAAATTTAAAAAAAAATAAAGTAAAATTGGAACTGTATGATGTTGGGCAGTATTTGTCCATCTCAGAGTGTTAAAAAGGTTTTTATTTGTTTTCTTTTAGTTTCATAGTATTATAAATACATTTCTTTTTTTGAATAAAATTATTTTGTTAAACGATTATAAACGTACTGAAAAGTTACAAGTACTGTAAAAAGTTTTTTCTGAATCATCCGATAATAGGCTGCCTGCATGATGTCTCATTAAAACCAAACACTTTAAAGTAGTTTCCTACAAACAAGAACTTTTTCTTAGATCACCTCTATTTAGCTCTCAAAATTAGGAACATAACAATAATCATTACTACCCTTTGAATCCTCAGACCTTGTTCAAGTTTTGCCAATTGTTCTGATAATATACTTTGCAAGAAATCAATTTCAAACCATATATTGCATTTCACTTATTTATGTTACGTTTCTTTGGACTCCTTTTTCAGTTTTTCCTTGCTTTTCTTGACCTAGATACTTTCAAAGATTACATGCCAGTTATTTTATAGAATGTCGATGTTTCCTCCAGGTTAGGTTACCTCTGCAGGAGTGTCTTGCCTTGGTCAGTGTTGGCCATGGTTAAGGCAAGGCTGGATCTTGTGCAAAGGCTCTACGACCTGCTTAGGACACACTAAGCCCAAGACTCACATACTCATTGACACTTGGCTCTTCTAGACTTCTCTAGACTTTGACCCTCACCATTTCTCCTAAGACACCCACTCAATCCACATGAGACTGCTGTCTTTTTTTTAGCCTTGCTTAGTGAACAACTTTCACATGGTCTCAACTCTGACTGAGAACTGAAACTGGTTTATTGTATTAGTCAGGGTTCTCCAAAGACACATAACTGATAGGGTGTTTGTGTTGTGTTTTAAGGAATTAGTTCATATGATTGTGAAGGTTTGGTGAGTCCAAAATCTGATGAAGGAGGCTGGCCAGATCAATTTTGCACATGAAGTCTGAAGGCCATCTGCTTGCAGAAATCTCTCTTGTTGGGAGAGGTTAGCATTTTGTTCTACTCAGGTTATCAACTGTCTGGATGAAAGGCCCATTCACATTTTGGAAAATTATCTGCTTTATTCGGAGTCCACTGATTTAAATGTAAATCTCATCCAAAAACACTCAAAAAGAAATGTCCAAAATAACATTTGACCAAATGTCTGGGCACCATGGTCCAGTCAAGTTGCCATATAACATTAAGCATCACAGTTACCTACTCACCAGATAGTCAGAAGCTATCTTATATCAGATGGGCCAAGACCCATTTTTTGCTCTGGTGAGCCCTTCTGTCCCATGTCACCACTGTACCCTAAGAACAGCCAGAGGCTATCAGAGTGTACATTCTAAGGACAAGGATGGGGTTAGGGACCTCCAATTGCACAGGGCAAGCTTGTGGGTTAACCAAGGATCATATTCTTGGGGCGCCTGGGTGGCTCAGTTGTTAAGCGTCTGCCTTCGGCTCAGGTCATGATCCCAGGGTCCTGGGATCGAGCCCCGCATTGGACTCCCTGCTCTGCAGGAAGCCTGCTTCTCCCTCTCCCACTCCCCCTGCTTGTGTTTCCTCTCTCGCTGTGTCTCTCTCTGTCAAATAAATAAATATAATCTTTAAAAAAACAAAACAAACAAACAAAAAAACCAAGGATCATATTCTCTTGATGACCTCCCCCAACAATTTCACAGGTGCAGGACCTGACCAGAGAGGGGGTATGGTATTCTCAATGTAACGATGCATGTTCAAGACACAACAAAGTATCCTCACACCTAAGAGATTCTTGTTATCTCTGTCACTTTCTAAATATTCCCACAGAGACTGAAAACAATAAATGCTATTGTTAAGACCTAGAGACATACATTATGGTGGCCTGCAACAAGAAAAAAAAAGGTCTTTGACAGTTTATGTTCTGTATTAAACATCACTGTAAAATTTGTACTCTCTACTATAATATATATGTGCATTTTTAATCTGTCTTAAAATAAAAATTCCCCCAAATCTCAGAAGAAATTCCATAATCTAATAAGGAACTGACTTGCTGCAGTCTTTCTCTATAAAGAATAATCCACTGCTTTCTGCCAACAGTACAATTCCGCGTTCTCCATTCTACCATCAGATGTAGCCATAGAAACCCTCCCTCAGACAGAAGAAGAATTTCCACAGCCACCAATTAAAGTAGAGTCGGCAACAGAATTTGAGAGTAATGAATCAGTACCAGAGCTTTAGGAACAGGTTCCACACAGCTAACTGTACAGGTAGCCCAGCTAGCACTAGCTGCTGGACTCAGTGTAGACCTAATCAGTAAAGCCAAACAGAATCAGAGTGGGAAAAAAACAAAACAAAACAAAACAAAAAGAAGCATAAGAGTCTATACCCAAAGGTCATCAGAGTCATTGTCTGGGAATCTAAGAAAATCCTCTCTGTTTTCACAAAACCATGTATCCGCAGGTTCCCGGCTTCAGATATGTAGGTAGCTTTTGCAGAATCCAACATCAGGTAGGAGCTACTGAGAAAATCAAATTTCAGATGAAGTTGTTGCAAACATTCCAAGCAAATCTCACTCTAATGGTACGGGAGGAGAAGGAAGAGGAAGGGGCGGATGAGAAGGGGATGAAGGTAAGGAATGGAACTGGTTATGAAGCAAGAGAATGTGTAAGAAGGCTGGCAGTCAGGGCTCTGAAGAGCCACAGCGTTGTAACTGTAAATGCCAGGAAGGAATGAATGACATAGTCATCTGGAAATGTGGATTCTTTCGGAGTCTCGTAGTCTTTTAATAATTTATGAAGTTGTGGCTTCTCCTTGAATAAAAATAAGTAACTCAGGCATGAATCACATTTTATTTCCTCGTTGACCACAAGATTTCATAGAGATACCCAAGCTGGATTGGTAAATGAACATTTTGACCAAACAATTCTCTTGTTAAGGATGTGTTACAGGTAAAAGAATTATGACACCTGCTCAAGAAAGACAAAAATGGCAGCACTTCCAGTTGTGCCTTAATTATTTGATTATATTCCCAATTTAAGTGAGGCAACTGATTTCTAAAAATCATGAAAATTAATTTAAGCTCCTGGTTCCAGCTGAATTTAATCCCCATATCATAATATTTAGCTTCATTCAAGCATTCTTAGGTTCCAATAAAATTAGCTTATTGAATAATTCTTTAAATGCAATTATATTTAGCATTTAAATGTACTGTTTGGACCTATTCATTGTAACACAAACTCTCTAATTATTCTGTTCTTAAAACCATATTCATACCATTTAATGGTTTTATAGAGCCTTGCAAAGGGGCACACAAAGGAAAGTTATGATGAAATGGATTAAGAAATTTTCTTTTTCTACTTAACGAAGTATATTTTAAAGCACTAAAAGAACAATGTTTGCAAATGACCCACTGAGACTCACATATATGTTTCCTCAAATATATGATAAAACATGCAGGTTTAATATCATGTAATTTCCTAACAGTGTATCAAATTCTCAACATCACACATATTGTATTTAGTCTTTGTGGTTTGAATAAAGTGCCGGAATAATGTCTTTTTATGGTAATTACAAATAAAGTAATTCATGTAATTATTCTGTAATAATGTAATTGTTGCAATGTAGACTATAGACCATAAAAAAGCATTAAGTAATTGTAGGGTTATTTATGGCCTGAAAATTGTCTGGCAATTATACTAGAGGTAATAGTAGCATGAAATTCATAGCTTAATTGTTACTTGATTTTAAAATGTAAAATGTGGATATCTTTTTATTATAGACCTAAGCACCTAACCACATAATTATATCACATGCTCTGCATAGAATGGAAAATTGGGCACAATCTAATACCGAAACATATTCTCCTATTTAGTTTTAAGTACTTGAAAAATTAGCAATTTTAAAATTGTTTTTTACTTAATTGCAATTTCCACATTTTGGTTTAGATGGCATGTGCTACTATACTCTGTGACACCTTACACCTCATGCATGTGTGGGCAAAGGGCAGAACCTCCTCTGTTCTTTGAAAGCATTATCTAGGAAGCTGGCACCATTTTTGATGAGATTATTTATAAGAATGTGGCACATATGATATATTTCACTTTAGTACCAATGTGAACCTTACTCTCTGAGAATAAAGCAGAGTCCTTTTGGAAGATTTAGCTGAGAAGAGTAGTTGGCAGTCACAATTTATATTCATCAGGGATCAAGCCCAAGATAGAGAAAGTGCCCCTCCATACCGTCAGCACTCTCAGCTCCACACCAACTTTCCACCCCGAATCTGTCAGGTCCCTCTCATTCTGCCATTTTTACCTTGTTCAGCCACCAAAACAGCATCCCAAACCCCAGATCACCATGCATCCCACATTCCATCCCTGTAAGGCTTCTGGTGTCTTTGGGCTGTATCCTTACCTCACCTCTTGTATGTTTTTGTTTACTTGCTTATGAATGTAATTTTATGATAAAAAGTCATCTCTATCTTTAATCTATTTTAAGAAAATTCCTTAGTTTTTACTTTTTGCTCTCAAAGGAAGTTTTTCCAGGGATACCAATTGCCAGGCTCTCAAGTGATGGCTGTTTCCTTCTTCTTCATCCCCACCACCTCTCATCCTGCAAAGTGTCTTCTTATGCCACGTGGCTGCTTGAAGACTACTCCCTCCCCCTCCAATCTACCAGCTGGAAATGTGTTATCAGCAGACTTGTCACCCTCTGCCCTTCATCTCTGCTGGTGTCCACCAACTCCTGTGATAATTTACTCCAATTCTCCACACTTTTATTATTTACTGGTTAACTGTCACTCCAAACAAAACAACTCATGTCTTAATTATTGATTTTATTTTATTTATTTATTTTTTTTTTTATTTTTTATTTATTTTTTTTTTTTAAAGATTTTATTTATTTATTTGACAGAGAGACACAGCGAGAGAGGGAACACAAGCAGGGGGAGTGGGGGAGGGAGAAGCAGGCTTCCCGCCGAGCAGGGAGCCCGATGCGGGGCTCGATCCCAGGACCCTGGGACCCATGACCTGAGCCGAAGGCAGACGCTTAACGACTGAGCCACCCAGGCGCCCCTTAATTATTGATTTTAAATATATATGTTTAATGATACTTCCACAACTCTGGCCTCTCGGCAGCTCAAACCACTTCCTTCCTCCAACAAGCCTGTCCTCCACTCTATACAAGCCACTCATTTCCAAGTATGATACCCTAGATCTAAAGAAATGTATCCTTTTATGATGATGCCTGTAACAGTGGTGATAAGTTTTATTAATTAAATACTGAATACAGTTCAGTGGCACTTTCTGATGCTATATTCAATAAATAATTTAAAAAGCCTAAGACCATGTGGTACCTACTTCAAGTATTTAAAAGACACCCACCCACACATCTATAAAAGGCTTCCCATCCATTGACCCTTGTTCACTTGTGTAGGTAGTCATTATCAAGTTCAGGAAGTCCCCCTCTATTTCTTTTACCAGTGGTATTACATTTTGTCAAATGATTTTTCTGCATCTACTGATATGATGATAAGATTTTTCTTTTTTATTCTGCTGATGTGACGGATTACATTAATTGATTTTTGAATGTTGAACCAGCACCTTGCATACCTGCCATAAGTCCTACTTGGTCATGGTGTGTAATTCTTTTTTTTTTTTTAATTTGACTTGCTAATATTTTGTTAAGGATTATATTTATAACAGATACTGTTGTGTTTTCCTTTCTTGTAATGTAATAATATGGCTGTGTTGTTTGGGTAATGATGAGATCATAAAATAAGTTTTGAAGTATTTCTACTGCTTCTATTTTCTGGAAGACTGTAGAGAATTAGTATCATTTCTTCCTTGCCTGTGGAGTAGAATTCACCAGTTAAGTTGTACGGTTTGGGGGCTTTCTTTGTTGAAAGGTTATTAGTAATTGATTCAATATGTTTTTCTGGTTTGGGTTTTTATTTTGCTTTTTATAAATAGAAGGCTAGCAAGATTATTTAATTTTCCTTTTGTGAGTTCTGACAGTTTACATCTTACAAGAAACTGGTCCATTTCATATAAGTTATCAAATCTGTGTACATAGAAGCTCATAGTATTCTTTTATTACACTTTTAACATCCAGGGGATAAGTAGTTATGGGTCCTCTTTCATTTTAGATATTGATAATTTGTATCTTCTTTTTTTCTTGGCTAAACTGAAAAATTATTAATAGCTTTCTGTATTGCTTATGGAAGTATATATTCCTTGTGGAAGTTCCTGTTAGAAGCACCTTCTGAACAGTCCTTTAATATCATAGAAAAATAATTCATATTCTCAAGAAAATATTGGTAAAATATTGGAGGAATGATTTGGCAGAGAATAAAATATTTCTATGCTATTTCTATATATTTTCCATAAATCACTCATGCATTTATTTATCCATCCATTCTAAAACATTTGTAGATTATCTAGTAAGTGCTATTTTGATAGCTTCTGGGAATAAATGCTATATGACAGACCATTTACTTAAGCATCTGGTCCCATTTTTATTTCCATTTACACAAAAAGACTATATTTTTTTATATCATAGATGGAAAAGGATCCTCAAGAAGAGATAATGGATTTCTCACCAGTTACCGTAGGCAGGTTTTAGAGGTTTAGGAAACAAAGTTTGCTTTCCTTCAACTAGAATTCTATGCACCAAATGACATCTGTAACATGTATAAATAGAATGAAAGGATTGAAGTCATGTTTTTGTCACCATTCAAATAAATCAACCCCATCAGTCCATATTGATACAGATTAAAACTACCAAAATCTGAAGGAAACTGAAATGTTCAGTGCTCACCACTACACAAGTCATTGAATATTTTCATTAGGGCTTATAGAGCTCAAATGAAGAACTGAATTTATGTCCATACAAATTAAAAGAAAAACAGCAAGGTGCAATTTGAGAGGCCCTATGAACTACTACAAATACTTCCTCCACAATCACCCATTCATACCTTTGGACAAAGGAGATATCCTCTACCACAAGCCAAGACTCAGAATATATGAATTCTATCAAATGTATTCATTTGGCTCTCTATCCTCAAAGAAATCCTTGGAAATAAAAATCATGTTAGAAAAGATGACGTTCTGGGGCACCTGAGTGGCTCAGTCAGTTAAGCTCCTGCCTTAGGCTCAGGTCATGATCTCAGGGGCCTGGGATCAAGCCCCACAGAGGGCTCCCCATTCAGCAAGGAGTCTGTTTCTCCCTCTGCCTCTGCAGTTCCCCCTGCTTGTGCTCTTTCTGTCAAATAAATAAATAAAATAAATAAAATCTTTAAAAAAAAAGAAAGAAAAGATGACATTCTAAGCTGATATACATCACAGTGTCTATACACTAAGAGACTCGATAGGGAGTTATTTCTCTCAAGGAGAACGGAGACAGGAAAGAGGAGTGGGAAAGGCCTCTTGGCAGAGATAATACATTAAACCAGGTCAGAGATTCTACATGGGGCCCTATTAACATATTTGATCAGAAGACTCTGTTTTGGGTGACCGTTCCACGCATTGTGGGAGGTTTAGCCGCACCTTGAACCTCTATGCATTAATTGCCAGTAACAACCTTCCAAATATGACAACCAAAATTGTCCCTAGACATTGCCAATATCCCCTTTGTTGAGGTCATTGTCCCTGGGTGTGAACCACTGGTTCCAGCAAAGACACCAGTTGTTTATTTCATGGAAACAAATATATGCATATTAGCATTTAAAAATAAAAAATATATATATATAAAATCTACTACACAATGAGGACAATTTCACTCAATTGCTGGCAGGGTTCACTTTGCTTTTTTTCCAATTATTAAATATCTTCTAAGTGACAGATGATTTCTAACCTTTTCCTAATGGGCAACCCATCTAAATGAGATATGTAGACAAGGCATGAAAAGAGGGAGAAGAGCAGCAATAGTGGTTTTCTGATAGTGTATGTACAAATCCACTTTTCTTGAATGATTTTAAGTGTCATTATTATAACAGTTATATCCCAGGGGATGAATGTGTAGGCATGTGTGTGTGTGTACACACATGCATGCACGTGTGTGTGGGTGTGTGTGTAGCTCAAGATGAAGAACTGAATTTATGTGCATACAAATTAAAATGAAAACCAGCAAGGTGCAATTTGAGAGGCCCTATGAACTACAGCAAATATTTCCTCCACAATCATCCAATCATACCTCTGGACAAAGGATATATCCTCTACCATCTCCAGGAAGGACACATCAAGGTTCTTCCACTACTCACTGTGACTAAATAATGTGTTCATGATGTCAATTGATAAGTTCCCTAATGCTGTTTCCCTCCCTGTTTATTAAAATTAATGATTTTTCTGAAACTCCTGAAGCTAGCAATAATGAGAATGATATTGAGCTTGATTTTAAATCTCCAGTGACATACATCCAATCAAGGCATTCCCCTAGGCTTTTAGCCTAAATAGTTTTAAAGAATTCAGTAAATTAATAAATTAAAAAAATATAATAACTATCTACTACCTCATGATGATTATAGAGGGAACAGACCAGAAAGTTTTAGATACTGCCAGTTAAGAAAATCTGCCATCTAGCTCCAACTTGTGAAGAGCTGTAGGTCATCACTCCGTGTTTACTGCAAAAAAAAAAAAAAAAAAAAAAAAGCTGAATAAACTGAAAATCAGTGACTTTTCCTGGACCCATCAGAGAATTCAGGTTGCAAGGCAAGTTGGCACACTAAAATCTGGAAAGACAAGCCAATACAGAGAATCCCAGCAGAGATCAGATTAACTAGAGCAGAAGCTGCTGGAGCCATAAACTGACAGAAACATTTAAATGGTAATTTGATGACAGCGGACTAGCTTGAGAGTGAGAAAATCCTGAGGGCACGCAGTCTCAGGGAAGCCCCTCTGCTTTTATGGGTTTTACATCCAGGACCCCATTATTTTTTTTAGTGAAGGACAAGAATATCACCCTGTGTTTTTGGCAGGGGGAGTGAAGAAATAACCATGTGAAATATGCCAGTGTGTTCTCCAAACAAACACCTAGTCTCCAGAGCAAAAGGCTTTGCCAGAGCCTGTCCTACATAGGCTTAAGGGTAATTATCCAACTCCAATTACCTAACTCCTTCTACCAATCCTGTCACCTGAAGAGGGGATGGGGAAAAAAAAAAAGCAATTTGAAACACTCTGGAAGTTATAGTCCATGAAAAGAGAGATTTAATCTTAAGATTATGAAATCTTTCCCCTTTCCCACTCCCCTTTCCCACACATCAACAGGGCTTCAGAATAATAACAGTAATAATTACAGCTGAATGAGCCAGCAAGACTCACTCAGTTTAAGAAGGAGTTGTTAGGATAATCCAGAGGAAACAGGGGAGAGTAAAGCAAAGATACTAGGGATTTGGAAACCTCTAACATCTATCATTACAGACAAACATAAATGTAGCCCAATTCAAAGCCAGATTAAAATAAAATCTCAGTCTAAGGGATTATTACCTGATAGATTATGTTCAGGTTTCAACAAAAAATTACAAAGCATTCTGAAAGGCAGGGAAAAAATAGAATACAATCTGAAGAGACTAAGCAAACATTAGAACAAGATTCATATATGGTACAAATTTGGAATTCCTGGAGGATGAATTTATTTTTTAAAAGATTTTATTTATTTATTTGTCAGAGAGAGAGAGAGAGAGCACAAGCAGGGGAAGCGGCAGCCAGAGGGAGAAGCAGGATCCCTGAAGAGCAGGGAGCCCAATGCGGTACTTGATCCCAGGACCTTGGGTTCATGACCTGAGCTGAAAGCAGACGCTTAATGGACTGAGCTATCCAGGCATCCCTTGGATGATGAATTTAAAATAAATATGATTAAAATGTTAAGTGCTCTAATTGAAAATTTGACAACAGGCAAAAATAGGTGAGTAATGTAAATAAGGAGATGAAAATGCTAGAAAAAAATGCTAGAAATTAAAAACAATGTAAGAAAAATGAATATCTTTGCAAAGCCCATTAATAGAATGCACATGGCTGAGGAAAGAACTGGTAAGCTTGTACATATGTCAGTAAAAACTTCCCATAATGAAATACAAAGGGGGAAAAAAATGGAAAGGAAAAAAACTCAGGATATATAAGAACTGTAAAAATTTCAAAAGGTGTAACATGCATATAATCAGAGTATCAAAAAGAAAAGAATGGGGCGCCTGGATGGCTCAGATGGTTAAACATCTGCCTTCGGCTCAGGTCATGATCCCAGGGTCCTGGGATCGAGTCCCGCATCGGGCTCCCTGCTAGGCGGGGAGCCTGCTTCTCCCTCTGCCTCTGCCTCTCTCTCTCTCTCTCTGACTCTCATGAATAAATAAATAAAAAACATTAAAAAAAAAAAAAAAAGATTAAAAAGAAAAGAATAAGAGAATGAAACTGAAAGAAATATTTGAAGAAATAATGGCAGAGAACAAAAATAATAATAGTAATAATAATAATAATAACACCAAACCATAAAATCAGGAAGCTCAGGGAACATAAAGCGGCATAAATACAGAAAACAAAAATTCTTAGGCATATTATATTGAAAGTGTAGAAAATCAAAGATAAATACAAAATTTTCAAAAAAGGTATAGTAGAATAACAACAACAACAGCAAAAAAAACAACAAAACGCCATACCTATAGAAGAACAAGGATTAAAAACTACAGCAGGCTTTTTGTCAGATATCATGCAAGAAAGAAGACAGTGGCATAAAATATTTAAAGTGATGAAAGATAGAAAACACCAATCCAGGGTTATAGATCTAGCACAATCATACTTTGAAAATAAAAGAAAACGAAATTGTAATGAATTCTTAAAGGCTAAGTACAGGTGAATGTGACAATTTAACTACCTGGATGCCCTACAAACAAGCTTCATTGGGTGCTCACAAGAGAGGCTAGGGAAGGCTCTAGATTGGAGGAGGGCTTGCAGGGACACAGAGATATGTGGAGCGATAAGCTGTCACGAGGGGAGTGGTACAGAACCCAGACCCTTATCTCATATGAAACAAAAACTGTCTATGTAAAAGAGAAACTAGAACCCTTCCCACCCATCCCCACTGGTTCAGGGGAATGGTTGCTCACTTCTAGCAGAAATAAAGAAACCAAAGCCATCTGTTCCTAGGACAGGGTAAGGACATGCACTCTCATCAAGGACTGTGCACTGAAATCAGGATAAGAACAGGAAAATCATTCTTCCTAAAGATACCTCAGTGTTGCAAGGCAGTATTTGGCTGACTGCTATCAAGTAGGAGAAAAAGGGGGGGTGGACTATGTTGGAGGCACAAAAACACAGACCCTAAGACTAAGGCTAAAGGAGAACCAAGGACACATCCCTTCATTCCGTACTGCCCACCCAGGGTCTTGTATTAAGTAAGAGCAACAACAACCTACCACTGGAAGACTAGAGGAAGAAAAGAGAGCTCCTCCGTGTCTCAGGTGTACAAGTCCTGTTAATAGCTTGACTAAAGCAGCAACACTGAGAAAACCTATGTCACTCCAGAGTGAATAAGATAGCCAGAGTAATTTGAAGTCTATGGTTCACTGGAGGTGACTTTAGCAACAATAAAAGCTAAGCCCACCTAATTTATGACTAGATTAATTCTCCTCTCTCCATTAACACAGTAAGAAAAGAAGACTCATGTCTCTCTCTCTTTCTTTTTCTTTTTCTTCCTTCCTTCCTCCCTTCCTTCCTTCCTTCCTTTTCCTTCCTTCCATTCTTCTTTTTTTTTTTCTAACTAGGCTCCATGCCCAGCATCGAGCCCAGTGTGGGCCTTGAGCTCATGACCCTGAGATCAAGACCTCAGCTGAGATCAAGAGTCAGATGCTTAACTGACTAAGCCCCCCAGGCACCCCTGAGCCATTTCCAAGCAAGAATAAAATTTTGCTTAGTCTTTACTCATCTTTTATGCATAGTAACTGAAATGCTATTAAATATATGATATACACTGAAGGGGGGGGCAAGAATAAAATTACTCATTTTAAAGGGGAAAACCAGTCAACAGAATCAAACTTAGAAATGGACCTGTTGTTGGAAATCTCAAGGAGGGATTTTGAAGTAACTGCAATTAATCAGTTAAAGGATATAGTGGAAAAGATACACAGAACGCATAAGTAGATGGGAAATTTTAGTAACAAGACGGTAATCTAAGAAAGAAACTAACAGAAATGCAGAATGTGGTATCTGAGATACAGAAATCAATCAAAAAGCTTAATAGTACACTGAGCAGAGAAAAAGAAGTAAATAGTGTATTTTAAGACAGTTCAATAGAAATTATCCAAAATAAAGCATAAAGATAATTTTCAAAATTTAGAACAGAGCTCTAAGAGTTAAGAGCTTATATATCAAAATGTTTAACATACATGTAATTGAAGTCTGAATAGAAAAACAAAAAACATATAAAGGATAAGAAAGGATCAGAGCAATAGTTGAATGAGAGTGGCAAGCGTTTTCTTAAATTAATGAAAACCAGTACAGTAGACCCATGATGCTCAGAGAACCATAAACAGAATAAATACAAAGAAAATGCATAATAACATGTTATAGCCAAAGTGTGGGGAAACAAAGATTAAGAGAAAATATTGAAGGCAGCCAGATGGGGTGAAAAATAATAAATATAAAGGGTAAAATATAAGAAAAATATCAGACTTTTCAATTGATGGGAAAACAAACAAAACCTGCAGGAGTTACTGAAAGCAAACCTGCCTTACACATAGAATAAACATGACACCAGATGGAAATTTGGATCCACAAAAAGAAATGAAGGGCATCAGAAGTGGTGAAAATTAGAGTAAATAGAAGAAGTATTTTCCAGGACACAATGCTGGCTCAGTCAATAGAACATGTGACTGATCTTGTGGTTGTAAGTTCAAGCCCCACATTGGGTGTAGAGATAACTTAAAAATAAAATCTTTAAGAGGCGCCTGGGTGGCGCAGTTGGTTAAGCATCTGCCTTCGGCAAAGGTCATGATCCCAGGGTCCTGGCATGGAGCCCTGAGTTGGGCTCCCTTCTCAGTGGGGTATCTGCTTCTCCCTCTCCCACTGCCCCTGCTTATGCGCGCGCTCTCTCTCTCACTCTCTGTCAAATAAATAAAATCTAAATAAATAAATAAATAAATAAAATCTTTTTCAAAAAGTATTTCCCATATATTTAATCTCTTTAAAGAAAAATGATAATATTAACAAAACAAAAAACTAAAAGTGTATTGTGCGTTTTATACTAAACATCAAAGTAAAAGATTAGATAATGAAGTACAAAGGAGGAAAGTGAAGAAATGGGAGATTATTGTGATAAGATTCTTATACTGTGTAATACATAGTACTATATGAAGGTAAGTTGTGATGAAATATATTTTGTAATCCTAGAACAATTACTAAAAAAGCAAAACATAGAATCATGAGCCAAAAATCAGTAGTACGGATAAAATGGAATAATAAATATTATATTTCTAAATAAAGGACAAAAAGAAAAAAGAGGAGCAAAGCAAAATAGGAAATAAATAGCAAAATAGTATATTTAAAAGTAAATATATTGATAATTACACTAAATATATCTTCTAAATACATCAGTTAATAGATAGAAATTGTTAAGTTGGATAAAAAAAAAGCAAGATTCACATATATGCCCATGCTTAAAAATATCCACTTTAAATATATAAAACAAAGACAGATTAATGATGAATTTATAAAATATATTAAGCCATGCAAACACAAATCCACAAGCTCCTGATTGTCTACATAAATATCAGGCTAAGTAGACTTTACCACAAGGAATACTACCAAGGTTAAAAAGGGTTTTGTATGTAAGAGTCAATTCATCAAGAAGACATAACAATCCTAAACAGAGAAGAATATACCCCCCAAAAAAAGAGCTTCAAAATATATAAAGTACAATTGATAGAATTGAAAAAATTTATAATAGCTTGAAAAATATAAAAGGTTTAGGGGAAAATGTCATAAAATATATGTAAGACCTGTACATTGTACACTACAAAGTATTTCTGAGGAAACTGAAGAGGATCTAAATAGATAGAGAAGTATATGATGTCCATGAATTGGAAGACTCAATAATAGTAAGATTTCAATATTTCAATATTCCTCCCAAATATATATACATATATATTCAATGAAATCTCAATAGAAAATTCCAACGGAATTTTGGTAGAAATGGACCCACTGATTGTAAAATATTTTTATGGAAAAATAAGGTCTGTAGAAAAGTCAAAAAGATGGAAAAAAAGAATAAAGCTGGAGGACTCAGACCACCTAGTTTCACAACTTACTAAGAACTGAAATTATTAAGATAGTGTAATACTGGCTCAAAAACAGTCATGTAGACTAATGGAGTGTCCAGATATCTAGCCACTTTATATGATCAATTCATTTTTGACAGATGTTCAAATACAAAAGTAATTTAAGGGAGAAAAGGTAGCATTTTCAACAAATAATTCTGGAAATTGTGGAAATACACATGCAAAAAATGTATACTGCGATCTCTGTCTTGTACCATATTCCAAAGTTTACTAAATAGTTATCACAAAATCAAATATAAAAATGAAAACTTTGAACTATCTGGTTGAAACTATCCAAGAAAATCTTTCTGACCTTCACTTATGCAAAGTTTCCTTTGCTAAAAACTCAAAAAAGCAAAAACCTTTTATAAAAGAAAAAAAATGATAAATTTTACTTCCCCCAAATAAATAAGAAGTTTTGCACTTCATAAGATCCCTTTAATAAAATGAAAGGCAAAGCAACCAACTGGCAGAAAATATTTTTAAAATAAATATTGATATGAGGGTTTATATTCTGAATATATAAGGAATTCATATAATTCAATAATCCAATAATTAAGAGAAAAATGATCCAATAGAGAGAGAGAGAAAAAAAAAAAAAGATCTCAATAGATTTTCCCAAAGAAGACATACAAATTGCAACAAGATATGGGAAAATGCTCAAATCCATTAGTCTTTAGGGAAACATAAATTAAGAGCACAGTGGATACCACTTCAACCCAATTATACTGGAAAAACAGAGAAAATCAAAGAATGAAAATAAGAAATGCTAATGAGGATGTGGACCAACTAGAACTTACACACATTGATGGCATGAATGTAAAATGTTCCAGCCACGTTGGAAAATGTTCGACAATTGTTCACAAACCTAAAAACACATTCGCCATTCACCTCAGCCATTCTACTTCCAGTTATTTACTTATAGTGAAAACATAGGCTCACCACCAAGACTTGCAGGTGAATATCCACAGTATTTTTTGTTTTTATATTTATAGCCCCAAACTGGAAACAACCCAGTTGTTCTTCACATGGTGAATGGTCAAATTTGGCATATTCATTCAAGGGACTAGACTCCACAATAAAAAGAAAAAGAATTGCTAAGATTGCAGCAACAGGATGAATTCCAAAGTGTGAAGGCTGAGAAGCAGACACAAAGGCTTCATAATATACAATTCCATTATATGATATTCTCAAAAAGGCAAAATTACGGAGATAAAAATACAGGTCATAGGTTGTGGGCTCAGGCCAGAGGTAAGGGGTTAAGGGAACTTTCTGACGTGATGGAAAGGATCTATGTGCTGAGTTTAGTGCTCACTGTTCTGTATCTATTTGTCAAAAGTCTTTGAATTGTTCACTTAAAAGGTTCAATTTTATCGTATGTAAATAATGACAAATAATTTGAAGAATTTGCTTTAATATCAAAGAGCTGCTTTTGTGCACCCTACAGTGCTTTTGAACAGAGTAATAATATTATTGAGAAAAAGGTATATTTGCATCAATATCAGTAAACACTTCATCAGGACCATCTACTAGAAGAGGATTGTGACATGGAGCAAATTTCCATATAGGGCCACAACTCCATCCTGGTTTTGATGAGTGCCATTGACGTCACTTTTCAGCCCAAGGCTGATTATTCCCCATCCAACCATTCTTTCCTTAAATTTAAAATATATCCATATTCGACTAACTTATTAAAGTTCTTTTAATTACAGAAACCTCCAGTGAGATAAAACTGAAACGCTTTCATAGGGGAATTTCAAAAGCACATTATCGTAGTATCATAAACAGAAATCTGGTTGGAGAATGTGAAATGGTTTCTTGTAATATTCAAATCCATACATCAATTTAAACTAAATAAAAATATTCTGTAAGTATACTTGGTACTTTGAAAAAAGTAAAAGAAAGGCTGAGATTTTTCCATTTCGATTTCATGCAATTATTTGTAGGCCTATAAATAATAGCTCTTACTCAGCTGTTTCCAAAACCTAACAGTAATGTTACTGGAAGCAAAGATAATTAATTTCACTTTTTATGAAACACACTCAGGAATATGATTATAAAAAAACTCGAGCCTAATATAGTTATAAAAAGTTATTTTTCATCTGACATAATTTAAGATGCTAGATGTTACCCCTCTATGTTTCAATGTAAATATGTATTTACCTCTCTCACACTGTATTTCAGTTAAATATTTTAATTGTTTGATTTGATTCATCTACCTGTTTAATTTTACTCTCTCTAGATTATGAGAATTTATTAAATAAAGCACAGAAAAATGTATTTTATTTCTATTTTTTCAGTCCTGAGATAAAATAGGTACTCAAGATGTATAAGTTGAGAGTTTATTTTCAGCTACTTAGGAAAATGCAAAAATACTCCGGAAAAGTCTTAAACCATGAGATTTAATACTGAGTCATCATAGAAAAAGAAAAATTACTTCTTGCCTTTGTAAAAGTGGGTAACTTTTTAAAAAATTTAATTGTTAGTCTCATTCTCTAAAATTTTAACGATTACACTTATCTCACCTACTTGGTACAAGGATGCAATAAAACACATTATTAAAAAAAAAAAAAAAACCTAGCACAAGGCCCAGAATATATTTTATTCAAAGTTGTAGGAGCTAATTTGTGCCTTATGGAAAATGGTAGACTTGGTGTTTCCTCCAATATTGCATGTTAACTATTGTATGTGTTACCCATGGGTTCCTATCAGTTCACAAAAATATAATATGAATCATGGAATCCAAATCTTTTCCTCTATCATAATCCAGGCCACCCTTGTAAGGATCCTTTGTAGTTTGGTGGCTCTCCCCCTGATTGGCTTGCTAATATTAGTCATGGACAAAGCACTGGTTTTAAAGGATGACCAGTTCTTAATCTGGTGCTAATGCCAGACATAGTTTAAAAATAAAGTTCAGGGAGAGTCCCAAATTGCCAAGAGGAAGGCTAGCTTCCAACAACCCTGGGACATTTTCAATGATCCTAACCCTTAGTGCCCTGCCCCAGCAGGGTACTGCTACTTGGTACTTAGCAGAAATAGTCTTCAGAATCGCCAGCTGAGACCGCAGCCCAGAGGTCAGTACACAGGCCAGGTCATCAGGCTGTGGGGCTGGACTGCCTTCTACGGGTCCTTATGCAAAGCCTCTTGTTGACCGAGATGGCCTCACTACATGGCAGGCATTGTCTGGTATAGCAGGGGCTGCAGTCCCTCTGCCCCTCCCTGGGGCACACTTGGGGCAGCCCCTGAGTGGCAGGCTACTGAAAGTGCTCTGGTAGGGATACCATGTGGGGCTGCTACCACACAGGTGGTCTAGCCCAGTAGATGCTGGTAACTGGGAGCTTCTTGAGCCACTGCATCATGTCTGTGAGTGCTGGACATCCAAGCGCCTCATCTCCTTCCTTACAAAACTCCAAGACTGCGCACAGTCCGGCTCACATGCCTACTGCCCTATGGATGCCTGGGATAATTAGAAGAGCATGTGGCAATGGTACCTCTGGTCTTTGGTGGCTGTTTAATCACTCCAAAGCCAGGATCTGTAGACTTTATAACTGGGCCACTTGACATTAGTAAGGTACTGTCTCAGTTTGGGCAGACAACATTGGAAATAAAATCATTATTAACTGTTTGTGGAGTACAGTAGAAATCTTTGCTCCACGTACAACATCTTGCTCTTGATTTAGAATTTTTTTAAAAAATGCAATGACTTTTAGAGCCTGCATATTTGAAGCCTAAAGTAACTATGATTTAAGGACAGTTCTAACTATCAAGAGATATCCACTAATAAATATCATGTTCTTTACTTCTAAAAGGGAAGGCTAACATCATCCATCCACCCACTTGAAGAGACAAATGAGTTCAACAATAATAAAGATAACTAACTTAACAGGTAGCAGATGGTATTTTGTCCGCTGGGGTAAACTCGGTAGCCATTCAGAACCTCAGCATACCTGGCCTGAATCATACTGCCACCTGTATGTGCTATGCACCTGCTATTTGATTTAAAAACAATTATAGTCATACTTCTTTAGAACAAATTATTTTCCTCACTTTTATACAGGCAAGTAGTTTTTAGAATTCTATACTCATTAAATCTTAACATTGGAATGAATAATAAAAACTATCTGGTCCATTGGGGCGCCTGGGTGGCTCAGTCATTGGGTGTCTGCCTTCGGCTCAGGTCATGATCCCGGGGTCCTGGAATCGAGCCCCGCATCGGGCTCCCTGCTCAGTGGGAAGCCTGCTTCTCCCTCTCCCACTCCCCCTGCTTGTGTTCCCTCTATCACTGTTTCTCTCTCTGTCAAATAAATAAATAAAATCTTTAAAAAAAAAAAATCAAAACTATCTAGTCCAAAGTCATGCTCAAGGCTGCAAAAACTTGTGTTTTGATCCTAACAGATGGGGACCCTGCCACTGTTGAAACTGTCCCAGTGTCAATGTGTCCTCTACCCTATACACCAGCTCTGCTTCCACTTTGGGACATTTTTAGTTCACCTTTCATTATCTTTCTAAAATGTTTCCTATCTAGACTTACACAAGAAAAGTCATTTCCTTATTAAAAGTTTACCTATCTCAGAAAATGCTCCAGTGATTTATAATAGTGGGAACTCCACTTTACAGTAAATTCTTTTTTTTTTAAATATTTATTTATTTATTTTTGACAGAGAGAGAGCATGTACAAGCAGGGAAAGCAGCAGGCAGAGGGAGAGGGAGAAGCAGGCTTCCCACCGAGCAGGGAGCCCGACATGGGGCTCAATGACCTGAGCCGAAGGCAGACGCCCAACCATCTGAGCCACCCAGGCACCCCTACAGTAAATTCTGAGGCAAATTAACATGTAATTCATTTTGGCATCGAAAATTCATTTGAAAATTCATTTTAAATTACTATTGAGTGGATTTGTGATAACCATGTGATCTTTTATGTAACAAAAGAAATCTGAGAACAGTTTTCTAGGCTAATTACAACTGAGAATAGGGTTCCAGTTATTAGAAAAAGTCTAGGGCACCTGGGTGTCTCAGTCGGTTAAGCCTCTGACTCTTGATTTCGGCTCAGGTTATGATCTTAGGGTCTTGAGATCAAACCCTGTGTTGGGCGGCATGCTGGGTGTGAAGCCTACATGAGATTCTCTCTCTCTCTCCCTCTCTTTCTCCCCCTCCCCCCACCGCTTGTGTGCACTGTCTCCCTCAAAAATAAAAATTAAAGAAAAAAGTCTACATTTTAGCATATTTCATTTATTCTGGAATTTTGTTACACATAACTAGACTTTGTTTCAATAATGAGCAAAAATCAAATTTAATATCCTTATTAAGCAATAACCGTTTTGACAAGTAGTCTCTGTTAAAAACTCTTAACAAAACTGATCGTTGAGTTCTCTCTAATATATAACTGAATATCTTCATCTGATTGACTATTACAATCGAGTGAGCATTAAACACCCATATGTGCTAAAGACTATATTTAGAAATACATTATACACAGCCCAAGTGTTCATGGAGAAAAATATTTAGACTGATAGTCAAACAACTAGTAACATTATAATATTAAGCAAATACTAACAAAACAAGTAATTTAGGAGAAGCTGTAAATTATTTTGTTGAGGCTCGACAATTACTTCAATGATAAATAGAATTTCTTTAAATAGAATTTCTTTAATTAAAACTGAAATATTCTCACACACACAAAGGTAAAACTCTCATTAGAATATAAGACTGTAGCTAAAATCCTTCTTTTGATATTACTAAACTTATTCTACCAAATAAGAAATATCATCAAATCTTGATAAAATATGAACAAAATGAAAATTTGTTTGCTCTGTTAAAAAAAAAAAAAAAAAAAAAAGCTTATTATGGAACCCTTAGGTATTTTTCAAAAACATACAGAATGAATCATTCTGACTATATTTTCTAAGGTTGCTTTCATCCAATAGCCTAAGCATTTTTCTAAGGGTCCAGGTAGTACCTTATAACACCCCAATATCAATATATAACTATAGAGGCAATTTCTGGAATAGACTCCAGGAAATGGTGACTCACAAGCATTTTTCTTCCCTTCCACTCCCAGCTATAACTCAGCCAGTTTCTGGGCCCTGTGAATAACTGAGTAGGAAGGAGGATTTGGGCTCTAAGGGGAAGCCAACAGAACAAAAGTAGTGCAAGGCTCTTGTGGCCAGTGCAGGGACTAGAGGCCACTTTAAGAGAACTATAAAGAAAAACACATAATGTCTATATATCTGTATCTCTATCTGTATCTTTATCTCCTACAAAGAGCCTGGCCAACAGAAGCGTAAGAACCACATTGATCCTGTGTGAATTTGCCTGATCTGCCTGATCTCCAAGTACCAAAAGTGTTTGTGTCCTTCCACTCGTAAGTCTGGGAAAAACAAGAGCATTAACACCTGGATGAGAATGTGCCCTAACTTGATGACAGGCCACCAACCATCTTTACCTGCACCATTTATAGAACCACCATTATTCAAGGCATTCCAACAAGACTTGGGCTCCAGTGAGCTGAGGAAGAAAAATAATACCACAAACAGGAGTTTCAAAGTCACACATTTAAAAAAAAAAAAAATGAAGGGAAAAATCTTATAAACCCACGATGGGGAAACATTTTCTTAAAAAGGAAAAGATCAGGGCAGTATTAGATTTTTCATGTGAAACTCCAGAAGCTAAAAGGTGGTAGAAAAACTACCAAAAGAAAATAATGTGATACAAAGATGTTACACCCAACAGAGCTGCCAATATGTTACTAGGGCAAAAGAAGGATATTTGTAGATATTGAAGAGTTGATCACTCATGAATCTCATTTAAAGGAGATATTTGAGTGAGGACTCTAACCAACATTTGTCTTTAAATCTCTACAATGAGGAAAAATTTTGAAAAGAAGAAAGTGATGAGTAATGAAAGATGTGAAATATTTAGCAATACTTAATTTACATAAATATCCATGAATATACATATAAGCAAATATAAAATAATATTGGCAATATAATTTAATAAAATACAGATTAAGCATTATAAGGGAATTTTTTATTTTTATATTTAATTTTTAAATTTTTGTTTAATTTTATATTTTTAATTTTTAATTTATTTTTAATTTTTTTATTTCATCTATATAATAGATAAAATATGATCTATATAAGTAAATATAGATATTGATAATGAAGGGGAAAAAAGGAAGAAAAAGAAAATAGAAGCATTCTGAAGATCTCATTCTGGGAATAATGGGAAGTGATAGTAGAACATACTTGTGGGGGAGGGGTAGACGAACCATGAGAGACGATGGACTCTGAAAAACAAACTGAGGGTTCTAGAGGGGAGGGGGGTGGGAGAATGGGTTAGCCTGGTGATGCGTATTGAGGAGGGCACGTTCTGCATGGAGCACTGGGTGTTATGCACAAACAATGAATCATGGAACACTACATCTAAAACTAATGATGTAATGTATGGGGATTAACATAACAATAAAAAAATTTTAAAAAAAAGAACATACTTGTGGGGGAAAATGAGAGTTTTGATTTTTAATTAAACAAGAAAAACATGTGTTTTATTGTCAGAAATATAGACCCTTCTCAGAATTTTCCCAAGTATCATGACTAATGAAACAGTCTTACCAATATTCAATCCATTACCTGATTTATATTTGTCTTCACAGCACTTATTACTTGACATTTTATTGTATATTTATTTGCTCTTTTCTTTACTAAAATAACTAGAATATAGACTCTACTATGGCAGGGTCTTATCTATTTTGTAATGTTTTATTCCCATGCCAGGAAGAAAAGATATGCAGTAGGTAATCAATAAATATTCACTGAATAAATGTATGAGTTCCAGGTTAAGAAAGTCAAAAATTAATGGAATGGAGAAGCACACTAAATTTTCCAAGTTGGCAATAGGAAATATAGAATCAATAGTAATTTGACCAAACCAGGAAAAAAAAGAATCAAAATGCAAAAAAGGATATAACTAACATAAATTCAAATATAAAGTAAAACAACAACAATAAACGCCATATTCTATTTATAAAAAATACATTAGACTTCTGATTTCAATTCCAACATGTACAAATCCTGGAAGTTATCACTCTCATTCATTCTTATAATAAGGAAGCCTAGACAAACTGAAAGTCAGTGGCTTTTCTAGAACAAATAAGAGAATAGGAGCTACAGAACAAACTGCTTCCTGGAAACCTGGACAGACAGGTGCATCCAGAGAGTCACAGCTGGGAAACCATAAACTGGTAGGAACAATCTCATGGAACTCTCGATCAGTTGTTGCGACAATGAAAAACCCCTGGGATCTCAGTCTTGGAGGTGCCCACACTTTCATGGGCTTTACTTCCAGGAACCTTACCACGTTCTCACAGTGAAGATCCTGAAGTTTCTTTTCTTTTCTTTTCTTTTTTAATTTAAATTGAATTAGTCAACATATAGTACATCACTAGTTTCAGATGCAGTGTTCAATAATTTTATCAGTTGCGTATAACACCCAGTGCTCATCACATCACATGCCCTCCTGAAGTTTCCATTGTGGATCTGGGGAGGGGGTGGGGATGTAAAGACAAACCGCAAACTGGGAGAAAATATTTGCTAAACACATATCTTATCCAGGACTTGTATCCAAAATATACGAAAAACACCTAAAATTCAACAATGAGTAAACAAATAACCTACCTGAGGGGCACCTGGGTGGCTCAGTCGGTTACGCGGCTGCCTTTGGCTCAGGTCATGATCCCGGGGTCCTGGGACTGAGCCCCACATCAGACTCCTTGCTCAGCGGGAAGCCTGCTTCTCCCTCTGCCTGCTGCTCCCTCTGCTTGTGCTTGCTCTCTCCTTCTCTCTCTCTGTCAAATAAATAAATAAAATCTTAAAAAAAAAAAAACCTACCTGAAAAATGGGTGAAAAACCTGACAGACACCTCATCAAAGACATACAAGTAACAAAGAAGCATATGCAAAGATGCTCAAAATCCTTTATCCTAAGGGAACTGAAATTAAAACAACAATGTGGTACCACAATACAACACACACACAGAAATGGCAAATTCAAAAAAAAAAAAAAAAAAAAAATCACACTACTAACAGCTGACCAGGATGTAAAACAACAGTAACTCTCCTCACTGCTGGTGGGATTGCAAAATGGTATAGCCCCTTCAGAATACAGTTTGGTAGTTTCTTAAAGAGCTAAACATCATCTTACCATATCACCTAGAAGTCACTTTCCTAAATATTTAAACAATTAATTTGAAAATTATAGTCACACACAAGAAAACACAAAAACACTGCACCTGAAAGTTTATAGCAGATTTATTTATAATGGTCCAAAAGTGGAATCAACTAAGATATCCTTCAATAGGTAAACAGATGAACTGTGTTATATCCATACAATCGAATGTTATTCCGAATAACAAGGAATTGGCAAGAAAAGGAAACATGAGAAGACGTGAATAAATCTTAACTGCATATTGCCAAGTGAAAGAAGCCAAGTTGAAAAGATTACATCCAACTACATGCCGTTAAGGAAAAGCAAACTCATAAGATAATAGTTTAGTGGTTGTCAGGGGATGAGGTGGGAGGTTTTTAGTGGGAGGACTGAATACATAGGGCACTGGAAATTTTTAGGGTAGTGAACTCTTATGTATGATACTGGAATAGTGGATACATGACACTATGCATTTGTCAAAACTCTATAGTTCAATATTGGACTTTGATGTATACAATGCAGACAAGAGTCATTTCGGAGATCAGAGGGTCCCAGGATGGAATGCAGAGTGTGACAAAACAATCTGTTTTACCCATGTATGAAACAGTTTTACTGACGGAAGTGGGGGGAGGGGAAGATGCTGACTTAAGTAACTTTGGAAATGAGTGGAATCTCTAAGACTAAAAGCAAAAAGTACCGTACAAAACATTATACTTTGACAAAATTGTATCTCACAGAGATATGGGTTATCAATTTTGGAAACATCTACATGAGTACTTGAACAACAGTGGTTATAACTGTAATTGGATAGTGAATTGAGGGACAGAGTTTCTCACTGTTGGAGTAGAATAAACAAGTAGAAACAGGAAACCAAATAGAAGAGGACAGAATGATCTCTATGGTAATGGATTAGAGGTGCACATGAATATGAACTCTTGCTGAACTAAATACAGATATAGATAGCACACACAGGAATATTTATAGATATGTGTATATACATATCCATATCCTGATGGAAGGACAGAGCCCATTATGGAGGGAGGGAGAAATATACATCAAATTGTGTACCTTCTAAATCCATTGCTGATAATACCAAACACAGGTTGCATGTGTGCTGTACACCAGGGAGGGATCAGAGGAGTTGAGAATTACAGGGGCCAGTGTTAAAGTTAGGAAACCCAAAAGTGATTTCAAATCTAAAGGAACCTCAGGCAATAGAAAAGCACCATGCTGGGCAGGTCCAGAAAAAGGAAGGGTTGATGCATTCCCACAGAGAACTTCCCCAGGCTGGGTCGTCTTAATAATACTCATCAATACTCTGCTCCTGTGGACCACAGAACACTCACCAGAGTCAAGCTACATCCACTGTTTTTAAAACCCAGTTAAATCACAGATAAGGCGACCAGGACCATGATGTTTGATCCTTTCCTAGTTTCTCTGAATAAGAAAATCATCAAAATCCTCAAGTCCATAGGAAAGAGACAATTATGGGGGGGGGAACCCTAATCACTGACATGACTGTGACATTACACAATTTTCTGTTTCTCTTTGTATCAGATTCTTCTTGAATACAATGAGAGCTTAATACATAACTGAAGGTTGCTCTACATTTAAATTTTTTGCCAATAAAATAAACGGATACATTTTATGACCAGCTGTTTAAGAGAAATAGAACTGCAAATGGCCAATAACTAACATGAAAGGTACTCAACCACTCTTGTAATTAAGTAAATAAAAATTAAAAGCACAAGACTCATAATATTGATATTTTTATAGCTTGACAATGTCAAGAGTTACCTAGTAAATAATAACACAGGAACTCCCATACACTGACAGTAGGAGTATAAACTGTTACAATAATCTTAGAGAACAACATGGCAATTCTATTACAGTTTTGGGATAGGCCTGACCTGTGGCCCATCAATGCTAGTATTTGATATGCATCTGAGAGAAACTCTCATATTTCCATAGGAATCATGTACAAGCATTAGCAGATGTAACAAAAACTGAAAAAGATCTGAATCTGTGCTGCCCAGTACAGTAGTTACTGATCACATGTGGCTATTCAAATTTAAATTTTAGGGGCCCCTGGGTGCTTCAGTCGGTTAAGCATCAGGCTTGATTTCGGGGTTGTGAGATCAAGCCCCATGCCAGGCTCTGTGCTCAGTGCAACCTGCCTGTCCCTCTCCCTCTGCTCCTCCCCGCCGCTCTCTCTCAAATAAATAAATAAAATCTTTAAATTGTTTTAAATTTTAATTCACTAAATTAAAATAGAATAAGATCAGTTACTGTGTTGCACCAACTACATTTAAAGCGCTCAATAATCATATGTGCATTTACATCATTGCAGAAAATGCTATTGGACATCGCTGATCTAAATTACTATGGGTAATTAAATAGATAAATCAGTTCTCAACTCTGATATATTTATATGGTGAAATTGAAAAATATCAGAGACACATGTGCCAATAAGTACAAATCTTAGAAATATAATGTTGAATGAAAAGTAAGTTTAGTTTAGATTTGTGCAGATACATATGTAAATATGTATACATATATGCATTTTTAATAGCATTTATATAAGGTTTCTTTTAAATTAAATTGGTATGTATCACTGAGTTGAAATATATAAAATAATAGGTAAGCAAAAAGATATATCAAATGGAATATTCAAATTTGAGAATATTGGCCATCCTCTAACGAAGAGGGAAGGTAATAGAAGATAGAATTCAAGGCATTTCTAGTACATTTGTAAAAATTTTATATTTTATCCTTTATTTTATATTTTATATAAAAATTTTATATTTTATATTTTATATTTCTAGTACATTTGTAAAATGTACTGGGTGGCTCAGTCGTTGGGCGTCTGCCTTCGGCTCAGGTCATGATCCCAGGATCCTGGGATCGAGCCCCGCATCGGGCTCCCTGCTCTGCGGGAGGCCTGCTTCTCCCTCTCCCACTCCCCCTACTTGTGTTCCCTCTCTCACTGTCTCTCTCTCTCTGTCAAATAAATAAATAAAATCTTTAAAAAAAAATTTTTTTATTTTATATTTATATTTTGTCAAGTGCTACAGGTCAAATCAAGAGTACTAAGTCATACTGACAGCATGCACCCCTGACATGAGGTGATGAGAACGGCCTTTTACCTCTGTAATATTCTCCTCTAAAACATCATATCCCATTCTAATCATGAGAGAAAAATCAGATAAATCTGATTTATCAGTGATGGGTATATGAAATCTCATATTTTGCTCTCTTCTTTTATATATATAAGATGATTCATTAACATGAAATTAAACAGAATGACATTAAATATAAAATTGTTTTGATAATGTAATATCAAATAGCAAATTTAAAAACTCATTATCTAGATATAGACAACGTTGTAGGGATACCCCATCTAATTAAATGAAGTCTACACCATCCTTTATCTTTGCACTATAAGTTAGGCATCATTATCCCTACTTCAGGAAAACCCAGGCTTACAGTTGGAGCTTCCCCCAGTTCATGAAGTTAATAAGCAGCAGAATCTCAATTCAAACCCTTTTGTGGGTCAATAAAGTCAGACCTTTTCAGTAACATGCAGATACGTGTATTTATTGAGGTTTGATGAGAAAAGCATTATGAACACAATTATGGGCAGCATTATGCTCTAGTAGGTATTATCATCCTTCATGTTGTAGCATGCGTCACAGATTTAAAAATACTTAATTTGATACCCACAAAAAATCTTGTAATAATAGTTTCTCTATTAACGTATGAGAAACTTAAAAATTAAAATGATTACTCAGCAGTTAATATATTCTTACATGCATTTTAGGGCTAACTTACAATGTAGATGGGGGAAAAAGACCCTCAGTATTATGAAAAATTATGGTTATAATAATCTCTATACAGATATAAGCTGGTTTTGTGTTCTAGGATCCTCAAAATTCAGGGGTCTATAACTGAAAATTCTAACCTAAATTTTGGATCAAAGATGGCGACTCTGAGGATGTGATATGTAAATAAAAGACAAGAAAGAGCCAGAAGCAAGTACAAGGAGAAAATAAAGAGCATTCCAGAGCTTATTTATCATGCAGGGGATTATTGCATGTCTTTATGTAACTTTATTATATATGTATATAACCCTGAATGGAAATGTTTTGCTCTTAAAAACTTTATTATGACATTAATCTGTATATATTCAAATTTAATTTGCCTTTGGAGGCAGTTGGAGTTGTCAGAGGTAAAAACAGATGGGAAGAGGATGGTGGCAGCAAAAAAAGGGAAAACTACAATTATTGAATGGTAATTAAGTGGCAAGACTGTTGCACAAGGTGATTGATAGGATGTGGCAGAAAAATGTTCCAAGTTTTTAACGTGAACAAAGATGGTGCCACTTCCTGAGATCTGGAACATGAGATTAAGTGAAGTTTTCTTAAAGATCGCAAGTTCAATCATGGACATCTTGGAAACTGAGTCCTGAATCATTTTTTTTCCCTTGCACACCATTTTGTCTCTCCTTATATATAAACTATACCACCCACACAACCACACACACAAACACACAGCAGATATTAGTGTCAGAAATGCATCACATGTAGAACAGTATTGTCCTAGGAATTTGGGGAAATAAATTATTTCTTGTTCTCATGCCAAAGACACAACTCATGCAAAAGGAGCCAACTCAAAGAGCTCCCAATGGCCAAAGCTGGAACAATTTGAGCAATGAAATAAAGGAGAATTATATATACAAAATATTCATGAGTTCACAATAATACAAGTTAATTAATGACTAAAGAAATGCATGGAGAAGAGACAGACCTCCCATGCAGGATTCCAAATGATTGGTGTAGATATGTCACTTTCAGGGAAATGATGTCTGACTCCTCATTCCTTAAGTGTGAGCTGCGGACAGTGACTCCCTTCCAAAGTGTACAGTATGGAAATGGGGAAAAAACAGTAAGTTTTAGTGAAGAAACCTGACAAACCCTTGTCAAGTGCTACAGGTCAAATCAAGAGTATTAAGTCATACTGAGAGCATGCACCCTTCACATGAGGTGATGAGAACGGCCTTTTACCTCTGTAATATTCTCCTCTAAAACATCATATCCCATTCCAATCATGAGAGAAAAATCAGATAAATCTAAACTAAGGGACATTCTACAAAATATCCAGTATTCCTCAAAATTCTCAAGATCACTGAAAACAAGAAATGTCTAAGAAACTGTCACAGCCAAGAGATGCCTAAGAAGACACGACAATGAAATGTAATGTACTATCCTGGATATAATCCTGGAACAGAAATAGTAGGTAAAAAAATCAGGATATTTGAATAAAATATGGACTTCAGTTAATAATAATGTACCAGGAACGATAACTATTCAACTATTCTAGTTTAAAATGTTCATCATTCAGGAAACTGGGTGTGAGTATATGGAAACTCTGTAGTATCTTCATATTTTTTTATGTATCAAAAACTGTCCTAATTATAGTTTATTTTAAAAAAGAAAAATAGCAAAGAGTTCAAGATTTATGTGTTAACAGTTAATAGTGGACTTAATTTAGGAAGTATGTGGGACGGTGTCATGGAAAATTTCTCAGAAGGTAGAGCTCCTATGATTTATCAAGGGCTGCAAGAAGTTTAACTTAGGATGGTCGTGGATCCCAAGCAAGAGGACAGTATATTGTATAAACACACTGCCTGAGATTCCAAAAATACCCGAAAATGTCTATTTAATAATAGAATAGATACACCAGAAGGAAGGAAGTATTTGAGGCTGGGGAGCTTGTGAAAAAAAGGACAACAGGAACAGAGATGACAACAGAGGATACATGTGCCATTCAAAGCAGTCCAGTAGTAATTAACCTTTGGGTCCTTTCGGCTGTTGTGAGAAACCTAGAGACCAGAAGGTGAAATTAAAGCTGATGGGTGGCTAATCTAAGGCAGCAGATGTGAGATAAAAAACTCAGAAGCACAAGGGAATATAAAATCGTCTTTGTAACTATTCAAGGCATGATAACAGGATAGCATGTTGAAACAAAATGACATTTCTCACTGGCGGATGCAGGCAAGGCTAATAACTTATTAATGTTTTCATGTTTTTATACATCTCTAGAAGCTTGTTAAAGGTCAAAGCCAGAACTTCATAACTGAATTCAGAACAACAGGAATAGTTGCTCTAGCTTGAAATGTACAAATAAACCCCAATATTGAGGAGCAGATTTTAATAGATTAATTCAAATATGAAATTTAATCTATGAAGTTTAAGATTTCAGCATTTTGAAATTTATTAAAACTTATGTTAGCAAAACCCAGAGCTAAAAAGGAAGTGAAGATTTTCATTCCTGCTGCACAGTAATGAGTGGCCCACATCCTCAATGAATCAGTGGAGAACACACGAGATCCTCAACTTCTGCCTCCACCTGGTGATAGAGAGATATCCATCCATCTTCTAGTTGGAGTGGTGTGAGCAGCGGCTTCGTGGCGAGTGGAGAGTCAGGACTTTCAACAGCACCCAGCTATAACAGGGCCAGACCCCCTTCCATGTCAATGGAAACCATATGGGAAATAGTAATAAGGCATTCCTGTCCTTCCAGATAGGATAGTATAGTAGAAATCTAGTAAACAGCTATACCCTCTTCCTCAACCAAGCAGTAACAAAGAACTCTTCCCCCAGGTTTCAATAGATGCTTAATGGAAACATGATCTTCTACCCTCTATGTCAGTAAGTAATCAGTGCCCTACTTTCCCCTAATGGGGAAGTGTCATAGAAGGCAAGCTAAAACAGAAGACTTAAATAAGATTGAGAGAGTCATAGCATGATATGTAAAACATCATGGCTTCTATCAAAAATCACCTGTCATAAAAAAATCTGGAGACTCTCAACTTGAAGGAGGAAAATAATCAATAGGTGCTCATACCAAGATAATAGAGCTAATATATTACCTGTGAGGATTTTAAGGCAGCCATCATACAAATGTCTCAATGAGCTTTATGAACATACTTGAAAAAAAATGAAAAAAAAAAAAAAAGTCTTCACAAAGAAATAGAAAGTCTCAGAAAAAAAGTGAAAGATGTAAAGAAACACCAAATGGAAATTGTAGAACTTGGAAATGCAATATGTAAAATAAAACTTTCAACACAAGAATGAGGGGGCAGGAAAATAATCACTAAAATTGAAGATGATAAAATAGAAATTATCCAAACTGAACAAAAGAGAGAAAATAAACTGAAAATTAAAAACATTCCCAACTTGATATACAGATTTAATATAATTCTTAGACAAATCTCAGCAAGTCTTGTTTTTTTTTTTAGAGACAAGACAAGCCTTTTCTAAAATGTTTATGGAAAAAAAAAAACATACCAGAGTATCAAAAACAAACATTACAAAGAATATAGTGGAAGGACTCATACTTCCTGATTTCAGGACTCACTATTTACCTACAGTAATCAGGACTGTGTGCTATTAGTGGGGAAAAGACACATAGATCAATTGAACAGAAGAGTACCACAAAATAGCCCTGTACAAGTTGGGCCCACTATTTTTGGACAAAGTCATAAAAGCAATTCAATAGAAGAGGAACAGTTTTTTTCGACAAACAGTCCTGTTGGTTTGCATCCTTAGGAATTTTCCTGAGTCAAATCTGAAACTGGCCCCCATAAGGGAGGGCAAGGAGAGACTGAATAAAGAGGCAGGCCATGCCAGATTGGTAGGTGGTAGTTTTAATAAGCAAGGGAACTTACACACGAGGCTTGTCTTGCATGGCTGCAAGATGAGTAGATCTCCACACCTGCCTGCTGGAATCTTAAAATAGTTTATACAGTGGCGCTGAGTGCAGTCACAATACACCATCCAGATGGTCTCAACAACACCTTTCTCTCTCAAGGCTGCATCCTTGAAAATGGCTTCCAGTGGGAATGGTGGGCAGAATGTATATCCCAGAGCACCCCCTTAAGATGGGGTGAGGAGCCTCCAATTGCCTGGATCCAGTTCAAAGGTCAACTGACAGTCACAGTTTCTTGATGACTTCTCCTGGCATGTTCCACAGCAATTAGATATCGGTAGGCAAAACAAAGAAACATTGATCTAATCTTTCATGTCATACAAAAATTAATTCAAAATTGATGGGGCGCCTTGGTGGCTCAGTAGGTTAAGCATCCGGCTCTTGGTTTCAGCTCAGGTCATGATCTCTTGGTCATGAGATTGAGCCCCATGTGGGTCCCGCATTCAGCATAGAGTCTGCTTGAGATTCTCCCTCTGCTCCTCCCCCAGCTCACGCTCTCTCTTTCAAATAAATAAATGAATATTTTTTGAAAAACTGATCTTAGGTTTAAGTGTAAAATGAAACTATAGAGTATTTGGGAAAAAAACAGGATAAAATCTTGCAAACCTTGGGTGTGATAAAACAGCTTTCAGCCTCACATCAAAATCATGATCCATAAAATAAAATTTATAAAAAACATTTTAAATTATACTTTGTGAAAATTAAAAACATTTGTTTTGTGAAAACCATGCTAAGAGAATGAAAAGATAAGCCATGGACTGTGAGAAGGTATTTGAAAACCACATATCTGGAAAAGGACTCATATCAGGAATACATGATGATCTCTCAAAACTCAGTAGTAAAGAATAAAGAAACAAATATATAAAATAAGAGCCAAATCTATCCAATTAGAAAATGGGTAAAAATACTCCGGTTTCTCTTCAGAGTGAATAAATCTTTCGCCTTTAACAACAACAACAAAAAAAACAAAAGAAAGAAAGAAAGAGAAAGAAAGGAAGGGAGGGAGGGAGGGAGGGAGGGAGGAAGGAAGGAAGGAAGGAAGGAAAGAAGGAAGGAAGGAAGAAGGAAAGAAAGAAAAAAGAAAGAAAGAAAGAAAAAAAAAAGAGAAAGAAAAATGGGTAAAAGACACGAATATATATTTCAATGAAGGGGATATTCAGATGGCAAATAAGAGCATGAGAACATATTTAGCATTCACTACTCATTATGGTAATGGAGAGTAAGACCATGATAAGATATCACTATCTGTTAGAATTGCTAAAAACATAAAAACAAACAAAAACACTGATAATACCCAAATGTTGGCAAAAATGTGGAGAAACTGTATTACACACATACATTGCTGATGGCAATGTAAAATAGTACAATCATGCTAAAAATAGCTTTGTGTGTATGTGTGTTTTTTAATGTAAATATACGCGTATCATATGATGCAGCAATCACACCCTGGACATTTCCCCAGAGAAAATAAATACTTATGTCCTCATATAATTCAATACAAGAGTGTTCATGGAAGCTTTATCTGTACTATGCAAAATCTGGGAAAAAAAATTTCCCATAAAAAACTTCAGTAGATTCATACCATGAAATACTATACAGTAAGAAAACAAAAATTAAAGGGCACCTGGGTGGCTCAGTCCGTTAAGCGTCTGCCTTCAGCTCGGGGCTCGGGTCATGATCCCGGGGTCCTGGGATCGAGCCCCGCATCGGGCTCCCTGCTCAGCGGGAAGCCTGCTTCTCCCTCTGACCCTCCCCTGCGCTCCTGCTCTCTCTCTCTCTCAAATAAATAAATAAAATCTTTAAAAAAATTTTTAAAAAGAAAACAAAAACTAAGAAACTAGTGTGATACCTGCTGACTTAAATGGATCAAAAGAAAAGTATGCTGAATAAAAACAAATCCAATATTAAAAAGGTCACATATTTTACAATTCCATTCATGTAATGTATGAATATTGTACTTAGTAGGAAAGTGGAAAGTGTCCCAGCCTACATTCTTGCTTTTTCTGTTTTTCATAAACAGCATTCTGTAAACTAATAATAAATTTATAAGTTGCTTTTACTTCTTGACCTACAGCATTCAGTCATAACTGTCCATTAAACACACAACATTTCTTACATAGCTCAGACTTCCTCTAATTGTGCACACCAGATATTCATATGATATCCAGCCTTTAACTCCTACAGGGCTCTTTTCAGTATGGTTGTGAATAAGTTCTCACTTTAATTTTTATGGGAATACCCTATGGCACTGGCAGAAAATGAAAAAGCATCTTGTTGAAAACAAGGATTTAGGAAACAGAGTCCCATTTGTACAGTAAAGATTGCACTGGTAAAGGGAGATGAACCTTCTTCAAGGATTTGTCTGGTGGATGAGGTTATAGTGTTCTCATTTATAAAATCAGATGCAAACGGAAGAACTATTAAATACCTCATATATACTTTAAATGCAAGAAGAGTATACTGACTACTTAATATATACCAGGTGATCTTATACATGGTTGAAGTTAATCATCTCTAACATCCTACACAACAACTGTCAATAGCTTCATTTTACAGAGGACACTGAGGTTTGCCAAATTCAAGCAGTATAGGCAAAATCGTTGGAAGTATGGAGAACTAACGCCTCCCACTTTTTTTTTTCTCTATACCCTGTTGCCTTCTTAGAGTGAAATGTATCCTTATAACTTGCTGTAAGACTGAGCTTTTTTGGGTGGCAAGGTCTCTCTGGCATACAGTATTATCATACTCATTTCCAGATGGGAAAAATAAGAATTATATTTAAGTCTAGATCCTGGGACGCCTGGGTGGCTCAGTCGTTAAGCGTCTGCCTTTGGCTCAGGTCATGATCCCAGGGTCCTGGGATGGAGTCCTGCATCGGGCTCCTTGCTCAGCAGAGAGTCTGCTTCTCCCTCTGCCTGCCGCTCCCCCTGCTTGTGCTCTGTCTCTCTCTCTGACAAATAAATATTAAAATAAATAAATAAGAGTCTAGACACTCCTGAATGGTGAGGGGCAATTCCTGACACGACAGAGGAAATACAGACACTCTGCAGAGTTGCCCCAGGGTCTCTGTCCAGGCTGGACCTGCCACATTACATATTTCCTTTTAGATCATGCTGATGATGGACCTCGGCTACTGCACAATGTACTCACTTTTCCTGAAAGCACGGCTTTCACAGCAGACTGAGTTGGCCGCTGCAGAATTTAAAGTTTCTGCAGCGACAAGGCAATGATTCCTAATGATGAATGAATCCTGCACAGATCACCAGAAACATGTTTTGTTTTGTTTTATAAATATGGTTCAGACTGTGAGTTATTCCTAGAAATAGTGTTGGAAGTGGTTAATATCTGTTATTTGGAATTTGCAATTACCTTCAAAATCCCTATTGTTTTTTAAATGTTTTGTAACATGCAAGTCAGGCTATATAAAATACAACAAAAATGCCAACATTCAATGAAATAGTGAAAGACGATTCTTCCACCCCTTCTTATAATTCACGTGAAGAATGTGTAAAGACAGAATGCTACGCGGTGAAACTTCCACCAACACAAAAGATGCTCACTCTTCCACTGTTAGCTCACAATGAGCAGGTAGTTAGCTCCCTGGGGGAAAAGGTTTATCTGACAATTTATTCTGAAGGTAATTGGGGAATAATAATTTACTGCATCTAAATTCCAGCAAGTTACTTTGTGGGTATTGACGAACTAATTCTCATATTTATAGGAAAAGGCAAAAGACCCAAACAGCCGACAAAATCATGGAGAAGAACAAAGTCGGAGGACTGATGCTCCCCAACTTCAAGTCTTAGCATAAAGCCACAATAATAAAGCCAGTGCAATATTGGTGAAAGAACAGACAGATTGGGGGCATAGAACAGAGTCGACAAACAGACCCACAGAATGACACTCAACTGATCTTTGACAAAGGAGTAAAGACATGGCTTTTCAACAGATGATGCTGGGACAACTGGATGTCCACATGCAAAAAAAAAAAGAAAAAAAGAAAAAGAATCTAGACACTGACCTTACATCTTTCACAAAAATTAACTCAAAACGGATTATATATCCAAATGGAAAACACAAAACCATAAAATTTGTAGGACAGGAGAAAATCTAGGTGACTCTGAGTTTGGCAATGAGTTATTAGATGCAATAGCAAAAGCAAGATCCATGAAAGAAAAAAACTGGTGAGACTTCATTAAAATTAGAAACCACTCCTGTGGGGGCTCCTGGGTGGCTCAGTCGGTTAAGTGGCTGACTCTTCATCTCAGCTCAGGTCATGATCTCAGGGTTCTGGGATCGAGCCCCATGTCAGGCTCCCTGCTCAGCTCTGCACTCAGCAGGGAGCCTGCTTGAGATTCTTTCTCCCTCTGCCCCTGCCCCCAACCCCGCTAAAATAAATAAATAAATCTAAAAAAGACACTCCTCTGTGAAACACTGTTAAGAGGTTGAAATGACAATCCACAGACTACAAGAAAAGCTTTGTGAAACACCTATCTGATAAAGGGCTTATATTGAAAATATTGAAATATACAACTCAGTAACATGAAGTCAAGCACCCCAATTTAAAAACTGGCAAAAGATCTGAACAAACATTTTACCACAGAAGATATAAGATGGCAAATAAGCATGTGATAAAATGTTCAACATCATAGGTCATTAGAGAAATTTTTTTTAAAGATTTTATTTATTTTTTTTATTTTTTTAAGATTTTATTTATTTATTTATTTATTTGACAGAGAGAGAGACAGCGAGAGAGGGAACACAAGCAGGAGGAGTGGGAGAGGGAGAAGCAGGCTTCCTGCAGAGCAGGGAGCATGATGCGGGGCTCGATCCCAGAACCCTGGGATCACGACCTGAGCCGAAGGCAGATGCTTAATGACTGAGCCACCCAGGTGCCCCAAGATTTTATTTATTTGACAGAGAGATAGAGAGAGCACACAAGCAGGCAGAGGGAGAGGGAGAAGCAGGCTCCCCGCCGAGTAGGGAGCCTGACGTGGGGCTCGATCCCAGGACCCCAGGATCACGATCTGAGCCAAAGGCAGCTGCTTAGCCAACTGAACCTCCCAGGCGCCCCTAGAGAAAAATTTTAAAATGAGATAACACTACCCACACCCTGTTCGAATGGTTACAAAACCAAAACACTGACAACACCAAATTCCAGCAAGGATGCAGAGCAACATGAACTCTCATCCATTGATGATGGGAATGCAGAATGGTACAGCCACTTTGGAAGACAATTTGGTGGTTTCTTACAAAGTTAAACACAGTCTTACCACTAATAGACCTCCTAGCCACTACTCAAATGAGTTGAAAATTTATACCCACAAAAAACATGCACGTGAATGCTTGTAGCAGGTTTATTCATATTTGCCAAAATGTGGAAGAAACCAAAACATCATTCTGTAGGTTCTTGGATAAACGGACTGTGGTACATCCTTGCAATGGAATATTACTCAGCACTAAAAAGAACTGAGCTATCACTCTATAAAGGACATGGAGGAACCTTAGAGATGCACATTGCTAAGTGAAAGAATCCAATTCAAAATAGTTACATTCTATATGATTCCAACATATGATGTTCTTTGAAATACAAAACTGCAGGGAAAATAAAAAGATCAATGGTTACCAGGGATCAGTGAGTGAGGGTACAGGGATGAATAGGTGAAGGACAGGGGAATTTTAGGGACATAAACTATTCTGTATGATACTGTAATGGTGAATATGTCATATTTTGCATTTGGCAAAAGGCACAGAACTTTAAAATACAACTCTATCCAAATCTAAAACTGTTCTAAAAATAAAGTCTATTAAAAAAAATTACTGAATCTTAACTACTTGTCTTTGAGTTAAAAATGTGGCTCGTGGACAGCAGTTTGATAACATCTGATTTGCAAGACACGTAAATAGTTGAATTCATAATTATATATAGCTTATACTGAAGGTAATAGATATGCCAATGAATACTTAAATATCTTAACTTTTTATCATGTAGGGTTTTTTTCCTAAAAGTTTTAAATTCCATGTACTCATATACATTTTAATTTCTTATCAATGTGCGAGTAGCTAAAATTTTTTATCTTTTTTTTTTTTTTTTTTTTTTTTTTTTTTTTTTTTTTTTTTTTAAAGATTTTATTTATTTATTTGACAGAGAGAGAGACAGCGAGAGAGGGAACACAGGCAGGGTGGGTGGGAGAGGGAGAAGCAGGCTTCCCGTGGAGCAGGGAGCCCGATGCGGGGCTCGATCCCAGGACCCTAGGATCATGACCTGAGCTGAAGGCAGGCGCTTAACGACTGAGCCACCCAGGTGCCCCTAAAATTTTTTATCTTGATTGGTTAAGTGTATACATTGACATCTCATGCCAAATAGTTTAAATTATGATCTTGCAAAATCCAATAGTGGTGAGAACTGACAGTATGTTAGAAGCATCCTTTGCTGAAGTGCGCATTTCTTTATCAATATATTTTATTGCATCCTTTAAAACAGAAGCCATTATCTTCTGGAGGAGTTACAAATGGCATCTATAAGGGAGTATTGTTGCAAAAGAAAAATATCTTCATTTCACAACAAACCTCAAGTTAATGTAAAGGACATTCATTTTCTTTATTGAAAACCCAACATTTTAAAAAGTGTTGAGATTAATCCAAGATGATGAAGAAGCCAGGAAAAGGAAGATGGAGAGTTCCCAATGGCCAACCTTCTGGTAAGGAGGAAGCCACAGAGGATAATGAAGGAAAATAGAAAGCTTCAGCAAAGTGTCACAGAACAAAGCCAACTGGATCATGAAACTACAGAAGCCATATTGCAAGAACTGAGGAGAAAACAAAAAATCAAAAACCCCCAGAAAACCATTTGGCATTGTCACAGAGATGGAAAAAGGGAATTAAATCAGAATACAGGCCTGACAACATGAAATCCTGTCAAGTGTTTAAAATTCTGCTTATGAATTCCAAAGTCTGTCCTGCATAAGAAAGGGCTTTCCTTACCCTCATGGATGAAATTATTTATACGAACCTTGGAAAATGAAATGAAGGCTCTTGGTGACTCAAAAACTGTACTTGACTTATTTTCTAGAATGTGAGCTCTCTGAAGACAGGGGAGGAATCTGTCTTGCTCTATCTAGACATAACTGGAATACAGTAAGCTATACTTCTTGAAGTAATTCATGAATAAAGTCTTTAAGACTAGGGGCGCCTGGGTGGCTCAGTTGGTTAAATGTCTGCCTTCAGCTCAAGTCATGATCCCAGGGTCCTGGGATGGAGCCCCATGTCAGGATCCCTGCTCAGTGGGGAGTCTGCTTGTCCCTCTCCCTCTGCCCCCTCCCCCCTCACTCCTGCTTTCTCTCTCTCTCTCTCATGTAAATAAATAAAATCTTAAAAAAAAAAGACTAATTTTTATATAAGTGGTTTTCACTGTGTTCCTTATTGTAACACCTAAGGTCATTGGGGGAAAAAATGTTATAAGAAACTGCAATGTCAGCAATTTTTGAAGGGCTAAATTGGTAGTTAAATTTAAGAAGTTAATCAGATGTCATTCATAAACATGACAGATGTATTAGTAAGATTCTAAATTATCAAAGAAAAAATATTTTTGGTGAAATAAAAAAGTATACTACAGGTTTTAGGGGAAGTTTTTACTTCTACAAGTAAAAAATTGATTCTCAAAGACCCCTAGTCCTAATAAAGTTGAATTTCAGTTAACCAGAAATTTAAGAACACCCATTTCTTAAATTTGTGGTTTAATTTCCATTTTTTTCGTCATTTTGTTTTCAGCAAAAACTCTGTCTGTGATGTTACATAAATAAAATTACGGTATCATACGCCATTAAGTGATTTACTTAAGAGTTTCCTTCATGGTTTTGAAAATTTTGTTTGTAGTAAGTTCTTAAATGAAAAGCACTTTTTTATATCCAGAAATGTTTTTCTTAGGTAAATGTAATCTGTGCAGGATTATTTAACGCAGGATGTTTTGAAATATTGTATTTACTTTAAATGAATTGCATGATACATAATACCTTATGGAAATACATTTTCTTATACTATTAAAAAATCTACTTATTCTTTGTAATAAAAATTTCTGGCTCTATTTCCTCCACTCCAAGCCAATATTAATCACCATATGAGTAGGCTCTGGGAACAAAGAGTGTCACAATCACGTCAAAGAAATCTTGGATCCTGGTGAAATGTGAATATAAAAAAGAAAACAGTGTGGCATGTTGGAATGAAGTGGTGATGAGGACCCCCCCTGGAAAAGAAGTGGGCAGATTTGTCCCGATTAGGACCAACAGCGTGTGTTCATTTTGTGAACTCACCAGGCCCCGGGTTCAGTCATCAGACAGGGCTTTTTCATGCACCCAGAACTGTTGAGAGTCTTGGTTATAGTTAGCAGGCGATGTAAATAAGAAGAAACCAAAATAGAATCTGTGTGCCAATAGAGTTATATATGTGGGTATAGTTTTTCAGAATCAACATCTCCAGAAAGCCAAATGAATCATCCTAAATGTGAATTTATTCAGATACAATTAAAGGGAGACAGACAGTTTTAATAAAAAACAGTAATAATAAGGGGTGCCTGGGTGTTGTCCGCCTCTTGGTTTTGGCTCAGGTTATGATCTCAGGGTCGTGAGATTGAGCCCCGTGTCGAGCTCCATACTGTGTGTGGAGTCTGCTTGAGATTCCCTCTCTCTCTCCCTCTCCCTAAAATAAATAAATAAATCTTTAAAAGAAAATACTAACAATAACAATAGGTCTCAGAGACTGGGCACAAAATCCCTTTGTAACTCTCACCTTCTCCAATTATAACTGCAGTTCTGTGAGACAGAACTGTATTCCCTTCTTTGAGTTGGAAGAACGAAGCAATCCAACCATGATGTCTAATTTCAAGGCCTGTGTGCTTTAGAATAATTTCCTTAATAGCTCATGGCTCTCTGTTCTCTCTTAATTATTTTAGATACACTGTCTAAATACTTTAATACTTCCAGGATGGAATGATCAAAGGGGGTAGATTCAAGTTCACCGTATGCCTACTGCTCTGGAGTGCAACTTTCACTTTGAAAAGTGAAGTCATTTGGTATTTTTGCTTTAATTTGGTGTAATTTCTTTGGGAAATCTTTTCTGAAATAATGCTTTCTTGGTTCATGATACTCTTTGCTGGCTTCCCTCATTCAGTTGGTTAATAGTAAATCCGAGTCAGCCTCCAGTTGGAACTTAGGTCTTTTCTTGCCCTTCTACTCCTTCTGTACATTATAGCTATTTCCAGGTATTAAATTCCCCATTTGAAAAAGGTAGCATATCACATGGTTTCCAGACTAGACATTGGCTGATATACATACTATACAAGATTTATAACATGCAGAGAGCCAAATGCATGAGGGATCAATGCCACTTGGGGAGGAACAAAAAGCCTTCACAGCAGAGATGGTACTGGCCAATTCTGAAGATGGAATGAAATGATTCAGGAAAAAGGTGTTAAAAAAAAAAAAAAAAAGAAATCCACAAAGATGAAGAAAACAGAAACAGCTCAGCAAAGCAGAAACTGAATCATTTATTTCATGTCTAATCCAGCAAAATATGTTTATAAGATAGTGAATTATGAATCATTTGGATTGCCAACAATTAGAAGTTCTTATATTACCAATAACTATAGTCTTACTAGAAATTGTCTTTCTCTTATAGTTATTTTATTCATTACCTTTATTGTGAAATAATGGAAGGCTATTTTTTATTTAAAAAATAGCAAGGCATGGTGTCTTAATATAACTTTCCTCAGACCATGTCTTTACAAATGGTCTGCTTTCAAAAGTATTTGGATTGAGGTTGAGAGGAAGGAAGTTGCCAAACTCATCTAGGGTAAATGGTTACAAATCACAATATGAATGGATAATTTATAACATACCTTTTCACTTAGAAAATTATGGAAACTACATATTATTTCCTCCATGTTTTTCATAAGATCTTTGGATGTGTTTCTCAAATCATATCTTCATGATACTTCACTGGGAATCATTCATTAATTTTAATTTTAAAAGAGGGCAACTATGAATATCAATATATTCTTTTTGACTGATCAGACCAGGAATGTAATGTCTAAACTGTATATTTATTCTCTCTAATCTTTAAAGATGATGATTTCCTGATCCATGTATGATTTCTCATGGTGAGGACCCTTTCCTATGTATAGTCACAGTTGACTTAACTTCTTGCAAACAATAACCAAAACCATATATATATATATTTTTTAATATGTGAAAGTACCTAGTGTGTGGGATGCATAGAGGGAGCACCTAGTATCTAATGAAAATGAAAACTACACTAAATTAAATATTAACACATGATAATACAAGAGCCTCTCAAAATTATGGGTTTCAATTTCAGACTTTTCAAAATATCCTCAGATTGGGGCACCTGGGTGGTTCAGTCAGTTAAGTGTCTGACTCCTGATTTCGGCTCAGGTCATGATCTCAGTGTCATGAGGCTGAGCCCCACATCAGGTTCCACACTCAGCAAGGAGTCTCCTGAGATCCTCTCTCTCCCTCTCCCTCTGCCCCACCCCCATTCACTTTCTCTCAAGTAAATAAATCTTTAAAAAAAAAAAAAATATATATATATATATCCTCAGACTGTACCCTATTTCCAGCTCTGCTCTAGTAAGTAAACTCATGAGATCAGTTCACTGGAAATACTCTTCAAGGAAAAAGAAGAGGGGGGGAATCACTAAGTGTGGAGTCCTCTATGACTCCTTGATTTCAAATTTACAATAGCATTCAATATTGTAATCAAAGCTTTCTTTTCTCTGCTTCCTAAGTCATAAATTCAGATCCTCTAGTTATTGATGCAGTTTCCTGTTTCTTTCTTCCTTATGTACTCTCATGGAAGAATTCCATCTCTCTATCCACAGATGGCTTCTGTTTTTATTTTTCCCCTTTCCATCAGAGAGTTCCTCTTTTTTTCATCTAACACCAACAATTCCCAAATCTAGATCTCTAGCTTCTGAAATATTTTTACTCTTGCATACTGAATTTCCTGCTGTCTATTAAACAAGCAGCATAATTAAAAACTAACTCATTATTTCTTTGCCGTCAACTTCCCTTCTTTCCTTTTGATGTCATTATCTGAATCCTCATTAATAATGTGCTAGAATATTTTTTTTTATTTTTAAAACCAAATGATCACTGAAATTGTTTTTGATTGTATTGTGATTTAAATGAAAAATTAGATGAGCATTGTATGACTCATGAATAAGTCATCCCTCTCAGCACAGAGAACAGGTAGTCGGAATGGTGCAGCAGAAATACAATGTGAAGCACACCACGTACGTAACCCACCAGCACTGAAAAAACTGACCGAGAAGGGAGTAGATGTCAGGGGAGGCTCCTTTTCTGCCATTGGCATCTCTGGCCATTAGACCTTACTGCAAAAGACAAATGGGGGCTGCCTCGTCCAGTAATGTATCTACAGCCAGGATGGATACTTTGACTTCATTAACTATAGGTATAAAAGAGCCCAGTGCCTGAAGTGAAATTTGCCTACAAAAAATTACACAGGAAAAGCAGCTCTGTAACAGACAGCACTGGTATCCATGGCACAAACCCTCGGATGCAGCCGGGGCTGCAGGGAGCGGCTCTCAAGAGCTCAGATTCAGCCCTCCCGCCAAGGACTCACCTCAAATTCCCTCAGGTCAGCTGCCTGCATTCTTCTCCAGGGTCTTGTCCAGTGGCATCTGCCATCTGGAAATGCTAAGCGTTACCGTTCTGGGGTAGCCTGTAATCATGGGTACTGCGGCCAGTTGGTAAAGGCTACAGCCTTTTAGGTGGATAATTCTGGAAAGTGTCCCTATGATTGTCAGAGGTCTCGTGGTGCCTACAGATTAAATATTTGTGATATACCTTTTACTGGTTTTTCCTCCTTTCCTGTCTTCACTCACTGCAATCTGTTATTCTTGGGATCACCTCACCAAACAACTACCTGCAGCCAAGTTCTTTATTCAGGTTGTCTCTGGTGACCCTAAGTTAAGGCAAGTGAATTTGATATCACTCTCCTTTCTAACTCAATAATAAATGTGCCACTACCTTTGTGCAAGAAATACTTTTTTCTAAACGGATTTTGTTCATTTTCCTTCCAAATCCCAGAAATTTTCTCCTGTCCTGTGTTCAGTCTCCAGCATCTGGGTGAGGATGTGACTTTTTGCTTGAGTGCTCTTATTTAGTATATTTTGGTATTGTTCAGCTACTCCAACTACAATGGAAACACCAAAAGCTCTTAATTGATTCCCACAATATATTTTAATTCTCCACAATATCTTCTGAAAGTGTGGATTCTTTTTCATTAATTGATCTGTGGAATAAGAGAGTGGGACTCCATTTTTATATCAATCTCTTCCTCTCTAAACTAGGGGGTTTTTCATGACACCCGCGTTCTCTGTTTTCGGGCTGCATTTGTCTCTGTCAGAATCAGTACATTGCTCAGGCTGTGGAAATAAGAACAGAATTTTAAATATTACCTGGTGAGAAGAGTCACTTCTTTTGTGGTCTGAGCTAAAAATGTACTTCTCATTGTGTAGTCGCCGTCCCACGTGTAGAAGATATTAATAACAGTTTCTTAGCAGTTGTATCTCCTGGATTCAACCCGAACTCTACTAACGTGTGGTCTGCAGGAAATCGCTGGGCAGGGAAGAGACCTGAGTTATTATACCTAATATGCTCTGTGGTCTTCGGAATGTTATTCATCTTCTCATGATATCCATTTGCACATTTTAAAAGTAAGATGGTTTATCTTAATGATTCTTCAGGTGCCTTTCAGCTAGAAAAATGTCTACGCCCAACGGATGTCTTTTCTTTTATAACGTTCTTTATTGTCTAGAAAACAAAGAGTCTTTTTGTCTCTCAACAATAGCCTCTCCTCCTCTTCAGGGCCAGACACCAGGATAAACTTTCTCCAAAATTCTGTTGTCACACAAAGCCTCATAGTGTGCCTTCATACACTGCAGTAGCTTGGTTGTAAAGGTTTCAGCTGGTGGGGCAGTCACTTAGGCATCCGACTCTAGGTTTTGATTCAGATCATGATCTTGGGGTTGTGAGATGGAGCCCGCAGAATCTGCTGTAGATTCTCTCTCTCTCCCTCTCCCTCTCCCCCTCCCCTCCTTGTGTGGGCGCCCTCTCTCTCTCTCTTTAAAAATAAATAAATCTTAAAAAAAAAAAAAAAAGAAAGAAAAGGTTTCAGCTGGTAAGTGTCATGTGTGCACCTGGTATCCATCCTCCAAACTTGGGTTTGTTTATATAGTTTCCTAGCTCAGCTATCACCTACATTTAATTTTCAGTGTATGTTAATTTAAATCTCAAAGCCCAATCTGATGTAATATTTCAGCAGCTTGTCAGAATGAATTACCAGTTTCTTTACCACATTGAATTAAATTTTCTGTCACTGAGAAATTTACTCCTACTTGAATATATATTAACTGAATATACTTAGGTTAATGGAATATACTGAAACTCTCTTAGGTTTTTCTGTTAGAGATCACGCCTTTGGGACAGTTGAAAAGCGAAGGGGTTTAGTCTGAGTCTAATCAGCCAGAGTTCAAAACTGAACTCCCATTCTTATGAACTCTGTGGGCTTTTATTCCCTGAGTTTGGAATCCTTTCTTACAGTAAAGGGTAGCATGTTTACTCAGAGGGCTTGAGAATAAAATGATACAGTGTTTATAAAACAGCTAACACAAGGCCTAGTACATGATAGAGTCTCAGCAAATGAGACTTCCTATAGAAATCATAAGTGGAGTCTAACCCACAGGAATTCAGAAGAAAAATACAGTGCTTCACACCAGTTACCAGCAATCCAGAAACATTTAGTCGAGTCTTAGGGCCTTTGTAAAGTGGGGAAAATAGTCCAGACCTTGGAGTCAGAACTATGCTCATTCCCACCATCCCCCACCGCCCCACCGTCTGCTAATTACTACACATATGCCAACTAGCAAGTTGTATAGTTTTACTTTAGTTTTCGATTTCTCAGTAAAATAGATGCTTATAGGACTGCAATGAAGAGAGGCGCCTGGGTGGCTCACTTGGTTGAGTGTCTGCCTTTGGCTCAGGTCATGATCCCAGGGTCCTGGGATCGAGTCCCACATTGGGCTCCCTGCTCAGCGGGCAGCCTGCTTCTCCCTCTCCCTCTGCTGCTCCATCCCATTCATGCTGTCTCTTGCTCACTCTTTCTGTCTCAGATAAATAAATAAAATCTTAAAAAAAAAAAAAAAAGGATTGCAATGAAGATAAAACTACAAATATAGAATGGCAAACGTGGCACCAGGCAAGGAGATGGTCCTCAACCAACAGTGGTTAATAATAACTAAGTTACAATCACCTTCCAAAATATATTTTGAAATTTTTCCTATTGAAAGGCCCTAATGTAGACCACCTGTCACAGAGCATATCTAATAAATCTATAACCAATGCAATAGGGTCATTAGGCAAATATATCTAATATTGGTTCCAGTCTTAAATATGTCTCTTCCTTATGAAAGCATTATTTTAAATACATACAGGTTTGTAGGCTACAACAGAAAGTTTCCCATATCTGGGAGGGCTTTCCTAAATGAATCTACAGGTACTATTTGGAAAAAGAAGAGATATCTTTGTCTGTCACAGGACCCCTGGCATATTCCAATTTCTAACTTGGCTAAATTAATATATCAATTCCATTTGTCAGTTTAAATGTCCTTTCCTCTAACGAGCCTTCTCTTACCCTAGGTGAGGTCTTCTACTCCAACGTCCCATAACAGCACTTTAAAATTAAAAGTGCTTGTTTAATTTTCACTACCACAGTGCCTAAAGTTGGAAACCAATAATTTTTTTTCCAGACTCATAAATTATCTGTGATATCTTATAACTTGGTCTATGACATGTCCATTACCAAGGAGATGCCATGCTAAACACATGCCAAATAATTTGATTTCCCAGAAAGAAACATGACATTGTGACTCTATGGGAAAGAAATGCTAAATTTATTTGTGCAGAAACAACCAAAAACTGGAAAGTTAGTGTCAACTGTGGAAAAATGTTTCAATATGATTTTGTCAGAAAAACAGAAGGTATTCTATGTATTCAAGGAATGAATGGTTGCAATAGAATTCAAGATTTACACAACCATTTAAAAGTCTAGGGAAGCAAAGTCATAGGGGCCAACACCTAAGCTCTCTTCAGCACCAGAATGGTGGATCTCAAGGATTCCTCCAGAAGCTGCTCAGCATCCTGCATGAACCCTCTGAGTAGGTAACTGCCCCTAAGTTGCTCAACACAATAGTGAGTGACCTCAGCTTCTATGTTTCAAATATCACATTTTATTTTTCCCTCACAACAGGGACCAAAAGGGATAGACTATATTATTCCTGGCTTTTCCTCAACAATGCAGTAGAGATCCTAGAAGGAGTTTTTGGTGGTAGAATATTAATAATCATAGGCTTTGCCAGAACTTAGGCAAAACAGTCTCAAAATCGTTATATTTTCCTTACCAGATAGCCAGAACTATTATTTTATGTATGAATGAAATGATGTAGACCATGACATAAACATGTCCCCATGAGTTGTGCAATAAAGTTATACCAGCAACCACTGAATTACTCTTCAGATGCTAGAACTAAAAGACGGAGCTGATGGACTGTGTACAGGATTCTAATTGCTCAGGAAGAAGAGGTTCCATATTAAATCACTTAATTGTCATACTGATTTATATATTAATATGAATTTATTAACAAATGACTAATAACTGAGATTGTGGGATAATTAAGTATCTGTGTAGAATAAATAATATACTCAGATAAGCCAGTATAAAAACATTTTCAAAGAAGGAAGCTTATTAATTTTATCCATTCTGGGATCAGCATTTAGATTGGAAGTGACCTAAGGAGAATTCTGTAGGAAGAAATGACTGAAAGGTTTTTCTTTTTTTTCTTCCTTTCCTTTCCTTATTTTCTTTTCCTGTTTCCTTACTTTAAAAAAAAAAAAAATTTTTTTTTTAAATTGAAGTGCAACATTGAGGGAAGTCCACAAATCTTACACATAAAACTCAAGAAATGTTCTATGGTATGTGTTTATGTAACCACTGCTCAGACTGAGATGCAGCATATTTCCATTCCCCGCCCTGCAGGATGACCCCTCACGTCCCAGCCCACTCAATACATTCGAGGTAACTTCTGCTTTCATTTCCATTTTGCCTGTCCTTGAGATACATAGTTAATTATATGAATGTTCTCTTTTGTGTTTGTATTTTTCCATTCAATATAATGTCTGTGAAGTTCAGCAATATTGTGTGTTATCTATAGTTTATTCTTATTTTTGTGTAGTGCTCCATTATGTAAATATATTCTTTTAGACATTCTTTATTTGCTGTTTACTTAAGCTGTTTCTTTTTTGGGGGGGGTTGCCTCTTATGAGTAAAGCTACCATGAACTTCTTGCATATGCCTTTTGGTTGACATACATACTCATTTCTCTTGGGTATAATATCTAGGAGTAGGAATGTTGGGTAACGTGGTTGGCTTATGTTTAGCTTTAATAGATATAAAGCTACTTTCCAAAGCGAATCACTTTATATTTCTATCAGAAACTATGGGAGTTCCACTTCTCTACATCCTCTTCAGCATTTATAGTGATCACGTTTTAGACACAGTCATTGAATTAGTTGTGTATTATGATAGCAATATAGTCACTTTTTACTAAATTTACATACAGTAAAATAGACTTTTTGGTGTACAGTTCTATGAGTTTAACAAACAGAATTTTGTAACCACCATCAAAATTGGGATGCAGACCATCTCCATCACCAGAAAATGTTCCCTTGTGCTGCCTTTTAGAGTCAACCTATTCTCATCTCTAGCACGTTAATACCACTGATTTGGACTCCGTCCTTACAGTTTTGCTTATTCCAGAACATCATGTGAATGTTATTGTACAGTAAGGAATCATTTGTGGCTGGGTCTTTCACTCAGCCTTTGAGATTCCTTCCTGCTGTAGAGTACCTATCAAGGGCAAATTCCTTTCTGTTGCCCCGATAGTAGCAGTTCATTTTATGGATGTACCACAGATTGTTTATCCATTCACCCACTGAAGTACATTTCGTTTGCCCCTAATTTGGGGTGATTATGAACATAATATAATTAACATAATAGAAGATTTCCAGAGTGGCTGTGTAATTTTGCATTGCCGCCAGTGATGCATGAGAGTTTTAGTAGCTCCTAAACCACACCCACACATGGTTTTGTAAGGATTATTTTATTTTAGCAATGCTAAGAGGTGTGTAATAGTATTCCACTAAGGTTTTATTCTGCATTTCTCAAATGACTAATGACATTGAGTACCTTTTCATGCGGTAATTTGTCATATGTTTTATTTTGTAAAATGTCTGTTTAAGTCTTTTGCACTTTTCTTTTTTTGGTGGTGGAGGGTTGCTTGTTTTGTACTCCTTAGTTTTGAGGGTTCTTTAAATTTTTTGCATCAATGTTATCTCTTCAATAAAAAAGCTCATATTCATTCTCTTGGACCCAGAAGTCATTTTCTGATTAGTGTCTAAACTGAGAGTAGGCTTCCTTTATTAATAATCATATTATTAGATGTACAGCCTGTTAATAAAAAATCTCTAATTGCACAATTTCTTTGTACTATTTAACCCCTAAACCAATTATTTGATTGTTATTATCTAATTATAGTACAACATTGTAACCATTTTCTTAGTGTCTGTCTCACTACTAGATAGCAAGTTCCTTGAGGTAAGGGTTCATGTGTTATTAAATTCTGAGTTGTACTGAATGTCAACGTTATTTTTACGGAAGGTGAATTTTTGCTTTCTTCTGAGTAGTGACATTTAGACAGTGTTTATTTTCTAATTTGTGCATTTTATGCAAATTATTCTATATATATTTCTCATTATTTTGTAGAATTTGTGTAATTACAGAAGTTGTCAGTGATATTTTTAAAAATCAAACATTTACATTAGCTAAATGACAAATAAGTCATTAAGTTATCTTAAAACATGAAAAAGTTATTTAGATTTTAAACTACCCAGTGAAATAAAGTATTTATTTTTCTATACGACCAATAATTCATGCAAGATTCACTACATATAATAAGCTACAGTTTAGAGCACACTGAATTGGCATTCAGGACACTAATGATAAAATGTATCCATTGAACATAATTATGAAGCATTGGTTATGCTGTTTCTCAATTTAGGTCTTAGATTCCTCAAGTATAAAATAAGTTTTCCTTGATAATATCCAAGATTACTTTCAGCTACGATGTCCTTCCAGCCCTCAAAACAGTTCCACTTATTTCTAAACAGATACCAAAAAAGAAAAAGAAAACATTAGTTTTCAGCCTGAACTTCCTTGGCAAATGGACTCTCAAAAATAGATGTTAACCAATATGTTAGCATATAATGCCTCAGGCTATTTTCCATAAAGACACAAAGTAATCCCTACAGGATTCTACTGCAAATAAGAAAAATGTATTTTGCCACCACTGAGATATTTTCAAAACTTCTTATCACCATGAAATTTGAACTCAGAGGGAAATAATTTGTACTTTTTTTATTTTTTTTATTTTATTTTATTTTTTTTTTTTTTTTAAGATTTTATTTATTTCCTTGACAGAGAGAGACACAGCGAGAGAGGGAACACAAGCAGGGGGAGTGGGAGAGGGAGAAGCAGGCTTCCAGCCGAGCAGGGAGCCCGATGTGAGGCTCGATCCCAGGACCCTGAGATCATGACCTGAGCCGAAGGCAGACGCTTAACGACTGAGCCACCCAGGCGCCCCAATTTGTACTTTTTTTAAATGGCACAGAAAAATCTATCACTCTTTCAAAATGGAAAAAAAAAAAAAATTATGCATGTTGGGCCACAGACCGGAGCAACCCAGAAAACTTACACAGATATACAGAAAGTTGGATTTCCTTTCTTATTCAATGTGATCATTATTGCATTAGTAACTCAATTTATATTACAACTTTGATGTTTCTTTTTGTTCTGTCAACTCTCCCGTCTGCCTTGTCACTCCCTAGACCTACAAAGCTCCAAGTCTCACACAACATAAAACAATAAGACATTTGAATCTTAATGGAGTCTTTATGACTCCATGCTTAATAGCACTCCATTCTGCTGGGAGAGATAAGTTTATTATCTTATTATAAGTTTAAGTCTATTATTCTCTTTTAATCCTCCCCATATTCCTATGACCTTGACAACAGAATGCAAAACAGGAGAGCCTAGAAAGCCCTTCCTGAGATTACATTTGTTGACTTATCAGTATTATTCTGATACTATCTTCAATGCTATTTATGCTTTATGGACTAAAGGTTCTTTTTAGAAAATGTGTCTTTTCCTCAAAATTAGCTAAGGGTGGGGCTCCTGGGTGGCTCAGTCACTTAAGCAACTGCCTTTGGCTCAGGTCATGATCCCAGTCCTGGGATCCAGACACGCATCAGGTCCCCTGCTCAGTGGGGAGCCTGCTTCTCCTTCTCCCTCTGCCCCTGCCCCCCCCCGCCCCCCGCCTGTGCTCTCCTGTGCTGTCACATAAATAAATAAATAAATAAAATCTTTTAAAAAATTAGCTAAGGGTTTAAATCTGTAAACCTATCTATTGTTGCTTGTTTTGTTTTATACAAGTTACTCATATCTACTAGTTCAATTTGGCACCAGGAAGAATTAGCTCTGCCTCCTGTGCCAGAGAACAGAAAACAGCCATTCTAAGTATATTACAGGCTGTCCAATTTCTGGCTCTGCACACCCTACCATACCTCTCATCCCATAGATTCTTCTTCACCTAAAAAACTCCATGTTTCAAATATTCCCTGGTAAGGCCTAGAATTAACTGAGTTCTGCATGTGATCAAGGTGTAGAAAGATTCAACAGAATGTCGCTACTATCCTAAGGATGAGAAAAACCACTAATCTACAAATCCTGATTTTTTCTTGACTCCATCAAAGAGCTAAGGTCACAAGGCAGCAAAGGGAACTGCTCAAGAATTAGCATCAGAGAAACGAGACTCAAGATCCATATGACAAGAAGGTAATACAGAAGTAATACTAATGTTAGAAGAAATAGGAGTCATAAGAATGGCTATTAAGGGCTTATTTTGTGTCCAATGTTGTAAGTAATGATTCCATTAGTTCTTTAACATAACATTTTAAATGGGGAAGTATTGGCCTCACTGTGACTAAGAGAATAAACCATCAACGACAGAAGAGAAGTCAGCATTCAAAAACAGTTATGCCCAACACAAATATTCTTGTTCTTTCCAGGACAGTACTTTCTATCTCTCCCTGCCAAGTAAAACTATGTTATGCAGGTCAATTTATGAAATATCTTTTGAAAATTACTTTCCTCTTCTAAATATGAGGATATTATCTATATTAAGTGTTGTTTGAGAACAAAATATGAAAACATATTTAATGCCTCATTAAACTATGTTATTAAATAGCCATTCATCCAATAACATTTACTGAGAGGCAACTTTGTGGCAGACTCCTTTCTCAGTGTTCTAAGTATAACAGCAATAAATAAAGCTGGCACAAACTCTGGCCTTCAAGCCATTTTTATTCTAGTAGGGAGAAACAGACAAGCAAAATAAAAAATCAAAGTGAATGAGTCCTTAGATCCTTTGATATGAGATCCTTAGTTTGCCTTGAATTGCAACAAAGGCCTAAGGCCTAGAAGTAACTGAGTTCTGCATATGATCAAGGTGTAGAAAGATTCAAGAGAATGTTGCTACCATCCATCCTAAGGATGAGAAAAACCACCTAATCTGCAAATCATAATTTTTCTTGATTCCATCAAAGAGCTAAGGTCACAAGGCAGCAAAGGGAACTGAATTCCAAGGAGTAACAAGTGCCTCCAAGGAGAGCAGAGATACATGAACTGTTTCACCTTTGACAAGCATGGGAGGAAGAAGCAGTCTCTGCAGAAGTGGGAAAGAATAAATCAGCTACAATTTTAACAAACTTTTAAAGGCCAAATGTGTGCTGGCGTATCAATTTAAAATAGATCTAGACGTGGGAATGTTCACAATTACTCAAAAGCTCTTTTCCATGTGTCTCTCCTGAGTATACACAAAAAGAGGAGAGGCAAGAGGGAATGGCCTGAGGAGCCTTCCTCAATGGCGCAGTCCTCAGGGTTCCGAGAAGATCAGCTGCTGATGCTCCATAGGGGCAAATACTTCCTAGAACCCTGCTCTCAATCATTAATATTAGTAAATATTAACTAAAAAAAGCTTTAAGCCACTACAGAAAGGTCATCAAAGTCTCTGGTACTCAAGGCACTGTTGGAGAAGTAAAAGCAGAACGCTCTACCTTTAGAAAACTCTCTCTTCCCCCAGGAAGCCAAGTGAAGACTCAAGAATTTTCTTCTTGTTGATGATGATAATGATGTATTTTGGAAGAAGAGAGAAGCCAAAGCCACCTGCCATGAGGGGAAAGGCAAGGAATTTTTGCATGCCCAGGATCCACAACAAAAGCAAGGAAGTACTGGCTATAATGTGGAAGGGAGTGGAAGAATGCTTAAAGGGCTGAATCTTGAACCCAGGAGCAGCATGAGTCTTACCAAAAGTAGAAGTTGGACCAGAGGATTAAGAAAACTTTCCTGCCTGTACCACAAGCTTAACACTGAATAATAAGCAACAGAAGTCTTACTAGAGGAATGTAAAGTGTGTGGGAAAATAAGAATGACAATAGTAACAACAAAGCCCAAATCCAGTTCAACCAAGTGACTAGACTGACCCAACCTTACACACTAATGACTTGATGGAAGAAAACGTCTGCCTACTTCCTGTTATAAATTTCTTGGTACCTACTTTTCATTTATATACAACATTTTGTACTCAATTAAAAATAAGATATATAAAAAAAGATCTCAGAGATGACCACATGATGGAACTATTCTACAGGGACTTTAAAATATCTATGATCGGGCGCCTGGGTGGCTCAGTTGTTAAGCGTCTGCCTTCAGGTCAGGTCATGGTCCCAGGGTCCTGGGATTGAGCCCTGCATCGAGCTCCCTGCTCCACGGGAAGCCTGCTTCTCCCTCTCCCACTCGCCCTGCTTGTGTTCCCTCTCGCTGTGTCTCTCTCTGTCAAATAAATAAATAAAATCTTAAAAAAAAAACATCTATGATCACTACTAAGTTTATAGTATCCTGTAGGTTGAATTGTGTCCTCTAAATGATATATCGAAGTCCTGAGCCCAGGTACCTGTAAATGTGTCCTTGTTCAGAAGTAAGGTTTTAACACTGTTATTATTTAAGTTAAAGTGAAGTCATAATGGATTAGGGTGGGCTCTAAATTCAATATGGCAGGTATTCTTAAACGTTTAAGAGAAGACACAGACACACACACACACAGGACAATGCCATATGAAAGCAGAGGCAGAGATTAGAGTGATACATCTACAAAACAAGAAACACCAAGAATTGCCAACAAATGATAGAAGCTAAAAGAAAGGATTTTTTCTAGAGACTCCTGAGGAAGCATGGCCTTTCTGTAACCTTGATCTCAAACTTTCAGTCTCCAGAATTGTGACAGAATATATTTCTGTTGTTTTAAACCACCCAGTTTGTGGTGATTTGTTACAGAATTCCTAGGGCATTAATATACAGTGTAAATGATAATTAACATGCATAAATTGAATACAGAATGGAGAATCTCAGCGGACACAGGAAAAATGATTTTAAAAAGTCATTTGAAACTGCTAGGAATAAAAATATCATAGATAAAATATTCCTTCAGTGGGTTTATCAGCAAAATAGAATAAAAAAATAAAATACCTTGAAAAGGGTTCAATAGAAATTATCTAAAATGAAGCAAAGAGAAATAAAATCAGAACAAAGAATCCAAGAGGTATAGGTCAATATCAAACATCTGGACCTCATTACATAATTGGAGACCCATAAAGGAAAAGAGGCAAGTCAGAGAAATATTTCCAAATACAACAGGCGAGAATTTTCAAAAAGAATACAAGGAGGAAAGAAACAACCAAACACAGATTTAAGAAGCTCAAAGAAACAAACATTATTAATAATAATTTTATTTTTTTTAAATATTTTATTTATTTGACAGAGAGCACAAGTAGGCACAGTGAGAAGGAGAAGCAGGCTCCCCGCTGACCAGAGAGCAGGATGCCACAGGGCTCAATCCCAGGACCCTGGGATCATGACCCAAGCTGAAGACAGATGCTTAACTGACTAAGCCATCCAGGCACCCCAATAATTTTAAAAAGCTATGCATATCACAGTCAAAATGCACAAAAGCAAACATTAAGAAAAAATTTTAATGGCAATCTGAAGAAAAAAAATGTATATATATACACACAGAGGAGCAAAGATAAGACATACAGTATGACATCTTTAAAAATTGAAAGAAAGGAAAAAAATAATCTTCCATTACAGAATTCTATATACAGTGAAAATATCCTTCAAAAATGAAGGTGAAATAAAAATTTCTTCAGAGTAACAGAAACTGAGATGAGTCACTGCTAGTAGACCTAATTATAACAAATGTTAAAGGAATTTGTTCAGGCAGAAGGAAATGATATCAGCTGTAAATCTGGGTCTATATAAAGAAAAAAGAGAAATATATGGTCAAAATGCAGGCTCATATAAGACATATTCTCCTTGTTTTTAATTACTTTAAAGAATAATGGACTGTCTAAACCAAAGAAGGTAACTGTATGAATTGTATGTTTTACAACATATGCTCAATTAAGTTGAATAAAAAGGATAGTATAAAGGGTAAGATGGAGGGAATGAAATATATTGAGTATATTATAAGATGCTTACATTCTACAGGAAGTGGCATGATATCATTTGATGGTTCACAATGGTAATTTAAAATCAATATTTTAAAATAAACATGTGAAAATGTTTTTGAATATGCAATAAGCAGAGATAAATTAATGCATATCAAATAACAATTAATTTTAAAAAGGCAGAAAGTTAAGATAAAAAATAAGTGATGAGGGGTGCCTGAGTGGCTCAGTCGTTAAAAAAAAAGTAAGTGATGAGACAACAGAAGTCAGATAGCAATGGTAGATTGAAAAACAAACATATTGTACAAAAAGAAATATTAACAGCCTAATTCACACAATATGAAATGTGTATATATCAACAAAAGAACTTTAAAATTCATGAATCAATAAAAGACAGAACTTAAAGGAGTAATAGAAAAAAATCATTTCCTTTTGGAAATTTCATCACTCTTAGTATTTGACAAAACAAGTAGACAGTTTCATCAGTAAGAATATATAGGGAGGGGCGCCTGGGTGGCTCAGTCGTTGAGCGTCTGCCTTCGGCTCAGGTCATGATCCCGGCGTCCTGGGATCGAGCCCCACATCGGGCTCTCTGCTCCGCGGGAAGCCTGCTTCTCCTTCTCCCATTCCCCCTGCTTGTGTTCCCTCTCTCGCTGTGTCTCTCTCTGTCAAATAAATAAATAAAATCTTTAAAAAAAAAAAAAAAAAAAAAAGAATATATAGGGAATTAGTAATTTAAAATACTAATATTCAATGTTACCTAATTGACATTTATAGTACACTGTACCACAAAAAGAGCAAAATACCTTCTTTTCATGTGCACATGGAATATTCACTTATATTTTGGTTGATTAAAACAATAAAAAGTCAACAAATTTAAAACAATTGAATTCATTCAAAGTATATTCTCTAACCAAAATGGAATTAAATTAGAACCAATTAACAGAGAGAGCTCTAGAAATTCTCTCAGATTTTGGAAACTAAGCAATCTATTTCTATTTTTTAAAGATTTTATTTATTTATTTGACAGAGACACAGCAAGACAGGGAACACAAGCAGAGGGAGTGGGAGAGGGAGAAGCAGACTCCCCGCTGAGCAGGGAGCCCAACGCAGGGCTCGATCCCAGGACCCCGTGATCATGACCTGAGCCAAAGGCTTAACGACTGAGCTACCCAGGCACCCTAAGCAATCTATTTCTAAGTAATCCATAAATCAAGGAAGAAATTGCCAGGGAAATAGACATCTATTTTGAATTTAGTAAAAAGAAAAACACAACATAACAAACCTTATGGGATGCAACCAAAGCAGTTTTTGGTGGGAATTTTATAAAATTAAAGTCTATGTTAAGAAACAAGAAAGGTCTCAAACCAGTACTTAATATTTCCAATATTAAAAAAAAAAAAAAAGATTAGCAAAAAAAAAAAAGGAACAAATTAAATCTAAAGCAAACAGAAGGAAGTAAAGATAAGAGCAGACATCAATTAAAAAAAACAGACAAGATTCAAATATCAGTGTAACCAAAAGAAGTTCATTGAATAATAGGTCAATAAAACTGGATGAATCTCTAGCCAGGCTGATCAAGTTGAACAAGAGAGAACACACAAACCCCCAGTATCAGGAACGAAAGTGGTAACGCTACTATAGAGTCTATACAGACATTAATGAGACTAAGAAAGGAGTGTTATTACAACTTTATGCCAATATATTTCATAATACAGGAAAAATGGGCAATTTCTTTTTTTTGGGACAAATCTCTTTATTTAAGAAATCAAATAAACAGATGGGGTAAAAAATTATGGTAGCAACTTCACACAAGGGTATGAGACCAAACAGAATTACTTGCTCAAGTTATTCAGGATGGAACAAAATTAAGTGCTCACAATTAGCACAGAAAATATCTGGTTATAGTACTTGTTTTTAAATGGACATTTACTAGTTTACAGTAAGATCCCACTTGTTACAGACCACTCCCCACCCTCTTGGTGTACAACCCAAAAAAGCTAAGAATGCAAATGTTAATGTAATATAAACTTTTCTTTGTTTACAATTCCAGAATTACAACTTCTTAGTAGTAGTATAACTATCAACAGGTTCACTTACTTCAGTTTACTGCTGGAGGGAAAGGCAATATAAGAACATAACATGTCACTTTGGTCCCAGCCTCCCATTTTATAAACATGGATCCAGGATTCCGGATTTATAGCGGAATCACTTTGACAGAGGCAGGCCTGTGGCATTTGGCACTGCAAAAGCTGTTTGCTTCGGCCTCTTGGGGAGTGCTATGGATACTGCCCGTACGGTTTTATAACAACACCTACAGATGTATAGAAGCCCATGTACATGCTATCAACTTCATTCCCTACTGCAGAAACTTCCAGTTTTCAATCTGTCTCCCAAAATCTTGACCATGACGTTTGGTTCTGAATTGTGACATCAAGATAAAGCTATCTGAATGAGTAAAATCAAAAGCTTGTTTTGAAATAATACCAGGAATTTCATCAGGTTCAGATAAATTTAGACTACAAGTAAAACTTTTCCAGGCTATTTAGTCAAGTTACTTACAACATACACATTCCTGAGAATACCCCATTGTAGTAACATTGTTTGTTTCCAAATTTTTCTGCATTCAACTTAAAAGGTGTTTCTTCCCAAGAAACTGAACTTTTCTGTCAAATGTGCTTGATCGAATAGGAGAATGGAGTTCATAAAATGGGTTCATTGCAAACTTTATGTATAAATCATAGACATCAGTAAAGAAGTTCTTTATTCCATCTTCTTGCCTTATGTCATGAAGCATAATAAATCTCATATGACCTGCAGTAACAAACGCCGAAACAAACCACTCATTGAACTTGTCCAGAGTTTTCAAGTACATATTGTTGGACAGCCACATATTCTCATCTACGAGGTCGAGAGCAGCATGACTTATGAACTGGTTCATATGACGATGATCATCTTTGGATTCTGCTTTTCCAGCTGGCAAAACTTCCATTTCAAAAACTGGATTATCATGGTGGCCCACAATTACAAAGTAGAAGCTTCCAGACATTGTCTTCAATATATGGTTCCTGCAGAGAGAAGCCGACAATGGAACAGCCAGTCACTTCCCTCCACAGACCCGCGCTTGGCCAAAACGGGCAATTTCTGGACTCAAACTATTGAAGTTTACTGAAAACAAAGTGGATTATCTTAATAGACTTAGTAATAACTTGAATTTTTAAATACCTCTACCAAAATAGACTCATACCTAGAGAACTTCATTGGTAATTTATTTTAAAAACATAAGGGAGAAATTATAACAATTGTACTAAACTAAGCCAGAAAATAAAAGGAGGGAACAATTTACAACTACTCATTTTTTAGGTCACCATTACTCTAATCCCTAAACTAGGCATTATAAGGAAACAGATCTGTGCAACAAAAAGAGTGAATTTCAGTGTCTGTAAGCTGGAATTAAAAATGAAGAATTACTGAAAAAAAAAGAGATGGAAACAGATGTAAATGTAGATAGATGAAGAATCCTAATTTCTTTGCCCTACCAAAGTCTTTCTCTTACTTTCATCTCCAGTCTCTTCTACATTTAGCTTTCATGTGTGTTTGTGTGTGTGTGTTCAGGGAGGGGTGGGAGGGAGGAAGGTGATGTGGAAGTGTTAAAAGTATCCAAACAGTTGATATAGTAATTTTTTTCTATGATCTTTTGGTGCCACTGACACTCACTCTCTGGATATAAAGGTAACTGATGAAGTCACTGCTTTCTCAGAAAGTATTCTGAATTTCCTTCAGTTTTTTGAATCATTGCAGATCAGAGAATACTTTCAAAATTAATTTTAGCAACTCCTCCCTGAGAAATTCCTAAAAGCCAAGGCTTTTGACTGAACAAAATAATTATTTCTAAAGACAGACTTCTGTTTTATTTTTACCACACTCATCTTTTGGACAATCCAGCCATCACTCGTACTGTGAGATCTTAGAAGTTGAAAAGGATCAGAGAAATCCTGGGCTTGAGTATTTAATCTAAACATTGAGCATTTCCTTGTCAATTTCCTTAACCTATGGTCTCTGCTTTTCCTCAGCTCTGATATTACCAGTGGTGGGCTGTTTCTTGCCTTTCTTGGCATTCCACCAGTGAACAGTCATTTTGTTGCTTTTGTTGTTTTGGTTTTGCTATTTTTCCTTTAGTTTTAATGTTCTATTCTATATTCTTCTGAGTCATACTAATGCAGCCCTTAGGCAGCAAAGAAGTCCTCTTTGTTCTGCTTCCACGTGATAGCCCATACAACACGGCAAGATCTCAGATTCCTCTGTGCACCACAGGCTCAAGACAGTCCCAATTACTTCTACTATTCTCATAATCAGAATACAAGATCTCTTGCCATCTTCTAAGTTTAAATTGATTTGTTAATATTCTTCTTGTAGATCCGTAGCCAGAACTGAACTCCCTTTTGCTGGGCCTTCTACTGTGTCTACATTCACTGACTTAGTAGTTATATCAAATGACTGATTTCATTTAAAATTCTCCCCTTGCAGTGTGTAGCTTTTAGTCTTTGCCATTATTACAAAAACTATGATTTTTACGTGATGTCATGCTACTTACTATATTATAGGGTATATAAGAATTTTTGCTATGTTGAAAATAATTGGTATTTTTATTCATATATTATAATATACCCATCTGTTCAACCTCTTGAACAAGAAGGGAGAAAGAAATTACTAACATTAACCAAGCGTCTATTAAGTGCCAGGCCCTGCACCATAACTTGTGCATACATTTTCTCATTCATTCTCAAATTAGCCCTGGAAAGCAAGCATTATCATTTCCATTTTAAATGGGAAAACCAGGCTCAAAGAATCTAATTAAACTGCCTAAATTTACACAACTTGTGAGAGAAGAATAAGAATGTGAATCAGTATCTGCTCTCATCTCAGCCCAGTGATACATACAATGAAATCTTCAGAGAACAGCAAGCGAAAACACTCTGAATATATTTTACACTACTATTTATAAAAATGAACCATGTATTAAGATGTTGTGTAATAACACATATGGAAGAATTTGTGAATTTGTTTTCATGTTATCTAGAACAATATATACTGGCTATTTAATACTCTGTAACAGTTGTAAGAGCTGGGATTCACACATTCTAGTAACCTAAGGGCGAATGTGGAAGAAGTATTTTATACTGATCAAATTATGAACACCACATATAGATGATTTAATTCATAATATCTTCTTTTAAGTTAATTATTATACATTGTTGAGAATTAAATAATTAAACACCATTGAAACCAGTGGATGTTTGCTCTACAACTGATTTGATATGTGAGTTCAACCCCGTCAGAAATCACATGCCAAATGGTATGCAAAGAACTGCAATTTTTCCTGGGTGGGGGGTCTCGGTATGCACCCAAGAATACCTCCTTTGCGCTAACCACATCCTCTCAGTTCTACCTCTACTTGATTTTCATCTTAGATAGGTAAACCTGTCCTTATTCATGGCTTTGACATTTAAGGATTTTAGTCGCACTTGATTTCTTGGTTCTTACAGGGATGCATCTTCACAGCACGTGCCCTAGTTCCAGCCTCGTAAGATCCAATACTAACAACATATTCTTTTTTTTTTTCTATGCCTTTCCTTCCCCTTAAAACTCCCCTCTCTTCTTTAACAAGTCATAACCTATCCATTTTTTAAACTGACGTATAACTGACCCATCTGACGACATATTCTTGATCACTGTCTTGTTCCCTAACTCAATACTGGCAATGGCTGGATGACCAATTTCTGACTCTCTGTCCTCAAAATTCATGTGAGAAAGTTTAGAGAATACTTAGTTCTCTAGAACACTAGTTCAGCTATCCCAAAAATTTTTAATTAGCTTCCACTCCCTATCCCCACAGAATAACAGCATTGGCTAAAACATCTTATCTTGTTGGTCTAGTTATTGGATTGATATGTCTTGCCACTTGTTCTGAAATATGATATATGTGACCATACAATTTTTGGTACCAAATGAAAATAGCAAAACCATTCCACCATTGCACATTCACTTATGAACTTTACAGTTTTTGGAAAGAGGTAGACTTCATTTGTAATTCTTGCAACAGCATTTTTCTGGATCCCCATGCTTACTATCTGGGCCTCAGGAACTACATCTGGTAATTGTGACCATTCAAAGTCCACAAATCCCACTAAGTACAGGGGAATGGCAAAAACCATGAATGCTTTTGGAAAACCACATGATAATGAGTCTCTAAAAAACCTAGAGGATCACTGTGTACATCTGTAAAAAAAATATTCCATCTAATTATTATGCAGATGATTTTAAGGAAAGTAAGATCAAACTTTAAATGGAATTTCTAGGTCACAGGTTAGCTTTTTGATAAATGAATGCTTCTTAATTATTATTACTTGAGATAAGCAATGGTAAGTAGCTCTTTGTTCCACTTTTTAACAGATACACAAGAAAATAATCTTCAACCATGATTTATTTCTTTATTGATACCACAAAATTGCGTCTGGTTTCTGAAGAGGTTTAAAGAATTAGGGAGCTGACAAGTGACTCTGGAAGGTTAATCTCATTACTCTGCACTCTGTCCATATCAGTCTGGCCTCCTGCACAGAAAGGAGGAATTATCTGTTGACAGTTCAGCAGTGATACAAAACAGTTTGGGAGCATTATCCAGAAAAAGGTAATAATCCACATTCATTTTGCCCAGAACACTAGTGTAATCATGATTTTCTTTGAACTTCTAGTACTTAAAGAAACACTTAAAGGTAAGAAAATATCTCTGGTAATTATGAAAATACAATCTTAACAGGGGTAAAGATGATTTTGCGTGTTGCCATGACTAAATGAAATAATTTATGTAAAGTATTTTGCAC